>NC_138755.1:34405360-35605360 GCF_965113315.1 Podarcis vaucheri | reverse complement strand
GTAAGACAGAGTTGTTCTGCCTGGCCTTTAGCTTGGAGCCAATTTGATTCCCTCCCCTTCTTTCTTTTTTCTTTTCCTTCTCCTCCTGCAATGAGGCTACATTTTAGTATTTTAATGTTTCAATATTTTAATGTTGTATATTATTTTAATTTTTAAGTTGTAATCATTCAACTTGTTTTTATTATTGCTTGTAAGCCGCCCTGAGCCTGGCCTTGGCTGGGGAGGGCGGGGTATAAATAAAAAATATTATTATTATTATTATTATTATTATTATTATTATTATTATTATTCTATACACAGAGGTATTCTAGAATGATATGTTGAATACCTGGTAGTACTGATGTTCTCCATGGCTGTTCTCATTGCATCACAGATGAGGTTAACCTTTTTCCCATCAGAATCATGAAGCTCACAGACATTGGTAGACTCTAGAGGTGGGTACATAGTCTTTGTGTAGTCTTCTTCTCTAGGAAGGAGCACATAAACAAAGAAATTAGGTCTCAGTGCCATCTACAATACCAAAATGTACACAGGATAAACACATCATGCAACAAGACTGACTCAAAAAATTGGTAGGGCTGTGTGTTTCTCAAAAGCACAAAATCCAGCTTCCTAAAGTCCTCAGCATTTTGGATTTTATTTTTCATACAAATTTCTAGCCCTTAAGTCGGCAAAAATATACTTGAAAATGTGTGGGAATGGCATAATGAAATCTTGGAAACCAGAAAAGTTCCAGTGACTGAGGCTGGAATTTCACCTGCCTTCTCCATACAGGCAAATCAGAATACATTTTGCATAAAATAATAACAACAGTGGTGCAAAAATAAAAGAAAAGATAACAAATTTAATCTGCAAGATGTACAGATTGCAAAATTCGCCTTTACTTGATGCAGAATTTGTTTTGCGCAGAGTTCTCCCTCTCAGTCAGCTGTCTGACTGTACATGTTTAAAGGAATAGGACCTCCCTCTCAACTAGTCCTCAAAAAACATATGTAAACACACCAAGTTTCATCCAAAATATCCGATTCCTCCTCCTTTGTTACCTTAGCCCCTATAGGGAGACTGACCGCTGAAAGGAAAGTGAAAAGGAAACGAGAGCAATCTAAAGACTTGTAAGGCAAGAACTTCCTCAGGAACTAACTGTGTGCTACACCCTAATGCTGCCTTTGCCAACTTCTTGTCCTTCAGACGTTCTGGACCACAACTCCCATGTCATTCAAAACATCTGGAGAGAACTAGGTTGACGAAGGCTGCGCCAATGCGTGCAACAGTGCCCTGCTTTTAAAAAAGCAGAACAGCTTCAGGATGGGGGAAATTAAGAGAAACAATTTTTTTTCTGCTCCAGGAGAGAAAATACTTTAGAGGGGCAGTTCTGAAATGGAAAAATGAGAGCTGGGGAGAGGGTTAAGCACTCCTTTGTTCAGATCCCCTCTCAAAGCTATTTTGCATTTTCAAATACAGCACCCATGTATAAGGTGCTGTCAACTTCTCGGTCTTTACACATTTAACCAGGCAATACTCACTTCAGCTCTGTGAGGAACAAGTTGATAAAACTCACTGAATCAATTTGTTTTATAAATGTTTCCACATTTTCCAGGAAAACCTGAAACGAAACCAAGTCCTGTTAACGTCACATCAACCTCTTAAATTTGTGGACCAATTTTAATTAGGCAGAAGAAACTCAAAGCAGATTTCATGCTGAAATGGCCTTTCTTGGCCCATCTAACAAAGCGGTCCAGATGGTTTATGACTGATAAACCTGGAAAATCCTCACTCAACATGGATAGGTATCAGAAATGGAATTTGGAGGAGACCTCATCTAACTTTCCGTGTGCCATGGTGCAGAAATAATATTTCCTGATCTCCTAACTTGGGTCAAGAGATACGGAACACCCCTATCATTATAGATGGAGAAAGTCTGCTATTGTAACAGAACAACTGTTTTTACACTTGTGCAAATTTAAATTGATAAATTGTATCGTCAAAGTGCAAAAAGTGCAAGTAGATAAATAGGTGCCACTCTGGTGGGAAGGTAAACAGCGTTTCCGTGTGCTGCTCTGGTTTGCCAAAAGCGGCTTAGTCATGCTGGCCACATGACCCGGAAGCTGTACACCGGCTCCCTCAGCCAATAAAGCGAGATGAGCGCCGCAACCCCAGAGTCGGCCACAAATGGACCTAATGGTCAGGGGTCCCTTTACCTTTACCTTTATGAGTTTTAGATGATTTATCAGTTAATATTTCTTTAGCTGGGTGACAGTGCTAACAGCCATCAACTCGCTGCGAGGATTTGTGATGTTCAGGCCCTCTCCCCAAACAGATGGACTCTGAGCAACGTTGACAACAGGTTTATTCAAACTTGCCTTTGGACTGTGGTCATAAATGAGGTTGAGATTGATTCGCAGCTTCCTCATGCATTCAAAGGCTTCTTTGAACTGGAGGCTGGCAGGAGAGGCAGAAGGATGGTAAGTCATTCGAAAGATGAAGACACATGTCCCAAATTGCTCCCAACGTCCCATCAACTTGACTCACCAGTCCAGCCACTTGCGGACTTGGGCCAAAACAAGAGCACGGTGATGAACGGTTTCCAAGTTTCCTCTCGGCATCTGCAGAAAAATCCCAACATAAATTTACCGCCCTTGCTGCTAACACCACGATCGCTTATTGCCAATAGCAGAGGGAGGAGACATGAACAGCCCCTTTCCCTTTTGCAGCCACCTGACCCAACCTTCAGTAATCAAATAAATGGATATTGCAAAAGTGGACATATTCAAGGAAAGCTTGGTGAAAAATATATATATTTTTAGCAAGTGTCTAAATAGCTGGAGCTATGGGGACATTAAAATACAAGTGCAAAATGTCTGCACCATATTTTTATTTCTATAAAGGTAAAAGCAAAGGACCCCTGGACGGTTAAGTCCAGTCAAAAACAATTATGGGGTTGTGGCGCTCATCTCGCTTTCAGGCCGAGGGACCCGGCGTTTGTCCACAGACAGCTTTCCGGGTCATGTGGCCAGAATGACTAAACCGCTTCTGGAGCAACAGGACACCGTGACGGAAACCAGAGCACATGGAAATGCTGTTTACTTTCCCGCCGCAGTGGTACCTATTTATCTACTTGCACTGGTGTGCTTTCGAATTGCTAGGTTGGCAAGAGCTGGGAAAGAGCAACGTCAACTCACCCCATCGCGGGGATTCGAACTGCCGACCTTCTGATCGGCAAGCCCGAGGCTCAGTGGTTTAGACCACAGCGCCACCCGCGTCCCATTTCTATAGTGTAATACTGGCACATGAGGGAGAAGGGTGCCTCACATCTTCCTCAGCAAGCTAGTTCTTTTTACAGGAAATCATTCAAATAATGATCTATCCAGCCTGATTTGTGAATGAGACACTCCAGCCAAGAGCTACATGGCATAATTATTCCATTTGTGTAGCCCTGTTATTTCTCCTCACCACGACCACCACCATGCAACAAATAAGGTGCTTTGAGCCATAAGCATAGATGGAGAGAACTCACCTGCAAAATGAGCTTTGTATCCTGCGGCACAATTGTGACTATCCGGGATCCTCTTTCAACCTTGCGCAGTGTCTCACTGTTGGGGACAGACGCGTTGCCCAAACCTGACTGCAGAGCTGAAGATGCCACAGTCAATATAAAAGCTCAGTCCCAAAGGAAGAACTATTTACAATTTTTGTGAGGAAAAGGTGCCTAATAAAAAGGACACCAGGCATAAACCCCAAGCGCAGATATGCCAGGTTTTATCCAATGAAACTATCCCAACAATACAATAAGTTTGCTGATTGTGTGTGTGTGTGTGTGTGTGTGTGTGTGTGAGAGAGAGAGAGAGAGAGAGAGAGAGAGAGAGAGAAGGCCTTTACAATGCTAATGGCTTTATAAAGTATGGACAATGTTATGCTCATCCTCTCTGTGCTGCTGTGGCATGGGAAAAGCGAGCTTCTATAAAAAGTAGGAACCTTGGTGGCCATTTTGAAGAATCGAAAGCAAACATCCATCCGTAGGTGGATGTTACATATTTAAGGGAAGGGCTAGCAGCATATCAAGGAAGAGGAAGCCCAAGAAAGGATCAGCTGACCAGGGCACCCTTTACTGCTAACCACGCTGGGGATAGTCACCTTTCAGGGATGTGTTCCTCAGCGACAGGCACTGGCAGGTATGAGCATGTGTTGTCAACAGCAGAAACTCATCGTGGATGGCAAAGGATGTGACGTTTGAAGCAACCTGCGGGAAACAGAGAAGAATCCCTGCAGTAGGTCATTATGGGGGACATTATGTTGGGGAAGGGATGAAGTTCAGTGGCAGAGCCTATGCTCTCCAGGCAGAAGCTCCCAGGTTCAATGCCTGACATCGCCTGAAACCCAGGAGTGCCCTACCGGTCAGTGCTGACAGGACTGAGCTACCTGGACCAAGGGACTGGCTCAGTACAAGGGAGCTTCCTATGGCAGAGGGGCAACAAAGGAGCGAGAGCTGGAAGAGGAGTTGGTACCTCAACGTCGTTAATAAAAAAGCGGCATCTGTCAGTCAGACCAAAGATGGTTTCCTGAGGAGACAAAAGGCAGAGCACAGCACAGGGTTAGAAAGCAAACCTGCCATAGTTTGGATACCTATGAATTCTGTACAGAGAATCGAAACCAGGCGCCGACTGAATCCAAAGCCTGCTAACAAATAAACAACAACAAACAAACCATCTAAAATCTAGACTTGTCGAAATCATCTGAATGAAACAAATACGTATAAAATTCAAAATTATTTTGGATAATTTATTCTGCTTCCGCTCATTATAGAGATGGGAAGAACTATGCAGGGATCTGAAACTTCACCCTTACCACTGCCGGAATATTTATTTTATTTGTTACACACACACACACACAACATCCTTCATTATTGAATTCAAGGGTGATTTACAAAATAAATTGAAACTGCATATTCTAAAACAACAATAACTCAAGTACAAGAATCAAAGTAGAAAAATATAAGCAGCATTACTAAGAGGAAGGTATTAAAAACAGCAAGTACTTGATGAAAGGAAATCGTCTTTCACAGACACTGCTAGGCATTGTTTATTTTTGTTTTCCAAAGTTTTCCAATGTAATTCTCATCGGCTGCTAAGCAGTTTCTTTTTGGCTTCAAATGTATTTCTTATCAATAAAAAAGGTCGGTGCCGCACAAGCAAATTTTTATTCTGAAAGTGTGGCTCAGAGAAAAAAGCTTGAGAACCACTGAGTAAAGTCACAACCAAGTACTCAGTGGTCCTAGACTTCACACTTATTTTTACTTACTTCACCACCAACCACAGCCAGTGCAGTCTGCATACATGGAGAGGGAAACTGGACAGCTGAACTGGTGCTGTTCAGCCAAGGGGTGACAACTGGTTTTTCAGCTCCTGAAGTGGGAGGAAAAAGACACAGCAGGTCTATGTGATAAAGCCAAGACTATTTATTTTACCAAATGAAGGTTCAACATCTTGGAATGATGCTTGTCAGGGAACTGCCATCAGAGGCAAGAGGAGAGGTAAGACGCTCCAGTGATGCAGGGGAGGGAACTAGCAAGGAGAGAGAGAGAGCTTCCGCTGGGGAAGGAAATCAAGGGGACACCAGGGAGGAAGGAACGGTGGAGAGTACTGCGGAGAGGAGGCTCCGAGACTCTTCCAGTGAAATCAGCGGAGAGAGCACTGGACCTCCGCTTGGCACGCCCACGCTGCACAGAAGGCTTCCGCGCAGAGAATCTAGGAGACTGGGCGTCAAAGAATTTCTATGTTGGAAGAAATTTAGGAGACGCCCACTGACGGATTCTGCCAGTGACTAAGACAGTCGCGTTTCAAGGGCTGTCAAACCAGGGAAAGTTTTAGCTATACGACTAGCTTGGAGCAGTTTGCAGTTTACGCACAAGCAACCCCAATTCCCATTACAATGCTGAACAGGCCAGGCTTGCAACCTGATTGGCATCCCTCACACCACTAGATGAGGGAATGCCCCACAGCCAAGAACAGTGGGGCTGCCTGAAGAGCAAAGGGAAAAGGTCCTCTAGAAAAGCTGAGCCCAGGAAAACACCATTCAGCTTTACATTCTCTCATTCTCACGCTTTCTCCCACCCGGGCTCTGAAAGGTCTGGTGACGTTATAGAACAGACTTCCCCAACCCGGTGCCCTTCTAGGTGTTTTCTGGACTACAGCTTCCATCATATCCCTGACCATTGGCCACGCTGATGGGAGTTGTGGTTCAATACATTTGGCTGGCACCAGGTTAAGGAAGGCTATTCTGGAAAATAGACACCTGCACACAACTGTATGCATCATTCGTGCACAGTGCATGGTTCACCACACCATCTAGCAGATGAAAACATTAAACACGCTAGAAGCTAGACAAGGCAAAAAGTCAGCTCATGGATTTTTGTGGCATTTGAGCCTATGAAGCTTGCTTATAGGAAAAGGTAAAGGACCCCTGGATGGTTAAGTCTAGTCAAAGGCAACTATGGGGTTGCGGCACACATTTCGCTTTCAGGCTGAGGGAGCTGGCTTTGGCCACAGGCAGCTTTCCGGGCCATGTGGCCAGCATGACTAAACCACTTCTGGCACAACGGGACATTGTGACGGAAACCAGAGCACACGGAAACACCATTTACCATCCCGCCACAGTGGTACCTATTTATCTACTTGCACTGGTGTGCTTTCAGACTGCTAGGTTGGCAGGAGCTGGGGCAGAGCAACGGGAGCTCACTCCGTTGTGGGGATTCAAACAGCCAGCCTTCTGATCAGCAAGCTTAAGAGGCTCAGGGGTTTAGACCACAGCTCCACCTGTGTCCCTGGTTTGGCAGGCACCAGGTCAGGGAAGGCTATTCTAGAAAATAAGACACCTGCACACAACTGAATGCATAATTCGCACACAGTGCATGGTTCACGGCACCCTCTAGGACAGCCTTTCTCAACCTGTGGGTCCCCAGATGTTGTTGAACTACAACTCCCATCACCCCTAGCTAGCAAGGCCAGAGCTCAGGGATGATGGGAGTTGTAGTCCAACAACATCTGGGGACCCACAGGTTGAGATCTGCTGCTCTAGGAGATGAAAACATTAAATGTGCTAGAGGCTAGACAAGGCAAAAAGTCAGCTTACAGATTTTTGTGACATTTGAGCCTACGAAGCTAATTTATATGAAGACAGAACACTGGCCCTTCTAGACATGTACTGCCTGCTCTGGTTGGAAGCAGCTGCCCTGCAAAGTCTCAAGCAGGGGTGATTCCCAACCATTTGTACCACAGATCCTTTTAATTGGAGACAGAGCCAGGGCCAATGTGCGGTCGAAACATGTGCTACAGCCCTTCTCTTCCCATGTCAAGACTTCCAAGACCAGCCAACCGGATAAGAGAATAACAGTGACCATACATACCCCAGAGGTACTTCATTATTTTTCCATCAGAAAGTTGCAGAGCCACAGCTTTGGTTTTTGGGTTGCAACACAGGCTGATGACATCGCCATCCACAGTCACAGGTGAGCTACGAAAGGTGCACAAAAGGGAGGAAGCTGACTGTGCTATGCTCAACCTGAGACCAGTCCTTTTTGCATAAATGACTAAGGGACTAGAAGGGGAATGCAGGTTTCAGAAATCCCAAACACACTCTGAACTGTTCCTTCAAAGTGATCCCTAACAAAGCAATAATTCCCACCCTCCCCAATAATTTTCACTGGTTTTCATGTAAATACAAGAACAACATATAACTACAGTCACTGGTCCAGGGGCGAGCAAGGCATTCTGACAGGGCCACATCCCAAATATTATTTAACCAGATTTCAAGGCGGATTTCTATCATTTAACTAGCAAAGCCTCCAAAACTCTTATGACCATCCCAGTCTCTAGCCTTCGGCGCCATTTTAACATAGATGGCTAACATGCATCAGATGCGTCAAGGCTTCAGTGTAGATGTTTGTGGAGCTGGTGTGGCACAGTGGATAAGTGATGGGATTTGGATTAGGAGGACCCTGGTTTAGCCACAAACCACAAAGGGTGGCCTTGGGTAAGTGACAATTTTTCTGTCTAGCCTATTTGACAGATATATATACCGTATTTTTCGCCCTATAGGATGCACCTAGCTTTTTGGGGGGGAAATCAAGGAAAATTTTTTTATTCCCCCCCAGGTTTGCGCAGCCATCCCCAAGCTAGAAGAGGGAGACGGAGCGCTCCGTCTCCCTCTTCTGCCTTCAGGGACAGCCTCCCAAGCCTCCTTGGGGCAGCGGCTTACCCCGCTGTCCCCGAGCTTATGGGGCTGGCGATGGGGAGAAGCAATCTTGCTTCTCCCCCCCCCCCGCCAGCCTCCACATCAGGTCGGGGAATAGCAGGGTGGTGGCGCTCCGCCTCCCCGCAGTCCCCAGATTTTGGGTGCAGGCTGCTGCCCACAAGCTTTGCGAGCCAGCGGGACCTCCTGCCGGGCTTGCAAGGCTTGCGGATAGCTTCCTGAAGCCTGGAGAGCGAGAGGGGTCGGTGCGCACTCCAGGCTTCAGGGAAAGCCTGTATTCGCCCCATAAGACGCACACACATTTCCCCTTCATTTTTGGAGAGGAAAAAGTGCGTCCTATAGGGCGAAAAATACGGTATATATATATACAGTCATACCTCGGGTTAAATATGCTTCAAGTTGAGCGCGTTTGAGTTGCGCTCCACAGAAACCCGGAAGTAACGGAGCGCGTTACTTCCAGGTTTCGCCGCTTGCGCATGCGCAGACGCTCAAACTGACGTCACGCACATGCGCGCAGATGTGCCGTCGCTAGTTACGTTTACCTCTAGATGCGAACGGGGCTCCGGAATGGATCCCGTTTGTATCTAGAGGTACCACTGTGTATGTGTGTGTATACACACACACACACACACACACACACACACACACACACAGTGGTACCTCTAGATACTTAATTTGTTCCGGAGGTCCGTTCTTAACTTGAAACTGTTCTTAACCTGAAGCACCACTTTAGCTAATGGGGCCTCCTGCTGCCGCCGTGCCGCTGGAGCACGATTTCTGTTCTTATCCTGAAGCAAAGTTCTTAACCCGAGGTCATATTTCTGGGTTAGCAGAGTATGTAACCTGAAGCGTATGTAACCTGAGGTACCACTGTATATATATATTCCAAGAAATATATACCATGGTCAAGAAAGGCAGCAAGGACAACGAACAATCTCACAAGGTCTCTTACTCCCAGGGTTTCCTAACACCCACTAACAATGCATATTAACTGGTTGTACGGTTGCAATACTGCTCTTTCTAGGCATCAGAACACTGGGGGAACAAGAAAATACACAATGATTGGCTTTCCACATTTACTGGGGTTTAAACAGCCAAAGCCTCTGCAATAGCTGAACCAGCCAGTCAGATCCAAAAGGGCACAAAGGAGGAAGCCTTGCCTTAGCATTCCAGAACCACACAAAGGAATTTCTGAAATTAACACAGCACACATAATACCCTGTTCAATACCAGCTATCAATGCTTCCCTCCTCTGCTGACAAGGACAGACTCAGATGGTGAAGGGAGGTGTGAGCTGGGAGGTACCCCTGGCCAGCAGCCAGGAACAGGTCATCTTGCAACCAGGTGACAAGGCGAAGCCACAGTGGATTTTTCCCATCTCTGTCGTTGCCAAGGTCAAATCTGTGACAGTTTCCAAAAAGAAGATGGAGAAGAAATTGTTTGTGTACTTTATTAATTAGTAGCGTTAACCATCCCCACCTCTGCACAATTCAAACCCTTTCTAAAATACACCCAAGTGACATGGCATAGAGAATGGACAATATAAATCTCAGTATTATTTGGAGGAATCGTCTATTAGCCCGAGGTAACCAGTTCTGGCAAGTCAGAAGGCAAGCAGAGGAAGAGGGTTATCTACGGATTCTGCAAACACTTTTATTGTGTATGTGCATCCCAAGTTAGCTTTGGAGAGCTAAGGGCTGATTCACGTGTATATGTTCCATCACATCATCAAAACAGCTCCATCTCCTCACTTCATTTAAAAGGTAAAGGGACCCCTGACCATTAGGTCCAGCCGTGACCGACTCTGGGGTTGCAGTGCTCATCTCGCTTTATTGGCCGAGGGAGCCGGCGTACAGCTTCCGGGTCATGTGGCCAGCATGACTAAGCCGCTTCTGGCGAACCAGAGCAGCGCACGGAAACGCCGTTTACCTCCCCGCTGGAGCGGTACCTATTTATCTAACTTGCACTTTGTGCTTTCGAACTGCTAGGTTGGCAGGAGCAGGGACCGAGCAACGGGAGCTCACCCCATCACAGGGATTCGAACCGCCGACCTTCTGATCGACAAGTCCTAGGCTCAGTGGTTTAACCCACAGCACCACCCGCGTCCCTGCAAACAGCTCCATCTCCTCACTTCATTTACCGTGCTTTAAAAGTGAATCAGTTTACATGTTTACTTTACCAGCCACCAAGCGGGCAACTAATTGTTTGTTGAGAAATCAAGTGCTGATCTGCTGGTGGGAATCAGGTATGAGGGCCACTTTTTTACACGTTAGAGTATTCAAGTGCACGCCTAGGTTGTTTCAACTGGTTTGCGATCCTGGATAGTAGACAGACATGAAGCTATAGTTTTTCTGTCTCATACCTTAAAAGGAAACTATAGCTTGTTTGGCCAGGTTCGAAGTACTAAAACAAAGGGAAGAGAAGAATGTTCCCCTAATGCTCGTGATTTATGAAGCTGGGGTTGTTATGGTCAAACTGGCTCATAATGTGAAGAACCAGTGAGTTAGCCAAAAAAATAAAACAAAGAGCTTGAGGAATAACTGTATGTGGAATGAGACATTGGGAAGAGGTGAATACAACCTCCCTGTCTTACTCTAACGGATGCCTATGGAAACAATACAGAAAGTCAAGGGAAGAGTTACCCTGGTCACCAGAGCTCACCCAGCCAGTACCCAGTACAGACGTACCTTGGTTTTCAAACAGCTTAGTTCACAAACAACTTGGAACTCGAACACGGCAAACCCAGAAGTAGTTGTTCTGGTTTGCGAACTATGTCTTGGACATAGTTCTGAACGTTGTGGAAGTCGAACGGACTTCCGGAACACATTTTGTTCGAAAACCAAGGTACAACTGTGGTTATATGTATTGGTTTCACATTCTTCAGTAACAAATATTCTGCACCAAGTTTAAGTCCTGGTACCTGTATGACTTTTCCAGCCAAGGGACTGCAACTTTGCATCTACTTCCACCAACTGCACCAGTTTTAACTGTGGCATCTGTGTCTGTCTGGCCATCTGTCAAAGGGCAACAAAGAGAATAGGCAATGGACTTACTTCAGCATGTTTAGCCTGGAGAAGAGGAGGTTAAGGGGTGATATGATAGCCATGTTCAAATATATAAAAGGATGTCATATAGAGCAGGGAGAAAGGTTGTTTTCTGCTGCTCCAGAGAAGCGGACACGGAGCAATGGATCCAAACTACAAGAAAGAAGATTCCGCCTAAACATTAGGAAGAACTTCCTGACAGTAAGAGCTGTTTGACAGTGGAATTTGCTGCCAAGGAGTGTGGTGGAGTTTCCTTCTTTGGAGGTCTTTAAGCAAAGGCTTGACAACTATATGTCAGGAGTGCTCTGATGGTGTTTCCTGCTTGGCAGGGGGTTGGACTCGATGGCCCTTGTGGTCTCTTCCAACTCTATGATTCTATGATTCTATGATCAGCCTGGGAAGTTTCCTCTGTTCTGTTTTAAATTAAAAGCAGATCGAAAGCCACCATCCCCACCCGTCCTTTTATAATGCAAGGAGTTGAAGCCATGTTTTTGGCGAAGCCACGGGTGTACCTACCCGCTCTATAAATGGAAATCCTGTTGCTAGCATCCAGGACAGCAAGATCCCCACTTCTAAAAGGTTCCATAAGGAAGGCAACTTGATTGACAGCACAGGGGAGCTGGAGCTGATAGGTACAAAGAGGTGGAGGGGCCACAGCGTGACGGAAGGATGTCAGGAGCACCTTGTCTTCAAAGAGAAAGAGGAGAGGGGGAAATCGCTTTAATGGGCATCAATGCATAGTGGCAAAGGCCAGACTAAACATACAGACATCATCACAGATTTTTTTTCATATTAAAATCTAATGCTTCTTAGTGGAGTCTGGTCACTTTTCCCAGAGGCCGAAAGTTGAGTATAGAGCAATCACATGAGCTAAGAGTAGGAACAGGCAGGTCACAGGTTCGAATCCTGCCTCTAATCTGGACTCACCAGGTGGATTTGAATAAGACATTATATTCCTAGAGCTTCAGCCCCATCTGGTGATCATAATACCAAGCTCCCGTACAGGGCAGGTCAGTAACAATACAGTGGTGCCCCGCAAGACGAAATTAATTCGTTCCGCAAGTTTTGTCGTCTAGCGAATTTTTCGTCTTGCGAATCACGAAATCCCATAGGAATGCATTGAAAATCAATTAATGCGTTCCTATGGTCAAAAAAAGTCCAAACAAAGCCAAATTTGGTACAACAACAGTTTATTAACTGCTCTTTAAAGTCACACATACTGTAAAGAGCAGTTCAAAAATTGAAGGGAAAATAAATTAACTTTATAAACAAAACATGTCTTTGTTTTTAGACAAAGGAAACAAAGTTGCGAGACGTTTTCGTCTTGCGAAGCAAGCCCATAGGTGAAATTTGTCTTGCGAGGCAAATCGAAAACGGAAAAACCTTTCGTCTAGCGAGTTTTTTGTCTTGCGAGGCATTCGTCTTGCGAGGTACCACTGTACTGAACTTCCTTACAGGATGGTTGTAAAGATTACTGAAACACTCTATGACATGTGAAGGGCTTTGAACACATAGAAAGTTCTTTATAAATATTAAGGTGTACACTCATCATGCACAGGAGATGAGGGAAAGAATTGTCTTTTTACTATCTTTATATATGTTTTGTCAGTTTCGACTGAGTTTCTTTGCAGGATTTCTAGCTTCCTTCAAAATGGCCTTTCCCTCATGTTAACAAGCCCTTAATCAGGGCTGTGTATACTTGGCAGTTAAAATAATTGTTCTGCATCGAGAAAAAACTAAATTTCATGACCCGTTTGTATTATGCAAAATTAAGCGAATTTCTATGTATTTGCCTATTTTGCACCATTTGTTCTGCTTCTACTAGCTATGGGGAGGAGCCCTGCACAGGGCCTACTGTAAACCTGACAGAGCAACTTCTCCATCTTGTGAAATGCTGGGTGGAGTGGGGGAGATAAGGGAATAAATTCAGATTTAGAGTTTGCAAAAGTGCGGCCTAATTCTTTTTGCGTGGACTTCTCAACAGGCGCAGTCCACTTTAAGAAAACCCACAACCACCTCGCTCAGTAGAAATGTACCTCCATCAATGACTGCCACGCTAGCCAAGTCGCTTGCCCCTTCGCCACTGCTGCGGTCCGTACTCCACTGCCAGTCATAGCAGAGGTAAAGCCACTGCTGGCAGAGGATGTGGAGTCTGTACGGCATCTCTTGGTCCCATGCCAGGGACACAATGGACTGGCTGCCTTCTGAGCTATCAAAATGCAGGCTTTGCTTCAGGTACCAGTGGTAGTTTCCCGTTGTCCAAAGCTGAACTGCACACAGAACACACAGAACGCGAGACTGCACATTAGACACCCCCCAACTTGTAGCAGAACAGACATTCCCTCCCCAAACTCTGAATCTCTCTGGCCTTTGAGGTATTAGAATCCCTTCTCTGCCCAGTTCTGTAGCATTCAGCTTAGTTTGAAAATGAACATTTCCCAAGTGGTGGTAGTCACCACGTTCTTTTGCCACAGATGCCTCTTTCTCCGCATCTCTTTTTAAAATTTATTTATACTTTTCAAATTTACACATTTCATTAGTTTTACAAGCAATTTAACATTTTAAATTTTGACCTCCTTCCCCCCCCCTTTCTGCGGTTCCTTAAATTTATTTTTCAATATCTTCTGCATATCCACATTCATTTAACTTGCTCATTTAATTATCTACTGTCAATATATACTCTTATAAAACTGCAGTTATTACAATAATCCTGCTAATGTTTTCATCTGTTTACAGTTTATCTGTAAACATTCAATAAACCATTTCCATTCTTTGATAAAACGTTTGTTATCTTGATTTCTTATTCTTCCGGTAAGTTTCACCATTTCTGCATATTCCATAGGTTTTTTTATGCATTTTGTATGCATCTTCCTTCACTGAGACTTCTGCTTCTTTCCACTTCTGGGCAAGTAACATTCTTTCTGCTGTAAAAGGTAAAGGGACCCCTGACTATTAGGTCCAGTCATGACCGACTCTGGGGTTGCAGTGCTCATCTCGTTTTATTGGCCAAGGGAGCCGGTGTACAGCTTCCGGGTCATGTGGCCAGCATGACTAAGCCGCTTCTGGCGAACCAAAGCAGCGCACGGAAACGCCGTTTACCTTCCCGCCAGAGCGGTACCTATTTATCTACTTGCACTTGGACGTGCTTTTGAACTGCTAGCTTGGCAGGAGCAGGGACCGAGCAACGGGAGCTCACCCCATCGCGGGGATTCGAACTGCCGGCCTTCTGATCGGCAAGTCCTAGGCTCTGTGGTTTAACCCACAGGGCCACCCGCGTCCCCTTGCTGCTGTAGTAGCATACATAAATAAAATTCTATATAATTTAGGTAGTTCTGTCTTTCGCACTTTCTCCACGTCTCTTTCGCCTGGAGGTTGAAAAGCGGGAGGCCAGCACCCATGAGGGAGGGGGGGCAGGGTTGGCCTAGGTGCCTCCATTTACTGACCTCTACTCTATATGATTTGGGTTGCATGAAAAGTCTCTCTAGTGCCTTCTCCCTTTCTCTGTGTGTGTCCTGAGAGTTTAAAACGTATCTCCTCAATGGGAGCCATAACACATGTTGGTGCATGCACGTTTCTGCAGTTTAATCCTCCACACGACTGGAAGCATACAAATGCGAGCAGACAGCCATGTACCAGGGTACTTGATGGAGGCCACACCTGACCGTGAGCCAGTCTGAGAAGTTCTGGTACACCAAGAGTCAGATGATGACGCTATGTTTTTACTGTGGGGTGTGTAACACAGAGCAGACAAAATAGAACATTCCTAGAGAGGGATGTTTGTTCAGCCAGTAGATAAGCTTCCTGTTTCCTCCTGGGCTGGGACAAACTTCCTCTACATGTGACCAGAGGTGGGCGTGACCTTACCTGTGCAGGTAACAAAAGCACAGGACTGGCCACCACATCTCTCTCTTCTCCATTTTGCTTTCGCCGAAGCAACATCAGCCTGAGATGCTCTCTTGGCTTCCAAGAGAGAACAAAGGAACTATCTCCTTATGGGATAGATTCCAAGTGTATATATTTTGTAACTTAAGTCTGCCTTCTGGGATCCATTTGTGAACAGAATGTGTGAGTAAACTATTTCATACTTTTTATACAAGACAGTGCTGTGTCTATTTCTTTTTAGGAGGGAATAAAAGGGGAATTACCAGGAAACTTATTTTCGAGGCTTAAACAAGCCTGGTAAACCTATCCGCTGTGTAAGTTTTAAAATGGGAATGTCACTCTGCTAAATTATAGAACTTGTTAATGCAAGTTGGAAAGGATATTGTTAAACAATATATCCTCTCCTGCCTCCCTGAACATTCCCACACTTACCATATGTCTTTGGTTGAGTTGTATCTTCCATTTTCAGTTCTTCCAACCATACTGCCAATATCATGGAGTCCAAATTCCAGAGTAGCTCATTTACCTAAAGCAACATGGATTGGGGTGTCGTATGAAGCCAGAGCCATTTCCAACAGAATTTATTTTCCTTCAGTCGAGTAACATCTCCTTCACAATTTAAAACGATGATTTCTAAAGAATTCTAAAACCCTCCAAACAAGGGAAGGGCAAGAATTCTTCAGATTCAGTTAGCTGACTACTACAGTGGTACCTCAGTTTTCGAACGTCACCCATTCCAGAAGTCCGTTCGAATTCTGAAACATTCAAAAACCGAAAACTGAAAGCGGAAGCCTCAATACAGAAAACTCAAAACAGAAGCTGTGTTTCCTGTTTGACTTCTGGGGCGCGTTCGAAAACTGAGGCATTTACTTCCGGGTTTTCGGCATTCGAATTCCGAAATGTCCGACTATGGAGGCGTTCGAAAACCGAGGTACCACTGTATTCAGTTTACAAACCCTTCAGAAAGAGGGTCATCTTACCTTGACTTGGCCTTTCTGGAAGGGAAGTGTAAATTCACCATGAAGAAGTCCATTTTTTTCAAAGAACACAACGTCATGTTTGTTGGCTTTATCTTGTGTGGATGCAATTAAGCTTCCAGAGGGCCTCGACAAATAAAACGAAAGTGTAAGTTAGGACAACATTTCAGACAATTCCTCAAACATGCATTTTTATTTTTTTTAAAAAAGATTAAGTAGTGAAACATCTGTCATAAGGAAAGGTGGAAGGGAGACCCTATATATATTGCAGAGAGCTTCTGAAGATGGAGGTTCCTCCTGTGTGTTCTAGAGTACAACCCCTCAGAACAAAATGGTCGCTATTGAAAACCAAGCTTTCCCCTCCAGAATGGCCCCCATCTACAACCACCTGCAGGAACTTTTCCAGTGGGGAGGGTGAAAGCCAATACTACAAATATATACATACAAACTGACATTGCTAGAGTCAGAGAAAAAGGCTACCATTTCTCATAGATCTGGGAACTCAACAACAGTGAATCCTGAGCACTAGATATAAAGCCTTGGCCTCTGATAAATTTATATGCAAGGCCTACCCCTTCATTGCTCCTCAATGCCCTGCAAACAAAACCGGTCCACCCACCACTGAAATTCTCACTTCTTTCCCCATTTCCCTCTATCTCTTCCAGCCTTTAATTCAGGCTTCCTCAGACTCGGCCCTCCAGCAGTTTTTGGCCTACAACTCCCATGATCCTTAGCTAGCAGGACCAGTGGTCAGAGATGATGGGAACTGTAGTCTGAAAACATCTGGAGGGCCGAGTTTGAGGAAGCCTGCTTTAATTAATGGCACCGCTGCTAAATTCAACTTCACAAACTACATTTCCCAGGATCCTTTGGGGGGAGCCACGACTGTTAAAGTGGTATGATACAGTGGTGCCTCGCAAGACGAAATTAATCCGTTCCGCGAGTCTCTTCGTCTTGCGGTTTTTTCATCTTGCGAAGCACGGCTATTAGCGGCTTAGCAGCTATTAGCAGCTTAGCGGCTATTAACGGCTTAGCGGCTTTAAGAAAAAGGAAACAAACTCGCAAGAACTCGCAAGACGTTTCGTCCTGCGAAGCAAGCCCATAGGGAAATTCGTCTTGCGGAACGACTCAAAAAACGGAAAACTCTTTCGTCTAGCGCGTTGTTCGTCTTGCGAGGCATTCGTCTTGCGGGGTACCACTGTACTGCTTTAAGTGTATAGTGCAGGTGGGGCCTAAGTGGGTTTCAACAGTGAAGTCGCCACCTTTAAAATCCATGGCTGGTGAAGTTTCAATGGGCATATGTGAACACAACGCAAACTCATTGCGCACCACAAAACACAACTCTTCCCTACTCACTTCCACGCCAGTGCTTGTTCTAATCCTGGGACGGGCTCACTTGTAGTCTGCAGAACAAGCTCTCTGCTCCACACCCTGACTTTCCGAGCTCCTGCATTTTTTTTTGGGGGGGGAGAGAGAAACATGCACCCAGTAGACTCATTAGAATTGTTTTCCAAGCTTCAGGATCTGCAGACTATGTTTCACCCATCAAGTCTTCCAGGCAGCCTTATCATAAAACACAGGTTAATATTAGAATCTTGAGCAGCTGTGCATTCATTGCTCACAGTCTGTCTGATGGAGACTTTCCTCTTTTTAAGGAAACTGGCGCAACGCCTATCATTATGACCGTACACATTATGTGTGAACCCATGCGCAGGGACACCATAGGTGTGTTTGCATGCAATATACATGTATGCCCCCTGCACCCATGTTGTCTGTATTTATGGGCATTTATCTACCCAGTATCCCAACTGCAACGCTGCAGCCATGAGAGAAAATAAAAATGATGCACTCAAGGATTATCTCAGTGCCTGGGGGTGGAAATAGCTTCTGTGTTTCCTTAACTGTGTATCAGGCTCTGGCCTGTTTATGTTAGCCCGATACTTCTACAGGAACCATATGGAACTGAGATAGTACACCTGCCTATGTCTTCTTGGAGTTATGTCTATTAAGGAGACATTAAAGGTGTGAACAGAGCTATGAGAAATACCTTAACAATGTATGTTAATAACGGTGATGATGATAGAGTATTCTTACTTTTCAAAATACGATTTTTTATCCCTTATTCAAGCAGGTGTTATGTGTTTTTTTAAGCAAAAAGCATTTTATTGTTTTGAACTTACACCAACCTGTCTCTGGGCAAACAGCACTCACTGCAAAGTACTGTCCATCTCCTCTCCAGGTGATTCGAGGTCTACGGTCATCCCATGGCAGAGCAGGTAGCACTTCCTGGGGAAATAAATGATGATGCACTTCCTGTTAACCGAGACACAAGAGGCAGGTGGCTATGTGCCATTTACTCCTAGTCCCCCCCACCCCACCCCCACCTTGTTTGCTAGCTTAATTTTCCCACGGATGAGACTGAAAAACCGAGAGTCTGCTCTGATTGGCTGCAGTCACATGACACAGTAAATAGTGAATAACAGAAACAAACCACAAACTCTGGCTTTACAAACTGTTGTTTGCTTCAACCCCAAACAAACCACAATATACGATATGAAACCATTCTTTGCTAAGAAATCATGGCTTATTGGAACAAAACAAACCAAAATCCCCACTATGAACATATCACTAATTTAGGAACTGTGATTTGTCGTTCCATCCTATGCTAGGAGCATGGCAATGTGAGAGCGATCCTCACGTTCAGAGTAAACAAATAACTATGGGATGTGCAAACTGGGCCTTATATTTCAATTCAGTGTGTGAATAGGCTTAGGGACCTTCACGAACGAGTGGACATTTCAAAGTGGATCACCTCAATCCAACACTCTAACCACTACACCACACTAGCTCTGTGATCCTATTTAATGCAGGTATTCCAAGAAGAACAATTCATTCAAATAGGGGGGTGTGCCTTTCTTACATCCATCATTTTGCCACTGTATACTTTTTATACTTATTTGTGTACACACATAACCAATATTTATAATGAATACAGTACCACTGGCTTGGTGCGAGCTGCCTTCTTGCCTTCTGATCCATGAAACTGGGTTTCCTTTTTACCCCAACCAACAGTAATAAACTTTCCTAGAAGTTAACAAATTAGCAGCATTTGTGATGTGACACTTTCAACAATCTGACAAAAATGTATTGCCCACCCCATCAAGCTTCACGAGACTTCATTCTCATTCTCAAAATCGTTTGCAAGCTTTACAAGTCACCATGCCAACCATCTGATATGAACTTCATTGCTGGAGACCAGCAGTAGACCTTAAGAGTTTATGAAGTCTTGATTCAGACATAAACATGGTATCTCTTTCTATTATTCTTACAGGGGGCTATACCTCTCCATCCACAGATAAGCTAAAAGCGTTTGTCACATTTCAGAGACACATTCCAGCCAGGCAGAGATAAACACACAAAAAGGACATGGAGCAGGGCTAGGTAAAGGTAAAGGGACCCCTGACCATTAGGTCCAGTCGTGTCCAACTCTGGGGTTGTGGCACTCATCTCACTTTATTGGCCGAGGGGGCCGGCGTACAGCTTCCGGGTCATGTGGCCAGCATGACTAAGCCACTTCTGGAGAACCAGAGCAGCACACGGAAACATCGTTTACCTTCCCGCTGGAGTGGTACCTATTTATCTACTTGAACTGGCGTGCTTTTAAACTGCTAGGTTGGCAGGAGCAGGGACCGAGCAACAGGAGCTCACCCCGTCGCGGGGATTCGAACCGCCAATCTTCTGATCGGCAAGTCCTAGGCTCTGTGGTTTAACCCACAGCGCCACCCATGTCCCTGGAGCAGGGCTATTGAAGGCTAAATAGTTATCTGAAGGGCCACATGTGGCCCCCAGGCCTGAAGTTCCCTGCATCCTGCATTGTAGAGTCTGCACTGAACAGGAGCTTGAACTAGGTGTCTTCTCAAGTCCCTTCCAACCTTGTAACAGTCAAAATGAGCAGTTGGATCCAGCTGTCTGCTGCGGTAATTTCAGTTTTCATTTGGTTCTGCCTATGCATTTCGTTCAATTTTTAAAACTGCCGCCGTGCAATTTTTGAGCATCCCGTATCTGCAGCACCAACTCACCTTCTCCAAAGTCATCTTGGTGGATTTGACTTTCTGTAATAGGTTCAAAGTCCCTCGTCATCAGGATGAGAGTCTGCTGACCTGTGTCATAGAGTGAACAGCAATGGACTTTAAAATCAAGATTCTGCCAAGATGAACTAATATAGCTTACTTATCACACCACAGAATTCCAACCCTTCTTCTGTGGCTTTTGGGACAGCACTACATTCTCTTTTCCTAGACCACTGTTTTACTTATATCATTAGCATTACATAGGCTTCTCCAGTTCTTACTTGATATTTACCAAATACGGATGTACTCTTACATGACATTGTCTGATACTGCTTCTGCCCCAGTGATTCTTTATTATTTGGATTTGGTACATTTCATGCAGCCTACCTAGACATTCTACCACATTAAATGCA
The DNA here is from genome assembly GCF_965113315.1 of Podarcis vaucheri. Taxonomy (NCBI): domain Eukaryota; kingdom Metazoa; phylum Chordata; class Lepidosauria; order Squamata; family Lacertidae; genus Podarcis; species Podarcis vaucheri. The sequence continues at coordinate 35,584,730 of NC_138755.1, read as the reverse complement.
ACATAAATTGTATAAATAAAACAAGAGATTTAGGCTACAATGATGTCTTTCAACAAGCCTTCTAAAAGCTTAAACCCAGTTGATAACTGTATTGGATCTGACTTGGTTTTATGTATGTGCTTTTTTGTTTTGTTTTCAAATGTTTCAATATATGCAGTTTTAACTGTTTTTATATACATACAGTGGTGCCCCGCAAGACGAATGCCTCGCAAGACGAAAAACCCGCTAGACGAAAGGGTTTTCCGTTTTTCGATGCGCTTCGCAGGACGAATTTCCCTATGGGCTTGCTTCGCAAGACGAAAATGTCTTGTGAGTCTTGAGATTTTTTCGCTTCCCCCCCTTTTTCTAAGCCGCTAAGCCGCTAATAGCCTTTTAGCCGCTAAGCCGCTAAGCCTTTAATAGCCGCTAATAGCGCTAATCCGCTAAGCCGCTAATAGGGTTGCTTCGCAAGACGAAAAAACCGCTAGACGAAGAGACTCATGGAACGGATTAATTTCGTCTTGCGAGGCATCACTGTAACTGTTTTATATATGTGATTAAACTTTGAATCGTTTTGGGATGCCTCATATGAAGCGATTTGTAAGTGAACTAGATAAACAAACAAACAAACAAACATGTGATTCCCAATATTTTAAAGTCTTCTAAAAAATAATACAGTGGTACCTCTGGTTACATACTTAATTCATTCCGGAGGTCTGTTCTTAACCTGAAACTGTTCTTAACCTGAAGCACCACTTTAGCTAATGGGGCCTCCTGCTGCCACCGCACCACCAGAGCACGATTTCTGTTCTCATCCTGAAGCAAAGTTCTTAACCTGAGGTAGTATTTCTGAGTCTGTAACCTGAAGCGTATGTAACCTGAAGCGTATGTAACCCGAGGTACCACTGTATTCAGTTAGCACATGACAAAGACATTTAAACTCGAAGAGCAGCAGACAAAACAGTAGCAGAATATTAACTTAACAGTTATTACTTCAGTATTGCCATTAAACGTAAAAAGTGACTACTTTCAGTAGGAGCTTCTGGATCTCACAGACACAGAGACTTTGTGAGGATCTGATGCGGGTTCAAAGAAAACCTTGGTCTGCCAATTGGTTCAGAAACAGGTACAGTGGTGCCTCGCAAGACGAAAAGAATCCGTTCTGTGATTCTCTTCGTCTAGCGGTTTTTTTCGTCTTGCGAAGCAAGCCCATTGACGGATTAGCGGATTAGCGCTATTAGCGCTATTAGAGGCTTTTAGCGGCTTATCTGCTGATCGGATCAGCTGATAAGCGGCTTAGAGAAAGGGGGGGAGGAGAAAAAACCCGCAGGAACTCACAAGACATTGTCGTCTTGCGAAGCAAGCCCATAGGACATTCGTTTTGCGAAGCACCTCCAAAGCGGAAAACTCTTTCGTCTAGCGAGTTTTCCGTCTTGCGAGGCATTCGTCTTGCGGGGCACCACTGTATGTGCTCCCCACCCCTCTTGCTCTCATCAGAAGTAATTCCCCCGCCCTAAATCATACTGATTTAGTGTTACAGGTGCACTGATGCTGACAACTGTTAAATGCTAACTAAGCAGGCTTTCTTGTCAAACCAAGGCCTGAAGCCAAGCTTGGAAGCTGGTTTCGTGAAGAAGAGAACCGGATTCACAGCCAGCACTGGTGAACCTGTAACACTAACCCGGAAAGCACACAGTTCCCAAGGACTATTACGGTTTTGCAACGGGCCAGCGTTATATCATCTTCAATGGACCAAAAGGTAAGGAACGAGGCTGAAAGGATTGGCTTTGGAACGTTGCTCCACACCTGTGGCAAGGAGAACGAGCTCTTGGTCAGGACTCCAGCTCATCACAGTTAGACCGCTGTCCACACTCCCGACACACTCCAACTGCAAAAAGATTGAAGACTGTTAACTCAGGCTGCTGCTCCTGTGCCTTTTAACAGCAGCCTGACACAACCTCACAAGGGATTTGACAGTGTCAAATGGAGGATAAAGCCATTAAAGGGTACTAGCCGAGGTTGTGATGTACTCCCTCCGATTACAAAGGAAGTATGCCTCTGAATGTCAGCTGCAGGGAACCACAAGTAGTAGAAGAATAATAATTTGGATTTGATATCCCGCTTTATCACTACCCTAAGGAGTCTCAAAGCGGCTAACAATCTCCTCTCCCCCACAACAAACACTCTGTGAGGTGAGTGGGGCTGAGAGACTTCAGAGAAGTGTGACTGGCCCAAGGTCACCCAGCAGCTGCATGTGGAGGAGAGGGGAAGCGAACACAGTCCACCAGATTACAAGTCTACCGCTCTTAACCACTGCATTCAGGTCCTGTTTAGAGGCTTCCCATAGGGCACAGCAGTCCAATAGGTGGCCCGAGGGCCACATATGTCCCTTGAGGGCTTTTTTGTGGCCTTCAGCAACATTTGACGCTTCCACAACCCTTGTGCTGCCTTCCCAAAGTCAGTAAACAAGGCGCTGTGCTATGGGAAGGTGGTGTGAGGGCTCTGATAGGATCCTAGCGTCTCCTTTTAACTTTCCCAAAGCCTAGTTAGTGCTTTCCCAGCTTTGGGAAGGAGGTGGAAGTACTCTAGATGTGGCAGCTAGACTGGTGACTGGGAGTGGCCACCGAGACCATATAACAACCAAATAACACCGGTCCTGAAAGATCAACATTGGCTCCCAGTACGTTTCCGAGCACAATTCAAAGTGTTGGTGCTGACCTTTAAAGCCCTAAACAGCCTCAGCCCAGTATACCTGAAGGAGCGTCTCCACCCCCATCGTTCAGCCTAGACACTAAGGTCCAGGTCCGAGGGCCTTCTGCCGATTCCCTCACTGCAAGAAGAGAAGTTACAGGGAACCAAGCAGAGGGCCTTCTCGGTAGTGGCGCCCTCCCTGTGGAATGCCCTCCCATCAGATGTCAAGGAAATAAACAACTATCTGTCATACCTGAAGGGTGTTCAGATTGCACAGTATGACATCTCCAGTCGCAGTAGCCACACAGACAAATTCCTGATCAGGCAAATCCTCAATGCCCACAATGAACCCGCTTCCATCTTCTGGCAGAAAACCCTCAGCTAGCAAAGAAACTTCATTTGTGACCTTTAAAACAGAGACAAGGACCCACTATAATGCAAACACGTTGATTTGATCATGCAAGTTGGCTCTTAGCAGAAGACCACAACCAACATGTGCGTTAAACTGCAGCTATTTGCTGGTGCTGCTGCAAACTGCTGGAATCATCCTAGCAAAAATGCATGTTTGTTGGCATACACATAATCTACAAAAATATGTGGATATATTTTGATTACCCTTTTACTTGGATTCTATGCAATGGCTTAGCATCCAACACACTGGGAAATTGTAGAGTGCCTCTTTACTGATTGTTTTGAGATGCTGGTGTTCATGGGTTAATTATTTTTATATTAATTGCTGTGATGAATTTAAATTCTGTTGTACTTGATGAAATGTATATTATTCTGTACACCTTGAAGTTGATGGGCACACTACACATCACCATCATCATCATCATCATCATCACAGAAAGCAGTGGTTTGCAAACTTGTTTTCTTAGGAATCTTGAAGTCCTTTGGAAATCTGTCAGGGGTTCCTTACTGAGAAGATCTTTACAGTGGTGCCCCGCAAGACAAATGCCTCACAAGACGGAAAACCCGCTAGATGAAAGGGTTTTCCGTTTTTGAGCTGCTTCGCAAGACGAATTTCCCTATGGGCTTGCTTCGCAAGACGAAAACGTCTTGCGAGTGTTCCGATTTTTTTCCGCTTCCCCCCCTTTTTCTAAGCCGCTAATCCGCTAATAGCCTTTTAGCCGCTAAGTAGCTAAGCCTTTAATAGCCGCTAATCCGCTAAACCGCTAATAGTGCTAATCCGCTAAGCCGCTAATAGGGTTGCTTCGCAAGACGAAGAAACCGCTAGACGAAGAGACTCGCGGAACGGATTATTTTTGTCTTGCGAGGCACCACTGTAATAGCATAGGAAATTTAGCAAATGTTCATGAACATAGCAAAACCTAAGGAGCCTGGTCAGCAACAACCAGCAAGACCTGGAAGTATGTTCTAGAATATATCCCAGAATCCTTTGCAATATGCAGAGGTTCTGTAGCAGAGGCACAGAAATGATTCTTCAGCAGACACACCAACATGGCAAGGATTTCCTGGGAGCAGGAAATCGAAAGACTGCCACCTTGAACGTTTTGGTGTTAATTTACACTCTTCTGCAAATACACACACACACACACACAAAAAAAAATATGAATAAAGTATTTAATAAAAATTATCCACATGCTTTCTGTCTTGCAAAATTAACTCAAGAATCTATCCAAACATTTTTTTTAATTCCAGAAATTATCTCTGTATGGAGTAGTGAATAAAATACATTGTTGAAAGCATGCACAGGCTCAATTCCTTCCTTTGACTGAAAGTATTTTATGCCCAAATATTCACATCATTAGGCTTCACCCTATGAAAAGCCAAGGAGAAGCGGCAAAAGTAGTCGGCAATGGGCTGTTGCTAGGCAGGCAGCTCTTAGAATGCAAAAACCAAAACTGACATGTGCTATCTCACCTCTTGTGTGGTAAGATCCACCTCCACAATTCCGTACTCTGTACTGACTAATAACGTCCCCTTGTCTGCACGGAGACAGAAGCCTTGAGGAGTTCCAACAGTCCGGACTGCCTGGCATTCCAAAGTTCTCAGCAATTTTAGATTTCTCATGCTGTCTTCAGTGCATACAACTGAAAAGGAATTGCTCTTCTCACGCTAAAGACCAACTTAAAGTAACGGACTGCACCTAAATAAAAAAGAAGAGAGAAGCATGCACTGAAAAAACGTTAATTCTTGAACACAAATATTTGAAACAGTGTCAGGAAACTAAAATTGGAAGTGCTTCCAGACAGGGGGCTTTATATGGTTGTACCCAGGGCCAGATTTAGGTTTGATGAGGCCCTAAGCTGCTGAAGGTAATGGGGCCCTTTATATGTCCAGCTATCCTTTGTGAACAACAAATTGTCGCTGTTTTTTGTGTTGAATATGTGCTATATGGTCATTTATGGACCTAATAGGCATCTAAAGCCATTTGCACATAACAAAATATGTATTTTATCAAAGTAATTGTTGAACTGAAATACAATTAAGAAGTAGCATATTAAACTGAAATACAGTTAAGAAGTGGTATATTAATAGTGATATTTTAGGGAGCAGGCTAGCAGGCAGGGCCCATTACTTACATTATAGGAGCCTACACAACACAAAACACTGTTGCTGGATGTAGGTTTTATTTTATTTGTTTTTTATCTTATATTTTGGAAATGTACATCCAGTTTTTCCCCCCTTTAATTTTTTTGGGGGCCCCCAAGAGAGTCGGGCCCTTATTGCTTATACGTAAATCCAACACAGGGACGCGGGTGGCTCTGTGGGTTAAACCAGAGCCTAGGACTTGCCGATCAGAAGGTCGGCGGTTCGAATCCCCACGATGAGGTGAGCTCCCATTACTCGGTCCCTGCTCCTGCCCACCTAGCAGTTCGAAAGCACGTCAAGTGCAAGTAGATAAATAGGTACCGCTCCGGCGGGAAGGTAAACGGTGTTTCCGTGCGCTGCTCTGGTTCGCCAGAAGCGGCTTAAGTCATGCTGGCCACATGACCCGGAAGCTGTACGCCGGCTCCCTCGGCCAATAAAGCGAGATGAGCGCCGCAACCCCAGAGTCGGCCACGACTGGACCTAATGGTCAGGGGTCGCTTTACCTTTCAAATCCGACACTGTATGGTTGTAACAAACAGCACTGCCAATGAAATTTTGTGTTTATGTGGGCTGACAGGATAATATGGAGGGTCATCATTGCCTGGAGAGATTTCATATGCTTCAAATCTTATGAGCTTATCTTATGGCTTAGCAGGTATATGGTTCCAGGGGCTTGTATCCATATTTTGCTGAGGTGTCCTCCTGCACTATGTGCACGATATTAACAAATAAAAACTCATATTTGTTGTATAAAAAAAAAAACAAAACAGATCGGTGGCTGAAGACTTGCATGCACGAGGAGTACAGATCCTACAGTAAACACCCGTCTTGAAACACCCATTAGTAGAACTGTCACTGTACCATGATGGAGAGCTAGCTAGTTTTAAGCACATCCAAAGATTGTTCTGTTTAATAAAATAAAATGGGGGGAGATGGAGGACTATTTTGCAACCAAGGGCCCCGTCATTCTGCCCTTCACCTGCTGGTAAGGTGATAATTCGCAAAAACCAGACTCCTCAGCTGTGGGAGAGGAGAGGGCACCCCTAAACCCCTGGGGTGCAAGCGGGACCGCGCGCTCACCTTACAACAAGCGGCTCCCAACTGCCCGCGTGCAACTTCGCCGGAGACGCCGCGCGCCTGCCATAGTCATGCCACTGTGCGGGCAGAGCGAGGGGTCGAGCATGCTCAGTGGAGATCGCGAAGCCGAACCGGAAGAGGGCGGCTCTGCGCATGCTCGGCGGCATTCTGAAGCCGAAGCAAGTGAGGGCAGCGCTGCTATGCCAGCGATAGAAATCTCATCCTGGCCATTATATATAAAGGGAGCGTGGTGGTTCTTTAAGGATCAGGACAGCCTCAGAGTCTGAGACTTGCTTGCCCTTTCAGCAGCCTTTAGTGCCCGGGAGCGGGTTCTTTGCATTGAAGAGAAACTGCTTAGGGTATTAAGAGTGATCTTGCTGTGGCTTGTTTTGTTTTTTTTAAAGGGCATCGTAAGAAAGAAAGTGGAATCCTGAAATCAATAACTCAGCTAATAACGCTTTATATAAGGATAGTTTGCCAGTATTAAATAACGGATAATTAGACGCAGCTTTTGGTTGTGCTAGCTAAGTTGCTGGAAGAAACGAGCATGTCCTTCGTTTTTTGCTCTTGCAAGAATCATAAATAAATGGCGCATGAATCTGAGCTTCCAAGGCTTTACGATAATCTAGCTCGCGATGATTTATCGCTCAAGGGCGCTCGGGTCATTATCTTGCAGGAGTTTGCGCCAGTCCCGTGCAACTCGCTGTAAACCTCAAAGCATTTCCGATCAGGCATCTGCGGGCGACATCGCGGGAATCAAGGCTGCAAATCCATTAAATCTGCGGTGCGCGCGGGCTTGCAAAAAGGCGAATGCGTGCATTCAGCGCAGCGACTTCTAGCAGCTGTACGGGAAAGAGATGGGCTTTGCGCAGCTTTTGATCTCGCACGACCATAGCTGTCGACGTTTCCCTTTTTTTAAGGGAAATTCCCTTATTCCGAATAGGATTCCTCTCAAGAAAAGGGAAAAGTTGACAGCTATGCGCATGACATGTTACTGGCACGCCGTTGCGCATCCTGCAACTTGTAAGGTGTCCTTTCCCTATAAGTAAAAATAAAATAAAATAGGCGCAGGCAACTGGGTTAGTTTATTGGGGGTGGATAGGAAACCTACAGCCAGGTATTATCAGGGCCAGCTTAAAGCGTCGCAAAATAAGCCGCAAACCTTCGAGCTCTCCGGGGGAAAAATCGCCCTCGCCTCGGGCAAGAACGTGGAATATTTCTTGGAGAAAGACGCGGCAAGGCGCGCCTCCCCGCTTCCCCCGCCAAGCGCGCAGCGGCGGAATCCATTGTTGTCTTGCTTTCCGCTCCTTCGCGGCTTGCCATGCCGGGACTGCCTGGCACCGCCCCGCCCCAGCCGACCAGGAAACAGCCGCTGCTCGCTGACTCGACCCCATAACATTTGCTGCCGTTTGATCAGGAAGCGGATCGGGCCCTTTGCAGGCGCAGCTGCTTCTGCCGAAGTCCGCTCGGAGGGCGAGTGAAGGTAAGAGCGGAAAAGAGTGACTTGCTTGCTTGCTTGGGCAAATTTGGGTATACTTTACGCACATGCAGTGGCGTAGCGTGGGGGGGGGGTGCAGGGGGGCCGGGCGCACCGGGCACAACATCTGGGGGTTAGGGTTAGGAGGCGCAAACCCACGGGTTAGGGGGCGCAAATTACTTGCCTTGCCCCGGGTGCTGACAACCCACGCTACGCCACTGCGCACATGCGGTCCTCCTCTGTTGAGTGGAGTTTGTTTTCCCCCAACTCCCTTAGCGACGCCACTTTTCTTACTTGAAGGATTGAGCTGGGTAGTTTTTGACAGCAGGAAAGAAAGCAGTTCAACAGGTGCAGCATGGAGGTACTGTGATAGGCAGGAGTGCCAACCAGTTTGGCCCGGTGTCAGGCGGCAGCAAAAAACTGCAAGGTTTTTAGCGGGGGCAATTAGAATAAGATCTACAGTACTATTTGATTATTGATGTAAACCTCCGAAATGTATTTTGTACAGTTAAGTTTTTAACTGTCTTCAGTAAAGATAAAGGGACCCCTGACCATTAGGTCCAGTCGTGGCCTACTCTGGGGTTGCAGCGCTCATCTCGCTTTATTGGCCAAGGGAGCCGGCATACAGCTTCCGGGTCTAAGCCACTTCTGGCGAACCAGAGCAAAACACGGAAACGCCGTTTACCTTCCCACCATAGCAGTACCTCTTTATCTACTTGCACTTTTGACGTGCTTTCGAACTGCTAGGTTGGCAGGAGCAGGGACCGAGCAACGGGAGCTCACCCCGTCGCAGGGATTCGAACCGCCAACCTTCTGATCAGCAAGTCCTAGGCTCTGTGGTTTAACCCACAGCGCCACCCGCGTCCCTTCTGTCTTCAGTACATCTTGTTTTATTTTACTGCTATGGCTGATGCAGATAAAGATTCTTCTGATCTGATCTGATCTTGGCCCCATGACCGGGGGTGCCCAGCAGTGGCGTAGCGTGGGTTGTCAGCACCCGGGGCAAGGCAAGTAATTTGCGCCCCCTAACCCGTGGATTTGCGCCCCCTAACCCTAACCCCCAGATGTTGCGCCCGGTGCAGCCGGCCCCCCCTGCACCCCCCACACTACGCCACTGGTACCCAGGGCAATGGGTGCCATGCAATGTGTGCATGACCCTGGCTGGCGCGGAACTTTGTGGGTGCCCAGCCCCTTCATGGGGAATTTTGTGGATGTTCAGGCACCCAGGGCCCCAGGGGGTTGGCACCTGTGGCGATGATAGGTGAGGGAAACTGCGCTGTTTATTTTTGTTAGCCAGTGCAGTGGCCCAAGGGGGTAGGTTGTTGAGAGCTAATGTGGCTGAGGTGTTTGCTTGAGACACCTCCTCACCCCACCCATCATCTATCCCAACACTCGTTTTGTGCAAGTGCTTTTGTTTCTTAGCTCCAGTAACCCCTCCTTTTTGCATTAAATGGATAATTTTATTGGACCAGGGGGTGCCAAGTTGAAAAAATATGGGTGGGCAGGTAAGCTCCACCCTGCATCATCCACCACATGATGCAACACACACACACACAACATTTGTATGGCAATGCCCATCAACTGGGGGAGGGGGGCTCAAATATTTTATGGGAGGCCAAAGGGATCTTGGCCCCTAAGAGTTGGCTCCTATGTATGGGACATGTCATGCTCCTCCTGGAGTAGTTTGTCCACCTTCGGTCCCCACCCTGCACTCAGTGCTCACCTGTGGCTCCTGGAAGCTGTCAGGATGCAGCCACACACCAGGAAATGGCTCTGGCTGGCCAACCAAACCAGGTGAGGGAAGCTGATGGGTCTCAAACTCTCAGTCAGTTAGGGACTTCTCCTGCATGTGAAGAAGGCTCTGGTGGGTTGAGTGGACAAGACCAATAGTAGGTCCAAGGGTCAAGAAAACAGTGTCTGCAGGTACAGTAGAGGGATGTGAAGGGCAGATGGGACTCGTCCACCTGGGAAGGGAACCCATCTAGGAGAAGGAAAACTCTGATCCTAAACCTCTGCTGCCTTGTGGGATATTTTGGGGAGAAGAAAAAACTGAGCCAGCCCTACACAAATCTGATGAGAGCCAGTGTGGTGTAGTGGTTAAGAGCGGTGGACTCGTAATCTGGGGAACCAGGTTTGTGTCTCCGCTCCTCCACATGCAGCTGCTGGGTGACCTTGGGCTAGTCACACTTCTCTGAAGTCTCTCAGCCCCACTCACCTCACAGAGTGTTTGTTGTGGGGGAGGAAGGGAAAGGAGAATGTTAGCCACTTTGAGACTCCTTCGGGTAGTGATAAAGCGGGATATCAAATCCAAACTCCTCTTCTTCTTCTTCTGGAGTGGAGTCCTTAAGATGGTTGGATGGTGTCTTGTACACCTCCTTCCAGCAGCTCCTGCAGCAAGCTGGTGCCAAAAGTATTGCTCTCCTTTCCTTTGGACCACATCAGTGAAGTCAAGAGAGGGGTCTTGTTGTCTGGGCATCCCAAGACCCAGTGGCGTAGCGTGGGTTGTCAGCACCCGGGGCAAGGCAAGTAATTTGCGCCCCCTAACCCGTGGATTTGCGCCCCCTAACCCTAACCCCCAGATGTTGCGCCCGGTGCAGCCGGCCCCCCCTGCACCCCCCACGCTACGCCACTGCCAAGACCTCCATACACACTGCCCATGCTTGTGCACTTTGGTGCAGCAATTGCAATGTACTAAATACTGCATGGTTTCAGTCATGGTTCTTATTGCTGCTTTTCTGTCTTGCATCTTATTTTATTGTTTTGCAGCCTGCATTCCACAGGAAGCAAACTGAAAGACAAGATAATACAATATAAGAAATGAAATAACAATACAGCTAAATATCAATGGGAATGTTGAAAGTGGCCAGGCCATGGATTGCCTGAATGAAGCTTGTGGTCCACAGACCACAGTCTGGAACCCCTGTACTAGGTGATTCAAGGCAGCTAGCAACATGTAAAATTTAAAGCTATAAAAAGAGGAACAATAAAATGCAACCAAAGCAGTATAATAAAAGCAGCAGGAATATAATAAGAGCAGCAGCTGAGAAAACCTCAGCAAACCTGCAGCAAAATTTCCCAGCCTTCTTACTCGGCCAGCCACAATCCCTCTTGAAATAATCTTAATGTCCTTAGCTAGTTTGGTTTCCATAGGGAGGGCATTCCAAAGCAACCGGAAAAACATTTCCTTGTTCCCACTTGCTGCACTTGAGTTTAGGAACAGGATCTCTGATGCTGAACAAAGTTCACAGGAAGGCATATACATATATGGGATAAGGTGGTCCTTCAAGCATCAGTCATGGGCTGTTTAGTGCTTAAGAATCAGCGCCCATAAGTGGCCCTGGAAATGAAGAGGAAGGCAACTGGGGGTACGAGGGACAACAGCAGAGTTACATGCATCAGCCCAGCCCCAGGCAACAGGCATTTTGAACCCGTTGAAGTTTCAAGACGCCTTTCAAGGGCAGCCCTTACCCTCACTACTGACAGTATGTGGCTTAAAAGTGGCATTGCACACTAATGGCATGATATACTGGTAACCTGTGGGATGCAGGTGGCGCTGTGGGTTAAACCACAGAGCCTAGGACTTGCCGATCGGAAGGTCGGCAGTTCGAATCCCTGTGATGGGGTGAGCTCCCGTTACTCGGTCCCTGCTCCTGCCAACCTAGCAGTTCAAAAGCACGTCAAAGTGCAAGTAGATAAATAGGTACCACTCCGGCGGGAAGGTAAACGGCGTTTCCGTGAGCTGCTCTGGTTCGCCAGAAGTGGCTTAGTCCTGCTGGCCACATGACCTGGAAGCTATACGCCGGCTCCCTTGGCCAGTAAAGCGAGATGAGCGCCGTAACCTCAGAGTCGGCCACGACTGGACCTAATGGTGAGGGATCCCTTTACCTTCACTTATACTGGTAACCTACCAAGAAACTCTGGGAACGGGAAATTCTGACCAGCAGATATTGAACAGAGATAGAAATCAGCCCACCTGCAAGCAGGCTGATTTCCTGGACCTACTTGCATTTTTTTCACGCACTCACTACTTGTGGTTTGTCTCCATTGCCATGTGAGTTGCGTGATGACCTCCGTACATGCGAGGAAGCAGTTTGGAGAAGCAGAAGTGCTGCCAGATTTGGGCTGTGGAAGGAAGTTTGCCAAGAGGCACGTCTTTCTATTAACCAGCAGATATCTTGAACTGTGGGACTTACACGCATGTAGCATATGCTTTCTTTCTCAGCAACATTATCTTGGGCTGTTTTGTCTTTCGCTGTTTGCATTCCAGCAACACAAGATCTGCCCTGCGGTGGAGCATGGAGCCGGATTCTGAGAGCAGAGATTGCCTTGTGGCCGGAACTTCCAGTAAGCCCGAAGAGGAAAAAGCAGAGGATACTGAGAGCGGCATCAGTTGCGCCCTAGACGGAGTTGGGCCTCCTTCCAGGGAAAAGTCGGAGAATGTGGATCTGAAACCTGGCAGAGAAACCCCCAAGAAACAACTCTGTGGCTATTTAAACAAATTTTCTGCAAAAGCCCCAATCAAGACCTGGAAGTTGCGTTGGTTCGTCTACGATGAAAACAAATGCAACTTACTTTACTACAGGACAGCACAGGACATGAACCCTCTGGGGAGCATAGAGCTATCCAGCGCTAGCTTTGATCTTAAGGTGGGAGCGGAAGAGGGCGTTTTTGAAATCAGGACCCCCAGCAAAGCATTTATCCTTCAGGTATGTGGAACACATGGCTGGTTTGGGCTAGTGGTGGGGCATGCAGAGCCAAGTTTAAGTAATCCCTATTTTTTAATATTGGCAGAAGATAAAGGAGTTGGAACCTTTGGGTTGCATGAACTTCACAATTTTCTCTTCCCTTTACAAAATATCCTGATTCATGGTTTGAGAAGAAGAAAGCTCTTGTCTTCAGGAAATTGCCTTAAACATGATTTCCTAGTGTATTTTTTCTTAAAGCAGAAGACAACCCTAATAATTCATGGCAGTATCCTGAACTCCTGAGACCATTAGCATCCTCTCCCTCAAAGATTATTAAAACAATACAAGTATGTTACTTTTGCTGATTGTTGGTGGGGAAGACTTTCTTGTACATTATTATCATTTTAGACAGCACACTCAGTCTACATGGCATTTTACACTGGATGCATTTGTACATAACACTCGGCCATGGTTTGTTCAACAAATCACGAGTTGTCCTGCAGATGGTTAAACAAGCCGCAGTTTGTTTCCCAGCCACTCTTGCCTCATGCCTCTGTAGCTTGGCAAATGTCTGCAGTGGGGTGTCCTCATAAGCCATGGCTGAGCACGGCTGTTAAGTTTGTAGTTAAAACAAGCCATAGTTCACGAGCTGCCAACAAGCCATGGCTTCAAATTGTGGTTTGTTACCAGAAAACAAACCATGGTTAGTCTGCTAGTCTGGGTTTGGATATTCAGAAAAAAACACATGCCAAAACAAACCATGGATTACTGTTGTGTGCAGAGCAAGCCATTGTTTCGTAAGTGAAAATCACACACACACACAAAAGCAGATGTGGTAGACTGACCCACCTGCTAAAGGCTGAGGGAGCTAGATTTTTGTCAGTTCAAATGCCGGCCACGTCTTTTTGACAAGGGGTTCCTCAGTTTAGGCCCTAGTGGTTGATGACGGGAGATGGCACATCCACCGCACTGAATATTCATATTGAATTTTTAACTTTATTTTGATTGCTACTTTTATTTCTCTTCTTTTTTATTGTATTACAATTTGGATTTAGTGAATGCAACAAAATAGAATATATAAGAAGCCAAAGAAGCAATCAAAACACAATTTAAAAATCATTCGGCGTCTAGCACAGAACATTACACTGGTTACAACAGGCAAAAAAATGATTAAGTAAGCCTGCCAAAACGCAGCAATTTTCATGTGGTCAATGGGGTGGGAAGCTTGGAAACCACTGCACTAGGCCATGTGCTTGCACAGGGAAGCCAAACTTACACAGCGTCAAAACTTCCCCAATTATACTGGATTTTGGGAAGTCCATGGTCTGTTGTGATGAGGTTGGGTTTGTCGCTGAAGTCTATCTGTTGTGGAATTTAGCTGTATCTGTAGGCAACTCCCTGAGTTACACAGATCCTGTATTTAATAATCCCCCCCCCCAAATTGAATTGTAGGCTGTCGACAAACAGACCATGATATACTGGTTGCAGCAGTTGCAGATAAAACGCTGGGAGTTCTGTAGTAACCAGACAAGAAGTCCGGCAGAGGATGACACAGATTTCCCCTGTGTGAATGACGCCACACTTAACAATAGTAAGTAGCAGCAGCAGAGCAAATGTGTTGCCCCCTACCCCAGGGGACAGGATTATTTCGCCAGTGCTGGTTTAGCTGGTGCTGCATAAATTCATCCATTTAGCAGGGCTTGATCCTACAAATATTAATGCAAACAGAATTCTGACAGGGCTGAGACTTGTGAGAGTGTGTGTGTGTGAGAGAGAGAGAGAGTGCGCGCACGTGTGAGAGAATCTGCTTCCTCACTGCGCACCAATTGCACAACATCAGCCTAAGTGCTAAAGTAGGGTTTGCTAACTTCTTTTTAGTTTGAGGACCGCATTCACCCTAGGAAAACTCCCCAGTGGTGGCTGTAGCCCCAAGTGGTACATGCACACCGCACACAAGACACAGCTTCCTCTCTTCAGCTGATTCATGCAGATCAGCTGAGGAGCAGCTCATCTTATGATAAATGGGATGACCAGGGAGGGGCAGATTAGTATCCCTGTCAGGGTGCTGGACTGGCAAAGAGGTTTATATCTCTTTACCCATTCTATCCCCATCTCAAATATATAAAAGGATGTCACATAGAGGAGGGAGAAAGGTTGTTTTCTTCTGCTCCAGAGAAGCGGACACAGAGCAATGGATCCAAACTACAAGAAAGAAGATTCCACCTAAACATTAGGAAGAACTTCCCGACAGTAAGAGCTGTTCGACAGTGGAATTTGCTGCCAAGGAGTGTGGTGGAGTCTCCTACTTTGGAGGTCTCTAAGCAGAGGCTTGACAACCATATGTCAGGAGTGCTCTGATGGTGTTTCCTGCTTGGCAGGGGGTTGGACTCGATGGCCCTTGTGGTCTCTTCCAACTCTATGATTCTATGATTCTATCCCCACTGTTACTGCCAAAAATTGGTGGGGTCTGGGAACAAGGGCACAGAAAAAAATGCTTGGCTGACTGGATCAGGCGTATTAGTTGCCATGGGTGACTAAACACAGCAGGCCAACTCTCCAGCAGAGGACAACAACAACAACAAAAAAAGAAAATGCAGGCAGATGTTCCATGGGGGGGGGATTCGGACAGTAGAACAATACCTTTTACTGGAGGCCACAATGTAGGGAGCAAGCTTTAGAGCTCAGCAGAACTCTTCATCAAGCTGGATGTTAAGCGAAACACCACAAAAAAAGGAAGGAGAATATTCTGGCATGCCGAGAAACCGAAGTCTGTAATTTTGATGGACGGCTTTCTGGAATGGAGACAGTGCTATGCAGACGTCAGCCCAAACCTTTATGTATCTACTCTGAAGTAAGCGCCACAGAGTTTAATGCAACTGACATCTAGTTAAGCGTGTCTGTCTTCACATTGCTGCTGTTCTTGCTCTGCATCCAGCACACTCTCTCTGCTAATTTTTGAAGCTGCAGTCTCATGCCGCAAACTACGATCCATATCGATCCTGTAGTTTCTTAACAAATACTGCTGCTGTGTGTGTGTGTGTGTGTGTGTGTGTGTGTGTGTGTGTGTGTGTGTGTGTTTTAAACCGGCTTCAGTCCGATTAGAAAACTTGATGTGGAGTAAGTACTAATGTGAGCAACACCCTAACAGCCATTGCACAAGTGCAAATAACGATTTAGTGAACAGGAAAACCGGGGGGGGGGGGAGGTTGTAGGGATGGGGAAACCAAACAGGTCACCTGCATCAGGTGAAGACGTCCCTGCCCCATCTGTCATGCAAACAACTCCATGCAAATGTAGCTTGAAATTCTGCAGGGCACCAGCTGGGAAATGACCTCACTGTGTTTTAAGCCGCAAATGTGAATAACATGCCCTCAGATTATAGCTGTGCCTTCTGCAAAAAAACCAAACAAACAGAAAACACCTCTGGACGCCATAAGAGGCAATGCTCCTCTCGGTTTATAAACACGCCAGCAGTTATTTGGAAATATCAAAAGTAGAGGCCTCCAGTGTCTGCCTGCTCAAGTTCTGGACTTGCCTGGGCATGTGAGAATTTTTGAAGTTGACCACTCCACCCAAGGCTAGCCTAGTTCTCCACAGCAGTTGCAGAAATGCTTCTTAAAAGTCAGCCAAAATGGGTATCTCATTTGCCCCAAATGGGTGGCAGTATTTGTTATGTACTGAAGTTCTCACCCTGGGCCAGCAGGGGGATACTGTAGATAGTTCAGGTCCACATATGCAAATAAGGGATCAAAAGTGACGTTCAGTGATTGGATAGTTACAGAAAATGGTTACTGTTGCGTTCTAGTGGAGCTCTATATAAGCAGGCTGGCTGAACCCTTCAGTTCAGTTCTGTTCTGGCCTGTGAATAAACAAGAGCTGTTTGAAGAATCGCTGTGTCGTCTGATATGTTCACCCACAACTTAACAATATTTGTGTAACAGACAACAGAGAATGCACTGGTAGCAGTTCTCTCTCCCTGCTGTGCTTGATGCACCTATAACTTTAGCTTGGGTGTGTCTGAATCCCATTGATTCAGCTGGTTTGTTTGTTTTTTCCCTCCATAGCAGAGGCAGAACATGAGTTTTTGCCCCCTGTGAAAACCCCCACAGATGTCGTTGGCCCGAAGGCAGCCTCTCTCCCAGCGCCTCTGCAGCCTTCTCATGCTCTTCAGAACATCTCCCTCAAGCATCCTTGGATTGAAATACAGTAACTGTTTTTATCTTTTTTTTTCGAATTTCTGGAAACTAGCTATGTTAAGTCTGTTGCACCACTAGCAGCAGAGTCCTTTTGACATCTCGAGGTCTAACAAATGCTCCTTTGTGTCCTGAGTTTTGAAAGGCGAGAGCCAAACAGATGGCCTGAAAGAGGAACCCTGCTGTAGGCATGGGTGTCGCTATAGAGGGGGAAGATGTTGTTATGGAAGGTGACATTATACTTTTTTTAAAAAAAAGCAAAATTATTAATATGCTTAAATGTGTATTTGAGCTTTATTAAATGAAAAAGGGAAAGGCTTGAAAGTGCACAACTTGCATTGATCAACTCTTGTAAGCATTTATGGCTCAATCACTATTTCAGTAAACTCACAGATGTTGCATAAGAACTTATGGAAAGCTGCGCCGCATCCAATCAAGGACCCCTCTAGCTAAACCATATTCCTGTGTTGCAGGGGGTTGCACTAGGTCAGGGTTTCCTAAATTTGGGTCTCCAGCTCTTTTTGGACTACAACTCCCATCATCCCTAGCTGGTGGTCAGGAATGATGGGAATTGTAGTCCCAAAAAACCAGCAGGAGACCTCAGTTTGGGAAACTCTGGACTAGATGATCCTCAGGGTCCCTTCCAACACTACAAATCTCGGATTCTGTGTCCATGAAGGACTTGAATAAAACATTGTGCTCCCCACCCAACAGCTGTTTCTCCCTAGCAACCAGGGAGAAACAAGGTTACTCAGAAGCAAAAATGTGGGGAAGTAAACATTGCGCAGGAACAAAGAATTCCCCCACGAACCTTCCTCTTTGTTCATATTACATTCAAATAGAATATTTAGGCGCAACTGTAATGTTTGAGTTTTGTAAGATTTTGTGCAGATTTCTCTGTTGCGCATATGCTTGTACCTCACTTGATCTCTTTACATATGATCAATATACACTTGATGACGTACTGCTGAATGTGTGAACCAGCTCCAGGAAGTGACATTGTACAGTGGTACCTCGGGTTACATACGCTTCAGGTTACAGACTCTGCTAACCCAGAAATAGTGCTTCAGGTTATGCACTTTGCTTCAGGATGAGAACAGAAATTGTGCTCCGGCGGCGCAGCAGCAGCAAGAGGCCCCATTAGCTAAAGTGGTGCTTCAGGTTAAGAACAGTTTCAGGTTAAGTACGGACCTCCGGAACGAATTAAGTACTTAACCTGAGGTACCACTGTATTTGAAGAATGATGATACAGTCATCAGATGACGAGATTGCATGTATGAACCCGGCCCAAAGTGAGTCGAAGTCCTGTGAGTTTGCAACAGCTGGGAGCAATGGCTACTAAATGAAAAAACCGTCCGAAGTTACTAGGAAACGACTGGATGTTGTTGCAGGAAGATGTTGCATTGTGGCATGAGTGTACCAAAACAGCCAGCGGCATTTAAGCGTTATTAATTCACAGGTTCTGTCTAACCATTCCCATGCGCTTCTGTGCTTCTAGGAACACGGTGCATAATCTTTATGGTAGCTGGCAGAGCCGGAGGGACAATGGTGGCATGTCTTGTTTTGAGGGGATCCAAGACGACCTTGAAAACGCAGCCGATGAAGAGCAGGCAGAAACCGAAGCGGGAGATGCAGGTACTTATTTCTGCACGATGGTGAGGACATTTAAAAATAGCATTGCTTACTTGTTATTCTCAGGGCCGGATTTAGATTTGATGAGGCCCTAAGCCACTGAAGGTAATGGGGCCCTTTATATGTCCAGCTGTCCTTTGTCAACAACAAATTGTCGCTTTTTTGTGTTGAATAAGTTGAATGGTAATTTATGGACCTAATAGGCACCTAAAGCCATTTGCACATGCAGAATGTAGGCACCCTGTATATAGAAATGAGCGAGCCAGTGATATTTTAGGGAGCAGGCTAGCAGGCGGGACCCATGACTTACGTCATAGGAGCCTGCACAACACAAAACACTGTTGCTGTTTTATTTTATTTGTTTTTTATCTTATTTTTTGGAAATGTACATGTCAGGGAACTGACATCAGAGCGAGAGGCGAAGGGGAGGCTCCCAGATTCTGCTGGCGAAGGACCCAGCAGCAGGGGGAGAAACAGCTCAGTAGAGGGGGAAGCCAATCAGCGCAACACCGGGGATAAAGGGGGGCAGACGGGGGAAGTGGAGAGAGGGCTCAGGGACTCTTCACTGGACATCAGTCAGGAGAGCCCAGGTCCTCCGCTACCCATGCCTTCCCTGCGCAGAAGACTCCCGCGCAGTGAGAGGAGGAGGAGACTGGGTGTCAAACAACTTTTATGTTGGAAGAGGTTCAAGAAACGCCCACTGACGGATTCTGCCAGTGACTGAGGCAGCCACCATGAGAAGGGGCTGTGCAGTCAGAAAGTTTTAACAAGGCAAATTAACCGAGAAAGGCACCAGTGTACGCATGAGTAACTCATACCCATTACAGTACACCCAGTTTCTTTCCCCTTTAATTTTTTTTTGGGGGGGCAAGAAAGTGGGGCCATAAACTATAGCTTGTTTAGCTTATACATTAATCCGACACTGGTTATTCTGCACAGCTGTGAGGGAGAAACTGGGGAAAGTGAGCACAAAAGCCTTCATTGAAGCCTCTGGGATTTATTCTGAGTAAATATCAGGGTTTAATTAAGCATTTCTAGGTAACCTGGGCATAGACCCATGGTAGCACAAACTTGCAAAAACGTTTGCACATGCTAAGATACACCCATACACCAGAATGTCCAACTTTCAGATGTGGGGGTGGGGAACATCTGACTCGAATTTCTATAATACCTTGCTGTGTGAATTCTGGGCCCAGTATGCAGTACAGTGGTACCTTAGTACTCAAAGGCCTTAGTTCCCAAACGCCGAAAACCTGGAAGTAAGCGTTCCGATTTTCAAACATTTTTCAGAAGCCAAACGACCCATGCAGCTGTCGGCTATTGTTTCTGGGGCACCTGCACCAATCAGAAGCTGCGCCTTGGTTTTCAAACATTTCGGAAGCCTAACGGACTTCCAGAATGGATTAAGTTTGGCGCTTTTGTTTTGCTACTTTGCATTTTTGTTTTTGAGGCTTTTTCGGTTACCGTATTTTTCGCTCTATAACACGCACCCGACCATAACACGCACGTAGTTTTTAGAGAAGGAAAATCCGTAGGCATGCCACCCGTAGGCATTCCCTCCATAACACGCACAGACATTTCCCCTTACTTTCTAGGAGGAAAAAAGTGAGTGTTATAGTGCAAAAAATACGGTAATTTGTTTTTGTGACTGTGTGGAATCCAGTTCAGCTACTGATCGGTTGTGTGACTGCGGAAATGGATAAAAACGCCCTATCCAAACAATGACTATCATCAGTCTGGGTAAATAATAATAATAATAATTTTAATTTTTCTCATCTACAATACTGCCTTATTTATTTTATAGTACAGTACACTGATTATTGCTTTCATGTTATGGATCAGTGGCCTTGTTCAATAGTAAAATTCATGTTAAATTGCTGTTTTAGGGGTTGTTTTTAAAAGTCTGGAATGGATTAATTTGTTTTGCATTACTTTCTATGGGAAAGCGTGCCTTGGTTTTGGGAACGGACTTCCGGAACGGATTAAATTTGAAAACCAAGGTACCACTGTACTGGATTTTCTAGACCTAGAATGCATGGATCGGGCCCTTCTTCCTACCTCCAGTCTGCTGGCGAGAAGTGCTGCTTATGTACTCATTAGAAGTAAAACAAGCCTTGCTTAATATCGAACATTGCTTTCTCTCTCACTCAAATTTTGTCCATCTAAACCGTTTCTCACTCACTCACCCACCTCATCTTGCTATTGCAAATACACACAAGTTGCCAGTACAGTGGCGTAGCGTGGGTTGTCAGCACCTGGGGCAAGGCAAGTAATTTGCGCCCCCTAACCCGTGGATTTGCGCCCCCTAACCCTAACCCCCAGATGTTGTGCCCGGTGTGCCCGGCCCCCCTGCACCCCCCCACGCTACGCCACTGCATGTGCGTAAAGTATACCCAAATTTGCCCAAGCAAGCAAGCAAGTCACTCTTTTCCGCTCTTACCTTCACTCGCCCTCCGAGCGGACTTCGGCAGAAGCAGCTGCGCCTGCAAAGGGCCCGATCCGCTTCCTGATCAAACGGCAGGCAATGTTATGGGGCAAGGATCGAGCCAGCGAGCAGCGGCTGTTTCCTGGTCGGCTGGGGCGGGGCGGTGCCAGGCAGTCCCGGCATGGCAAGCCGCGAAGGAGCGGAAAGCAAGACAACAATGGATTCCGCCGCTGCGCGCTTGGCGGGGGAAGCGGGGAGGCGCGCCTTGCCGCGTCTTTCTCCAAGAAATATTCCACGTTCTTGCCCGAGGCGAGGGCGATTTTTCCCCCGGAGAGCTCGAAGGTTTGCGGCTTATTTTGCGACGCTTTAAGCTGGCCCTGATAATACCTGGCTGTAGGTTTCCTAACCCGTTTCCTAACCCGCCCCCTAACCCGTGGATTTGCGCCCCCTAACCCTAACCCCCAGATGTTGCGCCCGGTGCGGCCGGGCCCCCCTGCACCCCCCACGCTACACCACTGTGCCAGTAACCACAGTTGCCGGTAACCACAGATCAAAACAATCTGTGCCACCACTGGAAAGCAGGAAAGTGTCCTATGTTCTTTTCTTCCTCAGGCGCAACAGAGACGCAGAAGGATCCAAAGTCAAGGCTAAAGCCACCTTTGGTTAGAAAAGACAAAAAGGAAAGCAGGAGTTTGCGTTGTTTTGCTGAAGGGGCAAGAGATGGGAGAGCAGCTTCTCTTCAGCACCAAATTTTGGTCCTTGAAGAGGATGTCAAAGCTCAGAAGGTAATCTTGCCCTGATATGTGCGTTTGGTATGGATGGAGTCACCATACCATTTTGATCTATGGGGAAATGTGCTTAATTGCCTTTTGATCTTGGCACAATATTGTACAAGAAAGGTGTGTTTCTGCCTCATGCATTACTGTTGTTGGCAAGAGAAGAACAGGACCAATGTTGGTGAACGCTGCATTAGAAGGTATTATGAAAGGAAACACACCCATCTTCTCTTCTAGCATCTAAATACTGTGCCCCAAGTCCAGATTCTAATTTGCCTTTTCTTCTGGGCTCTGGTAGAAGGGTCATTCTAGAGCTATAGTGTGTTTCCTTTTTACTAGGTTGTGGTAGAGGGATGGTTGTGGAACCAAGGTTGGGAAATGGTTGGAATACTTGTGTGGTTGTGCCCAGGTACTGGAGAACTGTTCAGAGTTACAGCTAAGAGGGATAACTGCCAGTATAGCTTGAAGAACATGAGCCAACAGTGTGACGCGGCAGCTAAAAAAGCCAATGCAATTCTGGGCTGCATCAATAGGAGTATAGCATCTAGATCAAGGGAAGTAATAGTGCCGCTGTATTCTGCTCTGGTCAGACCTCACCTGGAGTACTGTGTCCAGTTCTGGGCACCACAGTTCAAGAAGGACACTGACAGACTGGAACGTGTCCAGAGGAGGGCAACCAAAATGGTCAAAGGCCTGGAAACGATGCCTTATGAGGAACGGCTAAGGGAGCTGGGCATGTTTAGCCTGGAGAAGAGGAGGTTAAGGGGTGATATGATAGCCATGTTCAAATATATAAAAGGATGTCACATAGAGGAGGGAGAAAGGTTGTTTTCTGCTGCTCCAGAGAAGCGGACACGGAGCAATGGATCCAAACTACAAGAAAGAAGATTCCACCTAAACATTAGGAAGAACTTCCTGACAGTAAGAGCTGTTTGACAGTGGAATTTGCTGCCAAGGAGTGTGGTGGAGTCTCCTACTTTGGAGGTCTTTAAGCAGAGTCTTGACAACCATATGTCAGGAGTGCTCTGATGGTGTTTCCTGCTTGGCAGGGGGTTGGACTCGATGGCCCTTGTGGTCTCTTCCAACTCTATGATTCTATGTTTCTAAGAACCGATTTCTCTCTAGTAACTCACAGAGGCACCATCCTACACAAGCCTAACAGTGGGTCACAGACTGAGTGATTGCATCAGCCTGTGATACAAACTCCCCGCTGAAAACTGCATTTCCTGTGCAACTGCTGAAGGACAACGTTGTTCCTGATATTTTGGGGGGAAACTGAAGTTAGAACATCTAACCTATTATGAAATACAAGCTGATTCTCTAACGGTGCTCTTAGGTTTTTTTCATGGTGAGGCTGTCAAAAGGTTTCTAAAATAAGTTGAATTCTCGGAGGAACAAAAATCTGATTGTTTTATGGAAGACTGGTGGCGGCCATATTTGGTATCTAAGTCTTGCCAAATCAAGCTGAAGTTTTTTTTAAAAAAAACCTAAGAAAACACTTTTTCTTATACGTTTCATTTTAACTGGTAAATTATTCAACGTCTTATCTTAATTCGAAGATTATGATTTTTATCATTTTGTTGCAGGATCAATGTAAATTTAACTAGCCTGTTAGTTAATGCCTCATTTGTGCTTCTAGAATATCGGCACAGCATCAACTCTCTGAATCTTGGGAATTCCTCTCCAGACCTGTATCTGAAGAATCATTGTGGCTTACTGTCCTCACTAATTATAGTTGGAATGGAAAATTAGCTCATCCTCATATGATAGAAATGCATCATTCTTTGTTCCTTTCCAGATACAGAAATGTACAGTGGTGCCCCGCAAGATGAACGCCTCGCGAGACGAAAAACTTCTCCCCGGACTCCTTTTGAACCAAGGGGCTGCAACGGGGAGAAGCGATCTTCTCCCCTCCGCCCCTTGCTTCAAAAGAGGGGACAGAGGGGAAGGTGCGCGACTTCCCGTCTCTCCCCGGACCCCTTTTGAACCAAGGGGCGGCAACGGGGAGAAGCGATCTTCTCCTCTCCGCCCCTTGCTTCAAAAGAGGGGACAGAGCGGCGCTTCCCCTCTGTCCCCGGACGGTCTCCATAGGAACGCATTGATTGATTTTCAATGCATTCCTATGGGAAACCGTGCTTCGCAAGACGAAAAACTCGCAAGAAGAAAAAACTTGCGGAACGAATTAATTTCGTCTTGCGAGGCACCACTGTATGTTTGATCACTTTGGAATCCTGTGCTTCCTTCCAAGTTGTTCAGAGTATGACTTATAAAGCTGCCTTTAGAAAATTAAGGGTCCCTCCCCCATCTTTACTTTTACAGGAATTGGTTAAGCTTCTCCACAAAGCCCTGGAGGCAGCCCAGCAAGAGAAGCGAGAGTCCTGCAGGTACCTGGTCACGGCAAAGGAGGAGGATAGGCTGGAGCTGGTGAGGCACAAAGTGAGGCAGATTGCCGAGCTGAATAAACAGGTCGAAGCGCTGGAGATGGAGAAAAAGGAGCTGGAGCAGGGCCTGGCTTTGAAGGACGGGCACATCGGGGAGCTGAAGGGCCACGTGCAGCTCCTGATGGACAAAAACCAGGCCAAGCAACAAGTCATCCTGAAGCTGACGGAGCAACTCGCCAGAGACATGCCTGACTCTGTTGGGGAGGCAGACACCATTCCCATGGAGACCTTGTACAAGCAGCAGGAAGAGATTGAACACCTGAAGGTACTCTGAGGCAAATGGGGCAATGGCAGGGCCGGTCCTACCATTGGGGAGAGCCTTGGGGGAGCAAATGTGTTGGGGGCGGCACAACAGTAAATGCCCCCAGGCAAATGCCTCTTTAGTCCCCTGTCCCTTGTCTGTTGCTGCACAAGCTGTCCTGGGGGCCCTTATCTGTCCTGATGATTCAGGTACTATCCCATCCCTGGTGTTGAAGGGAAAATTAACTACTAGTCTCATCAGCTTCCGTCACTGGGAGGGGGCACCATCTCTGGTGGCAAAATGCTTTGGCCTGGGTACAGGAGGAGGTGACGATTATGACCTCACTCCTTCCACAGTTGCACCTTGGTGATATGTTATCCCATCGTTCTATAATAATAATAATAATAATTTATTATTTGTACCCCGCCCATCTGGCTGGGTTTCCCCAGCCACTCTGGGCGGCTTCCACAGAGACCAAAAATACACTAAAATATCATACATTAAAAACTTCCCTGAACAGGGCTGCCTTAAGATGTCTTCTGAATGTCAGGTAGTTGTTTATCTCCTTGACATCTGGTGGGCGGGCGTTCCACGGGGCGGGTGCCACTACTGAGAAGGCCCTCTGTCTGGTTCCCTGTAACTTCACTTCTCGCAATGAGGGAACCGCCAGAATCTGTTTTATTTTTGTGGCAAGTCTGTGTGCACCACGATACCATAGCATCTCCTTTAAGAAACAGCCCGGAATATGATATTGAGCAGAGGATTCAGTCTCCTTTAAAAAAAAAATAAAAATCACTGTGCTCCTTCATCCCAAAGGAGCCCTCACCAGGTTGGAGGTGTAATGTTTTCTATCTGTCTGCAAAATAGGACTTTCTGTTCCTTTTTGTCACCAGTGCCCTCGGCCTGTTTGAGGAGCCATGGAAAGAGTCCGACAACGACACAGTTTGCCCCCATCTTTCTGTCAGACACCATTTGTCCATTCATAAACCCAACAAATTTCTCGGCTGTACAAATCACAGTTGTGCCAACAGGTTATTTCTACGTGTCGTCTCTTGTCTTTTTGCCAGGATGACTTAGAAGCGTACAAGATTCAGAACCAATTTCTGAACTGCGAAATCCACCAGGTTACGAAAATCTGGAGCACGGTAGCGCAGAAAGAGAAGACCCTACTGATGAAGGTAAAAAGCAAAGTCTTTTTAAAAGTCCAGTGTTTGTGCTTTAGGCCCCATCTGCGCTATACATCTACTGTATAACAGTATCATACGACTTTAAAACATCTGTAGCTTTCCCCCAAAGAACTGTAGTTTGTTGAAAGTGCTGATGATTTTTAGGAGACCCCTATTCCTCTCCCTTCGCATAGCTATGATTCCCAGAGTTCCCTGGGAAGAGGGAACCACTCTGAGAATTCCCAGAATTTGGGGGTGAGAGGGGAGTCAAGGTGCTTTAAATGTGTGTTGAATGTGAGGTGTGGATCTTTGTGTTTGCCTGTGATGCTCTCCAGCTTTCTAGGAGCCAACCTCAGCTGTCTGACCTTAGGTTGCTTGTGGCTACTTCTGAGCATAACACAACAACAGGAAGCCATGGTCATATTCTGACTGCAACACTTTTTTAAAAAATTCCAGTGTGCTCGTCTGCAAGCCCACAACTGCCAGATTGAGAGCAAGTACCTGATGATTCTGCGGAAGCTGCAAGGCCTACCGGAC
Source organism: Podarcis vaucheri (assembly GCF_965113315.1). NCBI lineage: Eukaryota > Metazoa > Chordata > Lepidosauria > Squamata > Lacertidae > Podarcis > Podarcis vaucheri. The sequence continues at coordinate 35,558,854 of NC_138755.1, read as the reverse complement.
TTTGCCAGTGAACATGAGGAAATGCTGAAGGGCCTTATCCAGGAAGCACTTCAGTGGGGTGTGAAGGAGGAAGCCACGATCCCTGCACATCTGAGCCCAATCAAGTAATGGCTGTGTGTGTGTGGGTTTAAAATAGATGCAGCGCTCTTTTATTTTCACCAGGCTCGCTGTTTCTGAATATGATGCTGGTTTAGATGGGTCTGATTCATCAGACAATCCTTATATTCTTACTGTCCGTGAGCTGTCATTGGCAGATTATCAGCTAACGCTTTATTTGATAATCCTATTTTTAATCCACAAAGGCACATTTTCACTTGTGGGGCTGCGAGATGAGGGTAGACTCGCTTACATTATGAGGTTACCTTTGATTTTGGTGTGTTACTGTAGCAGAGAAAGGCAAAAGAAAATATGAGCTGGTTTTTCCTTCAAACAGTCAGTGGTAGCATTTTATATCATCCTTAAACTGTACATTATCTTACTTTTTTATTGTCAAACAGGCACCTACATTAAGATCTTTGGCAAGATACATTTTTAAAAATAATGATAATAATTGTTATTAGGAAGTTTACAAACTTTTCTTTAATTAATTTGACAGCTCTAGAACTTGATGTTTTCCCCATATTCTTCTCTTTTGACCGTTCAGCCAGTATGATGACTATGGGTTTATGACAATTCCTGAGTACGAAGCTGCAGACTGGAAGCTTCTGGCAAAAATCCAGGCTCTGGAGATCAAATCCAGTAACCTCCTGAACCAGGATGCCATGGAGAAAACTCTCTCTGACCGGTGGAATAATCTTGGGGAACTTACTCCCTCCTCAGAGCTCAAGAGCTTGCTGCGCTGCGGCGTCCCAATAGACCACCGCCAACGAGTGTGGAGATGGATTGTGAGCAGGCGGGTACAGCACGTTCGCTCTCCAGGCCATTACCAAAACTTGCTCCAGAAGTGTGAAGCTGCTGAGCAGCCAGCTTCCCGACAGATTGAGCTGGATCTGCCTCGCACGCTCACCAACAACAGGCACTTCAGTTCCCCTGCTTCCCAGCTTCTTCCCAAACTCCAAAGGATTTTGCTTGCATTCTCTCTGCAAAATCCCACCATTGGCTATTGCCAGGGACTGAACAGGTAAAGGGTGCTAGCTCATTGCTGACCTTTTTAAACTCTTATGTTTGCAACAAATATTAGGGTCAGTAAAAGTAATAATTTACAGTGGTATAATTAATAATTTACAGTGGTACCTTGTTACTTGAATGGTGTGGCTCCCGAACAAATCGGCTCCTGAAGGCCGCAAACGCAGAAGTTTGTGTTCTGGTTTGCGAACGTTTTTTGGAAGCCAAACGTCCAACGTGGCTTCCAATTGAGTGCAGGAAGCTCCTGCAGCCAACTGGAAGCCACGCCTTGGTTTTTGAACCATTTCGGGAGTCGAATGGACTCCCAGAACAGATTAAGTTCAAGAACCAAGATACCACTGTAGTGTTGTTGTTCTTCTTGTTGTTATTATTTAATTGAATTTGTATACCACCCTATACCCGGAGGTCTCAGGGAAGTCCACAGAACAAGATCAACGTAAAAACCAAAATATATAGTATCAAAATAAAAACAACCCACTAACACCCCCATCTGACCAGATTGCCCCAGCCACTATGGGTAGCTCCCAACACAATATTAAAAACACACTAAAACACCAAACATTAAAAAGTTCCCTATACAATCTAAGTATAATGTGAAAAATTAGTCATGAGATGTATTTGACAATGACTCCAGCTGGAACTGCTGTGTTCTGACAAAGCTATAAGGCGTACATGAAACCATTCAAACAGCCAAATGTTTTCTTGTGCCTATTTGCACAAGACAACTGCTGAAAAGATGAGCTGCTCTTACTCAAAGGTTGCCAACCTTTTTTTTAGGCCCAGGGGCCATGATCATATTGGGAATGTTGAGAGAGTATCATGGTCACCAGGGAGAAAATGGCTGCCTTGGAGCGTGTGGCATAACGCAAAATGGCTGCTGCATCTGAAAGAGAGACTGAGGCAGAAATGATGTGGGCACTGCTGCCGCCACACTGCCCCACCAACTACCCACAGTCAATATAATAATAATAATAATAATTTATTATTTATACCCCGCCCATCTGGCTGAGTTTCCCCAGCCACTCTGGGCGGCTCCCAATCAGTGTTAAAAACAGTACAGCGTTACATATTAAAAACTTCCCTGAACAGGGCTGCCTTAAGATGTCTTCTGAATGTCAGGTAATTATTTATCTCTTTGACATCTGATGGGAGGGCGTTCCACAGGACGGGCGCCACTACCGAGAAGGCCCTCTGTCTGGTTCCCTGTAGCCTCACTTCTCGCAATGAGGGAACCGTCAGAAGGCCCTCGGCGCTGGATCTCAGTGTCCGGGCTGAACGATGGGGGTGAAGACGCTCCTTCAGGTATACAGGACCGAGGCTGTCTAGGGCTTTAAAGGTCAGCACCAACACTTTGAATTGTGCTCAGAAACGCACTGGGAGCCAATGCAGATCTCTCAGAACCGGTGTTATATGGTCTCGGCGGCCACTCCCAGTCACCAGTCTAGCTGCCGCAATCTGGATTAATTGCAGTTTCCGGGTCACCTTCAAAGGTAGCCCCATGTAGAGCGCATTGCAGTAGTCCAAGCGTGAGATAACTAGAGCATGCACCACTCTGGCGAGACAGTTCGCGGGCAGGTAGGGTCTTAGCCTGCGTACCAGGTGGATTCAATGGGGGAAAGGCACTTACATCAGCTTACTCTGCACTCACTTGTTGAGAGAAGCTATTTGTATCTCTCCTCTGTTCAGAACAGGTGTGTATCCAATCTTGGCAACCAGTGAAATATGTACATGCAACATGTACATGCAACAGTGAAACATGTACATGCAACAAGAGTGTTGTGTTCAGTGCAGGAAAAGACAGTGCAAACAGAAACTGACCAGGAAGATCAGTCAGTCTCTTGTGTGCAGTAGCTTTTTGAAAGAATATTTACTGAGACCTTTTGCAAGACACCATAGAAAGAACCACCAGGGCACCACAGTAAGAACTGGCAGCTACTGTGGCACCTGTTGAATAGTTAAATTAACAAGTTGGCTGCCTATTTACCACATGTAGTGTTAAGTTTCAGAAGAAACTTCCTGCTTCTTCTCCATTTCCCTCTTGTGGGAATTTTCCAGCTTGAAGGACCGTAGCTGTAAGAACTGCCTGCCATTATTGCCTGCTTTCCTTAACAGTGATATTAGGGGATGATTAGCTGCTTGTGCTTAAAATGGTGCCCCTTCAGAGTTTGTGCGGCCCCACAAACCTCTGTGTGTGACAGAGCTCCTCAGACATGTCTGCTCTAGTCACTGTTAGAGTCCGACAGTGGCTGTTTGCGGAAACGCCTCCAACAAAGAAGTTCCTTAACGGAAACACGTCTCCTGGACTCACGACGTGACAGCTTCCGACGAAGCATGGGTCTCCCTGCAATTGCTTCTGACACCTCCCCACTATTTTCACTGGACGTGTCTCTCACCCCTTTCTCCCTCCTGCTTCCTGCCTGCGCTGCTGCATCTCTCTCAGTATCCCTGAGATCCTCCTCCAGAGACCCCGCGCTCCCCCTGCTGGTCCCTGCTTTGGCTGTTGAGTCTCTCCCAGTCTCTGGGAGCCCTATCACCTCCTTTCCCTCTGAGGTCAGTTCCCTGACATCCACCTCCCCTCCAGGGCCCCCTTCCCCCCCGCCCCCTCCCTCTCCTCTGGGCGGTGAGGAGCTGAAACCCCGAAACGAATCCTCTTCATCTTCCGACGTCTCGAACATCTCCCTCCATCGGTCTTTGTTCCGACTCGCTGAATCCTCCTCCACCTCGGAATCAGAGAACCCCTCCAACTCCTCTTCTTCGTCTGTGGTGGCGAAGTATTCCCTCCGGAACCTCGCCACTGGCTGGTGTTTTCGAGGGAATCTCTGATGAAAAGTTTCAATTAGAACCTCGTCATCTACATCCTCTGCCCTGACCCAGGTGTTTTCCGACTCCGGTTCCCCTTCCCACATTACCAAATACTCTACTTGCTCTCCTTTCCACCTGGAATCTAGGATCTCCGCTGCATGGTAGCTGTGTTCTTTTTCCTCCATCGCTGGTCCCCTATTGACCCTCCCCTCTCTGTCCCCTATATACGGTGACAGCAACGATCTGTGGAACACTGGGTGCAACTTCATGTGGTTCGGTAACCGGAGTCTGAAAGCCACTGGGTTGACCTGTTGCGTGACTTCAAATGGGCCCAGTCTTTTGGGTCTTAACTTCTTACAACCTCCTTTAAATGGTAACCCTTGGGTGGACAGCCACACCTGGTCTCCCACCCTAAGGCTTTCCCCTTCCCTTCTGGTTTTGTCTGCCTGCCTCTTATATTCCTCCTTCGCCCGGTTTAAATTAAGTTGGAGTTGGCGATGGATCGCTTCCATTTCTTCAACGAACTGTTCTGCTGCTGGAACGCTCCAGTTCTCCCCCTCCCCCCCTGGGAAGGCTCGGGGATGACACCCGTGATTGGCCAAAAAAGGGCTCATTCCCGTGGACACGTTCTCTGCATTGTTGTAAGCAAATTCTGCCAACGCCAGCTTCTCCACCCAATCATTCTCTCTGTCATTAACATAACACCTCAAATATTGCTGGAGGACACCATTAGCTCTTTCCGCCTGCCCGTTGGTTTCTGGATGACGGGCAGTAGAGAAATTAACCTCTACATGCAGTAAGCTCATGAGCTTCCTCCAGAACCTGGAAGTAAATTGTTTCCCTCGGTCCGAAACCACCCTCAAGGGGGCGCCATGCAACCTAAACACATTTTCCACAAACAATTTGGCGGTTTCTTCTGCTGTGACCGCATGTGAGCAGGCTATAAAGTGTGCCATCTTGGTTAACAGATCTACCACCACCATAATGGCTGTTTTCCCTTTGGACCTGGGCAGATCAGTCATAAAATCTATTGCCACTGCCTCCCACGGTCTTTCCGGCGTGGGTAGTGGTTCTAATAAACCTGCCGGTGCCCGCCTCTCCCCCTTGGCTCGTTGGCAACGGTCACACCCTCTCACATATTCACGCACATCTTCCCTGACCTTGGGCCACCAGAATTCCCTGGTAACCAGCCACATGGTTTTGTGTTGCCCAAAATGCCCTGCTGTGGGGTTATCGTGCAGTTGCTTGAGTACCTTTTCCCTCAATTCCCCTTCAGGTATGTATAACGCTCCCTTGTAGTACAACGCCCCATTTCTCTCCTCAAAACCCCCGGGTTTGTCTCCCTCCCTCCTAAGACTCCTGAGTTTGTCCTGGGCGTATACATCCTGCCCCGTTCCCTCTACCAGTTCCCTTTGCCCCACCAATGCCGCCCCACACACCCAGCGGTCCTCGGGAATGACATGGGTCTCTTCGGGTACACCCTCTCCCTCCAAATATTCAGGTTTGCGTGAGAGAGCGTCCGCCCTAACGTTCTCCGGGCCTGGTACGTAACAAATCTCAAAGTTAAATTTGGAGAACTCCTGGGCCCATCTCAACTGCCGTTGGTTGAGCACTCGCGCAGTTCTCCAATACTCTAGATTCTTATGGTCCGTGCACACTTGCACCTTCTGTTGTGCACCAATTAGTAGGTGCCTCCATCTCCGGAAGGCCTCATAAATTGCAAGAAGTTCCCGGTCGTACACCGTGTAGTTCCTCTCAGACTTGTTCAGCTTCCGCGAAAAGAAGGCACACGGTCGCCACTCCGACCCCTCCTTCCCCGGCTGCAGAAGAAGCACCGCCCCTATGGCTCGGTCCGACGCGTCTGTTTCGACCCTCAGCTTTTTTTGTAAATCCACATGTAGAAGTTGTTCGCCAGAGGCGAAGGCCCTTTTCAGTTCCTCAAACGCTCGCTCCGCCTCCCCCGTCCAAACAAACTTCTTTTTGCTGCTGAGACAGTCCGTGATGGGCGCCGTCAGGTGGGCGAAGTTGCGGATGAACTTACGATAAAAGTTTCCAAACCCTAGGAACCTCTGCACATCCTTCTTGGTCTTGGGTGTTTTCCATTCCAGCACCGCTTGAACCTTGCCGGGGTCCATGGCCAACCCTTTGTCTGACAAGCGGTACCCCAGGAATTCCACCTCCTTGGTATGAAACTGACACTTCTCCAGTTTCACCCACAGTCGGTTGGCTTGCAGCCTGCTCAACACTTCTCTGACGTCTCTCACATGTTGCTCCTCATTCTCCGAATACACCAACACGTCATCTAAGAAGGCCACGCAATTCTTGTAGAGCAAAGGCCCCAGTACGTGGTTCATGAAAGCTTGAAAACACGCGGAGCCTGTTTGTAATCCAAAAGGCATAACTAAGTATTCAAATGCCCCCAAAGGGGTGAACATGGTGGTCTTCCATTCATCCCCTTTCCTTATACGTATCAGGTTGTACGCCCCCCTTAGGTCCAGCTTTGTAAAAATCTTTCCCTTCCGCACCCTGGTCAAAATATCATCAATCCTGGGCATAGGAAAAGCCGCCGGCTCTGTCACTGCATTTAGGGCCCGAAAGTCACATACCAGCCTCGGCTTGTCCGTGTTTTTTTTGTCCACAAAAAACACTGGGCTACCCCCCGCTGCCTTGGACTCTCTGATGAAGCCCCTCTTCAGGTTCTTGTCAATGAACGCTCGCAACTCCTGCATTTCCCTGTCTGACATGGCATACAACTTGCCTACAGGAAGCTGTGCTCCAGGGAGTAAATTGATCTGGCAATCAAAGGGTCTATGCGGAGGTAGTTGGTCAGCTTCCTTCTCGCTGAACACGTCGCTGAGATCAGCATACTGTGGTGGCACCTTCCCCTTCTCCACTACTTCAGTCCCTGCCAGGGTGGCTTGGGCCCCTGCTGACCCCTTTTCCCCCCTGCAGTGTTCTAAGCAATGTGCGGAACCGAAGGAAACCACTCTTTGATGCCAGCCCACCAGCGGATCATGTAGGGCTAGCCAGCTCATTCCCAAAATAATGGGAGCACCTCCCAAGGTGGCCACATTAAACGCTATCAGTTCTGTGTGCCTTGCCACCCTCATTATCATTGGGATGGTCTGCAAGCTGACTCCTCCTCCCAACAGTTCCCTGCCATCGATCGTGGTCACCTGCAGGGGGTTGCTTAAAGGGATAGTCTGTATCTGGTGTTCAGCAGCAAACTCCTTGCTCATAAAATTGCAGGAGCTGCCTGAGTCCAACAGTGCCTTTATTTTTAGGGGGTGTCCATTTTGCAGCTCTAGCGACACTTCAATCACTAGAGCCGGTCGAGGAGCTTCTGGCACTGGCACTTGGGGAAGGGGCACTTTCACTGCTCTTTGGCCTGGCTGCAGTGCCCTGATGGCAACCAGGCGTTGGCTTTTACCTGCTCCGTTTCTCCCTGCTCTTCCCCCTCAACAGTTCCCACCATCCCTTGCCATTCCTTCCTCTGGGGGCAGACTCTGGCAAAGTGGCCTGGCTGTTGGCAGAGATAGCATTTCCGGGCTCCCTTTCCCTCCTTCTTCGCCCCCTCACTGGGCTTTGAAACTGCGCGCGCGCGGGCTGTTCCGATTTCCATCGGCTCTGCCGGCGGGAAAGCTGGCTCAGGAATGTCTGGAATGCGTAACTCCTTCCAACGTTCCCCTCTCCCTTCCCGCCTCTCCAAGGCTCTTGCCTCCTGGCGCGCTCCAATGGTCAGCGCAGATTTGGTCAGCTGATCCATAGACACCGCCCTGGGGCTCCTGGCCAGCTCGTCTTTCACAGCTGAAGAAAGACCTTCTTCAAATAGCATCTGAATGGGTGCTGCCGATAAATCCCACCCCAATCTGTGAATCAGCATGGTAAATTCAGTCCAGTACTCACGGACAGATCTGCTTCCCTGCTTGCAAGCCATTAACTGTCTGCGCACCGCACCTTCCTCAACGTCGCTGGAAAACATGATATCCATTGCACGAAAAAATTTCATAGTGTCCTTTAGGATATCGTTGTGCGTTGCCATCAGGGGTCGAACCCAGTCTCGCGCGCCCTTCTCAAGATGCCCAATTACAAAAGCAACTCGAGATTCCTCATCAGGGAACTCATCAAACTGGACATTCAGGGCATATTGCATTTCAGTCCTAAAGGCATGGTAATCCTTGGGGTCCCCCCCAAACTTCTGCACCAATCCTGGTACCTTTCTGGGGAACTGAGTGGTTCTCCCCTTCTTGTCTGCATCTTGAGCCCTCCTCTCCTCGAGCCTCGCCGTCTGCAGCGCCAGTTGGACCTCCAATGCTCGGCATCTTTCTTCCAAGCTTGGATCAGCTCCTCCCCCTGCTCCGGCTGGGTCGCTCATGATGCTTTCTCCTGCACAGACAGCGTACAGAGACTGTCGGACTGCTATTAGGGGATGATTAGCTGCTTGTGCTTAAAATGGTGCCCCTTCAGAGTTTGTGCGGCCCCACAAACCTCTGTGTGTGACAGAGCTCCTCAGACATGTCTGCTCTAGTCACTGTTAGAGTCCGACAGTGGCTGTTTGCGGAAACGCCTCCAACAAAGAAGTTCCTTAACGGAAACACGTCTCCTGGACTCACGACGTGACAGCTTCCGACGAAGCATGGGTCTCCCTGCAATTGCTTCTGACACCTCCCCACTATTTTCACTGGACGTGTCTCTCACCCCTTTCTCCCTCCTGCTTCCTGCCTGCGCTGCTGCATCTCTCTCAGTATCCCTGAGATCCTCCTCCAGAGACCCCGCGCTCCCCCTGCTGGTCCCTGCTTTGGCTGTTGAGTCTCTCCCAGTCTCTGGGAGCCCTATCACCTCCTTTCCCTCTGAGGTCAGTTCCCTGACAAGTGATGTCTCTTTATTCATCCCAGATTGGCAGCCATTGCACTACTGGTTCTAGAGGAAGAAGAAAATGCTTTCTGGTGCCTAGTTCATATCACTGAAAACCTAATGCCTCCAGATTATTATAGCAACACACTAATAGGCTCACAAGTAAGTAGTCTGGGACTCCCCACCAAGCCGTACAATAGGACAGTCATGTGTGAAAGAAAAACGGGTTGTTTTAAAAGGATTGCATATCCTTATGATGGAAGTGGTGCTTCTAGAGGAAAAATTCCAACGCACTTCACATAGGTGTTGGCACAGGCCTGGCTTACATCGTTCTGCGATTCATGTTAAACTAGGCAGTTGATTACTTAACAAAATAATGGAGCTTCACACCTAATCCAGTGGTTTGCATGATGTCAAGAATCAAATTGTCCTTAAAACTAATTAATTCCTTCTTCACTGTGGCCTAATTTGGACATAATGCAAAGTTTGGCATAAAGTTACACACAAACCATTCAATTGTAGCTCATACCAATGTGATCATCAGTACCGTGGGATCCTAGGATTACCCATTTTTTAAATTACAGATAGGTAGCCGTGTTGGTCTGCCATAGTCAAAACAAAAAAATCCTTCCAGTAGCACCTTAAAGACCAACTAAGTTAGTTCTTGGTATGAGCTTTCGTGTGCATGCACACTTCTTCAGATACATTTTTAAAATGTATTTTTTTTAGGCGGAAGTGCAAAAAACCCCTTTTGGCATCACAGAAGGAACCTATGGGAGAGTCAGTAACACACACACACACACACACACACACACACACTTAAGAAAAAATGACCAAAGGGAGCGGGGTTTGGAGGGCCACACACACACACACAAATCATTTTGTAACCACAATATCGGAGTGGGGAAGCTTTGGAAGCAGATTTTGTGCTTCGTTCTCTTGGTTCTGCCTCCACTGCAGAAAGTATAACCATAGCTTGTGTGTGTATCCCTATAACTGTACTGTGCCGCGAGTCGAAAGTTTTGATTTTGTTAGATCGGTCAGGTGTTTACGAGTACAATTAACCCCTGCGGATTTTGGAGGACTCTGAGAAAGTACTGACAAAGCATCCTTTCAAATACGGTTATTGGTTCTTATTGATGTTTTGCTGAATCCAGGTGGATCAAAGAGTCTTTAAAGATTTCTTGTCAGAGAAGCTTCCCAGGCTGGCAGCTCATCTGGAGCAGCACCGAATCGACTTGGGCCTGGTGACCTTCAATTGGTTCTTGGTCGTATTTGTAGACAGTCTTGTTAGCGATATCCTCTTCAGGGTATGGGACGCCTTTCTCTATGAAGGTACTAAGGTAAGAGTATCCCTGCCTCCTATCCCTCCTACATTCTCACTTCATATACAGTGGTGCCTCGCAAGACGAAATTAATCTGTTCTGCGAGTCTCTTCGTCTTGCGGTTTTTTCGTCTTGCGAAGCACGGCTATTAGCGGCTTAGCGGCTATTAGTGGCTTAGCGGCTTTAAGAAAAAGGAAACAAACTCGCAAGAACTCGCAAAAACTTGCGAAGCAAGCCCATAGGGAAATTCGTCTTGCGGAACGACTCAAAAAACGGAAAACTCTTTCATCTTGCGCGTTGTCCGTCTTGCGCGGTATTCGTCTTGCGAGGTACCACTGTATCAGTCTCTGCAGAGATGTTTTAGCAACCAGGCATTTAGGACAGGCTTCCGATGTGTCTATTGAACCTATATCCTCCTGCCTCAGTGATGTTACCTTTATCATCTGTGTGGCTCTGACTCCACCCCTCCTATGACATCCCTGTCAGCCATGTTTTTCTTTGTCCCAGGTGATATTCCGTTACGCTCTGGCAATATTTAAATACAACGAAGAAGCGATACTGAGGATCCAGGACAGCCTGGAGATTTACCAGTACATGCGTTTTTTCACCAAAACCATCTGTGATGGCAGGTAAGGATGACGTCAGGAAGTGTTTCGGATAGGGATTGTGGTTGTCAGGTGACAGTTTGTCATTCAGAGAACTGGAAAAATTCAAAAACTGGGATTGAGGGCAGGCACAGATCAGGAATAAGCAATAGCAAGAGACTGATTTATAAAACCCAAACTACAAGATCCAAACTACAAGAAAGAAGATTCCACCTAAACATTAGGAAGAACTTCCTGACAGTAAGAGCTGTTCGACAGTGGAATTTGTTGCCAAGGAGTGTGGTGGAGTCTCCTACTTTGGAGGTCTCTAAGCAGAGGCTTGACAACCATATGTCAGGAGTGCTCTGATGGTGTTTCCTGCTTGGCAGGGGGTTGGACTCGATGGCCCTTGTGGTCTCTTCCAACTCTAGGATTCTAACCCCTGCTTACGAATGGAGCACACTTGAACAGGAAGGAAAGGGTGAAATGGCTGCTGAGTGATACTCATGACTTTGTAACTTATAAAGTAGCACTGTATGCATTGGCAGCTAAGAAGATCAGGAGAAAAGAACTAGATAAAATAGCGGTGAATTGCAAAGGTGATTCGGACATTTAAGCTGGCACATTCTATCTGAGAACCCCCTGCTATTATAGCGTATGCAACAAATAATTTCTAGGAGATGTAACCGTGGTTCATTGTATTCACAGTCCCTGATGTTTTTATGGTGTTTATGGTTATTGTTGTCTTTCTTTTTGTTTCCTTTGCGAATGATGCCATGGCCTTTGGCTAGTGCAATAAAGTTGATGATGATGAATAGCATTGGCGCCATGTTTATCTGAGGCAAATCAGAGGCTAGGAACCAAACCAAGTACAGCTAGGTTAGGGCTAAAGTGAAACCTTTTTCTCTCACACACAGAGACATGCTGGAGCCATTTCCCTCATACTGATGTGCAACACTGCATATGAGTTGCTGATCAGATGGGGAAATGTTCACACTCCAGTTGTGTGGGGGCAGCACCACAGGGAAGTGGCTTCCACATGATGCGGTGTGTGAAAATAATGCCTGAGGCAACACTGAAACAATACTCCTTTAAAAGCATACCCCCTTATATATACCCCTGGGCTCTGAGGTGAATCCTGCCCAGTGGCGTAGCATGGGTTCTCAGCACCCGGGGCAAGGCAAGTAATTTGCGCCCCCTAACCCGTGGATTTTAGCACTTGAGTCTCTTCCGCGCCCCCCCCCAGATGTTGCACCAGGTGCGGCAGCCCCCCTGCACCCCCCACACTACGCCACTGCTCCCACCACAAGTCTTCAGGACAGCCATCCGAAGGCTGGCGCGGGGAGAAGGTCTCTCCGCCCCACCGCCAGGCTTTGGAGCAGCCTTCCAAAGGCTGGCGGCGGGAGGAGGTCTCTCCCGCCTTGGAGAGGTTCCCGCTTCCTCGAGGGGGGCCGGCCAAACGCACCCCCCCCAAATGTTGCGCCCGGTGCGGCCGGCACCCCTGGCACCCCCCACGCTACGCCACTGATCCTGCCTCTTCTTGAACGTGTGTGCCTATGTATTTGATAGTTTCATTGATCACCGGCAAATATAATCTGCACATCTAAAACATAGGTCCATGTTTTTGTATATAATAATCCTTTATTCCAGGAAATCCTGGGGTTCGTCAGAAAGCTTTTCAGGAGTGTTTAATGAGCAGATCAGTAATGGCTGACCAGTTTTCCTGAAGGACAGATGTCCTGCTACAACTCATTTTCCCTCTGTAATGCTTAGCCTCTGGGTTGTATTGGGTGTGTTCTAGATTGCATTCTCATTTCACAGAAGGTGGCAGATTGGGCCGGCCCTACCATTAGGCATAATAAGGCTGATACCTCAAGCTGAGGTTTCTGGGGGGTCAGGGCACCTGTGAAGTACTAGAAAACAGAGCTGTGTGAACCCCATGGCCGGATTTAGGTTTGATGAGGCCCTAAGCTACTGAAGGTAATGGGGCCTGAAATATACTCAGAGTCGCAAAGTGATTTCATGCTCTTTATTCAGCTCATAGTGGTGAGGAGGAATGAATGAAAGTCCCCTCAAAGTATCTGCTTTATATACATTATTTACACAATGGGCTGCACATGATTGGTTAATTCTGGAATTCTACTGTAAGCCAATCAGGTTGTGGATTCACTTATATCTGGAGCAGGATTGGGTGGTTCCTGCCAACCAATCATACTGCTGCATTGTTCTTGGACCAATCAGACTGCTGCAATTTGGATCCTATTGTTCTAGGACCAATCAGACTGCTGCAGTTTGGATCCTATTCAACTCAGTACATAACAGGACCCTTTATATGTGATAGTTTAGGGAGCGGGCTAGCAGGCGGGGCCCATTACTTACATCATAGGAGCCTACACAACACAAAACACTGTTGCTGTATGTAGGTTTTATTTTATTTGTTTTTTATCTTATATTTTGGAAATGTACATCCAGATTTTTTCCTTTATTTTTTTCCCCGGGGGCCCCCAAGAGAGTGGGGCCCTAAACTATAGCTTGTTTGGCTTATACATAAATCCGGCACTGCCCATAGCCTGCCTTGTTCCCCTAAATGAGCCTTAGGAGCAGTGGAGGATGTCGTCCCATTGCCAGTGTTTAAGAATCCACTGCAAATCCAGTACACAAAAGGAGCAACATTTTGTCCATGACTTCAGACAGCAAAATTACTTGGGGCAGCCCTGTAATTTAGTCCAGTAGACTTGGCCTTGTGCTCACCCTAAAACATTCCCCAGAATCTTCTGTATTGAAGAGAGGTTCCTTCCTTACCAGAAAAAGAATTGTGGGAAATACCAGTCGTAAATTTTGAAATACTGTTTTAGAACAGTAGTGCAGAGAACCAGTAAATTGGTCTGGCACACAGCTGCATCTAAGGGTGTTTCTAATCTTATGTGGCCTGAAATATGAGGGCAGTGGCGTAGCGTGGGTTGTCAGCACCCGGGGCAAGGCAAGTAATTTGCGCCCCCTAACCCGTGGATTTTAGCACTCGAGTCTCTTCCACACACACACCCAGATGTTGCGCCCGGTGCGGCAGGCCCCCCCCTGCACCCCCCACGCTACGCCACTGTATGAGGGCATGGTGCAGAGAAGACCCAGAGCTTTGATCCCTGGGTGACACTTTCTGTCTCTGGAAGACAAACCTCTTTCAGAAATCCTGCCCCATTTTTGTGAGGGAAGCCAAAATAGCATGTAGAATTCCCACAAGTCTCTCTTCAATGTCTACTTAGTCCAAGCTACCTTTAAAAATTCTGGCTCCTATGCTTGCCCTCTTCCAGGAAGCTGATGAACATCGCCTTCAGTGACATGAACCCATTTCCCATGAAAGTTTTACAAAATCGGCGCCGAGTGTACAGGTTAAAACTGGAGTCTGAGATGAGAGAACTGGAGCAGATAAAAGTCGAGTACATGAAGGAACAGGCAGAACATGCTGCCAGCAACTCGAATGGAGCCGTGAGTGAGGATGAAGAAGATATGTAACTCCAGTTTCCTCCTCCCAGCTGGCCTTCAAACATAATTTTTCACTACTTTGCAGCGGCGTAGCGTGAGTTGTCAGCACCCGGGGCAAGGCAAGTAATTTGCGCCCCCTAACCCGGGGCAAGGCAAGTAATTTGCGCCCCCCCAAACCCCTAACCTGCCGATCTGAGGTGAGTTGCCGCTGGCGCTGCCGCCCAAACCACGCCGCTTGCCCGGAGGAGGAGGGGGGCAGAGAGGCGAGGAAAATGCAACATGGCCCAGCAGCAGCAGCAGCAGCAGCAGCAGCGGAGACGGGGCTGTGAGGAGGGGCTGCCTGGCTCGTCCTCCGCGGCCCTGACGCACGGGGCTGAGAGCCGCTGCCTGCCGGACGCCTTCAGCCCGGGCGCGCGCACAGCTCGCCGGCTCCACGAGACATGGGGCTCTGCTACAGCCTGCGCCGGAGGCTCTTCGGCTACTCCGGAGGCAGCGAGCGCGCCCCCCCAGTTGTTGCGCCCGGTGCGGCTGGCCCCCCCCACGCTATGCCACTGCTACTTTGGAAACAAAAAAGTGTTAACACTAGCTACCCATGAGCAAAGATGCACTGGATTGTCTTCAAGTGAACTGGAAAAAAATCATGTACTTTGGAAGCCTTGTTTCTCACTAAGGCCTTTTCTTGACGTAGCGTGTGGTGTACAATATTTCCAAAAAGTCACCGCACCAGAAAATCTCTGCAGTCTGCTTCCCTTTTTGGATAACATCAGGTATTGTAGATCTCAATTTAGAGGTCTGTCCCCATTCCTCAACCCACAATCCATCACTCTGGGCCTATGTGCTTTCTGTACTCACAGATACGAATTAAATACCTGAGACAACAAGCTAGTGAAGTACCAGCACTTAACTACCTTCTGGTCTCCTCATGAGGACCAGTCATGGGTCTGTGCATACATACACACACTCAGATAATTGTCCCTGACTGGATGTGCTAATCTGTGGATTTGGAGTTGATTTCCATATACATTTCACACCCTAAACTCTATGTGAAATTCTTTTCCTTCTGCTGTTCTGGTTTTGTAAGGAACTGGTGATGTGGTACATATATGCACGTACACAGAAACTACCAAAAATCACTTGCTGGACAGGATTCCTGATCAGCCCGCTTAGAGGGGATATTCTCATGTTTGCTTAGCACCCTGTCCACGTGTTTTTGGATATTTCACATCTTCTCTCCACCCCCACCCCACCCCAATTGCATGTACTTAGTGTGGCTCTACATTAAGTGCTCACCAGTAGCAGTCCGTTTACAATAAATCTATGTAGGAGTGCCATACCAGCCAAAAATGCCAAGAAGTGGAATTCCTTGTGTTGAAGCAACAGTGAAACTTGAGTGTGTACAGACTATTTATTTACAGGCTAGTAAAAGGTAGATTATAGGGACGCGGGTGGTGCTGTGGGTTAAACCACAGAGCCTAGGACTTGCCGATCAAAAGGTCGGCGGTTCAAATCCCTACGATGGGGGATTTGAGCTCCCGTTGCTCGGTCCCTGCTCCTGCCAACCTAGCAGTTCGAAAGCACCTCACAAAGTGCAAGTAGATAAATAGGTACCACTCCGGCAGGAAGGTAAACGGCGTTTCCATGCGCTGCTCTGGTTCACCAGAAGCGGCTTAGTCCTGCTGGCCACATGACCCGGAAGCTGTTTGCCGGCTCCCTCGGCCAATAAAGCGAGATGAGCACCGCAACCCCAGAGTCGGTCACGACTGGACCTAATGGTCAGGGGTCCCTTTACCTTTTAAAAGGTAGATTAAGCATTCCAGGGAAGGGCATTCTCTTGACATATTGCAAAAAAAATGTTGCTGGTCTCAGGATTCTAACTGTTTTGATTGATGGGGCAGGTCCATCTGCTATTCATTCCCCTCCTCCCTGTGCTATTGGGACTGAATGTGCTGGGGTGTTCATGTGTGTCCAGCTTTACAGCGGTTTTTGAAGGGTAGTCAGAGGGCAGTCCCCTGCTTGAAAGTGTCATCATTATGAGGGCTGCCCAGTCCAAGGCCGTGTACAAAGCATACATTTAAAAGAGCCCCCCCCAAAAAAAAAGAATCCTGGAAATTGTAGTTTACCTCTCACAGAGCTAAAAATTATAGGGCCCTTGACAAACTACAGTTCCTAGGATTCTTTGGAGAGAATGTGTTTTAAATGTTTGAACACCTCCCTCATTCTCTTAGAATGGCAATGGGGCCCACCTGAGAGGTGCCAAAACTGACTTCCAGTGACTTTTGGCTGGGGGGGGAAAGCCCTGGTTATGTCCCTCATTTACTTTTTTGAAATATACTCAGAGTCGCAAAGTGATTTCATGCTCTTTATTCAGCTCATAGTGGTGAGGAGGAATGAATGAATGTCCCCTCACAGTATCTGCTTTATATACATTATTTACACAATGGGCTGCACATGATTGGCTAATTCTGGAATTCTACTGTAAGCCAATCAGGTTGTGGATTCACTTCTATCTGGAGCAGGATTGGGTGGTTCCTGCCAACCAATCATACTGCTGCATTGTTCTAGGACCAATCAGACTGCTGCGTTGGGTCCTATTCAACTCAGTACATAACATTTTTCCTTTCAAATTCATTTTGCACGTATTTACTCTTCCCCTGTGCCATTTTGAATGCACTGACTTTATGTATTTATTGTTTATGCGTTTCCTTTTGACTCCAAATGGGATTCCATGCCAATTCCCAGTGTTTCACGGGGGCCTAGGCCTTCTGAAAGATCCAGGGTTCACGGATAGCTTTTATCTAGTGCATTTCCCACTCAGTCCTGCCAGTCTTTGCTGGGAAGCCGGTCAAATGCAGTTCCTAATTGGCAGGTTGCGAGTTGAAACCAAGTTTCAAGGACCACATCTCAACACATGAGCCTACTTGGACCCTGAGATCATCATCTGCGGCCCTTCTTCATGTGTCTTCTCTGCAAGAGGTCTGGAGGGTAGCAACATGAGAACAGGCCTTTTCTGCAGTGGCTCTCCCCAGGGTGGTTTGCCCGGCGCCTTCATTATACCCCTTTAGGGTCCAGGCTAAAACATTCTTCTTCAACCAGGCTTTGCGTTGACTGACATCTAATGCCCATTTAAATGTGTTGTGGGAGGGGTGATTATTGGTTTGTTTTTGTTCCTGTTTTTAATTTGTGTTTTGTGTTTTTTATATTGTAATTTTATGTTGTGAACTGCCCTGAGATCTACCAATAAAGGGCAGCATACACATTTTAATAATAATAATAATAATAATAATAATAATAATAATAATAATAATAGTTGCTTTTGATTGAGGCCATTTTAGGCCAGTGCTAGAGCCCCTAGCCTCAAGGAATTCTTTATACAAGGGGTTGGGAAAACTGTTCCTGCTAGAGGGCCACATTGACTTGCGAGGCAACCTTTCAGGGGCCGCATGCCCGTGATAAAAATGGGTGGAGCAACTAGTGTTAATTTAAACTTTGCACAGAAGAGATTGCTTCAGCACACACTTGGTCATCCTCCCTTATCCAGGTAAGCAAGAAGCATTATAGGAGTTCAGGGACACATTTTAGCCAGGTGGAAACACTAGAGGGTACACAACAGGGGTGCTGAGGCCTGGGGTGATTCCTGAGGGTCAGATGGAGACCCAGAGGGCTGATTTCAGCCTCTGAATCCCAGGTCTGCCAACCCTGCTTTACACCAAAGAAGACCATAACCCAACACTGCATGCTCAGGCAGACAGCAGGTGTGCAAGGTCTTCAACTAAAGCCTTTCCCTGCTTTTAACATCTTTTTAACTGTCAACTGAGGACTGAACTTCACCAGAAAGCTACAGTCTAATGTTTCTCTCATCCTCTCAGGTTAACCTTTATATCAACTGGATTTCCAGTGTGTTTTGACAACATTATCTAACGTGTTTTTTAAAAAAGGAAGTGCAGGAAAGCTTTTGCTACCTGTACGAAAACATCCAGGGTTGTTGCCAAAGATGCTAGCTAAAGAATAGCTTTACATCTGTCTTAAAGCGAGTAATCTTTGCCTTAGTACTGTAATATTCCTGGCAGCATTTTTCCTTTGCACTGAATTGGCTGCTAACTTGTACTGCTCCTCGAACAACAGCTTCCTTGGCCTCTACCTTTTATGTTTCTGATGAAGAATATATATTGGTCGTTCTTATCTGCACTGTCACGTACATGCTGCTTCATGGAAGCTCCACAGGGGAGAAATAAAGGGAGATCATTGAGCAAGAAAGGATCTGCGTTCTCTGTTTCTTTTTCTGCTTTCCACTCTGCCATTGGTGATATTAGGATATTGTCTGCAAAAAGAGCTGGGTGTGTGTGTGATTGTGCACCACTTGGTGACTGGTAGCTGAATGTGCGAGCTGACTATCAAAAAGTACCGTATTTTTTGCACCATAACACTCACTTTTTTCCTCCTAGAAAGTAAGGGGAAATGTCTGTGCGTGTTATGGAGCGAATGCCTGCGGGTGGCGGGGGGGGGATCTGCTGCAGTCGTGAGCAGAGGATCCATGGTTCCCCTTCCTTCCCTCCTCCGTGGTTACAAAGCATGGATCCACATGAATCCTCAGGATTTTTGCATTGGGCAACTCCAAACTCACTGTCAGATCACATGTCTGTGGCCACAGCATGAACCACAAAAATCATATATCCACTATTTCGTTTAGAATATTTTTTTTCTTGTTTTCCTCCTCTAAAAACTACGTGCGTGTTATGGTCTGGGGCGTGTTATAGAGCGAAAAAATACGGTATTTGTATCTGAGACATTTAAGCAAACAGATCTGTATAAAGAGACCAGATTTCAGACAGTTGCCCATCTTTCTTGTGTTTATGGAAGCAGAGATGTACCTAGGCTCCCTTACGCCCTTGGCAAGTTGCTGTGTTGGTGCCTCCAGAGCTGGGAGACACCATGGATTAGAAACTCTAAAATTTTGCTTTTGTCGGCTTTCGTGCTCCGCCAATGACTTCCTTCGTGGTCATTGGGGTCTGCCTTGCTTGTCCTCCATTGGTCCATCTGTCTGCCTGTCTTGACCACTGGGTGTGGAACACACTTCCAGCTGCAGACAAGCCTCAGCTGTCTGACCACGTGAC
This sequence comes from Podarcis vaucheri, assembly GCF_965113315.1. Lineage (NCBI taxonomy): Eukaryota > Metazoa > Chordata > Lepidosauria > Squamata > Lacertidae > Podarcis > Podarcis vaucheri. Next base: position 35,539,573 of record NC_138755.1, on the reverse strand, counting down.
CTTCAGGTGTGGAGCACACTTCCACCCACAGACAAGCCACAGCTGTCTGAACATCATGCCCTCTGTCTAACCTTTGCTCTCTTAGTGGTCTGCCATGCCCTGTCTGTGACCTTTGTCTCCTTTGTCATGCATCGTGCAAGGGGAAAGTGACACGGTGGAAACAGGTGCCAAAATAACTTTGTACCACCCCCACGATCTCGGGATTGGAAGATGTGTAAAGGTCCAAAATGTACCTGACTGGTTTTGCATATTGAGCCAGTGTGGTGTAGTGGTTAAGAGCGGTAGACTCGTAATCTGGGGAACCAGGTTCGCGTCTCCGCTCCTCCACATGCAGCTTCTTTGAAGTCTCTCAGCCCCACTCACCTCACAGAATGTTTGTTGTGGGGGAGGAAGGAAAAGGAGAATGTTAGCCCCTTTGAGACTCCTTAAAGGGAGTGAAAGGCAGGATATCAAATCCAAACTCTTCTTCTCTTCTTCTTCTGCTAATAAAAAGAGCCTCGGCAGAGCTAGCTGGCAGCTTGCTTATGCACAGCTCACCTGCATTACCAACTCCCGCCTCATGCCTTCACTTCCCTTCCCTTCCTTTTTCCTCCTGCAACTCTCACCTGCTCCCTCTTTCTTCCCTCTCCAGGAGCCTGCATGCATCGTCCAGCCTCCTGGACCACCCTTGGGAGCTTGCAGGCTCCTAGCCACTCCAAGCCCAAGTTGAGAAGTACAATTTTTCTGCCCCCCTGAGTCTGCACCCTTGGTCAACCTCTAGGGGCACCCCTGTATGGAAGGTCAACTCCTCATGTGCTGCCAGTTGAGTTGAGTCCTCTGCCCACTGTACAACTGGGGAAGGATTTGGGGAGAGACTTTGCCTTCCAGTGTTGAAGTTTTAAGACATTTAGTCGCCCTTCAGCTCTCCGTAAATCTCAAGGACAAAGGCCTGGAAACGATGCCTTATGAGGAACGGCTAAGGGAGCTGGGCATGTTTAGCCTGGAGAAGAGGAGGTTAAGGGGTGATATGATAGCCATGTTCAAATATATAAAAGGATGTCACATAGAGGAGGGAGAAAGGTTGTTTTCTGCTGCTCCAGAGAAGCGGACACGGAGCAATGGATCCAAACTACAAGAAAGAAGATTCCACCTAAACATTAGGAAGAACTTCCTGACAGTAAGAGCTGTTTGACAGTGGAATTTGCTGCCAAGGAGTGTGGTGGAGTCTCCTACTTTGGAGGTCTTTAAGCAGAGGCTTGACAACCATATGTCAGGAGTGCTCTGATGGTGTTTCCTGCTTGGCAGGGGGTTGGACTCGATGGCCCTTGTGGTCTCTTCCAACTCTATGATTCTATGATTCAAGGAGGTACTCAAAACCGCATTTATGCAGCTGATGACCTTTCACCAAAATAGTGACTCAAGCACAGGGCTCTGTCTTCTACAGTTCTGCAGCTGTAATACACACAACATCCTGATATCCTCCATATGCACTGACTGGATGGAAGTTGCAGTCCATGAAATTTTATTTTTGCTATTTCCCCCAATGCCTGGCTCTTTCCAGATTGCGTTCAGTCTCTGGTCTGGTATAGTGATTCTTGTTGATCCTTATCTGTTGACCATGTTTAAGAGATTTGGAATGTCCCACAGACTTGCAGACTTCTGAGCACACCCAGATTCCTTTCTTTTTTCAAAAAAGTTTTTTAACCCCAGTGTAGACATTATGCTACAACATGTTTCAGCACTAAGCTGCTCAGGAGGCCTATCGGAGTTGACTCGCACACCCTTCTCAACATTTTGGATCTTCACAGGTATTATTCCTAAAGATGTGAAGACCCTTGGAAGAAAAAATGGTGGGGGTGTTGCAAGGCAAATCTTCTATCTCACTTGTACCATTAATTACTTGTGAGTCAGTTTGAAGAAAGAATCCAGAAAGTTTATTTACTGCAGAAAAGTGTTACAGCAGGATAACTCCACAACGGCTGGAACATCCCCCAAATGCTCAGATTATTTATGGCTTTCTTACACAAAGCATCACAATATTTCCTCCAGTCATATGCCTTCTCATGACCTCATTCAAAGTGCTGTTAGCCAGAACTTATTTAGTTACATTTCATTTCAGTGCGCCTGCACTTCTAGCATAAGCATATTATCGAGATCGGTTGATTTGCTGCCATAGTTCAACATCTACAGTGCATAAGCATAGCCTCCACATGGATACATTTTGTAGCGAAAACCTTTTGTGCTTTGTATTGTGTGTGCTGTGACCCTGCTTGCCATAAGCGTTTTAAAGTGAAATGCTTTCCCAGCATTTTATTAGCATTTTCTTAAAACGATGGGCTACTATAAGTTCCTTTTAACAGTCACACACATTATCACAATTTTGGGGCCCTTAGGGCCCCTCCTGCAGGGGGTCCCCAGGTCCCCTCATTTTTCCATTTCCCCAAGGACTCCACATCCTTAATTACAGTGGTACCTCGGGTTAAGAACTTAATTCGTTCTGGAGGTCCATTCTTAACCTGAAACTGTTCTTAACCTGAAGCACCACTTAAGAAGAAGAAGAAGAAGAAGAAGAAGAAGAAGAGGAGGAGGAGGAGGAGGAGGAGGAGGAGGAGGAGTTTGGATTTGATACAGTGGTGCCCCGCAAGACGAATGCCTCGCAAGACGAAAAACTCGCTAGACGAAAGGGTTTTGCGGTTTTTGAGCTGCTTCGCAAGACGAATTTCCCTATGGGCTTGCTTCGCAAGACGAAAACGTCTTGCGTTTTTTGCAAGTTTGTTTCCTTTTTCTTAACACCGTTAATACAGTTGCGACTTGACTTCGAGGAGCAACTCATAGAACGCGGTGTGGTAGCCTTTTTTGAGGTTTTTGGTGATTTTTGAAGCTTTTCCAAAACTTTTCCGACACCGTGCTTCGCAAGACGAAAAATTCGCTAGACGAAAAAACTCGCGGAATGAATTAATTTCGTCTTGCGAGGCACCACTGTATCCCGCTTTATCACTACTGGAAGGAGTCTCAAAGCGGCTAACATTCTCCTTTCCCTTCCTCCCCAACAACAAACACTCTGTGAGGTGAGTGGGGCTGAGAGACTTCAGAGAAGTGTGACTGGCTCAAGGTCACCCAGCAGCTGCATGTGGAGGAGCAGAGACGCGAACCCGGTTCACCAGATTACGAGTCTACCGCTCTTAACCACTACACCACACTAGCTAATGGGGCTTCCTGCTGCCGCCACGCCGCCGGAGCACGATTTCTGTTCTCATCCTGAAGCAAAGTTCTTAACCTGAGGTACTATTTCTGGGTTAGCGGAGTCTGTAACCTGAAGCGTCTGTAACCCGAGGTACCACTGTATTCCCCATTGACTTTCTCTGCACCCATCACTGACCTTTTCCCCCCTTCAAGGTGTAATAAACCAGGTGTGAACAGACTTCTGGCTTGCTAGATCTACTTTCTTTTTTATATATATATAAAATATTTATTAAAGTTTCACAAATTATATAATCAAACACAACAATACAAACAAACACAAACAAGAAAAAACAAGTATAATTTCAAATCCTTTTCTTAAAACTTACTTCACCGACCTCCTCATACCTCCCCTTTCTGCATTCCAATTTCAAATATTCAGTTCAGCAAATCCTCACCCTTAATTTTATCTAATTGTTAACCTTTCTTTTCTTTTAACTTCATCTTTACAGCTGTAAACCACTTAATTTCTAAAGCCGCATCATTCTAACACTCATTGATTTTACAATGTTTCTTAAGATTTCTTCCAATCTTCTTCCGCCGTCTCTTTTCCCTGGTCTCGGATTCTGCCAGTCATTTCTGCCAGTCCCATATAGTCTATCACCTTCATCCAGATCTCCTTTCTACCCAACAGCAGAGTGTGCCTTCACAGTGATCAGGGTATGCACGGGCATGCAGAGGGTGACAGATCTGAAGTCCTCCTCACACTGGTGAATCCTCCTCACACTGCACTGCCAGTGCTGCCCAGAAAAAGGCACCTGGGGCCATCGCCCTGGCATCCCCCCTGCCCCGCTATGCCCCTGCTAGAACTCCCAAGAGCCAGGTCTCAAAAGTCATAAAGGCAAGAATTAAAGAGCAAGGTGCTTCTGAGTCCTGGAATGTGTTTTCAGGATCAGTCCATTTACACAAGAGTCCACTCTGGGTCACCCTAATCTTTATTAGTTTCAGCAGCCTAATTTAAGTGGAGGGAGGCATTTTTGTTGTTGTTCCCACTGCTAGGACAACTGAGAGTTTAAAAAACAACAACCAAATTTGCTGATCTATTACAATCAGCTAGAAATCTATCAGCAGATCCCACTGCTCCTGAAGTAAACAACGCAGAAGGGCCAGACTGCCTGCTTGGTCAATATTGCAGCAACCTCTAGTGTTCCTACCTGCAACTGCCGTCTTTTTCTAAAAAAAACAAGTTGAAACAGTGCCTAAGAAAATGAGCAGTACCCTGCTGGCCCCAAAGCAACCATAATAGAAACAGAATGCCAGTTTGAACCTCGCAATCAAGTATGAAGGCACTAGCCTTCCATACTGTTTATATAAATTAATGGAGGCATTTATCCTCTTTCACACCAGCTGCCAGAAAGGATGGGAGGAGCAGCTGATAGACAGGTGTGCAGCAAAACGTAACAAATAAGCCTCCAGACGTCTGAGCGAGGAGCACAGCTTCACACCGTGCAGCTTCTAAAATCAAGAGCCATGCATTTCTTTCCAAGCCACAACATCTGTGATCCACTTCTGCCTTGCCATAGTAGATAGCTGCACAAGAGATTAGCAGTTGCAATGATCATATAGGACCGTCAAATCTAGTGAAACGCTTGCTATAGCTTGCTATAGCTCTTTTTATTGGAAGTAAGTTCATTAACTTAGGCTTGGGCAGGCCGCAGATTTAAGATGCTTATGTCTCAAACCCTCTGGCCTGTCACAAATAATTGCCATAGCTACTCTGTGTACCTTTGGCTAAGAAACACTAGCAACCTTGCAAGAAATGGATGATATATCCCAGGGACTATTGATATAAAGTATGCCACCACATTTATTTATTTTGTTACTGTCTCAGCTCATCTTTGATCCTCAGACCCAGATATCCTTAATGCCGGAGTAATTTATCACAGAACATCAGCTCATCCTTGGCCATATAGGAATTGTTGGCCCTTGGCCCTAATCATGTAAAAGCAGCAATCCTTTTCGCACTCCCAGATTTTGGAGAAGGGCTAAGATGATTACTATTATTTGTCAAATTTGTTAGTTGCTTTATCTTGCCCCAAGGCAACCCAAAGCAACTCACAACCAAACAAACAAACATTACAACGAAAACCTCACACAGATACTTCAAGCCAGCGGGGAGATGTTGACGCCAATTGATACAGACAATGTAGCACTAAATGAACCAATGTTCTGATAAGGCAGTTTCCTGGGTAATAACTGTGGAACTTGCATCTGAGTAAACATGCATGGGGATTGCAAAATATCGTTCTGCTCTGCTGTCTGGAGTCAAGGTAGGCTGGAAAGTGTGGATGACTACCTACGCTTTTGGGACGCGGGTGGCGCTGTGGGTTAAACCACAGAGCCTAGGACTTGCCGATCGGAAGGTCGGCAGTTCGAATCCCCGCGACTGGGTGAGCTCCCGTTGCTCGGTCCCTGCTCCTGCCCACCTAGCAGTTCAAAATTGCGTCAAAGTGCAAGTAGATAAATAGGTACCACTCCGGCGGGAAGGTAAACGGCGTTTCCGTGCGCTGCTCTGGTTCGCCAGAAGCGGCTTGGTCATGCTGGCCACATGACCCGGAAGCTGTACGCCGGCTCCCTCGGCCAGTAAAGCGAGATGATCGCTGCAACCCCAGAGTCGGTCACGACTGGACCTAATGGTCAGGGGTCCCTTTACCTTTTTACCTACGCTTTGATCCTCCTTCACACGTAACTAGGTGGGAGCGCAAAGTCCATACGGACAACAAGAATGAGGCAGGAGCACTCACATGCAAAAGTGTTACCCAGAATCCTTTGCAGCATACCAGACGCTCAGAGGGTACTCAGCTGAAAATTGGGCAGGGGGGTCCTGGTAGGCGTGGGAGGAGTGTTTGAGGGCACCCGGGTGCCTATGCATGCCATTTTGGGGGACCTCGTGAGTGGGCAGAAGATAGAATTTAACATAGCTGGTCTGATCTGTAATGGTTCACACATTCTGCTGATGGCGGGTAGGGCGTTAGGCAGCCTGTTCTGGACTTTTATCTCTGTACAAAGTCTGCTGGTGATAAAGCAAGAATTCTGTATACACACACACCCCAATGGGCTTCTGGAAATCACGCCAAGCATTCTGTAACTTGATTTTTAATCAAAGATAATCTTTCCTCCACACTTTGTTTATATTATCTGGCTGCCGGGGCTTATCTAAAGCTTTCGACTGTGCAATAAAGGATCCCGCCACAGAATGAGATCTGAGGATTTAGACAGGTTTTAATTCTGCCCTTTGTATTTGGAAGGAAATGGGGCACTGGGACAGAGTGGTCTAGCAGTGTACCTCCTTGGCTTCAAAGGCAGGCCAAGACAGTCTGTTGCCCTCAAGCAGCTGCGCTGGGTGAGAATTGAAGAGTCCTTTGCAACACAGATCTTGCTCTCTTACTTACAAGTGAAACTCAGGTTATATAACTGAGGTTGGGGTTCTGCGACAGGCACACCTGTACCGCCCCTGAAAACAAACACACAACCGAGTTTAATATGGACTGCCGAGTTTAATATGGACAAGTGTGTACAGCTACTACCAAGAGATAAAGTACAGCATAAAGAATGTCTGACTCTGCACATTCTAACAATGAGAGATGTTGAAGACTAGCGTCTGAATTAATTTCAGCAGCTATCAGCTTGCTGTCAGTGACTAGGAGAAACAGTTTATTCCATCCTGCAAAATACAACACAGTACAGTGCTTTTGAATTCTGGTGCTGGAGGAGACTCTCGAGAGTCCCACGGACTGCAAGAAGATCAAACCTATCCATTCTGAAGGAAATCAGCCCTGAGTGCTCACTGGAAGGACAGATCCTGAAGCTGAGACTCCAATACTTTGGCCACCTCATGAGAAGAGAAGACTCCCTGGAAAAGACCCTGATGTTGGGAAAGATGGAGGGCACAAGGAGAAGGAGACGACAGAGGACGAGATGGTTGGACAGTGTTCTCGAAGCTACCAGCATGAGTCTGACCAAACTGCGGGAGGCAGTGGAAGACAGGAGTGCCTGGCGTGCTCTGGTCCAGGGGGTCACGAAGAGTCGGACACGACTAAACGACAAAACAACTAAACAAACAAACGAACAAGACTCGCAAATAACAAATAACAAACTAAATATTGATGTATGTAATTTTTATTTCTCAGTTATATTTTGTGGTAGTATGGTTGCAATTTTTTTGGGTAACATAAAATCATTCAATAAAAAATATTTTAAACACACACACACAGCTTTCTAGTTTTTGTGATTGTGAAAGGTTTTTAGTATGCAGATAATGCCCAGAGTCCAAAAAGATAGTTGAGTAAGAGCTCAACAACTTTGTCCGGATGTTCACTTGGCAACCTAGCTTCATCACTGTGCCCTTTCTCCACCAACTGCTCACATCAGGGCCTTCTCTGCTGCAGCCCCTAAATTGCGGAATTCCCTCCTGCAAGAAGGGAATTCTTGGCTTCTTCACTATGCAGCTTTCCCAGAATGCTGAAGACATAGCTCTAACCTGCAGGAATCTTCACCCCATGTGGGGCTCGAACCCACGAACCTGAGATTAAGAGTCCCCTGCTCTACATGTGTGTTCAGGGCCCACTCTATCCAGTGGCGTAGCGTGGGTTGTCAGCACCCGGGGCAAGGCAAGTAATTTGTGCCCCCTAACCCGTGGATTTGTGCCCCCTAACCCGTGGATTTGCGCCCCCTAACCCGTGGATTTGCGCCCCCTAACCCCCAGATGTTGTGCCCGGTGCGGCCGGCCCCCCCTGCACCCCCCACGCTACGCCACTGACTCTATCCCTGTGATTGTAATCTGTTTCAAGTGTTGTTGGTGGTCTTAACTGTTGTAACCTGCCCTGGGACCTGCTGCTTAAGGGCTGGGAATGAATGTAATAAATAACAACAACATATCCTGCAAGGATAAGGGAAAGCAGGTCATTCTGGGATCAAGTCAGAAACCGGGCGGCTTCTATAAATCTGGGGGTTGTCCTTGGAGAACAGGGACATTTGGAGGGTCTCTGACAACACAACAACAAATTTATGTAACCTCGCCCATCTGGCTGGCTTTCCCCAGCCGCTCTGGGCGGCTCCCAACAGAATATTAAAAACACGGCAAAACATCGAACAGTAAAAACTTTGGTGTCTTCCAAAATCAAAACCAGAAACACAATAAGCAAAAACCGAAATAAATTATGCAAAACAGGTTTGCAGTATGCATCAAAAAAAGAAAACAGAATAATGGATGCAAAACAGTTTTCCAAAACGCAAGGGGGAAAAAAAAAGCGATGCCAACCATCGCGCTGGTTTCATTTGCGCAATTCGTACCGATTGCAGAATTGCGACCCGCGCAAGAGCGCGCGCCCGGCTTAACCCTTCGGCGCCCTGGTTTCCCCGGGGAGCCGCCGCCTCTCTTCGGGCTGCCTCCCGTCTCCGCCCACCCGTCATCATCATCCACAATGCAACCACCGCCGCCTCTGCCGAGGTTTCTGACGCTGCTTTGCCGGACTCCGAGGGCGGCACACAAAGGAAGCAGGAGGTGGGGTGGGGTGGGGGAAATCTTGGCCTGTCCTTCTCCTCTCCTGGCTCCACCCACCACCCTTTCTCTCCAAGCGCGCGTGTGGACCCTGCAGTGACTTTGCAAGCGTGCGCTCTGCCCGGGGAGCGTGCATGCTGGAAGCGGGCAGATTTTGATGGGTTTTTAATTTAATTTTATTTTTTAAGCGGTGTGTGGGTGACAGCAAGCAAAGGGTTTTTGCACCCCCACCCATCCCCCAAATATATATATTTATAAATTCGCCATCAATGAATGAACGTGATTCCATGATCCCGCAGCACCTGTGAAAGGGATGTGCTAGGTGTGCTCTGATACGGGAGGAAAAACGGAGGAGGAGGAGGAGGAAGAAAAGTGTTGCGGTGCAAGAGCAGGCAGGAGCTGAAATCTTGGCTGCGGAGAGAGACGACTGTGCGCTGGGCGGGCTCGCCAGCCCTTGGACGCTGCAGCAAAATCCCAGGCTGCATGACCATCACAAAGGTAGGAAGAGGGAGCCTTGCAAAGGAGGGACGAAAGCGGCGCACCTGCTCTTGAAGCGCGTCGCAGGTGCCGGGCATTTTGCAAGCACCAGCCCAGATCCCGCAGTTCCACTGCTGCGTCGTGCGCCCGGCATTATAACGCACTGGAAACCGTCCGCTCGCAGAAACAAAACAAAATACGGGGGGAAGTCTTGCAAATGCCCCTGAGTGGCTTGGTGGATCATTCTTAGAAGGGTGGATCCTCTCGACCCTGCATCGTTCGGGATCTCAGGGGCGGGGCGAAATCACAACATCAGCAAAAAAACGCTTGCATGAATTTGACAGCAACATATGCTTAGCTATCAAATCGTCGTCGCCCTCTACCCCCTTTTTAAAAAAATACATCTGTCGGGTTGGGTGAGTTGCAACATTTGCGTTTGCTCAGGGTCGAGGGGCGCCCTAGCTGATTCCCACCCCAGTCCTTGTGTGTAAAAATAAGAAGCATAACCCACCAGGAAGTTCTCCTGGGCAAGGAAACGCTTTTTCAGCCTGCAAACGAATTGGCACATTTCTTGTTAAGACCTGAGCATATTAGAGGAACTGATCTCAACCCTATCTTGTTCTAGATATGCGGGGAGGGGGAAACATTAGCTCCTGAGAGAAAATAAAATAGTATTGGTTTAGGGCTGCCAACTTTGATTCCAGGACCAGAAGGCCGAATGAGGCCAGAGCCTGGAGGGATCTGTTTCACTGGAGTAGATCTCCTGGGCACGCCTAAGCTGGCCTTGGAGTTTGCTTGCATTTCAGGTCATCTGCAGCAAGTAGAAAATCTACTGCAAGTGACGAGCCATCAAATTTATTTGCCAATTGGAAGAAAGTTGGTTCTGCTTTTCATTCAAGCTGTCGGTGTCAAGTCCCCCCCCTTCTCAGAATTCTTCTTCCTATACAGTCTGCATTTCCAAACGCTAGCCATTTAATTTAATTTAATCATTGCTTTCCTACCCACCTAATGCCAACTAACTGCTCCATTGTTCTTGCAACCAGGTGGTTAAACAATGCCCCAAAGGGTGGGTTGTTTCAGGTCTTTCAGTGCAACCTTATTGGTGAAAACAGGCTTCCAATCTGTTCTACTGCTTGTTTGGTGCCAAAAGGATGGCAGTTACTCTGGATAAGATATTTCAGAGTCCAGGTTTGATATTGTCTGTGTGACCTCGGTATGCCCTTCTGTGCCATGGGCTTGTTGCAGACGTAGATAAGGTGGTTGACTAACACAGTAGGATAGATTTATTGCCCTGACTTTGCCCTGGGGGCCAGGGAGACTTATGGAGGATTTGCAACAAGAATATTGCTGTAACTTTGCCCTTGAGTTCAGGGGAACCTGATGAGTGTGCAAAAGGATTATGATGTTATTATTTTCAAAGGAGGTTTTGTCTGCAGCCGAGGACCACATGAAGGAGAATAATCGTACTCTAGTTCCATAGAAATTCTTTTGCTATGAGAATGGGTGGCTAGACTCAAAAGAGAAGACTCCTGCACTTTTAAGCAAAAGAAGCAGACCGCATTCCAACAGGTGTAGCGTTTGTATCTGGCCAGCCTAATGGGAGCTAGGTAATTGCTGCGAGATGTGGCTTAGTGTCAGTTGATCTTCAGTTCTTCAGAAAGAAGATTCCACCTAAACATTAGGAAGAACTTCCTGACAGTAAGAGCTGTTCGACAGTGGGATTTGCTGCCAAGGGGTGTGGTGGAGTCTCCTTCTTTGGAGGTCTTTAAGCAGAGGCTTGACAACCATATGTCAGGAGTGCTCTGATGGTGTTTCCTGCTTGGCAGGGGGTTGGGACTCGATGGCCCTTGTGGTCTCTTCCAACTCTATGATTCTATTCTATGATCCAGCTATTAACTGTTGGGTGCTAATTAGGCAGTTCTGGAGATCATAAGAATTGCTTTGTTGGATGAGATCAATACATTGTGCTCACTGTGGCTTTCTAAGTGCCTCTGGAAAGCTCATAAGCAGAGCATGAAGGCAGCAGCCATCCCTCTGTGGTGTTTTCCTCCAGTGTCTATGACCACTCTCTGGAGTTTGAGAACCATACCTAGCAATGGTTTGCTTATTTAAATGTCTAACGTTGCTTCCCCCCAGCCACATCCGATTCCCAATGACTGCCACGAAAGAGCCATCTAGTAAAACCAATAAACATTTTCTCCAATAATGAATGAAAGTTAGGAAGCCAACAGCCAAATACTCGGTTAGTTATTTAAAAGTGAAATGTGAACTTCAGCCTTCTTTGTGTCTTGAGCTCTTGGTCATGGGCACCATTCCTCTCTCCCTTCCCCACCATTATAAAGGTAAAGGGACCCCTGACCATTAGGTCCAGTCGTGACCGACTCTGGGGTTGCGGCGCTCATCTCGCTTTATTGGCCGAGGGCGCCGGCGTACAGCTTCCGGGTCATGTGGCCAGCATGACTAAGCCGCTTCTGGTGAACCAGAGCAGCGCACGGAAACGCCGTTTACCTTCCTGCCAGAGCGGTACCTATTTATCTACTTGCACTTTGACGTGCTTTCGAACTGCTAGGTTGGCAGGAGCAGGGACCTCACCCCGTCACGGGGATTCGAACCGCTGACCTTCTGATCTGCAAGTCCTAGGCTCTGTGGTTTAACCCACAGCGCCACCGGCGTCCCTTCCCCTCCATTACTTTCCCCTAATTTTCCTTCTGCTCCATCCGTTGGCAGCATTCCCTAGTTCCAAGCTTTCAAGCCTGGACTCCATTGCTTTGGCCTGCTTCCTTCACCACCCTAAGTTCTCATTTGCTAGGAGGTCCTTCTGTTCCTTTTTCATTAGTCCTGTTTCCCTGCCGGTCTATGGGATCTGAGCAGCTCTTCTTGAGAGACTTAGGGTTAGAACAATTCAATTCTTCAGCCTGACGTGCCTACCATAGCGGCTCACCTAGAGACTTCTCCTCTAAGCCACGGTATGTCAGGGCTAGGCTGTGAGCAGCAATCTGAGCCAGGGACCACAGAACAAGTCAGGACCAAAGAGTAAGTGGGGTGTAGTGGTTGAGATGCTGGACTAGCACCTGGAAGACCAGGGTTCAAATCCCCACTCAGCCAGGAAACTCACTGAGCGACCTGGGCCAATTCCTGACTGTCAGGAATTCTGAAGGAAATCAGCCCTGAGTGCTCACTGGAAGGACAGATCCTGAAGCTGAGGCTCCAAGACTTTGGCCACCTCCTGAGAAGAGAAGACTCCCTGGAAAATACCCTGATGATGGGAAAGATGGAGGGCACAAGGAGAAGGGGACGACAGAGGACGAGATGGTGGGACAGTGTTCTCGAAGCTCCCAGCATGAGTTTGACCAAACTGCGGAAGGCAGTGGAAGACAGGAGTGCCTGGTGTGCTCTGGTCCATGGGGTCACGAAGAGTTGGACACGACTAAACAACAACAAAGCTTTTGGCCTCTGGGGTATAGTGCTGGAACTTTCCTGTTCCATTCATTAGGCACCATGGTTTTGTGGGGTTTCCCCTTAGCTCAAATTACCAGGTGGTTAATTAACACCGAACCTTCCTTTGGGAAGTTGAAGTATGCTCACCAGGGAGAAACACACTGGGGCATGGGAGCCCATAATAAATGTGACACACACCATAGAAATGGGTGTGACAATGTTAAGGGCAGGCCAAGGCTGTGCTTGAATCGAGGTAGATTCTCTAGCCCTGAGATCAGTAGCTGCTTCCAGCAGGGCAACTAGCAGAAAAGTTTGTGCTCTGTTGTTGCCAAGTCAGTAGCAGAAGGCCTGGCTTCTTGTTCTCACATCAGACCTGGCCAATCCACAGGCTTCATGCGCTCTGTTAGTTGGAGAGGTTGATATTGGCTGCGTACCTGTGTTATAGATGGATATAGGACACACAGTCCTGGGTCGTTCTCTGGGACCAGGAGGTTCCTGCTCCAAGCCTTGAGGCTAAGCAGAGACCTGTGCAAGCCTTTGCTTTGCGAAGTATATGATTGTGTCCTAGCATTAACCGTAGGATGCATGTGGTTCATTGAGAAGGGGGATAATGAAGCCACATTGGCAATCCCTGCCTCCACCGCTGACATTCACTGGGTCCACATCAGTTGGTGTGGAGCTCCCCACAAATATTGATGCTTGTGCATAGATCTCATGATGGGAGTTCCTGGTTGGACAGGCGCTCCTCTTTACGTGGAAGAAGTATACATGGTAGCCAAATGCACAGGTGGCATGGTACATGGCTGTTGCACATGTCAGCAGTGTTAGATATATAAGCTAGGCGCCAAACCCTTCAGCCAGGGTTACAGTAGCCAAAGCATAATGTCTAGTTGCCATTTTGGGGGCCAGAGGGCTCAAAAGTAATATTTTCCAATAAAACTTACTGGTTCCTGAAATAGATAGGTAGCCGTGTTGGTCTGCCATAGTCAAAATAAAAAAATTCCTTCCAGTAGCACCTTAAAGACCAACTAAGTTAGTTCTTGGTATGAGCTTTCGTGTGCATGCACACTTCTTCAGATACTAACTTAGTTGGTCTTTAAGGTGCTACTGGAAGGAATTTTTTTATTTTGGTTCCTGAAATACAACGGCTAGAATTCTACAGCAGGCATAGGCAAACTCTGGCCCTCCAGATGTTTGGGACTACAATTCCCATCATCTCTAGCTAACAGGATCAGTGGTTAGGGATGATGGGAATTGTAGTCCCAAACATCTGGAGGGCCAGAGTTTGCCTATGCCTGTTCTACAGGATTTGCTGCTAGTGTGTGAAAACAGTCAAGACCCAAGGATGCCCAGGCATGGACCTCCAGATGATGGAGACACCAGATACCATCCTAGTGCCTGGGCATCTTCACTTGGTTGCAAGTGGCCAATAAAGGTAAAGGGACCCCTGACCATTAGGTCCAGTCGTGACCGACTCTGGGGTTGCGGCGCTCATCTCACTTTATTGGCTGAGGGAGCCGGCGTTCAGCTTCCGGGTCATGTGGCCAGCATGACTAAGCCACTTCTGGTGAACCAGAGCAGCGCACGGAAACGCCGTTGACCTTCCCGCCAGAGCGGTACCTATTTATCTACTTGCACCTTGACGTGCTTTCGAACTGCTAAGTGGGCAGGAGCTGGGACTGAACAATGGGAGCTCACCCCGTCGCAGGGATTTGAACCGCCGACCTTCTGATCGGCAAGTCCTGGGCTCTGTGGTTTAACCCACAGCGCCACCCGCGTCCCCTAAGTGGCCAATAGCTGGGTACAAAATGTGCCTGGCGAATTTTGAATGCTGCATGTCAGCAGTGAGGCATGGCCGGCCCGCACAACCCCAGAGCTTCCTCCCATACGCTTTCAATGCGTGCGTATGTGTGTGCCTTCTGAACCCACCTAATGTTGAGAAGGCTAGCAAGCCACTGTCATTCGATTCCCCCACCCTGCATCTTCACCCACAAAGCACCCCACAAGTGATACAGGACTCGTGTTGAGCGTAGGATCAAGCCCTTGATGAACAGCTGTAATGTGAAGTTAATGAAAGGTAAAAGGATACTCAAATAAGTTCATTTTCATTCCTCAGGGTGTAAAATGATCGTTGTGAGAGGCTTTGTGCCACACGGCACACAGTTGATGTTGTTAGAGCTGGCCAGGAGCTTTCCGTCTTGTGGCTGTGATTAAGGCAGGAGAGTGAAAGAGACACTGTAATCCTATATTGATTTACTTAATGCTGGCTGGTGTGACATCTAACTGGTTTAGTATCACTGGCTATGCAGAGAGCTGGTTCTCTCTACAGCTTTCACATATCTGACATGCAATACTGATTTTATTTTCTGTTGCTGTCATGTTAAATATGCAGCCCGGTTGGTTAGAGTGTGCTGCTGATAACGCCAAAGTTGCAGGTCCGATCCCCATATGGGACAAACTGCATATTTCTGCATTGCAGGGGGTTGGACGAGATGATACTCAGAGTCCCTTCCAGCTCAAGAATTATTTGCTTGTAAGTGTGATTATCACTGATGCTCTGTTGTCTTGGGATAGATACATGCCTCCTCCAGTGGCAGGCAACCTTCATTCTGTTAATGCAACAGAATGTCCCGTGGTTGACGCTAAGCTATCTACCGTATTTTTCGCCCTATAGGACGCACTTTTTCCCCTCCAGAAATGAAGGGGAAATCTGTGTGCATCCTATGGGGCAAATACAGGCTTTCGCTGAAGCTTGGAGAGCGAGAGGGGTCGGTAGGCACCGACCCCTCTCGCTCTCCAGGCTTCAGGAAGCTATCAGCAAGCCTGGGGAGCCCGCAGGAGTTCCCGCAGGCCTCCCTAGGCTGCAGATAGCAGCCTGCTGTCCGGCGCGCAGGCGCCCTGAAGCAGAGCATTTTTTTCTTTATTTCCCCTCAAAAAAACTAGGTGCGTCCTATGGGACGGAGCGTCCTATGGGACGAAAAATACGGTAATCCAGCTTGTATTAGTGGAGGAGAGGTGGGTCTGCCTTATGCTAGGACCCATATAGCTCAGTTGGTAGAGCATGAGGCCCTTCATCTCAAGGTTGTGGGTTCGAGCCCCACATTGGGCAAAAAGACTTCTGTATATCAGGGAGTTGGACTAGATGACCCTTGTGGTCCTGTCCAACTCTACAATTCTATGAGAATTGTCTCCAAAATCTCAGGTGGCATTCTTTCCTAAACCAAGTTACCTAAGGAGCCAAGAACTGAGCTGATATTACTTACTGTTGCACTGGGTGCTGTACAAGCGAATATATGAAAGTCATGCAGTTGTATCCATTGGTGGCTTTCTGCTATTGCAAAGCACTTCCACAGCAGAAGGCATTTTTGACAATCTCCCTGCCCACTGCAACCGTCTGTGTGCAACTCCCCCCCCCCCAAAGCTCCTGTGGGTTGTGGGGCTCTCTGGAACATTATGGGATGTGGCATGGGTATGTCTGCAGCAGGCAGGGGGTGAGGAATGAAAACTGTGGGGCCTTACCTCATGCAAGCAGGAGTTATCTCACTAGAGCAAACCTACTGTTAGATACAGCTCAGCAATGGGGAATGGCTCCCCTTTGCAGCTGTGGATTATAGAGCCATGGAAGAGTAGAAGTTCAGGCTTTTGGTCAGCAGTGACATGCCGTCCATGCATTGGGAGGTCGGAGGCAGGTCAAGGCAATAAGGCCAGAAGAAGCAATAAACTATGGGAAAAAAGCCAAGGTTCTTGAGCAGATTCTTTCTTGAAGAACCTTCTGGTCTATTTAATGCATTGTGCTTCCTGTTAATAAATCAATCCATTTGTGATTTTAAAGAATGTACTGTACTGCTGGTGATTCATTATCTCACTGGAAGCGAAACTGGGGACCTTTCCAAGGACTGCCTCGCCCTCGATAAAAGATTCCCTCCCCTACAGTCTAATGGTGGCCCAGACCAAGAGAGCTGCAGTAGATGACAACTCCCATCTGGAGAAGAACGACGTGAGGCAGGGCATTTGGGACATGGTCTGCATGATCAAGCTGATGTTCATTGTTGGGGTTTCTTGGGTAGCAGATGCAATGAAAGATGGGTTGTTGTTGTTGTTTAGTTATTTAATCGTGTCTGACTCTTCATGACCCCATGGACCAGAGCACGCCAGGCACTCCTGTCTTCCACAGCCTCCCACAGTTTGGTTGGTCAAACTCATGCTGGTAGCTTCGAGAACACTGTCCAACCATCTCATCCTCTGTCGTCCCCTTCTCCTTGTGCCCTCCATCTTTCCCAACATCAGGGTCTTTTCCAGGGAGTCTTCTCTTCTCATGAGGTGGCCAAAGTCTTGGAGCCTCAGCTTCAGGATCTGTCCTTCCAGTGAGCACTCAGGGCTGATTTCCTTAAGAACGGATAGGTTTGATCTTCTTGCAGTCCATGGGACTCTCAAGAGTCTCCTCCAGCACCATAATTCAAAAGCATCAATTAGGAAATAAAGCTGTTGGCATATCCTGGGCCATATTTACTGCCAGAAGCACCTCCCATCACTTGTGGTTGGTTTTTTTGTGGTTTCTATATGGAGGCGGAGCTACTTTTGTTGTGTTCACATATAGCTTCCTGAAGGTTGCCCACACCTTCTGGCTGGCAGAAGTTCCCCGTCCCTGCTGTATGGGATAAGAGGTGCAGGTACTTCATCCAGAATCGGAATGTGAGAGGTTTGCGGAGCTAGGAGGAGTCTGAGAATAAACCAGTGTCCTGCCCAGAGATGGGCTGCTCGACGCTGGCACTCCTCACGGATTAGGATCAAGCTCTCCAGACAGCTTATATGGGCTAAACGGCAGCAAGCAAATTAAAAATCATGCCTTGACAATAGCTTTCTTCATTGCTGAGGGAAGGTAATATAACTGTTGTAGTTTAGATATATTAAAGAGAGATTAAAATCCACAGTAAAAAACAAACATCAACAAATAAAGCCATCTAACAGGTGACCAAAGAGAGAGACTTTGTATTACCCAACTGATACACCAGATTAATAGAAATCATTGTAATTAATAATGCAGCCAACATCAGCAAAGGATTAGAGAGGTTCTGTACTTTGCATGGATATCGGCCCCATCCTTTAGTTTGTTGATTGTGGTTTCCTTCCGAATACTCTTGTTTCATATGGGTTATTTTGGCTGCACATGGGACTGGTTATAAAGAAGCTGACATCCTTACAGTAGTGCCAGCATGTACGCACAAGAGAGCCAGTGTAGTGTAGTGGTTAAGAGCGATTGACTTGTAATCTGGTGAACCGGGTTCGCGTCTCCACTCCTCCACATGCAGCTGCCGGGTGACCTTGGGCCACTCACACTTCTCTGAAGTCTCTCAGCCTCACTCACCTCACAGAGTGTTTGTTGTGGGGGAGGAAGGGAAAGGAGGTTGTGAGCCGCTTTGAGACTCCTTCGGGTAGTGGTAAAGCGGGATATCAAATCCAAACTCCTCTTCTTCTTCTTACAGTAGTGCTGCTTTGGGGCAAGGTTGATTCTAGCATCTGTCATCCACACAGGTTGTGCTTGCCCATGTCCAGCAATTATAAGTGATCCACATTGAGAAATCCAGCTGTGAAGATTGGTGCCAGATTGCTCTGGCCTTGCCTCACACCCAGTCAAAAGATGCACAGGGGGAGCTCAGAACAGTGACTCCTACAGAAACTGGTGGCTGGGCTCCGAGGGACAATAATCCTTACTTTTGCATCCTCTGAAAATGGTGTTTAAGAGTGAAGCATGGTTCCTGTTGAGTTCGGGGGGAGGGATTAGAATGTGAGGAAATATTGCATTAGAACTTTGGGATTTCTGCCGGATGAGATGCCGCAGAATTAAAGGCACATCTCCATCCAGACTGTGAACTTGCATTTGGGATTCCTCCCACCATTCCTCCCGCTACTAGTCAAGATGGGTGGTGGAATTCCTATCAGTATGGAAGTGAGACATTGTAGGACCACCCAAAACAAGGGCCAGGGTTCTCCATACTTGTGGGCTTACAGGACATACATAGAAGTGTAGATTTGTAAATGAAAACGCCAAAGACCCCAAAAGAACTCTGAACTTCCAAGATGATGATGGGGCGGGGGGTGGAAATTGGATGAATGGCAGTTGGTCTTCTCAAGCCCATAACAGGCTGCAGCAAGTATCCTAGAGGGAGTGATTGGTACTAGGAAGAAGAGAGAAAGTATCTATTTGCATAGATAAACTCCCAGCTTCAGTCTCCTGGATCTCCAGGTATGGCTGAAAGAGGTGCTTCTAGTCAGTATAGAATTATGGAGATAGATGGAGCAATGGTTTGGCTCAGGATAAGGCAACTTCGTTTGTTCCTAAGAAACACAGTGATGAGTTTCTTTCATTTCCCTTGAAGAATAAGTGCTGCTGAAGCAAAATGGCATGTTTTATTAAGAAAACAAGGCGAAAGCAAGTTCTTAAAATAGCGATCTGCAGCCGTATTGCTTTTCTGCAGTTGTATTGATTTTTAAAAATCTCTCATACAATGCAGAAACCAAATGTGTCAGAACTTAGCAAGTGCCTCAGAGTGGGAGAAGTAAATGAAATGCTATCCCTAAAGTTGTTAAAAAACAAACAAACGGCACATCTCCTCTGAAGAACACAGGAAATTTCAGGAGGGGGAAATGACAACTTTCCCTCTTCCCACTCTCCAGAAACCTCCCTATTCTGATATGTAAAAATCTTGGAAGGGTATTAGGGATGGAAGGGTGTGTATCATGAAGTTTTAAAAAATATATATCTTCATGTTATTTAGGGAGACTTCAGGAGATGGGAAAGGAAAAAGAAAACCTATTTTCTCATTCTCCAGAAAGTTCACCCAGCATATTACAGTGACTCTTTAGATATAACTGGATATCTGATCGTTGGCCATGCTGATGGGAGCTGTAGTCCAACAACATCTGGAAGGCCACAAGTTTCTCCATCCCTGCTACATAGCAATAAAGTGCTCAAGTTTAGGTCTAGCAGTCAGCCTGAACCCATTGGGCTCTGTACTGCCCAGTGAACGAAAGCTTGAGGATGGGAAGATAAGCAGACATCCTTTCCCCCTTTCTCTTGTCCTGAAACCTGACTTCCCTCTGTGAGCCCTGAAGAGCACTATGAAATTACTTGCTACATCACGGAACAGGAGCGCTTCATAGTTGCTGGGGACACACTGTAATATTTTGATGCATTGTGTCACAGATGCATTGCGCATCAACATTCAGTTTTGCTTCTGCGGCAACGTGGTGTTGATATCTTCATCTAGCACGTGTAGAAAGTACGTAGGTCTGCACGCACAATTCTTTTGTTGGATTGGACCTCTCTACCCAGAGTGAACTGGGGAAAATGTGTTCGGTTGAGAAATGTATTATATCACTATCTCATTTTTCACTCTCTGATGTATTTCCAAAAATAGTTACTTTCAAGTTTTGTTGACTAGTGGACTCGAATACATAGATCTCTTCTGTTGGACCCAGTTCACCTCTATCTTTAGAGTATCAGTTTGCTGTTCTCCTGCTATATATCCTGGCGGGTATATCATCTTCCTCTAATAATCAGGAAAACAACTGCCAAGGAGTAAAAGCTTTATAAGCTGGAATTTGCCCTATCGCTGAAACCAAAAGTACACGATTACTTGTGGAGAAAACTGATAAGGAGTAATATTTTCTTGGTGTCCAAGTTACAAAGAATGAAGTGAAACAGAGCATTGTTTCTAGAGAAAGTAGACCAGGGCGGACTTGGATTTTACTTTTTACTTTTTGTGTGTGTGTTGTGATCCTTTATATATTGGTTTGGAAGGCAGGAAGCCCGCTAAGCAAGAAAGATGGACTTATTCAGAGAAGAATTTGGTGGAGACATTCAGACGCTCTTGATCTGAGATTTGGCTTTATTAGTATGCCCACCTAACAAGGCAAAAACATGAAACTTGGAATTTTAGGTAGCTTGATGATGTTCCCTTTTTTTTACAAAAGTGGGGGGATCATTTTCATCCTCCTGGATACAATGCTGCGCTGTGCTTTGGTTGTCTTCTGCTTTGGCTTAGTCCTTCACTGAGGTGGCAAGTCTGTCTGGAAGCTCAGTGAGCCTGGATAGCTCAGTTGGTTAGAGCGTGGTGCTGATAGCGTCAAGGTTGCAGGTTCGATCCCTGTATGGGATCGATTCTATCACAATTCTATGATTCTGTGAGTCAAGGAGTTTGAAAGAAGCATGGTCAGGATGACAGCAAGACCGAGCAATTCAGTAACAAACCCCCCAACTGAGTTGTTTAGATACAATAAATTCAATAACTGACCATTAACTGCCCTTTAATGGTGCCCTAAAGCAATTGCTTCACTCAGCCCTCACAGAAGCAGGAGCAGAGGCTTGTATCAAAGGGCTTTCTGACTGATAAGTGCTATCTGGCCTGGGCAAAGGTGTAGCAATAGTTATGTCAGCTGCTTAGCTTTTATTGCCCTTGTTCCCATGAACCCTCCTCATCTAATTATTCAATTTGCAGTGGAAAACCTTTGAGTTCTTCTTGGGGTAGGCTGATAGCAATTCTTCCTCTCCATCCCCCCACTCCACCCCCCAAAAATAAATTGGATTAAAGGCTATACAGTATTTGGCTTTAATCAGCATCAATTCTCTGTTAGTTTTGTGGGGTAAAACTTGCTTTGCTCATAGATCCCGGATCTGGGAAGCCAATGAAGAGTCTACTGCAGTTAACCTGCAAGAGGTGGAAGTCCTCACTTCCCGTTTTTGAAAAGTTCAATTAGCAGGCTCTGCTTTTTTATGAATGGCAAGTTGTTTCTTTGCCGTGATGGGGGCTGGCACAGAATTCACAGGGTTGGCTTAAAATGACACTAAGAAATGCTTGCAATTCGTTTTGGGAACTTTTGAGATTCATTGGGGGTTGCTAATTGATCCCCAGCAGCTATCTGCTAGGAGACACCTTGCAGTTGTTGCTAGCCTGACATGGCTGCTTGGATCAACAGAGCCACACAACACACCATTTTTGGACCTCTAGAAGCTCTCTATTTCACCACTGGGAGAGGGGAAGGAAAGCATTGAAGTGCTGGCTGGTTGAAGGCAGATAAACTTTCAGGTTTCCCTTACGGTCCTAAAAGAAGGGAGTTTCCAGAGGGTTTTTAAAAATTATTTTTATTTTTATTTAACATAATTATTACAAAATATAAGCAGAATATTGCAAATACATACATATATATTTCAAATAAGCACATATATATGAAAAAGGAACAAAAGAGAAAAGAAAGAAGAAAAGAAAAAAGAAAGAGAAAAAAAGAAGAAAAGTTGGAAGAATTTCTTCCAAGTTTATTCTACAAATATCTCAATATGAAAATAATAATAAAATTTCATTGATTGACTTCCATTGCTTACACTGCACTTCCTATATACATTTTAAGCAAGATTGTATCTGTTATTCCGTATTTTCCCCATACAATCTCACACAAAGATTTTCTAAATCTTTCATAAATCTATTCTAAACACAACTAATACCTTACATTTAATCCTTGTCTACATAAATAATCCAGAGGTTTTAAACAGCACCAGATTTAGGACAGTGAGGGTGGTTCTGCCACACAGGGTACTGAACTGAGGGAGAGCAAAATTGAGAAGATCCATTTGGGGACACCAAATTTTGGGCTCGTGTTCTGAGGCGCCATATTACGAAAGTTCACCCCTGTTTCAAACCCAGGGGCTGGAGTCTACACACCCAAGCTGCCCAGTTGTGTGTGTGTTTGTATAGTGATATTCATGTGAACCTTCTAACATGTTCATTGAACATCTCAGAGGGTAGCAGGCCTCCCGTCAGAGCTCAAGGCTAGGTCACACTCCTATTTGCTGTGCATAGACTGCATTTGCAGTCCTGGGTTTTTCATCTATGTTCACACATCATCATCCAAAATGCAAGTGTATCCTGTATTTTGTTATGGGTTGTTTCTCAAACCAGCTTCACACCAGCTGGAGTCCTTAAGTCATTTACAGTGGTGCCCCGCAAGACGAATGCCTCGCAAGACGGAAAAACCGCTAGACGAAAGGGTTTTCCGTTTTTGAGCTGCTTCGCAAGACGAATTTCCCTATGGGCTTGCTTCGCAAGACGAAAACGTCTTGCGAGTGTTCCGATTTTTTTTCGCTCCCCCCTTTTTCTAAGCTGCTAATAGCCTTTTAGCCGCTAAGCCGCTAAGCCTTTAATAGCCGCTAAGCCGCTAATAGCGCTAAGCCGCTAATAGGGTTGCTTCGCAAGACGAAAAAACCGCTAGACGAAGAGACTCGCGGAACGGATTATTTTCGTCTTGCGAGGCACCACTGTATCTCGAGACAAGGTGTGATCACCTTTGCAAAAGGGTAGGCACCTCTGCCTATTGGTGCCTCCTCGTGTGTACACAAACAGAAATGAACTGCAGCCAGGCTGGTGGGGAGGAAAGAGCCGTGAAATGAAGGTGGAGGGGGGATTTCACAGTGCTCTAAAGTGGTGGTGTGAGTACACTCCAAGTGGATTCAGATGTAATACCAAACTGGTAGGTGAGTGATCCTCTTTTTTTATATAATTATTTTTATTAGCTTTTAATTACAATCCAAAGGTAGGTGAGTGAACGTTGGGCTCACCGGCTGCAAATTCTTCCTTTCTGCCTTACGGTTTGAGCCAGGAAACTTGGAAATCGGCATCAAACCGTGGCTCCCAGTCCTAATATACAGTGGTCAGCACAAGCCACAGTTTGCCAGTTTAGACAAAATGGTAAACTGTAGTTTGTCTCAAAAGTCAGAAAGGGATTAAAGGAATTGCAGTGTGCCATGGGAGAAGGGAGTGTGTTAGTCAAAGAGTCCTCCGAGTTTCATCTGTGGAGTGCCAAACCATGTTTTGACAAAATGTCTGAACCAACTCTCCCTAATGTTGAAGGATGTGGTGCTTTACATTCTCAAAAAAATTAACTTTGGCTTCTGCTAGGGTGTTGGAAACCTGGCATGGCTAAATTGACTCTGTTGAAACCATTCCACCTTTACACCAGAAAAATTGGGTGTTGATGATGTGGGAGGCTTTTTATTAAGCGTACTCTCTGACTCGATACAGATAATAATGGTAATTTTAACAGTGACAAACATTGCTTGGTTTATGGCGTAATGACTGTGGGAGTGTATAGTTCTTCTTTTTGAAAGTTTTGCTGGGAGAATTGAACTGTAAAGGTAAACAATATCAATTCACTGGTGAGAACTTGTGGAATCTGTCCACCTTGAATACGTCACCATGAACAACAAGCCGGGTTGAGAGCTCTGCGCTCCTTAGGGATGGGTGCTGAGCCCAGACTGTGGCTGACTCCTTAGCAACTCTCATAAACAGAGATGATTTCACCCAACTTGTGGTCAATTTCGAGAGTCTCTGTTTGCCTTTCCTCCCCTGACTTTGCTTTTTGAGATAAAGCAGCCTATGACTAAATGATAAAGCCTTTATTAAAGATGGAGCAGAAACCTGTTAATACCCCTATTTCTCTTTTTCAGAGAGAGAGAGGGGGGGCAAGGACCTTTAAGGTTAATTTCAATCATTGGTCACACCCAAACCATATATTTAAAGAATTCTTATGCCTTTTTAACAGTCACGGGAATCCTGGGAACTGTAGCTTGTTGCTTAGTGTTGTAACCGCCTCACAGAGCTACAGTTCTCAGCAGCGCCCTTAACAAACTACAGTTCCCAGGATCCTTTGGAGGAAGCCATGCCCACTGAAGTGGTATAAGGCTGCTTTCAATATATGGTTCTTTTGTAAATTCCAGAGGCTTTGTGTCTACCTGTGCAACACCTGATCACTCCTTGGTGTGAATACCTGTGGCTTCCTGTTTCCTGGCCAAACTAGACTTTTTTAATATTCTTTTTCCTTTGGTTATTGATTACGTGCATTTTTTAGCAGTTTTCCCGCAGATGTGGAATGTGATTCGACCACTGTTTTTTAATATATAGAAAAAAGGCACCGGTACTCACCATGAAGCTGTGCAGTTTAAATGCCACACTTTTAACTTTTGGTGTGAAAAGGTTCTGATATGAGTACACCCAGAAAAAAAGCACTGGGTTCCACAGGATATCAGACAAGCCTCATCCTTTGTGAGTTTCAGATGCTCTGAAGACTCTTCCCTGCAACTTTTAGCAACCCATATCATCTCAATTGCAGAATTGTTATGTGAACCTGATTTTCATAGTTTAGTCCTATGGTGCTGTTTTCATGTTGACACTCTTGTGTTTGAGATACTGTTTTTGTGGTGTTTTTATATGGCTTTAAGTGGTGTTTTATTGTATGTCTGGCACTGGGTTTATAACCCACTTCATGAACCCTGTGTGTGTGTGTGTCTTGCAAAGTGGTATACAAATTTGTTAAATGAAGAAAAGGAAAATCAATGGGAGGGTGGGGGTTTTTTGAGTGGCGCAATGCCCAAAGAGGAGAGGAAGGTGTTAAAACAGCTCCTTGTCCCTATATTTGTTTTGCCAAGGCTTGCAGCCTGCGAAGGCCGAGGTGGACAAAACAAGAGTAGGAAAAGGAACATGCAACCGGCGTGCAATGTCTAGTGTTCTCCTTGACTTCTTGAGGCCTCTGTCAAGCACAGTGAATGATTGCTTATCTTCAAATGGCTTTTCAGTGGGCAGCATGCCCAGGCTGGAGCCAGTCAGGATGATGGTTCATTTTAATTGAATGATGTGATCATGTCCATTAAGGAGTTCTGCATCTGGGACAATTAAGCGGGAGGGAGGTGGGAGGCCAAACATTTGGTGCATATTTCTTTCTGTTCCGGGATGCAAATTGGTTTGCCATAATAGCTGTGCTCAAGAGTCTTCCAAATGAGGAGTACTAGATTCCTCTCTTTCTTCTTTTTTAGACTCGCTTGTACGTACATGTTTATCACTTGGTGATTTGTGTGTGTGTGAATGAATCATCACAGATTAATTGCTAGAGGTGAAGATTTCACTCGGCTTGCTTCAGGTCAAACTCGGGGCTTTCCATGGGAGTTAGTCACTGAAATATACTCAGAGTGGATTTCATGCTCTTTATTCAGCTCATAATGGTGAGGAGGAATGGAAGTTTCCCCGAAATGTCTGCTTTATATACATTATTTACACAATGGGCCCCACGTGATTGGCTAATTCCGGGATTCTCCTGTAGGCCAATCAGGTTGTGGATTCCCTTCCACCTGGAGCTGGATTGGGTGGCTCCTGTGGACCAATCAGACTGCTGCATTCTGGATCCTCTTGTTCTAGGACCAATCAGACTGCTGCCTTTTGGATCCTATTCAACTCAGTACATAACAGTCACTCATTCAGTCTTGTGCTGATGGGTAAACTGAGTGAGCGTTGTTAGGAAGGCCCTTATTCTCCTCACAGAGCTACAATTCTTAGAGTGGTTTAACAGTCAGGGAACTTTGAGAATTGCAGCTCTGGGTGAAGGAACAGGGTTTTCCTAACTCGCAACAACTTTAACAAACTAGACTTCTTTCCCATCCTTCTCATTATACTGTAATATATTGATGAACACTTTTATTGTGTAAATAATGTGTTTTCTTTTCTTCTTTTGATTTTTTAATTTTGTATCTTTGTTATTTTCCCCCCTTTTTTATTACTTTATACATTTTCTGTTTACTACCTAATTTTCTTTTTCTTCATATGTAAAGAGATAGTGCATTATGTTTGTATAGATATGTAATTTTTTAATCAATAAAGAATAATATTAAACAAACAAAAAACAAAACAAACAAACAAACTAGACTTCTTGGGATTCTTTGCAGGAAGCCATGACAGTTTAAAGTGGCATAATACTGCTTTAAACGTATGGTGCAGATGGGTACAAGCCTTTCTCTTAATGTCCTCTTAGACCTAGAGAAAGAATCTTGGAAGGGAAATGTCCGCTGAATCTCGCCTGCCCCCAAGGAAGATTTTTATCTGAAACCTGCTGTTTTTAATGATTGATGTCTCTAATGGAATAACCGCCACTCCTTAGTGCCAGCTTCAAGTTTGCATTTTTCTTGTTGTGTTGGTGCTGATTTCACCCCACCTTCTTGCTTCCTTTGCAACGAGTGTTCAGTCTGCATGTTTGAAAAAGGAGATCAGATAGTGGACCTCCCTGTCAACATTGACTTGCAGTTCGTTTTCCAAATACACAGCATGAAACTGGTCATAAGGAGCCTTTTCCTGACACAGCTTGATCAAGTGGGAGTTTGCCAGGCCTCCATAGCTTGTTGCAAAATAAGAAGGCTGGCCGTTATCATCTGCAGGATGGCTGATGTCAAGCAGTTACCCTCAGAAACGTCTCCAAATTTCAAAATGTTATCGACATGACTAATAAATTGGAACCGCTGCAGGTTTTCTCCCCAAGGAGGTGACTTTTGCAAAAGATATTCTCAGCTGCAGATGAACAAGGCCTGTTGCAGTTGGGAAGAAATTCAGTCAGCCTTTTGATATCATTGCTAACATGCTCCTCACTTCGGAAAACAGCGACAAGTTCCAGGGGCAGCGTTGTACGATTCCGTTTCCTTTTGCGTGAGGGAGCGACAGAGGCTAATGGAGGAGCTTTGTAATACAGAAGTTGTCTAATTTGCAACCAAATAATCAGGGACCGAGCAATGGGAGCTCACCCCATCATGGGGATTTGAACCGCCGACCTTCTGATCGGCAAGTCCTAGGCTCTGTGGTTTAACCTACAGCGCCACCCGTGTCCCGGCGCATCCTTAAGTACATAGCAGCTAAAGTCCCACAGGTGTAAGAGGAGAGGACTGGAGGTTTCCAATCGTTTCCACAACTCAGCACAACATACTGGTGGTGGGGTAGGAGAGCTGAAAATAAGATTTCACACCTGGTAACCAATGCGCCCCTTTGGTTTCAGATAGTACATGGGTAGACGAGTCTGAAAAGCCCAGGGCATGAGTTTTCACAGCCATCTAGCAGCTGTGGTGGCTCATTTGGAGGCTTAGCTTGGTCAGTCAGTATCAAGCATACACATCTAGAGTTAACACTAAATATGTTACTTCCGCTAAATGAGCCACCATAGCTGGCGGAGGGTCATGACCCATGATAGTGGGTCAAATGAAGAGTGCACTCTCTGACACCATTGGGGCCGGGGGCTAAACTGGTTCCTTGCTGTTGAACACCCAAGCCACTGGAAATCGGAGTGGCTAATGTGTATTGCCTGGCGTCTTCTTCTACATAGCCTTGTTCTAGGTTCTCTTTGTTAGGTTTGAGCAGTGATTCTGAAACTTCAGTTCCTGTGTTTGACTTGAAAATTACACACACACACACACACACACACACACACACATATACAGTGGTGCCTCGCAAGACGAAAAGAATCCGTTCTGTGATTCTCTTCGTCTAGCGGTTTTTTCGTCTTGCGAAGCAAGCCCATTGAAGGATTAGCGGTATTAGCAGCTTTTAGTGGCTTATCTGCTGATCGGATCAACTGATAAGCGGCTTAGTGGCTTAGAAAAGGGGGGGGGGGAGGGGAAAAAACCAGCAGGAACTCGCAAGACATTGTCTTGCAAAGCAAGCCCATAGGAAATTCGTTTTGCGAAGCACCTCCAAAACGGAAAACCCTTTCGTCTAGCGGGTTTTCTGTCTTGCGAGGCATTCGACTTGCGGGGCAGCACCGTACATATATACGTGTGTGTGTGTGTGTGTGTGTGTTATACACACACACATATGTAAATTGACTTCCCTTCCATGGTTCATTTTCGTTTCCCACTATTACTGCATATTCTGATTGGACCACTTGAAAATTTAAGGGGGGTGTGTGAGTCTCTCCAGACCACTTAATAATATTTTTGTTTTGTTCTACAACTCAAAGCACATACATAACTCATATATTAATAACCTTAGCTTTGCCTTTCTAGTATAATGAATGTGCTTCTGGATTAAAGGATTATATGAAGGATTATATTCTGGATTATGTGAAGAAAACCAAACCATCAAAATGTTTTTTTTTTCTTCAGCACCAGTACCATAACAAAATTCTAGCGCCATATCCTGGACCTTAGGCCAGGCCACTGAGAAGAGCCTTTTTACTAAATTCTCCCTGAGAATTTACAAGTTTGGCAGTACCAGCACTGTGTTATGTTAATCACAGGCCCACAGTCAGAGTTGTGGTTAGCCTATTTGATAATCTGGCACTGGTCAAAACAGCTTCTATCTCTATCAGGATAGAGGCCAAGTACAGAAATCCTTGAATGTTCCACTACCTTATTCATTGTTTTGCTTCCCCAGTACTACCACATTACTGCTGTCTGGAGGGGGCTATAGCACACTAAAAGTGGGTAAAAAAAAAAAAACCACACACCCCAGAACCCACCAGGACATTTGTGTGGAAAATTATGAGATTTCAGTTTGAGAACTTCTGGACCAGAAGTGTGATGGGATAGAGGGAAAGGGGAGAGATTATTGGGAGCTGGAGTGGCAGAGTTGGAATGAACCATGTGTTGCCCCATAGTGGTTGCAGTTTTTACGCAGACCAGAGCTGAGACAATGGCTATTTATGTTGCTCTCATGGCTGCCGGCGTGAATAAACTCCTTTGTCATAAATATCGGCAAGGCAAGAGTGGGAGCAGTGGCAGTCGGGGGTCCCTTCTTAGATCATGGGAGCAACCCTCATCTTGTGGATTTTTGAGCAACTGGGAGTTTCCATCTTCGACCTCCAGACTTATCATTCCACTTGTAAATACAGTGGTACCTCGGGTTAAGTACTTACCGTATTTTTCGCCCTATAGGACGCACTTTTCCCCCTCCAAAAATGAAGGGGAAATGTGGGTGCGTCCTATGGGGCGAATGCAGGCTTTCGCTGAAGCCTGGAGAGCGAGAGCGGTAGGTGCGCACCGACCCCTCTCGCTCTCCAGGCTTCGCGGACCTCTCCTCAAGCAGCGGGAATGCTCCCGCTGCTTGGGGAGAGTTGCCGGCATCCCGAAGCCTGCGCGCGCTGATCTCAGCACGTCCAGGCTTCGCGGATCTCTCCCCAAGCAGCGGGAACGTTCCCGCTGCTTGGGGAGAGTTGTCGGCATCCCGAAGCCTGCGCGCGCTGATCTCAGCACGTCCAGGCTTCGCGGATCTCTCCCCAAGCAGCGGGAACGTTCCCGCTGCTTGGGGAGAGTTGTCGGCATCCCGAAGCCTGCGCGCGCTGATCTCAGCGCGTCCAGGCTTCGCGGATCTCTCCCCAAGCAGCGGGAACGTTCCCGCTGCTTGGGGAGAGTTGATGGGATCCCGAAGCCTGCGCGCGCTGATCTCAGCGTGTCCAGGCTTCGCGGATCTCTCCCCAAGCAGCGGGAGCGTTCCCGCTGCTTGGGGAGAGTTGCCGGCATCCCGAAGCCTGCGCGCGCTGATCTCAGCGCGTCCAGGCTTCGCGGATCTCTCCCCAAGCAGCGGGAACGTTCCCGCTGCTTGGGGAGAGTTGCCGGCATCCCGAAGCCTGCGCGCGCTGATCTCAGTGCGTCCAGGCTTCGCGGATCTCTCCCCAAGCAGCGGGAACGTTCCCGCTGCTTGGGGAGAGTTGATGGGATCCCGAAGCCTGCGCGCGCTGATCTCAGCGCGTCCAGGCTTCGCGGATCTCTCCCCAAGCAGCGGGAGCGTTCCCGCTGCTTGGGGAGAGTTGCCGGCATCCCGAAGCCTGCGCGCGCTGATCTCAGCGCGTCCAGGCTTCGCGGATCTCTCCCCAAGCAGCGGGAACGTTCCCGCTGCTTGGGGAGAGTTGCCGGCATCCCGAAGCCTGCGCGCGCTGATCTCAGCGCGTCCAGGCTTCGCGGATCTCTCCCCAAGCAGCGGGAACGTTCCCGCTGCTTGGGGAGAGTTGCCGGCATCCCGAAGCCTGCGCGCGCTGATCTCAGCGCGTCCAGGCTTCGCGGATCTCTTCTCAAGCAGCGGGAGCCACCGCTGGGCTCCCACGGCTTGCAGAGAGCTGCCTGTTTGGGGGCTGGGGTCGGGGGAAGCTCGGGCTGCCCCAGCCCCGCGCCTGGGGGGAAAATAATTTTTTCCCTTTATTTCCCCCCAAAAAAACTAGGTGCGTCTTATGGGACGGTGCGTCCTATAGGGCGAAAAATTCGGTAATTCATTCTGGAGGTCCGTTCTTAACCTGAAACTGTTCTTAACCTGAAGCACCACTTTAGCTAATGGGGCCTCCTGCTGCTGCCACGCCGCTGGAGCACGATTTCTGTTCTTATCCTGAAGCAAAGTTCTTAACTCGAGGTAATATTTCTGGGTTAGCGGAGTCTGTAACCTGAAGCGTATGTAACCCGAGGTACCACTGTAATAATAAAAAAGCAATCGGCTGCATCTATCACCTTCTGTCCCTACCTGTGCCCCTCATTGAGCCCAGTGGCATAGCGTGGGGGGTGCAGGGGGGGCCGGCCGCACCGGGCGCAACATCTGGGGGTTAGGGGGCGAAAAAACCACGGGTTATGGGGCGCAAATCCACGGGTTAGGGGGCGCAAATTACTTGCCTTGCCCCGGGTGCTAACAACCCACGCTACACCACTGATTGAGCCATCAATGCACTAGACTTGCTGCTGACTCAGTGCGTGTTCCCTCGCTTCCTGTTTCCCACCTGTGCGTTTTGCCTAAGGATGGAGGCAGGCAGACTTTTGTAACAGCAATGAGAGATGACCTGGCATCTGTCTCTGATGGCAGGATCACTTCCGGGTGGTATTAACCACACGCTGTATTGTTGTTGTTGTTGTTGTTAAAGAGGTCTTTGTGCAAGAACCCATCAAAGCTTCAATCCGACTAGAAAACATAAGCCGTATTCACATCGTACACAAGATTGGCATCTTGGCTGCCTCTTAGTGCAGACCCAGGTCATTGCGCCTGAGCTTTCATAGCTGCCACCCACCATAAACCACCATTGGCAGGATTGGCAGCAACAGCCGCAGATACGGTCTATGCTTGAGATAACATTTTACCCTCTGGTTATTTATGCTGTTTTAAATGTGCATTTTATATTTGACTTCTTTTAGGAATTGTTTCTTTTGAAGTGTTTAAGATAATTTTTTTTGTTAACTTTGATGTGTTAAATGTGCATTCTGTAGTTGAGCTCCTTTGTAATGTTTTATTTAGAAATCTTTAAGTTTCCTGTTGATTACGTTGCTATGAAAATATATTATATTTATATTTATATTTATATTTATATTTATATACCGCCCTATACCTGGAGGTCTCAGGGCAGTTCACAGAACAAAAGCAAAATATAAAACCACAAAATATATAATCAAAATAAAAACAACAATTTGACTTTCAGCAGTAATGCTTTATCCTGGATTGTTTTATTCAATGTTTTAATTCATTGTCAACTGCTTTGAGATTGTTTTCTTAAAAATATAAAGTGGTATAGAAATGTGGTGGGGGTTTTTTTGGGGGGGGGGGGAGTTTGAAACGCCCAGTCAAGTGATCCAACCGAAAGTGGCAGAATTTGACTTCTAGTCTTGCCTACTGGGCTGACGTCCTGCCAAATGATGCTTCTTCCTTCCTCTGTAATCCTTTCAGGGCAGGAATCCAAATGAAAGCACTCTTTGCCATCTGGGGGTTTCGGAATGCTATGGATTTCTGCCGGAGGGACCAGTTTGTCTGTTCCTAATAGCTATGCACTGAAGATCTACAAGTGACTTATTCTTTACCTCTGAGCTCTGTTAGATGCTGAAGTCCATTCCCCGCTGTTTGTGTATTCTCCTCTCCTTTTTATGAGAGATGCTGCCATAATGTAGAGTAAATGGTACCCCTGGGGCCCATTTGCTGATAAACCTTTTGCTCCAGCTACACCAAACATTTAAAGCGGTACCATACCTGTCATGTTGTTGTTGTTGTTGTTTAGTCGTGTCCGACTCTTCGTGACCCCCTGGACCAGAGCACGCCAGGCACTCCTGTCTTCCACTGCCTCCCGCAGTTTGGTCAAACTCATGCTGGTAGCTTCGAGAACACTGTCCCACCATCTCGTCCTCTGTCATCCCCTTCTCCTTGTGCCCTCCATCTTTCCCAACATCAGGGTCTTTTCCAGGGAGTCATGAGGTGGCCAAAGTCTTGGAGCCTCATCTTCAGGATCTGTCCTTCCAGTGAGCACTCAGGGCTGATTTCCTTAAGAATGGATAGGTTTGATCTTCTTGCAGTCCATGGGACTCTCAAGAGTCTCCTCCAGCACCATATTTCAAAAGCATAAATTCTTCGGCGATCAGCCTTCTTTATGGTCCAGCTCTCACTTCCATACATCACTAATTCCTGTCATAGCTTTCCTCAAAGAATTCTGGGAACTGCAGTTTGCTGCTGAGAGTTGTCAGGAAGCGCCTATTCCCCTCAGGTAGCTACAGTTCCCAGATCAGTTTAACAATCTCTCCCCAGGGAACTTTTGGAATTGAAGCCCTTGTGAGGGGAATTATAGCTCACAACACCCTTCGCGAACTACAGGCCCCAGGAATCCTTGGAGGAAGCCACGACAGTTTAAAGTGGTGTGATACTGTGTAAGTCAAGGTTTCCCAAACTTGGCTTTCCAGTTGTTGTTGTTGTTTTAGGACTACAACTCCCATCACTCCTAGTAACCAGACCAGTGGTCAAGGGTGATGGGAATTGTAGTCCCCCCAAAATAGCTGGAGACCCAAGTTTGGGAAACACTGGTGTAAATGTATATGGCAAATGTCACCTAGAATCACATCTGTCGCTCCAACCGCTTCAGTCTCTGGCTCTGCCAACTTACGTATTTGACAACCGGGCACAAGGAGTCTGATGAGCTCTGGTCTTAGATTAATCCTTAGCTGTTAAAGGATTGATTGTTCAGAACTGCTTTCCTTCGGTTTTCCAGCCGTTCCCCTCCCAACCCTGTTGAGAAAACATAGATCCCGGCCACTGAGACAGGATAGTTAGAAATTGCAACAGCACTCTGAAGCCTTGTTGTGTCCTTTCTGATAGCTACGATACAATAGATTTGGCTCACAGGCACAATGAAACAGTTTTGCAGTTGGAATGTGGTCGGTGGGGATATGAGGTTCGCCTGATTTTCCCTAATCTCCATCTTCTTTTAACATTGTTTTACAATCTCTCTGGTTTTTGAACACTAGATTTTTGTCTGCCCAAAAGTTCCCAAGGAAAGCTCTGCAAGTTATCTTTCTGGAGCACAGAGCTATGCTCCCTTTTCCTTGACACGCTTTCGAACTGCTAGGTTGGCAGGAGCAGGGACCGAGCAATGGGAGCTCACCCCGTCGCGGGGATTCGAACCACCGACCTTCTGATCAGCAATCCCTAGGCTCTGTGGTTTAGACAACAGCGCCACCCGTGTCCCTACTGCCCCTCCCCTAATACACTCCATGCTTAGTATAAGAGTTCACGTCTTAACTGCTTAGAAATCATAGTCACGCAGCATGCATTGGTCAGTTGGGCTTTTGTTTTATTGTTTGTGTTTTGAAGTTTGAAAGCAGTACCTTAGAGGTGATTTTTTGATATATATTTTTTTAATTTGTGGCAGAAGGAGATGTCCTATAGCAGCCTGCCTTCCCGCATCTCTTTTCACACAATAGGAGCCTTCCTTTAGGCCCAGCCTCCAGTGTAGTGTGTCATGTCGTGAATGGAAGGAGCAGATGGCAAGTGTCTGGCAATTTGTTAGGTAATGCAGCCCCTAAAGGAGTAAAGCAGCAGCAGCCTGCGGTACCAAGCTGCTAGTGTCATGTTTATGCCGAAATGTGGGATGCTGAGCGAACGCTTTAGGTGCAGCACATGCGTATAATGGCAAAGAGTTGTATTCAATTCTACTTCGATACCATCTTAGCGTACGTGAAGGTATCTTATGTCCCACTGGTCCTCAAGTAACCAACCTAAGGGAGGGGAGTGACATCATTGTTTTGGTTTTTTAGAATCAGAGAATGGTAGAGTTGGAAGGGATCCCAAGGGTCATCTAGTCCAACCCCCTAAAGGTAAAGGGACCCCTGACCATTAGGTCCAGTCGTGTGTGACTCTGGGGTTGTGGCGCTCATCTTGCTTTACTGGCCGAGGGAGCCGGCGTGCAGCTTCCGGGTCATGTGGCCAGCAAGACCAAGCCGCTTCTGGCGAACCAGAGCAGTGCATGGAAATGTCGTTTACCTTCCCCGCCGGAGGGGTACCTATTTATCTGCTTGCACTTTGGCGTGCTTTCGAACTGCTAAGTTGGCAGGAACAGGGGAGCTCACCCCATCACGGGGATTCGAACCGCCGACCTTCTGATCGGCAAGTCCTAGGCTCTGTGGTTTAACCCACAGCGCCACCCGCGTCCAACCCCCTACAATGCAGAAATCTAAGCTGAAGCATCCCTGACAGATGGCCATCCAACCTCTGCTTGGAAAACCTCGAAGGAAGGAGAGTCCACGACCTTCTGAAGGCGTCCGTTCCACTGTCAAACAGCTCTCACTGTCAGAAAGTTCTTCCTGATGTCTAGTCAGAATCTCTTTTCTTGTAACTTGAAGCCTTTGGTTCAAGTCCTACCTTCCAGAGCAGGAGAAAACAAGCTTGCTCCATCCTCCAAGTGACACCCGTCTAGATATTTGAAGATGGCTGTCACATCTCCTCTCAGTCTCCTCTTTTCCAGGCTAAACATACCAAGCTCCTTCAACCGTTCCTCATAAGGCTTGGTTTCCAGACTCTTAGCCATGTTGTTCGTCTTCCTCTGCACACATTCCAGCTTGCCAATATTCTTTTTAACTAGTGGACCTCAGAACTGGACATAGCATTCCAGGTGTGGTCTGACCAAGGCAGAATAGAGTGGTTCTATTACTTTCCTTGACCGACATTCTCTTAAGTTTTATTATTATTTATTTTCTGTTGAAGATCCAGAATGCTGGGATGAGGAAAGCTGGGTTCTCAGCCCCTCTTGCCAGGAGCTGCTCTGCACAGATTCCCAATTTCTCTTGGTCACTGTGTCCAGAGGCTTAAAAGTTAACCCTTTGAAATGACTGGCTTCTTGTACCTCTGTGCTTACAAGTTCTGTGATCACAAGGCGCTGGTCTCTTGTTCTCCTACTTATCTTTTTACTAAAGCAAAAACTGCGAGAGCAATGTTAACACAGTGGGTATGATAGAAACAATTATACACAACAACAGAATAAATAAAATAGCTGATCTCAGATTTGTTGTCGTCAGTGGGCACTGCTCCCTGCTTTTCAAAATTTCGATAATTTTGTGGTGTGAAGTTTGTTTGTTTGTTTGTTTTAAGGGTCTGCTGTTCTTTTAGCAAAACTGCTTCATAGTGCTAAAATGTGTTACTTTTTGTTCTTTAACTGGGGTTCGTTCATCTCCGTTTGTGAGAAAATGCTGCTTCCTAAAAGTTTGTTCTCATGGTGCATGCCAAGTATGTTTTAGCTGATATTAGCTGATGGCCTTGTAGAGGTTGATAAAGTTGCAAGCGCTGTGGTGAATCATAGATTGTAGAGTTGGAAGGGACCCAAAGGTCATTTAGTCCAACCCCCTGCAATACCGGGATCTCAGCTAAAGCATCCATGACAGATGGCCACCCAACCTATGCTTTAAAACCTCCAAGGAAGGAGAGTTCACAACCTCCCAAGGGAGACCGTGGATAGAGATGAAATTTATTTCCTCTGCCATATAATACGAGGACTTCATGAAGCTGATGGGCAGCAGATTCCAGCCAGACCAAAGAAAGGGCTTCTTCATACAACGCAGAATTGATTTATGGAATCTGCTGTCACAACTTGCAGTGATGGTCACTGGCTTAGTTTAAAAGTGCATTAGACACATTCATGGGACGCGGGTGGCGCTGTGGGTTAAACCACAGAGCCTAGGACTTGCCGATCAGAAGGTCGGCGATTCGAATCCCCGCGACGGGGTGAGCTCCCGTTGCTCGGTCCCTGTTCCTGCCAACCTAGCAGTTCGAAAGCACGTCAAAGCGCAAGTAGATAAATAGGTACCACTCTGGCGGGAAGGTATACAGCGTTTCCGTGCACTCCTCTGGTTCGCCAGAAGTGGCTCAGTCATGCTGGCCACATGACCTGGAAGCTGTACGCCGGCTCCCTCGGCCAATAAAGTGAGATGAGCGCCGCAACCCCAGAGTCGGTCACGACTGGACCTAATGGTTGGGGGTCCCTTTACCTTTACCTTAGACACATTCATAGAGGAGGATAACTTTATCTTTGACTACTGCCCCCAATAGTTCAGCTGAACCTCAATGTCCAGACAAACGGTACTGAAGAGCAGTTGTTGGGTTCAAACAACAGGAGAGGCTTTTGCTTCCATGCTGTGCTATCCAAAGACAGTTTGGCTGACTGTTACTCGACGCAACTGTTTTTTCAGCCCATAACAGGTTTAGGAAATTTGTACTTATTTTCAATTGCTTCCCGCACAGATACAAAAACACAAATTGTCATGCAGAACAGTCGCCATTCTCTGGGTATTTTATAGCATGGGTCGCCAGTTGTTTTTGGACTATGACTCCCATCATCCCTAGCTAGCAGGACCAGTGGTCAGGGATGATGGGAACTGTAGTCCGAAAACAGGAAACACCGTCCTGGACTCTTGTGCGTCATCATCTCTTACATTGCAAGAGAAGCTTGACTTTGGGAAGATAAAGTAAGGGTAGTGTTAGACATTTTGGAGCTCTAGGGGTCCAGTCTTTGCGTTGCTTCCAATAATGCTTTGCACTACAAGCACCGTTTGTCGGTACGTCTGTGCTTATTGCCTGTTCTGCCTTTGCACATAATGGCTTGGTGACAGGAGCCAATTTCAGGCATCAAACAAATAAGCAGATCCTGACCTTTGGAAAGCTCTCCTCAGGAAGCAGAAACTGGTAAAATATTACATTTTGAAGGGAATTGTTTTTGTACACAGTGATATTGACCAGCAGGGGGCATTTGTCAGCTAGTGGAATCAGTCTCTGTTAAGTAATGGTGAATCATGTAATTCTTTCAATGCATTTCCTCTAGAGCAGTGATTGCAACAGCCAGCATTGACATAGGGGAACTGTTTCCCATCTGCAAATTTGTACCCAAGAAGAAACAAAGATGATTCAGTTATTGGCATTTGCTGTTGTCCCTGCATGGTAAAGGTAAAGGTAAAGGGACCCCTGACCAGTCGTGGCCAACTCTGGGGTTGCGGCGCTCATCTCGCTCCATAGGCTGAGGGAAGCAGCGTACAGGAGGTCATGTGGCCAGCATGACTAAGCGAATGAGAGCAGCACACGGAAACGCCGTTTACCTTCCTGCTGGAGCGGTACCTATTTATCTACTTGCACTTTGATGTGCTTTCGAACTGCTAGGTTGACAGGAGCTGGGACCGAGCAACGGGAGCTCACGCCGTCGCGGGGATTCAAACCGCCGACCTTCTGATCAGCAGTTAAAAGGACAAGATGAGGATTGATAACGATAGCCTGGATAGCTCAGTGGGATAAGCTCACGTGGTGCTGATAATGCCAAGGGTTGCAGGTTCAATCCCCGTATGGGGGAGCTGCATATTCCAGCATTGCAGAGGGTTGGACTAGATAATCCTCAGGGTCCCTTCCAACTCTACAATTCTATGGTTAAACCACAAAATCTGCTGTATTTGGGTCTCAGATGAATTTTCTTTTTTTATATATAAAATATTTATTAAAGGTTTTAAACAATATAACCAACTTCACATTCACAACCAAAGAAAAAAAAACACCATCGCAGTCAATCAAAAAAACCAAAAAATACAAGAAAAACATACGAAACATACAAAAAACAGAGAAAAAGCATAAAAAAGACATGAAAAAGAAAGAAAAAGATTCAATTTCTTAAATATTATTTCCATAACCCTCTTTCTTGACTCCCTCACATCTCCCTTTTCTGTGTTCTCATTTACAAGATCTTATTCAGCAAAACTTCACCTTCTTTCAAATCTTATTTTATATTATACATTTCAACTATTATGTTTCCAGAGTCTCAGATGAATTTTCTGACAGCTTATATATATATTTCTCATACAACATGCAGGGACAGTTCATATGCCCTGTCAAAAGAAGGCAAGACACAGGGAAGAGGAAGTACTGTTGGGAAGTAAACTGAGAATAAGTACAGTGTCTGGACTGGATGGCGGTTTGGCGAAACTCCCTGTGTGTGAGGGCAGGACAGCCGCTAGCCCTCTCCAGAAAGGAGAGGGCCGGCTTGCTGACCATGCGTAAAACGTCCTGTTCAGCAAATCCGCACTGACTACAAAGTCAGCATCTTTCTGCCAGCAGAGGCTTGCATCATCCTAGGTTAGTAAAAGGAAGATCTGTGTCTGTCTGTGAGAAGAGTCTAATGGCAATCGAACCTCGAGGTTAGATTACTGCAATACGTTATAGGTAGGGCTGCCTCTGAAGATGGTTCGGAAACTTCAGCGGCCAGGTTGCTCACCTAAGCAAGACGGCTTGAACATACAGTGGTACCTCGAGTTACAGACACTTCAGTTTACAGATTCCACTAACCCAGAAATACTGTGGTACCTCGGGTTAAGTACTTAATTCATTCTGGAGATCCGTTCTTAACCTGAAACTGTTCTTAACTTGAAGCACCACTTTAGCTAATGGGGCTCCTGCTGCTGCCGCGCCGCTGGAGCACGATTTCTGTTCTTATCCTGAAGCAAAGTTCTTAACCTGAGGTACTATTTCTGGGTCAGTGGAGTCTGTAACCTGAAGCATATGTAACCCGAAGCATATGTAACCCGAGGTACCACTGTATATGCAATAAGCATCTTCCATTCTTCCTTAAATTCACTGTCATCTCTGCTTCTTAATTTCATTGTCAATTTTGCCATTTCAGCATATTCCATTAATTGAACCTGACAATCTTCTTTAGTTGGGACACCTTCTTCTTTCCAGTGTTGTGCTAGTAGTGTCCATGTGGCCGTAGCTGCATACGTAAATAAGTTCTTTTGTAATTTTGATAGTCCAAAAGTGGAAAATAAGGGTCAAATGTTAAACCACTCCAAAAATTGCAGCTCTTTGAGGGGCAGCCTGAAAACTCCAAGCACCCTTAACAAACTACAACTCCCATGAGTCTTTGTGGAAGTAGTAAAGTGGTATCATGGAATTGTATGGGACCACAAGGGTCATCTGCTCCAACCCCCTGCAATGGCCCAACGTGGGTTCGAATTCGTGACACTGATATCTCTCCCCCCCCCCCTTTGGCCTCAAGACCTGCCAACCCCTGACTTGGCTATCCATAAGGGAATATGGTCCCCAGGGTGCAATAAAGTTCCCCACGCCTGCATTAAGGGAATATATCTTGCTTAAATTCTGCTTCTGCCTTTGGCAGTATCGGAAAAGGGAAATAAAAACGGAAGAGTAAATAAAGAAAATCGGAGCCTGTGACATACAGGAAACTGGTTAGGCCAATGTGTGAGGAGAAATCTGTGTTAGTGGAAGCCCTTGAGCATTATACTTAAGCTTCGGCGGGTGCCCTTAAGCAGGTTAACCAAACAGACTGAGGGTAGGTAACTGATACCCTGAGGTCACAGGTAAACATGCAGAGACTGTACACAGAGCTGATTCACCTGACTGGCAGGGAGGCACCTATGGCCACGCCCAACCGGACAAGGTTTCAGGTTCCAATTTCATTGTTTTGTTTCCCCCATATACACACCTGACAGCGCAGGCTGAGGGCAGACGTGTGCAGTCAGCATGGGTTGCTGAACTTACCTCTTTTCCTGGTTCTTTTCCTTCGTTTTCTCGTCATTAACAGAAGCAAACAAAAACCCGTCAGCCTTTTTTAAAATTTATTTTCATGCAAGCGACAGAACAATAACTTGCTGCGTCTCCTCGAAAAGCTTAATTTGTTGGAAACAGATTGCAAATAAATGAAAGGTAAGTGGTTTGGGGGGGGAAAATGTTTTCATTATTTATGCATTTAGCGCCGTACAATGTAATGTCGGCTTGCACAATTTGTGGTCCACCAGTCATATAGGCAGCCCTCTGGCGCAATGTTCAACCTTCCTGGTTTTGCTTCCCGCCTGAGGCTGAAAGAGCAGGGCAGGCTGTCAGCTCACAATATATGGCTGGAAAAAATCTTGCCCGGCCTGCTCTTGTGCCTTGAGGAACAACTTGATCTGCAGTCATTAGCAGGTGATATTGTTTATTCCCCATGCTAGGAGGAGCTGCAGCCGGATGGTAAATTCTGCACATCATTTGGTTTAAAAAGCACTTGGGCAAGCCAGACAGTTCCTATTGTGACTTGCCAATAGCCTGATAACTTGCCCTCTAAGGTACACAGCAAAAGCAAACGCAGGAAGTTTATTGCTCTGGTTGTGGAGTATTGTTTGGCTTGATGGATCACACGTTGTACAGGCCTGGTGCAACACAAGCCAGAAAAACAGGTCTCTGCCCTGAGGAGCTTACGGTTTGTATTTTTTAAGTGTGAGGGAAGCCAGGAAAGGGAGAGCGGCGAAGGAAGGAATGGAAAGGCAACCTTAGCATGACCTCTTGGCAATTTTGAAGACTAATCTACAATGTACTTGTCTCAAATTTCACTTGCCTGTGCAAAATAAATAGCATGCTGTGGATCTACTTTCCAAGGTGAAAAAAGAGAGAAATAATGAGCTGAAATGTTATCATTCAAAAACATTTCCACATGCTTAGAACACCAGTGACTAAAATGGGCGAAAAGGCTACCAAACGTACAGAGTACTGTAACCAGATCTTAACTTTACTTCTGTTTAACCTGTTATATCCATTTTCTGGTTGGTTGTTTTAAGAAAGGGGCCATAGTTCTGTAATCTTGCGGTGTTTTGATTTGGTTTTGCTTCCTTTTTGCCTACAGAAAACTAGCTCTTCAGGGAACAGACCTCTTCCCTGACACGCTGGTTTTCCAAAGGCGGGGATCTTTTGATGTAATGGGACATTCAGACATGTGGTACCACCACGTTCCCAGGATCTGGAAGGAAGAATGGAGGTGGTTAGAGAGCCAGCAGCTCTTCAAGGCTAGGATAGAAAAAGATGGAGAGACCTAAGCCTTCAGGGCATGATCAATGCCATATTTTGGAGTAGGTAACTGCAGAATCATGGCACTCTGGGAGGAATATTCGTCCTATAAATCAGCAATGATGGGACGCGGGTGGTGCTGTGGGTTAAACCACAGAGCCTAGGACTTGCCGATCACGCGACGGGGTGAGCTCCCGTTGCTCGGTCCCTGCTCCTGCCAACCTAGCAGTTCGAAAGCATGTCAGAGTGCAGGTAGATAAATAGGTACCGCTCTGGCGGGAAGGTAAACGGCGTCTCCGTGCGCTGCTCTGGTTCGCCAGAAGGGGCTTCGTCATGCTGGCCACATGACCCAGAAGCGACGCCGGCTCCCTCAGCCAGTAAAGCGAGATGAGCGCCGCAACCCCAGAGTCGGTCACGAATGGACCTAATGGTCAGGGGTCCCTTTACCTTTACCTAAATCAGCAATGAGATAGTGAAAAGGGGCTGGTGCAATTAACAGAGAAAGTGAGTGCTTTTAGAAACAGCAGCAAACAAACCAAAGGACCGTGTGTGTGTGTGTGTGTGTGTGTGTGTGTGTGAGAGAGAGAGAGAGAGAGAGAGAGAGAGAGAGAGAGAGATATGAGCAGTTTTCCTTACTGCTGTGTTTTCATATACATTCCTCCCCTTTTTCTCTTCTCTTCCCCTCTTTCTCATACAGCTGTGCAAATAAGTCTACAAAAGTTGCTAGCCCGCGAAACAACAGCAACCAACAAACACTAGCCGGCTTACCCACACATCCCTCCTCCTAGTTATTTGTGACATATTGCCGATGCCTGGAAACCTTCCCAACGTGCAGCGATGTAGCAACACATCCTTCCGTTTAATGGTCTTCTAGACTACACTGATATAAACAAACATATATGCAGATAATTCGGCAAAAACATGTCTACAGCGCTTAGGGGCAAACAGCCTCCTCCTTTCTGAAGGAGAGATAACCATCTCTTCTCCGTTTAGTGCCAGGAAATCTGATGGTTAAATTCCTTTTTGCTGTGTAAAGGATCACCTATTCACAGTCACACTGCGTTCAGCGGGATTAAGAGAGATGTTTGAGCTTAGCCTCCGGTTCTGCTTGGCAAAGTACTTGACCTCTTCAAGTCACAATATGCTTTTGATTTTTTTGATCTTTTTAAGCATCACGGTATGCATTTCTGCTTTGCCCTCGGAAGGACCTGGCAGCTGCCTTACATTCTCTGCTAGCTTCCTGGTTCGATTTTTTTTTTTGCAATGCACTCTGTGTGTGGCTGCCTTTCAAGTCTGCCTCACTTGAACTGCTCAGTTGGTCCAGAAGTGCAGCTGCCTGACAAAGTTGGCTGAGTCAGCTGCATAGAGCCTATGATACCTGTATCGTAAGATCTTTACTGGTTGCCTGTCAGTTTTCAAACACAGTTCAAGATGCTGGCCTTTTAAAAACCCTAGAATCATAGGATCCTGGGCGTCATCTAGTCCAACCCCCTGCAATGTGGGAATCTCAACTGAAGCATAATACAGTGGTACCTCGGGTTAAGTACTTAATTTGTTCCAGAGGTCCGTACTTAACCT
Source organism: Podarcis vaucheri (assembly GCF_965113315.1). Taxonomy (NCBI): domain Eukaryota; kingdom Metazoa; phylum Chordata; class Lepidosauria; order Squamata; family Lacertidae; genus Podarcis; species Podarcis vaucheri. The sequence continues at coordinate 35,496,481 of NC_138755.1, read as the reverse complement.
GAAACTGTTCTTAACCTGAAGCACCACTTTAGCTAATGGGGCCTCCCACTGCCGCCGCGCTGCCAGAGACCGATTTCTGTTCTCATCCTGAAGCAAAGTTCTTAACCTGAAGCACTATTTCTGGGTTAGCGGAGTATGTAACCTGAAGCGTATGTAACCTGAAGTGTATGTAACCCGAGGTACCACTGTAATAATAATAACAACAATCTGGTTTCCCCAGCCACTCTGCGTGGCCCCCAACAGAATATTAAAAACACGATAAAACACCAAACTTTACAAACTTCCCTAAACAAGGCTGCCTTCAGACGTCTTCTAAAAGTCAGATAGTGGTTTATTTCCTTGACATCTGCTGGGAGGGCGTTCCACAGGGCGGGCACCACCACTGAGAAGGCCCTCTGCTTGGTTCCCTGTAATCTCACTTCTCGCAATGAGGGAAGTGCCAGAAGGCCCTCGGAGCTGGACCTCAGTGTCCGGGCTGAACGATGGGGGTGGAGGCACACTTTATGACAGATGGCCATCCAGCAAAAACTGTTTTGGGAATTACCACGGAAAATTTCTTCTTATTCTTACTTCTCCCCTCTCCTTTCTCCAAGGCAGCATGCAGTAGAAAATAGATACAACTGAAAACAAATCTAAATTAAGTTTGAACTAAAAGCAGTCAAATTGCCATTCTTGCAGGAAAGAAATAGAAGGCTCATGGCAACAATTGTCATCTAAAGGCCAAGATAAACAAATGTGTCTTAAAGGCAGGCCAACACTACTGACCGTGCAAAGGAGAAGCATAAATTGATAGTACGTAGAAGTAGAGCAGGCATAGGCAAACTTGGCCCTCCAGGTGTTTTGGGACTACAACTCCCATCATCCCTAGCTAACAGGACCAGTGGTCAGGGATGATGGGAGTTGTAGTCCCAAAAACATCTGGAGGGTCGAGTTTGCCTATGCCTGAAGTAGAGTCACCATAGGCTTGGGAGCAAAATATGACCCTCTAGGCAAGAACTAAAGCACAGTCACATATGGGTAAGTCCCTTGGGCGAAAGTCCAACAGTCAAGAAACGCAGTCCAGAGTCAAACCCAAAGCACAGTCCCAGCAGAGATCTTGGAGCATCCAAGCCGAAGTCCATCACCATGGGCAGTTGAGCAGACAGAGCACCTCAGCTCTGCTCCCCTTTTCTCCTTTGAGTTTTGATTGTAGCCCCTGGGCTTGGCGAAGCCTGTGACCCTCACCTGTGTTGAGCCTAATCTACTTGAGAAACCACATCCCTCCTCGCAGCTCCATCTGGTACGCAGGCTGAGACCCTACCTGCCCGCAGACAGAGTGGTTCATGCTCTAGTTATCGCCCGCTTGGACTACTGCAATGCATTCTACGTGGGGCTACCTTTGAAGGTGACTCGGAGATTGCAGTTAATCCAGAATGCAGCAGCTAGACTGGTGACTGGGAGCGGCCGCCGGGACCACATAACACCGCTCCTGAAAGATCTTCATTGGCTCCCAGTATGTTTCCAAGCACAGTTCAAAGTGTTGGTGCTGACCTTTAAAGCCCTAAACGGCCTCGGTCCTGTATACCTGAAGGAACGTCTCCACCCCCATTGTTCAGCCTAGACACTGAGGTCCAGCATCAAGGGCCTTCTGGCGGTTCCCTTGCTGCGAGAAGTGAGGTTACAGAGAACCAGGCAGAGGGCCTTCTCGGTGGTGGCGCCTGCCCTGTGGAACGCCCTCCCAGCAGATGTCAAGGCAATAAACAACTTTTAAAAGACAACTGAAGGCGGCCCTGTTTAGGGAAGTTTTTAATGTCTGATGTTGTATTGTTTTTAATATTCAGTTGGAAGCTGACCATAGTGGCTGGGGAAACCCAGCCAGATGAGTGGGGTATAAATAATAATAATAATAATACAGTGGTGCCCCGCAAGACGAATGCCTCGCAAGACGGAAAACTCGCTAGACGAAAGAGTTTTCCATTTAGGAGGTGCTTCGCAAAACGAATCTCCTATGGGCTTGCTTCGCAAGACGAAAATGTCTTGCGAGTTCCTGCAGGTTTTTTTTCCCTTTCCCCCCCTTTTTCTAAGCCGCTAAGCCGCTTATCAGCTGATCCGATAAGCTGCTAAAAGCCACTAATAGCGCTAATAGCGCTAATCCGCTAATCCGTCAATGGGCTTGCTTCGCAAGGCGAAAAACCGCTAGACGAAGAGAATCACAGAACGGATTCTTTTCGTCTTGCGAGGCACCACTGTAATTATTATTATTATTATTATTATTATTATTATTATTATTATTATTATGGCCAATGAGCCCCTCCTCGCCAGCTAGTGAGCTGGGCTGTGTGTCCTTGCCTGTCTCAGGCTCCCAGAGCGTACCTCCCGCTGCTCCTATGCTTCAGGGCCCACCTTGTTTGTGGAGACGGAGGGTCCTCTGGCTGTGATGAAGGGTCCTGTTCCTCTGGCCGCTGCACACTGACCCCCACCTCCTTGCCTACCTCTGTCACCCCATTAATACTTCCCACAACCCCAACCTCACCCTTCCCATACCCGGCTTGCCCCGGTGGGTCCCAGTCATGGCTACACCCCTCGCTAACATCCTCTTCCTGCTCCCCACTAGCAGGACCAGCGGACAGGGATAATGGGAGTTGTAGTCCAACAACAGCTAGGGACTCGAGGTTGAGAAAAACTGCCATAAAACCTTCTTAACAGCTCCATATGCTCAGTTCATCAAGTGAGTCTTCGGCTCCAGAAAACTCACTATGAGTGGTAAAGTGAGAGACTGCAAGGAGCAGGGACTTTTTGGTCATGGCACCTTCTTCCAAAATTTCCAACTGGAATGAGAACGGGACTGTCGACGAGTCCATTCTTTTTGGGTCTTTGAGAAGTCTAGTAAAAGCTTCCTGCTTTGCCAGGCTTTGGGGGCCGTTGGGTTAGCATTAAATGCAGTTCTTTCCTGGGTTATTTTATGCGCCAGTAATGTTGTTGTTTTAAGGTTTAATGTTGGGGCAAATCTTCATAGCTTGCTGTGAATGTATGGTGGCGCACCAGGAGCCTGATAAACCTGCTGTTTAGAATGAAAGCGGGAAGGAGTTGTCACACACACCTGGCAGGCCATAATATGTGACTGGTGGGCTGCATATGGCTGTATTCATGGTTTTTGGTTTTTTCATGGCTGTATTTTGGTTTTTTCTACTCTCTTTTAATGTTTGCATTATTTGAGGGTGGCTGGGGGTGTGACGAAGAATGCATTCGACAGCAGCAGCATCCCATTGTAGCAGCATCCCATGAAACTGTTCCTAAATGAGCTAAGCCTGAATCTTTATTATTATTATTATTATTATTATTATTATTATTGGCATAAAAAATCAGGCCAGCTACCTGAACCATGTAGTTTCCCACCTTCAATCTGACTCATCAGAAACTCAAAACTAAACAGACTGAAGGTGGAGATACACATAACATTTTTTCCCCCAAGTAGTGGCGTCAGTTTGGAAGTGCCCTTGCTACATTCAGCGCAAAAGGAATTTTTCTGTTCAAGGTCAAGTCCTGGAGGAAGATGGGTGGGAACCACAATTCTGCAAACTGACAGCAGAAGCTCTGATTGGCAGGCACCCATGATGTCATCAAGAAGCCTCTTCTCCAATCCCAAGAGCAGTTTTGAGCTTTTTAAAGTGTTTTTTTTTTTTAAAAAAAAAAATCACTGCAATGACCGATGATAGGAGAATAAGGTCTGCTGGCATTTCCATCTTATTCTGATTGTGAAGCCAAAAGGAAGCTGGTTTTGGGGGGCCACTATTGAAAGAGTTTAATAGTATGCCTGCCTCCTCAACGGTGATGTGGGTTTTCTAAAAAAAAATAGAATTGGAAAAATTTAGGGTAATTTGCATTGGGAAATTATTTGATGTCCTGGAGAATGATCTAATTTAGCATGATTGTTTTAGCAACCAGAGCTAAAAGCTTTGAAACTGCCAAGCCGACCTAATACTTTATTTGTAATTGGAATTCATTGTTACTAATGAACTTATGGAATGGAAAATTTTCTGCCTCAGATCACTGTTCCCCTTTGCCCTGCTAATTTAGTTTGGTACATGTGCTCTAATTGTCTTTATTAACTAGGGAGAGTTGGCTAATCAGACTGTTTTCTGGTATCTATCCTTAATCACTGCCCCTGCTTTCCTTTAGGGGGAATTTTTGAGGGGCATTTTTGACATGCAGTACATACATGTGCCCTGGTATTCATTAACTTCCCTTCTGTATCCCCCTCCCTGTAACTGCCTATCCAGAAAGCAAATGTTGCTGGTGCGTCTGAGTTGCAGCTATTCTGTAATCCAGATCCATTGTGGGAATAAACATTCTATCAAACATTTTTAATTTAAAAAATAAATAAACAAATAGGAAATTTAGCCTATGAAAGTTGGGGGAAAGTCCTTTGGAAGCATTTCCATTGTGTTCAGTTTGGCTTACACTCAAGTAAGCATGCACTGGATTGCAACCTCAGTTTAAAACAACTGCTTAAAAAGCCAACTCACCTTGCCAACAAAGGTCCGTATAGTTAAAGCTATGGTTTTCCCAGTAGCGATGTATGGAAGTGAGAGCTGGACCATAAAGAAGGCTGATCGCCGAAGAATTGATGCTTTTGAATTCTGGTGCTGGAGGAGACTCTTGAGAGTCCCATGGACTGCAAGAAGATCAAACCTATCCATTCTGAAGGAAATCAGCCCTGAGTGCTCACTGGAAGGACAGATCCTGAAGCTGAGGCTGCAATACTTTGGCCACCTCATGAGAAGAGAAGACTCCCTGGAAAAGACCCTGATGCTGGGGAAGATGGAGGGCACAAGGAGAAGGGGACGACAGAGGACGAGATGGTTGGACAGTGTTCTCGAAGCTACCAGCATGAGTTTGACCAAACTGCGGGAGGCAGTGGAGGACAGGAGTGCCTGGCGTGCTCTGGTCCATGGGGTCACGAAGAGTTGGACACGACTAAACGACTAAACAACAACACAACAACAACACAACAACAGGGTAGACAGGATAAAGGGATACAGTAATCAGGGAAGAATGTTCAACAGTGTGTCAGAATGTGAGTGTGTGAGACAGACAGGCAGTGATAACTGATGTAAGAATAGGCATCCGTCTGTCTCGGGAGACAGTGGAAGAGTCAAACCACTGGAAGTCAAACCACCGGGGAGCTACAGTGCCTGCTGTGGCTGTAGAGACCAATACAGGAGAGACATGTTTTGTTGCAGGTGGGGCAGTTGTAGGTGTCCGGCTGTGCTCCTGCAGGTGTTCCATGGTACTGCTTCTTTCTGCACTCCTCCCAGCAGTCATTCCCCCTCGGGCATTGCTGTGGGTACACAACACAACTTACTCTTTTCAGTCATCTACAAGGAATTCCCATATATACATATTATATTGCTGGGATCCGTCAGTCTCAAGAGACAATGGAGTGAAGTCAAACCACTGTGTTAGCGGCACTGAAGTGACCTCCCTGGGGCGCAAGCCTTGGCAGTGTGTCTGGAGATCATGGGCTGCCGAGACGACAAGACCTCTCAGCCTCACTGATTTGGTCTAAAGGAAAGCAGAGCAATACGCTTGGCACTGGCTTAGCTGCAGGAATTGCAAGAAGGAGGCCTACAAGGCACCACCCAAGTGTCTTGGGGACTCCACGCTGGATTTGTGTAGGGTTTACTCCAGGGGTCAGCAAACTTTTCCAGCAGGGGGCCGGTCCACTGTCCTCCAGACCTTGTCGGGGGCCGGATTATATTTTGTTTTTTTATAATAATATTTATTACTTTTACAACAATTTAAACACTTACAAAAGAAAAAACAATACATTATAATACAAAAACACTACATAAAAATTAACAAAACAAAACAAAAACACTTTAAAAACACATCAAAAGAAAAAAGAAGGAAAAAAAGAAAAAAGAAAAAACTTCCAATATCTTATATTTCTTTCTCATATTTCCACGGCCTCCTCACACCTCCCTTTTTGTATTCCACTTCTATTAATTATTTCAGCCATCCCTTACCATCTTCCCCTGTTTTCTATCCTATAATTATCTTAACACCTTTTAACCTTATTTTCCTTTAATACTCTATTAATCTATTTATACCTAATTCCTTATAACATTTCTACTGAAGCCATATAATTTCAGGGGGCCGGATTATATTTTGAAAAGAAAAATGAACGAATTCCTATGCCCCACAAATAACCCAGAGATGCATTTTAAATAAAAGGGCACATTCTGCTCATGTAAAACATGCTGATTCCTGGACCGTCTACGGACCGGTTTTAGAAGGTGATTGGGCCAGATCCGGCCCCCAGGCCTTAGTTGGCCTACCCATGGTTTACTCCTTAGCCTTTTCTTCCCCCGATAGCCCACAAGGCGGTGGAGGTTTCGTTTGAGAGTTTTCCTTCTCCTAGATGGGCTGCTTTCTCAGGTTGACAAGCCCCACCTGCCCCTCACTTTCCTCTACAGCTCATGCAGAAACCACCTTCTTGACTGTTGGACTCACCATTAGTCTCATCTGTTCAATCCACCGGAGCTTGTCTTTACATGCAGGGGAAGCGCCCAATTCACCAAGAGTTTGCTGGGATGCATATAAATGCATATACATACTAGCAGTTCGAAAGCACACCAGTGCAAGTAGATAAATAGTTACCACTGCGGTGGGAGGAAGGTAAACGGCTTTTCCGTGCGCTCTGGTTTCCGTCACGGTGTCCCGTTGCGCCAGAAGCGGTTTAGCCATGCTGGCCACATGACCTGGAAAGCTGTCTGTGGACAAACGCCGGCTCTCTTGGCCTGAAGCAAGATGAGCGCCTCAACCCCAGAGTCGCCTTTGACTAGACTTAACTGTCCAGGGGCCCTTTACCTTTTACCTTACATATACAGTGGTACCTCGGGTTAAGTACTTAATTCGTTCCGGAGGTCTGTTCTTAACCTGAAACTGTTCTTAACCTGAAGCACCACTTTAGCTAATGGGGCTTCCTCCTGTTGCCGCCACGCCGCCAGAGACCGATTTCTGTTCTTATCCTGAAGCAAAGTTCTTAACCTGAAGCACTATTTCTGGGTTAGCGGAGTGTGTAACCTGAAGCGTATGTAACCTGAAGTGTATGTAACCCGAGGTACCACTGTACAAGAGTGTCCTCATTTGAATCTGAAATCTCGAACGGTCTGGTGGCTTCACGGTTCCGTTCTCTGTGTTCATTGCAGATGTCATGGTCCCCTCAGTACCGGAGTTCAAAATTCCGCCATGTTTACGGCAAGGCAGCCAGTAAGGAGAAGTGCTACGACTGTGTGCCTATCACCCGCAGTGTTCACGACAATCACTTCTGCTCTGTGAACCCGCATTTCGTTGCTGTTGTGACAGAATGTGCCGGCGGAGGAGCCTTTATTGTAATACCAGTAAATCAGGTAAGGACCACTTTACTGTCAGGTGTAGCTGGTTTCATGTGTTTGTACGTCTCGGTGGGCAATGGAACCTCCTAAAGCCCAAATGGCCCATTCATTTTAACAGAGGAGCATATTTTGAATGGAGTAAGGCAGAGGTTTTCAACCTCTTTGAGCCCACAGCTCTCTTGTGGCAACCCTGTGGGGCTCAGGAGCCCAGTTGTGTCACCCCTTGCCTGCAGAGCTGGCAGCCTCTCACCCTTTTTCAAACACCCTCCCTTGTAGAGTGTTCCCTCAACCTCCTCTCCCCGCTCCTTGGGAGTCCTCTGGGCAGCCTGTGAGCTGCCCCCCCCCTGCCCCAAAGAGAGGTGCTTCCTCACACTGCCCCACAGGGGGCTGGGAAGCACCCCCCGGCCAGCCCCAGAGGCACCATTCACCTGCGGAGCTTGTAGCCAGGGCTGCTGCAATAAACAGCTGTGTGAGCCTTTGGGAGGCAGAGATGTGAGAGGGCATCAGAAGAGGGAGGGAAGGAAAGAGGGACAGAGGCCAGTGTTGCCCGTGGCACTCAGTGGCGTAGCGTGGGTTGTCAGCACCCGGGGCAAGGCAAGTACCGTATTTTTCGCTCTATAACACGCACCCGACCATAACACGCACGTAGTTTTTAGAGGAGGAAAATCCGTAGGCATGCCACCCGTAGGCATTCCCTCCATAACACGCACAGACATTTCCCCTTACTTTTTAGGAGGAAAAAAGTGAGTGTTATGGTGCAAAAAATACGGTAATTTGCGCCCCCTAACCCGTGGATTTGCGCCCCCTAACCCTAACCCCCAGATGTTGCGCCCGGTGCGGCCGGGGCCCCCCTGCACCCCCCACGCTACGCCACTGGTGGCACTTGAAAACCAAAGGGATTGAAAGGCCAACAGTATTGGCTCTATCTCCTGACTCTCTCATGAACTGGGAGCTAGGGCAAAGGGCTCATTTACACACATGAACACAAACCCCATATAAACTCCTTTTGCACTGCATGGGTTCGTTTTGTTTGCGGCTAACACACTGCTGAGTTGCACAAGAATTGTCTGGGACCTCCTCCCTGCCCATACAAACACCAGGACTCTGGAAGAGCTTGCTGTTGCAGGTTGAAGGGGGCTTAAAGAGCCCTTTTGCCTTTCCCACTCATCCTGAGCTGCCGGGTGAGCCCTTTGCAGATGTATTGGTTTTCATAAGAGAAAGCCATATTTTTAGGCGAGGGTCCCTGGGATCTGAGGCTCTGCTGGGGGCCAGACTGAGGACCTAAACCACTTGCCACCAATTCTTGTGCTAAAGATGGTGGTGATAGAGCTACAGGATGATCCAAAAGGTCGTCATCCAGGTTAAAGTCACGAATGCTTCCTTTTGTAAATGTATGTGGCCGCCGGGACCACATAACACCGGTTCTGAGAGATCTGCATTGGCTCCCAGTACGTTTCCAAGCACAATTCAAAGTGTTGGTGCTGACCTTTAAAGCCCTAAACGGCCTCGGTCCTGTATACCTGAAGGAGCGTCTCCACCCCCATCGTTCAGCCCGGACACTGAGATCCAGCACCGAGGGCCTTCTGGCGGTTCCCTCATTGCGAGAAGCAAAGCTACAGGGAACCAGGCAGAGGGCCTTCTCGGTGGTGGCGCCTGCCCTGTGGAACACCCACTCAGCAGATGTCAAAGCAATAAACAACTATTTTACTTTTAAAAGGCATCTGAAGGCAGCCCTCTTTAGGGAAGTTTTTAATGTTTGAAGCTGTACTGCTTTTAATATTCAGTTGGAAGCTGCCCAGAGTGGCTGGGGAAACCCAGCCAGATGGGCGGGGTATAAATAATATATTATTATTATTATTATTATTATTATTATTATTATTATTATTATATGTCATTCTGGGGCTGGTTTTGGACAACACATTCACAGGGTGATTGGACTGAATGACTATTCCAAAAAGCACTCTTTAAAAAAAAAGATGTATTTTGTTTTCAAAAGTGTTCATACTTTGCCATCAATAATACTTTTAATTTATCCATTGACTTCCCATCCCCCTCTCCATGGGGTTCTATGTTTATCCTTTAACACTGCATAATTTAACTTATAACACTCCATATGTACATCCTAAGTGATTAACCTTAATGCGTTTCTTCTCTTGCTCATATTTCAAACCCTGCTCACGTTTTCACGCAACTATAATAGCTCTTTAGATGTTCTCCAAAAGTACTCTTAATTGGTTATTGCCCCTTTAAGACAGGGTTTACTAACCATTTTTCACCCTGGGGAAAACCTTTTGAGGGTTGTATAACAGTGGCGGTGTGGCCAAAAGTGAGGGTATTAGTATCTTGGTCCACAAAACAGCCACGACATCACTTGTGCTTCCTTTATGTAATAGATATATGTTATAATCCAAAGGACCATGATCTACAACAACAGAATCTTACTTACATATTTAGTATAATAATCCTCTCTAACCTTTACACCTGTCTACTACAGACCCCTTGTGGTGAAAATATATACAATAAGAAAAATGTATTTTAGCTCCGCTCTCTGTAAGGTTAAGAGGCCATTTTAAGACTCCAGTCCAGACAGAGGCACAGCAAAAACGTATACCCAGCCCACAACAGCCGTTGGAAATTTGCATTTCCTATCTACGTTGCAATGCAAATGGAAATATGCTTCCCATCCTCAGTGTGTGTTGCAAGCAGGGTTACACATCACAACCACATTCATATTGCTTGAGATGAAGGAAACTCCTGTGCAAGAGCCTCTCTCCTTTCCTGTTTCTGGGTAGTATTTGAAAACACATGTAAGATGCAGTTATTGCAGGTTCTTAATCTGCATTGGGAGTCTAGCTTTGCAACCCACCCATTGCAGAATATATTCCAGCTGGTTCCATGCTGAATTTGTCATCATTTTTCCTCTTCCTTCATACATCAGGTCTGACTTTTCCCCTAAGCCACACATACATGGTAATTCATTTAAATGTCCATCCTTCACCATCCAAAAAACCCCAAACAAACCTCAAATGTTCAAAATAAAGTTGTGAAAGTAAATCAGGAATTGAGGGGGGGGGTGACATTTGTGTCATCACAGAAACTAGCCAATAGGCTCCATCCACAGCTATATTTCAAATCAACTATGCTGGAAACTGGCAGAAAGCTTGCCTTAGGAGAGAAAAACATATGTGTCTGTATTAAACATATGGGCATTCTCAGACTTGCTTGGCTGCTCTAAAATATGTTTTTCTTCACCCTAAATTTGTATGTGTGTTGTTTTCAGTCCTTGCCTACTGGATTCTTTCCAGATTATCAGTATTTTGTGGGAAGGATTCAAGTGCATACAAGAAATTTAGGATTGCAGAATCAACGTGCACTCTGTCACCCTAGTACAAGAATCCGCTTTTTGAAAGGAAAAAAAAAGCAGCAGCAGACTTTTTGCAGTTAGGAAAGTGACAGAGAAATTCAGTGAAAAGTGTGGGATGAATACATGATTCACAGGAAGACGTATAAACACCCCACACAAGCAAATCAGAATGAATGGTCAGTAAAGACTGGATGAGTCTAATTTCCACAGAACTTTGTGCAAGCGACTCAGGATGACTGCTCAATAAACACTTCATCTGGAGGAGCCCCTAGTCTGTGTAGTTTGTATCCAAACCCTGCAAAAGGGAACACAAGCAAGTTATGGAAACTGTTGATACTGGTGGTTTAATATGGGTATGGCTCCAAGTGACAGATACATTAAGGGGTCAGGATAAAACCATGAAGGACAAGAGACACTGGAGAGTTCTGTTTTGCTTTCTGTTGATTGACAGGCCTTATCAGAGACGTTGCAGTTTGGGAACTAAATCTTTCCATTTGTTTCCAGACAGGAAAACTCGACCCGCATTACCCTCGCATCTGTGGGCACAAAGGGAATGTTTTAGACATTAAGTGGAACCCTTTCGATGACTTTGTAATAGCCTCGTGCTCTGAAGATACCACTGTAAGTTTCGGGAACCTCTGGAGCGATATAACCCCTGTCGGGTGCAGACAGAAGGCTGCCCAGTTTCCTAACCATGGTTAGAAGATCGAGCTTATCCCATAGGCTCACCCCCTTTCCTTTCATAGCTATAGTTAGTGTTAAGTCAGCACTGTTCTAACCATGGTTAAAGGTAAAGGGACCCCTGACCATTAGGTCCAGCCATGGCCGACTCTGGAGTTGCGGCGCTCATCTCACTTTATTGGCCTAGGGAGCCGGTGTACAGCTTCCGGGTCATGTGGCCAGCATGACTAAGTCGCTTCTGGCAAACCAGAGCAGCACACGGAAACGCCGTTTACCTTTCCGCCGGAGCGGTACCTATTTATCTACTTGCACTTTGGTGTGCTTTCAAACTGCTAGGTTGACAGGAGCGGGGACCGAGCAACGGGAGCTCACCCCGTCGCGGGGATTCGAACTGCCGACCTTTTGATCAGCAAGTCCTAGGCTCTGTGGTTTAACCCACAGCACCACCCGCGTCCCCCTAACCATGGTTAGCTCAAACCAAAGCCGGCAGATATGTTTCCGGTTGTGGTTGCCTGATGTAGAGTGGATGTAACCACACTGAAAATGCTGGTGCGAGCGTAACACTGGTTAGTGATTCAGAATTCAAGAGAGAGGTAGGAGCACATAAGGCATCAAGGTGTTTTTGATGATGATGGAGACCGGGCCGCAACATGTTTACACTAGTTCTAAAGGCCTCATCATTTGCTAGGAAGGCTCCAGGGGACAGCTGATAAAGTAACAAGGAGATTCTGTTGTTGGAGCAGTAGGTTTGGATGTTAGAGCCAGGTTTAACTTGACTGAGTTCATAATGTTGTTGCGAGGCCAGAAATGCCATTCTTTGGAGGCAGGGTGAGAAATGCAAATAAACACTTCAGTTGAGTGGGGCACTTCTTAAGGTCATGGTTTGGCACTTCCACCCTAAAGCGGCAATACAGGAAGTGAGACAGATCAGATACCCTTCCCCCCTTTTTGGGGGGGGCCAATGGAAAGCACAACTCTCACTGTGCAGGTAGACCATCTCTCTTGACTTGATGTTACCTTTGTTTGTGCGCAGACACTTGGTGGCCCACATGGTGGAAACAAGGGACAGGATGGATTCCTAGACTGTGAGGGTTGGATATGCACTGGGTGCGCATTGATCCTGCCCCTCTGCCACCCCCTGCAAACCATCTCTCCATCCCACATTCCTTTACCCTCAACTACTGATTAAGACTTATTAGTCCTGATTGCTGCTGCTAATGGCAGGTGTTGATTAACGGAGCTGGCTTAAAGTCTCTGCACTGCGGTGTCTCTTAGGTTAAAGTCTGGAACATTCCTCACCACTTACTCACAACAAACATCACAGATGCACAGAAGGAGCTGCTTGGTCATTCGCGAAGGGTGGGACTCATCGAATGGCACCCAACTGCGAGCAACATCCTTTTCAGCACCGGCTATGATTACAAAGTGAGTCAGGGTCTTGTTAACCTTCATTTCAAGCATCAACATGCTGTTGTTCTGTTCTGCTTCCATGGGGGGTCTTGGGCAGAGTATCTGAGGTATGTGAAATGAATGAGAGGATTTAACCCTCTGCCAAACTAAAGGATTTTGCCTTATAGTTACTTCCTGCGTTCCAAAACATGGTGGCCACAGTCTATTCCCAGCATGCATATAGAACACAAAGCAAGAGAGGGGTAAAAATGTGTGTGTGTGTGTGTGGATAAGCCGGCGCAGAATTGCCTAGCAGGATGTTCCCACAACTTGTTTCTTTAGATTATGTGTGTGGGTGGGTGGGTGGGTGGGTTTGCTTGTAAGGAGGTGGCATGTTGTTGTTATTTGTGCAAAGCACCATATAAGCCCAAATTGCAAATAAATATGCCACAGTTCTGCAAGACCACAGAATATGGTATTGGTTGCAGAATTCAGGCGCAGAATTGTAGAGTTGGAAGGGACCCTGAGGATCACCTAGTGATTCTAGTTCAGGAACATCCAGCTGTCCCATATAAAGATCAAACCTTCAACGTTGGCATTATCAGCACCACGCTCTAACCAGCTGAACTATCCGTGTCAAATAAGAACCTCAATTTTCATCAAAGCCAGCAACAAATTGGGTTTTTCTAGTTCTTAATGGTTGCAAAGGAATGAAGTAAAAGTGGGTGGTGATGCCTCCTGAAACTTCACAAGCCAGATTCATTGCTGGATATAGTTTTCAGTGTTCAGGGGCTGGAGCATTTGCACCCCATGCAGCCGCCTGTCGTTCCCCGTGGCTAGCAGAAGCTGCATAAATTTTGCCCAGTCAAACAGGGAAAATCATGGAAATGTGCTGTGTGCAATTTGTCCAAGTTGCATAGCGTTGGGAGTAGTCATTGTTCTTTTTGTGCGTTGTCCGCACTGTGGGTGGGGAGCTCGGGAAACTTTCACGAACGCACCTCTCTTTGCCTTCAGATCATGATCTGGAACCTTGACACCAAAGAGTCTGTAATTCAGACCCCGGTGAAGACAATCCACTTCCACACGGACGTCATTCTTTCCATGTCGTTCAACACAGACGGAAGCCTCTTAGCCACGGCCTGCAGGGACAGGAAAATAAGGGTCATTGACCCACGAGCAGGAACTGTCTTACAGGTATGCAGGGCTGGCGAGATAGCGCCACGCGGGAAGACCGCTTGCTGTTTGTTTTAGATGGCTAAAAGGATGTTCTCTCTTGTGCACAGGAGAAAGATAGGTCTGCAGGCCAGAAGGTGGGGTGCATCTTTCTCTGAAACAACAGGCAAAATAAAAAAATTCCTTCCAGTAGCACCTTAAAGACCAACTAAGTTAGTTCTTGGTATGAGCTTTCGTGTGCATGCACACTTCTTCAGATACAACAGGGTTAGAGCAGAAGATCTAGCTTAGATCCTACACCAGGTTTACATCTGAAACAACAGGGTTAGAGCAGAAGTTCTAGCTTAGATCCTACACCAGGTTTACATCTGGGGGCCCAAACCAGAGCTGCTGTCATTTACAGCCTTATTCTGTTCTGCACCTGGGCAGCACTTTCAAATGATGAATTGATTCTGAATTGGAATCACAACTCTTTTTCACATCAGATGGGCTGTCCACCTAGCTTGATATAGGCAGTTTAGCAGTGGGAAGGTGACTCGGCTGCCGTCCATGACATTAAGATCGTCACTTGACTGCTTGCAGTTACCTTATCTTTCAGGTGGGGAGTGTCAATCAAGCTTAGATGGGTTGGTGGGCCCAATGTCCCTCCCTGAAGGCCCCTAGGGGCTACGCCCGTTATTTTGCACCATAATCACCACATTTTGAGGGAGGCAGAAGTCAGTCATAGGCCATTCAGTTCATTTCTAAAGTACCGTATTTTTCGCTCCATAAGACACACTTTCCCCCTCTTAAAATCTAAGGGGAAATGTCTGTGCGTCTTATGGAGTGAATGTGTGGTCCCTGGGGCTGGGGTGGGGGACCCGGACTTCCCCTGCCAGCCCTGACCTGTTCTTTGGGGCTGGCGGTGGGGGAAAGCACTTCTGGGGTAGCCTGCAAAGCCTCTGCAGGGCAGCGGGGAGCCTTCATCCCGTTGCCCTGGGGAGGCTTTGTGCGGCTATCCCTGGCTTTTGTGGGAGGTGGAGGAAGGGACAAAAGCCCCCAAGAGCCGCATATTTTTTTTCTTGAATTCCCCCCCCCCAACCCCCCAAAAAGTAGGTGCACCTTGTGGTCAGGTGTGCCCTATGGAGTGAAAAATATGGTACCCCCCCTCATTATTCAGCGTCCAGCCTGATGCATTGTCCTGGACCGGTTGGACTCACAGGAATAGTGGGAGGGAACCACACAGGGTAGAAGGCTCAGAGCTTAGGGAGTGGTGGGACGGTGATGAGTGATCAGAGGGAGAAGATTGGGAAGAACTGGTGTCAGAAGCTAAAGGGCTTAGTGTGCTAAGACAGTCTGTGGCTGAGAGAAGTCCAGAATCAGAAGTGGAAGCTGGTGAGTGGCAGGCCAAGAGGCAGAGATCAGTTAAGCTGGGGAAGAAGCAAGGATGTCTTCCCCTTGTGCTGCAACAAGCTAGGCTCCTCCCTGGTCTCCCAGAACCAGAGGAGGCATGAAGTGGGAAGAACAAGGCATGCAGGTGCAGTCTCCGATTGTTTGGGGGAGGGAAACCTGGAAAGGAGACATAGATGGCTGTGGGGAGACAGGAGCCTTTAGTCTGGGCAATTGATCCATGGGGCAAGAACTACTTGGGATGAGCTGCTGTGCTCCTTAGGCTTGACGCTCAGCCAAGTCTGTGCAGATCCTATTCTTGCTAATAAAGAGTTAACTTCAACAGGCAGGGTGTGATTTACTGCTGGCTTGCTCCTGTCACTTATCTACCCGGGATTCTGATTCCCAGTTACCCTCTTCATTGCTCCTGTGAAGTGTTTCTATGTCCCAAGGCCTGTGGTACACGCTGCTGATTTAAGTGGAATACGCAATAGGGTCCTGCAAGAAAAGCCTTTAAGAGGACAGTCTTCTATGTAGTTTTCTAGCTCGGATGATTCATCAGTTGGTGTGTAATGTGATCGTTCCCCAGGAGCAAACTAGCGTTCCCCAAGAGGCCTGGCAAGCCCTGCCTTGACAGTCTACCTTAAATTAGTCTGGTATGGCTTCCAAATCACATACAGTGGTACCTCGGGTTAAGTACTAAATTCGTTCCGGAGGTCCGTTCTTAACCTGAAACTGTTCTTAACCTGAAGCACCACTTTAGCTAATGGGGCCTCCTGCTGCTGCGCTGCCGGAGCACGATTTCTGTTCTCATCCTGAAGCAAAGTTCTTAACCCGAGGTAATATTTCTGGGTTAGCAGAGTCTGTAACCTGAAGCGTATGTAACCCGAGGTCCCACTGTATCGCTGCATCAGCTGTACAGGGAGATAAGCAAAAGCTGTGAATTCTGATGGTGGAGGGTTTTCAAAACTTCAGACAATTGGCAGATGCAGATGAGTTTCACTGAAAGAAGCAGCCTTTGGTGTGCTTGATTTCCTCTGAGTAACACGCCATGTCTTCTTGCAGGAAGCAAACAACAAGTCTCACAGAGTGAATAAAGTTTTGTTTCTAGGAAACATGAAAAAGCTGCTCTCCACGGGGACGTCCAGGTGGAACAACAGGCAAATTGCACTATGGGATCAGGTGAGTTGCTCAGCAAACCACTTCAGGCACTCGCCAGGCTAATGGCTCCATCACAGATCAACACTTCAGCTCTGTCTCTCTCTGCTGTTTAGGCTGTGCGCACACGCCAAATCTTTAAAGCTCATTCAAATATAGTATCAGAGAGATAAACAGCTATGTGCTTTTTAAAAGACATCTGAAGGCAGCCCTGTTCAGGGAAGCTTTTAGTGTGTGATGTTGTATTGTGCTTTTAGTATATATTTTTTTGGTTGGGAGCCGCCCAGAGTGGCTGGGGCAACTCAGCTAGATGGACGGCAAGCAAGCAAACAAACAAATCAAAGCAATTACGAACAGAGATGTGCAAAGAGCTTCTCTCTGTGAGAGAGCACAACAGTGGCTGATGTGGGGCATGGCATGCCTGCGCCATTTTGTGTCACTTCCCCTGCTCTTTTAGATGTGGCAGCCATTTTGTTTTATGCCAGGCCCTCACAGCAGCCATTTTGTGACTGGTGCAAACGCCCTATGTGCCCAGTGGCCCCAAGAGGTTGGCGGCCCCTGCTCTAAATCCTTCTGGAACTGCATTTGTTGTTCTTGTTGTGTTTTGCCGCTTTATAGCTGTAGTTTTTGGTTTCCTCACGCAGGGTGACCTTTCCGTGCCTTTAGTAGAGGAGGATATGGACGGTTCCTCGGGTCTCTTGTTTCCTTTCTATGACTCGGACACACACATGCTGTATGTGCTGGGCAAGGTGAGTCCCTTGCTACAGAGTCTTAAGTATGTGGGCAAGACTATAAATAAAACTTGTGCGATAACTAGATTCCCATGCCTGGCCGTTGAAACCGCTCTCCACGTGGAACGGGCATTTGAGCGAGTTAAGAGCGGTGGCCGGATTCTTTAGCTGGGGACCATGAAATGTCTTCCCCCAAATCAGTGGCGTAGCGTGGGTTGCCAGCACCCGGGGCAAGGCAAGTAATTTGCGCCCCCTAACCCGTGGATTTGCGCCCCCTAACCCTAACCCCCAGATGTTGCGCCCGGTGCGGCCGGCCCCCCCGCACCCCCCACGCCACGCCACTGCCCCAAATGGTGTGTCGGGAGCCAAGCCCACCCTTCTCTTGAATACAACACTGCCCTTTTGTCTCTCCCATTATCTCTAGGGCGATGGGAACATCAGGTACTACGAGATAAGTTCGGAGAAGCCATACCTAAATTACCTGATGGAGTACCGCTCCCCTTTGCCCCAGAAAGGAATCGGTGAGCTTGCAGCCATTTTCATTGCTGGTGATGTGCGATAAAGGGGTGTCCGCGAAGAAGAACCGATACGGCAAGAGGCAGCTGGTCATGGGAAGATAACTGGCCTCGCTGTGTTCCTCCTTCCCTTCAGTTTTGTCACAGCTGTGCAATGTGGCTGAGGTTCTTCCTTTCGCCGCTTCCCTTTTGCCACTGAGGGAATTTCATCAGAGAACTATTGCGTTACTTCAGGCTGTTCAAAAATACCATTCTAAGAGGCCTTTCTTCCCCCCCCCCGGCCCCCGTCCACTCTTTAGCTGTCTATGCAGCATACAAAGCATACAAGGCTTGCCCCCAATAATCCTGGGAACTGTAGTTTAGCTCTTCACAAAGCTACAATTCCCAGCAGAGTTCCCGGGGGGGAAGCAGTGTCTTTTAACTGGGCTTTAAACACATGAAGCTTCCATCTGAATATGCAACTGCACCATAGAGCGACCATTTTCTGTTCCAGCTAACAGACCTCCTTCTCTGGGGGTGCAAAGGGGAGGGATTGCTTGGCTACCTTCTCGGTAGTGGCGCCCTCCCTGTGGAACACCCTCCCACCAGATGTTAAAGAGAACAACAACTACCAGACTTTTAGAAGACATCTGAAGGCAGCCCTGTTTAGGGAAGCTTTTAATGTTTGATGTATTAGAGTATTTTAATATTTTTTTGGAAGCCGCCCAGAGTGGGCGGGGTATAAATAATAATAATAATAATAATAATAATAATAATAATATAATTTTATTATTGCCCAGCCGAATCCTCAGTCTCTTTAAACAGCCCCCCAGCTGCAGAGGAGGAGGTTGTAGCTGTTGGCATTTTCTAGTTAAAACACTCCACAGAAGTTAATACTGAATCTCTGTTGGAAGAGCACACTTTGCCCTGGGTGTAATTACATGGAGACTCTGAGTTTAGGAAAATAAGAAAGTTACTTTTATTACAGGAAATGCATGTTTGACAGAAAAGATCCTGGTTCTCTGTGTCTAAGGTGGAGTCTCCTCTCTCACCTCTCTCAAGGAGAAAGCAAAGGAGGAAATGAACAGGGTGTGTCATTTTAGGGGGTGAATTTAATTTTTGCAAATTTATTCAGTGAGAGGGTCTTAAAAATATGTTTTTGGGTGTGAGGAATTCAAACCTGCTATTCTTTTTATGATCAGACAATGTTTAGCTTGGTCCGTCTATGTTTGGTGAAGAAGCACAAAAACTGCTTTTGGAAAACCAAAGAATTTTAATTTTACCTTCTGAAAATATCAGTTAATTTCTAATAATAATAATAACAATAATAATAGCTACAAGTACTTAGTCATTTTTAATGATTACTATGCAGTTCTACACAGTTTTACTTCCCAAGCAAAACTGAATAGCTCAGTAGATTAGAGCATGGTGCTGATAATGCCAAGGTTGCAGGTTCGATCCCCAAATGGACAGCTGTATATTCCTGCAATACAGATGATCCTTTGAATCCCTTCCAACTCTACAATTCTATGATTCTAAATTATATTCACGTAGCCAAAATATCTTTTGAATCCCCAAGTCATGCTGCAACTTTTCAGAACCCCTCATTTTGGAATTTGGAAGTTGAAAAATTCAACAAGCCCTAGGAAATGAGATCAGCAACCCTGAGAGGTCTAACGCCTGAGAGAAGGTCAGCACCAATTACGTAGGTTGGAAAGGACAGTCTAAAACAGGATCTTCCTCCCACGCTTTCCCAAGCAAACACATCAGCCTCCACTGCAAGCTGAGTTGCATCCCAACACTTCTCAACAATAGCTCTGGGCTTTTCCTGACTCAAGTCACTTCCCGCTTGCTACTGTAGATTTTGCCGCAAAGCAAACGAAGGGTGAGGCAGTGAGACCAGCAGAGAAAAACGGAGTGGCTGTTAAAGAGACAGGAGAGTTTTCCAACTTGCTCCCTGGTGATCCCACATCAGGTTGCAGACAGAGGCAGCAACGTTTAGGAGGAGTTGGATGGGAGAGAAAAAATTGCACAGAGAGGGAAGCAGTGTGTTCTGTGATGGTTGGAGAAAGACAGTGTCGTAAGTGCTGGATGGGAGGTAAAGACGTAAGAGGCCAACCCTCTATTTTCCCCCTCTACAAGTCTCCCTCCATGTTTGTAGAGAAAGAGGAGCAGCTGGAGTTTTAGGTCCCATGTTAAGAACCTCATAAGTGCCTCCCTTGATCAGTGGCCCATCTAGTCCAGCGTTTTGCTTTTGCAGTGGCCAACTAGATGTTGTGGGAAACTTGTAAGCAGAAATGGAGCTCTGCACTTCTGCTTCCTCACAAGTGGTACAGTCATACCTCGGGTTACAGACGCTTCAGGTTGCGTTTTTTCGGGTTACGGACCTGCCAAAACCCAGAAGCACCGGAGCAGGTTACTTCCGGGTTTCGGCGGTTGCGCATGCGCAGAAGCACTAAATTGCGTTTTGCGCATGCACAGAAGCGTCGGATCGCAACCCGCGCGTGCACAGACGCGCCGCTGCAGGTTGCGAACATGCATCCCGTACCGATCACATTTGCGACCCGAGCATCCACTGTATTCAGAAACTTACTGCCTCCCGCAGTAGAGACAGAACATGACCATTATGGCTAGTGGCCATTGATAATTTTATCAGTGCCTCGATCATTTTGGCTGCACTTCTCTGAACCTTTTCCAGCTTTTGGAGGTCAGGCGACGAGATCTGTTCACAGTATTCCGAATGCAGTCACACCACAGATTTGCATAACGGGATTGCGGTAATTGCCAGTTTTATTAGCAGCGTTGGCCAGTGCATGTCTAGTTTCACACTGCCATAACACTTCTCCCTGCTTCCCCTGTCTTTAGGTGTCATGCCAAAGAGGGGTCTGGATGTCTCTTCCTGCGAGATCTTCCGATTCTACAAACTGATCCCAGCCAAGTACCTGATAGAGCCGGTGTCTATGATAGTTCCGCGTCGGGTGAGTGAATCTCTCCTGGCTTTCACCGGGTGGCTTCTAAACAGGGCTGGGGGGGGGAGGGGGGTGCGGCACTTGCTCAGACGTAAGCCAGCGTGCTCTGGTATCTCTCTGCAGTCTGAATCGTACCAGGAAGACATCTACCCGATGACAGCCGGAGCCCAGCCAGCCCTGACGGCACAAGAATGGCTAAGCGGCAGAAATAAAGGTCAGTGAAACCCAAAGGGCCTGAATCAAAATGATGTCCTCCTCTCTGGTCTGCATCGTGTTAACGGCAGAACCAGAGGATCAGGTGAGCGACATACCTGTAGGAGCATTGCTAGGTGTCAGGGAACTGCCATCAGAGGCACGGGAGAAGGAGAGGGTCTCTGATTCTGCAGGGGAAGGTCCAAGCGCTAGAGGGAGACTCAGCCGGGAAGAAGGGGAAGAGAATGAGTGTAACACCAGGGATCCAGGAGAGCAACGGGACAGGGAGGTGCAGGGGCTCCAGGACTCTTCGTTGGAAGTTAGCGAGGAGAGCCCAAGCACCCCGCTGCCCACGCCCACCCTGCGCAGGAGACTCCCGCGCAGTGAGAGGCGGAGACGATTGGGCGTCAAACAACTCTTATGTTGGCAACGCTTTAAGAAACGCCCACAGACAGATGCTACGAGTGACTAAGGGCAGCCGCGCTGAGATGGGCTGTGCAGTCCGGAGGGTTTAACCAGGCAATCTAATGCTCAAACGGAGCAGGATTACACACGAGTAACTCCCAACCCATTATACTAGGTTTTAATGGGGACCCTGCGCAAGATGCCCTTCAAGCGCCAACCTCCCATATTTCTCACTGTCCTCCCCACCTCCCGCCTGGCTTTGCTGTTCCCATAGTGACCAGTGCTTTCTGTTGAAACCACTTGGTGTAACTGGAAACTGCTCGGATAGCTCTGTCGGTCAAGCATGAGACTCTTAACCTCAGGGCTGTGGTTTCGAGCCCCATGTCGGACAAAACATTCCTGCGTTGCAGGGGGTTGGACTAGATGACCCTAGTGATCCCTTGCAATTCTACGAGCAGACCTTGCTCCTGCTAAGGAGCTCATCATATGCTCAGTCGTTCCTTTGTAGCCATGTTGGTACCTACGCAACACTGGACATCAGTGGATGACAGGTATCGGGCAGGCAGATGTGGTTTAGGGGAAACAACCTCATGGGCCAAAGAAGGCCTAGCAAGCCAAATTTGGCTCATGGTCTGGAGATTCCTTGTCCCTGCTTTAAGCATGAGCAACGTTGAGAGACGAAGCTACAGAACTGTAGGCCCTGCACTGCTGCAGTGGATGTGTAACGGTCACCTGAGACAGTCTCTTAAGGCTTGAGTCTTAAGTCTCCAAGAAGGCTTGAGTCCTTGGAGCTGTGGTGCATGGAAGAATCATTCTCTTTTGGCCTAGCCAAAGAAACTGGGCAAAATGAGAGAGAAAAACGTTGTATTGATACATCGCCCAGGACCAGTTTGAGGGCAAGAGCGCGATGGCACCTTCACCCACGCTGTACCGTCGCCGGTTGAGGGCCCCATTGCACTTTGGCCCTCAAACTGAGGGAGGAGCGAGCTGCTGGGGCCGATGCAACTCGTTCTTCCCTCAGTGTGCCAAGCGTTGGCGGCAGAGGGACTTTCTCTGCCGCCAGAGGCCCGGTGTGTGGAGGAACGAGCTGCATCAGCTTCGGCCCTGCGAGGTGCCGGGGTGAAACAGCCGCTGCTCCGCCGACAGAGCTGAGGCAGATTCACTCTGGTGCCTCATGGAGTTAGGCCCAATGCAGCTTGTTCCTCCCTCCGCTTTTCAACATCGCAGTGTATCACTATATCAGGATGTTTGGCTGGTGGTACATCACAATGTTGTAAATCTGATATCGGCCCAACAAATTACAGTGGTACCTCGGGTTAAGTACTTAATTCATTCCAGAGGTCTGTTCTTTACCTGAAACTGTTCTTAACCTGAAGCACCACTTTAGCTAATGGGACCTCCTGCTGCCACCGCGTCTCCAGAGCACTATTTCTGTTCCTATCCTGAAGCAAAGTTCTTAACCTGAAGCACTATTTCTGGGTTAACAGACTCTGTAACCTGAAGCATATGTAACCCGAGGTACCACTGTACGCTAATAGGACTACAATAAGTTTTGTAAGGAGGAATATATGAAACATTGCAAAGTAGAGAAAGAATAGAGAAATTAGTTATGAGATTTAAATGTAACAGTGAAAGTAAGAAATGTATATTAAGTGAATAGATTGGAAAACTTTCAGATGTGATTGATGGAAGTAAAAAAAACTGTATAAGATGTAAAATATGTTTAATTACTTTTGAAAATGATATGTTAAAAAAAAACTGATAAAAATTTATTAAAAGAAAAAAAGAAAATCTGATATCGGCCAGCCCTAGTCGTGTGTACTTTCTCTACTGCAGAGTATATCAGTCCTCACAGGCTTCATTACTGGACTGAGTGAAATCTGCTTCTTTCTGTCATTCACTGGCCTGGTTCTAAAAACCTCTGTGAGTCTTCAGAGTCTGTTCTGAAATCCTCTGATCTTCCTGATCTTTGTGTCAAATGCTCCTTCCTGTTGCCCGCAGGCCCCGTCTTGATGTCTCTGAGACCAGGCTCCGTCATCTTGAACTCTTTGCCGCCACTCCCTGCGAAGGAGGCAGTGCTGGAAGCCACAGAGCCTGCCCAGCTGCGGACCCGGGTGGCAGACATCATTGAGAAGCCAAGCAGGGTGCAAGAGAGATGGGGGTACTGGAAGGCCGAGGAGAGGGGGCCAGAAGACAGGAAAATCGGGCTGTCGAACGGCTTTGATGTTTTTGAGTGTCCTCCGCCCAAAACAGAAAACGAGGTATGATTGTCTGACAGAGAGAAGAAGCCTTGTTGGCAAGTCAAGATGAGCAGCATAAAGTGGGTGCTACCGCTTCGGCGGGAAGCTAAGCGGTGTTTCCGTGCGCTGCTCTGGTTAAACCACAGAGCCTAGGACTTGCCGATCAGAAGGTTGGCGGTTCAAATCCCTGCGAGGGGGTCAGCTCCCGTTGCTTGGTCCCTGCTCCTGCCAACCTAGCAGTTCAAAAGCATGTCAAAGTGCAAGTAGATAAAATGATAAATAGGTACCTCTCCGGTGGGAAGGTAAACAGTGTTTCCGTGCGCTGGTCTGGTTCGCCAGAAGCGGCTTAGTCATGCTGGCCACATGACCCGGAAGCTGTACGCCGGCTCCTTTGGCCAGTAAAGCGAGATGAGCGTCACAACCCCAGAGTCGCCACGACTGGACCTAATGGTCAGGGGTCCCTTTACCTTTACCTAAGCTGGAAATTGGCTAGCTGTGAGTCCAGAGCAAGGAAAGTCCCCTTTCTCAGGGTGTGCAAAGCAGTACAAGGAGTGAGGGCTTGCCCAGTTGGGCAAGGCGCCAATACACTTGTTCCTCCCTCTGCATATTTAAACTGCTCAACTGAGGAGTGTGCAGCTGCCCTTGCCTCAGTTGAGCAATTAATTAGCTGCACTCACCTTTGGGGCTGCTAGGGCCTCTTAAAATGTCTTACCAGAGTCACGAGCTTGGCCACTGCTGATCTATACAGTTTCAAATAGACGTCAGACGGTTTAAAAAATCGTGGTGGATATAGATAGCATAGTAACTTGTGAAACCTCTGCTTTCCAGCTGCTGCAGATGTTTTACCGGCAGCAGGAAGAAATCCGGAGGCTCCGCGAACTGACGATTCAGCGGGACGTGCAGATCAAACAGCTGGAGCTGGAGATTAAAAACCTTCGCATGGATTCAGGCAGGTTCTGACGGGACGTCGCTTGGCAGCCTTTGGAAGGCGGTTCAGACTCCAGGACAATGGTTGCCTCCAAGTACTACTGTGGGGAGATTTTGGATTAGGAGGACTTGAGATCTTATAGGCAACTCATTGCCTGCCTCAAGTGCCCATCTTCTGGAAGCCAGAGGCCGTTGGGATTCTTACGGGTGCTTTGTTTACTAGCCACCTTCTTCGAACCAGAGAATGAACTGGTTTGAAAGTGGTCCCCGAGTCACTCTGGGAAGTCTTAGTGTGAAGGCAGAGGCTCCATCAGCTCCCTTGTGCCTGTGTGTGCCTGGTACTTCATTGTGGAGCAGCGAGGGCATCTTCCAAGTCCCCAGTGCCCATCTGAGCTTGGTCTTGGGGTGGTTTTGACTCGTCCAGGCTGTCCAGCAATGAACCGTTGCAACATGAAGGCGAAGTGACTCAGGACTCTTCCCTGTTCCTCCCCGGAGCTGAACAGAGCAGGCTGTTTCTACACTGAATTACTTTTGTCTTTCTTGTGGTCGATGATGGTTTGGGGGGGGCATGTCTAAGTCATCCACTTCCCTTAGTTTTATGGGTTTTCCTTTGCAAATATGGTTGCACTCAAGAGGTGAGGAGCAAAGAAACGGGAGTCTGTAATCAGTAAAGGCAAAATCAGGAATGTAGGTTTGTTTGGTTATAAAGGGAAATGAATTTCAAAAGCCAAGCTTTTGAAAGGGATGTTTCATTGTTGAGCCTTGTGAAGCAGACCAGGTCGTAACCAGAGCATATCTGCTCTATACACAGTCATCTTTCAACTTCACCCATAATATTTCCCCAGAATCACTTCATGCCTTAAGCCAACAATAGACTGAGGACCAATTCTCTGAACTGGCTTCCAGTTGCCTCAAACCAAACCTTCCACTAGTTGCTTCTTCCCTCGGTCACTTTTCCACTGAATATTATTGCCAGAATTAACATGGGACATTGCAGGGCAGTGTCCAGAAAGGAGTTCAGACATCCAATTTCCAATTCATCTTACAGAATATTCCGTCCTTCCCCCTTTCATCTAGGTTCAGAGCCTGTTTCTAGCACTACGCTTTTGCAAAATCACAAGGCTCTTCTTTCAAACCGTTTCCCATCTTCTGCTCCAATACCTACGACCAATGCTTTGCCTGATCTTCCATTGCCTGCTGATTCCCACACAAGTCTATGCAAAGCACTGCCATCCACGTAATTCTCCTTGCTGGTCTCAGGGCTGACCACCTGAAATATCCAAAGACTGTGACGCCCTGGGACAGCGAAGGGGTGAGTCTTTGGGAGCGGGGGGGGGGGGTTGAGTCTTCTGGCGGGATACCTTTAAAGCAGTGTTTCCCAACTGGTGTTCCGCGGCACACTAGTGTGCCGTGAGACACCGGCTGGTGTGCCGTGGGAGGGAGGCGGGCGGCGAGAGGCGGCGGCGGCGAGGATCCGCGTCGAGCCGGGGGCGGCTCCGCGGTGGTGGTGCCGAGCGGCGGGGCAGCGCGCGCAAAAGGGAGGAGCGCGAGACAGCGGAGGAGGAGGAGGCCGGCATGTCCGGGCAGCAGCAGCAACAGCAGCAGCAGCAACTCCCGGCGACGGCTCCTCCTCCGCCCGCTATCGCCGCCACCACCACAACAGCCGCCACCGCCTCAGCTGCCGCCGTCCCTCAGTCCCTCGCTCTGCTGCCTCCTCCCACCCCGGCAAGGGGAAGGGAAAAAACTTTCACATTTGTGCGTCCCTCCCGGCGTGACGCTGCGCGCTGATGTCACGGGGCGGGGCTTTAATGGTGGTGTGCCGCGAGATTTTTTTCCGGTAAACAGGTGTGCCGTTGCCCAAAAACGTTTGGGAAACACTGCTTTAAAGCACTTCTCCCTAAGTCCTGAAAGTTAAGACCTGTTGCTGAAAAACAAAAAAATGGTCGGGCTCCTGCGATGTCAGGAGCTGGGGATTGAAGAAACACAAGCAGCCCTGCTCATAATAAAAACATAAAACCCCCATTGCCCTGGCTAGTTTGGGAAAACTCAAGAATTGTTCAGGAGTGAGAGCAAGGAGCACACCCCAGCCCGGTCACTGTAACACCGGGCCTACAGTGCTCACATTCTTCTATCTTCAGCTAGATTTCCCCCCTTCATTCACTTTCCGCATAGCTTCTCAGAAAGACCAATAATTACCAGTTCAAAAACCACTCCAAAGGCCTGCTTTTAATTGCAGCAATCCCCAATGGCTTGATAAAACTGTGCCCAGGCATGCCTGTCCCCATCTTGGTTTTAAAAAAATTTTTAACCTTAGCATTAGATCTGCCAGTGCTTGTTGCTGGGGAGTAACGCCTCTCATATCCTACCTATAGAAGCAACAGTGCAGTTTCGCCTGGATTGCACTATTCAGGAAGAGGGTTGGATAGTTCCTGTGTATACAAAGTTATCATATCAAGAATCTAGCCTAGCTTTCTCTTGGCCATAACACCTTTTCTAGGTGCATATGCTTACATAGGGAGGGCATTCAGGCGATTCCTCCACTTCAGTCTGAAGTGCTACAAGCCCAGAAAAGCTGTCTTAATTGTGGCTTTGCTACTCTGGTGGTCAGAACAGTGCAAGAGGCATCATGAAACCTGTAGGAAACTCAACCTTACTTGGGTACCAAGCTTTTACACTTTTAAACTGACCTCTGAATATTAAAGAGTGTTTTATACCCATTGCTCGTGGACTTTTATCCAATCCTTTTAAAAACTAGTGTCTCCACACATTATTCCAGAGGGCCGTGATCTATTAGGAACTTTTAATAGTCATGCTGACTGTCTACTGGACAGTCTAGATCATGTTGTCTCTCCCAAATGTGACTAGCCATTATGTTCACAATCGGGGCACAATGGGGATATCCACCCTCTACTGCTAACCTCAGAGATTTTCTCTCCCCCGCCCACTGCCCCTAAAAAAAGCCGAGTGATCAGTTTTATCTAGCTGTTGCTAACAGTTTATTGGTGCAGTCCAATAGCAGGAGACTGCTGTGTAGCCTTTTTGCTGGTTGACAAGGGGGACTGAATCCAGGTTCCTGTTCCCTTATCCCAAACAACTGATGAGCAGGGATCCAGCATTTATTTTTAACAGATTGTACACACACAGGGATGGGACTAGGGCACCATCCATGCAAAATCCGTTGGCACAGGCTCTGATACTTCCAGCTAAGGATACATGTGCAGATAGTCCCAATCAGGATGGAGAAAAATGATTGTTAGTCATACTTAGGGGAGACTCATTCATATCAATGGACAAGTCAATTAATTCCAGTGGGTCTACTCCGATTATGACTAATGCTGGCTACCACCCCCTGCAATTTGTGGGATTGCTCCCTTTCCTTGTTTACAATGCAGAATAAATTATTTAAAGTAGTAGTCAGCTAAGGCAAAGTTAAGTTTCAAAATGCATTTTTAAAGTGTACCTTTAAATGATTTTTTGCTTGTTTTTATGCATTTTATCTGATCAACAGACATCAATGTTAGCCATTTATCAAGGGGATTCCTCAATCCTAAATCTACTTGAAAAAAAATTACTGCATTATGTTTACTGGTAACCTTTCAGAAAATGAGTAATTCAGCACTTGAAAGTTATTTTTTAACGTATCACTTCTCTGTTCTATGTAAACCTTGGAGATAGTACATTTTAAAGCAATGCTTTACTCATGTATGTTGGAGGGAAAGAAATGAAAAGAAAATATCTATACAGTAATAGCAAACTGGTTACGCTTTATTAAACAGTGCCTAACTATATTTAATGATTGACAGAATTCTTCAGTTTTTTGTTATCTTCATTTAAAAGGAAGTAAATCATTCAGAATACAGTTGGGGGGAGGGCATACCTGAAAGATATTTGACTGGTCACAATTGCTCAAGGAATGATCCAGCCAAAGTTAAACACTCTTAACAGCTGATAGGTTTCAGTAAGAAAGTGGATTCAATGGGATTCAATCCTTAAACCAAAACAGATATCCGAATGTATTACTTTGATCCAGTTAGATTCCATGCCAGTCATGCAACCAAGTCCACAAAAAGCTAGTAGCCTACTACAGTTTTTACTAGTGCTACCGACCATGCGTATCAGTGCAAGTAATCTGTGGCACATCAACAATATGAGAAACACACACTTTATTCTTAAATGACAAGCTGCCTGTCCATTTAGGCACAGCAAGATGGGGAATCATATGCACCAATAGTTTTACATAGAAGGTTTCCCACCCACTTGGGCTGGAATCCCATCAAATACCTCTTTGAGAAAGAAGAGTAGGGAAGATGGTTTCAGTCTCCTCCCACCCTGTCAAAACAGCCAATTAAAAAACACATTCTTTCAGGTTTTTCTCTTCTACACATACATATAGCCCAGGAGCTATCAAACCAAGATAGCCACATAACTTAAAAAGAAACTCAAAATGGAGCAGTAATTTTCTGTTCACAAGCACCTCTTTTCTTAAATGGGCTGGTACCCAACATAAATATGTGCTCTAGTATATCACTACCTCCTGTGATATACTAACCAAGGAGTCTCTACTACAATTCCAGAGGAGCACAGAATGTGACAGGGCACAGAATTCTGCTTCCTGAGAACCTCAGCTTTCAATTAAAAGCAAAAAGAGACCGGCTACTAGGCCTAGTGCCCGCAGATTGTTTTGAAACTACAGGGGCCTACAGAATCTCATCTACCAGAGGTGTAGCTAAATATTTCCCATGGTCAGTAGGTGAAGTTTCAGTTCGCTACAGAAAGCTCCTTGCCCCTCCGTTACTTTCAAAACCAAAAATGTCTACACAAAACTGCAAAAAATTTGCATAGTTTATACAGGTTACAGAATGCAGCTTTTTGATTTGGAATATGATTTTCAGCATATACATAACCTGGGCAAAAGAGTCTCACTCCTTTATTTATTGTTGCTGTATCTATCACTACCAACAGCATATCAACATGAACATTAGTTCCAAAGAGATGTATTTCCCGATTTATTTTTGTCCCTTGGCCACTGGATCCCTTTCAACTCGTTGATACAGTTAACTTCAGAACAGAATGACGTGAAAGAGCCACATCCAATTGTGTCTGAGCACAAACAGAACAAAGATTTCTACTCCTCACACTCTTGCAGCCCTCCCCCCCAACCTGCTGTGGGAGGTTGGGGAACTCTCTGGGACACATTTGGAGAAGCTGGGGGAAATACAGGTGGATCCCAGCCATTTACTGCATTTAATTCAATCTGAAATTGGAGGCAAGGTCATGTTAGAATGCCTCACTACATGAGAAGTAAAGCTCCAATTAACATCTTTCAGCCTAGTCTGTTTAAAGGTCAAGTTCACTTTCATTATATGCATTTTGTATGACTAGACTGCAATTCTATACCTACTTACCTGAGAGTAAGCCCCACTGAACTCAGTGGAACTTCTGCGTAGAAATGTATAGGATTGAGCTGTAAGAGCTCATTCCCATGTTGCATGTTCTGCAATCCTATATGCGTGTATACAGAGAAATAAGCCCCACTGAGATTAATGGGATTTATTTCCATGTAAGTGTGTACAGTACTGCATCATGTACACAAATCACTTTATTTTGTAATGCAAGAGTGCCCAGGCCATACCACGTTTTTTTGTCCACGTAAAACATGCCAAGAAGTAAAAGATGGGGTGGCTTGCCGGTATATCCATTACAATCTGAGCATATGTGAATCTTCTTTTAAAGATTTTGCACATGGGTGGCTTTTGTGGACAAAAAATAGCAAGATAAGAACCAATCCTATCTTTTTTCAAAATGTATTACTGTGGTTCAAGGATTTAGGGCAATATTATTTGCAAAGTGTGTGTAAAAGACCAACTTCAATCACTGCATTTAAGAATAAAGGGTGTCTTCTGCACTGGGTGTATTCTACAGTTTACTACGAGCACACACACAAAAAAAATCACAAAATTTGGTATTGACTATGGAAATCAGCAACCTGAAAATCTTAGTTTTCATTTTTAAAAAGTCATCCTTAATGGGCAATAAGGTAGGTTTTTTAATCTGTGGCTAAAATCCTTGTAAGGTCTGAGGATTTCTAGTGGTTATGGCTTCAATATCCCACGTAATTCATTGTTCATCTCCTTGACTAGCAGAAGCAGAATAAATTATGTAAACCAAGGAATTTACATGGGTCAAGGAATCTAGCTTCTGCTGGTACAATTTTTTTAAAAAAATTAATGCAGGGTATACACAACCCTGCCCATAATGTGGTTTTAGAGAAATGAGAAGGCCACAGAATTTCAGATTAAGTCTGAACATAACAACTTTGCAAGATTAGTTTACCAAATAACGTTTATTTCATTTCAAGTTCTTAAAAATACTTTTCTGTTGTTGCATAAAACATCCTAATGTAAAAAATATCCAACAGCTTAGAAAAGGAAAAGGAAGGCAGGGAAAGCAAAGCATGAAGAACAGTCCCCAAAACATTAGGACTCTATTTACAAAGCCTTTTTGCACAGAAAGTAAAAAAGGGACTAGTCAGTGGGTAGTGTGTAGCCCCTGACCACCAGGACTGACCCATCACACTCGTTCTTCTTGCTATGGCAACAGTGGGAGATGAAGGCCTGGGAACCCCAAGGGGATAAGTGAAGGTGCTAGCCCAAGAGGGCTAGATCTGTAACCACCTGGAGGAGATCAGCTGCAGGGTATGTGGAATGTCACAGGAAAGGCCGACTCTTTGGCTCTTTGAGTGCTGCACCCGAGGGGGGAAGGGGCTTGTTTAGACAACTACAATGTGCCTCAAGTGCTCCTCAAGTCACAGATCATCCAAGGGGTGGCCCAAGCAATACTGAACAGTCCTTTGGGGACACAGAAGGCCTTAGTCATCTTCTTCATCCCCTTCGTCATCTGCTTCTCTTTTTCTCTTTTCACCTTTCCCACTGTCTTCTTCATCTGCACAATGACCAGAGGGGGGGGGGGGAACATTTCATCATCTGACAAAAGGGCAGCGATACAACTGCATTATCCCATAAACTTATTCTGGACTCCAGCAAAGTCTCCAATTCTAGCATTTCAGTAATTTACTAGCACAGTGGCTCACTCAGTTGAAGGAAGTTCAACAAGGACCAAGTTTGAAGTTTGGAGGCCACTGGTTGGCCACAGCCACCAAGGCTTGCACCCCAACAACCAAAGCAATAGGGGGGAAATCTAGAGCCACACACCCTCGCTGTCTTTACTTGCACTTCCCATCTAAAATGGAACGGCTTTACTTAGCACAATATTTTGGATGGGCTGGGCTAAGCATCTACAGTGGTGCCCCGCAAGACGAATGCCTCGCAAGACAAAAAACTCGCTAGACGAAAGGTTTTTTCATTCGCGATTTGCCTCGCAAGACGAATTCCCCTATGGGCTTGCTTCGCAAGACGAAAACGTCTTGCGACTTTGTTAAACCGTTTAAACCGTGCTTCGCAAGAAGAAAAATTCGTTAGACGGCAAAAATTGCGGAACGAATTAATTTCGTCTTGCGGGGCACCACTGTAAAATACTTTCTGTCGCCTTCTATCCTTGTCCTCTTCATCCCACTCGCATCCATATCCTGCCATCCTGGAGATTCATATAATTAAGGAATTGGTTTGAAACTCTGAACATACCTTCCTCCTCCTCTTCTTCCTCGTCCTCCTCCTCCTCTTCCCCATCACGTCCAAACTCTTCCTCCTGAAAAGATAAGCATGTTTGCAACTGAAAGAGTAGCACTTTTCCTCCCATTTGCATGATACCCCCTGGAAGGAGGTATTCTCAATCTCTGCTGGGTGACGAAAGACACTGGATGACATCAGCAGAGAAGCAGTGATGCATGCTGCTGTAGCCAAGTCTCTTTACTGTCACCTTGGCCGAAGCTTGCAACCAAGTATCAGCCAGACAGTGTGCAACACGCAGAGGCAGACCAATGACAGAACATAAATTGGGTAATCCAGAATAGAAAGTTTCATTATTTCAGTTATTCTGGTAGTGGGCTGTTCCAGCTGCCTTTGCCAGGTCATACATAAGGACACTGCTCAAACATCACTCAGCAATTTCACCTCCAAGCAAGCAGGCAGGCATATCCAGTTACTCTTTTTGCTACTTGGCAGATAAGCCTCTAAGGTTTCAACACAGAAAGCATAAAAGCAGGAAATACTTTTAACTAACCTCTCCGCTGATTTCGTCTTCTTCGTCTTCTCCTTCTTCATCCTCATCTTCCTCATCAAACTCCTCCTCCTCACCATCTTCCTCTTCTTCTTCATCTTCTTCCTCACCTTCTGAGAAAGAAATGGTTTCTATAACTTTCCTTATAGTTAATCTACATTTTTCTAAAAGTTAGAAAAGTTTATAACTGTCTTAACATACCTATTGTATTGTTTAAACTTTGTACTGTATGGTGGCTAAACACTGCAGTGATCAACAAATTTAATAATAATCATAATTAGGAAACTAACAAATAACAAGAATACACGAACAAACAGAATTCCCAACTACATAAGTGGGTATACTCAATACACACTGGCCTCATTCACCACAGCAACATGAAGGCATGGTATATTTAAGAAACAATGAGCTGCCCCACAGATGACCAAACAAACCATAGCTGAAGCTTGGGTTTGTTCTATCCCCTACCTATTCCTCATTGCCTGCCTGATATACTGAACTTCTTTGTGGTGCTTTAACACCAACACTACCTCACCGCACCACCAACCACTTTACCATTGTTAGCTGCATGAACAGCATGAGATCGCCCCAGCTGCTCTCAGAATGGGCTGATCCATACCAGCTCCTCTCCCTTCAACTTCAAAACACCAACACCTCCTGTTTGGCCTCCTGGTTTTTAGTCAAAAGTACTGAGACTTCAAAAGAGCAGCCTGCTTGATCAGACCAATGGCCCGCCTAGTCTAGCACCCTGTTCTCACAGTGGCCAACCAGATGCTGGTGACAAGCCTGAAAGCAGGACCTAAGTGCACTGATGGCCTTAACCTCCATGAAACTGTCAAACTTCTTTAGAAGCCACTGTGGTGCCATGGAGATTGTCCTCTGAAACATCTCTTCAGTGAGGATGTTACCATAAAAGGTGCTAATTACTGTGAAGTTTTAAGCTGCATGAGGCTATTGCAAAGGGCAGGACAGTGTTGTTTGAAAAGGTCATGCCTCCCCCTCCCCCCCAAAAAAGAAGTGTTTTAGATGTGTTGCATGTCTTAAACTACTGTTCCCAGTTGCTCTTTTTTTTTAACCATTTAGTTAAGAATCTTAAATATGTTGTAGTATACTGTTTGTTTTGCTGCTTTCCCGTTTATTCCTTTATATTTCACTTTAGCTAGGTGGACTGCAGTCCATTTAACTTTTCTTCTCCTGCAACAGCAGCAGCTGTGAAGTGAAGCCATCTGGCTCGCAAGAGAGGACTTTTTTGTGGAGTGGTGGGATCAGGAAAGGAATCTCTTGCCAGGCAAAGTTAGGCGGGAGGTCTTCTTCGGGAAAAGCGCCAGCAAGAACTGCCTAGTCTTGCACACAGTCTCATTTTTCAGCCGCTTGTGCCTTATGACTCTGCAGCTTGATGAGTATTTTGGGCAAAGTAGGCAAATAAGCCATGGCTAAGCAAAGCTGCCATGTTTGTGTGCCAACACCAAGTCAAAGTTAAAACAGTCCACAATTTGTAAGCCAACAACAAACCATGGCGTCAGACCGTGGTTTGTTGTCAGAAACCCTTGGCAGGGTTTGGACATCTAAAAAAATCAGTTAGGCCAAACAAACTGATGGATTACTTTTAAGTGTGGACCAGGACACTGCAGAAGTGCTCTGGTAAGCCCCTTTAATTTCTCAAAGAAGCTTTCAAGCACAAATCAAATCTGATGGGAAACAATCTGATGATGACTATAAATGAAAAAAGTAATGCCGGCAAGATCCAACATAGCTGACTGCAACCAATTCAACACTGCAGAGAAACAGTCAGAGCCCCAGTGCAAGGGACTATGGTCAAACTGCCTGAATTGCTACTAATAAACAATTGTAAATAACAGAGAAACAGAAAGATTCTTTCCCAGCTCCCTACTCCAAATTACTCATTAATCATTGGAAGTACAGTCATACCTCAGATTGCGAACGCTGCAGGTTACGCATTTTTGAGTTACGGGCCACACCCAAAACTTCTGGGTTTTGGCACTTGTGCATGCGCAGAAGCACTAAATCACGCTTTGCACATAAGCGCCGAATCGTGTCACGCACGTGAGCAGACACGGGGCTGCAGGTTGTGAATGTGCCTCCTGCACAATCACGTTCGCAACCCAAGGTTCCACTGTTATTCAGTCGCAAGACAGCAAGAGTAACAAACAGCTCTTCTGAAGCTGTGACTAAAGAAAAGAGTATGTATCTGTGGCAGCACCACAATGCCACACTCATTCCAACTTTCTATTCCTAACCCAACAGCAACTGGTACTTGGTACATGAGAGTGGCTCATGAGGGTGTGATAATACCTACCAACACTTCAAATATATTAATAAGCTACCAGAATATAGCATCTAGTCTCTCACACTCTTAGTGTAGGTTGTATGCTGAGCAGTACACAAGATAAGGTAAAGGTAAAGGGACCTCTGACCATCATGTCCAGTCATGGCTAACTCTGGAGTTGCGGCGCTCATCTCGCTTTATTGGCTGAGGGAGCCAGCGTACAGCTTCCGGGTCATGTGGCCAGCATGACTAAGCTGCTTCTGGTGAACCAGAGCAGCGCACGGAAACGCTGTTTACCTTCCCCCTGGAGCGGTAGCTATTTATCTACTTGCACTTGGACGTGCTTTCGAACTGCTAGGTTGGCAGGAGCAGGGACCGAGCAACGGAAGCTCACCCCGTCGCGGGGATTCGAACCACCGACCTTCCGATCAGCAAGTCCTAGGCTCTGTGGTTTAACCCACAGTGCCACGCACATCCCCTCCCAGTACACAAGATACTCTAATCTAAAAACAGCCTGCAGATTCTGTGAGTGCAAGGCTATTGCAGCAATTTGTGAACTATCACCAGACTCCTGAAGAAATAACAAAGGAGTAACTTCTAAGCGTCCTATGATTGCAGAAATAAGTTTACATCTGTAACATGAGAAGATCCAGTTACATTTCTGGAGTGGAAGTATCTAACTTTTAAAGATATACTCATACTAAAAACAACACACCATTTCCTTGCAATGTGACTTAAGGGAAGTCTTAAGAGGTGGCTATAGCATTTTTTGTCTGAGTTATGGTGCCAGCACATTTCAGAAGGATATGAGTATATAATGTGCCATCTTAACTCAGCACCAGTCCTTCTTCAATTAAAATTCTAGACGAAAATGAGCCAAGTGCAATTTTTAGGTTGGAGACCAAAGCTAGGAATTGGACATTCTCCATCCAAAAGTAACAATGCCTGTCCTCACCTTCTTCACCTTCCTCGTCTTCCTCATCAACGCCATCTACTTCACAATCTGAGTCAGAGGCTTCTTTATCTTCCTGATCATATCCATCCAGGTAGGTGAGCTGAGGAAGGAGCTTGAAGACACTCTCTCGGTAGTCATTTAAGTTTGTTACCTCGCAGTTGAACAGGTCAAGGCTCTTCAGAGAGTCCAATTTTTTCTAAAATTGTAAACAAGTCAAGTTATTATTGCATGGACAAGAAGCAACCACTGGATAATTGGGGGGACGAGACAGTATGTTTGTCAAGGCTCTGCCTAAAACTTGGTAACATGCAAGTTTATTTTCAGGTGCTTCATCCTAATACTTTTGTGAGGAAAATACTGAACAACTAGCTGAAGCAGTTATCTAGTTATCTTCGAAATGGGGGAATATTTTGGCCTAATCATATTGGATCTTACATGGGTGGAATCAATTCTTTCCTTGTTTGGTACACTATTTTGAACTCCACCTGCAGTATGGGTTTAATCTTGATCTACTTTATAAAAAACTTGTAAAGATACACAGTAACTGAGGAATATATGTGAAGCACTTTGAGCATTTTAAAGCTCTATATAATGTTATTAAGTATCATTATTACACTCTACAAGTTCCTCTCCGTGCAATGAACCAGAAACTCAGATAGCTGGAAATTCACCTGGAGACAATTGTAACTCATGAATCACCTCATAAAAGGTGCTCCTTTGAAAAATTAATTCAAACAAAAATAAATCTCAGGGTTGTGGGTTCAAGCCCCATGCTGAGTGAAAGATTCTTGCATTGCAAGGGGTTAGACCAGATGATCACCGCAGTCCCTTCAAACTCTACAGTTCTATGAGTCTACCTAAGAAGTAGGTACCTACCTTTTAAAAAAATCAGTAAATAAATTGGTAAAACCTTTTGGACTTTTTTCATATAAAATAATGTATCAGCAACATCATCTGCCACCTGCATGCTAAAGCAGTACAGTCTAAGGTAAGTATTGCTGCTTGATTCTAGACACCATATAAACTGCCTTTAAATATTCCATTTTTGCATGGAGAAATTAAGAGGCTTGCCTAAGTTATGATATCATTAGCAAACAGGTACTAAGCAGCAAAATGAATCTACTATCTGGAATAAAAGCAAATCCACTTCTAATTTGACTTGATACTACTAACATAATTTATAGATTAATACAACTTCCTTGACTAGTGATTTTAGGAAATCCTTGAAGAAACAAGGTACAACAAACAGAATATGAGTTTTTGTCATAATTTCCATTCAATATGTTCCATGTTTGACAACAATGAAGTTATGCTGCACAACAGGCAACACACGATTCCTATTTTAACTCATTCTGCCAAACAGGATAAATGGCAAGTGGATTTGTAGCAACTGAGTTTAGAATTCTTGACTGCACATCATCATGGCTGAAGTATGGAATTAAATGTTCTGATAACATGCATTTTTATAGACAAATCAGATATAAAATCAAAATCTGCCAGACACAGAAAGAGGAGTCTAATTTGACTGAAACCAATAAACTAAAAAGGTTAACATGAAAACATTCATTACTAAAAGTAATGGGATATGGGCTTAAGATATAAATGCTAACTTGGCTTCTGCCTATGTAGCTGATGTAGATTTGAATCTGGAAAATGCACACACATTGAAATGTTCATTTGGCCTCTGCTGACCTTGCTAGATACATCTTTTGAAGCAGATGGGGAAGCATATCCCCATCCAGGGGCTTACTTGTTGCTCATTACTAAAGCTGGATTAGGGTCAGTATGTTTGGGGCCAATATGTTTGAGAACTAGAGCATCAGCTATGAAATGTCATAAGAGGTATATTTGCTTGCTTCAGGTGTCTTGATTTGGTCATACATTTACTTAGTGCCCACAAAAATGCACTAAGCAAGGCATCTATGTTGGTATCAAACTGTAGACTGCCTTTTTGGGGGAAAGGCCCTCTTTTGAATGATAATCTCTGCATTTAAACCCCAGAGAGGCATAAGATTTTTTAAACCCATTAAGAACATACCAATGGCTCCAAGGTACTGA
Source organism: Podarcis vaucheri (assembly GCF_965113315.1). NCBI lineage: Eukaryota > Metazoa > Chordata > Lepidosauria > Squamata > Lacertidae > Podarcis > Podarcis vaucheri. The sequence goes on along the minus strand of NC_138755.1, from coordinate 35,458,536 downwards.
TATCCTTCAGCTTGTTTCCACTGAGGTTTAGATGTGTGAGGTTTGGAAGTTTTTCTGCTAATACATCAAGACCTCCAGAAATTCGGTTGTCACTGAGTTCAAGCTGCAACAGGAACCACAAAAGGCAAAATACTGAACATATCAGCAACAGTGCAGTTAAAAGCAAAACATTCACAAGGCTGAGATTCAAATAATATTTATCCAGATCAATACTTAAATTTATGCTTGCCTGCCCGCCCCCACAAAAAGCATTCATAAAAATATCTGGCAATAGAAGCTAGAAATTTGTGCTCACTGAGTTGCACTGCAATGCTGTAATAAATACCATATTTTTCGCTCTATAAGACGCACCAGACCATAAGACGCACCTAGTTTTTGGAGGAGGAAAACAAGAAAAAAAATATTCTGAATCTCAGAAGCCAGAACAACAAGAGGGATCTACCTATCTGTAACTCATTACTATGTGTTTAGGATGGAAGCTAAATGTTTAGGTTGCTATAGCATGGTATTATTTATTTATAAAAGTACTTATATACCACCAATTCATAAAATACAATCTAGTGGTGTACACAGTATACACAATAAAAAAAACATTTTAAAAGTAGGGGAATATTAAAATGACTGGCTGATTAAAAAAAATACCATTCAATAGTTGCATATGCCTGTCTATATAAATAGATGTCTTCAAGAGACTCTTGAAAATGAAAAGCAAGAATGCCTGCCAAATCTCTGCTTGAAGAATGTTTCACAGCATGGGACCAGAAACTCTAAATACCTGACTTCTAGTGGAGGGAAACAAAGCCTCTGCAACATAGGGGACAACGAGCAGCACCACTTGCCATGTAATTTGGCATTTAGGCTCCAATCCTATACCCACTTTCCTGAGATTAAGTCCAATGGCTCTTAAATTTATCTTAATCCTCAGTCCCCATTGAAATCAATAGGACTTACAGCTCCTTAACTTTTAGCTGGACCATACCCACAGTATTGATATGTTGTCATGAGAGAATCTGAAGAAGGTGCTATTTAAGCGGGCAACAAGATTGCTGAATTAATGTAAAGCTGAATTAGGGAACTGCCATAACGAACAAACCTTATACAGTACTTAATTCCATGAGGTCAATAAACTTGCTTTTGCCAAATCAGCGTTTCTACAGTTGACCACCTGGGGGGCACTAAGTTTGAAATCGAAATGTGCAATTTAGTTTTGGGGGTCAAGATTTAAGATGATGGCCAACCAGGCTAATATTTAAAATTCACATTTTAACTTTAAATGTGGTAGCCATCTAACACTATCAGTCTTGCACATATACACACAGGGAACTTCCTTAACAACAAAATATTTTACTCGTGAAGCAACTGTGAAAGGCCCTATTCTCATTCTTTCTACTCTACGTGTATTTTAGTTAGCATGCCCATTTTGCTTGCATGTAAGCTCCAACAAGCAAACAAAAAATGTTGGCTTCCCTAGCAGCACATTCCTGAACTGGAATCCTGGTCTAGACTGAGATTATTGTCTCCCATCTTGACATTTTTCTTTAAAAAAACAGAGAGGATCCCAATTCAGCTACATTCCTTTATCAAAATGTTAGTTGTTCAATACCTCTCATTCTAAATATGCTCTATCAACAGGAACAACTAACACGTAGAAGAAAAATTAGTTAAGTGTGTTAGTAAGGGATGTTGAGTAGCAGTCATGGAAGTGAAATCATCATGGCAACAAGAAGCCAACTACTACTTACTTTACCCACATTTTAAATCCCCCCATACAATGTATTTTATGTATTTTTTTAATCCCAGGTCAGCTGGGATCCAGAGATGTCTTGCATGAGCAAAAAAGCACTTCTACTTGCCAAGGGAAGCTCACCAAATTCCTCCTGATTCCCATCCTGCTACTACTGTCCAGTGCCCCCTCCCATGCTATCCCAGATAGTCCTTGGACTCTCAGGCGTAGCTTTTCAGGGGCACAGGGAGCAAGAAAGCCAGAAAAACACCGTTGTGAGTTTGGAGCGCCACTCAATTTTCTCTGGATCCAACCCATTGAGCTTTGTGCTTGTATGGAATCCTTATAAAGGAAGTTCTGATTATAGTTAAGGTTCTTGGGTGCAATGGGCTAACTTCAACTTTTAATGGGATGGCTTCAGAAATCTTTGAAAATCTGCCAATTAGACATATAATCTGAAAGCTGACTATGTATTTCAGAGCTAGCTAAAATCTTAGTTTCACCCAAATTACCTAAGAGATGAGGACTGAATAAAATTTAGGAGGGTAGGTGGAAATGATAACAAATAAAACAAGCAGGTATTATTGTGTATCAATCCATTATCTGATAAAAGAACCTAATGTACAACTTGCACCACCAGCATAGTATGGGAATGCCTGGGAAACCTGCCTGCCCTCAGATCTCAGCCATTTATAAGCACGTCCTTAAATTGTTTCTCATGCTGACTATGCTTTACATGCAAATACTCTTAAAAGTCAAAATGACTGCACTCATTGAGGAAAAATAGTTTCAAGAGCAGAATTTGGTACCAAAAACCTACCTACCACTTTCCTGCTCCAAATCACTCTCCCCTTTGCAGAGTTCCACACACATATTAGCATCTCCAAATAAGTATTTTCAGCTCTGCTGAAGGGTGAGCTATTTGAATAAATATTGGGCAAGGAAAGAACTAAGGACCAAATTCTATGCTACAGATACCTCTCCTCAAACTGAACTCTTCTAATGGAAAAACGGGTATCAAGGTTTTGCTACATACAACACTAAGTTCTAAAACTGATTTGATTTGTTCTCCCTTCTAAACTTACTCTACCTTTTGTGACACACTTCTGTGGTAACAGTTTCCAGTGCCTTCATTCCCCGCTTAACATTTAAACATATAAGTGTATGCTGTTGAATTATGTCATAAAATATTTAGACTTATTATCATAAAAAGTAATTTTCAGGTAAGACTTGGAACATAACATTTAACCACATTGGGTATTTTACTGATTTTCTCCCTAATCAAAATATCTCAGTGCACGTACTTTTGGGGAAATGTTTTGAGATATTTATAGAGCACATAAAATGAATATGTCATATTTACGTTAAGAAACTAATAGAAGTCAAACATGCTAGATCAAATCCCAATTGCTTTGGGAGACTGGAAAAAATTATGGAAAGTCCACATCACTATTCCCAAACAACCCCTTTTCATAACATTCCTCTACAAAATTACAATGCATAGTAATTAATCTCTTAATAGTGGAGTAGCCAAGAAGCTTGGAAGGACAAGACAAAATTAAAGCCTTTCCCCATTTCTGCTATTTCAATGAGCTACAATATGCTGTCCTTCACACCTCTGGCTCCTAACCATGATGCAGTATGTAGTTCTGCTCCTCTGACTTACAGGTTCCATTGCAACAAGTAGTTTGCAGGCAACTCATCCTGCCACAGCTCTGGGTCTTTTTTTGCGGGGGGGGGGGGGTGCAGTGAGGAAGGGAAAGGGAAGGGAAGAAGTGCCAAATATTTGATACCCACAGCAACACTGTGACCCATGAGTACCACCACAACTTGCCCAACCACACCTCCATAGACAGCCACCATTCCGAAAGGCAGATTGCAATTGCAATGTGCTTTTGCCACTGAACTCTCCAAATCTTAATCAAGATCCACAACACCAGCAACAGGTACAGTAACAATTTCTGCTTCATCTCTTCCTCTTTGCTATCTTCCTCCAAAATGATTTTAAAAATGTGTTTGGATCCACTTCATTCATTTTTCCAGTACTGCTCTCATTAGGACTCATTTTGCAATCTGCTCCTTTCCCCCTCCCTGCCCAATTATGTATTTGTCTAGACTGAGCCCCAAAACAAGAGTTGGGTCTATAAAAACACCCAAGACAAAGGACCGTGACTGAAAGAGGTATGTGTCAGTGGCACAGGATCTCAGCATATATCTAAATCTATGATTACATTTTAGAAAGCAAAGGAGAAAAACAGCCATTTGATCTGTAGCCATATTAAGAACATTTATGGAAATGGGAATTAGCAACACTGTGCAGCTATGAAAACCCAATCATCTCCCACCCAGGTCTTACCTTTTTCAACTTTGGGAGTTTAGGGAGATTCAAGACAGATGTCAGTCCAACGTTTATTAAACTAAGAAACTCCAAGTTGATAAACTCTCCTGACAGCCCCTCAATTTTGCCTTCATTTGATCTGCAGTTGTCAAGAACAAGCTCTTGGACCTAAAGCAACAAACAAATAAGTACAATTTATTTAAAAACAACAGCAAGTAACAATGCACAGAACTGCATCTGATAAAAATATCCCACATGTACATACAGGGAAGTCAGCTGCTATGCAATTATTTTGATTTACAAACTACGTAAACCTAACCATTTGTTACAAGTTAACAATTCATCAGTTGCAAAACCCCATGTAACTGTGATTAAACATCACTTTCTATCCCTGCCTACTAGAACCCACTCCAAATTAAAAGAACTTTCATTTCTTCCAAATGACACCTAAGCATTGGAGGGTTTTCAGAATTTAAAGGAAGCCACCACAAGCAATGTACTTTGAACCACTCTGAAAATGTTGCCGGCATAGAATTCTCTACACCACTGACTATGTTTTGCAGAGCTTATCTCACGCTGCAAGAATAGCATTACAGGACTGACTCAAAAGTATAGAAAATTTTAATGCAGACATGTTTCAAGAATACCTCAATCAAATTCACTTGCTGGTGGATACCATAAGCTTTCCCCCAAATTAAGTGCAATGCAATGGGGTATCTTCAGGGTGGGGGTGTCGTCACAATACAAAGGGAGTAATCAGATACTGCTGAGAAAAGAACACTAACGGACCAGGGAGAAGAGCTACAAAGGGATAATAGTGCCACTGTGCTAAATATAAAGCATCACAATGCAAAGGGAAAAAAGATAACAGCAAAAAATAGGCAGAAGGTTTCATTTCTAAGTATGCTATCACACCAGGTTTGTGTGTCTCTCTGAAAAGCTAAATAGTATTTATTGTTACATATTATCAATAACACTTTTAAAAACTGCACAGGGGTGAGAACCCTGTGGCCTTCCAAGTATTGCTGGGCTACTAATCCCATCACATCTGACCGATGGAGCCGATGGAAATTTTAAGTCTAACATCCCTTAAGTCTAACAACTTACAATCTAAACCAGAACTTTCCAAACTTTTCATGTTGGTGACACACTTTTTAGACATGTACCATTTTGTGACATAGTAATTTAGTTTTCTCAGCAAACCAGAGGTTAACCCCTTTCCAGCCCCTGGGGGAGCACAGGGAGGTTTCATGCGACACACCCGCACACTGCAGCCAACACACTAACATGCTGCAACACACAATTTGGAAAGCTCTGCTCTAAATGTTAACACAGCAAGAGACAAAGGGTGGGAAGAGTAACAAACAGCTATCATATATCAATCATGTGAAGGATCTTCTGCATTTGAAGTCTATGCAAAGTACAGGGTTTGTATTTTCAAACCTCAAGGGTTTCAGTACAATAGTCAAAGACCTAAATAGAATATCTGCATGAAACCAACCCAAAGAGACTTCTCATTATGAAAACTGCCTTAACTTCATTGTGATAAAAATATATGAAAAGCAAAAATTAAGATAACTGCTGGCGTGAAATGTAAGTAGCTCTAGGAATCTCAGTTTTAGATTTCATATTGATACAGTTAAAATACACTGTAATTCAGGCAGATGAATGCCCCCATTCTAGCCTAGCAGAGGATTTGACCAGAAGCAGGAGATACACCACTAACTACAGTCTCCAATCATTCACTACATGTGGAAAGTGAGCAAACATGCCCAAAACTAGAGGGTGTGCTGGGGAGTTTATCTGCTCATGGCAGACCTGGTCCCACCCAAAAGGAGAGGCCGAGGGGTAGAGGGAAGACATATTTTTAAGGGCTGTCTGGTATCGCAGCAGAATACATGCATCAAGACAGATAATTCTACAATTTTACAAACCTAAGAATTCAAGCCATAAAAAATAATGCATATAAAGTTAGCTTGCTATTCTTACGACTATCATAATGCAAGTAAGTCATGACTTCCTTTCAATATAATTTCAAAATTAGCAGCACTTTTATCATCATCTGTTGTAACAGATAGCAAAGACCAGTTTATCTTAAATTCCTTTTTCCAGCTGAAGAATTTTAATGAATCTAAAACAAGTTCCTCTTCTTGTTTGACAGTTTCACAAGCCTGATCAAGCAGTGGATCCAGTGCTAATTATTTACCGTAATATGACTGTATCAAATGCATACCAGCTCATCACAAACTGTTAAATGTCATTTACGAGATTTCACATCAGATACTCATGATTAGTTTCCTAAAAAGTGTTTTTTTTAAAAAAGTTTATGGATAACATGGCATGTATTTTACCACAAAGGAAAAAGCCCTGATATACGCCAGCAGGAAGAGAGTGGTTTGCCCTTTACTAATGACCCTCAATAAACACATATTAATTTGAACTTTGTACTCAACGTCTACCAAAAATATATTCAGCTATATATGTGACAATTTTATATGAGCAGTCACTTGTAAAGAATTTTAAATGTTGGTCTATTTCTCCAGTTTATAAATAATTAAAAGAGCAACACCTGCATAGTAACAGAGTGGCACATTGGTTTTCGAACGTAATCTGTTCTGGAAGACTGTTCAACTTCCGAAATGTTTGAAAACCGAGGATCAATGGGTGGTCGGCAAAATCCATTGAAGGAATGGAGGAACACGCCTTGGAAGCAATTACTTCTGGGTTTTCGGCATTCGGCTTCCGAATCATTCAGCTTCTGAGGCGCTCAAAAAACGAGGTTCCACTGTAGCAATACAGATCATTCTCTTTCCATTGTGAGGAATATCTTACTTTTTGAAGTTCCAATAAAGTTATTTATGCAGCTTGAAGGACTTTTTATTTATTTCTTCTCAAATCCCTTTGGAATAATTCCATCATCTTAGCCAAGGTGGCGGCACTAGTTAGCCTTCTCTCCACTTCTCCCTCCGCTTCCAGACTGCGGTTACAATCACACTGATGTAACTTTCACCAAATATATTGTTCTAATACTATCTCTCTTTACAGTAGGGATAGAAACCTCTGCCCCCCCCAGGTGCTGAGGGCCTCCAACTCCCACTATCCCATGCCAGGTATGGCTAAAAGTCAAAGAAGGGCCACAGGTTCCCCACTCCTGCTTTAGTGAGTATTAAATGGACTCTAAATAGGGCTGCTGTTTGTGTGTTTGGAAAATACATCTGGTGCAGAAGAGGTCAACTGACCAGTATGTTGATGAGGGAACACATAATATCAGTGTCCAATATCTATGTTGTTTCCTAGCTATTCCTAGGCATCTAATTAGACACCTGAACAATCAGGTGCATGAAGATCTTGTAGTTCGAACTTTTACGGAAAAAATCCTTGCTCAATCAGTGCATCTATTCAACTGTTTTTAACCTTTCCTGGCTGATGCGCAACATCTAATGCAGGGGTCAGGAAACTTTTTCAGCAGAGGGCTGGTCCACTGTCTCTCAGATCTTGTGGGGGGCCGGACTATATTTTGGAGAGAGAAAATATGAACGAATTCCTATGCCCCCCAACTAACCCAGAGATGCATTTTAAATAAAATCACACATTCTACTCATGTAAAAACACGCTGATTCCCAGACTGTGTGCAAGCCGGATTTAGAAGGCGATTGTGATGGATCCAGCCCCCGGGCCTTAGTTTGCCTATCCATGATCTAATAACTGGACTGAGTTATTGGCAAAATATTGTTGGCACTGCAAGATTAAGGCACTCCCAGGTGTCAGTTTCTGTAACAATAATGCTATACATCAGAAAGTACAACAGGAAGTATCTATTGGCACTAAAACCATGATGATTCAGATCAACCACCTTGTAAAATTAAGTGTTCCAATTACTACCTGCTGAACTTGTGTACTTGTATGAATATTAATGTGTATGCAAAACTCTCCTGTGACAAACTGCAACAGTTAATAGAGAATGGAGGCCAAAATAAACCAAGGGGTCCTTCACTGGCAAATCTTTTCACAATTCAAAACAGAGCATGTTATTAAGAACTTCACAGGGGACACAGCAGCGTCTCATCAACATTCAGCTATGCAGAGTCCATACATAACAGACACTCAAGAAGTGACTCATGCAGCTTCACAGATCTAAGGACAAGCAAACATGCAAAATTGTAGAATTATAGAGTTGGAAGGTATCCCAAGGGTCATCTGGTCCAACCCCCTGCAATGAAGGAATCTTAACTAGATCGTACATGGCAGATGGCCACCCACGTTAAATTACTGTTCACCAGGAAGGAGACAACTGCTTTCAAATGGCCTTGATGTGTGCTTAACTATAGAGTAACAAGCAATGGTTAAATTGTGCAGTATCTGCCAAGAAACACCCTCCTGTTTTACAGCTCTGCTGGTTCCAACTACTTGTTTTTTTCAAAGTTGTAGCTTTCAAAGATCACCTTTTGTGAAATCCACTCATTTGGCCATGCCCACCCTCTACACAGAAGATGCAGTATAGTCCTACTTCATTATTTTCTTAGGTACTGTATACATTTATGATGCTTTAAATATGCACAGGCTGTGATAATTAAACACATCATGGCAAATGGAGCATCCTCCTGCAAAGTAAGGACAAGTAAAAAAACAACAACCCTCCTTCCAACTGCAGAGGCGGATGGCGATCGCCCCAGTACCATCATTGCGGTCCCTGACCCATCCCCGGCTCCCAAGACTGGAAGGAAAACAAGGAAAGAGTTGGAAGCACACTCTTTGCCTCTCTTTCCCACAGGAGACAGAGGGGAATAGAGAGAGGCTGGTGCTTGGCAATGGGGCTCAGAGTCCCTCTGCAGCTGCTGCTGGGTAGAGAGACACTGGAATCTCTTTTCAGAGCACTGGCTGAAGCTGGAACGCTCCCCTTCTGCCTTTCCCACAGGGAAGGTTGGGGGAGACTCCTTTGGTAATTCTTCTGGAGGTGCTTACCTCCCCTCCAGCTGGCAGGTGAGAAGAGCCCAGCAGCCATAGGAAGGCCAGTGAAAAATTGTAGACCTCCCCACCACCCATAAAAAGGTAAATCAATATGACAGTATCTGAAGAAGTGTGCATGCACACGAAAGCTCATACCAAGAACTAACTTAGTTGGTCTTTAAGGTGCTACTGGAAGGAATTTTTTTTCAATATGACAAGAAGAAATCTGAAGAAGTGTGCATGCACACGAAAGCTCATACCAAAAACTAACTTAGTTGGTGTTTAAGGTGCTACTGGAAGGAATTTTTTTATTTTGACTATGGCAGACCAACACGGCTACCTATCTGTAACAAGAAGAAATCCACTTTTTCTGGTCTTTCTCCTAGGCCTTTAGTGCGACCCTAGCACCACAGAAATAAAGAAAACCAAGGTTTCCTTGGCATGAACTCTGCTACACCAAGCTTACTTCCCCCTTTTAAATCCTTCTTGCCCTGTGGCAAGTGGGAATATTAGCATGCATGGAGCTCAGATCTGACAGATCTGCAAGGTGGAAAACCTTGATTTACCACCAAAGAACAGTGTGCTTGTGCCATTACATTACAGTACTGTAACGCACAAATGTCAGCCACTCTAACCATAGTATTTGTAATAATTTTATTATTTACACTCTGCCCATCTGGCTGGGTTACCCAATACCGCAAAGGGCTTTCCAACGGAGACAGGCACACACTTAGTACGTGCCCCAGGCACCATCACTCTTACATGGTGTGCAGGTGTGTTTTATAAGTGCTAGAAAAAGTGCTGCTCCTCCAGTTTTCAAGCGGTCACGGCATTCCCTATCACCCCTTTAAAATCCATTCCACTCTTCCATTTTATTCTTCACCTTGAAAGATTTTCTAATGTGCTTGTTTTTGTTTGTTTGGAAGGCTTTTAAAACCCGGAACGCGAGATATAACTCTTTTTTAAACTAAAAACACTCCTGCTTCAAATCAGTGGCCCCCGAAGAAGCGCTTCCCTTTGGAGTGGTGGCGCCTTTAAGGTTATTATTACAGTCTATTATTTGTGAGAGGAAAGTGCGGTGCTGCAGCGCGGGGGGAGGGGAGGGGAGGGGAGGGAAGCAAGTTTTTGGCGGGAAGATGAGCGGCGGCTCCCGTGAAGGGAGGCGGAAAAAAGAAGCGCGCGCGCGCGCGCTCCCTCGCTAACCCCCCCCCACCCGTCGCCCGTTTAAAGGGGGAAGGCGTGGGGTGGGGGAGGGCGGGAGAGCGAACGAGCGAGCAACGAGGCCTCAGCGCGCGCGCGCACACACGCGCACACGTGAGCGCCAAACGAAGCGAACGCGGAGGAGCGCGCTCGCTCACTCACTCGGCCTTCCGTTTTGTTTGGTTTTGTGTTGTTTTTTTTTAATGCAGCTGTTGCCCGTTTAAGAGGGACGCTGGGGGGGGGGGGAGAAGGGCGCGCGCCAAAACGCGCGCCCGCCGGCTAAGAAGAAGACGACGGACGCGGCGGGGCCGTCGCGCGCACGCGAGAGGCACCAACCGCCTCTCCGCAGGCAGCCCCACGCTCTCTCTCTTCCCCTCACACGGACGCAGCGGCGGAACAACATGGCGGCCGCGCGGAGCGCTTCTCCTCAGCCAGGCGCCCGCCTGCCTGCCTGCCCGCCCGCCCGCCCGCCGCTCTTCCCCCCACACAGACACGCGCCCGCTTCTGCTCTTCCCGCCTCCCTCAGGCCGAGCGACCTCCGCTCTCTCTCTCTCTCTCTCCCCTTTTATCCGCCATTCCCCCTCATCACCTCACACCCGGACCGAGCTCCCCTCCCCCGAACCGGTTGCTCCCACACCCCCCACCCCACCCCGCCCCAGGAAAGTGGGTGGTTTCGGTGGTGGTCGCCGGCTTCCCGCCCATGCTTACATCCGGCGGAGTCCTGTTCCGCAGCTCCAAGTGGATCCGCTTCTTCATGTCCATGGCGGCGGCGGCTGCGACGGCGTCGTAAGTGGGAGGAAATGAGCGGGACGGGCCTCGGCTCAGGCCCTTTTGCGCGCGCGGGGGGGGGCTCGGAGTTAACTCGCCGAAGGGCAGCGGCGGCCGAGCAGCAGGAGTCGTCGTCGTCGTCGGAGGCAGCAGCAACAAGACAAGGCTTTTGGAGCGCTGGGCGCCACCGCCGCCGTCGTCGCGACTGCAGTTAAACTGGCGGCGGGGCCCTGCCTGAGCTGGGCTGGGCTGAGCCGGAGCAGGATCAACGGGCGGACTTGGCCGCCAGGGGGCGCGCCGGGGAAGAGACTCCCCGGAACTCCGTCGTCATAGCCACACCCCGCCCGGAGGAGGCGCGCTCCCGCCTCTGCGCCTGGAGCGCGGGAGGCCGGCGCGCTCCTGCTGCCGAAAGTTGCTTCCCACCCTTTTAGGTCGACACGAGCGGCCCTTCCACCCCGCCCCCCCCATTCCCAGAACAGCCGATCGTCGGGCCCAATGTAAAGTATTACTTGATCCAGGCCTGCAAAAACTTAAGTTGCTGCTGCTTCTGCGATGTTTGCGGTCCGGGGGGAGAAAGCAGAGGCACGGCTTCCTTCCCCTCCCATTGCCGGCTAAAAGCAGCATATCGATATTTTTTATAAATACCTACACGATTATGTCTCCACCCCGCAACCATGCATATATTTGGGTGTAATCCTTGACGCCTCCCTTTCCATGGAGGCGCAAGTCACAGCAACAGCCAAGGCGACATTTTTCCACCTTCGCCGCATCAAGCAGTTGGTCCCTTACCTTTCCCGCCCTGACCTGGCCACAGTGATCCATGCGACAGTCATCTCCAGGCTTGACTACTGTACCTCGCTCTATGCGGGGCTGCCCTTGAAGCTGTCCCAGAAACTCCAGCGGGTGCAGAATGCTGCAGCGAGGCTCCTCACGGGGTCTCTGCCATGGGAGCATATTCATCCAGTGCTTTTCAAGCTGCACTGGCTCCCAGTGGAGTACAGGGGCAGGTTTAAGGTGCTGCTTTTGACCTTTAAAGCCCTTCACGGCCTAGGACCCTCGGACCTACGGGACCGCCTCGCCTGGTATGCCCCACAGAGAGCCTCAAGGTCCATAAATAACAACACCCTAGTGGTCCCAGGCCCTAAGGAAGTTAGATTGGCTTCAACCAGAGCCAGGGCCTTTTCAGCACTGGCTCCAACTTGGTGGAACGCTCTGCCTCATGAGACCAGGGCCCTGCAGGATCTGATTTCTTTCCGCAGGGCCTGTAAGACAGAGTTGTTCCGCCTGGCCTTTGGATTGGAGCCAATTTGATTCCCTCCCCCCCCCCTTTTCTTTTTTCTTTTCCTTCTCCTGCAATGAGGCTTCATTTTAATATTTTAATGTTCCATTATTTTAATGTTGTATTTTATTTTTGTTTTTAAGTTGTAATCACTCATCTTGTTTTTATTATTGCTTGTAAGCCGCTCTGAGCCCGGCCTTGGCTGGGGAGGGCGGGGTATAAATAAAAAATTATTATTATTATTATTATTATTATTATTATTATTATTATTATTATATAACATTTCACTTACATTGAACATCATTTGGCATTTTGTTGCCCGTTTACCCACCTTTTAGGGACCCTTCTGGAGCCTGTTTGGGTTTTTACTATACTGAGTAGTCTGGTATCATCTGCTTTGCCCACTGATTTCAGTGAACTTGGGGACACAATATGGCAGCTGCAAAACCCCTGATTAGGATTCGGGCTACAGTGTTGGTGAAGGATACTTTAACGTTTTGCTGTTGCCATACTCCCAGTTCAGATCACCCCATGTTTGCATCTTGGAAGAAGCTTTTGTTTCTGCTAATGGTAGCTTCCAATGAAAATAGCTACTGGGCCTCTAATCCAGGATTAAAGCTCCCTCCCCCCAATTGTACTGACTTGGATCAGAGCCCCCCCCCCCGCCCTCCAATAGCTCTTAAGAAAAGTGTAGCATTACTAATGTCACATCTGTTTTGGCCCGTAAAGGTAAAGGGACCCCTGACCATTAGGTCCAGTCGTGACCGACTCTGGGGTTGCAGCGCTCATCTCGCTTTATTGGCCGAGGGAGCTGGCGTACAGCTTCCAGGCCCAACCTTATTCAAATTCAAAAAATCTATGATAATATCTCCTGACATTTTCTTAAAGTTGCTGAAGGATGAGTGGGGAAAAACAAACTGGATCAGGACCTTTTCCCTTATTGCCCAGTCTAAAATACCTCCCTAAGATACTACTCTTGCTGGGGAAAATACATGGGTAAATAGCTTGGAAATTGGGGGGGGGGGGAGGTGCACTGGTGAAAAAAACGTTAACCTTCTGTCCATTTGCCATGGCTCTGATCTACCCTTTAGGGGAGAAAGCAAGGTTGAGATCTGATGACAAATATCCTATGTGTAAATCTGCATAGGATTGAGCTGTACAGGAAACGACAGCAGGAGAGTTAAAGTGTGAAAAAAACCCTAATACCTGTAGGCTAGGAAGCTTTTCTGAAAGGATTTAAATTATTAGGAGGAGGTACCTGAAATATAAAGAATAGGAAGCTATTGTAGATTGAAGGAGCTCCATTGTAAAAGGTGTAAAAGGCACAATGGTAGGCACGAAAAGGTAACAAAAGACTGAAAGCAGAGGAGTTCACCTTCAAAAGAAAGAAATATGAATAAAGCAATCACAACTGATACAGTAGTGATGGCTCTTGATTCATGGAGAAATTATCACCCACAGCTTCCAGCCAAGTAGTTTTTTGATGCTATTGCCTTTCACATTAGGAGTTAACAAAATGTTACGGATCACCTGAAGGGCTGGCCCTCCCATGGGGAATCTGCCTCAGGCTGCAGATGCCATGGGCAAAGAGCAGTAGGGAGCATTTGGAGAACTATGGTGTGTGTACCATGCCTGCCCTAAGCTATCTGCCACTGTGTGCACTGTCTCCATTTTCTGTGTTGAAGTAAAATTCAGCAGTCTGACTAGTCAGCTTTTGTTCATGGAATGGGGGAGACATATTAGCTTATCCTTTACTTGTTGCAAAGTCCAGCCTGATCACCTGTAAGGCCATTAAAGATTGTTGCAGGGTGTTTCAAAAAGTGTAACATTAATTCTACACGTATACAGAACCCCACTTTAGTGTTTCAAAACAACAAGGAACTGTTTCTCCCAGATCAATAATGGTCCGTTGCCCAGCTCCACCATGGCCGCCTCCCTCCCTTGGGAACTAGCTCATTTATCATCACAATGATTCTGTCTTCCTTGTGGCAACAACGAGGGTTGGGTATGCTGCCCTTGGCACCTCCATTTCTGTGTGCTGCTTCTGGGGCTGGGTTTTCTGGAGCAGCTGAGCCATTCACGAATGGAGAAATATTCTCAATAAAAATGTATTTTTTTTAATAGAAAGAAAGAAATGGGGAACCCGTGGTCCTACAGAAGTTGTTGGACTCCATCTCCCATCAGCTGTGATCATTGGCTATCCTTACTGGAACTGCTAGGAACTGGAGTCCAAGAGGGCCTCTCCAAACTAAGTGAATGAGCGGCAAAATGGCAAATTAAATCCATTGTGAACAAATGTAAAGTGATGCGTGTTAGCACAAGACATCTTCATATCATATGTATGCTCATGGGTTCTAAACTGGTGGTGACTGACCAGGAGTGAGATCTTGGGGACAACTCTGACAACAGGATGCTAGACCAGATGAGCCAGTGGCCTGTTCCTGCAGATTAGAGTCATAGAATCCTAGAGTTGGAAGAGACCACAAGGGCCACCGAGTCCAACCCCCTGCCAAGCAGGAAACACCATCAGAGCACTCCTGACATATGGTTGTCAAGCCTCTGCTTAAAGACCTCCAAAGTAGGAGACTCCACCACACTCCTTGGCAGCAAATTCCACTGTCGAACAGCTCTTACTGTCAGGAAGTTCTTCCTAATGTTTAGATTCTTCATATGTTTTTAATTACTGGAGGGCCACAGGTTCCCCTTTCCTGCTTTGGTGTTCTATGCATGCATGCTTATTGAAGGATGCGCCCTCTGACCACATGACACAGGACTTTGGTCCCAGTGGGGTTTTGGGTACAGTGTTAACTGCTGTCCTCCTAAGAACATGAGATGAGCACTGCTGGATTAAAGGTGTGTGTAGCCCAACATGTTTCTCACACAGTCAACTAGTTGCATCCACAAGCAGTACATGAAGACAATAGTCTTCCTTTTGTTGCTCCCCAGATATTTGGTAGGCAGCCTAATCCTTTATTTTTTCATTTGTGTTCACAGAGTTTAAAGCAGGGGGTACTTCTAGCTGTGAACAGAAGCAGGGTCAGCTCAATATCAGAGTGGTGTGTGTGTTTATTTTTAATAGATCAGGGCTCCTGTGATTTAAAAGTCAAATCGAAGAAGGGTTTGTGTGTTTTGGCAAGTGCAGCTTGTCATGCACGAGTTGAAACCCAAACCAAACGCAGCACCAGCTGAAATTCTAGTTTTGCACACCTACCAAAGATTGTGCAGGTATCTGTCCGCCCTTGCCATGAATTCAAAACCACTGGTACTGATATTCACTGTCCTGCTCTCAAACATTGCTCTTACCTGCATTCTTATTTTGCAGGTACCAGAGGAGCCTTGACTACCGGGCTGTGAAGGAGAAAGTTAAGAGATAAAATAGAAAGATAAATTAGAGGTCAGCAACCAGGTTTCCAAAGTGCTGACTGCTGTTTTTGGAGGAAGGGGGACTCCTTAGGAGGTCTGTTGCCAGCAGTAATTCTGCAAATAATATAAACTAGTCCATGACACGCTCTGCAGTTCACAAGACCTTCCCTTACATTAGTGAGAGGGTTATTGCTCTTGTCCTTTATCTGCACAACCTGCCGGTTTCTTTCACCCCTCCTCACTGGTCCTTTTACATTCACTTCTTCCTCCAATAGCAGCTTTCTTCTCTTATCCCCTTCCTTTGTATTCCCAGTTTAACTAAATAATATTAACATATATTAAACTTTTATTTTACTGTACTGCACTAATATCCTTCAGCATCTCTATCCCTTTCCCCTCAGAGGCCTGCCTGCCTGCCTTCCCTGGGTCTTCTCTGTCTCCCTGCCACCTTTACTCAGCATGCAAGGAGTTGCTGGTGCTGGCATTAACCCAGCCGAAAGGCATGGCAAGCAAGGAAGGAGGCAGTGGGCAGGCTATGGCACTAAGGCCCACAGATGGGTTCTGCCTACCTTAGCCCCCAGAGAAACCTTGCTCTATCACAGTACCCCTGTTTCACCAGCAGGGGATGCTCGTGCTACAGAATGATATGGCACAGTATTCTGTTTAATGAAGGGAAACAGCCAAGGCTGTTACAAGGATTTCTCTAGGTAGGTCTGCTGTTACTGGTGTTGCAAGGGAGAAATAGCATGTACTGGAAGGTGGCAGAGAAAGGGAGCTGTGCCATCCAATAGTTGAGCTCTGAAAATATCAAAAAATACACAATTTGTCTACTACATCATTAAACAATAAGGGCAGCAGTATTAAAAAGCTTTTTAAAAAAAATATATATATCCCAGCAACTGTCCACCAATAGCCAGGGTGAAGGGGGAATTTGATGCTTCTTTTGGGGGAGAATTTCATAGTTGGAGCTGAACAACAGAAAAATATCCTATCTTGGGTCACTGCCCACCTGATCTATGTAGAAAAAAGCTTCCTCTGTTAAAAGTAAGAGTTGCATTTTCTATGTTCACCAAAGGCACAACCTAATGGAGTTAAGCAAACTGGGTTCTATTTTACAGCAATGAGAGATACTTGAGCACGTGCAGAGTTTAAGAACTAAAAAACTGATCATTTGTCAGGACGAAACAGGGCTTTATTTCACCCAGGTCAAAGACCCAGTTTGGCACACAGGCTGGAAGCCTCAGTGACGCCCCTCTGGAGGCTTCACCCGGGGCAAAAAAAACAGCTACCCCCCCCCCAGCTACGGCCATGGCCTTTCCCTCCCTGCCAGTTCTTCCCTGCCAGTACTGTATTGCCCTGCAAGCAGCTTTTAGGGTCCACCCACAAAGCTCAACACCCACCTGGTTTGGGAACTGCAAGTGACTGGAGTGGGGTTGTGAATAGGGTTCAGTGATAATTTCTGTCACTTTGTAGCAGGCAAAGTGCCCTTTTTTTTGTTCCATAGGCTGGAAGGGGGGAAAGTTATCTAGTTTGAGCTGTCATCTTTGATTATTTTGCTGAGTCACGGTCATAATGTATTATCAGCCTTCAGCAGACTGTAATGAGAATTTGGTCACTCTTGCTCTGAGTGCTTCCAAATGTGCCAGGCAGGCCTTCATGTGAATATGAATAGCGACTGACACTTTTAATGGTGCTTCAAATGAATTGTACATCCTCCTCAGTTCCTAGGATGAACAACTGAACTTTCGACTCTCCTGTACAGGAGAGCCCTAGGCTATCAGTCTTTTGTGAGAGGGGTTTAAGTACATACTGGGAAATGTAGGTTTGTACAATTAAAGTAGATTACAGTGCTCTGTGGGTTGTATGGGGTGTTGGGGGGGTAGTACCTCTGCTGTGGGACACGCCATGCTCCTTCTGGGGTAGTTTGGTCCCCACCCTACACTCACCTCTCCCCTGTGGCTCCTAGAAGCTGTCAGGATGTGATAGCAGCCACACACCATGAATGGCTTCGACTGGCTGGCTAAACCAGGTGAAGGTAGCCAATGGGTTTCAAACCCTCGGTCAGTTAGGGATTTCCCCTGCATGCGAAGACAGGTTCCAGCAGATTGAGTGAATGAGACTAATAATGAGTCCAATAGCCAAGAAGGCAGTTTCTGCATATGCCATAGATGTAGAGGGAAGCGGTGGGCAGATGGGGCTTGTCAGCCTGGGAGAAGGAAAAAACTGATCCTAAACCTCCACTGTCTTCTGGGATATTTTCAGGAGAAAAAAGATTAAGGAGTAACCCCTACACCAATCCCAAGTGGAGTCCCTAAGATGGTTGGGTGGCACCTTGTACTACTACTGGCAACCCCTGCAGCCAAGCTGCTGCCAAACGTATTGCTCTGCTTTCCTTAGAACCACATCAGTGAGGGCAAGAGGAGGGTCTTGTTGCCTGGGCAGCCCAGGATCTCCGTATACAGTCTGGAACCCCAGGGAGCTCACTTTGGTGCTGCTAACACAGTGGTTTGACTTCACCCCTGCAGACACACTCCACTGTCTCTTGAGGCATTCTATCCCTGAATGTGGAAAAGACAACTTTTGTCCTGGTGTCTAAGCTTCTCTTTCTGGCCTCTCCTCACCCACTTTCCTCAAACGCCTACCAGGTCATGTCCCTCCCCAGTCTTGCTTGCCTGGATGAAGGCTAGAGAGAGATGTTCAAGCGTGTGCAGAAACTAGCCTACAGTACAAAGGTAAAATGTACATTCATTGCCCCCTGCTTTTGTTCCTGGCCCCACTGTGGCTAGCATGTGGGCTAGCAGAAGGTGTTGCAGGGTGAAAAAGGTCCTCCACCAACCACATAACAAATCCACATTAAAAAAAGAATAAGAAGGTTTGGCAAGTGATGGGGAAATGTATTGAAAAGTGTGGGATGAACAAAAGAACAGGAAGACGTATAAACACCCCACAATCAAATCAGGATAAAAGCAGGCTAGATGCTCGTCATATAAACACCCCCGCAAACAAATTGGAATGAATGTTCACTTACAAACTGGATATAATCTAACAACACTGTAAGCATTGTGCAAGCAAATCATAATAAATGCTCCGTAGTAAGGTTGTTTGGGGGAGCCTACAGAGAGGGAGAGTCTGTGTCTGGTGCAATAATGGGCTGTTTGGGATTCCTTTTTAATTTTTGCAAGCTTCCACTGTGAATGCTGTGCCTTCATTCTGCATATCAGAGAAAGCAGGAGATGTACAGAACTCCCTTTGCAGCTGCCCCATCTACCACTGTGACTTGTAAAGTCTGCCCCACCTTTGCAGAACAGCAGAATAATCTATCTTGAGCACAAGGGAGGTGCCCAAGGGACCGGGGGGGGGGGGAGAGAAGTCGAAATACTGATGTAGAAGGACCTTTGAAAGGTAGCTGCAAACATTTACATTTTAAAAAAATGACCAGAAATTTGTGAATCGGGGAATGTCAGTATGGTGCCATTGCACATACTTTTAGTCTGATGTGGCCCATTCATGTTTCAGATCTTTTTGTAACACAAAGGTCTACTTTATTATACTTTTTCCTATGGTGAGATTCTTCCTTTTTTATGTAGTGAAGTATGCTTGTGAATTTATGCTTTTAATGTACCGTATGCATTGTCAATTAAATACCTAAGGCACAGCCCTGCACTACTTATATAGCAAGTTTTCTATTTACCCTGTCCTAGAAAGTATTTCCTCCTTTCTGTTACTAAATATATACTGTATGTATCAATTTCCATCAAACATAATTTTTAAAATAAAAATTGGTGTCCTCTTTTGTTGTTGTTTTTTGGAGGGGGAGATGGGTAGGTTGATTCACTCCCAAACAACATCTCATCCGTGGGTGTAGCAAAGGGGAGGCAGGGAGGGGCAGCTGCCCCCCTAAATCAATAAAAATACATTGCAAACAGTATGTCTTTTTGAAAACGCAATGTTTGTCAGGAGGGGCATGTTAATGCTTTGGCAGAGCTATGCCATGAGCTATGAGCGTGAATCTAAACACCTTTGCAGCATGATAAGGAAAAGAAGTATTAACATACCAGTGTCCGGAGCAGATAAGATACTCTGGGCGTGTAGTTTTTCTTTTTTCCTGAAACTCTTCATTTAGCACTAAAGCGGTACATGTGTCAGATGATTCTATGTTGGAATTAAGCTCTTTTTCATATATATTTATAAATTAAGAAACTGCAAATGGAGAGCTTAGAAAAGGACCATTCCTATTCTGAAAATCCACAGCAGCCAGTGGTCGCAGCGGAGGACTATGCAGTTCCAGGTAACAAATATTATTCTGGGAAAGGGGAATATTCTAATCCAATTCTGTTAAAATTACCTTCTCTCCAGTAGACCCTATTTAACGGGCTGCACCTATTTTTCTGGCACGTGTCTCTGATAAAACTGTTCCTATTTTTTACCTTTGGGGGGGGGAAATGTTGGGGATATGTCTTTCCCAAATTTTCTTAGGCTGCATTCCTATATTCAGTTACCTGGGAGTAAGTCCCATGGAGCTCAGTGGGGGCTTACTTTTGAGGAGGCATGCATAGGGATTACATGCACAAGTGCAGCAGGATTGTTCAGATTTCATCCCCTTCTTCACAGTCTTTAAAAACCTGAAAATATAAATACCATGGTTTTTTTAAGGCTGCATTCACAATGTTACGGTTAAAGCACGTTCAAAAGACATTTCCCCCCTCAAAGAATTCTGGGCATTGTGGTTTGTTGAGGGCTACTGGGAATTGTAACTCCATGAGGGGAAAACTAGAGTGACCGGGATTCTTTGAGTGTTCTAAAGGTATAGTCCGTGTACACAACTGAAGTGTGATATAAGGTTACTGAACACATACTCTACCCAGAAAACCTGTTTGTTCTGGTCAGTTCCACTCTTAATGACACATTTGTCTTCACTCAAAGTTGCATATCTGAATGGAGGACAAATTTATCTCAGCAGCACAGAACCCCAGGAAACGGGTGTTTGAAAAACTGTGGGTGCAGGGACATCAGAAGAGGCATAGCCCCATGGTGACTCTGCCTTATGGGCTATCTGCCTAATAACAACCTCCTGGTAACTTGTATGGCTGCCTGAGGCTTTAAAGTTTTGCTGCTGAATGCAAGGATAGTTAATGGTGCAGCATACATTATCCAAAATTTGATCCTGGATGAACATGCTGACATGGTATGTATCATGGTGACCTAATTGGATGAGGTGTGGGAGTGAATTTGTTTCAGTTGTGTCCACCAGGTTTCACCATACAATAGGAAGTTAGACCCAAGGGACAGGAAGGTGAAGTGCAATGATCTATCATGACTGCCATCGCTTGAACCAGATACCCAATTTAGCCTTTGCCAGGTTTTGACTACATATTTCTGAAGCTGGGTGCTCAGGATAGGACAAGGGCTCCATTGACTCCCAGTACGTTTCCGAGCACAATTCAAAGTGTTGAATTCAATTTAAAGCCCTAAACGTATACCTGAAGGAGCATCTCCACCCCTGCCCATTCAGCCAGGACGCTGAGATCCAGCACCAAGGGCCTTCTGTGAAAAGTGTAGCCACAGGGAGGCAGAGGGCCTTCTTGGTAGTGGCACCCACCCTGTGGAAAGCCCTCCCATCAGATGTCAAGGAGATAAGTAACTATACAACTTTTAGAAGACATCTGAAGGCAGCCCTGTATAGGGTTTTTTATTGTTTAATGTTTTATTATGTTTTTATATATATTGGAAGCTGCCCAGAGTGGCTGGGGCAAACCAGTCAAATAGGCAGTGGATTGATGGATTGATTGATTGGGCAACCCTATTTTCATCAGAGAAATGTTGGAGGGTATGCAAATGGTACAAGGAGTCTCTGGAGGCTTCCTATTTTTTCCTCCAGTTCACGGATGGGGGATAGGATCTGAATGCTCAAATAAAGCTTCTATGCACTCCTAATATCTATTCATGTGGCCAAGTGGGTATAAGGTAAAGGTAAAGGACCCCTGGATGGTTAAGTCCAGTCAAAGGTGACTATGGGGGGCAGCACTCATCTCGCTTACAGGCCGAGGGAGATGGCGTTTGTCCACAGACAGCTTTCCAGGTCATGTGGCCAGCATGGCTAAGCTGCTTCTGGCACAATGGAACACAGTGACAGAAGCCAAAGTGCACGGAAATGCCATTTACCTTCCTGCCACAGCGGTACCTATTTATCTACTTGCACTGGCGTGCTTTCGAACTGCTAGGTTGGCAGAAACTGGGATAGAGCAATGGGAGCTCGCCCCTTCATGCAGATTCGAGCCACCAACCTTCTGATTGGCAAGCCCAAGAGGCTCAGTGGTTTAGGCCACAGTGCCACCCGTGTGTTGGGGGTGGGGCCTGCTGCTGAAGTCCCACCCACCCCCAATGCACATTGACTGCAAACATCCATTATATGAACAGGACTTTTCTGTTCATCTTCCTAACCCGACACTCAGGCTGAAAGGGTTCTCTTGGTGGTGGCACCATCCTCTATTCTTGCAACCATCTCATCGGATTCTATTTCCTCCTGGCGTCGTCTCTTCCTCTACTTGCTTCTTTGCTCTTGCAGAGGTTGCTGTCACACGCCATTTGAGAGACCGAGAGCTTCTCAGAAAAAGGAAAGCCGAGGCGGAAGAAAAAAACACTCACCAGTGGGTCCTGAGGTAAATTAGGAGGATGACAGTGGTGACATTGTCTGACCACTATAAATTTTATTCAACTGCCCCTTTAGTTTCTGAGATGTCACTATGCCAGGGTTTCTCAGACTTGGGTCTCCAGCTCTTTTTGGAATACAACAGGACCAGTGGTCAGGGATGATGGGAATTGTAGTCCAATAATAGCTGGAGACCCAACTTTGGGAAGCCCTGCACTAGACATTGCCTGCATGCTTTCAAGCATGTATTTGAAATTTAAGGCTAAAGGCTTGTTGGACTTAAAAACCACGCTATACCTCAGCTATGTGTAATGTTAGTCCAGTGGTCTTGTCTGTACAGGACTGCAGTTATTTGCACTATTATCCTAGACTTGTGTTTATCTTTCAGAAATTGGGTCCCTTGGGCTGTAGAGGGGAGTAGTTAAGGGGAAGTTTTGGGAGTGGGGGAATAGTTTGTAGGGGAAGGGATTAGCAACAAGGTTCAGCTGCCAACCACTCCCTCCTGCGGGCTAATACTTCCTTTTTATTATTAAATATATCTTTATTAATTTAAAATAAATACATTTATGAAAAACAGACGTACATACAAGTAAACAAACATACAATCAAACAAACAAATAACCGAAAAATCAAACAAACCACCACACTATCAGATATAAGAAGATTAATATAATTATCATATATAGGTAAAGGTAAAGGGACCCCTGATCATTAGGTCCAGTCGTGGCCGACTCTGGGGTTAGGGTGCTCATCTTGCTTTATTGGCCAAGGGAGCCGGTGTACCGCTTCCAGGTCATGTGGCCAGCATGACTAAGCCGCTTCTGGCGAACCAGAGCAGCGCACGGAAACGCCTTTTACCTTCCCACCAGAGTGGTACCTATTTATCTACTTGCACTTTGACATGTTTTCGAACTGCTAGGTTGGCAGGAGTAGGGACCAAGCAATGGGAGCTCACCCCGTCGCGGGGATTCGAACCGCTGACCTTCTGATCGGCAAGTCCTAGGCTCTGTGGTTTAACCCACAGCTCCACCTGCATCCCATCATCATATATACTCCTGGGCTAATGCTTCCTATTCAGCTGCAACTGAATGTATTTTGGTCCTGGGATACTCAGCGGCTGCATCCCTCACCCTAGATTAAATTCTGTCCTTTCCCCCCTGTGCTCTCACTGAACCATCATCACGGAAGCCAACCTGTTGTTAAAAATGAAAGGCAGAATTTCAAAAGCAGCCCACCACTGATTCTCGTGAACATCCTTGCAAGCAGGGCCCTTCAAAGCAATCCATCAGATCCCTTTATACCAAAATGCCTTTTGTGTACTACAGGGAGCAGAAGAGGAGCAAGCCAACAGGAAGGGGAAGAGGGGCCCGGAGAGGCAGGGGCAGGGGCAGAGGCCAGCAGCAGGCTCCAGAGCCACAGGAAGAACCTCAGCGGGAAACAGTGGTGGAGGAAGAAAAGCCTGAGCTACAGGTGACTAAATTGGAGGAGGTGGCCCAGAAGAGCCTAGATCTCCCAGCGAAGTCTTCTATCCCTTTTCTGGAAGCTGGAGAACTATATACTCAGAAGGAACTGGCGGAAGGAGTCCCCCTTGCGAGTGCTGCTGAGGAGCTGTGCACTCAGCAGGAAACAGCTGGTGCAACCCCAGCCGGAAGTGCTGTTTTCTCCATGGGTAAGGATCCTGCAATCTGTAAGGATGAATGTGTGCTTCCTGATGACCTGTTTGTTGATCATTCTCCCCGATTTGTTTGCAGAGCCGTTAGACATCACTGGTTGTTTTGATGCATATTCATTCAGATTTCTTCTTTTTTAAGGGACTTGGACTGGTCCACACTAGAACAAATGTGGACTCCATCCTTTGGTCTGGGTGGGACAGCCCTTTCTCAGTTTTAAATGTAGGATTTCTCTGATTCGGAAAAGCCCTGCATTTTATTTTATTTTTTGGTTTTCACATATTACATCACAATACAGATGTACCAAAGCCAACACCATTTCTTCCCCATACATTTACATTTATATTTCCTCAATCCATCATATTCTTCTTTTCTCCTTCCTCCCACTTCCCTCCGCCCCCACTCGATTTCCTCCACATTATACAATTTACAATAATCTTTGCATTCTACAATCTTCTCAAATCATCTATATATTCTTATTATCTTTCCTTACTAATTTTCCTTCCATCCAGTACTTCACATTTTAATCTAGGCATATTAGTGTGTCTTTTTTTGAGCAATATTTTGCCATATATTCATCAAAACATTTCCACTCCTTTTTAAATTTTTGATTCAACTGATTTCTTATTATAGAAGTTAATTTTGCCAAAATTAAATATTAATTTAGTTTACAAATCCATTCCTCTGTGGGTATAGTTTGTGACTTCCACCAAGCAGCAATCACTATTTTAGCAGCTGTACTTGCATATAGAATAATCCCCCCCGTGGTATCTCTTCATCTATCAATCCAAGGAACTATGTCTCTGGTTTCTTTGTTATTGATATTTTCAGCATCTTTAGTTCTTCATGTACTACTATCCAAAATTTCTTAATTTCCTCACACCTCCACCACATGTGTATTGTTGTTCCTATTTCTCCACCACATCTCCAACAGAGGTTGGAGGAAAAGCCCTGCATTTAAAGGGATAGTGATGTGGGACAACACTGGGATGGGCTGGAGTCGTGTGTACACCCCTACATGAATGAGAAGACACAGTGATGTGAATCCACATTTTGCTCCAGTTTGGACAAAGCACTCTCCCCACCTGCAATACCAGAAATTGGTATTCAGAGGCGTGCTGCCTCCAACAGTGGAGGCATTTTGTTACCTCTGCTTACCCCAGTAACTATCTCAGGGCTCACTAGTTGGATCAAATAAGGATTCAGTCGTTGCTCCAGCTTTACTGCTGGAACTGAATCGGCCCTAACACATAGCACAAATCCATTGCTTTGCCCCAACCTCCTGGATCATAAAGCTGCAGGAACACTGAATAAAAGTACTGTAACTATTCGCTGCTTTGTTTTAGAAACTGCCTAGATTGCCCCAACAGAGGCAATCTAAAGCTAAGCAGTTATCTGAAACAACAACGTGATTTAATTATTGGAAGCCTCCTGGCCTCTGAATTGCTTTTTGTTATACAAAGGGAGAATACAAATAGTTTTTGCTCTAATTATTCTCCATATTCTTCCCCTTCATACCTGCTAATATGAATTGTTGATGTTGTTACAGGTAATGAAAAATAATGAAGAAACCTTAATAACTTACAGGGAGAGTGTAAAATTTAGCTAGATTGGGGCCATAGGGATGAATGCAACATAGTGCTCAGGGGAGCGTTCTTGCAGCGCAAGCATTTTAGCTCGTCAGGAAGAACAATCTCCATGCTACTGTTTGGGGGTTCCCCTGATTCCTGCCCCCTCAAGCTATGGGGAGGGCTTGCTGGGGTGGGGGAGAGAAAGGGCAAAATACCCTGTTGTGCCAGCAGAAGCTCTTGTATTGGCTTCTGCTAACGGGGATCATTTGTAGAATCCGGCCCATATGTTTGATCAAGACAAATTGTTATGTTAGCCATCAGCCTTTTGTTTTGCCGTAACTAGTAGTTACTGTGAGTACTAGATATTATTGTGTTGCAGTTGCATAGCGTGGGTTGCCAGTGCCCGGGGCTGCACAGAGGGGGTGGGTGGAAAGGAAATGGACGAAGTACGCATGCACATTCAACTGCCTAGTGGCTTCCACGTCACCCAGGAGGTTGCAGCCACAGAGATAAGAAGAGTCGTTCCATCGTCTGGAGAGGTCACTTCCTTGTTTGCATGGAGAAGCCATTTTCAATAGCGGCCAGAAGTACGCAGTTGTACTGAGGCAGCACCAAGTGTTGAATTTTTGCGCCCTCTAACAATTTTGCACCCGGGGCAACTGTCCCTGTGGCCCCAACCCCCACCCTACGCCATTGTTGTGTTGATTATTGCTGGGACTGCCTCAACCAAACAGAAACCTTTATAACTTAAGGTTTTCTTCCTTTTCAGAACCAGAGGAGACACCAAGATCAGAAGAACCAGGAGAAATTCCTCAGTCCGTGGAAAATGATCATTTGGAACAAAAGTTCTATGGCTTGCTTTAATTGGCAGTAATTTTTCCACTGTTCAACTTGAAACACTGTTAGAATACATGATACCTGCTATTCTTGTGTGAGCAATAAAAGCCGGCGGCCTTTGCTGCTGTCACCTTTCTGCAATTTCCTTGGAAGTCATAATCCCTGAAACCCTCAGTAGTTCTGTTACATGCTTCCAATTTCCCCATGAGATTAGAAGTTCTGGAGCCAGCACGACCTGAGTTTGGCTTCCTCAGTCAGGACAACAGACACTTAACTGCATTTTTAGTATTTGGATTACTTACAAATATTAGAGTTCACATCAGACACCTTGCATCACATCTTCAGAAAGAGCCTTCCTGAACCTATAAGGTCCCAAGCTCACAACAGCTCTCCCTCTCATCCTCTGTTTCCGTTGAGTTTATTTTCAGGCTGGAGTTTATTTGCTTTTCCTACATTTAATCCGGACTTCCTCATAATGCAGAAAATCTGATAATAAAAAACAACACATTATGCATCTAGCATGGAAGCTTATTAGCACAATCTGCCCCGGTGGCTGGTTTTGTCATGTGGGTACTACCACATCCCTATTTCTATTGGCTCCTTACCTGAGCACAACATCGCCATTTTGTTTGCAGTAGGGAAGAAGCCTATTTCCACTTATGGCCACATGCCCCATTCAGAGGAGCCAGATCTCAGTATATAAACTGTGTCGGTGTGTTTTTAAAATAGTTAAATATAGAAGTTTTGTTCAGGACCTGTTCATCACTCTTTCACTTTTCACAATACTTCAGTTTATATATATAAGGTAAAGGACCCCTGGACAGTTACGTCCTGTCAAAGGCGACTATGGGGTGCGACGCTCATCTCATTTTCAGGCCGAGGAAGCCAGCATTTGTCCACAGAGAGCTTTCTGGGTCATGTGGCCAGCATGACTAACCACGTCTGGAACACCAGAATGGAAGCCAGAGCACACAGAAACGATGTTTACCTTCCCGCCACAGCGGTACCTATTTATCTACTTGCACTGGTATGCTTTCGAACTGCTAGGTTGGCAGAAACTGGGATAGAGCAATGGGAGCTCACCCTATCATGCAGATGGGGTGAGCAGCTGAACTTGTCAGTGGGAAACTATATGAATGGAGGAGGTGAAGAGAAAGGGTCCTTCAAATGGTCTGGTGGCAAGACTCCCCCAGGTCAGATCGGGTAAATGAAAAGTGATAAGGAAAAGGGAGTTGGAAAGAGACTTTATCTTTGCATGCCCCTCGTTCATTCCTGTTAGGGAACTGACATCGGAGCTAGAGGCGGAGGGAAGGCTCTCAAATGATGCTGGAGAAGGGCCCAGCAGGGAGAGAGGCAGCTCCGCAGATGGGGAAGCAAATCAGCGCAACACCAGGGATATAGAGGGGCTGATGGGGGAATCGGCGAGAGGGCTCCAGGACTCTTCACCGGACACCAGCGGGGAGAGCATGGGTCCTCCGCTACCCACGCCCACCCTGCGCAGAAGACTTCCGTGCAGAGAGAGTAGGAGGAGACTGGGTGTCAAACAACTTTTATGTTGGAAAAGATTTAAGAAACGCCCACTGACGGATTCTGCTAGCGACTGAGGCAGCCACAAAGTGAAGGGCTGCCCAGACTGAAAGGTTTAGCAAGGCAACAAAGCCTGGAGAGGCGGCAACTTACGCACGAGCAACCCATACACATTACAATTCCCTAATAGTGGAAAGTGCCCAGCGCTGCCCAGGTATTTTTTAGAAACCAAAACATATTGTGATTTTAAAACATTGTGCAATTTGGACCTGTCAACATCAAAAATCAGGTGAAGTCAATCCAAAGTCATGTTTTGATCCACCACCTTGATTCAAAATGATAAGTGACATCCAAACAGTGACAAAGACCCTGACCCCGCTTCAGGAACCCTTGTGCTAGGGGTGGTGACGATATCCCTGTTGGAATGTTCAAGGATGCAGGAGAGGATATCTTGTTTAATACTTCCTTCCTAACTTGCGCTAGCAGGCTTGTTTAAGCCTCCCTATCAGATTCCTGGCAATTCCTCTTATATCCCCCTTAAAAGAATAAACACTCCACAGTCTTGTTTAAAGTATATAAAAGAAAATTGCTCACACATTCAGTTCACAGATGGATCCCTGAAGGCAGACATAGTTACAAAGTATATACATGTGAGTCTATCCCATATGGAGGTAGTCCCTTTGTTTGCTGAAAGCCAACAGAGCATCTCTAGCTAAAAAGCTGGTGGTCCTATGATGGAGGAAGCCGAAGAGAAAAGAGAGGGAGGGTGCTGTATGCCTAGTGCTTTTGTACCTGCACAGGTACTGTAAGGTCATGCCCACCTCTAGTCACTGTCACAGTCCAGTTCACAGGCGCTCGAAGTCCCGGCTGGGGACGTTGGGACTGGGGGCAAGATGGCGGGGTGGGAGCAGGAATGGGAGTCCAGAAGCCAGGAGTCAGAAAGCCAAGAGTCCGAGGGTCAGAGAGCCGGGAGTCAAGAAGCCAAGGGTCCGACGATCAAGGAGCAAGAAGTCACAAAGTCGGGTCTGGGGATCAAGAAGCAAGGATCAATGAAGTCAGGGGTCCGAGGAGCAAGGAGTCAAACACAGAAAGGGAGGGAACATGTTGCTGTGGCAAAGAGCTGAAGGGACAATGCTGACCTTATATCCCTTCCCGGCTCTTGCCACCAGGTGCTGTGAGTTACCAATTGGCCTCACCTGTGTGGCCGCGCCTTGCCTCTTCAGAACAAACTTAGGAAGGCCCCAGTCTTGCAGAGTCCTATTGGTCACAGGGTCTGGCTCCTGCATGCACACCTGACAGTCATATGCAAAGAAAGTATGCCCCAGCCAGGAGGAAACAGGAAGTTTTTGAATGGCTGGACCAAACATCCCCTTGCATGTCCACTCTAGGAAAACAAGGAATGTTGTACTTGACTGCTACTTAAGTATCACATCCCACAAACCCATGACGAAGCTTGGGTGTGGTCACATCAAAGTCACATTTCAGTCTGCCATTTTGATTAAAAATGGCACCTGCCACCCAAACAACAACATAGATCCCCATCCCCACCTCAGGAACCTCTTTGCGGAGTTTGGTGGTGCTGTCACAAGAGACAGATGAAACTATGTCGAAAAACGGGCAAAGTCATGCCAAAGATCTGCCATTTTGATTCAAAATGGGGGGTGAAGAGCAAACACAATGAACACCATCACCTCCACCTCGGGAACCCTCATGCCAAATTTGGCGATACGTAGAGAGTTGTCTAAACTTACAGAAAACAAACGAGCAGAAAGACAAAACCACTTTCAAAAATATACAGTAGATTCCAATTTCCTTGTTTGTGAGTGTGCATAGTCCCATTTTCCACTATGAAACCTGTGCCAGAATGTAAGTGGGGACTCCTGTGAATAAATGAAAATGAAAATAGTCTGCTGCATAGAAACTAGATGTCAGGGAGACTGAAGCTAGCCTAATCTTCTATTTGCTACTGTTTCGTATGCAGGATTTTTCATTTTTTATTTGTATTTGTGTGGAGGAGCATTCCACCCTGTGGGCTCCCACCAGCAGCCCAAAGTGGTATATTATAACCCAAGGATAGGTTACCACCTTAGTGAGAAATAAATGTGTGTCTGCATACAGGTAGACAACACCCTTTGGTTGTACCATCTGCTTTCCAGTTAAAGAAAGATATAAAGGGGAAGACAAGAAACAGAAAAATATACATTACTTCCTCATTCAACTCTCTGCTGCACACAACCACCCTATTTGCCTTTCTGAGCTGAAGGGCAGTATGGGAAAGAAGAATGCCATCTAGTGTTTTCGTCTCATTTACGTAAATGCACAATGGGACAAAACTGAGTGAGGTCTGGAACCCATGACACAGTTTATTGAACTGTACTGGCTCGGACTGTGACCAGTTCCAGATTCTTTAGAACAGTGGTATTCAAACCTTGTTCCAGGGAATGTTGAGGTTCATCAGGAGATCAGTTATGGCACACAAAGTTCCCAGAAAGAGCCCCTTGCCTGATACTACTGATCTTCAGTTGCAGTGTTCATTGTGTCATGGGCTTTCCACTGTTCTTGTGACACAAGAATCTGGTCCATCAGGACTGGACCGTGTGTTGTGGCTGTGGGTGGCGCTGTGCTCTAAACCACTGAGCTTCTTGGGTTTGCCAATCAGAAGGTTGGCGGTTCGAATCCGTATGACGGAATGAGCTCCCGTTGCTCTGTCCCAGCTCCTGCCAACCTAGCAGTTCGAAAGTACACCAGCGCAAGTAGATAATTAGGTACCGCTGCAGCGGGAAGGTAAACGGCGTTTTTGTGCACTCCGGCACTTGCCATGGTACCAGTAGCACCAGTAGCAGTTTCGTCCTGCTGGCCACATGACCCAGAAAGCTGTCTGTGGACAAGCACCGGCTCCCTCGGCCTGAAAGCGAGATGAGCGCCGCAACCCCATAGTCACCTTTGACTGGACTTAACCATCCAGGGGTCCTTTACCTTTACCATTTACCTGTGGCTTTGGATATAACAGGGGTGGTGATGGGTACCCTGTGGCCAGATTATGAAGTAACACAAGGCCATTACTTTGCTTGCTTTGTGAATATGAGCAGAAGGAGGTGCAAGCAGCTATAAATCTGGAGGGAAGAGAAGCCTTCTTGGGCTTTTTACTGAAACAGGGTGGAATGAGCACCATCTGCTGTTTTTCCAGAGGTACAAATACAATTTTATATATTTCCGTATATTTGAATGACATTTTAGTTGATTAATCATATGCCTTTCGTGGGTCAATTCATCTTAAATAAATGTGTATTTTGCCAAAATCTCGGCATGTGTGTTTGTGTGATACAGTCAAAGTTTACAAGTTACGGTAATAAAGTAGAAACTGCTACTCACTTTTCGAAGGCCATCTTTAATCATTTTGTTTTCCTTTGCTATTACAGTAATACACTTGGAATAAAAATTAAAAAGACACAAGCATGCCTTTAACGCACAGTTCCACCCACTCAAATTGGCCAGCTTGCCTCTTGAGGAAATCTTTCAGGAAGCAGAAGTGGTCCTCAGCAGCCCACCCCCATGAATATCTTCATTACACCATCTGAGCACACATCCTCCAGATAGTCTTTACTCCTTGGTGATGCCAACTATATTACAGGAGACACGTGGTGGGAAGGGGATAAAATTGCTCAGCTCCCCAAAGATCTAGCCATTTTGGACCTGGGCTCCATCTTTAACGTGCAATATGGAACTTTACTCTTTTTAACTCATTATGCTCATCTTTCCTTGCTCACGGCTCCCCCGTTCTCTTTCATTCCTCTTTTTCCTTCTTGTTGGGTGGAGAATCTCAGGCCTGGGAACTGGATGCAACCCTCCAAGGATTTTTTGCTGGCCCTTGAGAGTCTCCTCAGGCCACACAATCCCGCACGGCCCTAATTGGCACCCTCCTTTTAATGTTTTTTTTTTGGGGGGCGTTGCCTAGATAGAATGTCCTTCTGCTCTGATAATGCTTCTTGCTTACCTGAACAGATGATGGAGGTGGTGTGTAGAATGAACAGTTTCTACCCATGGGCCGTGAGGCTGCTGAATGGAAGACAGCAACATTGCAGCTGACGTTCAGGGTTGGTGGTCGTACGACAGCACACAGAGTGTAACAAGGACTGAGAGATTGTGGGGGCGAGGGGGGGCTTGTTTAATCTCACTGTAGACAAGTGGTACAGTGACAATATAGTATTTCTATTTTCTATTCTATTTCTATATAACTAGCCTACTGTACAAAGGTAAGAGTCATGGGTGTAGCCAAGGGGGGGGCAGGGGGCAGCTGTCTGCCCTAAATCAACACAAATCAATACAAATCTGAGGTTCTGCCCCCTCTAACAAAAGCCTCCCCCCCAGAAAAAAATCCTGGCTATGACCATTGTAAGATATATCTTCTTTTGTCTATGGCTCCTGCAATGTGGCCTCTGGAAGATTTCCCTAGAAAAGAATGTGGCTCTCTAGCTGAGAAAGATTCCCTTCCCTTGCCTGGTTGAAGATGAGCAATGGAGAGAAGGTACTGGTAGATCTACTAGATCTAGTGGGACTTGCTCCACACCAGAGCGAAATGTAGATCCCACATTTAAAGTGGGAAAGGTCCCGGGCAACAATGGGCTGGGACCTACATTTTGTTCCCATATCCGCAAGACCCTGATAACTTGCAGAAGATGAGTAAGGATTTCTGACTCCCAATGGTTTAACAATAGCAATAAGAATACAACTCCCATTTTCCCGAAATTATGCTTTCGAAATAAAGAATGCAGTGTGTGAGAGTGGGGCAGGAGTAACCAAGAAGAGATTTTTTTTTCCCCTGGAAGGACTGTGAGCTCAGTTCCGTTCTGCAACTCAAAACAATTTCCTGCACTCAGAATTCGCTCTAAATGTATGTCTTTTGCACCAGGCTTTATAGTTGCTCAGGGGTTCTAGTAAAAAGCAAAAGGGGGTCCTGGAAACCTGAAGTCTGCCCACCCTAGAGAATGGAGTGGTTTGTAGAAGTTGGCCAACCCTGTCTGTTGCCTGTAAACAGATAAAAGGCCCTCCCAGTGCTCCTATTGCTGCGTCCAGAAGTTTGCAACCTCTTGAGAGTCCTTGCTACAAGGACTAAATGTGCTTCTGTTGCAAGCAGCCTACACAATGGTGTCTTGGAAAAGCAAGAAAAGGAGGGGAAGAATTGTGAAGCACCCAGTCACAAAACATTTTGGATTTGTGGAAAGGAAATGAGACAATCCACCATGATCTGTCACTTTTGTGCATGCAACCCAGAACGTGAAGCCAGCAAGTTCTGCCACTGACTTCAGTAGAATGTAGACGGCACTCTAGAATCATAGAGTTGGAAGAGACCACAAGGGCCATCAAATCCAACCCCCTTCCAAGCAGGAAACACCATCAGAGCACTCCTGACATATGGTTGTCAAGCCTCTGCTTAAAGACCTCCAAAGTAGGAGACTCCACCACACTCCTTGGCAGCAAATTCCACTGTCAAACAGCTCTTACTGTCAGGAAGTTCTTCCTAATGTTTAGGTGGAATCTTCTTTCTTGTAGTTTGGATCCATTGCTCCGTGTCCGCTTCTCTGGAGCAGCAGAAAACAACCTTTCTCCCTCCTCTATGTGACATCCTTTTATATATTTGAACATGGCTATCATATCACCCCTTAACCTCCTCTTCTCCAGGCTAAACATGCCCAGCTCCCTTAGCCGTTCCTCATAAGGCATCGTTTCCAGGCCTTTGACCATTTTGGTTGCCCTCCTCTGGACACGTTCCAGTTTGTCAGTGTCCTTCTTGAACTGTGGTGCCCAGAACTGGACACAGTACTCCAGGTGAGGTCTGACCAGAGCAGAATACAGTGGCACTATTACTTCCCTTGATCTAGATGCTATACTCCTATTGATGAGGCCCAGAATTGCATTGGCTTTTTTAGCTGCCGCGTCACACTGTTGGCTCATGTCAAGTTTGTGGTCAACCAAGACTCCTAGATCCTTTTCACATGTACTGCTCTCAAGCCAGGTGTCCCCCATCTTGTATTTGTGCCTCTCATTGTTCAAACCTGGTTCAAAGATCACCTAGAATTCTTATAAATCATCTTGGAAGAGAACTAGAAA
Organism: Podarcis vaucheri; assembly: GCF_965113315.1. NCBI lineage: Eukaryota > Metazoa > Chordata > Lepidosauria > Squamata > Lacertidae > Podarcis > Podarcis vaucheri. Next base: position 35,424,556 of record NC_138755.1, on the reverse strand, counting down.
AATAATTTGCTGCACTGTAAATGGTTGGATCTCCAGTGATTCAAGGGACTCAGAATTATACAGCTACAAATAAAACATTTTAAATGTGTTGTGAAGTGCAATATACAAATGTGACACTAGATGGTGACAGTTAGCTATGCAAAATCCAATGTATTTTTCAAAACGTTTTTTAAAAAAGCATTTTTACAGAGTTTTTATATGTTTGTAGATTCCACTGACGAGCTTTACTTTTTTGAAAATAAAACAAAAAGCTTGATTATGTGCTTTATGGTTAGGGACAGAACATGTAGAGTGGTTTTGCTTGTTTTTTGACAGAAAGCTCAAAAACTTAAGAGGACTTGAAGGGAAGGTTCCACTATTCAGGGCTGGAGTTTATTCAGTTAGAATATCCAATTCTTTCCCCTTTGTTCTGCAGCTCTTTTGTATGCCCCCCCCCTTAGGTCCATGACAAAAAAAGGAGCAAAACAAAAATTCCAAACATTCATTAAATGAAACCCAAACATATCACATAGCCAAGAGCATGTAAAAATTGTAAGAATATGCAAAATTGCCCAGTGCGTGTTCTTTATTCATATCAAAGAATCTGCTGGCATTTTGGCACAAACGTTTTCAGAATTTTGGTACACCGTAGAAATCTGGAACTGCAACCCATTCTTCACTATACACATGGACAAAGAAATAATCAGTGGTATATAATAACATAAAAAAAAAATTCCAGTTGAAACACTAGAACCCAATGAATCTGATTGGCAAGTAGGATGAAGCCAGACCAAAGAAAGCACTTCTTCACGCAGCACAATAATTAACTTATGGTGGGCACTCACGTTCCATAAGAGCTGGCAGTGGTCAGTAGCTTGGATAACTTTAGAAAAGGATTGCTGAGGAAACACATTCCCTGAAGACTAGCTTGCAAATAGTTATTTGCCACCATAATTGAAGTAGTCATGTTGGCTGGTCGTATACCTCTGAACAGCAGGTGCCAGGAACGAAGGAAGGCCATCACTCTTATCGTGCCCTGCTCGCCAAAACCCAGAGGTTTTGAACTCATCACTGTTTTAAGAATGGTTCTTGGTCTGATATGGAAACATGTGTAAACTAAGAAGCTGCCTTATCAGAGAAGAGATCCATCTAGCTCAGAATTGTCGACATTGGCTATGGCTCTCCAGGGCGTCTTTCTCATACTGGAGATTGAACTTGGAACATTTTACATGCAAGGTAGATGGTCTCCTACAAGGCCCTTTCATATTCTGTAAGTACAGTATTTTTTGCTCTATAAGACTCACTTTTTCCCTCCTAAAAGGAGGGGAAATGTGTGTGCGTCTTATGGAGCGAATGCAGGCTGCACAGGTATCCCAGAAGCCAGAACAGTAAGAGGGATTGCTGCTTTCACTGCGCAGCGATCCCTCTTGCTGTTCTGGCTTCTGAGATTCAGAATGGTTTTTTTCTTGTTTTCCTCCTCCAAAAACAGTCTTGTGGTCTGGTGCGTCTTCTAGAGTGAAAAAATACGGTATATTCTACAGTATAACAACAAACACAAGTGGCTCTTTCTATATAGAAACACAGGCAGCTGCAGTTAAGACAATCGGTCCACCTGCCTTAGTACTGTTTACGCAGAATGGGAGCCCCACTCCAGGGCTTCAGAGAGGTGTCTCCAGCCCTGCCTGGGAATAGCAAGGCTCAAACCTGAGACCATGTTTACGCAAAACCTCTGCTCTACCACTGAATGATGGTCCTTCCACTGATCCAGCAAGGCAGTTCCTTTGCCCTTAAGGAGAAATACTCCCAAGGAATGCTTGCAGATCATACGCTCTTTGCATGCGAATCACGGTCCAGAATTCACAGGATTCTACCGCTTCAAGCTGCAGGTGTGCGTGTGGATTTTAAGTTTCAGTGTTCCCTGTGTAAAGAACTCTCTATGTGTAGAAAAATAAGTTAGTTGAAACTCTTGTCTTTAACATACAACTCTCTCTCTCTCTCTCTCTCTCTCTCTCTCTCTCACACACACACACACACACACACACACACGCACATACATGAGAGCACTCATATATTTCTGTACCCAATATATGAAATGGTACAGTGCATGGAACCCTGTTAGTATTATTGACCTGCACGTGTGGCTCTGTCCTTGTCTGGTATCTGAAAAGTGCTCAGCCCACTAAATCCATGACCACACCAGTTCTAATAATAATGTTAGCACATGTTTGAGCTAGGATTGTCAGATAATTTACCTCTAGAACTCGACTTTACCTTTAGCATTAACGATGCAGTGGCCGATTGGGGAGTTCCTGCACTGCCCATCCCACTCCTTCAATGATTTTTAGACTCATCTCTTCCCCAAATGAAGAAACAGGTGAGAGGGTGGCGACTGGATACCCTTCCACTGCATTTTCAATATTAAAGGTAAAGCCTAGTTCTTCAGGTTGCAAACTGTTGCAGACTGCAGGGTGCCTTTTCCAATAAACCCTTTGGTTTTTGTATTACAAAGAGAGAGGTTATTAAAACACGAGTACACTGGACTTGGACTAAGCATTTCTAGAAAGTAACAACCCAAGTTGGAAGGAGAGAAAAACTACCATAAGTATGTTGGATATGGGGAAAGAGCAGTGGCGTAGCGTGGGTTGTCAGCACCCGGGGCAAGGCAAGTAATTTGCGCCCCCTAACCCGTGGATTTGCGCCCCCTAACCCCCAGATGTTGCGCCCGGTGCGGCCGGGGCCCCCCTGCACCCCCCACGCTACGCCACTGGGAAAGAGCTGTCTTGTTTTACGGCATTTGTTTCCTGGAATGAAGAATACATGGGAGTGGATTGGAAGCTTTCCTACATCTAATCTTTAAGCAATTAACAAACATGTTCCCATCTAACTATACAGGATGTTAATTACAGATTTCTAAACCCTGAAAAACAGAAGAAATCTGACTCGAGGCTAAAGAAAGTCACTGAACAATTAGCGCGCTGAGGTTTCCCTTGCCTGCCTAACTAAATTTCACCCAACTAAAAGTTATCAGCTGCAATCAGAACAACTGTCTGACAAAATTTGTGGGGAAAGTTATTTATTGCATTCCTAAAACCACAAGAAAACTATATAGAGAACTATACAGAGCATTTGCCTTAAGTACCCCAAAGGAAGTATGATTCATTGACGGTGTATTTATTTGTCCAAATGTGCTTGTGAGTCACTGAAAACCTGGAATTGAGAATATGAAGCACACACCTAGTCGCTTTTCATAATTTCCTAGTAATCCGGCTAAACCAAAAGACTGGAAAGTGAGATCGGCTGAAATTACTGCTGCAGCGTATAATTTTGGAAAGCTAAGGAGCCCACAAAAGCAAACAGGAAGAGGAAAGCCCAGAGGTGGGGGAAACGCAAATATTTTACATTTCCTTTGGCTTGAAGAAGTTGTATTTTCACACTTCACAGTCTTGCCTACAAAGGTTTCCCTCTGCCTTCTTGGTAAACACAACACAGGCCCCACCAATATCACTAGCTTCCTATCCTATAGTGCATAAGCTTCACAGATCCTAGGTCTTTCTGGCAGCCAAGAACTGCGGACCACGTCTCTCTCCATTGTCCGGATCCTCTGAGGCCCTTTACTCACTGGGTGCTGTCACACTGGGCAGATGCACACCACAACAGCCCACCCCACAGCGCAAAGTAATGCACTCATGGCAATGAAGCATTAGGATACGATAATGCAGGCCACCAACAGGCGGGCACAGCCGCAGATCTCACTGCCTTCCGCCAAACCAAGTCCCTTCTCGGATTCAGATGGCAGAAACAAACCTCTCCATGTTGCTGGAATAGGCCGCATGGCGCAGGTAGGCCCCCGGACTACCAAGCTGCCCGCCGGCGTTGTAGCCGTGAGCCAAAGAACCGTAGGAGCTGGGAGACATCCTGCCATAGAAATCCATAGCGTCGTTCCCCAGGGTGGGCGAGGTGGGCATCCCTAGGCGGGCAGAGGCCCCAAACAGGTGGCTGCCGCCACCGCCGCCACTCTGGGAGTAGGTGCCTTGGTTCACCTGCAGCTGCTGGGTGCTGGGGAGCGGGTAGGAGTAAGGCATGGCATTGTGGGGCCTGTGCAGGCCAGGCCCCGCCGCGCAGCCCTGGCTGGGGTAGGCGGCGGTGCCCGCGAAGGAGCAGGCGTTGGCAGGGGAAGGGGTGACGTCGGGGCTGTGCTGCTGGTGGGCCAACTCCGGGCTGTGCTGCGCCATGAGCGGGCCCAGGCTGAAGAGGGGCGGCTGCGACGGGTAGCAGAGGGCGGCGGGGGCCGCGTAGGGCGCGTTGAGGGCCGGCCCGACGGGCTGGGCCTGCGCCTCGTGCATGTAGGCCGGGTAGGTGGACAGGTCGCTGCGCTTGAAGCGCTTCCTGCGCCGCAAGAAGCTGCCGCTCTCGAACATGTCCCGGGCGTGCGGGTCGAGGGCCCAGTAGCTGCCTTTGCCCGGCCGCCCGGGCTCGCGGGGCACCTTGACGAAGCAGTCGTTGAGCGTCAGGTTGTGGCGGATGCTGTTCTGCCACTTGCGCGGCCCGTCGCGGTAGAAGGGGAAGCGCTCGGTGATGAAGCGGTAGATGCCGCCCAGCGTCAGGCGCCTCTCCGGGGCGTGCGCGATGGCCATGGCGATGAGCGCGATGTAGCTGTACGGGGGCTTGCCGCGCTGCACCGGGCGCTTCCTGCGACGGCCGCCCGGACGCGGGCCTCCTCCCCCTGCCGCCGCCGCCGCCGCTTCTTCTTCCGACGGCTCCGGCTCCAAAGCCTCCCCGTGCGCCGACGGCTCCACCTTAACGAGAGCGGCGAGCCTGGACGCCGAGCCGCCTTCGGAGTCGGCCTGGCCCGCGGCGCACGTCGACGGCTGGGGGCTCTCGGCTGTCATCCCAGGCTCTGGCCCTGCCACCGACGGCGGGGCAGCAGGTCCCAAGGAAGCGACGGGCAGCCTTGGCGATGCGGACGCGCCAGCCTCGCTGCTCCCGGCCTCCTTCCGATGGAGGGTCTCCAAGGCTCCCTCGGTGGCTGCGGGCAATCAGGGGTCCAGACGGCTTCGGAGTCCGAAGAGCTCAGGTGCCGACGCCGGGAAACTCGCGGGCAAGGCTGGAGAGCGATCCTTGGAGAGGTGACTTGGGGTAGGTTGGATCGGCGGCGTCTGGCGCCCTTGGAAAGGAGCGGGCCGCTGTTACCGCGGGTGGCGTCGGTGATCAGAGCTTGCCTTGGACGTGCGGTTGGAACCGAGCGGCGCTGCCTTGAAACAACGCAGCGCCGGCAGTCGGGAGACTGGGATCGAGGCCCCACCGCCCAGAGAGCCACCCAAGTTCGGGCAGAGTGGGACTTGGGCGCCGGAGAGGAGATAGCCGCGCAGAAGACTGGGCTGCCCCGGAGCTGTGTGCGCCTAGTGTCTTCCTGAGCAGCCGACGGGGTGCGCTTTCGGGTATCACTTAATGCTCCCTCCCGCGGAGAGATGCAAGCGCCTTTTCCCTCCCAGCCCCCCCCCCAAGCAGAGGGTGAGTCCCGGCCGGGATGATGCGCTTTTGTGCCTCCTCCTCCTGCCGCTCGCTGCGCACCTGGGCAGCCGGCACTCCCTTGTAGCTGCTGTGCCTTAAAGGGACGGGCGGAGACGCAGCTTGCCCGAGCAGCCTCTCTTGAGAATGCCGGGGGCGCCGCAGACCGACGGGGCTTTGCCGAGAGGGGTGGCCGAGGGAGGGGCCTGGCCCAGGGCAGGAGCCGGGAGGTGTCATCCGCGGGGAGGTGCGGAGCCAAGCCCGGATGCCAGGTCTTTCCCCGCCTCGGCAGAAGGAACGCAGCCGGGAGGCGCCCAAGGGACGCAAGGGAAGGCGGTCCGACGGCGCGCAAGGCGGACGGCTTTGCGCACTGCCCGAGGGGCGCGGCGGCCCTGTTCTCGTGGCGGGGTCGCTGCCTTGGAATTTGGCCATCTGGGCCTTTGCTCGACAGCAAATCCCACCGGCCGGCAACAAACCCGGGTTTGCCTTCTTTTGCTCATTTAACGGGAAATCCTAATTCGCCCGCTGCGTTTCACCACGCTTGAGCACTGTGACACTTTTGTAAGATTACACGGGTGCTATACGTTTAAAGCAAAAGTCGAGGCACATTCTTTGCCCTCGAAGAATTCTGAGCGCTGTCATTTGCTGCTGGGGGTTGTAACTCTCTGAGTCCAGGGGGAAACTGCAGCGCCCAGAATTCTTCGAGGGCAAAGAATGCGCGTCGAAGGAATAATGTGTACGCCTACCAGTTAGTTCATTCCCTCCAGTGGGTAGGAATCCTGCAATGGATGTTGGCAGTTTGGAGGGCTCCTGTGCATCAGCACTCTCAGGAAAGGGAGGCAAGCGGGTTGATCCTCACGTGCATTTACTTTGAAGTAAGTCTGCCTTTGTTCAATGGGACTTTCATCTCATTGCAGGGGAGGGGGGTTGACATTTTTGGGCTCCAGGACCACACGCGCCTTCGGCCAACCATCCAGGGGCCGCTGGCAGTGGCAGGTGTGCCTCTCCCCCCCCCCAGGCTCTCTCCTGCAGGCAGGCTTGTATACATACACCTCTCCTCAAGGGATCCCTGCAGATCACCTGCGGGGGGGGCGGGGCTAGGGGATCGTCTCTGCTGGTCAAATAATTGAACTGATGACCAGCAAGGGGGCAGGTTGCACCCCCATCACAGCAGTCACTGTGTGAACTTTCATTTTTCTTTCTTGCGACTGCCAAAAATCACTGGGGCTTTATTTGGGGGGGGGGGATTTGATTGAGGTGGCTGGATCAGAGGCCCCGAATTGTGGGGTTAGCAGTGCAGTATTTGGCTGCCATCCTTTACCTGAGAATAAGACTCATCGTACTCAATGGGAGGTACTTTTGAACAGACATGTATAGTAGTATTGCACCGCTCGGCTGTATCCCCATTAATTCACCAGGTCTTTTGACAATGGCAGTGGACTGCTTTGCATATACAGCTGCAATTGCCGAGGACCAAAAAGGTGGGGGGGCACTCGCAATCAGCTTGCAATAGCTATTCCTCTTCTTTTTCCCTCCAGGAGAGAAAGCATGGTAGAGGGAAGTAAGCAAGTATTTTTCACCTCTGCGGACCCCCCCCCCTTTGGGAATGTTGCTTAATAGGAGCCCGTCAAATCCCAGTCAGTCAACGGAGGACTCCTAGCCATTTAGGGAAGCGAATGTCTAGTGATTGCTGGCTGAGGATCAGTGGCGTAGCGTGGGTTGTCAGCACCCGGGGCAAGGCAAGTAATTTGCGCCCCCTAACCCTAACCCCCAGATGTTGCGCCTGGTGCGGCCGGCCCCCCTGCACCCCCACGCTACGCCACTGCTGAGGATTCATTGAAAGCTCTGGAGCCTTTCCTTGAAATGTAGATGATTAGTTTGAGTTTAAATAAAAGGGGTGGGTGTATAATAATAATAATAATAATAATAATAATAATAATTATTATTATTATTATTATTATTATTATTATTTATACCCCGCCCTCCCCGGCCAGAGCCGGGCTCAGGGCAGCTAACGCCAGTAAAATTACAGTAAAAACGTAATAGGAAAAAACCAACACAATTTAAAACACAGGTTAAAATGCAATTTAAAATGCAGCCTCATTTTAAAAGTAGCCCATAGATTTCACTTTGCAAAATCATCAATGCTGTGGAGAGAGGCTATGGAATATTTTCTCTCACACAGCACTCGAATTCTGTGTGTTGGAGAAGGGTTGTGACCCAGTGAAAAGACAAAAAGAAAGTACGCACTGCACTTCCCTTGTGGGCAGAGTTGACTTTTGGTGGTGATGCTTCCTGTTAAGGTGGTTTTAAAAGGGAACGGGAAAATTCACACAGAAGAGACCTGTCAACAGGCTAACAGCCAGGATGGCTACCTTAAACCATTGCTGGTGGGGCAGGGGTGTCAAACGGGGCGGGTTGTGGGCTGTTGACACCACCTTCATGCTGTTTCTGCTTGTGGGCTTCCGAGAGGTCCCTAGCCAGCCACTGTTAGAAATGAGCTGATCTGACCCAGCAGAGCCCTTGCTCGCTTATGTATTTATTTATTGTGCTAATGTTTATGCTGCTTCCCAGCCGCAGCATCCAAAGCACCTTGCAGAAATAACAGCAATACAATATGCCCATGAAACATCAATCAGCCGCCACCACGGCCGCGTACAACCACAGCCATGAAACAACATGCTATATAAACTCGGGCAGAAATGGTAACGGCAGGAGTGTCTGAAATGAGGTGTTTATGTCTTGGAATGAATCTGTTTCATTCAGTGGCTCTGCTTGCATAAAAGGGCAACAGTTTCTCCATACTTTTGCATCCACTGATCTAGGATCTAATTTGGCTAGAATCTGGATAAGTGTATCTCCTCTGCAGGTTAGGATGCTGGCCGAGTAAAATATGTTCTCGGTCAAAATGAACAAGGTGGTCAAGAGAGCTAGAATACTGTGATGCCCAAGGGGAGAAGCCATGAGCCAGAAATGTCCCTGGCCTAACTTACAAGGTTGTTAAGAAGGATTACTTAGTTAAGGAAAGTAAAGTTCATTGAACATTCTAAAAATGCTGTATAAATATTAAGATGGCATTCCATACTCATTTACAAGGGGGTAAATCCCATTAATGGGATGCGGGTGGCGCTGTGGGTTAAACCACAGAGCCTAGGACTTGCCAATCAGAAGGTCGGCAGTTCGACGGGGTGAGCTCCCGTTGCTCGGTCCCAGCTCCTGCCAACCTAGCAGTTTGAAAGCACATCAAAGTGCAAGTAGATAAATAGGTACCGCTCCGGCGGGAAGGTAAACGGCGTTTCCGTGTGCTGCTCTGGTTTGCCAGAAGCAGCTTAGTCATGCTGGCCACATGACCCGGAAGCTGTACGCTGGCTCCCTCGGCCAGTAAAGCGAGATGAGCGCTGCAACCCCAGAGTCGGCCACGACTGGACCTAATGGTCAGGGGTCACTTTACCTTTTTAAGTCCAATTAAACTCAGTGGGGCTCGCTTTTGCATAGGCTGTACAGAATTCCACTGTAATATTATCCAAATATGGATTCCCCCCCAAAAAAAAAAATTTCAATTTTTATGAGGAATTGAAATGGTGCTTAATTTTTAGAAAAAAGGGTTGTTGGAGTGAAGTTGAACCAATATTCATTTAGAAACGCTGCGGTCTAATCTTGAAGGCTCACACACCCGCCACAGCCATTGAAGAGTATAGGCTCTCTTTCCTTTGTGAATTCTGCACTTGCTCAGGGAGCCCTTTCATTCTATTCTTAGCCCACATCTCCAAGGTTGATGAACTCTGCAGCACTGGCAGGGAAACAGTTCCTCCTCAAACAGCTGTGTTGCATCCTACACATTTTCTGTTTTGTGAAGAGAAGTAACCATCTGCTTGAATCTCTCCCATTGACATTTCTGGGACTTTTATTTTCATTTTATTTTAAATATTTATGTTCTCTTTTCTTTGTGCAGTCCAATGTGAATAATTAGCTACAATAAAACAACCCCTCACCGAAACCAAGACCTCAGAACCACAAACCGGCATCCATACTACTTGAGCTCCATACACTGATTTCAGCAGGATCAAACCAAATGACTTTACCCTCGTGTAGATGTAAGTGGGTTGTGATTGCATTGAAAAGTTACTGTCACAGATGTGGACCATGGAATGATCAATAAGCCAGTGCTAGAGAGAGCCCCCCCCGAAAAGGACACTCTTGAGCTGCGTTTGCTCCAATGGGATGCCTGACTTTGTGTTTGGCTCAATTAAAACAAGTGAAAATGAGAATCAAGGAACCATAATTGAATATAAGGTTGGAGACATCCTGAAGCATGCAGGTGACTTTTGACAATGCAAGCTTGTATGCATATTTATTCAGAAGTAGGTCACATTGTATGCATATTTATTCAGCTTGTATGCATATTTATTCAGAAGTAGGTCACATTGACCTCAGTGCTGCCTAGTCCCTTGAAAGTATGGATAGGATCGTGCATAAATGGACCTTCCATGAATGAATACCATGCAGAAGACAAGCAACAGGGAGTGGCTGCCTCTCTTAAGAACTGCTTGTAAGCTTCCCAAGCGCTGCTTGTGTAGCTTGATCCTATCAATGCTTATTCAAAAGTAATATTTATTTCAATGGGACTTGCTCCTAGTGCATAAGATTGCAGTCATACCCATCTGGCACGTCTTTGCTAGGAAGTAAGCCTCACCTCATTCAACAGGGCCTTAGTTCCAGGGGGATGTGCGCAGGATCTCAGCCTGAGAATGCTGGCCTCGTGCCCCTTTGGCCAGATTTAGAAGGGCAAATCTCACCTATTTCCTAATGGCCAGTAAGAAAGAAATTAGGAATAATTATATGAATCCAATGTTATTCCGTTGCGCAAACCTTTATCACTTAATCAGCTAAGAGGTTGAATTATTATAGAAATGTCAAATAGAAACTAGAATTTGGATAGATCTGCTACATATGGGGAAAAACACAAAAGGATATAGGACCGCTGTTGCAGAAGGCAGCTCAAGAGATGACGCCGAAATGGGTGGCTAGAACCATCCAAATCAGAGGCAAGTCTTAACGACTAGATTAAATAGATTTCTCTCTCCTGCCCAGACCATTTTACAAACTCTTGCCTTTTAAGCGGTGCTGTACATACATCTCTTTAAAAAGGAGTTTAAAAACAAGTTTTGTTTTCAAAGGTAAGTCACACGAATATACTTGGTTACTTTCTGTTCCAGGAACGTCTCTCTATTCTAACCAGTTTGCTCTGAACAAACCTAGCGAGGACGCTCGCCTTTAGCCCTGCGTTTTCAAGTCCAGGGACGCAGCTCTGTTGAGAAAAACCCCTTTAGAGTTGAGGTTATGATTTACCTAGTTTGCTCAGGGAGCCCCAAATAAGCTATTTCGAAATTAACTTCGCAAATATTATTCTGCAGAATATTTTGCAAATACATTATTTTGCAATTTACACCCCCCTCCCAACACACTGAGGAGAATTCAGTGCAATTCACACCGTATTATTTTTGCAAGCACATCATGCTATTTTGCGGGTTTTTAAATCCCTCCCTGTCTCCAAATGCGCTGAAGATAATGAAATCCTTCCCATCCACTTCACTGTAAGAAATATGCTTTCTTCAATTTTTTTAAAAAATTGGGGCGCTAGGAATAAACCGGGGCGGAGAACAAGCTTTCGTAGCGATGCACTTCATGAAGATGGCAGACTGAATATTATAACTAAAATAAAATATCCACGAAAATTTTGTTTTTTCCTGTTGGAGGGGGTTCCTTCAGAGAGCGCAAGTTCTCAGTGTTGTGCATTGCAGTCGCGAAGTGTCGGAAAAAACGTTTGGGGTCGGGTGTTTTTTTTCTTTTCTGAAATACACTCAAGTCACTTTGAGATGAAAAGGAAAGCTTGTAAACGAAATTCGTGGTTTTCGTTCGTTTGCTCCCCAGTTTCCCAGAAAGTGACCGGCGAGATGCGCTCCGTTTCTAAGGCGCGCAAAAACAAGCTTTCCGAACGCGTTAGGGGCGCTTCTTCGTCTGTTCTCCAGAGCTGACTGAACAGCAAATCTCTCGTCCCGAAAAGCTTCCAAGTCCCCCCAAAATAGTTTCGTTAATAAAATACATCCGTTGCTGCTTTTTCCGTTCAATCACTTTTTGCTTTCGAAATATATTGAGGCTTACGGTGCGTAATCGTTCTTTTATCATTGTAATCGCGCGGCACTTCTTATTGCAACGATGGGAAGCATTTTGCATTTGTACACTCACAAACACCCACCTGCCCAGGACTTGTGGCAGCCAGAGCAGATTTATCAAGTCCTTTAAACCCCCAGAGCTTGGGCCGGGTAGCTCAGAAGACCAAAACTCTTTGCAACGGGAAGGAAGCGCCGTTGATTGCAATGGGACTTACTTGGACAAATAATAAGGGTGCCATAAGTGGTTTTTTAAAATGCTTTTTCTTTAAAATAAAAATATGGCCACCCTATTTTTAAGTACTTTTATTTGGAAGCAATAACCGTAGGTCTCCCCCGCCCCCACCCCGTTTTGTATAAAGTTTGGGCGATTGATTCCTGGATTGTACAACATTAAACGACGCAAGGCATTTGTTTGGATCGCTGAAACAGACTCCTCCAAATGATTTCTGATTTCCTCGATTTCTGATGGGGTTCCTTCTGTGCCAAGTGAGAGCAGATCTCACCCACCTTTACTTGGAAGTAAGTCCCACCTTACGCAAGTGGGATGTGCACAGGAATGCAGCCTTAAATCTTACTGAATTCTATTCACTTGTAAGGTGCCTTATTCTTGTGGCTGGTGCGTAAAAACGTTTTGTTATGTCTAGTTCCGCTACTGCTAACGTCGTGTTTTGTGCTCCCGGTTTTTATTCCGGTACATGTTCGTTTAAATAATACATTGTTTATGTCGGGGTGGAGAGACAAAAGCAGTAAATCCTGGCCGTGTTGTGCTGAATCTAATTTTCAAAGATGTGTGTTCAAGATCAAGGATCAGAAAACTATAAATCATACTGTGGACATTGTTGACTTCTGGGTTTGTATGTTTGTTTTTTTAAAAAAGATCTAGGGATTTTATCCAGCGTTCAGAGTAGCCCCACTGATATTAATAGACAGACTAATTTGGGCCTGCTCTTTGATAGGTCTACTCTTAGTTGTACATAACTGCAATTTGTTCATTTACTCACGATAAAGCCTAATTAAACTCATAGGCTGTTACTTCTGAGTAAACAGAGATAGGATCGGGCTGGGAAATATTTGATTGTGGGGTTTATTGGCCAGCTTTTTCAACGGTTGTTCCTAGTTCGTTTTTTTGTTTTACTGTGTAGTTTGTGTTCTTATTTTGTATTTTCACGTTGTGAACCGCCCTGTGATCTTCGGAGGAAGGGCAGTATACAAATTTAATAAGCAATAATATTAATAGTAACAACTCACTGAAACTAATCAACAAGCTTGCGGGGCAAGAACTTTGCAGTCCCATTCATTAGATGGAAGAGAGCGAAAGACCCGCTTAGGGGTACAGTATGGAGTTCACATCTGTATTTCTGAGTGAGCAATCCTGTGCCTACTTACTCTGGAGTAAGCTGCTTGTGAGACTTGCTTTGGAGTAAACAGGAATCGGATAGGAATGCACGTCTCTCCAGAAGTGTCCTACGGTCCTAAGTGCACTTTTCCATTGATTTCGGCTGGAATCGAAGCGGAGATCGGATCAAATGGAAAGTTGTTGTTTTTTTGCAAGGCAGGGGGAGGAGGAGGAATGAAGTTTTAGGCGTGCGTGAGCCATATTTACCATTAAGATGGTTGCATTGCGTATGACTTGCGGAGCTGGACACGTTGCTCGTTAAATATAGACAAATATACAGTTATTTAAATCCCTTTTAGCTACGATGAGTGGGCGCTTCGTGTTTGCTTTTTAAAACAGCGGCAACAACAAACATTTATTTCAAAGCGGTGCTTGCAGCCTTGACTCTGGGAAGCAAAATATTCGTATAATCCTGTCCCCCACCCCTCTTTGTTAAGTGTTCTCGACAGGTTTCAATCCTGTCAGACCTACTTTGGTTTTCTAAAAACGGGAACCCAAAGATCTGCCAACCACAGCCCCGCGCAAAATACAGAATGGTTAGAATTAAAGGGCAAGGGTGCCTCTCGGCACATTCTGAGGTTCAGAATTTGATTTTCAGTACCAGAACTGAACTGAGCCCCAGACCTTGCGCTGGCACTCTGTTCTTGCTTGGCTTTCTTCATTTCATCATCAGGCTACTGTAAGGGGAGGGGGGGGGAGAAATAATTTAATTATTTTATTTCCTGCTTTTGAACAATTGTGGGTTGGTCAAACACCCTTGACGATCTACAGAAAATCAGTTGGAGATCCCTTCCTAGATCCTGTTGTAGCCTCCTAGCCTTACCTGTCCCCTCATCAATAAACATTTGAATTCTAATTTAAGATGCCAAACCAAAAAGATCTAATACCCATCAAATAATTACAGTGGCGTAGCGTGGGGGTGCAGGGGGGGCCGGCCGCACCAGGCACAACATCTGGGGGTTAGGGTTAGGAGGCGCAAATCCACGGGTTAGGGGGTGCAAATCCATGGGTTAGGGGGCACAAATTACTTGCCTTGCCCCGGGTGCTGACAACCCACGCTACGCCACTGAATAATTAAGACCGTTAACCTGGATTTGAATCTGAATTAACCTCAAATGCTTAATTTCAGTTGGAATCTTGTTTACAGCATAGCATACACGGTTGATGCTGCCCCACAGATGCCTGGCTCTGGGACCTAAATTATGCTCTCAAGAACAGGGGTCAGCAACCTTTTTCAGCCGTGGGCCGGTCCACCGTCCCTCAGACCATGCCAGATTATATTTTGAATTAAGAAATGAACGAATTCCTACCCAGAGATGCATTTTAAATAAAAGGACACATTCTACTCATGTAAAAACATGCTGATTCCTAGACCGTCTGAGGGCCGGATTTAGAAGGTGATTGGGCCGCATCCGGCCCACAGACCTTAGGTTGCCTACCCCTGCTCTAGAATCTTTCATCTCTAAATGGATTTATCTTTCAAATGTGTTTCTAAAGGAGAAAAAATGTAGTATAAACACCAACAACTGGGAAACCTGTGAACGCTGCAGTTGGAGAACAGCCTTTACCAAAGGTGTCATGATGACACTTGAACTCCGGACGCAAGGGAGAAATGTGCTAAGAGGAAGGCACAGTTGGCAAATCCACACCCTAATCAACTCCTGCTCAGAAACCAAAGTCCCCACTGTGGTTCCAGAATTGGCCTCCGCAATCACTTACGGACTCATTGTTAAAACTGTGTTTATGGAAGACAATCTTACTCGGCTACGAGTGATCGCCAAAGAAGAAGAAGACATTTTCATCTCATTTACATCTCTCCTCCCTCCAAGAGAATTCAGCCAGTAGGATCAGAGCATTGGGACAGACCCTTTCTGAAACTTCATTAGAAACTGATTTCGAGAGCACAATCCCACCACATGTGCCTGCAGTTGCCCAGACCATTGCACCCTCTCCAACACTCTGGAGACAGTGGGTTGTTAATACGATAGTTTGAGAGGTCTCAAATGCCATTTAAATAAAATTTTCCACACGCGATGCTAGTGACCTGAGACATTGGGGCTTGGAGGTTCAGTGTGGGGGGCACAGAATCACTAGCTAGGCTCAGGATCAGTTATGGGGCATTATAAACATCTTGCCTTTTCTCTTGTCAAACTGAATTAGGTGGGTGGGTGGGATTAGAGCTTTGAAAAAGGCCTCGCCAGCCAAATGCTTTTAGCTATGGCTCATCTGCATCAAGCCTGTTGACTTAACGAAGGTGTCGAACAATAACCAGGTTGATGAAAGAAAGAGAAGAGGGGATTTTATGGGGCAGGGGAAGTGCCACATGTGCTGAACTTGGACTGAAGAAATGCTGAGCATACAAAGCTTGCTATGTAGGAATTGGAAATCTAATCTGGGTCAACACTGTCAGCTCAATTTCCTCACATGCACACCTATGCCAGAATTTGCAGTTGGTAAACAATAGAGAACTCCTGATAGCTCCAAGCCTATATTTGGCCAAGGGCGCAGCAGCAGCTAACTGCAAAGTCTCAGTGGAGAATGTCCTGGTCAGCCATGCCTCAGATCTGTTCTTGAATGTTTGACGGTAATATTTTCAGTTCCATCGACAAGGTGCTGAGTTGCCTTGAGACAACTTTGTACAAAAATTTGGCTGAAAGCGACACAAATACTACTGTGAACACCAGGGCACAGGGCAGAATTGTTGTTGTTTAGTCATTTAGTCGTGTCTGATTCTTCGTGCACTGATTTGCTTCCCTATCTGCGGAGCTGCCTCTTTCCCTGCTGGGCCCTTCTCCAGCATCATTTGAGAGCCTTCCCTTCGCCTCTAGTTCCGATGTCAGTTCCCTGACACCTCAGTTTCAGGATCTGTCCTTCTAGTGAGCACTCAGGGATTATTTCCTTCAGAATGGATAGGTTTGATCTTCTTGCAGTCTATGGGACTCTCAAGAGTCTCCTCCAGCACCATAATTCAAAAGCATCAATTCTTCGTCGATCAGCCTTCTTTATGGTCCAGCTCTCACTTTTATACATCACTACTGGGAAAACCATGGCTTTAACTATACGGACCTTTAACTAAACGGCTTTAACTATACAGACCACCTGGAGCAGGAACCGGCAAGCCACTCCAGTATCCCTGCCAAGAAAACTCCATGGACAAAGACAACAGGGCAGAATTACTACAATGTTAATCTGAAGGGCCTTTACTTGAAGCCTGTGGGTGAGTTAACTGTGAGGAGAAGGCCAGCTGCGGCTCCTTCTCACATTCATGGCAAGCGTTTCTTCTGAAAACCCCTAAGTCCACTTCCGCTGTCCACATCTGAGAAAAAAAGAGAAGCCTAGTTTTTCATCATGGTTGCCAGTTCACTCCTTTTCATAGCAAATCAGGAACAGATATGCAAATAACTGGGCTTGACTTCTTTTGGGCAGAGGCAAAATATTTTCCTAATCTGAAGCTGAAAGTTGCTCGGCTATGCTTGACTTGCGCTCTTTGCAAGTCTTTAGGAGGCTCCAGAGGTCAGTGCCTGAAATGCAGTTTAACCTGTTGCCTGCTGGCCTGAAAGGAGGATTTTCCCCTCCCGTGTTTTGAACGTGGAATCAAATAATGTGGTCTTTCTCTTTGCTAGCGTGTAAAATGTAGGTGCAAATTTGCTGAGGGGGAGGGGGGAGTCAGTGTTTCTGTTCTAAACCACTGAAATGTTTCCAGTTCACCAAGGATTGCAGTTCTAAACCAAGTGTGAGGAAGCTCTGGCCTTCTGGATATTGCTGAACTACAACTCCCCAAAGCCCCAGCAAGCATGGCCAATGGTTAGGATGATGGGAGTTGTAGTTCTGCAACAACTGGAGTGCCAAAGGTTCCCCAAACCCTTTTAAAACCCATTTATTAGGGACTAAGTCCCATTTAACTCAATTGGACTGTTCTCAGTAAAAATGTATAGGACTGTACTGCAGTTGTGTTCTGGGCAGTAAGGAGTATTTTACTCACACTAGTTGGGTGAACAAATGACAAATTCTCTCTCACACACACAAACACACCCTTCAATACATGTTTAATACACTCCTAACTTTGGAATAAGGGACGCGGGTGGCGCCATGGGTTAAACCACAGAGCCTAGGACTTGCCAATCAGAAGGTTGGCGGTTCAAATCCCCGCAACGGGGTGAGCTCCCGTTGCTCGGTCCCTGCTTCTGTCAGCCTAGCAGTTTGAAAGCACGACAAAGAGCAAGTGGATAAACAGGTACCGCTCCGGCGAGAAGGTAAACGGCATTTCCTTGCGCTGCTCTGGTTCGCCAGAAGCGGCTTAGTCATGCTGGCCACATGACCCGGAAGCTGTACGCCGGCTCCCTCGGCCAATAAAGCGAGATGAGCGCCGCAACCCCAGAGTCGGACACAACTGGACCTAATGGTCAGGGGTCCCTTTACCTTTAAGTTTGGAGTAACAATTTGAATTCCATAGGTGAATGTGACAATAATTTAGACTAAGAGCAGGGGAGAGACTTATATTTTATTTTTCGTTGTTTTGCTGCTCTGTAAAAGCACAATATACAGTGATGGCACCAAATACAGAATTCTTGTTGTTTTTATTGTTGCCTTTGTTCGTAGTGGCATATGTATTATCCCATAATAAATGTATGTTGTTTAGAGTAGCTCTTCAGGAATATTATATGAAACACACTTCAAGAGAGGATGTTGGTGGAGGACCAGTCCATGTCTAACTTGCAAGGAAAGTCTTTCCATGAGAGCTTCTTTAACTGATATCTATTCCTTGAGATTTCTAGGCTGTATCCATGTGTTAAGACAGACCATCAGAAACCTAACAATTTGGAGTTAAATATCCGAGTTCAGCCACAGGAGAAATGCTGTTACGTGTAAGTTTGTGTGCTTTTTGCTGTTGGACAAGGAAAATTTATGTTACCGTGCATGTTTCTCTATTTGTGTTGGCTGCCAATAAATTGAGAGCCAAATCTGTGGTTCAACTCTGAACGTCTTTGTTGTTGTTATGGCTTATACCTAAACAAATAAATATGTTGCTACTACTGCTGACTCCTGTGGGGCATATGCTATTCTGCAAAGCGCATGCCGTGCAGGGTTAAGCTACCAATTTGCAACTTTAGTTGCAATAATAAAAAAATTCCTTCCAGTAGCACCTTAAAGACCAACTAAGTTAGTTCTTGGTATGAGCTTTCATGTGCATGCACACTTCTTCAGATACACTGAAACAGAAGTTGCCAGATCCTTCTATATAGTGAGAAGGTGGGGAGGGGTATTACTCAGAAGGGTGGTGGGAATGGGAGATTGGCAGATGGCTGAGATGAGCCTGTTGACGACTCTTAGTTGCGTTAGTTTATTTCTTTCACGTCCCCCATGACTTTGGAGCTGGATTTTAGCTTCATCACAAACCTGGAAGGTAGTGATAAATGGTTTCATAATTGTTACATACTGTAATGAATTCTGCAGGCAGTCAGGACATTAAACCTTGGTTTCTTCCTGGCCCAGCCTAGCATTTTGGCTGCTACACCACAGCGATTTCATTTCATTTCATCTTTGCTTTTCCCCATTCCCAAGGTGTGTTCCATTTAATACACATTTGTTTAAGTGGTTACCATATGATTTCCAACTGTGCGATTTCCTATCCTGCCATAGCAATAATAATAGGAAAATGATTTAAGAACGTACGCAAAATAAACCCCAGCTGCTGAGATCTGGTTTCTTTTCAACCGGTTTAGGACCTTTTGTTTATCTAGGCATGTCTTTTTCCATGCAAATTTTTGCCAGAGAACATCTTCACCATCGGCATATGTTTATTTTTTAGAGAGGGGGTGGGGGGAAAACCCCTTTATAAACCCCACAGTCTCTTTCCAGCTCTGGAACGACATGCAAAGACTTCCCTATTTATTGTAATGTTGGAAACAGCTCTCTGTCTCTGGGTGAGGCTGTCCATCCGAATGTGTCCTCGTGTACACACATTGTATGTGTGCAGCCATTCCCCGACACACTGGCCTATTCAGGTGTAATTCAAATCCAGAGATGCAACAGCAAGCTGTGCCTCCCTGTTGGTGTCCCTGCCACTCACCATGAATTGGAGAGCAACTGTCTGAAGCAGGGAGCCTTGTGGATCTGAGAAAGTTCAGTGCCCACAGGAAAACCCTGTGAAATCAGGGTGGCAGATTCCACAGAGAGCCTATGGGAGTAGAAGCCGATTCTCCACTTCAGAAACCTGCCTTCCAACCACTGAGGGCAACAGGAACAAAGACCTCATTGGCACATTTAAAGCAGTATCATGCCTCATTAAACTGTCATGAATTCCCCATAGGCTCCCAGGAACTGGATGTGTGGATCCAGAATTGGCCTCCACGGTCACTTATGGACCCATTGTTAAAACCGTGTTTATGGAAGACAATCTTACTCATCTACAAGTGATTGCCAAATAAGAAGCAGCAGTTTGTTAAGCATGCTAGGAGAGTTGTTAGGAAACGATTCCTCTCACAAAGGCATGGTTCTCGGAGTTCCTTGGGAAAAGGGATTGATTGTTAAACCACTCTGAGAATTTTCCGAACCTTCCTCCTTCTTAGGGAATCCAAAGAAGGAATGTGAAGTATTTTGGAGGTGTGGAAGATTGTGGGCCACGCACCTTGGGTGAAGAAACCTTCATGATTCACAGACCCCTTTTGCCACATTAAACTTTTCCCACTAGGTGGTGTTTCCTCTGCACTTCCTGTGTAATCTAACTTACTCTATTGCTGTTGAAATGCCCCAGGCACTTAATGACAGTAAAAAATTAGCAACCACTATGATTATAAATAAGTCTTTAAAGCATCTCTATAATCATAATTAAGTACAATTATCCCTAAAAGCAACTATTAGCATAACAATAGATGCTAAAAGCAACAACCTACAGTCACCGAGTCAAAGCTCGTAAATTAAAAGCTAGGCAGAACAGTACTGTTTTCACTCTACCTTTGAAAGTATATCTTCTTCTTATTTATCACACATCGCGTACTGAGGTTTTCATCGAAGAAGCTCAGGGCAGCATGCATGGTTCCCCTCCATCCATGTTATCGTCACAACAACCCTGTAAGGCTGAGAAATAGTGACTGGCCCAAGATTATCCAGGAAGTTTCATTACTAAGTCCCCACCTGCACTAAACAGTGGTACCTCGGGTTAAGTACTTAATTCATTCTGGAGGTCTGTTCTTAACCTGAAACTGGTCTTAACCTGAAGCACCACTTTAGCTAACGGGCCTTCCGCTGCTGCTGCTGCGCCTCCGTCACATGATTTCTGTTCTCATCCTGAAGCAAAGTTCTTAAACCAAGGTAATATTTCTGGGTTAGCGGAGTCTGTAACCTGAAGCGTATGTAACCCGAGGTACCACGGTATGTTGAAGCAATATCATTCCGAAGGATCCTGGGACGTTAACCCTGTAGTTACGGGTTCTGAGAGTTGATAGGAGATTCCTATTCCCCTCACAGACCTGCAATTCCTGCAGGAGTTTAACAATCAATCCCAGGTAACTCTGAGAACTACCTCGGGGGGGGGGGGAGAGGAGTTTCCTAACAACTCTCAACAACGTTAGCAAACTATAGTTCCCAGAATTCTTCGGGTGAAGCCAGGACTGTTTAAAGTGGGATGGAACTGTTTTGTGCCGGTGGGGCCTATGTAGGGATTTGCACATGTCCCCCCCCCACCCCCTTTCTCAGGCTGTATATACACTCTTGTTTATTTTGCAACCAGTGTTCTCCCACTGCTGGATTGAGAAGCCATGTAAACATAATGTTAGCAACAATGCATATCTGTCCTGTGTCTATCCTGTCATTCCTTACGAAATGCTGCATTTTGATAAGTTTTTGTCCAAACCAGCTTTGATCCGAATTGAGGAAAAGAGCAACCTGGCAGTGCTTGAAGCTGTGTACTCAGCCCCAGTCCAATACTCTTAACAATTAAAGTGGGGAGATCTGGGTCTAACCACTACACCACATTGCCTGTTTGTATGTACTGTAAAGGCATCAGCAATTTGTGGAACTTGTTGTGTCCTCCCAGCTGACTCTGCTTGAGCTTCTAAAAGATGAGCCAGAGACTGCGTACACACCATACATTTAAACCACATCCAGCCCACATTTAAAGCACATGGCTTCTTCACACAGACCCTGGAAGTGTAGTTTGTTAAGGGTGCTGGGATTTGTAAATCTGTGAAGGGTTATACTACAGATCCTAGGATTAAATGTAGTACACAGCCAGAGGTTCCTGCTTAGAACTTAAAGAAGGAAAAGGGATTCCCTGGAATACAGGTGGGCCATTTACAGGTCATAACTAGGAAACTGATTCCCTGAAATTCCTGTTAAATCAGCTAATGGGATGGGAGGAGGCAGCAGATTCCAGGCTAACATGGCCAAGGAGGTACGTTTTTTGACCTTTCAGGAGCAGACACTCTGCATCTGGGATCCGCTTTGACTGCCATTGGTGAAATCTCTTCTGCAGAAACAATGCCATAAACACCATGCAAAAGAGACACTCAAGCCAAATAAGATGCTGTCAGTCCGGCCAGGTAGGCGAGTGAAGGACGTAAAAGCAGAGAAATATGGTCTTTTGCCAGCTTTGGGACGTGAAGCTCTTCAAGTCATTTGTAATAGTCTTCCATTATACGTGGGGGAGTGTTACTTTATGTCTTTTAAAGCGAAAAACTAGTCTGGGCAACACCAAAATAGAAGGAAAGAGAAAGAAGAGTTAATCCCAATGGAATGAGTCACTCCGGCTCTGGGATTGGCAGAAAGAGGTGGTGGAGATGAGAAGTTCAGCTGCCACAATGCAGTAGATGTTTTGCGGCTTGGCTTATGACAGTTTAACTGCCGCACAGCCAAAAGAATGGGGGGTGGGAGAAACAACAAATTGCTGTATTCAAATGCTTGGCAGCCTATAGCTCCTGGTGTTTTATGCAAAAAAGAGGAGAGAGAAAACAGCAATGATCTCTTCCACCTGCCATTAGTAGGGTGAGTGCATTTTGCTCTTCTTTCTGGGCTGCCTTTATGGTGCACAATATAAAGGCAGGCAGAGGAAACCTAAGACCTGGCTGTGCAAGGCCGCAGTGCCTTCCAGATGGTTTTGGACTCCAATTCCCATCAGTCCCAGCCAGCATGGCCAATGGTCAGGGTTGATGGGAGTTGGAGTTCCGCACCATTGGGAGGTCACCATATTCTTGGTTACCCTTGGTTTAAAATATTTATATGCTACCTGTTTCGAGGCAACTCAAAACAGACATACAATAAAATACTCAGAGATCAACTACTCGGAGACACAGCAACTAATGAGGTCGACCAAGATGATAAAGGGTCTGGAAACCAAGCTTTATGAGGAACAGTTGAGGGAGTTGGGTATGGTTAGCCTAGAGAAAAGATTTAGAGGAGCTATGAACCCAAATATCTAAAGGGCTGTTTTGTGGATGATGGAGCAAGCTTCCTTTCTCCTGCTCTGGAGGCTAGGACCTGAATCAATAGTTTCAAGTTACAAGAAAGGAGATACCAGCTAAACATCAGGAAGAACTTTTGGATGGCCGCCGAGACCACATTACCCCAGTCCTGAAAGACCTACATTGGCTCCAAGTACATTTTGGAGCACAATTCAAAGTGTTGGTGCTGACCTTTAAAGCCCTAAGCGGTCTCGGCCCAGTATACCTGAAGGAGGGTCTCCACCCCCATCATTCTGCCCGGACACTGAGGTCCAGCTCTGAGGGCCTTCTGGCGGTTCCATCACCGCGAGGTTACAGGGAACCAGGCAGAGGGCCTTCTCGGTAGTGGTGCCTGCCCTGTGGAACACCCTCCCATCAGATGTCAAGGAAATAAACAACTATCTGACTTTTAGAAGACATCTGAAGGCAGCCCTGTTTAGGGAAATTTTTAATGTCTGAAGTTTTGTTGCTTTATTATTATTAATATTAATATTCTGTTGGGAGCCACCCAGAGTGGCTGGGGAAACTCAGCCAGATGGGTGGGGTATAAATTATTGTTGTTGTTGTTGTTGTTGCTGCTGCTGCTGTTCAACTGTGGAATGGACTCCCTCAGAAGGTGGTGGGCTGTCCTTCCTTGAAGGTGTTTAAGCAAAGGCTGGATGGCCATCTGTCATGGACTCTTTAGTTGAGATTCCTGCATCGCAGGGAGCAGTGGCGTAGCGTGGGGGGTGCAGGGGGGCCCGGCCGCACCGGGCGCAACATCTGGGGGTTAGGGTTAGGGGGCGCAAATCCACGGGTTAGGGGGCGCAAATCCACGGGTTAGGGGGCGCAAATTACTTGCCTTGCCCCGGGTGCTGACAACCCACGCTACGCCGCTGGCAGGGGGTTGGACTAGTTTACCCTTCCAGCTCCACAATTCTATGATTTTTGAGCCCACTCAAAACAGCTAAAATAGAATTAACAGCAAAAGCAGTCCAAAGAGGGGAAAGCTAATGGGGGAAAAGGGAGCCAGATCTGGTGGAGCTCAATGGATTCCAAAGCCAATTTGGTGCTGTGGAAAGTGACCTCTGCCTTGGACACACATATCACTGGCAGGAGGCAAGCAAGATGAGCTTATGTTGCTCACCTTGTAGTGCATGTAGGTTTGGAGTACTTGGCTAGACGCTTGCAGCCAAATAATGGGCTGGTTAATCAATTTTGAACCCTGTTTCTCAGAACTCGTGTACAGTGTGTGTGTGTGTGTGTGTGTGTGTGTGTGTGTGGTCCCACCATAAGCACCTCCTGCACCCCTCTTTCTCTTGTAAAAGCCCCATAATCCACTTGGCTTCCAGAAAGTTCCATTTCCTTCTCCCCTCCTCTCACCTGAGGGCTCACCCATGTTTAATGTGGACAGTCAGCTTCCTGTGGGCTTCTTGTTATTCCAGTCTTAAATTCAGTTAGATGCATGTGCACATCAGTTTGCGACACACATTTCTTCAAAAGTCCTCACGAAATTTTATTGAACATTTTGTCCCAAAATACATTTTTTGGGTAACCAATTGCCCCAAAGATAGCACATGTTTACATTGCTACTTTAGATAACCTATGTGTTTTTCATGCACACTTTCTCTTAAAGCGCACATTTATTTGGTTGGAGAATTGCATCGCAGAATTTGAGGCAGTGCGGATTTCAGAGCTGCATTGTGGTTCCTGGCCTACAAAGAAGCAAGCCCAGAGCACCGATTCACGCAGAGATGCACTGGAAGCTTATTTGGAGGAGAGGCAACTCTGACCCCACACACTAGCATGACCCAACATGCACTTTGGAAATTAATGGAACCAGCCTTCTACCATTATCTATTTGGGCTGCAGTTTCTTGGGAGTAAGCCCCGTTTAACTTAATCGAACTTACTTTTGAGTAGACTTGTACAGGCTTGTGCTGTTTTTGTTTCAGCAAGCATAGAATATTTTAGACTCTGCAATTGGAAACTAGTGATGTATTTAGCCAAGAAAAACTGTCTAGGTTATGGCAAATCAGGCTGCACAACACCTCCATCACTTGGCACAGCGAAACACAACCAAATAGGGCTTACACAACCAGAAACAATGAGGGGTGACTTTTCTAGGTGATTATCCTAATGTCTGGGTGGTGCATGGAGGACACAATACCAGAGAACCACCCATGTATTACAATAATCACCGGGAACAAAAAACGAAAAAGATGCTTGCCATTGCTTGCAAAATGTAATTCACAGCTACAGTGAAGTAAAGAGGGCAAGCATGTTTGACTGAGTCTGGATGGCCGGACAGGATGGCCAGTCAGGGATTCTATATTCTTCTGCTACTGTGAAGTTCTCTATACTCAGGGATTTGGCAAAGTTAAATATAAAGACTGTGCATCGAATTGTAATGTCTTCAAAGGTATAGCGTGTAAAAAAAAAAAGCCCCAGATTCAAATCTGAACTCAGCCATGGTCTTAAACAAGTTAGGACTTTACACACACACACACACACACACAATCAGAATAATAATGAATACTTGATATGTTTTTTTAAAAAATTATTCTTTATTAAATTTGTATACCACGGAACCTCAGTTTTCAAACGTAATCTGTTCCGGAAGTCTGTTTGACTTCCGAAACGTTCAAAAACCAA
Source organism: Podarcis vaucheri (assembly GCF_965113315.1). Lineage (NCBI taxonomy): Eukaryota > Metazoa > Chordata > Lepidosauria > Squamata > Lacertidae > Podarcis > Podarcis vaucheri. Next base: position 35,399,430 of record NC_138755.1, on the reverse strand, counting down.
GGATTGAAGGGCTGTCAGCAAGTTCAGTGTGGGAAATGGAGAAACAAGCCGTACGACTTCCGAGGCGCGTTCAAAAACGGAAGCATTGACTTCCGGGTTTTCAGCCTTCGGCTTCCGAAATGTTCGGCAGCCGAGACGTTCAAAAACCGAGGGTTGACTGTACCACCCCATACCCGTAGATTCAGGGCGGTGCACAGCATGAAACTGCAAAACAAAAAAACCCACAGATACACAATATAAACAAAAACAAAGACAACCCAACAACTCCCCTCTTCCACAACACATTTAAAAGGGCATCAGATGTGCCATATACAGTCATACCTTGGGTTACAGACACTTCAAGTTGTGTTTTTTCAGGTTACGGACCACTGAAACCTGGAAGTACTGGAACGGGTTACTTCCGGGTTTCGCGGTCGCGCATGCGCAGAAGCGCTAAATCGCACTTTGCGCATACGCAGAAGTGCTGAATCGCAACCCACGTGCGTGCAGACGCGGGTTGCGAACGCTGTGAGTTGCGAACGTCCATCCTACACCGGTAATGTTCACAACCTGAGTGTCCACTGTACAGTACATGCTATGTTGTTTTTTTAAATTATCATTGTGGTGGTGGTGGTGGTGGTTGCTATTATATTTAATACTCACTACCAAAAAATTTGTCTCAAAGCAAGCGGCTTACAATTTGAAAACCTAAACATTTCCATCTGGCTGCATGGGGCCTCCCCTTGCCAGCTTTTTCTGCACTCAATGTCAGCATCTCCAAAGAGCTGTCAGTGTGGATATTAGAAACCAGCTCATGGCCTGTCATTGTTCTCTTCCATCAACGTGTTCCAGAGATGAGTGGGTGGAAACTGGAAGCCTCACTCAACTTTTCTTTTGTACCTGTACATGTCAAACACAAGCCCCGGCAACCGCACCTTCCTCGAAGTTCTGACTCCTCCAGCACAGGATTGTGTTCGTACAGGCTTCTAATTAGCGATAATGATCCGTCTGTCACAGACTGAAAAGCAAGATGCTGTCTGTCTGCTCTTTTAAAAACCAATTTTGGGCAATATAATAGTTTCATCAAGGTGTGTGTGTGTGTGTGTATATAAAAGAGGAGAAAAATATGACTTCAGATAAATAAGTAGGAAAATGCTAATCAAACAGTGAATGGTGACACTCTCTGGTTTCGTACCCACGTTCATTATTGACCCTTTGCTTCCAGGCTTCTTAAGTCCGGCAGTCTTTGTCTTTTAGTTACAAGGCATGGGAGTCTGAGATGAGGACGAGTGGGGTTGTAGCTGCTTCTTTTGATGGCTCCTGAAACAGGGGGAAGTAGTGAATGAGCATTTCAAGGTTTCCAGGTCTCTAAGTGCAGGCTGCATACATATGACACTATACCATTCAAAGGACTTTTCCTTCCCTGAAAGAATTCTGGGCACTGCAGTTTGTTAGGGGCGGCTGGGAATTGTAAATCTGTAAGGGGTGGATACATCACCTTGCCAACAAAGGTCCGTATAGTTAAAGCTATGGTTTTCCCAGTAGTGATGTAGGGAAGTGAGAGCTGGACCATAAAGAAGGCTGATCGACGAAGAATTGATGCTTTTGAATTATGGTGCTGGAGGAGACTCTTGAGAGTCCCATGGACTGCAAGAAGATCAAACCTATCCATTCTGAAGGAAATCAGCCCTGAGTGCTCACTGGAAGGACAGATCCTAAAGCTGAGGCTCCAATACTTTGGCCACCTCATGAGAAGAGAAGACTCCCTGGAAAAGACCCTGATGTTGGGAAAGATGGAGGGCACAAGGAGAAGGGGACGACAGAGGATGAGATGGTTGGATAGTGTTCTCGAAGCTACCAGCATCAGTTTGACCAAACTGCGGGAAGCAGTGGAAGACAGGAGTGCCTGGTGTGCTCTGGTCCATTGGGGTCACGAAGAGTCAGACACGACTAAACGACTAAACAACTAAACAACAACAAAGGGGTAGACTACAGTGCCCAGAATTCTTTGAGGGACAGACTGTGCTTCCAATCTCCACATAGTGTGTCCAGAGCCACAATGGATTCCTTTGCTCTCTCTCTGAGCTATCTCCGCCAGCAAAGCAAATTGTGAGAAGACAGACTCCCAGAGATATTATTTAAGATGCCTAGCATCCATCTACAGCTTTTTTTGAGAGTCAAAAGCATCCCATAAATCCTTAGAGCAACCACATAAGGTAGCATGGTGCTATTATTCCCGTACCACTGATGATGGAGTTAGGCTGAGGGTATTGCTTGCCTCCTAGTGAATTCCCAGTTGAGGTGAGATGCGAAATAAGGACTTTCTAGCTGTTTTTAGCCACTACGCTATGTATATTCTCCAAGTTAAACGTGTCTCATTTGCTAGTAGATTTCACAGGCTTCCTCAGCTTGAACTTTGTTTTCACAGACTACTTGGCCATTGACCTCTCATGGTGAAGAAAAACTTATTTATTTCAATTAATCTATATATTCCACTTTTCCTCCAAGAAGGTCATGGCAGAACACACATCAAATTCTTCTCCACAACATCCCTATTTTTGACAGCTTTGGCTGTAGGTTTGCCAGGTCTGAGTTTGACGGAAGTTTCAAGGGTTTAGCCTTGTTCACTGTGTCTCCAGGGAAGAAGGAAAATCTCAGAGTGAGGAACCAGAATGAAGGAGACTCAAGCACTTTTGCTATTCACTCCCCCTCCTTTCCATAAGTCTTCAACCTTCAGTTATGTTACCTGGATGTTAAATGCTATGCTTTCGACCCCAAACAGGCAACACTGGGGTCTTCCCTAACAGTCAGTTCCTAGCAAACGGAGAACTTCATGAGATCTCACAACACTTTGGCCTCACTTAATGTCACCCAATGAGCTCCTTGACTGAGCTGGGCTTTGAAATCCAGCTTAGTATTCCACACTGCTTTGGCTCTCCAGCTTCAATAAGTTCTAGGGCATGCATAATATATCTGAGATATATACATACAAAATGACAACAACGAGCCAGTCACATTCCGCCGCCCCCCCCCTGTTAATCACAAGCTGTATAAAAATAAGAATTTGTGAATTCTTCATCCTTCATAAATCATACAGATTATACATTATAGTCTTCGTAGTGGAAAGCTTAACTGAACATTCAGTAAGATACGCTGACAACGAATTAGGATTTGCCAGTTAAGCTAACCAGATAAAATGTTGGAATCTCTCTGAAAATTCTGCACCAAGCAGTTTCCTGGTAGGTTTTCTGGCACTGGTTCCCCAGTGGATGTAAGAGTCACCTTTTCCCATCTGAGCAACAATGTGAAAGAAAGGATTAGGGATGGGATAAGATTCTAGTTCTCAGGAGGCTTTTATGGAATCATTCATGTTCCATACAGTTCATGACCAGGTCATATAAGACTACAGGCAATTGCAGCGTAAACCCTATTTGTGCCCACGCACCATTTAATTGCAAACTGTATTTTGCAACCAAGATGTCAACTTGTGAATAACAAAGCTCATACCTGACTTTTGTTCCTCCCAGTTACAGAGGCATCTTATAGACATATTTCATTACGTGGGCTAATAACACACTTGTCTATATACATTCCATAGACGAACGTGTGGTCTCTGCAAATTAGACACTGTTAGCAACAGTAATCCACATCATGGTGACTTATTTCTTGGCCACAATGAACTCCTTCACTTTATTAATTTTTACTTTTTATTTTCGTGCATTCACATAAATGCAAATATTTACATGAAGGATTAAACATCAGGCAGGTTCGTGACCTTATTAAAATCACTGATGTTATCTGATGCCACAATGAGGTTTTGTAATCAGCATTAGAACAAGGAAGGGAAGACATAGGTTTGTAAAATAACAATAATATTAATGATTTATTATTTATACCCTGCCCATCTGGCTGCGTTTCCCCAGCCACTCCAACAAAGTCATCCTGTTTGTGCTTTTCTATTGTTTGAGTATGGGTTTTTAAAAATAAATAAATAAGAATGTTATGTTATAATACATACCCAACATTACATTACGTATACAGTGGTGCCTCACAAAACGAAAAGAATCCGTTCTGTGATTCTCTTCGTCTAGCGTTTTTTTCGTCTTGCGAAGCAAGCCCATTGACAGATTAGCAGATTAGCGCTATTAGCGCTATTAGCGGCTTTTAGCGGCTTATCTGCTGATCAGATCAGCTGATAAGCGGCTTAGCGGCTTAGAAAAGAGGGGGGGAGGGAAAAAACCAGCAGGAACTCGCAAGACATTGTCGTCTTGCGAAGCAAGCCCCTAGGAAATTCGTTTTGCGAAGCACCTCCAAAACGGAAAACTCTTTCGTCTAGCGAGTTTTCCGTCTTGCGAGGCATTCGTCTTGCGGGTTACCACTGTACTGTATTGTATTTGTTAAGTTTTATGTAAATTGATGTATAATAAAGATTATTGAAAAAAGAACATTATATGAAATATTAATGTATTATATGATTCCCCCCATTCGCTCCCCCCCTCAGGTATTATGTACTGTCTATCTTTTTGTTGTAAGTTGCCTGGAGACCTTCAGGTCTAATAAATGAAAATGAAATGAATGTCAGAATCTTGGGCAACGCTGAGATAAACATAGAAGCCATTCCCTAAACAATATAAATCTGCTCACTTTCTCTTACTCAATATTGACGGAAAAACGAACGAAATGAATAGATGTGTCTTTCATGCAATTACAAAACCTCAAGGGGTTGGATATTTCACGAACAGAATTTGTCAAACCCCATCAATTATAAGTGCCCTTCATGCAACGCTGGAAGGAAAGAAGAAGAGGTTGAACTTACAAAAAGCATCCACTTCCCATGGCAACGCCTTCCACTAAGCAATGTCTCTGGTATGAAGCAAGACTTGTTTCCTGTAGTTAAAAGGGGAGATTCTATTGTGGGAGCATAATCCTTTCATAACAATACTTTTCAATACTCCTTTTGCAATTAGTGATTTGTAAGGCTCCAATTTAGTAGCTGAGGTCACGGAAATAATGAATCGGAACTCATTTCATGAAATTCCATTAAACTCTGGATATGTATTTGAGGTTCCAGAGAGAGGAAAGGTCATTGTGGTGGCAGCGAACTGCTTAGCTGAGCCCTGCGCAACTAATACAGCCCACCAGCTACATAGTGCGGTCTTCCTTCCGGTGCTTGTTCGCTTTCCTGTTTTTGCAGTCCCAGGCAGGCAGCAAAAAATATGTCCATTTTGCTGCTGGTGGAACTTGCGATTTCAAAAATTCTGGTGGGCTGGGATTTTGAACCTTGGGCAAATCAGGGGGTGCGGCTATACAAGGAAGTGGCTGTGCAAATCATCCCCTTGGCTGCTCCTTGCCATGTGACTCCTGCCTCTGTTCAGCCAAATGTGTAGAGATGCAGGAACCCCACACGGGTACTCACCCCAGTGCCAGATTTATGTATAGGCTAAGTAGGCTGAACCTAGGGCCTCTAAATCTAGGGGGCCTTGCCAGCCCACCCACTCCCCAGCAGGCAGTCTCCCTTCTCCCAAAATGTAAACCCAAGACTTCATGCGAGGGCAGGACAACATGGGCCTCTAAATCTAGGGGACCTCGCCAGCCTGCCCACACCCCAGTGCCGCAGTCTCCCCTCTCCCAAAATTGCAAACCCAAGACTTCATGCAAGGGCAAGGCAACTCAGGCCCAGCAACTATTAGGGCTAGCCAGTAAGGCCCAATTTGAAGCAGTGGGGCACAACTTGAATTTTCTTGTAGGACCCCAGTTCACAGCAAAAGTCTGCAAAATCTTATTGATATAAATAAAATCCCTGGTGTAGGGGCCCCCTTAGGAGTGGCACACGGGGCCCAATTTGGCCCAATTGTTCCAATTGCCTTAAGGTCAGCCCTGATGAGACTGTGCAGGGGTTGGACTGACAAGCCAACTGAATCTGGAGAAAGTCAGATTTGGAGAGATGGAGTCTCATTTGGTTTGGAGATGGGAAGTTGGATAGACCCCCCTATGCAGGGATGTTCTGGCTTCTGGGATCTGGTGTTGGGCCAGGGGGAGTCTGGAGTTGTGGGGGCCTTTAACTTTGGAGGGACTTTGAAACATGCCTTCAAATACCTTTTGGATTTTAGTGCTGACTATGGAGAATGGGCTGACCTGTCGAGAAGGGATAAAGACATTGTTAGGTTGGAGTCTCCTCAAGATCTACTCCTCAGTGATAAAGGAAGGAAATTAAGAACAAGATCAGCAGAAGACAAAGTAAAGTGCAGGTATAAATATGAAGATCTGCAGAAGGGACATGGAAAAGAGTTAAGAGCCTCGGATAGAAGATCACCAGGTTGATGGACTAGATGGAATGGATAGAAAGGACTGACCGAACCCGAGACCAGGAAGAAGAGATGGTGGATGAAGATTGGAAGAAAGTTTAAAAATTCATTTAGAGAATTATTGTAAAATTAATGAGTGTTAGAAAAAATGTTGGAATGAAAATATTTGGCTTTAGTAGAAATGCTATAAGGAGTTATGTACAAATAAGTTTTAAGTTTTAGGGCTTTTTATGGTAAGATAAGTTTAAAATAAATTAAGACAATTTAATGACAGAATATAGTGAAAGATGGAAAGGATTTGCTGAGATAATTAATAACTAGAATACAAAAAAGGGAGGTGCGAGGAGGTCGACGAAACAAGTTAACGAAAGATAAAGATTTGGGAATATTGGATTTGTTTTTAATTTTTTGTTTGCTTTTGTTTTTGGTTTTGATGTATTGTGTGTTTTGTTCTCTTTTTTCTTTTTATTGACTTGTATTGTTTAATTCCTTTTTTGTTTCTCTTTTTCCTTTTTCTTTTTTTTCTCTGTAATTTTAAATTCTCAATAAATATCATTTTTTAAAAAAAATATCACAGTCGGCCACGACTGGACCTAATGGTCAGGGGTCCCTTTACCTTTATGGCAGGATGGCAGCAAGGACAGAATGGTGCGGACACACCAGCAGGAAATGTGGCTTAGGTAACACTGTGACCTGTGACATCCCTGGCAACTTTCAGTGCTGTTGCCACCAGGAGGCTGTTTCTGGGGCGGTAGCCCACCCTGCCAGCTTCCCTAGAAAGGAGGGCAAATGACCAGTCCATCTGGCCACAATGGTGGCCTAAAAGGCCAATAACTGTTTGACCGATGTCCTTTCTTACATCCTTGCAATATTTCTTGCGCTATATTTTTTGACTTAGAGAGTTCGTGTCCCTGAGTGATCCCTGTCTCCCAGTGCAAAGTCAGGTTAAGTCATGGGCTTGAGACCTCACAAGATTTCAGTCACAGCAGAGAGACAGAACTTCTCAAGCGTGTTTCCTACTGTCTCTGTCGCAACCGAGCGCCCTGCTTTCTTAACAGAGACATTGCCTTCGTCCTTTGAGGCTTACTGATTTTGCAAGAGAGCAAAAGCTTCCTTCTCTCCATTCACTATCTCACCCACTGGGAATTTAGAATTCTTTTCTGGATGCCTTGCCTTTTGGAGAATGGAAGTGGATTTGTTGGAGATGACTCATTTATTTATTTTATTCACAGCCCACGGCAAGTTTGGAAATGCCATCGTTTCCCAAATGGCAGCTGCGTGGGGGTTGCTGGCCATTTCCTTCTCTTCAAAAAGCTGGCTTTTGCCGCTTTGTCTTACAAAGGTTTGCCCCGTGTACTTATATTGCACAGAACCTTCATATTCCAAAAGACATTGATTTTGCTTCTGCGCAATGCTCATAAAGTTTGAATATGGCTCACCATATGGATTCCATAGGGTGTGTTCATTCTGATGGTGCACAGCTGTGATTCCTGCTGTCATTCGGGCTCCTGTTATTGCAAGTGAGATCGGTGGGGGAGAAAGGGGGAGCGCGGGGGATGCGGTCCGCCCCGGGTGTCATCACTGGGGTGTGTGTGTGACAAAATGAGTTAAAAATAAAATAAGTTTGGGCTCACGAAACTTTTTAGGAGTAACGCGTTGGCTTAGGCGCCTGCAGGTTCCACGCTGCCTGAAACGGCAGAGTCTGCCTACTGCCTCTCCCTCAACCGCCCTATAACTGAGGGGGAGGCAGCGGAGAGGCTCCAAGCTTTGGAGAGGCTCAATCCACCCCCACAGGCAGCTCACCCCGCCCCCCACGGGCGGATCGCCCCTCCCCCAGCTGCAGGACAAACCCCCACACCAGGCACCCGAGCGGCTAGCTACACCGCTGGGTGAGATTAAGTCTTAAAATTGTAGCGCTACAAAGGACTCCAAGGGTCTACTCCAGGGGTAGGCAAACTAAGGCCTGGGGGCCGGATCTGGCCCAAACGCCTTCTTACTCCAGCCCATGGACGGTCCGGAATCAGCGTGTTTTTACATGAGTAGAATGTGTTCTTTTATTTAAAATGCATCTCTGGGTTATTTGTGGGACCTGCCTGGTGCTTTTATACATGAGTAGAATGTGTGTTTTTATTTAAAATGCATCTCTGGGTTATTTGTGAGGCATAGGAATTTGTTCATTTATTTATTTTTTTCAAAATATAGTCCGGCCCCCGACAAGGTCTGAGGGACAGTGGACCGGCCCCCTGCTGAAAAAGTTTGCTGACCCCTGATCTAGTCCAAACCCTTGCAATGCAGGAATCTTTTGTAAACCCACGACCCAGAGATTAAGAGTTATATCTGGCTGGTTTTGCATTTCAGTTTTTTCAAAACAAACAAACAAGCGTCAACTTACGTAGTTTTTATTAAACGTGTTAGCCACATTGAACACCTGAAGAAAGTCTTTTAAGCATAGATTTTTATGCCTGCCTGCATCTATTCATAGAATTTGAAGTTGTTTTTATATATGGAACTGTTTCCCATGTCTGTTTGTTTTTTTAATTGATGCTTTTAATTTTTTTATTTATAAAAATATTTGTCTACGCACTGTGTCATAAAAATATATCAAAGCAGTTTACAACAGAGGTTGGCAACTATCCATGGCTGGTTCTGTGGATCGGCGTGGGGCTTCCATGGTGTTTTTTCCTCTGCGCGGGCACCACTTTTTTGCCGACATTCCCCCCCTCTCGCCGCGGCGGAACTTCCTCCCTCCTTCCTCCTTGTGCAGCAAATTGCCGGCCAATCGCCTGCTAAGGTTTGAGCCCCTGGCCAGTGGGCGAGCGGCGGCTGCATGTGGCCAAGAGGAGAAAGGGGGCTGGGCTGAGCTGGCCAATAGCATTTCCAGCAGCACCCTAGGTCGGCAGGGGGACGGGACGGGAGGGGACGGGGGAGAGAGAAGCCCCCTCTACCGTGTGCGCATGTGCATGCACGTGCGCACACGCACTCCAGCCCACCAGGAGGTTTGTGGACCGGCTTGCCGACCCCTGGTTTAATAATAATAATAATAATAATAATAATAATAATAATAATAATAATAATAATTTATTTGTACCCCGCCCATCTGGCTGGGTTTCCCCAGCCACTCTGGGCGGCTTCCACAAAGACCAAAAATACACTAATATGTCATACATTAAAAACGTCCCTGAACAGGGCTGCCTTCAGATGTCTTCTGAATGTCAGGTAGTTGTTGTTGTCTTTGACATCTGATGGGAGGGCGTTCCACAGGGCGGGCGCCACTACCAAGAAGGCCCTCTTGCCTGTAGCTTTGCTTCTCACAATGAGGGAACCGCCAGAAGGCCCTTGGCGCTGGACCTCAGTGTCCGGGCAGAACGATGGGGGTGGAGATGCTCCTTCAGGTATACTGGGCCAAGGCCGTTTAGGGCTTTCAAGGTCAACACCAACACTTTGAATTGTGCTCGGAAACGTACTGGGAGCCAATGTAGGTCTTTCAAGACTGGTGTTATGTGGTCCCGGCAGCCGCCCCCAGTCACCAGTCTAGCTGCCGCATTCTGGATTAGTTGTAGTTTCCGGGTCACCTTCAAAGGTAGCCCCACATAGAGCGCAGTGCAGTAGTCCAAGAAGAATAAGACTAAGAAGAGGTGTTTGGATTTGATATCCCGCCTTTCACTCCCTTTAAGGAGTCTCAAAGCAGCTAACATTCTCCTTTCCCTTCCTCCCCCACAACAAACACTCTGTGAGGTGAGTGGGGCTGAGAGACTTCAGAGAAGTGTGACTAGCCCAAGGTCACCCAGCAGCTGCAGGTGGAGGAGCGGAGACGCGAACCCAGTTCACCAGATTACGAGTCCACCGCTCTTAACCACTACACCACACTGGCTTTATTATTTTTTATTATTTACAATAAAAGGCATAAAATGATACAATCAAAACCATAAAAAAGTTAAAAACAGACATTGATTAATAATGTGGAAGGATGTCTACTTAACTGCCTGCATATAGGTCTGGCAGAATAAAAAAGTTTTCAGCAGGCATTCAAAAGTTGGCACAGAAGTTGCCAGTGACTTCTCGGTAAATCGCTTTGAGGTGTTTCATAGGATAGGCATACATTTAATAAATAGAAATAAATAAATTAAATAACTTAAAATTGAGATAAATATGTAAAACATTACCGAAATCTGCAATGCAATCTACAGTGTTTCCTTGAAATTTTGATGCTGCAACATTGGGGGATACAGACAGCTGAACTTGGCGATCTGAGACATTTTAACATGTCCCATGGTTAAATGACGTTCTACAATATCTACAGAAGTTTTACAAAAAGGCTTTCCTTTTACAATAAATTTAAGTGAACATTCAAGACATTCTCTCCCCTTTTCCTCAAAGGGCAGTGATATTTTACATTTTACAAAATAAAATTGCTTTCTGATCAAAGAAAACAAAGGGTGGCTTACAAAATGGAACTGTGTGCATTATTAATGGCAAACGTCCTTGCTTCAGGGTGAATGCCGGAAATGGAATATTGCGACTGCATCTGAAGAGTGCCACCTAATGGTACATAAAGTATAAACAATTGAGTGTGCTTTTAAAAATATATAGATCAGGGGTCAGCAACCTTTTCCAGCCGTGGGCCAGTCCCCAGTGGCGTAGCGTGGGGGGTGCAGGGGGGGCCGGCCGCACCGGCCGCAACATCTGGGGGTTAGGGGGCGCAAATCCACGGGTTAGGGGGCGCAAATTACTTGCCTTGCCCCGGGTGCTGACAACCCACGCTACGCCACTGCCGGTCCCTCAGACCATGTAGTGGGCTGGACTATATTTTTTGGGGGGAAATAATGAACAAATTCCTATGCCCTACAAATAACCCGGAGATGCATTTTAAATAAAAGCACACATTCTACTCATGTAAAAATATGCCGATTCCTGGACCATCCGTGGGCCGGATTTAGAAGGCGATTGGGCCAGATCTGGCCCCCGGGCATTAGGTTGCCTACCCCTGATATAGATTATTCACTGGCTCCCAGTATGTTTCCGAGCACAGTTCAAAGTGTTGGTGCTGACCTTGAAAGCCCTAAACGGCCTCGGTCCAGTATACCTGAAGGAGCGTCTCCTCCCCCATTATTCAGCCTGGACACTGAGGTCCAGCTCTGAGACCCTTCTGGTGGTTCCCTCCCTGCAAGAAGTGAGGTTACAGGGAAGCAGGCAGAGGGCCTTCTCGGTAGTGGCACCTGTCCTGTGAAACACCCTCCCATCAGATGTCAAGGAGATAAAACAACGGCATGAATTTTAGAAGACATCTGAAGGCAGTCCTGTATTGGGAAGTTTTTGCTGTTTGACATTTTATTATTTTTTATATTTTGCTGGAAGCTGCCCAGAGATGGACAGGGTATAAATACAACAACAACAACAACAACAACAACAACAACAACAACAACAACAACGTATTCTCACAAAGCAAAACATTTTATCAGTGGTGAGTGCATAAGAGCAACACACCTTGAAAGTACCGTATTTTTCGCTCTATAACACGCACCCAACCATAACACGCACAGTTTTTAGAGGAGGAAAACAAGAAAAAAAATATTCTAAACGAAACAGCGGATGTATGATTTTTGTAGTTCATGCTGTGGCCACAGACATGTGATCTATGTGATCTGACGGTGAGTTTGGGGTAGCCCAATGCAAAAATCCTGAGGATCCATGTGGATCCATGCTTTGTAACCACATTTTAAGTGGGGAGGGAAGGAAAAGTACTCAAGGGACAAGGAACACGCGTGGGGTGGGTGGAGAAGGATGCTGTTAATAATGCAGAAGAGGGGTATAAGAGGAGAAGGCTCCTCTCCTCTCCAGCTTTGCTCCTTTAAAGCAAGCGGGCTCTCTGTCCCTCTCTCCTCCCCACTCAGCGGTTCTTCTCCCGCTTTGCTGTTTCAAAGGAAGCCACGGAGGAGGGAAGGAAGGGGAACCATGGATCCTCTGCTCACAACTGCAGCAGATCCCCCTGCCATCTGTACGCATTCGCTCCATAACACGCACAGACATTTCCCCTTACTTTCTGGGAGGAAAAAAGTGAGTGTTATGGCGCAAAAAATACGGTATTTGCCTAATTGGCTTGTCTGTCAGACTGTCAAGTTGTAGCGTAGCAATGATGAGAGAAAGCATGAACATCAACTGTTCATAATCAATATGTTCATTTAAGTCATTGAGGGAGTGGCCTATATGTGCAATTGGATGGGGTGGCAATGAGGTGCCCGGTTCCTGAGGTGCTAGGGCTGTATCGTTTTAAAGTTGGGAGGGGTGTCATGAATGAATGGCCCCATACCCTCCAACATTTCTCCATTGAAAACAGGGACATTCTATTCAACAACAACAACAACAATAATAATAAAATACCCCACCGGTCTGACTGGGTTGCCCCAGCCACTTTGGATGGCATCCAACATATATAACCACATAATAAAACATTAAACATTTTTTTAAAAAACCTTCCCTATACAGGGCTGCCTTCAGATGTCTTCTAAAGGTTTTATAGATACAGTGGTTACCTCAGGTTAAGAGCTTAATTCGTTCCGGAGGTCCTTTCTTAACCTGAAACTGTTCTTAACCTGAGGTACCACTTTAGCTAATGGGGCCTCCTGCTGCCGCCACGCGATTTCTGTTCTCATCCTGAAGTGAAGTTCTTAACCCGAGGTACTATTTGTGGGTTAGCGGAGTCTGTAACCTGAAGCGTCTGTAACCTGAATATCCACTGTACTTATCTCCTTGGCTTGGGGGGTCGCATAACTCCATACCCTCCAGCATTTCTCAAATGAAAAGAGGGACGTCCTAAGGAAAAGTGGGATATGGATATTCCAGGGTCAAATCTGAAACTGGGGCAGCAAGGGCCTTCTCCTGTCATGCAGAGTCTAAAATTGCCTGAAAGGCACCAGTGTGCTGGTAGGTGGCGTGAGGGGACGGTTAATTTGTGTCCCTTGTCTCTTGCAGGTTCATGAGGGTTCACTGAGGATACATTGTTGGAGGACACACACCCCCAAAAAAATTCTCAAATAGTTCCCACCCTGGTTCATTGTTTGGAGACAACCTGGAGAGCTCAGCTGGTTAGAGCAGGCTTCCTCAGCCTTGGCCCTCCAGATGTTTTTGGCCTACAACTCCCATGATCCCTAGCTAGCAGAACCAGTGGTCAGGGATGATGGGAATTGTAGTCTCAAAAACATCTGGAGGGCTGAAGTTGAGGAAGACTGGGTTAGAGCATGGTGCTGATAATGCCAAGGTTGCTGGTTTGATCCCAGTATGGAACAGCTGCATATTCTTGCATTGCAGGGGGTTGGACTAGATTGTCCACAGAGTCCCTTCCAGCTCTGAAATTCTATGGGTCTATGATTCCCTGAATTATGATTGCTGGAGGAGACTTTTGAGGGTTCCATGGACTGCAAGAAGATCAAACCTCTCCATTCTGAAGGAAATCAGCCCTGAGCGCTCACTGGAAGGACAGATCCTGAGGCTGAGGCTCCAATACTTTGGCCACCTCATGAGAAGAGAAGACTCCCTGGAAAAGACCCTGATGCTGGGAAAGATGGAGGGCACAAGGAGAAGGGGACGACAGAGGACGAGATGGTTGGACAGTGTTCTCGAAGCTACCAGCCTGAGTTTGACCAAACTGCGGGAGGCAGTGGAAGACAGGAGTGCCTGGCGTGCTCTGGTCCATGGGGTTGCGAAGAGTCGGACACGACTAAATGACTAAACAACAACGTGATTCCTTGGGCTCTAACTTCCCACTTTCTGTTGGCCCCATTGAGATTGGATGGATCTGGCTTCACACTGGGTTGCTGGCTACCTCACAACTGGGTCTTTCAAACACCTCAAACTTGTTTGTGAATCATCAAATCCACCTTGCTTTTTCACAGCTGCCCAACCTTGAATAGCCTGCCGCGTAATACTCACGCTGGTTGCTTCCTCCTCCCAATGCGCCCGGTGTCAAAGGAATCAAGAAAATATTTGTTAGTTGTCAAGGCATTTTGGAAGAAAGTAAAAAAAGCTCTTGGTAAACTGTAAATTCATTGGAGGATTATCCCCTCACGGGTCAGAATATTGCCAGCGTTACTGAAAGATTCTTGGTAGGTTATGTGTAAAAATGGATCGACATCTGAGAGTTGTTTGCTGTGTGTGAGTCACATGTCATCTCTTTGACATCAATGAACAATGGAAGGAAATGTAGAAGAAGGGAGCCACCCACAGAATAATGGCTCGTCTGGTCCACTGTAAGATCTCAAAGCATTCAAACAACATATTGGGTTTCCTTTGAATTTTGTATTACACATGCTTGAAGACTAAGTGACTTTTCTGGTCTTCCATTTGCGTTATGAAGTCATTGGTATCAAAGGCGTTTATGTTGACAGCTTATTTGGGAGCGATATTCCACACTTTAATTCTACCTTTTTTATTTGAGATTGTAGGCAAACCATATGCAAAATATGAATCTCTCCCTTTATTTGTATGTAATCTGGCTAAGCTAAAATGTGCAGAAGTCTGCTCCTTGACATTTTCACTCTCTGTTAAAAGAAAGCTCCCCTTCCATCAGTTTTTCAGGATGGTGGTGGCTACGAGCAGTGGCAAACAGCTTTGCTGTGCACTTTTCTCCTCAACGCCCATTCAGAGTGAAGGCAATGCTTGTTGCCCTCACTCTCAATTGGCTTCGTGGTGTGAACATTGCTAAATGTGATTGGCCGTGTGGTGCCATCATGCTGGTTCTGTCATCCCTGACAGGCTGAGATCATGTTGCTAACAATGTTCTTCTCTCAGAGTGAAAAGCTGTGAGGAGAAAGGAAAAATACCAGAAGAAAGCTGGTAGGGGCTGCTACCTTCTGTGTGTGGTAACGGGTTAAGAACTACCTTTAAGAGAGGACTCTGTATTTTACTTATTCGGTTCGTTGTGGTTTTGTTTTTGTTTTTTGTAGTTTTTGTTAATTTGCATTAGTTTTGCATATCTTATTGTAGCATGGAAAACCTTAATAAAAAACTTACATGAACGTTCTCCCAAGGCCTGCAGCCACGACAGTCAAAGGATGCAAACATTTTGAAGAACCTGTCTCCTGAAATGAGAGGCTGCTTGAGTTTGCTGGTTTCCTGCCTCTTCTTGTTATTCTTTGCATCCTCACCTGTCCTTCAAAACCCTTACCTGTAACAACACTGCCATGGTCTGCCACACTCGGCACTCTGGGGCATTAAGTGCTTTTAAGTTGTAAGAAACGGTGGCATTCTACCTTCTGCTTCTCTTCAGTCAATCTCTACACGGCTGGGCTGAGACCTTCGCAGCCCTTAGGCAGCTAAGTGCCTTTCGTCTGCCTAGTCTGAGCACTTCAGGAGCAAAAGGATGTCATTAGATACACTGAGTGGTGAAGCTCTGAGAGTTCCCGGCTTTTTCAGCAGAGTTGCTTGTACAACAGAGCATGGAGTGCTTACTCTGCGGTTTGTCTTTGCCTGTTTCTTAGGCCAAAGTTTATGCTGTCTGTTTATGCGGCCGCCGAGACCATATAACACCGGTCTTGAAAGACCTACATTGGCTCCCAGTACGTTTCCGAGCACAATTCAAAGTGTTGGTGCTGACCTTTAAAGCCCTAAACGGCCTCGGTCCAGTATACCTGAAGGAGCGTCTCCACCCCCATCGTTCTGCCCGGACACTGAGGTCCAGTGCCGAGGGCCTTCTGGCGGTTCCCTCATTGCGAGAAGCAAAGCTACAGGGAACCAGGCAGAGGGCCTTCTCGGTAGTGGCGCCCGCCTTGTGGAACGCCCTTCCAGCAGATGTCAAAGCGATAAACAACTACCTGACATTCAGAATACATCTTAAGGCAGCCCTGTTCAGGGAAGCTTTTAACGTGTGATATTTTACTGTATTTTTGGTTTTTATGGAAGCTGCCCAGAGTGGCTGGGGAAACCCAGCCAGATGGGCGGGGTACAAATAATAAATTATTATTATTACCCATTTTGCTTTGCTGCAGCAGTCAAGGAGTCAATTTCATGCAAGGCTCCCCATTTTCCCAACTAGTAGGAAGATCTATCAGCAAGTGCTTATCATGTGTCTGTTTTGTTGGCTGCATGTACACCATATATTTAAAGCACTCCCTCCTCCAAAATAAATAAATCCTGGGAGTTATGGTTTGATGATGATGATTTTGAGTTGTGGGGGGCAGACCCCCCCCATCTCTACATTCAGCAAAGGGTCAGATTTTGAACGCACTCATAAGTTCATGAATTTAGCAAGGGCTCAAAATAAATCCCTTCCTTGTGAGGCCAGCCTGGCGATACCTTCTGGGGGCAGGAGTCAATGAAGACACAAAAAGCTTATAATGGTTGGTTGGTTGGTTTCCCCCAATAAATTTTATTGCTTTTCACGTAAATACAAGAACAATGGTTTGCTTGATAATGGGAGCCACCAACCAGGCAGAAGACCTGTGCATGGAGGGGGAGGTTGCCAGGGTAATGGAGGGGAGTGATGTCACCACAGGAAAAAGGTGTCCCTTTGAATTGAGAGGCTTGGAGCAAGGGTTTTGAGGAAGGAGGGGCCAGAACTTTGTTCCTGCTAGCTAGGAGAGGCTGCACCAAGAGACCAGGAGAGATGGCTGGCTGCAGCTCAGGACGCAAGCTTGCTGAAGCTATAGGAGGAACAACATAGGGTGCAATGTTCTGCACTCTCTATCAAAGCCCAGGTTGCAAATACGTGTGAGATAAACCATATTTCTTGAATACACTAATCTCCACTGTGCCTCCTTCCAAAGGAACACAAACCCTAGTTAAGTGCCAAGACCTAGAATCTTCTTACTGCTCAGCAATGATGGGGGTGACCTGTAGCAATATTTATTTGCGTGTTCAGACCCAGAAACCTACCCCCTAAATAAATTCACACTTGATTCAAAATTTTGGTTTGGTTTTTGGCAGAATTTAGACCACAACTTTATTGATTACAGAAAGTGAGTGGTTGCATAGGCTCTGGTTTGACTAGCTCCCTGCCGTGCAGGTAGCGCTGACCCAGGGTTCCAGCATAGGTCAGCCAAGGGTGAACAGCTGGATAAGAGGAAAGCCGGGAACGGGCTAACTCCGCCACCTAAATGTCCCCCTGGACTCAGGCACGGGCACAACCCCCTCTCAGGGGTTGACCAAACCATCAAGTCCCTGGATTCCTTTAATGGAATTCTCTTCACATAGGGATGGCGAGAGTGTTCTCCCATCCCTATCACCTGAACAAGAGCCTATCCGCAACCTTACAAGTTGTGACGATTTGCTACGTGGCAGGTGAAACCCAAATGGCATCAGCCAAGTGGGGAAAATTCCTGCCGTGCCCCTGTCCCAATGACAGATGACACACGACGGCATAGCAAGGTCAAGCGCAAAGCCTTAAAAGTAGGGAGAGGTGGGCGGGTGTTCCGAATGCACGTGCCGAAAGAGGAAGCTCAAGGTCACGTGAATGGGCATAAATAGGTCCCTCGAACCCTTTGGACTGCATCCCATTGGCCCAGACTGTACCCAGCTTCGAGGGACCTATCAACCGGGTGTTGTGACTGACCAATCGCACCCATCCACAACACAGGGTGTTGGTTTTCCAGGTCTCACCGCAATACATGCCCTCTTTAAGGGAGGACCCGATATCCCGCCTGGTCCCCAGATGGGGACTGAAGGCAGCTTACAGATAAAATAGTGGAGACCTTTGTAAAAGCCTCCTCCAGACGACCTATTTATTGAGCATTCATGTGTTCTCAGTGGCGTAGCGTGGGTTGTCAGCACCCGGGGCAAGGCAAGTAATTTGCGCCCCCTAACCCGTGGATTTGCGCCCCCTAACCCTAACCCCCAGATGTTGCACCCAGTGCAGCCGGGCCCCCCCTGCACCCCCACGCTACGCCAACTGTGTGTTCTCATGTTTGTGAGGCATTTGTATGTTTTCCTGTTGGTCAGTTTCTTGTCCCACACTTTTTAAAACCGCAAGGAAAGTTTCTTTTTAAAAGTGGATCTTTGGTGCTAAGGCCCTGGGATGCTTTTATCTCCTTTCATTGTGCAAACTTACATTTACGATATGCACTTGAATCCCAATAGGCCCAAGGAATTTGAGCTTTTCCTCTTTCCCTCTAGCCCCGAAGGAAAACCCCTTCTCTGAAGCTGGAGTCTGCACTGGGAGGAAATCCCCAATTGACCCACATTCTTGAGGCATCACAGCTTTCTCGCTGGCAAAGCATCTCTCCCTTTGCACTGCCCGTACATGCCGGTCTGTGACTCCCCCTTCCCCTCTTTAGCTTACTGTCTCCTGGGTCTGTCTAAACAAGCATGGTGGGGAAGTAAATGTTGCTGATTTCTTTGGGGAAAGCAACGGCTTCTCAGTTATGCGGAATTCGGCTGATGATTCATATTTGTTTTTGCAGGATTCTTCAAGCATTTTCTAGGAAAGAACGGGGACCTCAAAAAGCGACATTCTGCTCATGTTCCAACCCAGAGTGTTTATTTACTTAGCTGAAGGCGGCTTTTCCCCTTAAAGGAAAGCCGTGCCTCAATGCCAGCTCTTTCAAACGTGCAAAAACCACCTGCAATCAGAGAGAAAGTGAGAGAGAGGAGGTTTTCCATTCAAACAAAACCTGGACCTTTTACTGGGGCAACTGTTGTTGATGTTAAGACTGGGAAGGGGGGGTTGTTGGATCTTGGAGCTTGTCTGATCTTCAGAAGCCCCATTCAAAGTGTAGGGCGAGTGGGTGCTTTAAGAGGAATGTCCGTTGACTGGCAGTGCCAGAAGCCTTTCAGCCAAGCCCTGCCCTTCCCTGCCCCACACCTGACAACAGGTGTAGAACAGGTGGGTGTGGCTCAGCCAAAATGGCTCCACGGGCCAAATGGGAAAGTCTGGCAGACCTAATTAGCCGTGTGGGCCAGAGACTCCTCACCTCTATTCTATACCTGCGGTGCATTCCTAGAATCATAGATCACAGAACTGTTGGAAGGGACCACGAGGGTCATCTAGTCCAACCCTTCAATGCAGGAATCTTTTGCCCAAAGTAGGGCTCAAACCCATGACCATGGGATTAATAATAATAATAATAATAATAATAATAATAATAATAATAATAATAAATTTTTATTTAAATCCCATCCTCCCCAGCTGAAGCCGGGCTCAGAGTGGCTAACAAAAATAGAAGTAACACAGCATTCTAAAATCAATTCATTCTAAAATCAATTCAAAATCAAATAACCGTAATGGCAACCATTGGACTAGAGTTCTGTGAAGAATTACCAAAGGCTGTGCCTTGGCCAAAGTCCTGGTGGAACAGCTCTGTCTTGCAGGCCCTGCGGAAAGATGTCAAGTCCCGCAGGGCCCTAGTCTCTTGTGACAGAGCGTTCGACCAGATTGGGGCCACAGCCGAAAAAGCCCTGGCTCTGGTTGAGGCCAGCCTAACCTCCCTGTGGCCCGGGACCTCCAAGATGTTTTTGTTTGAAGACCGTAAGGTCCTCCGTGGGACATATCAGGAGAGGCGGTCCCGTAGGTACGAGGGTCCTAGGAATCTCATGCTCTATCTACTGAACCATCCAGATTTTGTCGTACTAAAACTCCCATCATCCTTCGCCATTGGCTGTAGTGTCATGATTCCCTCTAAGAATTCTGGCCAGCAGTTGGAGGTGATTGAATGAGAGGAAGGTGTGGGGAGATGAGACAAGAGAGCAGCCAGATAGTAAGGCCATGGGAGCCCCAAAGGCTGCTTTTTCTCCGTGGAGAACAAAGAGGGCTTTACCATTGAGCTCCAGCACTTCCCCTAAGTCAAGTTTCTTCGAGCCTTAAAAGCCTGGCTCCTCTGTTCCTGAACTTGTCCGTGACATGCCCGGCGTGACACATGACAAGAAAAACCACGTGCTTCTTTCTTAAACCTCCCTTCCAGAGGAAGAAAAATGCATGAGAGCTCTGCGGAGAAATCCACTCCATTGTATCCCTGGGAGTCAGAAAGTTCATGCATTGTGGATCAGAGAAAGGGCGGGTGCACCTTGCAGGAAATGCACTGACAATGGTTAGTAAACACGGCTCAGTCCGTCAGAAAAGGGGAGCTCCCATTATGTCAGGACAAAGAGGAGATGGCATGGAGGAATAGGACTGGCGCTCTCAGACTCCAAGAGTAAAACAATCTGACTCTCTTGGTTGCCTGGGTGTTCCTGTTCCATGACATCAGGACAAAGCGCTTCGGTGAATAATCCTCCTAAAATACCTGTGGCAGATGGCACAGCCAATGAAGCACCCTCCTTCCCATCACTCTGAATGGGCTGGATAGGTTTCAAGACCTTGCCTTAATCCCTTAGATAACTGAACAGCCTCTCCTTGCCTGGCTGCTGCCAGGGAGATGAGAGTGGGGTGTGGCTCTGTTCACCGCCCACAGGTCCTCCTCATTGCCGTGGCTCATGCAGAAGCCCCGTGGACACTTGGAGGGCACGCAGAGTTCACCCCACATCAATCCAAGCAGTTCGAGGGATGGAAAATGTCTTCTCTCTTTTTTCTTCTTCAATTTTTTTTAACGATTTTCCAAAAAAACAAACAAACAAACAAACATAAATCTCAACCGTATTTAAACCAAACTTAGTAACATTGTTAAGTGACTTCCTCGTATCCCCCTGGTTGAATTTCAGTGTATATCATTTTAACCAATATTCTTATAAAATTAACTTAATCACTTAACATCTTTTCCCCCCCTTTCCAGTTCAACATTAAACATATTAATTCATCACATTACATATTTAAATCCTAAGCCTCTCTTGTATTTGCAAGCTTCTCCAATTAATTTAACTTAACATATGGTAACTAAGTAGTCTTTAAATTTCATCCGTTTTTCCTGGTAATCCTCCTCCTTCTGGTCATGGACTCTTCCAGTCAGGTCGGCTAGCTCCGAAAAATCCATCATCTTTATCTGCCAATCTTCCACTGTTGGTACTTCTTGTGTTTTCCAATTCTTAGCTAATAAAATTCGAGCAGCAGTTGTGGCATACAAAAGTAATTTAACATCTTTCTTGGGCAATTCCAAACCTATTATTCCAAGAAGAAAGGCTTCTGGTTTCTTGATAAAAGGGATGGAAAGTGTCTTCTCTACCATGCAAAAGTCCATCTAGGTCAGCCTTTGCCCAACCTGCCACCCTAGAGATGTTTTGGACTACAACTCCCATCAATGCCGGCACATCCTGCTCTCTGGGGCTGATGGGAGTTGTAGTCCAACATGTCTAGAGGGCACCAGGCTGGTCTAGATATTTAATCCAGTGGCATTTTATCCTTCCCAACATCTCTGCAGATCCTGGACATGTTCACCCCTCTCAGGGCTTTTTTTCCAGCCGGAACTATCTGGAACTCTCAGATGGGCACTACTGCCATTATAAGAGAACAAGGGAGGCATTTGTGGTGAATTCCAGCACCTCTTTTTCTAGAAAAATAGCACTGACCCCTCTCAGACGCCTTGTTTTGGGCTGTCTCTCTTCTCCTTATTTCTCTAAAGCAGTCTTCCTCAACCTGGGTACTTTTCAGACGTTTTGGACCACAACTCCCATTGCCCCAGTCAGCCTGGCCCTGTCGCCTGGGGCTGTGGGAGTTACAGTGGTGCCCTGCAAGACGAATGCCTCGCAAGACAGAAAACTTGCTAGACGAAAGAGTTTTCCGTTTTGGAGGTGCTTCGCAAAACGAATCTCCTATGGGCTTGCTTCGCAAGACGAAAATGTCTTGCCAGTTCCTGCTGGTTTTTTTCCCTCTCCCCCCCTTTTCTAAGCCGCTAAGCCGCTTATCAGCTGATCCGATCAGCAGATAAGCCGCTAAAAGCCGCTAATAGCGCTAATCCGCTAATCCTTCAATGGGCTTGCTTCGCAAGACGAAAAAACCGCTAGACGAAGAGAATCACGGAACGGATTCTTTTCGTCTTGCGAGGCACCACTGTATAGTCCAAAGCACCTGGAAGGCCCCAGAATGGAGGAAACTTTCTTCCAGCCTCCCTTTCCTAGGCCTCTGATTCTTCTGCTTTTCTTTCCCTAGGACCTTCTGTCTGCCCTTTACTTCTCTAAAGTCGGACCAGTTCATCCACTGGCAGCTGTTGAGATGACAAAAGTCCCCCCCCCTCACACAGTGGCATAGTGTGGGGGTGCAGGGGGGGCCGGCCGCACCGGGCGCAACATCTGGGGGTTAGGGTTAGGGGGCGCAAATCCACGGGTTAGGGGATGCAAATTACTTGCCTTGCCCCGGGTGCTGACAACCCACGCTACGCCACTGCCCTCACAATAATGTTTATTAATTTTCATACAAAAGCGTAACATAACAAAAAAGAGAATAAACAATAATAAAAGAAAAAGAAAAAACAAAGAACATAAAATACTTCCCACATCCCATATACTGCCACATACACTAAAACTTAATTACCGTAGTTAATTAAAATCCATCTTCATAAACATATTACTTGACTTCCTCTGATCTCTTCCATCTGAATTTCCTTGTAATTAAATGTAGCAGTTCCCATTATCATTATTTGAGATGACAAGAGTTTAGCCAATAGCAACTAGAGATCTAAAGAAAGAACTCAGCCAATTGGTGTCAACGGCGTTCCTGGTTGCTACTCCCTTTGTGACAGCTAGGCAGCTCAGCCAATCACTGTTACAGACCACATTGCCACCACAAAATCCGGTAGTTATCTTACAGCATCTCTTCCTTGAATCCTTTTGATGTGATTTACACATTTTATTAATGCACAAAATTCATATAGGCCCTACCTCTTCCTGCACAGTCTCCCAAGTAACCAACAGCTGCTTAGCTGAAAGAGTCCTTTATTGGTGACTATAGTGAACAACAGCAACTTAGCACTGATTTAAGTGCTCTTTCAATAGTCAGAGAGAACAACTTGCCTGGTGATTTCACCTGTTAGGTTTGAGGCATGGACTGTATAAGCCAGGGGTCTGCAACCTTTAAGACAAAAAGAGCCACTTGGACCCGTTTCCGAAGAAAAAAAAACTGGGAGCCGCAAAACTCGTCATTATAAAAATAACTTTTTTGTCACTTTTTAATTATTTCTTTGTTTGACCCCTCAGAATTACTCCTCCTCATAGAAATAAACGTTAAATTAACAAGCTACCTTTTTGTGTGTGTGTTCTTCACTCCCCTTCAAAACAGTGACCAGCGTACATGCCCCCTTTCAATGCAGTGACCAGCGTACATGCCCCTTACAATGTAGAGGGCGGGCAGGCGGGAAGGTGACGTCGGGACGGTGCGTGACTAACACACGCACTGCCCCCATGCGATGTCACAGCCAGTACAGCGCCCCCCACAGTGAGGAGTGTCGGGGCGCACAATGCGCCTCCTCCCCTCGCTAGTATCCGCCCCGGAGCCACGGCAAAGGTGTAAAAGAGCCACATGCGGCTCCGGAGCCGCGAGTTGCTGACCCCTGGGATAAGCTAAATTTTACTTTAAGTGCATATTTTAATTCCATACTTGGCAGGTGCTGGCTGGAGCTGATGGGAGTTATAGTGCAAAACACCAGGGCAACACCAGGTTGAGGAAAACAGCTCAAGGATCACAGGAGGTGGCAGCCAGAAGGATGGGGAAATCCCAGGGTGAAGGTTGCCCAGAGGCTTATGGATGGGGTATGGCAACTAGCCTGTTATCCAAATGCATCAACACTACCCCCCCCCCTTAGTTACTAGGTAAGCGTCAGATTGGCTGTGCCCCAGGCGAATAAGCCATCAAGGGCATGGAAGTAATAGGTACCATTATTCCCTGCCAGGCTCAGTCTTGGTGGAAAATAAAGTTTATTCACTTGGGACTACAGTAGCATCCTCTGTAAAGACTGTGCACACACACAACACACAACACACAACACAACACACCACAACACACACATGGCTATACTCTTCAGATTCATTCATGCTGCAGATGTTATTTTGGAACTGTAATAGGTATGAGTTACTCGTGCGTAAGCTGGTGCCTTTCTCGGTTAATTTGCCTTGTTAAACCTTTCTGACTGCACAGCCCCTTCTCATCGTGGCTGCCTCAGTCACTGGCAGAATCCGTCAGTGGGCGTTTCTTGAACCTCTTCCAACATAAAAGTTGTTTGACACCCAGTCTCCTCCTCCTCTCACTGCGCGGGAGTCTTCTGCGCAGGGAAGGCGTGGGTAGCGGAGGACCTGGGCTCTCCTCACTGATGTCCAGTGAAGAGTCCTGGAGCCCTCTCTCCACTTCCCCCCGTCTGCCCCCCTTTATCCCTGGTGTTGCGCTGATTGGCTTCCCCTTCTACTGAGCTGTTTCTCCCCCAGCTGCTGGGTCCTTCGCCAGCATCATCTGGGAGCCTCCCTTTCGCCTCTCGCTCCGATGTCAGTTCCCTGACAGGAACATTACTTGTTTCTTTTTAAAAAGAGGCTGCATCAGCATCATACATTTAAAGCATCCCCCTCAACCCTTGGGAAATGCAGTTTCTTAAGGGTGCTGGGAATTGTAGCTCTGTGATGAGTAAACTATAGTCCCTAGATTATTTTTTGCATGGAGTGCTTTAAATGTATCTTCTTCTTCTTCTTTGGCGATCACTCGTAGCTGAGTAAGTTTGTCTTCCATGAACACAGTCTTAACAGTGAGTCCGTAAGTGACTGTGGAGGCCAGGTCTGGATCCACACATCCTTCCACAGTGGGGACATCATAGGTTTCCAGGTGGGAGTTGATCATGCTGAAGATTTGCCAAATGTGCCTTCCTCTAAGCACATTCCTCCCTTTTGTCCTGAGTTTTAGCATCTTCAAAGTCCACGACACCTTTGGTAAAGGCTGTTCTCCAATTGGAACGCTTGCAGGCCAGTGTTTCCCAATTGTCGGTGTTTACGCTACATTTTTAATTTTGCCTTGAGAGAGTCTTTAAACCTCTTTTGATGACCACCAGCATTACACTTTCAGAATAGAGTAGTTGCTTTGGAAGATGATAATCAGGCATCTGAGCAATATGACCAGTCCAACGAAGTTGATGTTGAAGAATCATTGCTTCAACGCTGGTGATCTTTGCTTCTTCCAGTATACTGGCATTAGTTCGCCTGTCTTCCCAAGTGATGTGTAATTTTTTCCCGGAGACATTGTTTATGGACTCTTTCAAGGAGTTGGAGATGGCGTTTATAAGTGGTCCATGTTTCACAAGCATACAGTAATGTTGGCAGTACAATAGCTTTGTAAACAAGCAATTTGGTTTCCCTGCAAATGTCCCTGTCCTCAAACACTTTGCACTTCAATCTGGAGAGAGCTGCACTCGCAGAGCTCAGGCGATGCTGGATTTCGGCATCAATGTATGGTGTGTATACAGCCTCTGTTACTCAGAGTCAAAACTGTGGCGACAGAATAATATGAGAATGACAACCCAAACATCCAGTAAAATCTAAAAGGTGTATTTTGCTGTGATTCCTCATGGGTGTAAACTGACATCGCTCTAAACCTTTCTCTATAGGGAAAACCCTATGTAGTTTCCATTGGAAATTAGTTCAGCTTTAAACTGGAAGTGCTCAATAAAATCTGCAGTGGTTTTTGCCTCTGTTTCTTTCTATATCTTTGTGCACAGCCTTGCTAGCGGGTGCCGTAACTCAGGATATAACATCTCTTTTAAACCAGCAACAAAACTTCAAACATCCTGAGTGAGCTATTAACAGTTTCGTGCATGAATCAAGGTCTGAAAAACTGAGAAACCCAAAACATGTACTGATCGTGTGACTGTTGTCTGGGGAACACTCCCTCCCGCTCGCTTGAAGAGAGGTTTTTGCAGTGACGCAAGTTTGTTGTGATTTCTGACTTTCAGTGCTGTATAAGCTATTCTGAATAGAATGGAATAGTCCTTACAAATGCACATTAAGGACTGTGGATTTTAACAGCCTTAAATTGTATTAAGTACAAATACAGGTATAAAGAACACAGATAAGTATCAATACTCAACAAAGCCCACTGTAGTGAAATAGCGCACTTTCAAAGAATAGCACTATAAATACAGTGGCTGTCTAAGAGCCTAGCAGCATATTACCATACCCTCCAACATGTTCCCATTAAAAATAGAAATGTCCTATTCAACAACAACAACAACTTTATTATTTATACCCCGCCCATATGACTTGGTTGACCCAGCCACTCTGGGCGACTTCCAACATATAAAAATACATTAGAAAACATTAAGCATTAAACAACTTTCCTATACAGGGCTGCCTCCAGATGGCTTGGGGGTCAGATAACTCAATTTCTCTGATGAAAATAGGGACAATCTAAGGAAAAGCAGGACATTCCGTATCAAATCAGAAACTGGGGTGTCTTCTGTAAATCCAAGACTATCCCTGAAAAATAGGGACTGAAAATAGGGCTTGAAAACAAATTTCTTCCATCTGCTATGGAACATCTGCTGACTCCACTACCTAGTATTTTATCTAGAATTTCCAATTGGCCAAAGTGATTTAAATTTACAAAGCAGGAGCGTGTGTTCTCAAGTTCCTTTAACGAGTGGCTAATGGTGCAGCAATTCTGCACCCACGTGCTTCATTTTATGCCATGTTTGTGGCGCAGTTGCCTGGTGTGCTCTGCAAGCTGAAATTACATTCCAAGGATTAAAAAATTAAATAAAACCAGTTTGATCAAATGCTTGCGAGAGAAGGCACTGTTCCGAACCACTGCACTTATTTGGAGTCAGTCAGACTTCACTAAGTACACAGAAATGTGTATCCTACATTTCAACAGCTGAAACAAGAGGGCTACAGAAAAATGTAGGCGCAGCCATTTCCCCCACAGTCCTCTCTAATTAGATCCTTCTCTCCCCCCTGCCCCCCCCCAGCCAAAAAAAGTCTCAGAGACAAGCCTATGTCTAATCTCTCTCTAACCAGTCAGTACATGCACTTATCAGGAACCTTGGATCTGGTGAGTTTCACACTTTTCCTTCTCTGGGTGTGTGATTAAATTAAACCTGCATTTGAATTTAGCAGCTATAGTTTTTTTTATTAAACAACCCCATCACTTCAAGCTTTTGCACCTAAGAAGACAGGCTTCATTAAAGGCATTCAAGGCAGCGGCAACTAAGGCCATCGGAGTGGCTTATGAAATTAAAAAATGAAGGTCTTATATGTATAATAAATATTCATAAATGTACCAGTCAAACACGTACATAAATATATAAACCACATGTCTGAAGCAGCACAGGAAAATAGCCCTGAAAACCATTTTGACTCCCAAACTGACCAAATGATTTCTCTGCAAAGTCAAGGAAAATTGAAAAGCCTCCCCATTGTCTTTTCATTCACAAATCATGTCTTAAGGATATGTCTGTGTATGAATAGGGTGAGCCTGTGACCTGGCTCAGGAACTAAGTATTTATCATTACAAAAGACTGGCCAGGCTCCCCAGGGTATCCAATCAAGTAAGCATCAACAGGTGACCTGCCAGACAGGAGGTAAACAATGCACTCAGATTTCTGTTGTAGACCGCCCTTTCTGTGATGTAGGTATGATGTATCGGGGGGGTGGTCTTTGACTCCAGGGTGGGCAATTTAAAATGTCTATATAAGGGCGGGCACACCTTCGTTCAGGGTCCTCCTCCTTTCCTGCGGGTGAGGGGAGCACCCTGTTGCAACAGTTCAATAAAGATCAGGCTTACTAGCTGCTTTGCTTCTCAATATTCTCTGGTTGGCCTCTGTTATTTTCTCCGACCGATGGAGAACCTGCAAAGGACTCTATAAGGGGTCTTGTGTCCCCCATAAGGGAATAAGGGCAGATTTTCATTTATTACACTTATGACAAAGTGTATATCAAATCATAACTGGAAGCAAGTTACACGAAGTTTGAGTGTCCAAAGCATACCCTGTACTACCCTTACAACAATCCTTCAAGGTAGCTCAGTATTATTATCCCCACATTGTGGTTGGGGCTGGGGATTTTAAGGATGAGAATGACTGACTTACTTAAGCCACCTGGTGAGTTAATGGCAGAGACAAGCATCAAAGGAAGGGGTCAGTGTCTTGCATTGTTTACTCAGACCTAAGTTCCACGGGTTAAACCACAGAGCCTAGGACTTGCTGATCAGAAGGTTGGCGGTTTGAATCCCTGCGACGGGGTGAACTCCCGTTGCTCAGTCCCTGCTCCTGCCAACCTAGCAAAAGCACGTCAAAGCGCAAGTAGATAAATAGGTACCGCTCTGGCTGGAAGGTAAACGGCATTTCCGTTCACTGCTCTGGTTCGCCAGAAGCGGCTTAGTCATGCTGGCCACATGACCCGGAAGCTGTACACCGGCTCCCTTGGCCAATAAAGTGAGATGAGCACCGCAACCCCAGAGTTGGCCACGACTGGACCTAATGGTCAGGGGTCCTTTACCATTACCTGTAAGTTCCACTGAGGGAGCTTATCTCCAGGTAAGTGTGCATATGATCTGTAGACACGATGGCATACCAGCTCTTTGCACCCCCTGGTTGCTAAGAAAATATTATTCTCTCTCATCCCTAAAGGCAGTGGCTTTCAAGCAGTGCGCCGTGGCACCCTGGGGTGCCTTGAATGATGGCCAGGGGTGCCGCGGGAGGACGGGAGG
Source organism: Podarcis vaucheri (assembly GCF_965113315.1). Taxonomy (NCBI): domain Eukaryota; kingdom Metazoa; phylum Chordata; class Lepidosauria; order Squamata; family Lacertidae; genus Podarcis; species Podarcis vaucheri. The sequence goes on along the minus strand of NC_138755.1, from coordinate 35,370,618 downwards.
AGAGAGGCCCAGAAGAAGAGGCGAGCATAGGAGCCAAATCCAGGGGGCCATGGGTCCTTCGGCACCCACAATCCTGAGGGCGAGTTGGCACCCATGGAGATGAGTCTGGCTGATGAAGAGTCACAGGTGTCTCCCCCTCGCCACTGTCTCCCAGAACTAGAAGAGACGTGAAGAGGGCGGAGGAGAGATTAGCGACACCATGGCGCAGTCTCCGATTGTTGGGGGGGAAGAAACCCTGGAGAGGAGTGGATTTAGACAGCTGTGGGGAAGTGAAGATCTCCAGTCTTCTTTTATATACAGTGGTACCTCGGGTTAAGAACTTAATTCATTCTGGAGGTCTGTTCTTAACCTGAAACTGTTCTTGTTATTGTATTTTAGTGTTTTGTTGGAAGTTTTGTGGGAAACCCAGCCAGATGGGCGGGGTATTAATAAATTATTATTATTATTATTATTATTATTATTATTATTATTATTATTAACCTAAAGCACCACTTTAGCTAATGGGGCCTCCTGCTGCCGCTGTGCTACCACTGCACGATTTCTGTTTTCATCTTGAAGCAAAGTTCTTAACCCGAGGTAATATTTCTGGGTTAGTGGAGTCTGTAACCTGAAGCATATGTAACCTGAAGCGTATGTAACCCGAGGTACCACTATATATATATATATAGTTTTTTTAACATAACATTTTCAACAATTATTAAACATACTTTTATATCTTATACAATATTTTTGACTTCCATCAATCACATCTTAAAATTTTCCAATCTTTTCACTTAATTTACATTTCTTACTTTCACTATTACATTTAAATATCATAACTGATGTCTCTCTTCTTCCTCTTCTTTGCAATATTTCATATATTTCTCCTGACAAAACTTCTTGTAGTCCTACTAGCATAATTTGTTGATTACAGTTGCTCTTCAAATAGTTCGTATATTTCTTCCAATCTTCTGTAAATCTCTGGTCCCGCAGGTTTCGAATCCTTCCTGTCATTTTTACTTGGTATTATAAGTGAGGATATTACAATAGACAGGATGTTAAATTGTCTTTATACGCAACAACAGCAGCAAGAGTATTGTTGGCCCAGAAATGGAAGCAAGAAGAAAAGCAGACGAAAGAAGAATGGCAGACAAAATGAATGGACTACGCAGAAATGAATAAAGTGACAGGGAGATCTCTAGTCTCAGCATCCGCTTCATGGGGGCAAGACCTGCTGGGCTCAGTAGGCCTAACACTCCTGTGCCGATTGTGTTTTTGCTAATAGAGAGTTAATTCCAACTTGCACCCTGGGATTTACTGCTGGCCATAGCTGTCAACTTACAGATTTGAAAATAAGGGACCAGCAGCCTCAAAAATAAGGGATCAGCAGCCAAAATAAGGGATTTTCCAAGCACGGGTATGTTCAACTTCTGAGCCCTCCGAGCCAAAGGCAGAAAGCCCAGCCAGCAGCCAAACAAAACCTCAAGCGGTGGTTCCCCCGGCAAAGGGGATGCAGCAAGGGAAACCACCGTCACCTCTCCGCTGGGAAGCGCTGAGCAAAGGCGAGTCCCCAGGCAACGCGGCCGATTTGATCGGCACAAGGCATGCAAGCTCCACCCTCCCCCAGTCGTTCTTAGACTCCTTATTGGGTGAGCAACGCAGCCAAGCAACACAGTTGGAGCCGGCAGGGAGGGAGGGAGAGGAGCTGCTTCCTTTGAAACCCGGGAAATTTAAGGGACATCATCAATCCAGGACAGCAGCGGGACACAGCGCTGGGATAAGGGACTTTCCCACCAAATAAGGGACGGTTGACAGCTATGCTGCTGGCTCACTCCTGACACTGCGGCATCAGGGGCTGGTGCTGGGTGCATGTGCAGTCTTCTTTTGCGGTTGCCAAGTTGCACACCCCACCCTTTTGTCACCTGCTTTGCCGCAGTCACCAACCCAGTACCCTCCAGATGTTTCGGACCACAGCTCCCATCAGCCTCCTGCCAGCCCTGGTTGACAAAGGCTGCTTTACAGACTGATCAGATGATGAAGAGATGAGAGGGAGCGATTGCATTCCCATCATCCGCCAGCCTTAAAGCCTCTCAGCTCACAAGCAGCAGAAGCCGTGGCCCGATCAGCGCCACCTGCTGCTTTGCAACAACAACAACAACATTAAAATAAAAATGCACCTTTGACTTTGCTTCCACTTGGGGGCTGTTTGTGACTTATATGACCAATCTCATGGTTGGCACATTCCCACTAAATAGGACTTTATTTGGCAACATTCATGATTGTCTGGTGCGTTTGGTACTGACATTAACCTTGCATTGCACTATGGAATGTATTTTGTACCACTCATTCTTGTTTAAGCTTTCTGTGATTAGGATAGTTATTATTTTTCTAGCATGCAATTTTATTCTTCCTGCCTTTGTGGCTGTGGTTGCTTCTAGCTTGATGTTTTGTTTGTTTGTGGGGGGGAATTGGGGGGGGAACAAAATAAAATAAAATACCCAGACATAGTAACCAATTGTGTGTAAGGAATAAAGGCTTCTAAAAATGACTTTGGAGGCCAGATATGGAACATGTGCCAGTCCTGCTTTAAAACTATAATTCAGTCACCTTTGGAATAGTGGGTCCAGATGTAGCTACCCACCTAAAAAAGCTGGAAAAGGCACCAGAAAGGGAAATTATAACTATAAAGGCACTGGAATGCATCTCTTTCACACACACACACACACACACACACACACGGGAGGATGCCTAAAACACTTGGAACTTCTTAATTTAGAAAAACAGTTGACTAACGTGGCAATCCTATACCAGCCCCATTGAACTCAATGAAGTTTCCTTTTGATAAGATTTCTCTATCTATATCTATACAGTGGCACCTTGGTTCTCCAACTTTATCCGTTCCGGAAGTCCGTTCCAAAACCAAAGTGTTCCAAAACCAAGGTGCGCTTTCCCACAGAAAGTAATGCAAAATGGATTAATCCATTCCAGACTTTTAAAAACAACCCCCAAAACAGCATTTTAACATGAATTTTACTATCTAACGAGACCATTGATCCATAAAATGAAAGCAATAAACAATGTGCAGTCATACCTTGGGTTCCAGACGCTTAGGTTGAGGTTTTTGGGTTATGGACCGCCAAAACCCGGAAGTCCCGGAATGGGTAGTTCAGCAAAATCTTATAACAATTTGTGAATCCGGGATGTATGGTTGACATACCACATAAATGGGCACCATTTTGCATAAGATGCTCCTTTTGCAGAGAGGAGAAGGTGAACTCTCTTCTCTGTACATATTCCCAGACTCAAATTTCCCCACCCAAAGGTGCTATTAGCTTCCCAGAGGATAATACACAAACATATGCTGTTTCACCTCTGAAATTTGTAGCGAGGGGTAGAGGAGGATCTGTATGGGTGCTAAGTCTGATTGTTTTGGGATGTTGATCATGTAAAAACGGAATCCTTGGTTTGAATGCGCCCACAGTGAACTTGCCCATCAGAATGCAGAGGCCTTGTGCAGCAGGTTTATTATTATTATTATTATTATTATTATTATTATTATTATTTGATTTTATAAGGTAGGTAACAAACAGAGATAACAATTATAACAATGGGCAAAATTTAAAAGATGAAAAACAAAACTATAAAATAGGCACGTAGAATGAGCAGTTGCACATGCATTAAAATAACAAAGTCCAAGTAAAGACTATCACAGACCCTCTAAGTGTCCTTATTTTCCAGGGACAGCCCCGGATTTACAGAAGCCATCCCAGTTTCTGATTTGATCCCAGAATGTCCTGGTTTTCCTTAGGACATCCCTATTTTTATCAGAAAAAATGTTGGGGCTATGGAGTTATGCGACCCCCGAGCCAAGGAGATAAGTAACTATGCAACCTTTAGAAGACATCTGAAGGCAGCCCTGTAAAGGGATTTTTTTTAATGTTTAATGTTTTATTATGCTTTTATAGATGTTGGAAGCTGCCCAGAGTGACTGGGGTATAAATGAGGTATAAATAATACGTTGTTGTTGTTAAAAAGGATGTCCCTGTTTTCACCAGAGAAATGTTGGAGGTTATGCCAACTTTTTCAGATCATCAAGTGCAGCATCAATCTGTTTCCCTCTGCTAATAGGTAAAAAAAAAGGTAAAGGACCCCTGGACAGTTAAGTCCAGTCAAAGGTGACTATGGGGTTAGAATCATAGAATCATAGAGTTGGAAGAGACCACAAGGGCCATCGAGTCCAACCCCCTGCCAAGCAGGAAACACCATCAGAGCACTCCTGACATATGGTTGTCAAGCCTCTGCTTAAAGACCTCCAAAGTAGGAGACTCCACCACACTCCTTGGCAGCAAATTCCACTGTCAAACAGCTCTTACTGTCAGGAAGTTCTTCCTAATGTTTAGGTGGAATCTTCTTTCTTGTAGTTTGGATCCATTGCTCCGTGTCCGCTTCTCTGGAGCAGCAGAAAACAACCTTTCTCCCTCCTCTATGTGACATCCTTTTATATATTTAAACATGGCTATCATATCACCCCTTAACCTCCTGCTTGGCAGGGGGTTGGACTTGATGGCCCTTGTGGTCTCTTCCAACTCTATGATTCTATGATTCTATCCTCTTCTCCAGGCTAAACATGCCCAGCTCCCTTAGCCGTTCCTCATAAGGCATCGTTTCCAGGCCTTTGACCATTTTGGTTGCCCTCCTCTGGACACGTTCCAGTTTGTCAGTGTCCTTCCTGAAGGACACTGACAAACTGGGTTGCGACGCTCATCTCACTTTCAGGCCGAGGGAGCTGGTGTCTGCGCACAGACAGCTTTCTGGGTCGTGTGGCCAGCATGACTAAACTGCTTCTGGCAAGACAGAACACCATGACGGAAACCAGAGCGCACGGAAATGCTGTTTACCTTCCCGCCACAGTGGCACCTACTTATCTCCTTGCACTGGTGTGCTTTCAAATTGCTAGGTTGGCAGGAGCTGGGACAAAGCAACAGGCTCTCACCTCATCGCTGGGGTTCAAACCCACAACCTTCTGATCGCCAAGCCCAAAAGGCTCAGTGGTTTAGACCACAACGCCACCCGCGCCCCTTTTCCTCTGCTAATACTGGGGCAGTGATGTCATTCCACAGGAGAGAGGGAAGAAGTGTAGCTCATGGTACAGCAGATGGACACTAAAAAAATATCTGAGGTGACACTCACAAAAGCGGAGTCCCTAACCAGGCTGTTTTGTTATCGATGGGAAGGCTTGAGGAAGTCAAGATTGTTCACAAAGACTTGGTGTTGCATCTTCTCGTGGCAGCAGCATGCTCAAATTTTTTTTGCATGACTGGTTTGAGATACCGGTAATATGGGATGCAAACTCTGCAGCAATACAACAGAGTCCTAAAAGACAGGGCCGGATGCGACAGTTTTGCTGTTTTTGAAGCACCTGTATGTTAACAAGAACTGTCTCCAGCATCTCATGTCAAGCTATGGAGAGTACTGATTCAAAGTAACACCTAAAATGTCCTTCCTAAAGAGAAAGAAACCAAGAAAATGTAGCAAAATCTGTAATTTAAACAACTTCATTTTGAATGGTCCACAGTCATAATTGTACTCTGTGTTTTTAATTTGAATTTTTTTATGTTACAGAAATATAAAATAAAAGCATGAGTGTTGTTGTTTTAAAAAAGAAAAGCACACTCCCATCTCTAATCCCCTTGACTATCAAGCAAAGGGAAGAGCAAGACACTGGGAGACTATAGGAATTGGACTACAATGGTACCTTGGCTTTCGGACGTCTCCATTAATGAACATTTTGGTTTTCGAACGCTATAAACCCAGAACTAAATGCTTTGGTATTCAAACACGCCTCGGAAGTCGAACAATGCCAGGCAGTTTCTGTTGAGTGCAAGCCTAGCTGTCGGCTATTGAGTTTTCGGTTTTTGAACGTTTCAGAACTTGAATGGTCTTCCGGAATGGATTATGGTCAAAAACCGAGGTACCACTGTATTTCGGTTGCTTAGAGGGTAGCATTTTGCTGTGAGATTTGGAAAATACACGCACGGATCTCTTTTGGTGTCAGAGTAAACTGAAGTGAATCCAGAAAAGAAGTGATACTTCTGTCATTTGGGGAAAATGCTTTAAAATTGTTGTTGTTTATATTGTATCATAAGTAGCATTTAAGGAAAAGGGGGGGGGGAGAGAAATTATCTGCCCCCAGAAGCTTGCATTCTACATTTCAATAATGGAGGACAAAAAAGGAGTAGAGGAAGGAAGGAAAAGATAATAGTGACAAATTACTGAGCAGTATAGGATTGGAAGAGTTAAGTATAACAAGGGATGAGCGAATGCCAGGACGAACAGGGTAAAGTAAACACAGCCTGTCAAGTTATTAGTCACTTCACTGATATAATTATTGCGATCATGCTCTTTTGTTTTCCACATGTGCTGAATTGATTTTGTTTAAAATAAAAGTTCAGCAATCAAATGCATACAACTTGCAGACCAATCCTGTAGTCAATAACCTAGCTTTTCAAAGTCATGTAATTAAATGTTTCTCCTTTTGTACACACATGCTGCACCCTCTTTTGTGATGAAGTGCGTTGAAATCATGGCAGTCTCTGAGAGGACCACCCAGAGTCAAACGGAGGAATGCTTTCACACAACTGACAGCCTCTGGGCTGCTTTTTTTCATGTTCCTTTCAATCTGTCATTCATAAAACAATAGATTCCTGTACTGGTGGCAAAGTTCAGTTTTCTGCTTATTCATGCTGTTGACAAAAAAACCCAACAACCCCCAAAACCCTACATCAAGATTCGGGGAGGGGCATTTTTCCAAGGAGAACTTGACTGGGGTAAGATTAGCCAGCTACTAATTTATTTTCTGAAGTTAGGCCACAGCTGTACTCTTCAGAATTGCAAACAAAGGCCACACTTCAGCAAATCCACAAACTGCTAGTCAGTGTTTTGCACATGACAGTGTTGATATGTTGGAGAGGCCCAAAAGATGTTAGCAGATAATATGGCCTGTCGCTTTTCTCAGCTTCTGTAAGACCTCCCCTCCTGGTCTTATTGGCTTAGCCCATACATTATCAACGTGATTCTGTTGATCCGCTGTTCTGTTGATACCACTGCATTGCCATCCCCTAATTTTATGTTTGTATTAATTAAAGGAATAAGTGTATTCCTGTCTGCTAAGAGCAAGGATGCGGAAATCCATCATCCTCCAGTTGTAGTACAGCAACATCTGGAGCAGCAGAAATTCCTCATCCCTTGCAAAGAGCAGCAGGATAGCTCTGTGCTGATGGATAGCTGAGTTGGTTAGAACGTGGTGCTGATAATGCCAAGGTTGTAGGTTCAATCCAACTGCATATTCTGCATTACAGGGGGTTTGGACTAGATGATGTTCAGAGTCCCTTCCACCCTTCCAACTATGATTCTATGAATAGTATCTGAAGAAGTGTGCATGCACACGAAAGCTCATACCAAGAACTAACTTAGTTGGTCTTTAAGGTGCTACTGGAAGGAATTTTTTATTTTGTCTATGAATAGTCTTTAGCTTATTCAGACTTGGGGCCTGTCTTTTATCGAAACTTGTACATAGTACCCACTTTTAAGATTTTTGCCACTGCATTTGCTTGTCTCTCCCCAACTTTTCTTTCTTTAAGAACACCCTAAAGAAAAGGAATGGGAGGTGATGCAGTTGACATGCTTCACTGTAGACCACATCCCAACTCACAAACTGAAAACTTGTGTTCTAACTTGATCAGTTCCTCAGGAAAGAAAGAAAGAAAGAAAGAAAGAAAGAAAGAAAGAAAGAAAGAAAGAAAGAAAGAAAAGCTTCTGCTACCTTCCAAAAGTTTCCTTTTGGAATGTGGGATGTAATCCACTGGGAGCAGTCAAATACAACATTGCTTGTTTTGCTAGAGTGGACATGCAAGGGAATGTTTGGTCCAGCCAGTTAAAACTTCCTGTTCCTCCTGGCCTGGAACATCCTTGCTTGCATGTGACTAGTGGGTGGGCCAGGAAAATATTAGAACCCAATTCAGTCTGGACAACCCAGATTGAATTGCACGTTGTCTTAAGGATCTGGCAACTTCTGTTTCAGTGTATCTGAAGAAGTGTGCATGCACACGAAAGCTTATACCAAGAACTAGCTTAGTTGGTCTTTAAGGTGCTACAGGAAGGAATTTTTTTATGTTGTCTTAAGAAACTCACACGAATTTGCAACTAGTTTCCTGCTGTGTAAAGGGGAATGCACTCTGCTAAGTAAAGGAAGTTGTGAAGGATATGAATAAACAATATATCCTCTCCTGCAACCCTGAACATTCCCACATGGAACTGCCATTGGGGTATACATATGTGATTTCCGAAAGAAATGAGCTTAAAGTATAAGCTCATTTGGAAATCTAAAGATTTCATTCATACAGAATACTCTGAGAAATAAAGCCTGGAATTGATTAGAAGCCGCATCATTCATGATGGTGTTTGATGCCACTAAAAACAGAGAGGAATGGCTTATGCCCTTGGTCCTGATCTTGCGAAGAGTTGCTGTGTTTCATCGGCCTGGGTGTCCCTGCCGGACTGTACCACGACCAACTGCAAGAGGGGACCAAAGGTCTGAATTATCTCTCTTGCTAAAAAACAATAACACAAAACCTCCCACTGCGGATGTGTGCCTGGTCTACTCAGACATCATGTTAGGGAGAGGGCAAAGATCCTGTGGGTGCACGTGGATGTCAGCTCCTAGACCTTGGGGTATAGAAAAAGCGTAGAATGGAGTTGTTTTTCTTTTTTCTTTTAGCAGAATGCCTGCATTTCAGTACCTGTGTGGCATTTTGTCACAGTGCCCAAAGAGTTTTGGTCTAGGGAGACTGAAAGGCAATCTTTGGCAGCAGCGATTCAACTAGAAAATCACAGCTTTCTTACTTCCCGGATTACCAGCTGACAACGAGAGCGTGCTGAGTACTTCGGTGGCAGAACAGCAAGCACTGACGCAAGGGTTCATGTGTGTGATGGAGAGGGAGGGAACGGGACAAGTGAATCCCAGCTTTTACCTGACTCAACCTCCTGCCACTTTCTTGTCCAGAGATGTTGAAGCACCTCCCCTGATCTACTGGAAAGTGATTACGCTGGGATGTAAAACCCTGTTGAATAACAGTAATAATAATGACAAGCCACACAGTGGTGTTTTTTTCTTTTAAAAAAAAAAGACACAAGGCATGCTCACATCCTGCCATGTCCTCCTGTCGTCTCCTGTGATAATAACAAAAATAACAAACTTGCATTAAGGTTGCCTGTCAGGGAAGAGTGCCAGTTTTTTTGCCCTTGAATATTTACACTTCAGTTTTACTCGCATACCTCGGCTTTTCAGTTCTGGGGCAGGAGCTTTCAACACTTGACGTGCTTCCTTAATTGCCCATCTATCAGCCAAGTTCACAGACAATAGGTGGGAGATGATAAATGAAGCAGAAAGACAGCAGAAAGACTACAAAATGAGCCTTCCCACCAGGTGGCAAGCAAAGCCAAAATATATTGGAATAGGCACCGTTTATTTATCTAATTAATTCAATTTCTAAACCATCCTTCGTCAACTGTGATCACAGGGCAGTTTGCTGCAGAGGCACCAGCCTTAAAACAATAACTTTCCATAAAATAACAGGAAAGCAATAACTAAAAGTAAGTCATCTTAGCAATACCAGAAAACAGACCTCTATCAATCTATAGCTGGCCAGGTCAAATCGACTTTTTCCAAAATCCCAGGTGAAAAGGTATGGCTTCAACTGGCACCAAATTGACAGTGATCCCAGTTGTACCTCCAAGGGAAAGGAGTTCGATAAATTAGGTGCCACCACAGAGAAAGCCCTATCTCATGTCTTCACACACTGGCAGGACATCAAGAAGGGCTTCCCCTGCAGATCTTTATATATGTGGGCAGGCTGCTATAGGAAGAGATGCTATTTGGTTCCTAAGTCACTTAGGGCTTTGTAAGTTAACAATGAATTGGGCTCAAGAGTATACAAGGTGTGACCGGAATGTTCAGTGAATGGTCACAGAAATCGGACAGCGAGAAATATTTGAACACACATATCTTACAGGTCTTCAAAGTAGGCCCCCTCTGATACAATGCACCACTGACAACGTTCGTAGAACTGTTGAAAACTTCTGGATAAGTCCTCTTTTTGTACTGCTTTCAGTTCCCTCATCACAGCAGTGACGTGTGAAATGTTGGAAAACCTGTGCCCTTTCAGTGCAGATTTCAGTTTTGGAAAAGAAAGAAATCTGGTGGGGCCAGATTGGGAGAATATGGAGGGTGGGACAACTCAATAACCTTAGTAACGATTTCACGTGGAAAATGCAATTCTTCCCCCATCTTTCAGATAGACAAACGCCGATCCCACATCAATAACTCACGAACTCTGTCGTCATTTGCCGCCGTTCTGCTCGTCAACGGTCTGCCAGATTGAGGGTCATCTTCAATGGTTTGCCCCCCTTCACAGAAACGCTTGAAGCACCCATACACTGTCTTTCGAGTTACAGCTTCATCTCTGTACACAAATGTGAGCATTTCGTGGGTTTCTGATGTTGATTGTATGTTCGAATATTTCTCGCTGTCCGATTTCTGTGACCATTCACCAAACTTTCTGGTGATATCTTGTATAAACGATCAGTACAGATCCTGCAGAATCCATACTGTATAACTCTGATGAGCAGAACAACTCAAAATTCTGCCAGTTGCCGGTTCTGAACTGCTGTTGTTATTAATTTAAAATTTTTTTAAACCCCCCCCCCCACAATTTCACAGAAATTTTTAAATGTTTTCTCTGTGCAAATGGCACATAAAATCTGACTAATAATTACTGAAACCCTATATGGCAGGCCAAGTTATTATTAATAGTAGTAGTACGAGTAGTAGTAGTAGTAGTAGTACCCCGTCCATCTGACTAGGTTGCCCAAGCCACTCTGGGTGGCTTCCAATGTATATAAAAACATGACACATTATGTAATTATGTAATTAATTCCAAAATAACTTAATCCACATGTTGGTGATGCTGGGACTTTTAAGGCAATTTGCACTCTGAACCCAAAAACTGTAGTTGAAAACATGTTCCATTGACATCAATTAGACTAATTTCCAAATTACCTTTTTTTGCTCTATAAGACTCACTTTTTCCCTCCTAAAAAGTAAGGGGAAATGTGTGCGCGTCTTATGGAGCAAATGCAGGCTGCGCAGCTATCCCAGAAGCCAGAACAGCAAGAGGGATCACTGTTTTCCTCCTCCAAAAACTAGGTGCATCTTATGGTCTGGTGCGTCTTATAGAGCGAAAAATACGGTGCCTTTCTGGAAGCCAGAAAGAAATGCCATTATGTTGTATGGGGATAAACGAGGTTTCATTAAAAATCTGGATCATTTTAGTTCACATTGAACTGCTGGTTAGTATATGATCACCATTAAGGTACATGAGTAACACTGTCTGATTACAAGCATTCATGTATTAGAATACTGTACTGATCTTATGACCCATTGCATTTGAATCCCTATGTTTGGATCTTTTAAATTCAGTACTCTCAACTTCCAGTTTAGTCAAACAATGTGTTTCCTCTCACCTCACGTCAGGTCAAACAAGAACAAACAAAAAACTTCAGTCCTAAATACAATTGCTGTCCATTCCAGCACCAGTTTTGCTCCTGAACTCAGTGAAACTTACTCCCAACTAAATGGGCACAGGGTTGCAGTTTAAGGCTATTATACCATCAATTCTACATTTGTATGAAAACTGATGTACAATTCCACAATGCTTTTAGCGCACTCTGCTGTCTGTTGTCATGAGTGCCACACATTTATTTTACCTTCCTTGCCCTAAGCTACTGAAGGTAATGGGACCCTTTATATGTCCAGCTGTCCTTTGTCAACAACAAATTGTCGCTGTTTTTTGTGTTTAATATATGCTATATGGTAATTTATGGACCTAATAGGTATGTAACACCATTTGCACATACGTAATGTAGGCATCCTATACAGTGGTACCTCGGGTTAAGAACTTAATTCGTTCTGGGGGTCCATTCTTAACCTGAAACTGTTCTTAACCTGAGGTACCACTTTAGTTAATGGGGCCTCCTGCTGCCGCCGTATGATTTCTGTTCTCATCCTGTAGCAAAGTTCTTAATCTGAGGTACTATTTCTGGGTTAGTGGAGTCTGTAACCTGAAGCGTCTGTAACCCGAGGTACCACTGTGTATAGAAACGAGCAAACCAGTGATATTTTAGGGAGCGGACTAGCAGGTGGGGCCCATTATTTACATCAAGGGAGCCTAAACAACACAAGACACCGTTGCTGTATGTAGGTTTTATTTTATTTTATTTTTTATCTTATATTTTGGAAATGTACATTCAGGCTTTTTCCTTTAAATTTTTTGGGGGCCCCCAAGAGAGTGGAGCCCTAAGCTATAGCTTGTTTAGCTTATACGTAAATCCGGCACTATAAGGTGGCCATCCAACCTATGGACCGTGTTTCATAGAATCATAGGACTGTTGACTTGTAAGGGATCCCGAGCGAGGATCATCTAGCTCAGACATAGGCAAACTTGGCCCTCCAGATGTTTTGGGACTACAACTCCCATCATCCCTAGCTAACAGGACCAGTGGTCACGGATGATGGGAATTGTAGTCTTAAAACATCTGGAGGGCTGAGTTTGCCTATGCTTGATCTAGTCCGACCCCTCCATCCAATCTGAAACCATACTTTACAAAAAGTGCTAGTAGTTTTTACTGCTGCACCATCTTTTCTTGAAGGTGGAGCCCTTCTGCTGCTCAAGCGCAGCCACGGTATGCTCTTGATTGATACGGCTCTCATTTGTGCCTGAAAGTGTTGTTGTTGTTTAGTCGTTTAGTTGTGTCCAACTCTTCGTGACCCCATGGACCAGAGCACGCCAGGCACTTCTGTCTTCCATTGCCTCCCGCAGTTTGGTCAAACTCATGCTGGTAACTTCGAGAACACTGCCCCACCATCTCGTCCTCTGTCGTCCCCTTCTCCTTGTGCCCTCCATCTTTCCCAACATCAGGGTCTTTTCCAGGGAGTCTTCTCTTCTCATGAGGTGGCCAAAGTATTGGAGCCTCGGCTTCAGGATCTGTCCTTCCAGTGAGCACTCAGGGCTTATTTCCTTAAGAATGGAGAGGTTTGATCTTCTTGCAGTCCATGGGACTCTCAGGAGTCTCCTCCAGCACCATAATTCAAAAGCATCAATTCTTCGGCGATCAGCCTTCTTCACTACTGGTAAAACTATAACTTTAACTATACGGACCTTTGTTGGCAAGGTGATGCCTCTGCTTTTTAAGATGCTGTCTAGGTTTGTCAGTGCTTTTCTCCCAAGAAGCAGGCGTCTTTTACATTTAAAAAAAAACACACCACACACAAAATAGTCCTCTGAGTAGGAACGAGGAAGTGGCGTCTCTAGGGACGGCCGCCTCTATCCTTTCGTACTTCTACAGTCACGGAAGTAGCCGAGCGCTTCTAAAGGGACGGCTTCCCTCCAGGAGCATGCGCACACGGCTTCAAGAAGCCAAGCCTTTGTGTGGGCAGGTAAGGGTCCTTTTTCCGGTCCTGTTGATGTTTTCTTCTCACTTTTGCAGAAGGGCTGAAAGCGGCTGGCAAAGGCAAGTCCACTTTCCCCCTGCAGTTTGATCTGGGCTGGAGTATTGTTTGTTGGGTTTTGTGGTTGTTTCTGCTGTTATTCATATTTTGCATCTTTTTTTAAAAAAATCAAAAAATCTCATGCTTTTATTTGATATTAATATTTTGATATTAATATTTTTAACCTCTTATTACGTGGCAATTGCTCCATTTTGTGGACTTTTCGATGTGTTGTACTTATTGTTTGTGACTGCTTTGCTTTTGTAATTGCGTAAGCTGCTTTGTGCATGGCCTGAATTATACGAATAAAATGATGATCTACCGGTTTGGTAAGCGCAAAACAAGCACTTGCTTTCAGATCTGCTGTTGGGACAATTGCTAGGAAAGGTCTCGTTTCACGGTGCAATCCCACACCCTCTTCTACCTGAAAGTCCCACTGAATCAGGGTGGATTTGATTTAAATCAAATCGATTTAAATCATGATTTAAATCACTACTCAGTAAGACTTGATTTGATTTTGATTTTTTTACAGAAAGGCATTCCTGCTGGTATAATCTTAATATTTACAACCAGATGAAGTTTTCATTTTTGGAACAATAACTTTTAAGAGCAGTTTTTACAGTTATAACAAAAATGACTGATTTGGTTATACTATTAGAAATACATAGATAATTATGAAATTATTGTGAGGTTTAGTAAGTTAACTATTTATATATGGACAACTTTTCTGCTGTACTTTATTGGAAGGAGGAAAATAATCAATTCCTTAATAACAATTTAAACAATTTATTTCACTAATGCAATAACGTTATAGCATATGTATCCATGTTTGTTAACTGATGTGGTTAAACATTTTTTTAAAAAAAATACTTAGACTGATTTTCAGCACACATGAAAAACTTAAAACAAATCCTTATTTCCTGGACTGTAATGTAACTTAAATAGAAAGCTATCTTTAGAACGATATTTTCCTCCAAAAAAAATTTATTTTAAAAATCTGATTTTTTAAAAAAACAATCATTGATTTTTATCCACCCTGCACTGAATTCAGTTTCAGAAGTCATGCCTCTGAGTAGCCATGCATAGAACTGTATTGTTGGAGACTTGGAATTTTTTTGGCGCACGAGGTGTTGAGGACTTTACCAGACACATGAAGTTGCAGATGGTCCGGAATGATAGGACCAACACCTGCTGCCTATTCCCCTGGTTGGTAGCTAGCAATCCTTTTGGCTACTTTTATGATTTCCACCTCCTCCGTTATCATTATTATCATCGGTGCTTTTTTCCCAGGTGGAACTTGCTGCAACTCTGTTCCAGCACCTCTCAAGTGGGCGCCATTGTAAGAGAACAAGGGAATGGATACAAAAGCTTATGGGTTATGCAGAAATGGCGAAACTTACTGAAAAAATAAGAAATCAAGATAATGAACTTTTTATAAAAGAATGGAAATATTTACAGATAAATTGTAAACACAAAAAATTAGCAGGATTAATATAATAACCTTCAGTTTTATAAGAGTATATATTTACTTTAGATTATTAAACGAGCAAGCTAAATGAATATGAAGAAGATATTAAAAAATGATTTTAAGGAACCGCAGAAAGAGGAGGAAGTCAAATTTTGAAATGTTCAATTGATTGTAAAACTAATGAAATGTATAAATTGAAAAATTAAAAAGAGAAGAAGGGAGGCGTTCATGGTGAGTTCCAGACCACTTTTGATAGAAAAATCATTCTTATTTCAATTTAGAGCAGATTTATGCCACAAGGTGCCGTAGGAAGGCACTGGACATAGTAAAAGATCCATCGCACCCTGGTCACTGTCTCTTCGAGCTCTTGCCGTCGGGACGGAGATACAGGACGATGAAGACAAGAACGAGCCGTCTTAAGAACAGCTTCTTCTCCAGAGCGATCTTGGCCCTGAATGGGAAGCCCGGACTTTGAAAGTCATCTAATCTCCCTTGCTGTATTATACTGTATTGTTTTAATTAGTGTTTTTATGGAGCAGTCAAGTAATTTCGTTGTCCCCGAAGGGGGCAATGACAATAAAGATATTATTATTATTATATTATTATTATTAACCTTTCTAGGTTTCCGTCTCTGAATCCGGCCATGGAATCTTCTACTCCTGAAGGGGAGAAACCCGCACTCTCTGCCGCGATGAGGGCAAAGATAGAGCGGAATCGCCAGCGGGCATTGATGCTGAGGCAGGCAAGGCTGGCAACTAGGCCCTACCCTCCTACCGGCGAAGGTTCGCTTGGCACTGCAGTGTAATACACTAAGGACAGGTCCAGGTAGCTTGTGCAGGTTTAGCCTCCAGCTGGTCAGAGAGGCATGTGGATAGGGAAGAGGGAAATCTTAGAATTTTGGAATGGGAAGGGACCTCCAAAGCTCATCTAGTCAAACCCCAGCAGTACAGGGTTGATGCTGTGGCCAAAGGGCAAATTCTCATGCTTTTCGACCTTGGGCTTGCCTCTGAAGCTTCTGCAGTCTGAGCCAGTTGTGCAATTTATGGCAGTTCATAAAAAACTTTTTTTTTAAAAAAAAGCCTGCTCCAAAGGTCTTCTCTTACTACACTAGGGATTATATAGCTAGATCTGAAATTTCACGCACATCAGTTAATATCTTGACCCTGCTCCACTGAATTGAAATTTCAGCCTTCACGACATAGGAAAACGTCCAAGTAAACAGCTATTTTCTTGAAATTTCAGGCCTTTGGGGCAGGCATTTTTTTAAAAAAAGTTTTTTTATGAACCGCCCTATCGTGCATATGGCTAGCAAAAGTATACTGGAAAGTAAAAGGCCCATTACGATGGGAAGTTGTGGTTTTCCTTTGTGGCTGTGTGATGCTGAAGTCTGTGAGCTCCTGAAGGAGGCTAATGCAGTGCTCCTTAAAAACATTCAGGCAAGAAGGGAAAGCCTTCAATCTGTAATGCTACCAAGCAGAAATCTTAGGTGGTTGCCACCAGCTTTGGAGTTATGATCCAGGGATAGAAAATACCCGGGGTGATCCTTGATGTCGACAACCCAAAAGGAAACTTTTCAGCGGCCTCAGGCCCATCTTCCCTCGTTAGTTTTAGCAGTCTAATCCTTCGTCGTCTTAAAAGTGAATGGGGATCTCTAAATGTATAGAGAGCCAGTTTTTTTTAAATACTTTATTCGGCTATAAGCCCACAGGGTAAAAACCAATCAGTAAATAAAATAGCATTTTACATTCTAAAATATCAACTAAAATATTTCAACGCATAATCTCCTTCACATTACATACAGTCTCTAGATGTACCATATTGTGGCCTTGATTGTAAAGGTGGTGGATAGAGTTTACTAGATTTTAATAGTCATGCAGCATTCCATGAAGTCTTTTATATGAAAGAACTGAATTCAGGAATCTGGCAACCTGTAATGTTGTATAAGAATCAATGTCCTGGAGTAGATAGGCTAGATGTGATTCAGGTGGTTTTGCAAGAGTTTCCAAAATGATTGAACTCAGAATCCTTGATCGGGGAACAATATATAAAGGACAATTAAACAAGATATGATGAAGGGATTCTATTGATTTGTTGTCACATGCGCATAAAACAGAGGTTTTACCATTAGAAAATCTATTGTTCAGCACATTTGAGGGGAACACATTAAATCTGTCTCTAACAAAAGCGAATCTATGCGACGCAACCGACAAGGTAGACAAAGGTAGCCCTCCCTCCGAAAGAACAGTCGGCGATGATGCAAAGATTTGACACGCTTAAATCTCAGCTTTTGAAAGTCCAACACAGAGGGGAAGATACTAACGATGCTTCAAATAACCCCCCTGGGGCTCATCGGACAGAAGTGGTCGATAGAGAGCCAGTGTGGTATAGTGGTTAGTGTCAGACTAGGATCTAGGATAGGCCTTTGGACTACAATTCCCATCATCCCTGACTACCGGTCCTGCTAGCTATGGATGATGGGCTGTAGTCCAAAAAACCCAGTTGGAGACCCAAATTTGGGAAATCCTGATCTAGGAGACCAGGGTTCAAATCCCCAAATGGCCTTGAAGCTTGGCCTTGGGTCAGTGACCAACCCTCAGCCACACAGGGTTGTTGTCAGAATAATATGGAGAGAGGGAGAACCAAGGATGCCACCTTGGATGAAATATAGGATATAATAGGATATTAAAGCAATGCAATAATAATGTATTGGATTTCAATAGATACTCCTTTTTTTGGATTGTGGGCTGCTTCTTAACATTTGAGCAAGGTTAGACATGGCTGCCTCACCTACCCATAGACTTTATTACATTAGTGTCAGGTACTGATTGCAAAGTTTATTTTTGTTGTTTGTCTCTGCAGGCAGTTCCAAAGTGAAAGCGCCTCCAAAGATAATCGATACCGGGGGAGGATTCTTTCTTGAAGAGGAGGAGGAAGAGGAAAACACAGCAGAGAAAGTTGTGCATCTCCCTGGTAAATATGGCAGTGAGGAAACGCCTGCTGTTGTAGTTAGTGGAAGGTGCCACGATAGGGGAAAATGGGAACTGAGCCAAAAGCGAAATTCCTTACTTGCAGAGACATAAAAATATTTGTCTGAAAGGCTGGTACAGTGGACGCTCAGGTTGCGAACATGATCCGTGCGGGATGCATGTTCGCAACCTGCAGTGGCAGGTTGCGATTTGGCGCTTCTGCACATGCGCAAAGAGTGATTTAGCTCTTCTGTGCATGCGCAATCGCCGAAACCCAGAAGTAATCTGTTCCGGTACTACCGGGTTTTGGCGGTCCGTAACCCGAGAAAACGCAACCTGAAGCATCTGTAACCTGAGGTATGACTGTACAAGCACACATTGCAATGTGTTCTTCTAGAAGAGCTGATGAACATTACAGTGGTACCTTGGGTTACAGACGCCTCAGGTTACAGCCTCTGTTAACCCAGAAATAGTACCTCGGGTTAAGAACTTTGCTTCAGGATGAGAACAGAAATTGTGTGGCATTAGCGGGAGGCCCCATTACCTAAAGTGGTACCTCGGGTTAAGAACAGTTTCAGTTTAAGAACGGACCTCCAGAACAAATTAAGTTCTTAACCCGAGATACCACTGTATTGTGCATCAGTTCATAATTATCTAACAGTCTGGTCTTGCAGGGCTGGGAATGTAAAGAATGTTAAAAGGAATATGAAGGCTGCATGCATAAATACTATATTTAGCTGCAGGACAGAGTCAGAAGTCCTTTTATTCTTCTTTCTTTCTTTCTTTCTTTCTTTCTTTCTTTCTTTCTTCCTTCCTTCCTTCCTTCCTTCCTTCAGGTTTTCCTTTTTCTTGTCTTTTCTCCTTTCTGCCTTTGTTCTTTTTTAGACTAAGTAGCTGTTTTATATCAGTGCATTATAAAAAGATACTTTGCAATGGGTATTTTTTGTGTAGCTCTGAATAAATATCAATAAATAAATTTAAAATTAAAAAAAATACTTTTGCTATCTTGAATGCACTTTAACAGCTTACGCCCTGTTGTTGTTTATTCTTTTTTTAAACAGGGCCTGTGTTAGAATTTGATTACATTGTTTGTGAAGAATGTGGTAAAGAATTCATGGATTCCTACCTCATGAACCACTTTGATCTAGCAACATGCGATAATTGCAGGTATATAGCAAACAAAGAAAGGGGGAAATAATGGCTTGTATTCAATGCTGACCTTTAAAGCCCTAAACAGCCTCGGTCCAGTATACCTGAAGGAGCATCTCCACCCCCATCATTCAGCCTGGACACTGAGATCCAGTACTGAGAGCCTTCTGGTGGTTCCCTCAATGCGAGAAGTCAAGCTACAGGGAACCAGGCAGAGGGCCTTCTCGGTAGTGGCACCTGCCCTGTGGAACGCCCTCCCACCAGATGTCAAGGAGATAAGTTACTATACAACCTTTAGAAGACATCTGAAGGCAGCCTTGTATTGGAAAGCTTCTTATGTCTGATGTTTCAGTGTGTTGTTTTGTATTCTGTTGTAAGCTACCCAGCGTGGCTGGGGAACCCAGTCAGATGGGCAGGGTGCAAATAATTGTGACCTCGTTTCAGAGATGTTGAAGAAAAGCATAAACTCATAACAAGGAGTGAAGCCAAGCAAGAGTATCTTCTGAAAGACTGCGATTTAGACAAGAGAGAACCGGTGCTAAGATTTATTCTGAAGAAAAACCCTCATAATCCGCGATGGGGTGACATGAAACTTTACTTAAAGCTACAGGTACTGAACTTTCTTCAATAATGTGTGATCTCTCTAGAAAAAAACACCCAGTTTTTATTTACAGTAGGGAAGACAAAATGGAGGGTGTGACCCTCCAGAAAAGGTAATTGGGTACCTGGCGGTGAAAGAGCAGTGGTGGTTTCACCCAGGGGGCACCGCCAGGTGGGGCTGCCCTCACGCTCTGGTCCTCAAACTGAGGGAAAAACAAGTTGCGAAGTGCTGGAGCTAATTCAGCTTGTTTTTCCCTTAGTGCCCGGGCACAGGGGGCAGAGGGAGTCCCTCTGCCGCTGGTGCCCCGTGTGGAGGAACAAAATGAATTGGCTCACTGGAATGAAATTGCCAATACTCCTGCCAAGCAGCTGAGGCAGTTTCACCCCAGCGCTTCACGGGACTGGGCCCATTGCAGCTCATTCCTCACTTTGCTTTTCAACATCACAGTGTTTGGCTGGTGATACATCACGATGCTGAAAAGCTGCTATCGCCAAGCCCTATTCTGAACACTTAGGGACACGGGTGGCGCTGTGGGTTAAACCACAGAGCCTAGGACTTGCCGATCAGAAGGTCGGCGGTTCGAATCCCCACGACGGGGTGAGCTCCCGTTGCTCGGTCCCTGCTCCTGCCAACCCAGCAGTTCAAAAGCACATCAAAGTGCAAGTAGATAAATAGGTACCGCTCCGGCGGGAAGGTAAACGGCGTTTCCGTGCGCTGCTCTGGTTTGCCAGAAGCGGCTTAGTCATGCTGGCCACGTGACCCGGAAGCTGTACGCCGGCTCCCTCGGCCAGTAAAGCGAGATGAGCGCCACAACCCCAGAGCCGGCCACGACTGGACCTAATGGACAGGGGTCCCTTTACCTTTACCTATTCTGAACACTTGTGTACATTCCACAGCATCCCCTCCTTTACATGCAGGAATCCCTTCTACATGTTAATTCAGAAGGGCAGCATTGTTATAAATGCCTTTGCTGGATACAGGTTGTGTGTCTAGTTTATTAAATGTCACACTACTTCTGTACCAACATGAATAAAACTAATGAGGTGGGTATCTGCATAGTTTTGTGTCCCATTTTTATAGTGTGGAGGGAAACAGAGGAATTCCCTTGGAACAGATCCATGCAGGCTTGAGGCCTACACAGATCAAGCCTCTGGGCGTAGACCACAGTGCGCTGCAACAGAGATCAAACTCCGAGACCGCTTTTTTGTTTGTTCAAATGTCTTATTCTGCAGGTGATCAAGCGCTCTCTTGAAATCTGGGGTAGCGAAGAAGCGTTAGAAGAAGCGAAGGAAAGCAGACAAGACAACAGAGAGAAGATGAAACAAAAGAAGTTTGATAAGAAAGTTAAAGGTGAGTGTGAATTGAGCGTTCTCTGGACCACCCCACCCCACAAACCTACCAGTTAAACAACAGGTGTCTTCATCTTCTAGCACACTGAACGGCTTACTGGGTACTTGGACAACGCGGGTGGCGCTGTGGTCTAATCCACTGAGCCTCTTGGGCTTGCTGATCAGAAGGTCGGCAGTTTGAATCCCCGCAACGGAGTGAGCTGTCCCAGCTCCTGCCAACCTAGCAGTTTGAAAGCACACCAGTGGAAGTAGATAAATAGGTACCACTGTGGCGGAAAGGTAAACGGTGTTTCTGTGTGCTCTGGTTTCCATCACAGTGTCCCGTTGAGCCAGAAACTGTTTAGTCATGCTGGCCACATGATCCGGAAAGCTGTCTGTGGACGAACACCAGCTCCCTCGGCCTGAAAGTGAGATGAGCGCCACACCCCAGTTGCCTTTAACTGGGCTTAACCACCCAGGGGTCCTTTATCTTTTTATCTACAAGGGGGGGCGGGGAGGGAGTTAGTCCCATCTATGGGATAGTTTCTCTGTAATTTGGTCCTCTGGAATATTTCAGTTTGGTATAATTGTTTTGGAACTTGAAATGTTGGGAAGACTTCTGCAGTTTTTCTGCCCCTACAAATTCTGGATTACAATATACAAATCGGGGATCGTGGTTGAAAGCAGGAGCCAATCTCCAGGACACAAAAGAAAAACTTGGAGGCTTCTGGTCTGCCTTGAATAATTATCTTTTTCTGTTATCTCTTTATATATCTGACTTAGTATCTGTATCTGGAAAAAAAATGCAATAAAAATATTTTTTTTTTTAAAAAAAGAATAATTATCTTCTTCATTTTGTATTAGAACTGCGTCGAGCTGTAAGGAGTAGCGTATGGAAAAAAGATACAAGCGTTCATCAGCATGACTACGGGGCTGAAGAAATGATAGATGAAGACCTGTACAAAAAAACCTGCACGACGTGTGGTCATGAATTAACATATGAAAAAATGTAGTATGTTCTTAGTGTCACATTAAAATGTACCTTTTGTAATTTTTTTTAATCCAATGAACTAAGTTCTCAGCGACTTTTTTTACACGCAGTCTTCCTCATCCACAACTGAAATGCAATGTTAAAAATCTGATTTAATGGGAGAACTGTGCAGCCTGCTGAATCATGTAAGTATTGAATTGTATTGTGTATCACTGCTAATAAAATAAAATAAGTGAAAACAATGGTATTCTCATCCCTTTATCTTTCATTGCACATTATCTTCAGTAATTCCTGCTGGATATTCTAATAGCGTGATACAAAGTGTTAAGACTTCCACTGGGTGTACATCCCAATAGCATTTTGTTCATTTGGGACTAAAGATGCTACTGAAGTAATTTTCTAGGGCTTGGTAAGGTAAAGGTAAAGGGACCCCTGACCATTAGGTCCAGTCGTGGCCGACTCTGGAGTTGCGGCGCTCATCTCGCTTTATTGGCCGAGGGAGCCGGCGTACAGCTTCCGGGTCATGTGGCCAGCATGACTAAGCTGCTTCTGGCAAACCAGAGCAGCGTACGGAAACGCCGTTTACCTTCCCGCCAGAGTGGTACCTATTTATCTACTTTGACATGCTTTCGAACTGCTAGGTTGGCAGGAGCAGGGACCAAGCAATGGGAGCTCACCCTGTTGCCGGGATTCGAACCGCCAACCTTCTGATCGGCAAGTCCTAGGCTCTGTGGTTTAACCCACAGCGCCAGGGCTTGGTAATGCTCTACAAAAGTTGGAATTACAGGAAGTGGCCCCCCCTTAAATTATGCACGTGTATGGTTTCTAGTTTTGCTGGAGAGGAAAAGCCAGCAGATCCCTTCCCTTAACCACTTGAGATCTTATTTAGCCGGCAGTCCTTAGCACACTTAAGTACATGTAACTTTCATTAGTTAAAATGAAAGCTGAGAAGCAGCAGCTCAAGTGCGAATCCAGTGGCATCTCACATACGTACACAAAGCAGTGATTTTATGTCCACCACAGCAAGGGCTTTTAAGCCAAGACAATCTCAAGCTTTTCAGTTAAGAAACAACTTAAATGGTGAAGGCATTCAGTAACGAGGTGTGTAGAGAAACCAGATGCAAATTAAGTGCTTGGGGAAATTAATCAGAGAAAAATGGTTCTGTGCAACGAGGAAAGGTAGGAACACCTAGCAACACTTGGGACTGCAAATACTGATGTACACTCCTGTGAGAATGCCTCAGGAGGCAAACCTCTGAGACAAGTTACATAATTTTGTTAGATCACAAATTCATTCTGAATCCTTTAAGATACCATTCGGATCTGGCAATCTGTCAGTTTTTCAATGCAGCCTAATACTTTGTTTCTTGTCTTAATTTGTCCGACTCCATTCCTGAGTTAGTCAAAGATTAGGAAAAAGCTAATTTAGACCCGTAATTTAGGACTGCTAAAATACTCTTTTCTAATATGAGACAGTAGCCTGTCCAGTCTTTACTATCACTCTCAAGTTTTGCCTATCCTTTATAGTTGTTCATGGCAAAGATGATATAGGTGAGAAATACAACAGTATCACTGAATTGCAGAATGTGAGGTCTTCGGAAAAACCAAGTCGTCTTCACACAGTCCTTGGGCAGAGAAACAGGTTCATAGCATGTGGGAATACAGTTAAGCCCTGTGGTGGATCTGGATAGGTTGTTTCTCCCAGAGCCAAGAGGGGTGTGACCAAGATGCCTTGCAAAGGCATTTCTAACTCAGCACTTCATCCTGGCCAAATTCCTGAGCAAGTAATGAGCATTTAGGACGATGCACAACATGCATCGATGCTTTATAAAATTTATTATTATTATTATTTTACAGCAGACCAGGCTGCTTTCTTCTTCACAAAGTGAGATGGTCTGGAGACAAGGTTCTTCCCAGTCCAGCTCACAGTCAATTTGCTTTTTTCAGAAAGTTACCCTGTAATGGTGGCTGGAGCAGAACACACTCCGGAGCTTGGGCTGCCAACTTCTGCTAAGTAGGTGAATGCCACACTTCCCACTGTTACAAAGTCATAGGAGTCAAGGGCATCCTGATCAAATTTGCAGATGACACCAAACTGGGAGGGGTGGCTAACACCCCAGAGGACAGGATCACACTTCAAAACGACCTTGGCAGATTAGAGAACTGGGCCAAAACAAACAAGATGAACTTTAACAGGGAGAAATGTAAAGTATTGCACTTGGGCAAAAAAAATGAGAGGCACAAATACAAGATGGGTGACACCTGGCTTGAGAGCAGTACATGTGAAAAGGATCTAGGAGTCTTGGTTGACCACAAACTTGACATGAGCCAACAGTGTGACGCGGCAGCTAAAAAAGCCAATGCAATTCTGTGCTGCATCAATAGGAGTATAGCATCTAGATCAAGGGAAGTAATAGTGCCACTGTATTCTGCTCTGGTCAGACCTCACCTGGAGTACTGTGTCCAGTTCTGGGCACCACAGTTCAAGAAGGACACTGACAAACTGGAACGTGTCCAGAGGAGGGCAACCAAAATGGTCAAAGGCCTGGAAACGATGCCTTATGAGGAACGGCTAAGGGAGCTGGGCGTGTTTAGCCTGGAGAAGAGGAGGTTAAGGGGTGATATGATAGCCATGTTCAAATATATAAAAGGATGTCATATAGAGGAGGGAGAAAGGTTGTTTTCTGCTGCTCCAGAGAAGCGGACACGGAGCAATGGATCCAAACTACAAGAAAGAAGATTCCACCTAAACATTAGGAAGAATGTCCTGACAGTAAGAGCTGTTTGACAGTGGAATTTGCTGCCAAGGAGTGTGGTGGAGTCTCCTACTTTGGAGGTCTTTAAGCAGAGGCTTGACAACCATATGTCAGGAGTGCTCTGAGTGTGTTTCCTGCTTGGCAGGGGGTTGGACTCGATGGCCCCTGTGGTCTATTCCAACTCTATGATTCTATGAGTCTCAACCTCCATCCCACCCTCCATCCAGAACATATGTGAAGCAGTAAGAAATTGTTATGTATTGTAGTTATTTCTTACAGGATGTTTGCGACCCAAATAGACGTTTCACCTATTCGTTGCGACCCAAAATAAGTACAATAGGCAGATTTAAAAAACATATTCTGATTGTATTTCAACCATGTTTCATACAACCATGAAAATTAATTTTGATAACAAACATATACTCTAGGCTACTCTGGAGGCTTGACCTGTTTAGCATTTCACATGTCCTATGCTCCTGTCCCTCAGAGAGTTTAATCTTACTCACTGGGAAGCTGCTCTTCAGATTCACAAGTCTTGATGCTTGCTTCACATTATTATAATGAGGGAATTCATTCTTATGTAAGGGCCAAGCAAAGGTAACCAATCCTATTTATTCCCTATTTTTATTTTTGTACAAACAACAGAAGGGGACAAAACAAATGCCATGACGAAGCCAGCATTCAAACCATTTCAAAATTAGAAATCCACACATTATTCCATTCCAGTCACCTAGCAGTCGTAAAACAAGAGTTAGGCCTCTACTGCTAAAAGAACTGCCCCGTTTGAGTGCCGAGTAGCTTATCTACGACAGCACGGCAAGCTTGTTTTCCAATTAAAAGCTTCTTTCCTCCTCTTCCCTCATCAATTTTCCCATTTTTGTTTTAAAAAGGTGAAGTCAATTAAGTCCTGTACAAAAACGAAGTTTCTCAGGCCTGCAGTGCACAGAACTGCTGAAATACAGCCAATATATGATGATCCAATTCTGCTGTGAAGAGAAGATTCTCCAACGTCACCATGTACTGATGGATGATCTGGTGATGCTGCAGACAGAAAAGAGCTGTCTCAGTTACTCATTACTGGTCTTGGCAGAACATAGTGAGAGAAAGCACATTCCCCCCGCATTCACTCGGCAGCTGAGGAACACCAGAAACTTATTATGAATGGATAAAATACACCGAGAATGTCGCCTGCAATTCTGGTCATTCCACTTAAAAAATAATAATAAAAGAACCCGAGAAGAGCAGCCAGAGACAGGGAGAAGAATAGTATAAAAATGGTTGAAGGGCTGGACAGTCTTAATCACGGGTAGGCAAACTAAGGCCCAGGTGCCGGATCCGGCCCAATCACCTTCTCAATCTGGCCCGCGAACGGTCCAGGAATCAGTGTGTAGAATGTGTCTTTTTATTTAAAATGCATCTCTGAGTTATTTGTGGGACATAGGAATTTGTTCATTCCCCCCCCCCCCGGTCTTAATCACGACAGTGACAAGAACAATCAGTCAGTTTAAGACAAGCAAGATGTGCTTCTGTATAGAAAGAGTAAGTGAATCCTGCCCCAGGGTTTATATTGGATTCTAGTATAAACGATTTTGAAAAAGCCCATTTATACGGACTATCAGCCGAGTATAGCTTCCTCCTGAACATTTACCTCAAGCAAGTACTTGCAAATGCAGAATTATCATTTCTGTGTGACCACATTTCTATGCAATTTCTAGTTACCACGTTTGTGACTTTGGAAAGGAATGAGACCTACCTGTAAGAAGATCTGCTGCAGCCTCTCTATGCAGTTCTTGTACCAAGGTGTAATCACATCAATGCCTCCCGTTTCACAGCGCACTAAGTGCTCCGTGAGGATCATAATGAAGCGCTGGAAAGGGCAATATTAGCAACATCTTTCAAATACAGGGAAGTCAACGTCCACAGACAAGACGAGAGAATGAGGACATGTGAGAAATAGTATTTCTGAATTAAAGAATGGAAATTTCATGACAGAACAGCGCCACTTAGCACAGAATTCATCGCTAATTTCCGGAGATCTTTTCCCGGGTTCAACGAGCGTGAGAACACGCCAGCACAATAGTTCCACTTCTTGAAGCTGGTTGTGCAACAGTATGAGGGCTATAGCAATCTGTTGCTTAACTACAGCTATGAGACCATGCTGCCGCCTTCCAGAGCTTCTCCAGCACAAGCCATTCTGCTAGCACATGGGTAGAGGCAAACTAAGGCCCGGGGGCCGGATCCAGCCCAATCGCCTTCTAAATCCGGCCCGCGGACAGTCCAGGAATCAGCGCGTTTTTACATGAGTAGAATGTGCCCTTTTATTTAAAATGCATCTCTGGGTTATTTGTGGGGCCTGCCTGGTATTTTTACATGAGTAGAATGTGTGCTTTTATTTAAAATGCATCTCTGGGTTATTTGTGGGGCATAGAAATTTGTTCATTTTTATTCCCCCCCCAAAAAAAAAATATAGTCCGGCCCCCCACAAGGTCTGAGGGACAGTGGACTGGCCCCCTGCTGAAAATGCTTGCTGACCCCTGTGCTAGTACAACTAGCAGTAGAGTTCAGGGACTTTAACTTAGCACTGCAATGAATTCCTCCTCAAGTTCCCAAATACTTGGAATTGCTTCCTCTACTTGAAACTTTTCATATCATTTCTTTGGTTCCATTTATGAATCGCTTCCCTTAAAATATCTCAAGCAATTTCACACCAAAAACACCCACAGTAAAACTGGTTAACTTAAAGGGTTAAAATACAAATTATAAAGTTTTGCAAAGCGGAGGTTCATAGCTTCCCCAACACTTAACAGTCCATCTTCTATTACCGTACTTTTCCATCTATAAGACTAGGTTTTCTTTACTCTAAAATAATTTTTTTAAAAATGGGGGTCGTCTTCCCGCATTTTCATAAATTTCAGTCCCCCAAAATAAGGGTCATGTTATACACGGAAAAATAGGGTAACTCGTTTTCTAAAAGCCAATGAATATTTCTGCATTTACCTGGAATATTACAAGGAAGAGGTTTTTTTGTTCACTTTGAGCCGATTCAACTTTTTCTTGCAGGCGTTCGATCTGCTCTTCAAGGGGTCCATCTTCCCTGTCACTACTTCGATCGTCATCATAGTCATCATCATCACTGTCTCGCTGGGGAGGAATAGTTAACATTTAACAGGGGGATCATAAGTGTGCCGAGACCAAAAGGTTAGCTAGGGCACATTCTGTTCATTCCCTTTTTTAGTTTATAGAGACCTGTCCCACCAAAGTGCTGAAAGCTTCTCTCTTCCAGCTTGAAGTGAGCTACAGTCATGGTTTTAGCATGCATCTATAGCATTTACTAAAAGAATAAATGCATCGTGTAAGATATAAGAAAACAAAAAGGTACTGCTGCATGTGTTGCCTGAAGCCATGAAATATTGATCTACAGTAAAGATAAGCTGACCCAGCCCAGGAAACCACTTGGGATTCCCAATATAAGCTGCTCTGGGGTTCTCAGGGAAAGAACAGGGGTTGTCACAGTGGTAAACAATACAATGAGAAACTCAAGTCACTGCAAGCATTTCTGATCTCTGCATGTCCTATTAGATTCCTAGCATAATTTAGGCCAGTATTCACTGCACAAACTTTCTACCAGTGCAAGGACTTTTGGCTGGGCAACAGAACTTCCTCTACCCTTGAGCCCCCTAACTCTGTTCTGGGGTTTCCCCCAGCCCCATGGAGCAGATCTGGGAGAATGCACAGAGTGTGTCAGAGGTGTATGTGTGTACTGTGCAAAAATAAATCTTGCACTGATGGAACGAGTGGTTTGGCTACTGCCCAATGTTGCAGCTGCAGAGGTGGCCAATGTCATCGGGAACAGCGTGTGCAAGGCAGGAGTCTTAACGAAAACAAAAGCTTGCACTGGCATCAATGGGAACTTCTCATGTAAGCCTCATAGGTAAACTAGGGTGCAGCAATTTTAGTCAGGATCGCTGCTAGGAAGGAATGGGGTAAACCTCTCCTCTTTGTATGTGTTCCTGATCCACAATCAGTCAATTGTGCCTGCGATTAAATAAAGAAAAAGCTCAGATGTAGCTGCTTGCTACACAATGAAAGTAACGGCCTAATTTGGTCCTTTGTCTGCCAGACATAACACTCATAATCAACATATTGCCTCAAGGTGTGGTGATTGCTATTTGCTTGATGGCTTTTTAAAAAAAGGAATGGGCACATCCATGGAAAAGAGGTCTACCAATGGCTATTTGCCAGGCTCTCCCCCATTTTTCAGAGGCAATGTATCAGATGATGGAGACAAACACACGATGACGTTTACAGAAGCCTCTGGCTGGCTGCTGCTGAAAACAGAGTGTTGGGACTTTTACACAGTATAGCAATTCTTTTGTTTTTATTGTTGGTGGAAAAGAGTTACAGTACTGCTGGTTTATACACATCTTTACATCAAGTAACGTTCTTTTCACAGCCCTGGAAAATGGTTACCTACACGTTTGTGCTGTTTGGCTAATCTCGCTTTGGCCTCCTCTAGCTCCTTTTGGATCATCACCACATGCTTGTTCATCTTACGGATTGTTGAGTGCAAGATTTCCCAGATATAAAACCTAGCAGAGAAAGAAACAGATGCTCTAGTTCAGACAATATACTTTGGCTCGTTTCAGTCATAATGCTAATGTACACATCGTATATGCTCTCTTGTAAAGCTGGCTATTGACTGCAAGATACAGGAGGCTGTGGATTAGGAATAAGCATCCTGTACCATCAATGAATCTTCCCTACAATTCATTTTAAGGGGCATTTCATAAATGATGTCTTAGACGTGCAGTAAAACCTCAGTTGTCAAACTTAATCTGTTCCGGAAGCCTGTTCGGCTTCCGAAATGTTCAACAACTGAGGTACAGCTTCTGATTGGTTTCAGGAGCTTCCTGCACTCAAGCGGAAGCCGTGTTGGACGTCCAGCTTCCGAAAAATGGTTGAAAACTGGAGCATTTACTTCCAGGTTTTCGGCGTTTGGGATATGAGGTTTGACTGTACTGTAAACCACATCTCCTGAAGTATCAAGCATGAATGTAACAATTCTGTTTGCAACCTGGAGTGCATTGTAGATGTACATGAGAAAGAACTGGCACTGGCTGTGGCCTATTGTCATTTACACACACTGGCAAATCCAGGTTTGTTGCAGCACAATGTGTGTGAATTGGGCCCAACGCACCAGGATTTTGCTCCCTGCCATAAACAGAAATGGTTGAATTACCAAAAATTCTGTAATTTCTTCATGTGAGTTTTGAAAAGCTGAGTGAAAGGCTGTTAACTCAACGCGAGTATTTTGAGAAAGTTAAAAGGTGACCTGCTGCCATCATCATTCAAATCACAACCCAAACAATTAAAAAAGGGGGGGGGGTGGAAGAGGGAGATTTACATCTAGTTACCTAGTGAAATCATGAGCCAGCTCTGGAGAGAAAATCCAGTTTGCTACTGCAGCACAATCCACAATCTGTGTGCGAATCATCTTATCCACCAGCACAGCAATCATCTATGTGAAAAGGGAAGCAAAGGGTTTCTGGATCAGCTTATCAAAAGCAGGTGCTTATTTGCTACTGAAAAGAACAGATTAGGCAAAATAAGGGCACACCCCTGTCTCTCCTGCTCAACTATCTTATAGTAGTGACAACTCAGGAAGCGTAATCTAATGCTGCTTCCTAAATTTTTGAAAGCTATGGTACACTTTTAATTCAGAATAAAAAAAAGTTTCAAAACCAAAACCGTGAGATGAGCTTACTCCCCTGTGCTTTGGTGCCAGTCACAAAAGAGAGTTCACGGTGCGTCACTTAAGAGAGAAGTCTCTGCATTGGGAGGCAATATTAGTTGTGTTATCCCTGCTGCCTGCAATTTAAACCTAAAGAAAACTACACTCCAAGTAACAAAATAGTACCCTTAATGGTTAAATCTGCATGCAGGGTTTATTCCAGCTTAATTGCTGTACAGAAACAGGTGTCTAGGGCACTTTGTCTAATTATTCAAAGATTGGGAATCATTGCTGTATGCGGTGATAATGAGCTATCGTGAAGATTACAGGGAAAATGCATGTGGAATGTTGTTTAATCCTACAAAAAAGGTACAGTGGTACCTCTGGATGCGAATGGGATCTGTTCTGGAGTCCTGTTCACATCCTGAAGCGAACGCAACCCACTTCCACGTGTGTGCGTGATGTCATTTTGACCATCTGCGCATGTGCGAGCGGCGAAACCCGGAAGTAACGCGCTCTGTTACTTCCGGGTCACTGCAGCGCAACCCGAAAATACTCATCCCGAAGCTACTTCAACCCAAGGCATGACTGTATTGACCCGACTACAAGCCGCATCCGCAAATAAGCAGCACCTTTAAAATTCAAGGCTTATTTGCGGGTGTGGCCTGCCTCCTGGCACTACCACGCTGAATGGGGGACGGCCGGCGCTTTGTGCACTGCTCCCCAAGCCACATATCTTATCCCAAACGCATCACTGATATATTCTAATGTACAATCAATGCAGAGCCTGCAAGAGAAAGTGAACTGCAAAACGGGCAGCGGAAAGCGAAAGGCAACACTGAAATAATCTCCCACGGATTTAGGGCAGGCTTTCTCAACCTCGGCCCTCCAGATGTTCCGAGACTACAATTCCCATCATCCCTGACCACTGGTCCTGCTAGCTAGGGATCATGGGAGTTGTAGGCCAAAAACAGCTGGAGGGCAGAGGCGGAGCTTCATGCTCCAGCTCCGGGGGGGGGGAAAGCAGGCGGGGGCGGGGCTGGGGCGTGTTCTGGGGGCGGGGCGTACTGCCTGAGGGGGCGGGGGCAGCTGCACACTCCTCTTCCTCTGCCAGTGCTGGAGGGCCGAGGTTGAGGAAGCCTTACTTAGGGCCCGGTGCAGCAGCACAGACTTTACACCGAGATCAATCGATGGAATGTAAATGTACTTTTTGGATGAGTGGAAAAAGGAGGAAACCTGTAAGTCCATTCACTCTCACCTGTGGATGATTCTTCCACACTTCATACGTAACTCTGAGCACATGCAGCTTCCCTTCATCGCTTTCCGCCAGCGCTTTGAAGACTTCCCGGAATCTTATCAGAACAGGGAAAGATAGCAATGAAAGGCCGTTAAGGAGTAAAGTTATATTGCCTGCTCTTTCATCGGCTGTGACCTGACATTCAAAAGCTGATTGCTGAACAAGGGCTGCAGCTCACTTTGGACCTACAGCTGTTGTGTGGCAAGGAAGGCTGAGAGGGTGAGAAGAAAGCTAGATGATTCTGTCCCCTCCATTTTGATTCATACAGAGCAGAGTCTCTTTCAGAATGGGAGGAGGCAAGGACTCTGAGCTCTGGCAGTCTCCCACAGGGATCCAACATGCACTTGCTGTTGTCAACTAGCAAGGTGATTTGGGGGAACACTCCACCTCATCTCAAGCATCTCCTCCGCAGCCCACCTGCTGGTTACAGGTAAAATAAGATAGCGCAGCAGTGATAGCTTGTCTGTTACCAGGAGCACCGCACAAGGGCAGATAGTCCTGCTAACCAAGGCACCCATAGGTTCAGCTGACTGATAGTATGATAGAAAAAGAAATATGCCTCTCATCTCTCCATACAAGTACAGTGGTACCTCAGGTTAAGTACTTAATTCGTTCTGGAGGTCCGTTCTTAACCTGAAACTGTTCTTAACCTGAAGCACCACTTTAGCTAATGGGGCCTCCTGCTGCCGCCGCACCGCCGGAGCACGTTTTCTGTTCTCATCCTGAAACAAAGTTCTTAACCTGAAGCACTATTTCTGGGTTAGCGGAGTGTGTCACCTGAAGCGTATGTCACCTGAAGCGTATGTAACCTGAGGTACCACTGTAAACAATAATGATAAATACTTTAATTGAAGGTTTTCGCAAAACCGTCTGGCAGTTTCTGCCTTCTTGTGAATCAACTCCAGGCAGGCTCTTCATAAAGTAAGAAACAATTAAAACTGGTTATATGAGCCAGTAGCAGTGTGCTATTGATAGCACCGGCAACTTTGTGGTTATACTTACCTTCCCAGAGCGCTGAAGGAGTGACTGAATGACTTTGCGGCCAAATGCAGCAGTGTCTGAACAAACACCTCTATTTTTAAAGGATTAAAAGAGAAGCCTTCATCTGGAAAATAAAAGTTACATTTGAGTCAGTACTTCCAGTACAGCCTTTGATTCAGCACCCACATTTTTCTGCCTTTTTTTTTAATAAAAAAAGGACTATGCCTATGTAACCAAAGGCAAGTATGATCTCTCTGTGTGTTTAACTAAGCCTAAGCGTGTGTACATGAAACCGAAGAGGAGCCATTTTCTTCCCCAATTTTTCTCCATGGGAGGGTCATTCCATATCAAATGACCCATCTTTTTTACCTCATGTCATCCAGTTTCCTTAATATTTTGTACACTTGTTGAATGATGGAAACTAAGTTTAAATCTATGCATTCAGAGAAGATGACGTTGCAAAGTAGCACTTCTACAGAACAGTGAAAAACAGTGGTGCCTTGCAAGACGAAAAGAATCCGTTCTGTGATTCTCTTCGTCTAGCGGTTTTTTTCGTCTTGCGAAGCAAGCACATTGAAGGATTAGCGCTATTAGCGGCTTTTAGCGGCTTATCTGCTGATCGGATCAGCTGATAAGCGGCTTAGCGGCTTAGAAAAAGGGGGGAGGGGAAAAAACCTGCAGGAACTCGCAATACATTTTCGTCTTGCGAAGCAAGCCCATAGGAGATTCGTTTTGCGAAGCACCTCCAAAACGGAAAACTCTTTCGTCTAGCGAGTTTTCCGTCTTGCAAGGCATTCGTCTTGCGGGGCACCACTGTAAGCTTAAATACGGAAAGAACTAGGAGCACCTGACTACAGCTATCAGAAGTTCTTACCATCATCATCATCCTGATTAGGGTTGGGCACATCCTTCAAAATAGTGAAAATCTCATCGTTGCTTGCTTTGTTTTTAATGGCGATGTTTAAGCAGAGCGCAACGTTGTATCCTGGAAGAGACTCTACAAATAAACAAAGAAGCAAAGTTACCTTTATTATTATTTTTTTAAAGCCCTATTTCCTCCTAAAAGCCAAGACAGCAGAAACGCCATCATCTTGCAAACTTCCAGAATGAACAACCAAGTCAAACTTCACAATCCATTTTTCTGCCACCAGCTTAGATGTTAAGTTTTAAAACTTGTTGAGAATGAACACACTGTTCATTCCAGAGTGCCTGCACACTAATAGGCTGGCCTGGTTTTCTGCTCAGCAGTTTGCCAGGCTCCTCGAACTCTTTTGAAGAGCTCCAAACATAAAAACTGAACTGCCATGCAGGAAACTGGCAAATACAGTAGCACCTTGGGTTCACAAACGCCTTGGTAACTTGGATGTTTTGGCTCCCAAATGCCCAAAACCCGGAAGTGTTTTTGAAAGTTTTTCAGAAGTTGAACATCCAACGCAGCTTCTGTTTGCGTGCAGGAAGCTCCTGCAGCCAACTGGAAGCTGCACCTTGGTTTCTGAACATTTTGGAAGTCGAACGGACTTCCGAAATGGATTACGTTTAAGAACCAAGGTACGACTGTACATCTTTAAGGGCACCTTCTGCTATCATATTCTTGAAGCAAAGCAGATGTGGACCTGGACTGTAGATTAGGAGCTGCTTGTAGGCTGTTCTGGACCTTTTAGAGCAGCCTTTCTCAACCTGTGGGTCCCCAGATGTTGTTGGACTACAACTCCCATCATCCCTGAGATCTGGCTTTGCTAGCCAGGGGTGATGGGAGTTGTAGTTCAACAACATCTGGGGACCCACAGGTTGAGAAAGGCTGTTTTAGAGGAAGCTCAGGCTATTAGTATAACAAAACAAACAGTGCTAAAGAATTTCCTAGTTCTCTTGTAATCCTTACAGTTCTCATACTGCAGATGGAGGTTGTAGCTTTGAGAGAGTTGCTTGCTCAAGAATGCCTGTTGAGTCTATGGCAGGGGCCAAATTTGAACCAGGACCCCACCTCAATCCATAGCTCAGCCTCTCACCCACTAGACTACACACCAGCTCCCCAAAGGCAGATTCAAAAAAACTAGTCCAACTATTTAAAAATAGAAAGAAAACACTGCAGCAAGTGCATAACCCATATACATACTGTTGCTTTCATCTCCGTATTTATAAATACATGCTGGATTTGCAGGAGTTAGGACTGAAAAAGTAGCAGGAACAATATCCACTATTCGTTGGTGGTAGGAAAGCCTAGGGAAAAAAGATTTTGCATAAGATGAAGAAGTGATACTCCTATCACGATACAGGTCTATGGACAATACCCAGCCAAGCCTGAACCCTTACTCAGACTCAGTGAATGCAGATTATAAATCTAGATATGGCAAAATCAAAGTCTATGCTTTACACTGAAACAGGAAAGGAATAGTCCAAAGTACAATTATGCCCCTAACACCCAGCTCCTGAACATATTTACACAGAAGTCAGCTCCACTGATCTGAATAGAAGTTACTTCCCGGTAACTATCTGGGTTCATTTATTTGTATGCTCAATTGTTTTCCATTTAGTCAATTTTGTTTTTGTTGTTTGATCATTAGACATTACAAAACAAGGAATTAAACTGAGGGATCTAAACTCGGAGAGAGAATTTTAAAAATTCATTCAAAAGCACTATTTTTATTTACTGAATTTTCTCCCAGCAGAATACTTCCAACTACTGTTCCCCCTCCTGTTAGCGAGACAAATACCATCCAGATGATGTCTTAACTCATAATGAGTAAGTGCCCTATTCCTGGACAAACATACAAAGACTAAGCAAATACTATTGGTTTGGAGTGGGAGCTGATATTATTTCTTCCTCACTTTAGCAACTGCATTAAGTTGGAAAAATAGGCTAAGAATACTACCCCTTCTGCAATTCTGATGCCTCACTCACCTCATACACTTTTCCAAAACTTCTCTTACGAATTTAGGTCTGGGTTTGTCAAGGTCCTCAGAAAGACAATCTGACCTATCATTGGAACAAAATTGTGCAATTGCCATTACCCAGAGAAGCATATAAAGGCTTATTTGTCTAATATGCAGTGATTTAGGAAGCTTCAATCTTCAATGTTGTGCTTCTTTGGCTCTCTGCAGTGTCAGAGCCACTAGGAAGCAAATTCATACAGTACTGGGGATTACAGTTTAAGGCAGCAAAGCTTACATAATTTCACATAATGACATTTTAAACCACAGATACCTGTGGGCTATCTAGTCTTGCACAGAAATCATTGAAAATATATCACGTTTGTAATTTGACATTTGCAGAATTTAGCACCATTTGGATATTTCAGAAGGAGATAATAAGAATCACTGAAAAATTACAAAAGTATATGTGAAAGCAATTGAGAAACTGACAAGAAATAAACTTACCAGTCTTCCCAGCTCCAACGGAATTGAAAATTATTCAAATGGTGGGAAAACCAATTAATGAACCTTCATGAAAAAAGAAGGAAACTGTCACTAACTCCCAGATGACCAAACCACAGCCATTCACAATGACATTATTCACACTATATCCTAGCCATTACAAAGAATGTCACAACCCATTTTGTTGAAATGGATTCTTGGAAATACTGGTTATGAAGCGCATGTAAATACAGAACTCTTAAAAAATTAACATTAAGGTGCAGAATGCCCAAAGCTGTCAGATAACTGGATCTTCTGTAAGTTCTAATTATCTTTGAAGTTAGTAAAACAAGCTAATTATACAGTCATACCTCTTGTTGTGTTTGCTTCACATTGCGGTTTTTCGGGTTGCGAATTAGGCAAACCCGGAAGTGTATATTTCCAGGTTTCGCCACGTGCGCATGGGCAGAAGCGGTCTATCACACTCCGCGCTTGCGCAGAAGCGCCACTCTAGTTGCAGACTTTTCGGGGTGCAAATAGCGCCCCGGAATGGATCGTGTCTGCAACTAGAGGTATCACTGTAGTTCATATATGGACGCTTCAGATAATAGTTTTGTATGTAATACTTGAAGCGTATTTTCAGGTGTTCCTGGCTCGTCTTCCAAGCTAAGATGTACTTGGCTACCCCCACTCTTTGATAATCTCTGTGACCATAAAACAGGAAGCAACAGCTATAAATTTATTCAGTTCAAATAAGCTGATGCCACAGAAACCCACCTATCAGTAATCACACAGCTCAAAAATGGAGTTAACTTTTTATTAGCACAAAAACACGATCTCCACAGACTTTGTTGAGTTTCAGGCCTAGTGAGCAGAGCGGCTCATTCCCCGCGGCCTTCCTCCATGACAATCAATTGCCAAGACTGAATGTCCCTGCCTTCTCACAGCTGTCTTAAGTCCCCTGCTCTCCAGTGCTTTCCCGAAGCAATCGGAGACGGCATCAGCATGCAGCCAATTTCTCCTCTGCCCTTTTCATGCCTCTTCTGGTTCTGGGAGTCAGGGAGAGGGCAGACACCTATAACTCTTCGCCAGCCTGACTCATCTCTGCCTCTGGGCCTCCCTCTTTCCACTCTCCTCCTTCAGTTTCTGCCGGATTCTGGACTTCCCCCTGCCAGACTCTCCCAGATCACTAAGCCCTGTTACCTCTTCAGCTTCCAATACCTCTTCCTCCAAGTCTTCTCCCTCTGACCACTCACCGTTGTCCCCACACCCCAGGTTCTGAGCCTTCTTCCCTTGGCTGATTCCTCCCACCATTCCTCTGCATCCAACCGCTCCATGACCTCTGATGAAGCCTGCTTCACAAACTTCTTGGAAATCTAAAGGTAGGTGCACTTGCTTACCTGTCTATGCAAGTAGTGTTCATTGTATCCAAGCGCATGTACAGCATTTCTGTGGCTTGTGCAAGCTGCAAGATTCCATTTAAGGAATAATATGGACGAACCTTTAACTCTCCCTTTGTTAAGAGAGAAACTGTATGTGCCCAAACCTAGGGTGCTAGGCTACTGAATCAGACTCAAATCAAGTAAAGTGGAACCTCGGTTGTCAAATATCTCAGTTGACGAATGTTTGGGAACTTGAACGCCGAATACCCGGAAGTAAATGCTTCCATTTTTTAACGCACCTTGGAAGTCGAATGACTTCCACTACGTATTTTTCAATTTTCTCAACTGAATTTGCTGACAGCCCTTT
This sequence comes from Podarcis vaucheri, assembly GCF_965113315.1. NCBI lineage: Eukaryota > Metazoa > Chordata > Lepidosauria > Squamata > Lacertidae > Podarcis > Podarcis vaucheri. Next base: position 35,332,668 of record NC_138755.1, on the reverse strand, counting down.
GTGCCTCGGTCGTCAAACGTTTCAGAAGTCGAACGGTCTTCTGGAACAGATTACGTTTGACAGCCGAGGTTCCACTGTATCTTGGATTTAGACACTTTAAGAGGCAGGGCAATATTTTATTTGCCATGTAGAATTATTATAATTGTTATTTTAATTCATTACCTGCCCTTTACCCATAGGCCTCAGGGCAGGCTACAACCATTACGCTTCTGAGTAGCCTTCCTCTTTTCGCCTGATGAGTAAGATTGGTTACCAATGAAAACCTGTTTAGTCACAACTTTCATTTCAGCAATTAATCAAAATAACCTGTATCAGCAACCAACCGACTTCTAATACAGCTGTGAACAGTTATACATAATGCATTAACATTTTTTCCTACAAAAAATGTGCTAACTGATATCAGAGTTGTTGAGGAGAAAGGATACAACTTGGGGTAAGGAGCCAGGCTGAAGTTTGCAAAGTTCAATAAGAAGTGTTGTGTACATGACCTCAGTGTGTGGTGGAATAGGAAGCTGAAACAGCTCGGCAAAGATTACCTGGGGGGGGGAAACATGACACAGATACAATGAACTGTATACCTCTCTTATCTGAACTGATATCGGAAGGCATTATTAGTATTAAGTCTGGCAACTGCTGGGGTGTAGTGGTGAAATGACCCGTCTTATGCTCTAAGAACAACAGCAGCAGCAGCAATAACAATTCATTGATATCCTGCCCATCTGACTGGCTTGCCCCAGCCACTCAGGGCGGCTTCCAGCAAATTAAAACATCAAACACAGGAAAACATCAAACATTAAAAACTTCCCGACACAGGGCTGCCTTCAGATGTCTTCTAAAAGCCAGATAGTTGTTTACTTCCTTAACATCTGATGGTAGGATGCCACTACTGAGAAGGCCCTCTGCCTGGTTCCCTGTAGCCTCACTTCTCGCAGTGAGGACCTGCCAGAAGGCCCTCAGAGCCGGTCCTCTGAGTGTGGGCTGAACGATGGGGGTGGAGACGCTCCTTCAGGTATACTGGGCCAAGGCCGTTTAGGGCTTTAAAGGTCAGCACCAACACTTTGCACAAATATGCACAAACTTGCATATTTATTAAATTTATTTCCTGCCTTTCCTCCAAGGTCTAAGGCCCCCATTTTATCCTCACCACTGGCCTGTGAGGCAAGGTAGGCTGAGCGAGAGGGACTGACCCCAAGGACACCCAATAAGCTGGAAGGCTGAGTTGGGGCTTGAAAGTAGCCTTAGGTCAATTGCTCTAACCACTATCCTCAGCATTTATATATTCTATAAATTTCCCAGTGTGGCTGGGGAAACCCAGCCAGATGGACAGGGTGTAAATAAAACAACAACAATTTAGCCAGATATAGGTCATCAGTATTTAACATATTTATTTATATATGAGGTTTGACGCAGATTCAACCTCCTTTTCTGCATAGTTGGGTGTTGTTGTTTTTTGCAAATGAGTCTGGGTAAATTATAACAGAGTTTACAGCATAGGAAGTAAAGGCATTTTGAAAGAGGAAAAAGATAAATATGGTAAAGAGATGCATACCTCAACTATGTGGTAGTTCAGAGGGATCTTGTTATTCCCTGGGTAGCTCAGTAACTGAGCAGCACTAGAGGAAAAGGTAAACTCAGTGATTCAAAGAATGCAAATACAGAAAAAGGTCAGTTAGGAAGCAAACTGAAGCCTTGCTAAAGAACAGACTGTCAGTTAAATGCATGTGTATCCATTCACATGCAGCTGGCACTAAAGTGACAGTAAGACTCATAAGCATAGCAAAAGGACTATGCAAACTGAAGATGACTCCAAGTATCTGTATATATCTCCTCAAAACCCACCATAAGCTTTGGTTGACTAGAATGAGAGATCCATGTGCCATTATTTACAGAAACTGCAAGAACAGAGGTCTGGATTTTGAAAGCATTATTTTGTGAACTTATTGTCAAGACACAATTTGATAAAGAGCATTTCGCGCCCAAGTAGAAAGCAGCAATTCTCTAGGATGCTAAGTGTGTTCCTTTGCAGCTACCCAACTCTAAAATCATTTCCCTCCTGGATACATCAGTGACTCACTCCATTCTTACAGTTCCACAGTTTTACCTTTGCATTTGAAAGCAGTCAAAATTAGAGGGGCAGTTCTCCTTCCAGCCTAAATCTGAGGTGGCTCAAGAAGGAGTAACCCCAGAAGTGTTTTGTCCTTTCAGGGGACTGTATCCCAGGAGGCCCTTTCTTCTCAGTTTGTTTTCAGACACCCACTTGGCAACTGAAAATTTTATTTCAGGAGATATTTTATCCTGATCACTTTTCTTTACGAAGAATTCCTTATAGGGTTTCATTTCAAAGTTTAAGGCATTTGGGTTTTTGGTAGGTCACTGTCTGCCAGACCAGAAAGATACCCTTTCCCCCATTTATCAGATAATAGATCTTATTTTTATCAAAGGTTTGTAATATACTGCACTTGTGAAAGGGCTGGTTTAGGCGGTGGCAAGAGGTTGTGTGGAGACACTGTGAAATATAACTTTTCCAGATCAGTGCAATTTGCAGAAATTTGAGGCAGATGCAGCTGAAGAGTTTCTTTGAGGTTTTCACAATAGAAACTGGATGAAGAGGCAAGCTGCTTTTCAAATGAATTGGTGAATTGCAGCCATCCTCACCTCACGAGCAAATAATAATAATAATAATAATAATAATAATAATAATAATAATAATAATAATAATAATTTATTATTTATACCCCGCCCATCTGGCTGGGCTTCCCCAGCCACTCTGGGCGGCTTCCAAAAGAATATTAAGATACTATAATACATCAAATATGCTCTTTAGCCACACTCAGAAAACAGTGCTGCCAGGTAGGTAGAAAACAAAGGTCTTTTGATCTCCTAATGGTCGCCCTGCAGGAAAAGCAACTCCTACCATGTCTTCCTTTCTTTCCAGTGTGATTTAATGATGCAGTGAAGATTTTCCTCTATCACAAATCTTTCAGCGGAATGACTGCCAGGCATAACAGGACCCTGATGAAGGAATTATGAATTGGCAGAAGTGATATAACATAAAAGTCCATTTTAAACAAAATAAACGACAAAGTTTGGCTGCATTACTGGCACCATAGCTTTGACAATCGTTACAATACAATACAATTTATTGTTTCTAGGGGATTTAACATTTGCAAGTAATTTCAAAAAGCTAAAAAGTATTTCCCCCCGTAATAAATTTTGCTGCTGTTAAAAACAGGTCAAGATTCGAAGAACTGTGAAACCGGTTCCATGACCTCAAGGGAACTTTAGATTCTTTATTCTTTTTTTAGTAGCCCCCTATGTCCTCCAAAAAGCAACTTTTGAAACAAAAGTCTCAAAAATATATTTGTTTGTTATGAGCAGGGTGGGACAGGTTATGCCCTGAAGAAATCACTTGACTACTGCAAGCCTCTACTGTTGGTCTACACAACTCTTTGTCTAAAACTGTCCAGGACCCAAAGAAACCGCAAAAACCAAATTTTTAGAAGGGAAAGAAGACAATACTTTGTATCCCCATTATAAAGTGTCTCTCTTATAGTCAGGGACTGCAATGAATTAAACGAACACCCCTGCCCCCTGGGATTTAAACTGGAGGCACACTTCATGCTTGCAAATAATTAATAATAATTTACTTGTACCCTGTCCATCTGAATGGGTTGCCGCAACCACTCTAGTTAGCTTCCAGCAGAATATAAAAGAACACAACAAAACATCAGACATTAAAAGCTTCCCGATACAGGGCTACCTTCAGATGTCTACGGAAAGTTGATCTCTTTGACATCTGCCGGGAGGGCATTCCACAGGGCAGGCACAACTACCAAGAAGGCCCTCTGCCTGGTTCCCTGTAACTACACTTCTTGCAATGAGGGAACCGCTAGGCGGCCCTCAGGGAGCTGAATGATGGGGGTGGAGATGTTCCTTCAGATATTCAGGGCTGAAGCCATTTAGGGCTTTAAAGATCAACACCAACACTCTGAATTGTGCTGGGAAATGCACTGGGAGCCAATGTAGACCCCTTAAGACCGGTTTCATATGGTCTCAGCGGCCACTCCCAGTCACCAGTCTAGTTGCCACATTCTGGATTAGTCGTAGTTTCTGAGTCACCTTCAAAGGTAGCCCCACGTAGAGCGCATTGCAGTAATCCAAGCAGGATTAATCTGGGGCAGATAGGATCTCAGCTGGCATACCAGAGGGAGCTGGACACAGAATTGACCTGCGCCTCCATGGACAGCTGTGAGTCCAGAATGTCCCCAAGGCTGTGCACCTAGTTCTTTAGTTACCCCAATCAGGACCAGGGAGCCCCCACACCTGTCTGCCCCGTCCCCCAGAAACAGTGCTTCTGTCTTGTCGTGATTCAGCCTCAATCCATTAACCACCATCCGTACATACACGCAACTCACCTCGGGATCATCAGTGTAGTCAAACATTCTGAAGATAACTCTTGGCATCGGGTAAACGGAGTCTTCGGTGTGAGGTGGCGGAGTGAAGGGAGGCAAATTGTGCTGCAGTGCCTCGCAGAGGACGTTGTCAAAAGCAAGATATGGCCTTGGGATGTGCCTTTCTTGCCAGCGGTCTTTCTTCAGCTTCTGAACCTGAGCCCATAGGCAATCCAAGTACTGAAAAACAAAAGGGCCCATCATGCAGGAAGACGCCCGCTGCCAACAGAATGGCATTTCTTCTTCCATCCACTCCACTGCCCGACTTGGAAGCCAACTCTCCACCCATCTCCGCAAACTGCTGTTTTTGCCCTCTGCTGCTGTTAGTGCCTCAGGGAGGAAAGCAGAGGTGGCTAGCCTGTAGGGCTTCAGGACTGGTTTGACTGTAACTCCCATCAGGCTCAGTCAACAGAGTCCATGTTCAGGGGTGATGGGACTTGTAGTCTGGCAACATCTGGAGTGCCACGGTTTAGCCCCACCCCCTTGATCTAAAGAACCACTTAAGTACCGTATTATTTGCTCTATAAGACTCACTTTTTCCCTCCTAAAAAGTAAGGGGAAACTGTGTGTGCGTCTTATGGAGCGAATACAGGCTGCTCAGCTATCCCAGAAGCCAGAACAGCAAGAGGGATTGCTGCTTTCACTGCGCAGCGATCCCTCTTGCTGTTCTGGCTTCTGAGATTCAGAATATTTTTTTTCTTGTTTTCCTCCTCCAGAAACTAGGTGCGTCTTGTGGCCTGGTGCGTCTTATAGAGCCAAAAATACGGTAAGTTATGACTTGGATTTGAAAACAGCAGCCCACAGTGCCACATGACAATTTTATTTTTTAAAAAAACCGAGGACTTTATTTGAGGCCTACTGGGTACCAACATTTCTTCTCGTTGCCAGATAAAAACATCTTTTATATTTTTCCAGGGTTTATAATGTATTAATTTTTAAAATGCGCTCAATTAGTATTTTATCTTGGACTTGTAAACCACACCACAAGCTCTACAAAGGACAATATATTTTAAATAAAATTATTCAGATATATGTGGTGACATGTACTCAAGACTCCTGGCCACGTTTTACCTCTTCTTGTGGATGTGGTTTATCAGCAGACCAAACTTGTAGCATTGGTACGTGAATCTTTTGACGCCGTCTGAAATAGAGTGAGAGGAGATATAAAAGTTACTCAGATAAGCAAGTATGATCGACAGAGGGGTGGGCTTGTTGCCAGAGTATGGTTAGGTATGCATTTTCAATTATCCAATTCCCAGCTCAGTCCCCCCCCCCTTTTTCTTTTTTGGGGCTTTTGAAAAGAAAGTCAAAAGTCAAGACCTAAGAGCACACACTTTTAAAGTTACATGATAACCATGATGACTTCAGCACAATTCAAAAAACAAAATCTAATTAAGTTCTAGGGCCTGGGTTTCCAAACTGTGGTCCGTGAGCTTCGTTCAGGTGGCCTACAACACGTCTGTGAATTTGTCTTTGAGGACGTGGTGGCATGGTACTGAACCCAGTTCGTAACCATCTGGGTTGCTTGTTACTGTTTTAAGTGTTTTGCCTGGGGTTCAGGAAGCAGAGAGCCTGCTTCTTAGCTCTTTCTTCCTTTGAATCTTGGTGCAGTCTGGTAATCTTCTGCCCCAGACTGGTTGGACATAAGGAGTGATGACAGTTGTAGTACTTTGCACGGTAATGTGTCCTGTGTCCCCCCTCTTGGGGGCACGGGGAGAGGAGGGCAGGGACGGAGACTATGACAAAACAAATACTTTTTTCTACTCTGCTATCTAATAAGGCAAAGCAGATTGGTTACTGTTCTCTTACTTCAGGTAGTTTTCAACCTGGGACAAGATGCGGTCCATCTCAGCATCCTTCTTCTCATACAACTCCTTCCCCACCCAAGGTAAGGATGAGAGAAAAGCATACACATACCAGTCACAGCGTACCTGTGGCAAACAGAAGTGATGACAATGTTCAGGCGCATAAAAGGAACAAGGGTAAGGGGCTTGTATTCCGATATAATACTTCAAGCACAAATCATCATTATCAAGGAGGAGGAGGAGGAGTTTGGACTTGATATCCTGCCTTTAACTCCCCTTAAGGAGTCTCAAAGCGGCTCACAATCTCCCTTCCCTTCCTCCCCCACAACAAACACTCTGTGAGGTGAGTGAGGCTGAGAGACTTCAGAGAAGTGTGACTGGCCCAAGGTCACCCAGCAGCTGCATGTGGAAAAGCTGGGAAGTGAACCCAATTCACCAGATTACGAGTCCACCGCTGTTAACCACTACACCACGCTGGCTCTCTAAAACATAACAGGCCAATTTCCATAAACAGCTGTCTAAATATCTGTAACTAGACTACTAAACAAAGAGGGCAAATTCTCAAAAGTTGTTCATGTATCATACTGGTTGCATAAGCATTTATTTAAGTTCTGCTTTAATTGACCACATATTTTCCCCAATTTTATTTAGGATGTACCCTCACTTTCCCTAGATCACCCGTGACCTGGAAAATGCCCAATCTTGCCGGCAGTTGGCAGAAATCACCCCACAGATCTAGATATTTTAAACACCGATTCTAAAACTATACCAATATGAAAACAGCTGCAGAAAATACGCAGAAGATGATCAAGCCAGAGAACAGAAAGGCCATATAGCTCAGTGACAGAGCACATACCATAATGTTGTAGAGATGTCAGCGGGTGTGCGGAAGATGATCTAGTCTAGAAGTAAGCAGCTGGTGGCCCCCCCAACCCAAATCCAGCACCCTGGTGTTATTTGGTCTCCTAAGGCAAACTTTAATATGAATAAACAGAGTTTCTGGTAGAGGCACTAGCAGGATGTTCTGGTGATAAGTGATGGGTTCTCTGATCACGTGTTTGTGTCCAGGCTTCCTAAAGGGTAAATTCCTATCCCTGACAATTTGACATTTCAGTGTCTGTTTTATTCAAGGAGCTTCAAATCCCAACCCTGAATTAGGGTTGGCTCTGGCAGGTTAGAATTATAGATCCTTCAAAAATCCTGATGGAAAGTTTCTGACTGTGTTGCAGCATTCTTTTTCTCAGGCTTCCTCAACCTCGACCCTCCAGGTGTTCCGAGACTACAGTTCCCAGCATCCCTGACCACTGGTCCTGCTAGCTAGGGATCATGGGAGTTGTAGGCCAAAAACATCAGGAGGGCTGAGGTTGAGGAAGCCTGCTTTTTCTTCTTCCGAAGGCAGGTATCTTAAAAGCAAAATCATCAATGGAACAAGAGAATGTCCTTGCTTACCTGAGGTACATCCTCCTCCTGAGTCACAGCAACGAAATTTTCAAACATGGCCACCATTGATGGGGCAGCTATTACATGACAATTCACAAGATCAGACAGAAAACGGACCTAGAGAAAGAGAAGGGGGAGCTGGGAGTTTACTTGTGGCTAGAGTGGAATCTGCTTTGGGATCCTCCCTCAGCCAATAGAGAAAATGAGGCTCTCCAAAAGTCAGAGTCCCACTGGGACTGCACTACCTTCTGCCCTTGGTGAGGGAGCAGGAGAGGAAGCACACGAGACCGAGGCCCAACCTTATCATCGGCTGGAATCCCTTAAAAAGTCAGCAGCAAGACAGAAAACGAAAAAGCTTCACCTGTGAGTTGTAAATTACAGTTGTACCTTGGATCCCGAACGCCTTGTGAGTCGAACGTTTTGGCTCCTGAACGCTGCAAACCCAGAAGTGAGTGTTCTGGTTTGTGAACGTTCTTTGGAAGCTGAATGTCTGACGTGGCTTCTGATTGGCTGCAGGAAGCTCCTGCAGCCAATCAGAAGCCATGCCTTGGTTGTTGAACGTTTTCGGAACTCGAACAGACTTTTGGAATAGATTGCGTTCCACAACCAAGGTATGACTGTATTAAAAAGACGCAGTGAATAAGAAAAAAAATCTACCTGCTGGATCTTAATCCTTTGTGTGCCGTCAGTGTCACGGGGATGCTCCCTGAATGAGCACTAAAATCACACAACATGCCATGCCACTAGCACTGTAGTAAAGCTACAAATAGGTGGGCAAGTGTGGGTTTGGATGGGTGCATTGGGGAGAAAACGAGATTGAGTTTTCCACAACTGCACCCTGCAAGATGAAAGGTAAGCCCTTCAGATTCACTGGAAAGGAAACTAAAGGTTGTAAGATGCAAAAGAAACTTACTAAAACCACAGCTTCATTATACATGTTGACTTTGAAACACTCTTTGAGTTGACGTATCATGGCTTCTACAAACTCTCCGCCAAAATTGTAGTTCCTTGCGTTCAGGAGGCCGACTAGAGTAGTGTAAACCGTCAGCTTTATGGGTAACAAACGTGCCCTGATTTTTTTTTCCCATTAAGGAGGAGACACAAACACCAGGCATTAATTCAGATTGCAAACATTGTGTTATCATTCTTCAACATGGCAAATTCAAACCGTTAGGTGGGATACAGATATTTTTTGAACTGAAGAATCTATATCCTAGAACAAAGTGAGAAAAGGCTCTGCTTGAATTTGCCTTATTTTTGAAACTCTCCTTGGAAAACTAGAATGAAATACATATAAATCATGCAACATGATCTAATGTGTTTTTTCCTCTTAGGGTGAAATTCAACATAGCACTAAGGTGATCATACCACAGCGCAAGTATTTCTGCTTGCCCAATGGAATGATCACCCCACTCCTCTCCCTGCATATTATTTGGGGGGGTGGGGGGGTCTCCTGACCCTCCAGAGCAGATTTGGGGGAGAAAGCTCCTTTGCAATATCAGGAGTCCTCGTGCCGTCTTCCGCTAGCAGAACAGGGCAGTTGAGTCCGGCCTTTAGTTCAGCTCCACTGTAGAGTAGCAGTGTCTCTCCTTGTACTGCAGGGCACTGCTTGAAAAGAACAGAAGAAACAGGAGGCAGAGCAGGAGGCAGAACTGAGGCAAAGTTCTTACACTTTCCTGGAGCACCTTGAAATATCTCCCAGCAATCTGGAACTACAAAACATGCCTCAGTTGATTGCTGCAGTCAACAGACCAACTGTGGCATTTGCACTGCGGTGTATGTGGCTAAATGATCAGCAATAGCACTCCAGAAAGCACACACGCAAATACACACAAGGCAATACAGTGAAAAAAAGACATACCAACACACTACTGCTCACCTCATCATTGCCACCCATTGCCAACAACCACCTCAAAATATTTGGCAAGTGGTGCACTTTTAATAAAAACCTGAGGTCCTTTTTCCCATTTCTGACCATGAACCGTATGCACATTTACTCAGAAAGGCTAGGTAATGATTATCAGCTCAAAAACTTTCTGCCTAAGGTAAACAGACTACTCGTTTTACTCAGTTTGTTCATTTCCTCCCTGAGATTTCCTCTCAGTTTCAACATCTAAGACAGAAAACATCTAGGACAGAAAATTAATGACAAACATACACAAATATACAACGTAACCTTATGAATGTTTAAAAGCATTTAGTGTAGGTAATACATTATCACCTGGATCCATAAATCTTTTGCATACATACACTGTACAAAGGATTCTTAGTATCTTGCTTTTGTAGTTTGGTAAATCTGCCTCCAAGACGCCAGCCAGGCCTTCCAAGTTACTCTCCAAAGAAGAAGTACTCTGAGAGATTAGAAGAAGAAGAACTCTGTGTAAAGGTATTTGCACTGCAATGCACAATTTAAAAGCTTTTAAAACCACACATGCAAAACAGTATAAAGCTGCAGCCCCTCATACCTTTTCTCCTACTCTGCATATTAAGGATTCCAGCCGCTCTTCAATTTCAGATGGTTCAGATGTTCTCCTCCTCTTGTGTGGCTGCCCTCCTGTATCAATGAGATAAAGCAGAGGAGAGCTCAGCCCACAATATCTTCCAGGCTGATGCTTCACTCTCAAAGGTAGCAACAGCCAGAGACCATCAGTGAGGTGGTGAGCTGTTCATCTGGCCTTCCTCCATCTCTTGAGAAAGCCGGTCTTTTTGCACCTTTGGTCAGCAGAGAGAAGTCTGCTCAATCTACCGGGGGGGGGGGGCTATATCAAGACCTCGGCCAATAGGGGTGGCACCCCCCCCAAAGGGGAGCGACCTTAGGGAAAGGCAAGGGCCACAACATCATTTTCTCTGGGGATAGCCTTGCTCTAATTGTTTCAAATCCTGTTTCAACTGGTTTTTAATGTGTTTTTAAATTTGGGTTTTTTGTGGTGGTTTTTTAAATTGAAGGACGTAAATTGTGGCTGGGAAGAGTGGAACTGGGGAGAGCAGTGGGGAGGTATGGTATGGGGGTGGGCTAGGCCTGGTAAGGAGCAAACGGACAGGCAGCCACACTCCCTCCAACCTGGGGAATTGTGATTGTCCTATCATCCAGCTGTCAAGTCTGTGCCTGTTGCTGTTGAATGTCAGACTGGCTTTGAAGAAGGCCTCTCTCATCCATGATCTGACTGTGGATGAGGAGGCCGATTTCGTTTGCATCACTGAGACCTAAGTGAACAGCGTGGAGTTGGTCTTACCCAGCTGTGCCCACCTGGGTATCAGGACACCATCAGGGCAGACTTGAGGGTCAGGGAGGGGGAGTTGCGATAGTCCAGATATTCCAACTCTCTGTTCAGACTCTCTGTCCAGTTGAGTGAGGGCCCAGAGTGCCTGTCCCTGATGTTGGCCAATTCTGGTTTACTGGCTGCCTTGCTGCCCAACAGTCCCCCTGCCTGAGCTGACAGAGTTTGTCTCGGAGGCAGTGTTGAGGACTCCCAGACTGCTGTTGTTGGGGGTCATCCATGCCAAAGCAGTTACCTCTGGGGTGGCTCAGGATTTCATGGCTGCCATGACAATCATGAAGCTGTCCCAGTATGCCTTTGGCTCAACACATTTGGTAGGTCACACTCTGGACTTTGTTTTCTCAAATGAGAAGGGAAAGGGTGATCCGAGAGTGGGGGATATTGACACAAGTCCTTTGTCATGACCAGATCTCTTCCTGTTGAGATTTAGGCTCTCAGTGTCTTTACAGGTGGGAGACCTGTAAGAATGGATGGACCTATGAGACTGATGGATCCAACTGGATTCCATATGGCCCTGGGGGATTTGCCAGCTGGTATGACTGGTGCTCCTCTTGAAACCCTGCATGACTTGTGGAAAATCTGGATGGCTTGAGTCATTGACACACTCACCCAAGCGCTCTCTCCTGTTTTGTGGAGCCTGCTTGGCTCCCCTGGTATACTCCAGAGCTTAGGGAGGAAACAAGCTGAGAGACAGCTAGAACGTGAGCGGGGGGAAACTCTGGTCAAATGCAATCAAACCTTGAGCAGTGAAGGGAGCAAAGGCGGCATACTTTGCTGCCTTCATTACAAAGCTTTTGCAGGCCGTGCAGGGCCTCTTACAGTCTGGCCTGAAGGAAGTGGCAGAACCGATGGTATCTCACTGTGACTTGTTTGCTAAGCATTTTGAGAATAAAATTGCTTGCATCCACTGGAATACTGAATCCACTCAAGGAGTATCCAGAGCAGTGTTAGAAACTCAGAAAGGGAAGCTAGGCACCAAACTGCACCTTAAACCTAAGTTACTATCGCCACAACAGAATGTCTATTCGCCAGGGGGTTGGACCAGATGGGGTCTTTTCCGGTGCTACAATTCTATGATCTCAGCTACACTGCTTGACTGCAGCTTGCTCTTACAACAATTCACTTGTCCCAGTATGCAAGAAGGAGAAACACACACAGTGGAAATGGAATCAACTATGGACCAAGCAGTCGTTTTTAAACTGTGGCCTGTGAGATTCATTTGGGTGGCCTGTGGACAGGCTGCAACACAGTCAAATATATCTGTACTCAGCCCTGCACTTACTTTCCTTGATGTGATGATAGAGAACTGCATGTGAGTCAGCTGGCTCAATGGAGATGTCAGCCACCAACCCGGCACCCAACAATCTCCACGTAGTCGCAGTTGGACCCACACCAGTAGCAAAAACATGCCTGGCAAATTTCAAACTCTGGTCCATAGCACTGTCTGGTCCTGTTGTGTTGGATGAGTTTCAGTCGGTACGGCTTGAGGGCATGGACAAGGTACTTGGATCGGTCAAGGCAACTACTTGAACTCTGGACCCTTGGCTGATAAAACTACCAAAGAGGGGACAGCTGGCTGGGCCAAGGAGGTGATTAGTGCCTCCTCCACAATGCCACTGAAAAGTCGCTTTCATCCCTCCCCACTGTTCTGAATGTCCTATGAGTGGAACTCCACCCACATGATGTTCCTGCTGGCAGAAAGAAATGCAGGATCCAAGCCATTATTTATAGAGCACCTGGAATGTTCTAGTTGCTGTCCTAAGATGAAAAGCATCCAGCACTCTGCCCACAGGCTTACAACTTAACAGGCACAATACAAAAGGAGGGAGATCAAACAGAACAAGCCAATTCAGACAAAAACTCTTTGCAGATATAAAATGTTTGATGCCTACGTGGAAAAGTTCTGGGAGAGGAGCAGCCAAAATAGCAGTTGTAGCTAAGCTGATGTGAGTGGGCCATGCTGCCTCTGACCCTGCCAGGAGGAAAGCAAGACCAAAAAACCCCACCCCTATTGAGAATATAGCAGGGCTCATTTTAAAGGCTTGAAGGAAAGGAGAGTAAGCAATCAACCTTTTATTTCCAAAGGTCAAGGAGCTAAACAAGGCATGCAAAACTGAAATGCATGTATATAAACCAATCATTTTCCATCGCCAATCGGAAGTGAAAATGTTAGCTGTCAACATAGTTTTAGACTACCACCTCATTGTTGTTGTTTAGTCATTTAGTCGTGTCCGACTCTTCGTGATCCCCTGGACCAAGCACTCCTGTCTTCCACTGCCTCCCGCAGTTTGGTCAAACTCATGTTCGTAGCTTCGAGAAGTACTATGTACTTGCATAGTAGTATTCAAATGACTTAATAGGTGGCACCGGTCTAAATTACAACACAATCCTAACCATGTCCTAATTAATTCAATGGGGCTTACTCCCAGGCAAGCAAGGTTTGGATTGCAGTCTAGGTTTAAGTGACTCTTAAAGTGATGGCTGATCTGTAAATAGCAACAATCTTAATGGGTGATGCCAAAGAACAGCAAGAAACTGTTCCATGAACAAAGCTTATCAGCATCTTTTAACAAGAAGATTAGTTAAGGGAAGAAAAGCTACCCAACAGACAGAGAAACATAATATTCTTATTTTGCTTACAAATTCTGAATCTAAAGGAAGAAACACTGAGCAACACCAGAATAACCCTACATTTGGATGAAAGCCTCTAGAGCAGTTTCCCACCCAGTTAGCCTCCATATCCTTCCATATTGACCTATATATCACGGAGCCCCTGAGCATATAGGAAAGGTCTCTGGAGGACCTTCTAGGGTGAAGTTCAGCTTGAACTGGCCCTGAGGGAGGCCTGTTCCATACAACTACTGCATCCGTGCAAACTAACTGGGCCCAACACTGCAAGCAGCTTTGCACTTATAGGGAAAAATAATAATGTGAAAGTTTGTTAGCCCTAATATTTTTGTGCAGGAAATGTCGATAGGCTGTCTCCACAGACCAGGTTGAAATCGTTTGTTCTAGACCAGGGGTTAGCAACCTTTTTCAGCCATGGGCCAGTCCACCGTCCCTCAGGCCATGTGGTAGGCCGGACTATATTTTGAAAAAATTAAAAATGAACGAATTCCTATGCCCCACAAATAACCCTGGGATGCATTTTAAATAAAAAAAACATATTCTACTCATGTAAAAACACCAGGCAGGCCCCACAAATAACCCAGAGATGCATTTTAAATAAAGGGACACATTCTACTCATATAAAAACACGCTGTTTCCCAGACCATCCGTGGGCCAGATTTAGAAGGCGAGTGTGCTGGATCCGGCCCCCGGGCCTTAGTTTGCCTATCCATGAACTAAAGAATGCCTGACAAGTCTGACAGATTGCAAAGGCGTTTTGAACACCTCAGTTATTTTGCCAAATGCCTTCTGCTTTCAGCTCTCAAAATTAAGAGTAAGACAAGAAAATCAGGCACTCTTTTCAAAGCTCAACACTAAACTCCATTTCTTCCTTCTATGGAAACCCCACCACCAAATCCTATACTCATACAAAACTTCCTGCCATTCCTTTTACCACTCCTTCCTGCTCACACTGAATGAGGACAAGCCAAAGCTTATTGAACTGCTAATGGATTATCTTATTACTTAACAATGGTACCTTCTATGATATCTATGTTCCCAAGACACAGAAGAGGAGGGAACTGCTACTACACAATATGTGACATGGTACTAGGACACCAATGAAACACAAATGGTAATTACAGTTAGTTTTCTTTTCTTGATAATACAACTTGATTACTCTTTACTTGGCTGCCACTAAATTGTGCACTCTCTGCATAAAAAAGTACTTCGTTTGAGTCAGCAACAGATGGCATGGAAATCGTCTGTGAAGATAGTTTATTCATATTTGAAAATGGTCACTTTATTCTACAATCAGCAAACGGTGAAAATGCACATGACCTGGGACAAAGGGGTCTTGGCCCAGGGCTGGGACTGGGCAGCCACAACACTCCCAGCAATAACCTAAATAGCATTTCCACCCATTAAACAAACCACACATCTACCGCATTTCTTCCCTGTCCTCCGAATAATCCCTTTTCGTCAAATATATACATTAGTCTTACATTCTCTGGTTGGAATTGTTCATTTGATAGAGCACAAGACTCTTAATCTCAGGGTCCTGGGTTTCGAGACCCGGGCTGGGCAAAATATTGCAGGGGGTTGGATTGGAGACCCTAGTCGTCTCTCTGCATATGATTCTATGTTGCAACCAAGGTATCTTTAGGGTTAACAACACATACTCATGCCTGGGGGGGGGGGGCTCGGTCACAGTCTCCCCTAAATAAAATTAATCTACACCAGGGTTTCCCAAACTTGTGTCTCGTGCTG
Organism: Podarcis vaucheri; assembly: GCF_965113315.1. NCBI lineage: Eukaryota > Metazoa > Chordata > Lepidosauria > Squamata > Lacertidae > Podarcis > Podarcis vaucheri. Next base: position 35,317,317 of record NC_138755.1, on the reverse strand, counting down.
TTTTTAGACTACAACTCCCGTCATCCCTAGCTAGCAGGACCAGCGGTCAGGGATGCTGGGAATTGTGGTCCAAAAACAGTGCGACACCCAAGTTTGGGGAAACCCAGATCTCCGCACCCCTTAAATCCCCCACTCCTTCTTGCAGGAGGCCCATTGGCGCCCGTAGTTCACAGGCCCTCTCTCTCTCTCTCTCTCTCAGGTGGGCATCGAAAGAAGCCCTTTCCCCCAGCACCTGGCCAAGTGCTGCCAGCCAGAGCAGACACAACTGGGCTGGCCAAGTGCTGCCAGCCAGAGCAGACACAACTGGGCTGGCCAAGTGCTGCCAGCCAGAGCAGACACAACTGGGCTGGCCAAGTGCTGCCAGCCAGAGCAGACACAACTGGGCTGGCCAAGTGCTACCAGCCAGAGCAGACACAACTGGGCTGGCCAAGTGCTGCTAGCCAGAGCAGACACAACTGGGCTGGCCAAGTGCTGCCAGCCAGAGCAGACACAACTGGACTGGCCAAGTGCTGCCAGCCAGAGCAGACACAACTGGACTGGCCAAGTGCTGCCAGCCAGAGCAGACACAACTGGGCTGGCCAAGTGCTGCCAGCCAGAGCAGACACAACTGGGCTGGCCAAGTGCTGCCAGCCAGAGCAGACATAACTGGGCTTGGCATTGAGTACTGACAGAACTCGGTCTGTGGCGCCTTCCTGTGCAAGTTCAATTTAATAAAATAAATATATTTTATGCGCACGGTGTTGTTTAAAAAAATCGAAAAGTTGGCGTGCGGGAAGGCGCGCGCCGAGGCTGCCGTTGTTCCCCGAAGCACGTGCCCCAAGGACGGGTCCCCTGTGGGGCCAGGCGGAGGGAAGAAGCGGCCACCCCCGGACTCTTCTCACCATCGTTCTCGTCGCTGTGCCGCCTGCGCGACATGGCCCGGCTCCCGCCTCGCCAGCGGCGTCCAGGCGCGGGGAAGGCTCTGCCGAGGGCGTCCCGCGAACTCCCAACCGCCGCTCTCTCGCCGGAGGCCGCCGCCGCCGCCTCACAACGCCCGCCCCGAAACCGCGCGCGGAGAGCTCCGTCCTCCTCGCCTCCCTCCCTTCCGGTAGCCGCTCGCAGGCTTCTTCCGGTAGCCGCAGACTGTGGGCGAACCAGCTCAGCTCTGAGGTGAAGGGGCGGGACAGGAAGCGAGCAGGAGCTCTTCCGGGGCAGCCAGGAGTAAGGGAAGGTCTGCAAAGTGTCGGCCTTCCCCGGGAACGAACGAAACGCGCAGAACCGGTTTTTTTTTTATGTCAGCCTTCTTTGGACTCATGTTCCATGTTTTCATTCATATCGCAGTTTTAATTATTATTTTTATTTGGAGTCCTGTTTCATTTTTTAATTCATATTGCAATTTTAATTATTTTTCTTTCGAACCGTTCAATTTTTTAATTCATATTGCAATTTAATTTTTCTTGGGAATCATGTTTGGTTTTTTAATTCATATTACAATTTTAATTATTATTTTTCTTGGGAATCGTGTTTCGTTTTTTAAATTCGTACCGCAATTTTAATTATTATCTTTCTTTGGAATCGTATTTCATTTCTTAATTCATATTGCAATTTTAATTATTATTTTCATGTGCAATCAGGTTTCATATTTTAATTCATATTACAATTTTAAGTATTCTTTTTCTTGGAATCGTGTTTCATTTTAAAACTATTATTTATAAATAATCCTTCACCCTGTGATACAGCGGGTGGCGTTTTGCTGCTATTTGATTTTTAAAGAAGGCAAACATTTCAGTGTAGGCTGCAAAATCAGAACATACCTGCAAGGTGGAAACAGGCTCTAAATTCAGCAGCAGCTATCTCCAGGTTTGGTCTTGAACTCAGACCAAGGCTGCACTCTTATCATGGAATCATAGAGTTGGAAGGGACCCCAAGGGTCATCTAGTCCAACCCGCTGCAATACAGAAATCTTTCGCCCAACATGGACCTCTAACCCACAACCCTGAGATGAAGAGTCTCATGCTTTACCAACTGAGCTATCTCTCACCTGGGGGCATCACATTGAACTTTATAGGAAATGACACATTACTGTTCAAAAATTTTAAAAATCCCAGTGTGCTGTGGTCAAGGATCCAGGTCCGGGGTATGACTATGCAAATAAGAGTAGATTTGAGTGTCCCCATATCTGTGGCACTACAAATCACAAACACACATCTCCAAAAAAATATCCTTTATGAGGTAGCAGTGTCTGCTTTTCACTTAATTTTTCCTTACTTTGTGTAATACCCAGCAGCCCAATGAAGCTTGCTCACTATACTGTGGACATTTTGTTTGGGTCTGATACTGGTATTACTCAAGTGTGGATTTCAGAATTTTCTTACGCACATTCAGATTATTAAAAAGTAGACATGGTTAAGATCGCGCTATAATATTGTGTCTGCTCTTTGTGTATTTTTTCTCTTGATTTGACGCCATGTTACACACACACACAAACACACACACAAAATGCTATTTTTCTAGAAAAATAGGTGCCGGTATTCACCATGAAGTTGTTACAGTAAGTGTCACACTTTTAACAACAGCAAAGAGGTGCCAGTACTGCGTACCATTGGGTATCGTCTAAAAAAAGGACACTGTGTGTGTGTGTGTGTGTGTGTGTGTGTGTGTGTGTGTAAAACAAATTATCGAATGTTGAGATTGTATTATTATTATTATTTTTAAAAAGGTCTATATTTCCACTTGTCACCTTTCTTGGGTTTGGTGAACTTTTTCAAATATATTTGTTAATTAAAGATGTTAAAATCAAAACAATTTTAAAATAAATATATATTTATTCTTAAAGAGACAAGCACAACAAAATTTAGTATTCAGGTGTTGACAAACGTAGCTTAAAATACACAGAAGACGACACCTGGAAAAAAAATCCATCAGGGTTCTTTCATCCATTCAATATACAAAATTTAAGGCAGATATATGTGAACTGATAAACTCAAAATTAAAATTAATAATGAAGACTCCACGATTGGTTTTTAAAAAATCATTTGAAATACACTTTCTTTCATTTTCTATTAATCCATAAAATTACAAAATAAACCATTTATTACACATTGGAAGCATAATTTGTTATTTGAAGTACGTGGTTTGTTTCTCTAACCTTTTGCTGCAGGTTCTGCTTAACGATATCAATATGGAAATACTCAGTAAAACTGGCCAAATCTATTATCAGGCAAAATCCATCTCATAGGAAACTGGGAAAATATTCTTTTGAGGTGGAGTTTGCCCGATAATGAGCAAACTGCATTTCTCTGACCGGCTTCACGCTACTCTGCTCTTAATTGAAAGTTTTACTGAGTTTCTGCGCGTTGCAAAATGTCTGCATCATTTTAGCAAGTGAGACCTGCAGCGTGCAGAGTGTTCCTATCTAATGGACAATCCTGTTGTGTCTCTGTATTGTCTGGGATTGAGTGGAGACTGGCCAGAATTACCCACTCCCAAGAAGCCGGCAGCTGCATCTACATGAGTTTAGCCTCTGCTCTGGGCTTCTCTCCTTCCAAACAGACACCCCCAAGAACAGTAATTCAGGCAGAAGCATAGAATTGCAGAGTTGGAAGGAACCCAAGGATTATCTACTCCAGCCCTCTGCAATGCAAGACTATGCAGCTCAGGGCCGGATTGAGGTTTGATGAGGCCCTAAGCTACTGAAGGTAATGGGTCCTTTATATGCCCAGCTGTGCTTTGTCAACAATAAATTTTCGCTGTTTTTTGCATTGAATATATGCTGTACGGTCATTTATGGACCTAATAGGTATCTAAAGCCATTTGCACAAAACAAAATATGTATTTTATCAAAGTAATTGATATAGAAATGAGCAAACCAGTGACAGTGGCGTAGCGTGGGTTGTCAGCACCCGGGGCAAGGCAAGTATTTTGCGCCCCCTAACCCGTGGATTTGCGCCCCCTAACCCTAACCCCCACAGATGTTGCGCCCACTGCGGCCGGCCCCCCTGCACCCCCCACGCTACGCCACTGACCAGTGATATTTTAGGGAGCAGGCAGGGCCCATTACTTACATCATAGGAGCGTACACAACACAAAACAAAACACTGTTGCTGTATGTAGGTTTTATTTTGGGTTTTTTTAAATCTTATATTTTGGAAATGTACATCCAGGTTTTTTTCCCCCTTTAAATTTTTTGGGGGCCCCCAAGAGAGTGCGACCCTAAGCTATATAAGCTTGTTTGGGCTTTTCTGGCCCACGTAGGACCAGTCTGGATAGTTGGCCTTGGTGAAGATTTGACGTTCCCCCCCAAAAAAAACAGTTTTTGATCTGGGCTTCCACTGAAATGAGGCTGCATTTTAAGTAGTATTTTAATCTTGTTTTGAAGTTGTATTTTAATCCATTGTTTTTATACCTGATGTTAGCTGCCCTGCACCCGGTCTTGGCCGGGGAGGGAGGGTGGGGTGTAAATAAAATTAAATAAATAAATAAAACTTTGGCACTGTCTATCCCATAGAGGGATCGAACCTGCAACCTTGGTGTTATCAGCACCACGCTCTAACTAACTGACAAGCATAGAGAGTGGGCTCCCCTGCCACATAAAACCTCTTTCGGTGGAAGAGTGAAGGATGGCACTGCCTCCAATTTGCATTCAGTTTTGTTGTTGTTGTTTTAAAGGAAAGGCTGCTTCTGCTATCAGAAATTTTGGAAATACTGGTTTCAGGTTCCAGAGATTTGCCTGTTAGGATGTCCTTATAGGCTGCTAGCCTTTTCCCCTTGCAGAGAGAGCGCCACCCTCACCCAGCTTTTGTCTCCTCTTGCCATTGCAGGCTTGTTGTTGTTGTTTAGTCGTTTAGTTGTGTCCGACTCTTTGTGACCCCCTGGACCGGAGCACACCAGGCACTCCTGTCTTCCACTGCCCCCCGGGGTTTGGTCATTCTCATGCTGGTAGCTTCGAGAACACTGTCCAACCATCTCGTCCTCTGCCGTCCCCTTCTCCTTGTGCCCTCACAACATTATAGACAAACAAACACATAAAACAAACAAACATAAATCATAACCTTATTAAAAATTACACTTACTAACATTGTTAAGTGACTTCCTCGCTTCCCCTTGGTTGGATTTCATTGCATGTCCTTCTAACGGTTTTCCAAATCACAGTTCTTAAAGTACCGTATTTTTTGCACCATAACACTCACTTTTTTCCTCCTAAAAAGTAAGGGGAAATGTCTGTGCGTGTTATGGAGGGAATGCCTACAGGTGGCATGCCTACGGATTCTCCTCCTCTAAAAACTTCGTGCGTGTTATGGTCGGGGGCGTGTTATAGAGCGAAAAATACGGTAATTTAACTTAAACATTAACATCCTTAGATCTTCACATTATGAAATTAAACATATTAATTCATCACTTAACTTAAATAAAATCCTAAGCCAATTAAGTATCTGCAAGCTGTTTTCAGTTAGTTTTAGTTACCGTAAATATGTTAAGTTAGTCATTATTAAGTTTGATCTAATATTCCTGATACTCCTCCTCCTGGTCTCGGACTCTTCCAGTTAGGTCGGCTAGCTCCGAAAAATCTGTCCTTCCAGTGAGCACTCAGGGCTGATTTCCTTCAGAATGGAGAGGTTTGCTCTTCTTGCAGTCCATGGGACTCTCAAGAGTCTCCTCCAGCACCATAATTCAAAAGCATCCATTCTTCGGGGATCAGCCTTCTTTGTGGTCCAGCTCTCACTCCCATACATCACTACTGGGAAAACCATAGCTTTAACTATACGGACCTTTGTTGCAAAAGGCTGAGAATTGCAAGGAGTCCCTCAAGTGCAGCTTTCCCAGGGAGGAGCCGGGGTGGAGGGTTGGGTGGGAGGGGAAAAGACATGCTTTCCCTTAGCGGAGAGAGTCAGCAAATTCAGCTGCCTGCTCGGGAGGGGAAGGAGCCGCTTCAGAGAACAGCTGGATCAGAGATCTCCTGGGGACACAGGGAGCTTTGCAAGGTAAAAGGGGGCGATGGAGCAATAGCAGGAAGGAGGGAGAGGGATGCAGCAAACAGAACAAGGCAGAAAGAAAATCTGGAAAGGAGTGGTGCTGCCTTAGCTCATGATCGCTCCCATTGAATTCTGTGGGACACCAGGTCAATGAGTTGCAGCAGTCTGGAGAGGGGGCAAAGCCTATTTAGCCAAGAAACGTGAGTCCAGCACCTGGCACAGATGATTTCTTTGAACTACTCACTTTTGCTTCCTCTCATTCACACGACTGTGGAAAGAGCGAAGCACAACTTTTGGAAGCAGCCGAACTTTTGGGGGGCAAATTCTGGCAGCCGACAACCTCTCCAGCTTGCTTGCCGTAAACATGGGTCTTTTTCACTTACGGAATGATGCTTTAAAGCACTTCGATCGCGCGGCACCTTTACAACAACCCTGTAGAGCAGTCTGGTACTCTTACGTGCTTATTGCAAGCGTGGGGAGGGCCAGATTCTGGGGGATAGTGTCCTGCCACAGACGCCCACCCACCCCTTGAGAGATGGGCAAGCTTCTTCACACAGCACTAACTGTGGAACTGGCTCCCAACAAGAGGCAGGGATGGCCAGCAATTTGGATGGTTTTAAAAAAACAGAGAAATCCATGGCAAATATAGCTATCAAAGTCTGCTTGCCACAATGGCTATTTTGTACCTCCACCGTCATTCAGAATCACACTGTCCACAGGTGAAGACAGAGCTTAATAAGAAAGAGAGATCATGGCATATTCTGAGAGATCACGGCATATTCCTCAGCTGCAAGGTGAAGTTATCAATCTTGCCCCCTTCCCGCACGCCTCAGGTGGACTTTTTCTACCTTTTTATTTTATTTTTTTAAGTGCCACATGTTGCTTCCATGGTGAACAAGGAGGCTATTTCAGACATTAGCCTGGGAAGGAATAGGAATGATTTGGACTGATCACAATGAGGATGCTTTCAGACATAGACCCACTGCCCTAAAACATCATGCCTGCCTCTGCTCTTTGCTTTCCACATTTTCATATATTGTGCTCCACCTCTGCTTATATATATATATATAGTAAAGGTAAAGGGACCCCTGACCATTAGGTCCAGTTGTGGCCGACTCTGGGGTTGCGGCGCCCATCTCACTTTATTGGCCGAGGGAGCCGGCGTACAGCTTCAGGGTCATGTGGCCAGCATGACTAAGCCGCTTCTGGCAAACCAGAGCAGTGCACGGAAATGCTGTTTACCTTCCCTCCAGAGTGGTACCTATTTATCTACTTGCACTTTTACATGCTTTCAAACTGCTAGGTTGGCAGGAGCAGGGACCGAGCAATGGGAGCTCACCCTGTCGCGGGGATTTGAACTGCCGACCTTCTGATCAGCAAGTCCTAGGCTCTGTGGTTTAACTATATATTCCTCTTTTGGAATGATCTCTCTTAGGTCCCAGAGAAGAACTTATGCCCAGCTGCTGTGACGTAGCAATGACCTCTTCTTTGTCGCTACCTGATGGAGACAGTACCGCGGAATTTTGCATTTTAACATTTGCAGACCTGGAGCTGAAAGATCACAGTCCTTCCCCACCCGAGGGCCACCTGAAAGCCGAATTAGATGCCAGGGCCCGAAAGAAGTATGCGTCTGCAAAGAAAAAGGTATTTGGTGTCTGGTTCACACAGTTAGAACGTACGCAACCGTCTAGTGATATGAAAATTGTTGTGCAGATGGCAGCTTCTTGGTATTGGTCCTGAATGGGGTAACTGTGCCCCTGAAGGACCAGATGCGCAGCCTGGGAGTCATTTTGGACTCACAGCTGTCCATGGAGGTGCAGGTAAATTCTGTGTCCAGGGCAGCTGTCTACCAGCTCCATCTGGTATGCAGGCTGAGACTCTCCCTGCCCGCGGACTGTCTTGCCAGAGTGGGGCATGCTCTGGTTATCTCTCGCTTGGACTACTGCAATGCGCTCTATGTGGGGCTACCTTTGAAGGTGCCTCAGAAACTGCAGTTAATCCAGAATGCGGCAGCTAGACTGGTGACTGGCCGCCGAAACAATATAACACTGGTTCTGAAAGACCTACATTGGCTCCCAGGACATTTCCGATCACAATTCCAAGTGCTGGTGCTGACCTTTAAAGCCCTAAATGGCTTCAGCCCAGTATACCTGAAGGAGCGTCTCCACCCCCATCTTTCAGCCTGAACACTGAGGTCCAGCTCCGAGGGCCTTCTGGCGGTTCCCTCGCTGCGAGAAGTGAAGCTACAGGGAACCAGGCAGAGGGCCTTCTCGGTGGTGACGCCCACCCTGTGGAATGCCCTCCCATCAGATGTCAAGGAAATAAACAACTATCTGACTTTTAGAAGACATCTGAAGGCAGCCCTGTTTAGGGCAGTTTTTAATGTTTGATGTTTTATTGTGTTTTTAATATTCTGTTGAGAGCTGCCCAGTGCAGCTGGGGAAACCCAGCCAGATGGGCGGAGTATGAATAATAAATTACTATTATTATTATTTAAACCTCCCCAACTTTCCCCATATCAAATCTGTTCTGTAGAGCGTTAGAGACCTAGGAGGAGGATTAAAGTAGGGTGTCAGTGTGTTCAGAGAGTCATTGCTCTTTGAGCGGGGAGGGGGGGAAATGTGGTTCGAATGTGCATAGTATGACCACAGTCTTTGCCTTCTCCAGTGGAAAGGTGGTCTGTGCCCAAAATTCTCCCTTTGTCGTTTTCGCAGGCCTTTGCTCTCTTCGTCAAAGCCAAGGAAGTGGTAGCTGACACTTGCTGCCCGATGTCTGCTTGCCAAAGGGCGATTTCCTGGAGATGCTGCCAAGAAACTTTCAAAGACCTGACTGGCATTCACAGGCATGTAGCGGCGCAGCATTCGGGCGCTGTGGGGCAGCAGACCTCCGTGATCCTGAAACAGATGGCACGCGGTGTCAGTGTCACAAGTAGCCCAGTTTCGTCAGCAGATGAAACATCCAGGAATAGCAGGCCCCTGTACAGAAGCCAAGAGATGTTCCAGAAGCTTCCAGACACAAGCCATATCGATATCAATGAAATGACAAGGTAAGAGGTTGTTTTGTTTTGTTTTGTTTTTCTTTTTTAACAGACACAAACAGCACCTGGGAATGCACAGTTCAGCAAATTTCAGTTTATCCTCTCCCCCACATCTTAAATCCAGATCTCCAACTTTCTACATCAGTTTGCAGTTTTTTAAAAAATAAGGTCACCCCAATAATAATCATATTATTATTTATACCCCGTCCACCTGGCCGGGTTGCCCCAGCCACTCCCCAAAATTTGTCAGCATTGTTAGTGTGCATGTCTCCTTATATACTGTGCAATTTTGCCTAAAAATAGATGGCCCTCTGTATGATCGAGCCGAGATTCCTGGATAGCAAGGGTTGCACTAATAATAATAATAATAATTTATTATTTATACCCTGCCCATCTGACTGAGCTTCCCCAGCCACTCTGGGCGGCTCCCAACAAAATATTAAAATACATCAAACATTAAAAGCTTCCCTAAACAGGGCTGCCTTCAGATGTCTGAAGACATCTAGACGACTCGCGGGGTCCCTTCCAGCTCTACAATTCTATGATTCTACGGACACTTCTGCAAGCAATTTCCCCATATAGAATCCATTTTTGTATGCTGTTTTCACTAATATATGTGAGCGGTTTCCCTAGTTTTTGGTTGGCGAAATAGGCAGGAAAATTCAGTGAAATACAAAAGTCAAAGGACAGCTGCATGTTGGGTCATGTATTGGACGGAATTTAACGTTGAGCTGACACAGTTGTTATGTCAGTGCAAGCATTTCTGCTACCAGGGGGACAGATCTCCCTTCCTCCCCCTGCGTACTGTTCCACGGGTTCTCCCGACCCTCTAACATGGATTTGGGGGAGGCGTGGGGGGGCACGCAGTGGTGAGGAGATGGGAGAAAGCCCCATCCCACTAGCAGGAGTCTGGCCCTCTGTTTTGGGAAGTGCAAACGAAGCCAGTTTTCTCCCCCAAGCCTTACTACTGACCCTGCACAGTTTCCATGTCTTTGTGCTGCAAAGCGGTCTATATACAGTGGTGCCTCGCAAGACGAAAAGAATCCGTTCTGTGATTCTCTTCGTCTAGCGGTTTTTTTGTCTTGCGAAGCAAGCCCATTGACGGATTAGAGAATTAGCGCTATTAGCGGCTTATCAGCTTATCGGATCAGCTGATAAGCGGCTTAGCGGCTTAGAAAAAGGGGGGAAGGGGAAAAAACCCGCAGGAACTCGCAAGACATTTTCGTCTTGCGAAGCAAGCCCATAGGAGATTCGTTTTGCGAAGCATCTCCAAAACGGAAAACTCTTTCGTCTAGCGAGTTTTTCGTCTTGCGAGGCATTCGTCTTGCGGGGAACCACTGTACTTGGATAATAACTTTTCAGGTGTTATATGGCCATTGCGGAAGACGTAGTTACGTAAGCCTCTCCCTGCTCCCCCTTTGTTGACAGTGACGGTGAGCCTGGCCAAGTTTTGCTGTACTATTGTTACTGCGAGGTGGCAGATCCCCAGGGACTCTGTGACTGGCAGAGGGCTTTGTGCCAACACCTGCATCTCACGGGCAAGGTAAGTAATTCAGCGCACTGCACGGTGAAGAGTTGCAGCAGATTGGCTGTCCAGAGCTATCCCCACCAGCAGACCTGGCAGGCTAGGGGCGCCTCCCATATCAGGAATCTCCGGACGCGGGTGGCACTGTGGGTAAAAACCTCAGCGCCTAGGGCTTGCCGATCGAAAGGTCGGCGGTTCGAATCCCCGCGGTGGGGTGCGCTCCTGCTGCTCGGTCCCAGCGCCTGCCAACCTAGCAGTTCGAAAGCACCCCCGGGTGCAAGTAGATAAATAGGTACCGCTTACCAGCGGGAAGGTAAACGGCGTTCCGTGTGCTGCGCTGGCTCGCCAGATGCAGCTTTGTCACCCTGGCCACGTGACCCGGAAGTGTCTGCGGACAGCGCTGGCCCCCGGCCTATAGATGTGAGATGGGCGCACAAACCCCAGAGTCTGTCAAGACTGGCCCGTTCGGGCAGGGGTACCTTTACCTTTACCTTTATCTGTTCAGACACCTTACAAGAGCCACTGTGGTATAGTGCAGGGCTGATATGGGACGCGGGTGGCGCTGTGGTCTAAACCACTGAGCCTCTTGGGATTACCGATCAGAAGGTCGGCGGTTTGAATCCCCGCGACAGGATGAGCTCCCGTTGCTCTGCCCCAGCTCCTGGCAAACTAGCGATTCATATCACGCCAGTGCAAGTACATAAATAGGTATCACTGTGGCAGGAAGGTAAACAGAGTTTCCATGCACTCTGGCTTCCGTCACAGTGTTCCAGAAGCGGTTTGAGAGCCAGTGTGGTGTAGTGGTTAAGAGCGGTAGACTCATAATCTGGTGAACTGGGTTCGATTCCCCGCACCTCCACATGCAGCTGCTGGGTGACCTTGGGCTAGTCACACTTCTTTGAAGTCTCTCAGCCGCACTCACCTCACAGAGTGTTTGTTGTGGGGGAGGAAGGGAAAGGAGAATGTTAGCCATTTTGAGACTCCTTAGGGTAGCGATAAAGTGGGATATCAAATCCAAACTCTTTAGTCATGCTGGCCACATGACCCGGAAAGCTGTCTGTAGACAAACGTCGGCTCCCTCGGCCTGTAAGTGAGATGAGCGCCACAACCCCATTGTCGCCTTTGACTGGGTGTAACCATCCAGAGGTCCTTTACCTTTACTGTTTACCTATTGTAGGCCTGGATGCAAATCATGATGCATTTGCAATGCGAAAATCATACTGCGAAGCCAGCTAATGCCTCTACATAGCTCCATCCTGATTTCAGACATTGTGATACACCAGTATATTGTGATGTTTCGCGGGTGATACATCACAAAGTTGAAACCCAGATATCGCCCAGTCCTGCTGTTCCCTTCTACATAAAAAGGTAAAGGGACCCCTGACCATTAGGTCCAGTCATGACCAACTCTGGGGTTGCGGTGCTCATCTCGCTTTACTGGCCGAGGGAGCCGGCGTACAGCTTCCAGTTCATGTGGCCAGCATGAGTAAGCCGCTTCTGGCGAACCAGAGCAGCACACGAAAATGCCGTTTACCTTCCTACTGGAGCGGTACCTATTTATCTACTTGCACTTTGACTTTGTGCTTTTGAACTGCTAGGTTGGCAGGAGCTGGGACCGAGCAACGGGAGCTCACCCCGTCGCAGGGATTTGAACCGCCGACCTTCTGATCGGCAAGTCCTAGGCTTTGTGGTTTAACCCACAGCGCCACCCGAGTCCCTCTTCCCTTCTACAGAGTTCCATCCTTATTTCAGACATCGTGATGTATTGGTGCATCGCGGCATTTAGCTGGTGATATGTCTCAACACTGAAAACCAGATATCGCCCAGCCCTAGTATAGCGTCAGGCTTTGAGCACACTGTACCTTTAAAGCGCAGTGGAAGCTCCTTCCCTTGCCCATCAATGAATTCTGGGCACCGTAGTTTGTTAAGGGTTGCTGGGAATTGTATCTCTTTGAGGGGGAAACTGTAATGCCCATAATTCTTTGAGGGGAAATAATGTGCTTTGAATGTGCATAGCTTGTCAGACTTCCTTCTTCTTCTTTGGCAATCACTCATAGCCGAGTAAGATTGTCTTCCATAAACACAGTCTTAAGCAGGGAGTTCGTAAGTGACTGTGGAGGCCAATTCTGGATCCACACGTCCTTCCACAGTGGGGACATCATAGGTTTCCGGGTGGGAGTTGATCACGGCGAGGGTTTGCCAAGCATGCCTTCCTCTTAGCACGTTTCTCCCTTGCGTCCTGAGTTCAAGCATCTTCAAAGCCCATGACACCTTTGGTAAAAGCTGTTCTCCAACTGGAGCACTCGTAGCAGGCCAGTGTTTCCCAGTTGTCGGTGTTTATACTACATTTTTAAAAGATTTGCCTTGAGAGAGTCTTTAAACCTCCTAGGGGACTAGGACCGGGTAGGACCTCGGGTTCAAATCCCCACTCAGCCACAAAGCTGACTGGTCTCTTAGCCTAACCTACCTCAGAGGGTTGCTGTGAGGATAAAATGGGGAGGGAGGAACCATTCATGCCACCTGGAGCTCCTTGGAGGGATTGTGGGCTATAGATTCAATCATAAATAAATCACATTAGTTCCAATGAGGAACTAATTTTCCTGAAATCCAATCCTTTGGAGAGTAAGTCCACCAAAGGCATTATACAACCTGTGATAGCTTTTTCCTTGGATTAATTACATGCAGCTGCGCGCAATGTGTCGTTTGGGCTGGAAGGCCAAAATCCAATGCATTCTTTCTTGGATGTAAGCCAATCAGTTGCACTTTACTTCTGGGTAGGCCTGAGTTTCACATCTCGTCTCCTGTCCTTTCCTTCTCGGTTGGTTTCCAGGTGCGAATAGCTTCTGAAGGAATCAACGGAACCGTTGGTGGGAGCAAGATGGCTACTAGCCTTTATGTGGAGGCGATGCTGTCTCATCCCCTCTTTAAAGGCATTTTGACAAGGGAGGATTTCAAGGTGAGAGACCTGATCTGGTTGGCAAGATGCGGAAGCGCCCATTCCTGGTCCTACAGCGCGCATTTCTTGAAGTGCCCTTTCCTCCCCACTTCTAGGGTGGAAGGCAGAGAATCCAGTTGTAGGCAGAGCTAGCGCTCCAAAAGAATGGATTTGCAGCGTGAGACTGTCAAATCCACTTTAAATGGGCAAACCTAAATTTGCTGCTGAACGACGGAAACGTATCTGCAAAATAGTAGTTGCTGGCATCTATCTGTCTTGAGAGACAATGGAGTGTGCCTCCGGGGGTCAAACTGCTGTGTTAGCAGCACCAAAGTGACCTCTCTGGGGCGCAAGCCTGGGCAGTGTCTATGGAGGCCTCAAGCTGCCCAGATGGCAAGACCCTCCTCTCGGCCTGCCTGATGGGGTCCGAAGGAAAGCAGGGCAAGATGTTTGGCCCCAGCTTGGCTACAGGAGTCGCTGGAAGGAATCATAGAATCATAGAATCGTAGAGTTGGAAGAGACCACAAGGGCCATCGAGTCCAACCCCCTGCCCAGCAGGAAACACCATCAGAGCACTCCTGACATATGGTTGTCAAGCCTCTGCTTAAAGACCTCCAAAGTAGGAGACTCCACCACACTCCTTGGCAGCAAATTCCACTGTCAAACAGCTCTTACTGTCAGGAAGTTCTTCCTAATGTTTAGGTGGAATCTTCTTTCTTGTAGTTTGGATCCATTGCTCCGTGTCCGCTTCTCTGGAGCAGCAGAAAACAACCTTTCTCCCTCCTCTATGTGACATCCTTTTATATATTTGAACATGGCTATCATATCACCCCTTAACCTCCTCTTCTCCAGGCTAAACATGCCCAGCTCCCTTAGCCGTTCCTCATAAGGCATCGTTTCCAGGCCTTTGACCATTTTGGTTGCCCTCCTCTGGACACGTTCCAGTTTGTCAGTGTCCTTCTTGAACTGTGGTGCCCAGAACTGGACACAGTACTCCAGGTGAGGTCTGACCAGAGCAGAATACAGTGGCACTATTACTTCCCTTGATCTAGATGCTATACTCCTATTGATGCAGCCCAGAATTGCATTGGCTTTTTTAGCTGCCGCGTCACAAGGAGACGTACAAGGCTCCACTCCAGATTTACTGAGCCTTTTCTTTTCCCAAAGATATGCTGCAAGGCCAGTAGAGGTTTAGGAGAGTTTTCCTTCTGGATATAACAACAACAACAACAATAATTTGCACCTCACCCATCTGGCTGGGTCTCCCCAGCCACTCTGGGCGGCTTCCAACAAAGATTAAAAATACATTAAAATATCACACATTAAAAACTTCCCTGAATGTCTTCTGAATGTCAGGTACAGTCATACCTCGGGCTGAATGTGCTTCAGGTTGAGCACATTCGAGTTGCGCTCCGCGGCAACCTGGAAGTAACGGGAGTGCATTACTTCCGGGTTTCGCCGCTTGCACATGCGCAGACGCTCAAAATGACGTCATGCGCAGAAGCTGCGAAAAACGACACGCGCGTGCGCAGACGTGCCGTCGCTAGATATGTTTGCTTCTGGATGCGAACGGGGCTCCGGAACGGATCCCGTTCTTATCCAGAGGTACCACTGTAGTTGTTTATCTTTTTGACATCTGATGGGAGGGCGTTCCACAGGGTGGGCGCCACTACCGAGAAGGCCCTCTGCCTGGTTCCCTGTAGCTTTGCTTCTCGCAATGAGGGAACCACCAGAAGGCCCTCGGCGCTGGACCTCAGTGTCCGGGCAGAACGATGATGTTTACCATCCCAGGTTGACAAGCCTCATCTCCTCATTTCCCTCTTCAGCAAGTACATAAACCGCCTTATAGCAACAGTCTGGCAATAGCCTTCAGCTCCAGGGGCCGATAGAGAAACAATGCAGCCTGTTTTCTAGGGATGGGGAACTTCAGGTGCTGCTGGACTACAACTCCCATCATCCCTGACCATAGAGCACATTGGCTGGGGCTGATGAGAGTTGGAGTCCAACAACGTCTCCACTTGACCTGCTTCCAGCGTAGATCTATTGGTACCTGTTTCTTGTTGGTTTTCTCCCTGTTCCTCAGACCAGCGCAGGAGGAGCGCACTGTTTCACAGACCTTCGGGTTGGCGTCTTTGAAGAAATTGTGCCCATGGGAATCAACCCGAAGAAAGTCTCTTACAAAGAAACAGGTGTGGAAAATAATGATATAATAATAATTTATTACTTATACCCCGCCCATCTGGCTGAGTTCCCCCAGCTGCTCTGGGCGGCTCCCAACAGAATATTAAAAACACAATAAAAAAAATCAAACATTAAAAACTTCCCTGATCTGAGTTGCCTTCAGATGTCTTCTAAAAGTCAGATAGTTGTTTTATTTCTTTGACATCTGATGGGAGGACGTTTCACAGGGTGGGCGCCACTACCAAGAAGGCCCTCTGTCTGGTTCCCTGTAACCTCACTTCTTGCAAAGAGGGAACCACCAGAAGGCCCTCAGAGCTGGACCTCAGTGTCTGGGCTGAACGATGGGGGTGGAGATGCTCCTTCAGGTATACTGGGCCCAGGCCAACATCGCTTGGCTTTAGAAGGACTGGGAATTGATGGGTAGGGGGCACCAAACACGGCAGGGGGGGGGCTGGTGGGGCAGAGGACAGGGAGCCCAAATCAATGAAAGGTGGAGCCAAAGCAATGGGGTTGTGCTAAAGAGTATATGAAAAAACATTGTTCTGGAGTTAGTATATTGGTATGTAATGAATGATGCTTTACAGGGTTAAGGAAAAAGAAAAATGGTGTAAAAAAAAAAAAGTACCAAGGTGGAAGTAATCTAATTAGACACAACAATACAGTAAGAGTAAATTTTTTGAGGTCTCGGAACAAAGGAAGGAAGTCAATTTGTGTTTATGTACGTAATGATATGGTTTTTTTCTGTAGATGTGTGCTTTTTCGTTTTTGTTTAGTTTTGTTTTGTTTCCTTTGTTTTGTTTTTTTCCCCTTTTCCTTTTCTGTTTTTTTTTTTTTTTATATGTTCCGGGGATTTTTGTTTGTATAGCATTATTTTGGATTCAATGTTTGTAATTTTTGTTATGATTCTGCATTGAAAATAAAAAAATTCTTTAAAAAGAAAAAGGGAAAAAAAGAAAGGTGGAGCCAAAGCTAGGGATGGGCGGAGCCAACTGAGTCTAATTTTGCCTTTATCCTCCTTCCTGCTGAGTTCTACTGAGACTAAGGTGGAAGTAGCTGACACCCAGAGCTCTGCCCCAGACCAGTTGTAAAAACTAGAAGGGAGGTAGGGGGCAGGCTCAGGTTGGTAGAGCAGAGCCCCATTTGCCTTAATCGACAAGCTGCATTGGCTGAACACTGTAAAAGGAACTGGCCGCTGAATTGATGCCACAGCCTCTGCTTGCTTCCCCTTGCTCTGCCCTTGAAGAACCTGGTTTTCAGGACCTCTTCACCCAATTGCTATTGCAAAGGGAGTAGTTGCTGGCAGTCCCAGTTCACGCACCCAAATTGTTGCTGCTGTATGGATTTGAAACACTTTAATGTTATACCGAAAGCTGTCTCATCGGAAGGGGTTTCCTGTTTTGACGCAGGGTTCCCCACACACAAAGGGCAGAGAGGAATGCTGTTTGAGTCTGAATTCAAGTTTGTTTTTTATACCTTTAGAACCTTTGTAAGCTATTTTCAATTGCTTGTAGGGATCCGTCTGACTCCGAAGGAGTTTCATCTAGAAGTGGAGAAATATCTCTCTCAGGGTAACAAAGGGCAGGCAGACACCATTTTGCTGGACTGCAGGAACTTCTATGAAAGTAAAATAGTAGGTGGCTTTTGAGTTGGCTTTTATTTTCTTCCTTGGGGATTCAAAAGTCTGAAGGAAGCAGATTTCGTCTTTCTTTAATTTATATCCCACCCAGGACAGCAAATAACATGTGATAAAACAGTAAAAAAGCATATTAAGAACAATTCCCAAACAGATGCAGCCTGGGGAAGGATTTCAGCTTAAAGATTTGTTGAAAGAGGAAGGTCATCATCAGTAGTTGCCAAAAGGACAACACGTCCTCCTTTCTATTCCATCTGCTTTCTGCCATGTTTTAAAAATGATTTCATTTATAATATTTATAGCCTGCCTGTGGGACGTGGGTGGCACTGTGGGTTAAACCACAGAGCCTAGGACTTGCCAATCAAAAGGTCAGCAGTTCGAATCTCCGCGGTGGGGTGAGCTCCCGTTGCTCGGTCCCTGCTCCTGCCAACCTAGCAGTTCAAAAGCACGTCAAAGTGCAAGTAGATAAATAGGTAGGGAAGGTAAACGGCGTTTCCATGCGCTGCTCTGGTTTGCCAGAAGCGGCTTAGTCATGCTGGCCACATGACCCAGAAGCTGTACGCCAGTTCCTTCTGCCAGTAAAGCGAGATGAGCGCCGCAACCCCAGAGTCGGCCACAACTGGACCTAATGGTCAGGCGTCCCTTTACCTTAGCCTGCCTGTGGCACTTTTAGATAACTTGTTTATTGAGCATTCTTCATGCTTGCTTTGTAGGGTGGTTCGATGGTGTGGCGTCAATGCAAGTGCTATCCCACACTTCCCATTGCATCTCCCTGTCACTTTCCTTACCGCAAACATTCCGATCTTGGGGGGAAGCAGGTTTCTTGTGCAATCCTTTCCAACGGTGTAGCCTGAATTTGCCAGTACGTGATTGAATCCCCACCCTGGAAATAGTGGCAGTCTGGAAGTGCCTCTTCATTCTCAATAGCAATAGGACACTGATGCAGAAACCCCACATGAGATGTTCCACTCTCCAGAAGTGTTTCAGTGGCCCAACTTTGCAAAACACTCAAGTTAAGCGGCATGCCTTTCTTTTGGCCTCCAGGGACATTTCCAAGGTTCTTTGGCTCCGGACATCAGGAAATTCAGCTACTTTCCCACCTATGTGGATGAGAACCTGGATCTTTTCAGGGGCAAGAGGATCCTGATGTATTGCACGGGAGGAATCCGTTGTGAGCGGGGCTCAGCCTACCTCAGGTCCAAGGTGAGCAGCTGCCTCAGGGGAAAGCACTCGGCCGAGAGAATTAGTGTGTTGCAGAGCACGACTGGTGCAGTCAAATGTTCATAGCTTTGCTGGTTTGACACATAGGTCCACAAATTTATTTATTTTATTTTTTTTCCAAAACTTTTTATTGATTTTCACAATTTTATAAACAAACAAACACATAAAACAAACAAACATAAATCATAGCCTTATTGAAAATTACACTTATTAACTTTGTTAAGGTACTTCCTCGCTTCCCCTTGGTTGAATTTCATTGCGTATCCTTTTAACCGTTTCCCAAGTCACAATTCTTATAAAATTTAACTTAAACATTAACATCCTTAAATCTTCACTTTATGAAATCAAACATATTAATTCTCACTTAACATAAATAAAATCCTAAGCCAATCAAGTATTTTTTCTTCTTAAATTTGTGGACCTAATGTAAATAAATATAGGTCTACAAATTTAAGGAGAAAAAATGATGACAGCAGAACGATGACAGCACCGGGTAAACTTGCATTCAGCACTTGAAATAATTGCTAAGAAGGAATGGAAAGGGCATAAAGTTCATCTACTCTAAATGCTCTGATTAGAGCTATCTCATCTGTAGCAGTACCCTTAGCTGATTAGCCAATACAGTGGTACCTCGGGTTCCATACGCTTCAGGTTCCATACGCTTCAGGTTACAAACTCCACTAACCTAGAAATATTACCTCGGGTTAAGAACTTTGCTTCGGGATGAGAACAGAAATTGTGCTCCGGCAGAGCAGCAGCAGGAGGCCCCATTAGCTAAAGTGGTGCTTCAGGTTAAGAACAGTTTCAGGATAAGAACAGACCCATAGCTGTCAAGCGTCCCTTATTTGGTGGGACAGTCCCTTATCCCAGCGCCATGTCCCGCTGCTGTCCCTTATTGATGAGGCTTCGTTTGGCTGCTGACTGGGCTTTCTGCCTTTGGCTTGGAAGGGTTCAGAAGTTGAACATACCCGTGCTTTGAAAATCCCTTATTTTGGCTGCTGATCCCTTATTTTCGAGGCTGCTGGTCCCTTATTTTCAAATCTGTAAGTTGACAGCTATGAACAGACCTCCAGAACAAATTAAGTTCTTAACCTGAGGTACCACTGTATAACTTAGAGGAGGCAAAGAATCTGCTGCAACATCTCTTCAAAACATTTAATTTCTTTCCTTATAGAAACAAAGCTCTTTCAAGTGCCACCAGGAGTAACTGCTGAAGCTATTAGCAGACAGGAGAAGCCATCCTGTTATTTCCTGTGCTGTCTGTGTTTTAGCAAACCTCCCCCTAGAGACAAGGTTCTTTAAGGTTCGGAGATTAACGCTTGTCCTTTCAAGGCAGTTCACTGAGCTTAGAGGCAACAGATATTACACTTGAGGCCCTGCCGTGATAACCGAAGCAAACTGTCTCCTGTCATTTCACAGTTACCTGGCACAGAATCCCATCTCGCTTGGCTTTTGTTTTAAATAAATGCAAAGCTGGTTTATTGTCTTCATGTTTAGTGGAAATGCATTTGTAAATGGGCAGGGGGTGCCCATAAAAAGCTTTTTCAGTCAAGGAGCAGAGCTTCTGTGTTTTGGCTGGCAACTTCCTGGTTCCTCCCTCAGGAACATGGGTCATGTTTCCCTCAGTTTCCTATGTTGCAGCCCTGCTCCCTACGTGATCAGCGTTCTGAGTCGTGCAGGGCGTCTTCTTATGCATGTATAGAGCAGACTCCCCATGCACAGGGACGCGGGTGGCACAGAGCCTAGGACTTGCCAATTAGAAGGTCGGCGGTTCGAATCCCCGTGACGGGGTGAGCTCCTGTTGCTCGGTCCCTGCTCCTGCCAACCTAGCAGTTTGAAAGCACGTCAAAGTACAAGTAGATAAATAGGTACCGCTCTGGCGGGAAGGTAAACGGTGTTTCCGTGTGCTGCTCTGGTTCGCCAGAAGCGGCTTAGTCATGCTGGCCACATGACCCGGAAGCTGTACGCTGGCCCCCTCGGCCAATAGATGAGCACCGCAACCCCAGAGTCGGTCACGACTGCACCTAATGGTCAGGGGTCCCTTTACCTTTTACCCCATGCACAAGTTGTGAATGCAACAGCAGCAACAGTGGGAGCAGACACAGCAGAGGCACTTTGCTTATTATATACTCAGCACCGAGCAACATGTGAAGAGGGCTTACGTGGAGCGCAAGGTAAGATAAGGTGAGGCTGGCTCTGCGGTCTAAACCACTGAACTTCTTGGGCTTGCCAATCGGAAGGTCGGCGGTTCTAATCCCCGCGACAGGGTGAGCTCCCGTTGCTCAGTCCCAGCTCCTGCCAACCTAGCAGTTCGAAAGTAGGCCAGTGCAAGTAGATAAATATGTACCGCTGCAGCGGAAAGGTAAACGGTGTTTCCCTGCGTTCTGGTTTCCGTCACTGTGTTTCGTTCTGCCAGCAGCGATTTAGTCATGCTGGCCACATGCCCCGGAATGCTGTCTATGGACAAACACCAGCTCCCTTGGACTGAAAGCGAGATGAGGGCCGCAACCCCATAGTCGCCTTTGGCTAGACTTAACCGTCCAGGGGTCCTTTACCTTACCTACAGGGAGGGCCAGGACATTCAGTACAAGGATGTTCCCTCCCACTTCAGAAAATAAGCAGGTAGTGCAGGTAACAATAACCAAGCCAATTGCAGACTGGAGAGAAGTCTTTGCCTCTGGGTCAGAAATTAATAGTGACTCTTGGTGGTTTGGGGCTGTTCTGAAACAGGGCGTGTGCAAAGGAGTGTACCACCTCAAGGGTGGCATCCACAAGTACCTGGAAGAATTCCCAGATGGGTTCTACCGAGGGAAGCTCTTTGTCTTTGATGAACGTTATAGCATCTCCTCCAACGGCGATGTGATTTCAGGTAGGTGAGCCGCCTTTCCTGAGGGGCCTTTCTGACATTCGACCCTTTTCCCCTTCCTAGGCTTATTTGTAAACTTTAGTCCAGGGATGGGAGTGTATGGGGTTTTAGGGGAGGGGTAGTACCTCTGTTGGGGGACACACCATGCTCCTTCTGGGGTAGTTTGTCCATCTTTGGTTCCCACCCAGCACTCAGCTCTCATCTGTGGCTCCTGGAAGCTATCAGAATGCAACAGCGTCCACACTCTGGAAATGGCTTTGACTGGGCGCCTAAACCTAGCGAGGGTTGCCAATAGGTCTCAAACCCTTAGTGAGTTAGGGACTTGTCCTATATGCGAAGACAGGCTCTGGCAGATTGAGCGGATGAGACCAATAGAGGTTACAATGGTCTCGAAGGTAGTTTCTGCACATGCCGCAGAGGGAAGCAGATAACTGGGCACATTGGTTGGGGTTGGGGTTATTTTCATTCGGGTATAACTGAAAATTATTATTATTATTATTATTATTATTATTATTATTATTAACTGATTTATTGGTTTATTTATAGTCTGTATAAGATACAGTGGTACCTCGGCTTACAGTCACTTCAGGTTACAGACGCTTCAGGTTACAGACTCTGCTAAACCAGAAATAGTACCTCAGGTTAAGAACTTTGCTTCAGGATGAGAACAGAAATCACGCAGCAGCAGGAGGCCCCATTAGCTAAAGTGGTACCTCAGGTTAAGAACAGTTTCAGGTTAAGAACGGACCTCCAGAACGAATTAAGTTCTTAACCCGAGGTACCGCTGTATTGTTTTTTTAATGTTTGATGTTTTATTATGTTTATATATATGCTGTAAGCCCCCAAGAGTGGCTGGGGAAATAATCATCATCATCATCATCATCATCATCATCATCCCTGTCTTGCTCCTTTCTTAGATCCCCTGCCTTATTCCCCTGGATCCCCACCTCACCTCCCGTCTTCCCTGGGCCCTTTTGCCTATCTGTCAGGGACTGGCAGGGCTCTGAGGAGGGGTGGAAGGGGTAGCGGTGCCAGAGGCTGATCTAGGGGAAGGAGACCGTGATTTATGGGGTTTTGTGCCCCCTGCAAGGCAGGAGCCAGAGCTGGAGGATGGGGAGGGGGTCTGAACAGTCAGAAATGGTGGAAGGAGGAGAGGACACACCAGGAGCTGAGGGAGAAATGGTGCCTCAAGCGAGGGGGCTGGCAGAATCCTCCGCTCTGCTGCTGCCCCCCAGGACCAGGAGGGGGCTTGAAAAAGCAGGCACAGTAACACCTTCCATGTAGGAGAAGTCGCAAGTTACTTGTGCTGTGCTGGCGGACAAGAGGACTTAATTTTTGGGGGGTAGGCGTGGACCATTGCTCGGAGCACAGATCCAGAGAGGGGAACCAGCTTGCTAAACACCAGAAGTGTATTGTGCATGTTTGGTGCACCTTAGGACCTACTGTATGCTTGTGCTTTGTCAATAAAGACTCAAACCACCTGCCATTCATCCTCCATGGGCCAGATGCGCTTAGGACTCCATCTTGGATCTGAGCACCTCAGCCAATGGCTGCTCAAGATTTTGCTTCTCTGCGATATTAGGCAAGCCTAACCATGAATTTAATGGTGCGTAAGGTTTAAGTGGGATTAGGATGGCAGCCTTGAGTCAATTTCTGCTGCAGAATAGAGCGGGGGGGGGGGGAGATTAAGGAGTGCCTTTCCTTCTTGCATTGAGGCAGCTTTTGTGGATTGAACGCAGTGCTCTTTTTCCTGGGGGGACGCAGGGCTACGCATACCCCTAAACATTTTGTGAATTGAATGGGAGAAGAAACTATTTTTTTATGAATCATCAGTTCCGTTGCTCTCCCCAATGGCAGCCTCAGGCGGACGCGAGAGTATCCCTAAACATTTTTAAGGGGGAAAAGCATTGATTGGATGTGTCTTCAGCAGAAGTTACAATGAATGCAGAATAGAAAATTCATCTGGAGCAGGCCTCCTCAACCTCGGCCCTCCAGATGTTTTGAGACTACAATTCCCATCATCCCTGACCACTGGTCCTGCTAGCTAGGGATCATGGGAGTTGTAGTCCAAAAACATTGTAGGCCGAGGTTGAGGAAGCCTGATCTGAAGGGTCTGCCAGAGGACTTGGGGAGGGTGGGGTCAGCGGCAACCACAAATAGCGGCTATTGGCCGGAGATTTAACCCCCTCTTCCCTCTCTTCCTCCAGCCTGCCGTTACTGCGGGATGCTCTGGGACCAGTATCGACTTTGCTCCACCCAGCCCTGCCGCCAGCTTGTCCTGGCATGCCCGCAGTGCCAGCTGAAAGGGTTCACAGCCTGCTGCCCCCTCTGCCAGAAGAAAGGCCTGGCGCTGGCTTCAGCTCCTTCCGGACTCTCCTTCAAGGAGGAGTGTGAGTGCACCGGCACACGGCGGCAGGTGCCGGTGGAGTGCATCTAACCAAGGATCCCACCTCCTTGGACATCCGCTTGGGGTCCCAAATCCCAGCTCTCTTTTCAGGGGATTTGAGGCAAGCAGCTCCATTCGGCAGCTTTGCTGACCTCCGGTTTCAGGCAGTTAATCAGGGCTTCACGGCAACGCTATCGCAACTCTCCGAACTAAATTAATGGTGCAAGCATGTACACACAACAGAACTCCCATGGTGCTACACAACCGTTTCCTTGTGTGAGATGATCGCCCCTTCCCTTCGGGCGGGACGCAGAGCGCTGACAGAAAGCATCACTGCTCTGCTTCTCTGAACCAGGGCAAGACGACAGAGCGACAAGGCACAGTGAGGTGTAAAGAGGATTTCCATTAAAGGAAAAGCACACCACCGACAGGTAGACTCTCATGTGTATGTGCATTGGGAGGCTACAATGTGCTCTGGCTTCCAGCAAATGTGGGCCACCTATACAGTGGTGCCTTGCAAGACGAAAAGAATCCGTTCTGTGATTCTCTTCGCCTAGCAGTTTTTTCGTCTTGCGAAGCAAGCCCATTGACGGATTAGCGGATTTTAGCGGCTTATCTGCTGATCGGATCAGCTGATTAGCGGCTTAGAAAAAGGGGGGGGAGGAAAAAAAACCTGCAGGAACTCGCAAGACATTGTCGTCTTGCGAAGCAAGCCCATAGGAAATTCGTTTTGCGAAGCACCTCCAAAACGGAAAACTCTTTCGTCTAGTGAGTTTTCCGTCTTGCGAGGCATTCGTCTTGCGGGGCACCACTGTACATGCAGTGAGTGATGCGCTTGTTGGTATAGGCTGTGATCGGCCTGCAAGTTTCCCATCTTCCCTCCCAAAAGGTGAATTTTGGGTAGGAAACTGCACTGGTTCCCAGATTTTGTGGAATCCCCACCCCTGCCCAGGTAAGAGATCTGCATGGGCCCCTGAAGAATCAAAATAATCAGAATTGTAGAGTTTGAAGGGATCTTAAGGGCCATCTAGTTCAACCCCCTACAATGCAAGAATCTCAACTAAAGCGTCCATGACAAGATGGCTGCCCATCCTCTTCTTAGAAACTTCCAAGAAAGGAGAGGCCACCGCCTTCTGAGGGACTCTCTCCCATTTCGAACGGCTCTCACTATCAGAAACTTTTTCCTGTTTAGTTGGAAACTCCTTTCTTGTAACTTGAAGCCATTGGTTCAAGTACTGCCCTCCAGTGCAGGAGAAAAAAAAGCTTGCTGCATCCACCCTGTGACAGCCCTTTAGTTATTTGAATATGGCTATGGTACATCTCTCAAGTCTCCTCTTATCCTGGCTAAACATACCCAACTCCCTCCAACAGTTCCCTGGAAGGCCTGGTTTCCAGATCCTTGACGATCTTTTAGAACAGTGATGGCCAAACTTGGCCCTCCAGCTGTTTTGCAACTCCAACTCCCATCATCCCTAGCTCACAGGACCAGTGGCCAGGGATGACGGGAACTGTAGTCCCAAAACAGCTGGAGGGCCAAGTTTTGCCATCACTGTTTTAGATAGTAAATGACATCAGAGACCACAGGTTTGCAAGAGGACTCAGAAAGGGGACTTAAAAGTTCCTTAAAATGCACATATAGATGAGTAAAGGTGGTTAGCAGGTTCCAAAACAGGGGGGGGGGGGACCTCTGTGAAGCAAGTTGACATACTCCCCCAAATTCCACCACTTCACTCTGGGTTAATGGGTTACAAACAGATTTTTTTCTCAGTAAGCAATTTACATGGAAATGAGCATGGAACTTCCACTATACAGTCATTCCTTGGAAGTCAAACAGCCTAGTTCTCGAAAGTTTTGGCTCCCGAACGATCGAAACCCGGAAGTGACTGTTCAGGAAGTGAGCTTCCTGCAGCCAATAAGAAGCCACGCTTTGGTTTTCAAATGTTTTGGAAGTCGAACGGACTTCCAGAACAGATTCCGTTCGACTTCCAAGGTACGACTGTATTCCGCTACGTTCTGGAAGTGGCTTTTACTTCATGTGAAAGCTCAAACATAATGTGGAAATTAACAGCTAAGGAAATAAGATAAACTCCTGTGTGGATACAGCTTAGGAGACGCAGAATTATGCAAGGGAACAGAAGTTATTATATTTGCATAACATGCACAGGTTGGAGTTTTTATTTGCGGGTGGAGCCAAATTCACACAACCTTGGCTTAAAAGCGGAGGCTGTTCGGAAATGCAGCAAAACTGACCCGTAGTTTGGTGTCCCGCGGCTTCCAGGAAGGGCAGGCTTAATCAAGATCCATCTCTGGCAACTGCCCAAAATATAGACAGAACTGGTGGGAATATTGCAAATATACGTTTCTGCACAGTGCCTGTGCATCTAGTTGCAATTAGCACCTTCTTGCAAAAGGAGGCAGACCCCTCTGGACTCCTGGATCTGCAAGCAGGAGGAAAAAATTGAGATTTGTGATGCAGGGTTTAAAGAGCCTAACAAGGCGCTAATCAGATTCTTGATTCTTCTAGCAGGAATGGTCCAGTATCTATTTTCAGCCAAGGTGGTTGTTATGAGCAATGGTTTATTAAGGGGTAATTTACAAGCAGTGCAACATTACAAGGCTGGCTGCAACGGACCAGGCAGTGCGGCAATGAACCTGCCATTCATTTTATTAAGTTCCACAGAGGGTGCTGTGCCATGTTTGAAAGGACCGTGAGCCAATTTCTGCTCCTCAGGGCCTGATAGTGCCCTGAGCTTTTAAGGGCAGCATCAACCTCTGCTCCTCTTTCCTGTTGATTTTGGGGGGGATTCTTTGATGGGGCATATTGTGACACCGCCAAGGAGATTTTGCACCCAGGCAGGCAGCAACCTTCTCCTTTGGCAGAAGATACATTTGATCAAAGGCAACAATAGTGAGGGCAGTTCTTGAAACAGAAGTGTGACAAATGAACAAAGCAGCCATTCAGAGGAATAAAGAGTCCAGACACTTCCTTGTGCTCATTAGAAGACGTTTTTTTAAGAGAACAACATGTGCAAATTCACTGTTTTAAGGTCTTGGATTCTTCAGCAAGAGAGAAACAACCGACACCCCAGTCGGCAGCTGTCTTCTTGTGACTATTGCTTGGGGGGGGGGGAAGAGTGGCCTTACATTCTTTCTGTTGGGTGGGGGTGTAGAGACTTATTAACAGATGCTTTATAAAATTAGGTTGCAATGCAGGGCTGTGGATATTAGGCGACTGCAATTCACAAGTCCTTAAAAAAATAGCAATGCAAACTGGGTTGATAGAAATGCTGTCAAACTAGTAGCTTCTTTCTAATTCTTGGAGATTGTCAAAATAAAAATAAAAGTATTTTTTTAACATTTCTGCTACATTTGCAGAGTAGCGTTGCATCCTTTTGTTGTTGTGAACTACTCATGCATATCACACCACACACAAAAATTCCATACCAAAATTAAGCTAGGGCCTATCAGCTGAAGCCATCTTTGTGCTATGATGTTATTTTGTCAGAATCCAAAATTAGCACCTTACTGTAAACAGGCTCAAACTGGGATTACTCAAACAAACAAACAAGAAGATGTCATTCTCCACACAATGATAATACGGGTCTTTGCCTACAATCACTATTTCGTTTAAACCTTCAGTGGGCAAGGATGTCATATGAAGAAGAAAGAACAAGCAGGCACCACAAATTCTCTGCACTGTTTGCTCCACACCAAAGCGTTGCAATCCAGTACGAGCACGAGACTTCGCAATCCAGTGCCATCGGCACAGCCAAGAGCTACACTCCGGTCCGGCACTTGGGAAAAATTGGCCCGTTCAGGTCCTCAAGCCGCCTCTTCCTCACTGAAGAAAAAAAAAAATACAGTTGAGGTGAAAGAGCTGCTATGTGCCTGTCTGGTTTGGGGGCAGGGCGTTTCCAGAGATACTCTAAATCAGGCTTCTTCAACCTCGGCCCTCCAGATGTTTTGAGACTACAATTCCCATCATCCCTGACCGCTGGTCCTGCTAGCTAGGGATCATGGGAGCTGTAGGTCAAAAACATCTGGAGGGCTGAGGTTGAGGAAGCCTGTTCTAAATTCTCAAACATTTCTTTCACACACAAGAATGTTTTGTGTGTAAAATCTGTGGTAATAAGCCTGCTAATCTCCTCTGGAAACAATCTAAACCAAGACGGCCATTTCGTAGTGACATCCAGGCGAGGCCCTTTCTATACCACATATTTATTTTGGCTTGAGACTGCCTTTCTCCATCACTCAAGAATCCTAGGAATCTTAAATTGAGGAATTCTATTCCATTACTCCACCACTGCCCCTTGTATTACAGTTCCAAGGAATGACCGCAAAGCCACATCAATGTGCAATCCCATAAATCAGGGGTGGCCAACTCCCAAGAGACTGCGATCTACTCACAGAGTTAAAAACAACCCCATTTTGGCGGGTTCAGGTCAAAGTTGTTCAGCTTTTTTTTAGGGAGGATAGCCCTGTTGAACTTCTTTGGGGGGAGCCAGTGATCTGCCAGTGATCTACCACAGACATCCAGTGATCTAACGGTAGATCACGATCTACCTGTTGGATGTGCCTGCCATAAATGTTTACTCAGAAGGAATCTCTATAATAAACTTTGGTGGCGTTTGTTCCCAGCTAAGTGTGGCGAAGATGGCAGCGTAGTCTTTGGTGAGGATATGCCTCAACTGTTTTGCCTCCCAGCTGAGAAGCCCTGGAAAGTTGTTCTATTCTGTGAAAGGAGCAGGGGCCGGGGTCTCGGGTCCAACACGGAACAGGCCTTGGGAGTCTTTGAGATGAAGTCTTGCTAGTTAAGCCACGTGCCATTACGGAATGCAAAAGGCATAGAAGACAGATATGTTGTCTGAAAATGTGACGGGACAGCAGGAGTTTCTTTTGTTGCGTTAAGGCCTAAATCTGCATGTTTCCATTGTTGAGGGACATCTGAAGGAAGAACCAGCCACATGTATATCGCAGAGGGGTCAAAGCAGGTCTCTGCAAATACCTGTTAGCAGTTTGGTGTGACACGACGAGTTGGGGACTGTCAGATGATACAGAACAAACGACAAAAATGAAGGCAGTCCTTTCTCAGGAACAGCCACAGAATCCTCTTGTTGCCTAGGCTGGTGAACAAGCCTGACCTGGAAACCTTTTTGGCGGGTGAAGTGATCTGCTCTGGCCAACGACCAGTGTCGAAAGGCTTCCTTACTGGCTGGCCTAGTCTCCCTGCAGATCCACACGTTGGCCAGAGCTAGATGGTGCTGCACAAGAATGAATTCTCACGTCAGGTCTTCAGGACTTGCTGCAAGTCCTAACCCTCCAGGACTTGGTTTTCTAATCAACTCTGTGCTTGCAACAGGGCAGAACTGTACTGCCAGAATTGGCTCTAAGGTGCATGGGCTTGAAGAGTATATCTAAGAGTATCTCTTCAGTATATCTAAGGCTGCGTAAGGATGACTGATTTTCCGAGGTTTGAAAACTGCATGGTGAAGCTATTTGGTACATGCAGACATTCTCTCCCCTCTTCTCTGTTTTGCTCTGCTTATTGGCCAAACAGGCCTTCCTGTTTTTATTTCCTTTAAAAAGCACACCTCCCAAAGCTGTTAGAAAAGGGATGCTTGAAGGGTGAAAAATGCATGATGATGATGATGATGATGATGATTACTACCCTGCCCATCTGGTCGGGTTTCGCTAGTCACTCTGGGCGGCTCCCAACAGAATTGATGATGATAATAATTATACTAATAAACTGATAAAGCATCAGACATTAAAAGCTTCCCTAAACAGGGCAGTCTTCATATGTCTTTTAAAAGTCAGACAGTTTATTTCCTTGACATCTGATGGAAGGGCAGGCGCCACTACCGAGAAGACCCTCTGCCTGGTTCCCTGTAACCTCACTTCTTGCACTGAGGGAACTGCCAGAAGGCCCTTGGAGCTGGACCTCAATGATGGGAGTGGAGATGCTCCTTCAGGTATACTGGGCTAAGGCCATTGAAGGCGTTAAAGGTCAGCACCAACACTTTGAATCATGCCCAGAAACATACTGGGAGCCAATGTAGGTCTTTCAGGATTGGTGTTATATGGTCTCAGCGGTCACTCCCAGTCATC
This sequence comes from Podarcis vaucheri, assembly GCF_965113315.1. Lineage (NCBI taxonomy): Eukaryota > Metazoa > Chordata > Lepidosauria > Squamata > Lacertidae > Podarcis > Podarcis vaucheri. Next base: position 35,287,474 of record NC_138755.1, on the reverse strand, counting down.
AGTCTAGCTGTAGACGGTAATGTCTCCTCCTATCACTCTCAAGGCCCCTGAAAACATAATCTGTTCACCAGCAATCCAGTCCCCAGCAAATGTTGGCTCAATTGAATCTAGAAGTGCTCTAAAGAAGGGAAATCAGCCATACAGCTGCTTCTTAGTGGCTGAGATGGATAGCTCTTAGTATAAGCACACTCATCTGTGGTGACATTTGTGTGTGTGGAGTTTCTTGTCCTTTTGGGGAGCATGTTTCCCATTGTCCTGCTGTGGGGAGTGCCAACGGCAATTGTATGGGCATACCTTTATTCATTAATCAATTGTATGGGCATACCTTTATTCAGTAAGGGATGCGGGTGGCGCTGTGGGTTAAACCACAGAGCCTAGGACTTGCCGATCAGAAGGTTGGAGGTTTGAATCCCCACGATGGGGTGAGCTCCCACTGCTCTTTCCCTGCTCCTGCCAACCTAGCAGTTCAAAAGCACGTCAAAGTGCAAGTAGATAAATAGGTACTGCTCCGGCGGGAAGGTAAACGGCGTTTCCATGCGCTGCTCCGGTTCTCCAGAAGCGGCTTAGTCATGCTGGCCGCATGACCCAGAAGCTGTATGCCGGCTCCCTCGGCCAATAAAGCGAGATGAGTGCCGCAACCCCGGCCACCATTAGGCCACAACTGGACCTAATGATCCGGGGTCCCTTTACCTTTATTCAATCCTTTGAACGTTTACTGCTTCTTTATATAAAAAGAGGAAGATATAAGCGTCTCTCACCTCATGAATGAATCCCTCTAAAAACACACACACTACAAGTTTCCCCCCCTTGAAATCACAGGCTACCCTTTGTTGATGTTCTACCTCTTAAACGTATTTGCTTCCAAAAGAGTTAGTTTTCAGTCATTCTGATAAATAAGACCGGGAAGAAGAAAAAGTTGAAGAAGAACAGGTCACATTCATGTTACAATGAAGGCAAGAGCGGCTCTCTCCCCACACCCCACTCCCTGCAACAGGGCAGATGAAGGTATTTCTAAAGAATAAAACATATCCATAGCAAAGCCATGACAGAAGCTGAAAAGAGACAGTAAAATCCAAGTGGAGTCGCAGGAAGGCACTGCGAGTTGAAGCCCACGAACGAGAAAGAGTGATTGCCAAGAGGAAGGTGGGTGAGGGAAGAATCTATACTTATACATCTTCCAGTTCCGGGGCCGAGGTGTTATGCCAGAGGCCATCACATCGATGTATACGAGCTGCAAATAAGAACTGAGTCAGATATCTTTTGCACAGCTCCTGCCACCACGGAAGCAAACTCTGAGCGGTTCCCAGCCAAACTGACAACTGTTCTTCCCACAAATACTGGACTACAAAGCTTAGATTAGTAACAACTTTGTCCCACGTGAAGTTGGACTAATCTGTGCAATTGTACCAACTCAGCCAATGGTACCATCAACCAGAAGCACAATATAAAATAAATATTGCAATAGACAAGCTAACTTTTGCACAGCAGCTGCTTAAAAAGGTTTGGTCACCCACAATCACTGCTGACCCCAATGTTTAGGGTGTGTTCTTCAATACTTTTGGCAACATCCCCCTCCCTCTTTCAAAATAATTCAGCAGTGCTTCAAGGGAGTCAGTTTATTCAGGATATGTGTTCCCCAATTGGTTGGGATCAACCATGAGCAAGGAAAGGGGGGGAAATGTTAGAAAAATGGCACTGAAGCACCAGGAACTACAGGAAATGAGGGCGCCAAACAGAATTTGGACCTCCCCTCTCCCCCACAGAGAAGTCTGGAGGATGGCGATGTGGGAGATGGTCATTTTAGATATGGACTCCCCGGTGTTGACTTTGGTATATTCCTTTGCTTCCAGGCATTCAACGGCATCTGAGGGGTTGATTATTAATTCTTGATCAGCACTTGTTGATTGCTATTGTGTTGGGATTACGTGTTTTAGTACCGCTACAGATACGAGGAAAGCAACCTCTTCTGTCTGCTAAAGAGACAATATATCAACGCTGCATTGGCTGGGGCAGAGGCCACCTCTGGGCTCAACTGCTTTTACAGACCCAAGAAAATAAGACAAATAAGAGCCCCATCACTTGGAGAAAGCAACTCACCAAGGTCATTGTTGTTCATCATGGCATTGGATGCGCGAAGCCTGGGGCCTTGCTGAGTGAAATGATACCCAAACTTCAAGAGGGACTCGTTCTTTTCTAACATACTCGCAATCTCCATTTCTACCTTGTTGCCTAGGGGCTGGCTCTTTATTTTAAAAAGAAAAAGGGAAAAGAGTTAGAGCAGGAACCCATTCACCTTTAACTTCCCCGTCCACTCGATCTTGACTTTAGATCTTACTTCAGCTCCACAAGGGTGGCCAGTCCCATTTCTCTGCCTGAGACAAAATGGGAAGGGGCTGTTTTTTGCAAGACACATGCCTCCCCCTGCCCCTCACCTCGCTCACCGGGGTTCAGCAGGTGTGGCTTCCAGGTTCTGGCAATCTCACTGGGCTCTTGTGAGGTCTCGCCAGAACCCGGAAGCTGCTGCCACTGCTTTTCCACCCCTTGGGTTCTGCCAACTGAGGCAGGCTGCCTCAGTCTGCTTCTATTAAAGGTCACAGTCCATCACACTTTCACTGCGTGAGTATACTCATGTGTAGGCACCTTGTTAGAAACTTTTATTCATTTAGCAGACAGGTCAGCCCTGCAGTTCTATGATTCTATCCTTGGGGGGGAAACCTCTCACTGAAACCAGAACAACACTGAGCAAAACTATGTTTTTTTTTAGACCTGCAGAACAGAGAAGGCTGGGCACAATGGTGTCAACTTGCCCAATTTCCCTTGTAATGTTATTATGGGATGTTTCTGACCATTTCTGATGGTCAGTGAAGAATTTTTTGCTGGTGCAGCCAAAATGGACTTTGAATATATGGAGAACCCCAAGCATAGTGAAATTAGGCCCAGCTCAGATTTCAAACTATGCCTGAAGAATAATTTCCTTAATAGGCCAACCAATTGCTATCTTCGTGGTTCAGAAGACAATGTGTGCTATATTCTGTATTGCCATTTATACATGTCACCTAGCAAATTCTTTTTGGGAGATCAGCCAGATGATTTCAAAATTAGGTGATTGCTGGTTGATATAGTGACGTTTTCCCCCTTATATCCACAAGCTACAAGAAAGTCATGGGTTACTTGCTTTTACCCAAAACAAGGTTGACGGTCAAAAGGATTTTTGAAAAAAAATCTAAACGATTCGTGGAATTACAGAATTTTTAGTTTTAATGATTTGCAGTTCTGAAAATTGGTAAATGTTTTGACTCACTCATGGATTGCCTTGTTTGTTTTCTGTGATTTATACTGCAACGGCCACTGGCTACAAATAATAAACATTTAACTGGCTGAATGGATCTATGCTCTCAGCCTGCACTTGATAACAGTAATAATTCAATAAGTAAACTGCTTTTGGTGAAGCATGAGAGAAGGCACAAGACAGACAGCTGAGCCAGCGCTTCAGTTACTGGAATGAAATGCATGCAAGTCATTTCAGTTGTAAAGCTGGGAGTCATGTTGGGCTCTCGTTTTACATTGGTGTGACTCGCATTTATTGCTAAGTGATTCTTTAGCCTAACAATGGTATGTTTGAACTCAGCCTACCAGACTAACCATGGTTTGTTTCCTGCCAACAAACCAGAATGTGAAGCCATGGCTTATTGTTTGCTTACAAACCATGGTTTGTTCTAATCATGGTTTGGGGTCATATTTGAAGCCAGAAACCTTGCTTAACCATGGTTTGCTCAGTCATACAACCCAGACGCTTCAAAGGCACGAAGCAAGAGCATCTGAAAAGCAAACCAAGCTTAGGAGAAATGAAACATGGTTTCTTTGCCGAGATGTGAGATGGCTCGTGGTTTGTTGAACCAACCATGGTTAAAACAAACCATGGCTCAGCATTAAGTGCAAATGCAGCCATTAGGCCTGTCTTCACTGGATGAATTTGCCTCATCCCTCACCTGTGCATACAATCTACAAAATATGTGTCACTTATTTAATTCTCCCCATGCAACATTTCTGTTTCTCTTCTGAGCATAAAGCAGAACTTTTTATTTTGTGCTTCCTCGTATAACAGAACGGACATGGATTTTTATGTTACCTGGTTGTCAATTTTGAGCTCAATTAGCGTCCTGTTGTCCTGCAGTGCTTCTGCGAGTGCCAGAATTCCTGATCCAGAAATGAAATTTGATTCCACATTTAAGCTCTTCAATACACCGTTGACTTTTAGCATTTCTGCCAATGCCTTCCATAAAGAATAATAAACAAAAGAAGTAATAAGATCATCATCAATAACTAGAAAGCTTATTTTATTGTTGTAAGAACTTAAGATTCCTGCTGTTGTATCAGACCAAAGCAATAGCTTGTCAGGCCAGTGAAACAGGTATTCTGTGGTGCCTGGGTCAGTTTCTGAGATTTTTCGATATATGACTGCAGACCCGAAAAGGCCAGGGGCTTGTGCTTAACTCCACTTGCTGCCATAACCTTATTTCCAGTTAATGAAAGAGATCTTTGACACAGGACTTGCGTGTTGACACTTCTTCATCCAGCAGGCTGTCTTTAAAGGAGACAGTCCCATTAAACACTTCCCTGAGAAGATTAGCTGAAAATAATCTGCCTAATACTTACATAAGCGACAGGGTCATTGCTCCTGGTTCCTACTATGCTGAACTTTTTCACGTACGAGTTGTTCTTCAGAGCATCGGCATAGGCTTTTAAAGTTGGTATGGGAATGTCCTTCAAAAGACAAACAAGCAGTCAATGGCAGTGTGTTCTATTTTGTTGGGGGGGGCATCATAACTACACACACTGAGGAAAACGCAACGTGATCAGTCCATTCTACTGTCTGTGTAGACCAGGCCTACGCCAGTGGCATGATCTGTGGGTATTTCTCCTACACAGGCTTCACTGTAATGCTCTTGCAGGTGGCACTGTGGTCTAAACCACTGAGCCTATTCAAATCCCTACGACGGAGTGAGCTCCCATTGCTCTATCCCAGTTCCTGCCAACCTAGCAGTTCAAGAGCACGCCAGTGCAATTAGATAAATAGGTACTGCTGCGGCGGGAAGGTAAACGGCGTTTCCATACACTCTGGTTTCCGTCACAGTGTCCCATTGCGCCAGAAGCGGTTTAGACATGCTGGCCACATGACCCGGAAAGCTGTCTGTGGACAAACACCGGTCCCTCGGCCTGAAAACGAGATGAGCGCCGCAACCCCATAGTCGCCTTCGACTGGACCTAACTGACCAGGGGTCCTTTACCTTTTTACCTTTACCATAATGCTCTTGCATAGCTTACATTCATTCCGCTATTTGATGAATGGAAAGAATTCATACCTTTATATTATTGAGATTAACTTCTTCAAGGTCCGGGTCATTGTTTTTCACTCTTTGCAAGGTTTCTTCTACGTCGGTTGCATTGGGCTCATCGGGAACTGGTTTATATTGTGTGGGCTTGATTATGCCTGCATGGGAAGGGGTAGTGTGACAAGGATAACAAATAAAGAAAAGGCCTACAATGTCTCTTCCTCTAACCAGTTCCCCTAGTGTGAGAAAGAAGCTAGTGCCCATGTCTCAGGACTCCAGGTCTGAGCCCTGCAGCTTCTGATTCCTGGTAACCATACTGGTTTCACCAGCTTTCATTTCATTTGGAGAATAAAAGAGGAAATCTGATTCTCTGATATTGAATCATAGAATCATAGAGTTGGAATAGACCACAAGGGCCATCGAGTCCAACCCCCTGCCAAGCAGGAAACACCATCAGAGCACTCCTGACATATGGTTGTCAAGCCTCTGCTTAAAGATTGGATCTACACAGAAATGACATGGGATAGTTTTAGCACATAACCAAACAGTGTAATGTGCTCACAACAAGCCTCACTAAATGACCACGAAAGCATACTAAGTGCAGTTGGGGAGAAATGTTTTTCGATTCTGTCTTTGGTTATGCACAAGCAGGTATTTCTGAAAAGCTTTCAACTTTCCCCCTAAATCAGGGGTGGCTATCCTGCGCCGCTCCCAATGTTGCTGCCTGTACTAGAATTTCTGCCATTCCTGACAGCTGGCTGGGTCCAACTCTGCCCTACATTACACTGGAGCACAAGTCTCAACCCAGATTTAGTACCTCCTTTAGTATCTCTTAGGGATGTGGGTGGCGCTGTGGGTTAAACCACAGAGCCTAGGACTTGCCGATCAGAAGGTCGGCAGTTTGAATCCCCGCAATGGGGTGAGCTCCCATTGCTCAGTCCCTGGTCCTGCCAACCTAGCAGTTCGAAAGCACACCAGTGCAAGTAGATAAATAGGTACTGTTCCGACAGGAAGGTAAACGGTGTTTCCATGAGCTGATCTGGTTTGCCAGAAGCGGCTTAGTCATGCTGGCCACATGACCCAGAAGCTGTACGCCGGCTCCCTCAGCCAATAAAGCGAGATGAGCGCCACAACCCCAGAGTCGGCCACGACTGGACCTAATGGTCAGGGGTCCCTTTACCTTTACCTCAGTACCTCTTCCTGTGCATTTTCACCCTAATTTGAATTCTAACAGGGTCCCATACCCCCCAATACTGTTGAATGGTATTTTTACACCGCCTAAAAGACAAATGTAACTAAGCAACAAACAAAGAAAGAAAAACCAAAACCTCCTCAGAAGATGGGCCTTCCCTGAATGGAAAGAGGAGAATGTTTACTCAGCGGTAGACCTGCCAAAAGGGCAGGTGTGGGGAAACTTTGGCCCACCAGACTTTGCTGAGCTACAACTCCCATTATCCCCAACCATTCACATACTCACTGGGAGTTGTAGTTCCGCAAAATTTGGAGGGCCTAAAGGTCCTCTTGTGATAACAAGTCCTTCCCAGCCAGCAGACCTGATGATCCCTGGGCCACCCATTCTTTAGAGAGGAATTTGCTCTCTCATAAAAAAAGCCTAGAAGTGGAACACTAGACAATGAATCCTCCTAGAATACCACGGAGAAGAACGTCCAAGGACAAAGCCAAGAAAATACATTGGTGATGATTCACCTTAAGGATATGCATTCATTCAACAAGTACCGGAAACATTATACCTATTGGTTCAGGTGTCCAGAATATATCATGTGGCTGCAAATCTTACTTACTATCCAAACCTTCCTTGTTGACTATAGTAGTGCTTCCAAGTGCTTCGTAATATTGTTGGTTACTCATCAGGGTATGCATGCCAAGAATAGCTACACGAGAGAGGAGAGAAATAAAACAAAACAAGTTAAGCAAAATAACTAAACTCCTTTCTTGGGAAAGTGAGAATCTGGCCAAGATACATAGAAGGCTGGAGGGAAAGCACGAAACAGCAGAATTCAAGTCGATTATGTTGGTTCACATTTTGGGTGGACTCGGAGGACAATGCAAGAAGATCCAATGCGCTGGGTGGGTCTCAACACAATTTACATAAAAATTGTGAGAGGATATGATTCCATGTTTCTCAACAGTCACTTTGGTTGACCACAGATGGTCTTTTACCGTGCAGCAACTTACTGGTTCGCTTATAATGCTAAGCTGTGGTTTAGTGCTACATGCATGAACTGGGACGAGTACAGTCGTGCCTTGGTTTTCAAACAGCTTTGTTCTTGAACGGTTTCGGCTCCTGAATGCCGCAAACCCAGAAGTGTGTGTTCCAGATGGCGAACTATGTTTGGAAGCCAAACATCTGATGGGGCTTCCGATTGGCTGCAGGAGGTTCCTGCAGCCAATCAGAAGCTGCACTTTTGTTTTCAAACATTTTGGAAGTCAAACGGACTTCCAGAACGGATTCCGTTCGACTTCCAAGGTACGACTGTACAAGCAAAGCCTCAGGCTTGTATGCTTCCCCCTCTACTCTGCTTGCACAACTGGTTTCTGTAGAGTTTTACTCCTCTTTCCATGAGTCCTGGTTTATCGCTTTCCATGAATCCTGCTTTATCCCTACACACAAACCAGAAATTGTGATTTAAAACAAAACTCTGGTCAGTTATGTTTATCCTGTTTGTTTATCCAGTTTTGTTTTACGTAGGGATAAACCAGGATTCATGGAAAGTGAAACTAAACTCTGCATTAGTCTTTTCCCCAGTCATGCAGAAGGTGCTGTGAGCCTGTGGCTTTGCTTGGGCTCATATCAGCTTGTGCAAGTTGCACTAAACCTTAAGTGCTATAGACAAATCAGCAAGTTGCTACTCAGTGAACAGTCGATCCTGCCAAGTGTTGAGGAGAGTTTTACTGCAATGGTTCAGAAATCAAAGGGAAATCTGGTGGAAGCAGCAAAGGAAGGAGCAAAATTATCCTCACCATTTGGCAAAATGTCATAAATGACTAGTCTGCCAAGTGGGTTGCATGCACACTGCAACAAATGACTGTTAGGGAAATGGTAGCCACCCTTTGTCTCTAGTTTGTCTGGGATGTGTTCCACCTACAGAACTTGCAAGGGCCTGAAAAAAAACATGTGTGAAGTTTTCCTGTTACTGTCAGAACAGAGAAGACTTGGACTTGGCTTGATTTCAGAGTTTGTCCATGTAATTCACTCTATGACATGCACTCAGCAGCAGGCAGAAATACATTCAGTAACAGCTGGATCTCTCCTCCGGCAAATGATCTGGCAACATGCAACATCCTGTGTAGCCTTAAACCTGAGAGCAGCTTAGAATTTATCGTTGCCATGTCTGCAATCTGATCTCAACTGATTCATTCTGTGAGTATTACATGTCAGTTAGTTGCATCTCCTAGAAGAGGCATTTGCTTCAATATAGGAGAAAAAGGGAAAGGCCTCTTCAAAAATAGTGCCTGCAACCATCTCTCTTTTTTAAAACATTCGTTTCAATTAGGGGCAGTGTTTCAAATGGCTGAAATAATTTTAAATAAACTCATCTGGTAAGCCTAAGGATACAATCCTAAATAGGCTTCTTAGGGAAATAAGCCCACTTGGCTTTAACTTCCAGATAAACATGCACTGGAAATGAATATCATGTTAAACTTTTATTGTAAAACATCCAGTTAGTAAGGTTCAGGCAAACTCATTTTCTTACCCACAGCCATCATTATTCAAGTACAGAAATTAAAAAGAAAGGAACACAGGCTTTAGCCCACAACCGTACAATCTTATCCGTGATGTATATGCTACTCAAAGACAGGAGGAAGTCAGCGTTATTTGCCCCCAAATGGATCGTGTACACATTTGCAGACATGTGGGACTGCCTTTTAGCAGATGATTACATAGGGCTTTTACAATGCACCGTTCCTGCTTGCCGGGGTGTCAGTCATGGGACAACAGGAGTGTCTTTGCCAAGTTTAAGCTGGTCCACCGACTGCGCCTGCTCCTGAGGAGGTGGGAACAGGCCACAGGGACACACGCCTGGATTCTTACAAGGCGCCCTGAACCTCTCGAGTCTTTGCAAGCTTCAGTTGATTAGCTTGTCAATCTGCACCTGTGATTAAGAAAGCACCTAAGCAAATGGTAACCTGGCTTATTATGGTGGTAGCCCTAACTGACAGTGCGGACCGGCAGCTTTTCGCAAATACAAAATGACCAAGCAGCAAAACCATTTTGGACGGCAGGGCAGAGCAGCAGGACCAAAGCATTCCTAAGCAGGGCCACGAGGCCACCAGCAAGGTTCTCTTACAGTCCCTCTGCGGCTTCTAGTGAGATGGATGATGTCATGGGAATATGGGAAGGAACAGACAGCAAGCTGGAAAAAACAAGACACAGTTTAAGGAGGAAGGAAAGGGTTGGATTCAGTAAATGAGCATGAATATGAGATGAACGGAGGGGGAAAGAGGATTTTAGTCAAAACGAGCGAGTCGGGTGTTAATACGAACTCTTGGGAAATAAGCCAAGACAGTCTGCGCTAGGCAAGTGCTTTTCAGATACTGCTGGGCTCCAGTTCCCATGAGCTCCAGCTAGGAAGGCCAATGAGAAACTGGGTGTTGTAGTCCATCCACATCTGGAGGGCAAAGGGGGTTAGAGAATTGACTGCATTAGAGTCCAAACTTAGGTCCAAACTTGTCAAGGTTTCGGGAAAGCTATTCCTCCCCCGGCTGGAGCAAGAGCAGAGAAAACAAGGTAGAGTCCTTTTTAATGAGTTTTATTCAATTCTAATAGCGAGAGACAAAAGAACGCAACAAGCCTTAACAATGGTGTTGCTCCAAACAGAGCTCCACCTCCCTCCTTCCTAGAAGCATCCTTTTCCCGTACGGTGGCCACCTGGGTCAAATGTCTCTGATTCCGTTGTTCCTGAATGCCGAGTTCTGGGGGAAGGGGAATCAGAAATACTCTCCGGTGACAAAGTGTCAGCTGACTGCCCCCCCTCCCTTCTTCTAATACTTCCCAACTCTTCTGTTCGCCTGTCTCTGAGCTGTGACTTCCCTCAAACTCCTCAAACGCCTGGTGTAAACCAATGGTGTGTTCCTCTCCTCCTCCTGAAGTGTCGGGAGAAGGGCGTTTGTGATCTCCACCAATCCTCCTCCTCTTGAGTCCAAACCCTGACAAAACTGGACGCAACGCTGAAAATGGCAGCTGCACGGTAACCTTCCCTCTCCTCAATGGCAAAAGGAAGCATCACTCACCGGTATTGTCACATCACAGAGCGCTATGGTTCCCTGCACCACATCAGCTGCTGCTGCTGGAAGGTGGGCAGGAAGAGATGAAAGTGCAGAACGCTCTGACATTGCAATGCAGGAAAGTAAGAATATAAGGAAAGCCAGGGCCAGATTTAGGTTTGATGAGGACCTAAGCTACTGAAGATAATGGGGCCCTTTATATGTCCAGCTGTCCTTTGTCAACAACAAATTTTTGTGTTGAATATACGCTATGTAGTAATTTAAGGACCTAATAGGTATCTAAAGCCATTTGCACAAAACAAAATATGTATTTTATAAAAGTAACTGATATAGAAAGGAGCAAACCAGTGATATTTTAGGGAGCAGGCTAGGAGGCGGGGCCCATTACTTACATCATAGGAGCCTACACAACACAAAACACTGTTGCTGTATGTAGTTTTTATTTTGTTTTTTATCTTACATTTTGGAAATGTACATCCAGTTCCCCCGCCCTTTACATTTTTGGGGGGGAACAGTCCACCCCAAAAAACTCAAAACTGGAGGATGAAACAGCACATACAGACTGAACGTAGTGAGGTGGCTTCCAAACCTATAAGGATAATTACAAAGAAAGCCAAATGTAGGCAGTCTCGTGTCTTACCAGCGATATCACAGAGCTCCGCATCTGAGGCGTTTGCTAGTGCTTCCTCCAGTTCTGGCTCCAGAGTTACGCTTTCCAAAACAGGATCTATAGCCTTCTGCTTGGGGACCCAAATTTTCCCTGTAAATACAAAAAGGGCCATCAGCCTCGTGGCAATTGCTTTAACGACAGGGATTTAAGTTTCCTTGCCACAAAACCCTAGTAAACAGAATATGTAGCACCAAGAACAACAGCTACTGTGTCCCAACCCAAAGGTTAAAATTTGATCCTACTGACAGGGATGCAAGTATGTTTTGATTAAGCAAAAGTACATAAAACGACAGGATATATAATCAGTAGATAGCAAAGGGTAACAAGCAGTGCAGTATTTTCAGAGGGTGCTGTGGTCTAAGCCACTGAGTCTCTTGGGCTTGCTGATCAGAAGGTCGGCGGTTCGAATCCCCACGACAGGGTGAGCTCCTGTTGCTCTGTCCCAGCTCCTGCCAACCAAGCACTTTGAAAGCACGCCAGTGCAAGTAGATAAATAGGTACCGCTGTGGTGGGAAGGTAAATGGCGTTTCCGTGCACTCTGACTTCCGTCACGGTGTCCCGTTGCACCAGAAGCAGTTTAGTCATGCTGGCCACATGACCCAGAAAGCTGTCTGCGGACAAACGCTGGCTCCCTCGGCCTGAAAGCGAGATGAGCGCCCCAACCCCATAGTCGCCTTTGACTGGACTTAACCATCCAGGGGTCCTTTGTTGTTGTTTAGTCGTGTTCGACTCTTCGTGACCCCATGGACCAGAGCACGCCAGGCACTTCTGTCTTCCACTGCCTCCCGCAGTTTGGTCAGACTCATGTTTGTAGCTTCGAGAACCAGGGGTCCTTTACCTTTTATCTATTTTCAGAGCAGCAGGTCTACTCTGGAAACACCCTCCTTGCATTCAGCCATATTCTCCGAAAATACCTTTCCTCAAGGCTGAAGCGGAAAAGTCGGTTGCGCATGATTGGCTGCCCACCTCCTAGCGACGGCATTAATAATAATAATAATAATAATAATAATTTATTATTTGTACCCCGCCCATCTGGCTGGGTTTCCCCAGCCACTCTGGGCGGCTTCCATAGAAACAAAAAATACAGTAAAATATCACAGATTAAAAGCTTCCCTGAACAGGGCTGCCTTAAGATGTCTTCTAAATGTCAGGCATTAAGGAACCTCTCTTACCTTCTGAGCAGTTTTGCACTGAAAAATCCGTAAGGTGAACAAACTCACGAACTTTATGTGGCGCTTTAAAAAATAAAGGTACTCAACGTCGCGAGGAGGCAAAGCCATGCCAACATTGGATTTGCTGGTATGCACATCTCTTGTTTCAGTTGCAAGGCTGAGAAGGAGCCAGGCTCATTCCCCAGGGATGTCTCAAGACATTTTGGTGCCTGAGGCAACGGACAGGACGGCGCTCCCTGGCCCCTCACCATTTTGTGTACAGAGCCTGACTGGGCTGACAGCTGAATCATACTTCAAAACTGGCAACAGGGACTTCCACCAGAGAGCAGGCCAGCTTATGGGGCGCAAAGCAGGCTAGTTAAGGGGCTTTTGTTGTGTGAAGGCCGGCAGGGTAGGTACTGTTACTGCCGTTCACCCGCCTTCATCTGCCAAATACAGTGGTGTCCCGCAAGACGAATGCCTCACAAGACGGAAAACCCGCTAGACGAAAGGGTTTTCTGTTTTGGAGGTGCTTCGCAAAACAAATTTCCTATGGGCTTGCTTCGCAAGACGAAAATGTCTTGCGAGTTCCTGCGGGGTTCCCCCCCCTTTTTCCCAAGCCGCTAAGCCGCTTATCAGCTGATCCGCTAAGCCGCTTATCAGCTGATCCGCTAAGCCCGCTAATGGGCTTGCTTCACAAGACGAAAAAACCGCAAGACGAAGAGACTCGCAGAACGGATTCTTTTCGTCTTGCGAGGCACCACTGTAAGGTGGGCACATCGCTCAGCCTTTCTCTCCCTGCTCACCCCACAAGCGAGGGACACTTTGTGTTTTGTCTGATCTTCACTCAAACTCCAGAACCCTGGTTTTATACTGTTCCCGTTTTGCTTATTATGGTTTTTTTAAAAAAAAAAAATTAATCATTTTTTCAATACAAACAGCAACCACAAAAAACACATACAACAAAAACCACAATAACACTAATAATACAATTTAACAATTCAGATTTGAGTACTGATATACCTATAACTCCACCTTTTTAACAATATTTCCCCACCTCTCCTCCCCCTACTTCCCACCACTGTCCGTCTTATCACTTAAATATTCCTTCCAGATTTCTTCATATTTATCCATTCTTAATTTGTGTCCATATGCAATTCGTTTGTATGTAACTAGTCTGTCCATATTGTCAATCCATGTGCTCAATGGGATCTTTTTGCGGCTCTTCCAATTCATCAAAACAAGTTTTTTTGCTTCTAATATGGCACGGTACATCCATATTTTTTTTTACCCCTTGTAATCTCCCATGTTTCCGGTATATAATATAGAATTACATTCAAATCCCCTAAATAACAATTTATTTTTATTACTCTTGCTATGTATATCCTTACCTCACACCAAAATGATCTTATTTTTGCTTATTATGTTAACAGCCCATGGCTTTTCTCGCCTCACTTTCCAAACTTTAAACCTCCTACACTTGTAAAAAGTATCTGAAACTGGGGACAATTAAATCCCAATTAAGTCATTTGGAAAAAAGAGAGAAAGAGGTGTTTGATAACAACTCCAATTTAATGTTAAAGAAAGTGGGTTAGCCAATACAGTGGTACCTCAGTTTTCGAACGTAATCCGTTCCGGAAGACCGTTTGAGTTCCGAAATGTTCGAAAACCGAGGCGCAAAGGCATTCTGCAAATTTAATAGAGAAAATTGAGAAAGATAACATATAAACTCAGCGGAAGCCGTTCAACTTCCGAGGCATGTTCGAAAACGGAAGCATTTACTTTCAGGTTTATGGCATTCAAGTTCTGAAATGTTCATCAACAGAGGTGCTCAAAAACCAAGGTACCACTGTACTGTTTAGTAGGGCTTTTAGTAGTAACGATGGCACAGATAGATAGGAGATATGTAATCTTGTGTATCTATTTTATTTATAAAAATAATTGTACACTGCAATTTTTTAAAAAAAACTAAGAACAATACAATTTAAAAAATGACAAACAAATTAGGAAAAAAGTGAAAGGTCAGCAGCTGACTTTTACAAAGAATGTTTTTTATTAATTGTCTGCATAAGCCTGGCAGCACAGAATAGTTTTCAGCAAATGTTTGAAAGTTCGTACAGAAGGCGCCTGCTTAATCTCTATCGGAAGAGCATTCCACAAGAGGGGGCCAATTATACTGAAAGCTCGGTTTCCTACTTATGTCAAATGAGCCTCACCAGCTCTGGGTACAACCAGGGACCTCCTACAAATGTCCTTTCAGCAAAATCTTCAAAGTAAACACACACACAAACACACAGGAGCAGGGACAAAGGGTTGAAAATAGTATAGAACAATCAACCACTATATTGTAAGGAAAAATACATAGATCACAAGGTGGTGTTGGTTAGAGGGGAAAAGTTTATCTATTTTTAATACCTGTTTAGTTATTTTTCCACTAAAAGGGGGGGGGGAGAGAAGTTCAATAAACGTTCTATAAAAGCTGGATTTTTAAAGATTCACACCAAAAGTGAAAACCACGAGCAGCTTGAAGAAAGAAAAAAAAGAGAGGCACTTTTAAAGAAAACAATCTGGGAGATGCCTGTAAATGAGATAGCATACTCATTGCTCCAGGCATGGAATGTGACACTGGGGCTATTTTTGTCCTTGCTGCCCCGCGACGCAGAATGGAGAAGAGAACAAAGACCACGCTATCCCGAAAGCCGCTCGAAGGCTGAGCGTGGCTAAATTTAGGTCTCACAAAGAACCAACTGCTCCCTGGTTGCCTCTCGAGATCAGGAAAAAATAATTTTTGAAATCCTTTATGGTACTGCCCTGTCTAGATTTTAAAAAGCATATACAGTAGTACCTTGGGTGTAGTACTTAATTTGTTCCGGAGGTCCGTTCTTAACCTGAAACTGTTCTTAACCTGAAGCACCACTTTAGCTAATGGGGCCTCCCGCTGCCGCTGCGCCGCCAGAGCACGATTTCTGTTCTTATCCTGAAGCAAAGTTCTTAACCTGAAGCACTATTTCTGGGTTAGCGGAGTCTGTAACCTGAAGCGTATGTAACCTGAAGCGTATGCAACCTGAGGTACCACTGTACTGAAGAAGAGAAAGGGTGGACTTTTACAGAGGCAAAGATGCTCACTAATATCAGGGAATAGGAATTTTGACTTAAAATGTAACTTGGGGGGAAAATGCCACCAGTACAATCACTCCACTCCACTCCCCGGTCTCCATTTTATTGATTTTAGATATATTGCTAAGAAAATTTCCAAAGACTGATTTTGTGGTTTTGTGTTGTTCAGAGTGTCCCCCCCTTTTTCTTTTGATATGTGTATTCCTGTTGTTTCGTTGGTTATCGGATTTCCAACGTTTACCTGGGTTTAGTGCTCCCAAGTGGCAGGTGACAGGATGACTATAAATTAGGAGCATGAATACTGATATTCCTAGGATGGTGATTTTGTGTGTCTCTCTGTGTATTTGCTTGATCTGTACTGATAGGTGTAAGTTTATTTTGTAGGGCTATAAATCAAAGAATATGTGGACACAAATAACGATAATGCTATGTTGAAATCTGATATTTTGCCATAGCAGGCTTTATAGAAGCCCAGTTACAAGTTAAATCCAGGATTCAGTGGATTAAATTCAAATAAAATACTACAAGGTCTGCTCTGAAAAAAGAAAAGAAAAAAGAAATATGGAATTTTGCTACCATGCATGTCTAATTAAAACATAAGCGCATTGCTGGATCAGACACAAGTTCCATCCTCTCCACTATCCCATTTACCACAATAGCCAAGGAGATGCCCTTGCGTGAAGGCAGCTGTGCCTTCCCTGGACTCAGCCATAACATGGATGTGTAATTCAGCTTATCCTGGCTACTCAACATTTATGGGCTGCTGCCTTTTCACAGGAGTAGGGACTCCGACTAAAGAAAAATAAAAAGGTAAAGGACCCCTGGATGGTTAAGTCCAGTCAAAGGCAACTATGGGGTGTGGCTCTCATCTCGCTTTCAGGCCAAGGGAGCCGGCGTTTGTCCATAGACAGCTTTCCGGGTCATGTGGCCAGCATGACTAAACCGCTTCTGGCGCAACGTGACAGAAACCAGAGCACACGGAAACGCCGTTTACCTTCCCGCCACAGCGGTACCTATTTATCTACTTGCACTGGCGTGCTTTCGAACTGCTAGGTTGGCAGGAGCTGGGGTAAAGCAACGGGAGCTCACCCTGTTGCGGGGATTAGAACCGCCAACCATGTGATCGGCAAGCCCAAGAGGCTCTGTGGTTTAGACCACAGCGCCACCTGCACCCCCATGACTCCAACTACTGTGGGCCCATGTACATTTTATAATCCCTTCCTAGCAGCAGCGATCTGCAGCAAGTGCAGCAAGTGATTGGCCAATTGTTTGTGAAGTGGAAATGCCAGCGGTGGCGTTGCCAGCGATGTGCCAAGTAGGGCAAGGCCCTTTGAAATGCAACTCGCCCCACACAGACCAACACCGTAGGGAAGGGCTTTTGACAGTCTCCACATGGAGAGAGCAACATCTAAATCAGCCCTCTGCCTCATGGCTTTCTCTCTTTCTCTCGCCGAGTGCAAGCAGAAGAATGGCTACATCCAGTGCTTTTTTCCTAAAAAAATGTTTAGAGGTACTCTCGTTTTCCTACTCATATTGAAATACTGCCCCTCAATGAGGCCAAACTCAGATTCACAAAAAGTTTAGGGGTATGCGTCCCCCCAGAAAAAAAGCGCTGGCTACATTCAAATGAAGGAAAGCTACTGCATATCGACCTAAGCAACTTGTGCTTCCTTTTTCTGGTTATTTGGCTATAACTTTTAATAGAATGCAGATAATTGAACAAACCTTGTTGCATTACATTCTCCATTAAATTATCTTCCCATTGATATATAATTTTAATGCTATTACTCCAAAAAGAAAGAGTGTTATGAGCCATCAAACCTCGGAAATACATTTCCCCCAAAAGGTTTCCACAGTTTTGGCCACTGGTGGATATAATCTTGGAGACGGGTTATGAATTTTCTGCATTCCTAAACCCAATACGAACGTCAATCTACATGCATCTCTCATGACACAGTGGCCTAAAACACACTTACGATTTCATGTGAGTTGAGCAGCATGTGAGCAAGTCAAGAGTCTGGCTTGTGCCGTTTGTGGCAACCAAGGTTTGTCCGTGGCTTAGCACTCGGGGTTTATTGGGTGGAAAGAAACCAGAAGCCAACATCTGGATAACAAGGCATGCTGCACTCTGCTATCTTTTGTCCACAGTATGGGAGGAGCAGGGGAGGAGTGCTGCGAGAACTTTTGAGCAGTGTGCCCCAGCAGGCTGCACACTCACATTAAACCATGGTTTGCTTTAAGAACAATGGTTTAATGTGATGTGCGAACCAGGCCAAGTCAATGGGAAGTTGGCCTGAGCAACCATTACTGAAATGAATGGTATATGAAAAAGGAGATTTAACCTTCAACATCACCTTGATTCATTCAGTGGGGCTAACTGAAAATCCAGAGAACACATACCCCAAACTTGAGAAACACCCGGGGATAGTTACTTGACTGTCTCATACCTCTTTTCTCCCCTGTAAAAGGAACCAGATCTTCCCGGTCTTTAATCTCATTTGCCTGCTTCTCCAGATGGGCGAGTAGGTCATCTCTTTTAAAGGGGCCAGTCGGTGTTTTCTTCGTTTGATCTCTCTGTCTCATTCCTGCAGGCAATAATGCATTCTAGATTTCGGAGAAGGGGAGGGAAAACACCATCACCATCACTTTTCAGCCCATATTCTTAAATATAAGATACCACTGAAACACCGCACACTGACTGTGCCCATCTGACTGTATCCACAGTGTGTAGGGAAGATGACCAGGTAAGTTCTTTTTAAAGAGGTACAGTGGTGCCTCGCAAGACGAAAAGAATCCGTTCTGTGATTCTCTTCGTCTAGCGGTTTTTTCGTCTTGCGAAGCAAGCCCATTGACGGATTAGCAGATTAGCGCTATTAGCGGCTTTTAGCGGCTTATCTGCTGATCGGATCAGCTGATAAGCGTCTTAGTGGCTTAGAAAAAGGGGGGGGGAGGAAAAAAAACCAGCAGGAACTTGCAAGACATTGTCGTCTTGCGAAGCAAGCCCATAGGAGATTCGTTTTGCGAAACACCTCCAAAACGGAAAACTCTTTCGTCTAGCGAGTTTTCCATCTTGCGAGGCATTCGTCTTGCAGGGCACCACTGTAAGTGGCATCTGCAACAAAATGTCGCAGCGTGGAGTGATCCTCTCCAGGGTTCCAAACAGCCAGCCATGACCCTTTTCCAGAACATATCATTCCATTTCCCCCCATCTCCCACCATGAATGCCAGGCTGTTTCAGCCAGGGAGCCACACCATGGCTCCCAAAAACATAAAAATAAATATCTGTGAGTAAATCTGTTGCCACTGTTCTGACCTCTCAGTACAGAGGAACTGGAATAAATGTCTGCGTGGCAAATACACCTCTTTGCACCTGCTGACTGGAACAGGGGGAGCTGGTGGCAGGTTTACTTGTTTCGGAAGTTGAATGGACTTCTGGAACGGATTCTGTTTGACAATCAAGGTACGACTGTACTGTACTTCCAATCTTCTCCTCGCAGGTGTACTGGAGGGGAAGCGGGAAAGGGGAGCTCAAGGCTCGTTCACATAACATTTAAACCATGTCTCAGTTTCCCAGTAGCAACAGTAGATCATCAAAAGGAATTAAAGAAGCATCTTTTTACCAGGAGCGCCTGCCAAGGAAAAATCTAAACAAGATTCTATGACTCTATGATCTGAACCAAGGGGGCAATTCTAGTATTCCTGGCACCACCAACCAGAGCGCGGCACCGACATTTGCAGGCAAGAGTCTGCTTCAAATTAAGCAGACAGCGAAGGTGTAAGATTCCAAAATAGACTGTGTATCAAACCTGGCTCACGTCCAAGGAGAGTCGGGAGGGAAAGAGGGCGAAGGAAAGCCCAAGCAGATCCAAAGATGGTCTAACACCGCAAAGAGTAGCAGAAGGGTCCCCTATTTATTTATATTTCATTGCTTAGCGTGCCCGACGTAGATGTTTTCACACAATTCAAGAAGTATCACATGGCCTGTCCTTTAAAATCACTTACATCAGGGTCTAGGTCCACCAGTTCATCCTCTAACATCTTGATCTCTTCTTCTGTCAGCGCTCCAAGGATCTGATCTTCATCCAGATCTCGGTATTTCTCTAGTTCTTTTCGGTACGACATCCTGGAGAATTCTTGCTCTCAAGAGCTTCTCTCTAATACACAATCTGTATGTTTCTAATAAAGAAAGTACAAAATACAAGATGGAATTTAAACATTGTGTTTTCCAATGCAAGCCTTGAGTGGCCAATGGAACAATCTTTTACACACACACCCACACACCCCGCCCCGAACTGTTCTAGTGGTTTTCCTGACCCCCTTCCTCAGAGCCAATTTTGGGGGAAGTGTGGGGACAAGAGGACTCATTGCACTGACTCCCGCTAGCATAACTATTTAGCTGAATCCGGCCCGTTTTTGGTTTCGCAGTTGGTTCATGTGCCAGAACTCAACTCTACTAAAGAATTGAATCAACAATAGATTGATGAACTTACAGTTATTAGTCCTGCGCTGCAATTTTCAGTAGAGTTTGTTGTCGTTTGGCAATTTGTGGGGGAGGCAAAGATACCCCCAATGACTCTGGGATGGATGGGCAAAGTTTCCTGAAATTTAAGGATGTGAATGACTTTCTGTGCACTTAAATGAGAGAGTCTGAGAGTCTCTGTTGCTTTTCAGCTGCATCACACATCCTGGAATGCCCACAGAAATTACGTCCTACAATGTGGATTGCATGGGTACTCTAGGAAAACATGGTGTGTTGGTAAGCCACAAGACTACAACACTTTTTTAAGTGCATAGAAACAGGGGAACCCTCACATCCACCTTGTAAAATTCTTTTTGTGCAGGTATTTTATTTTCAGTATAAACAGGACTCTGTTTTTGCACCTATCCACACACACCCCTTTTAATTGTTCTCCAGGAGATGGAGGGGAGGAAAAAGGGAAACCAGGTTATTCTGGGATCAAATAAAACCCTGGGATGGCTTCTGTGATTCCAGTATTGTCCCTATAAAATCAGGACACTTGTGGAAAACGAGCGAGGTCCCAACTAAAGAAGAATGGCAACTTAATCACAGATTACAGACCTAACATATAGAATAAGAGAACATACGTTTAGAGAAGAGTGGGAAACGTTTATTGAATACACGGGGGGAATTGTGTACACTTGAAAATGTTGACAGCATTAAGATAAATTCAACAGTGCAAATAAGTTTTGATGGATGTCATAATGGAATTCTGAATGTTTTAGGTTTTGTACAATATGCAGGGATTTATGATACGCAAAATGAACCATGGAAAGAGAAGAAGGGAAGTCATTGATATTTTAAGGATGTTTAAATGAGCATTTTACATTGTAAAACTGAAAATTAAATAAAAATTATATATATATAAAATAAAATGGGGGTATGTAATATGAAGAAAGAAAACACCCCCTGTTTCCTATCCCTTCTATTTGCTAGCTTGGGGATGGCGAGAAGAGAAGAATGAAACAGAGATTGGTTAGGGGTTGATTACCCAGATATCCCCGGCCAGCGAAAGACTTGCCGAGTATGAAGGAAGCCCAGTTCATTGCACAAAGGATTTCCAACATTTTGAAATGTAAGGAACCAGCCCTGCTTCAGACTCAGCCAATCACTGCAGAGTACTGCCAGCATATGGGATGTCAGCCAAAGGGCACAGGCAGTGAATAGTCAGATGCACTGAACTGGTCCATGCATTTGTGTCCATCACCTGATGCCTGCAACATCTATTGCCAGGGTGAGCCTCTGCAGTTTAAGACCACGTAAAGAAGTGCGCAGGTGATGGGGGCGGGGGTTGAAAGAGGCAAGGGTTGAGGCAGCAGGTATTCGCTTCTCTGGGCGGCAGTCAAGGTAGGAAGCTACAAGAAACAAGTTCTTGGTTGAAACGTTGCTGAAGATGAATGAACCTCAATAGCATTTCAGCAGTGGAGCAGGCCATCGCGGGGAATTGTGACATCTTTTACCTTTGACATTTTCAAAATAAATAAATAAATTGACAGAGATATTAAGGGTGTTTTCCGAGTAGAATATCCTGTCTCAGGATGAGTTGCTGGATTTGGCTCAATCCAATCTCTACAGAGTCCACTTCAGCTGACAGCCATTTTAGCCCAATTCCTGCAGGGTAGAATGCTAGAAGCACATTGCTCTGCTTGCTGAAGTCTCCTGGGCGTTATTCAAAGTGCCAGATTAGACTAGAGGCTTACACACTTAACTATTGAGCCTGCTTCCGTGTTTCCACAGTCTAGGTAAGTTTTGAAGTTCTTCAAAAAAGCCCTGCCACATAAGCCAAGAGAGTTGTTCAACAGGCAAGCTGAGAGGCAAAACTCTATTGCTTCTTAACCTAGTCTATGCAAAGCAATAAGAGCACAATTAAGGTAAAGATGTATTTTCTGTCTTGGAACCATAGAAACCACAGATGGGTCTTTCATTGTCAATAATGAACACTTAAGAGCTGCCTACTTTGAATCAGGCCAAAGGTCCACCGAGCCTAGTGTTATGTTTCCAACAGTGGGCAGGCAGATACATCTGGGAAACTTTCAACCAAGACATTAAAGGCAACTGCCTGCCTCTTAGCATCTTGTACTCAAGAGATATACTGCCCCAGAATGTGCAGTTTTCATTTGGTTCCCATGCCAAATGGCTGTTGGACAATCCTATCTTCCAAACCAACTTTTGTTGGTTGCCTTTTATTCTATCTTACTTACTTACTTATTTAATTTCTATACTGCCCTTCATCCGAGAATCACAGGGCGGTTTACAATATAAAAACACAAAAATACACACACACACACATTTTAAAGGCCATAAAAAGGTAAAGGGTAAAGGGACCCCTGACCATTAGGTCCAGTCGTGACCAACTCTGGGGTTGCGGCGCTCATCTCGCTTTATTGGCCAAGGGAGCCGGCGTACAGCTGGTCACGTGGCCAGCATGACTAAGCCACTTCTGGCGAACCAGAGCAGCGCATGGAAACACCGTTTACCTTCCCTCCGGAGCAGTACCTATTTATCTACTTGCACTTTGACGTGCTTTTGAACTGCTAGGTTGGCAGGAGCAGGGACCGAGCAACAGGAGCTCACCCCGTCGCGGGGATGTGAAGCGCCGACCTTCTGATCGGCAAGTCCTAGGCTCTGTGGTTTAACCCTCAGCGCCACCCGCGCTTCAATTAGCCAAAGGCCTGGGAGAAGAGAAATGTTTTTGCCTGGTGCTTAAAGATCTGTAATGAAGGTGCCAGACAAGCCTCTCTAGCAGTGCAGGATTTACATATAAGCTAAACAAGCTATAGCATAGGGCCTCAGTCTCTTGGGTGCCCCAAAAAAGTTTAAAGGAAAAAAACCTGGATGTACATTTCCAAAATACAGTGGTGCCTCGCAAGACGAAATTAATTCGTTCCGCAAGTTTTTTCTTCTTGCGAGTTTTTCGTCTTGCGAAGCACGGTTTCCCATAGGAATGCATTGAAAATCAATTAATGCGTTCCTAGGGAAACCGCCTTCAGACCAGGTCCGGGGACAGTCTGTCCCCCAACCTCTTCTGAAGGCTGGGGGGGGGGGGGACAAGGGCTTTTCTTCCCACTGCCAGCCTTCAGAAGGCTGTTCTGAAGGCTGGCGGTGGGAAGAAAAGCCCTTCTTCCCACCTCCCGCCCCGCAAGCTCCCGGGGCGATTTTAAAATGCTGGCGGGCGGGAGCGAAGCCTCCACTGTCCCGGGGAGATTTTAAAATGCTGGGGGTCGGCAGCGAACGCTTCGCTCCCGCCCGCCAGCATTTTAAGATCGCCCGGGACAGCGGAGAAGTCTCCGCTGTCCCGGGAAGGCAGGCGGGGGGGAGCAAAGACCTCTTCTGAAGGCCGGCTGTGGGCGAAAGTCTTAAAACAGGTCCCCGGAGATTTCCCTATGGGCTTTTGTCTTGCGAAGCAAGCCCATAGGGAAATTCGTCTTGCGAAGCGCCTCCAAAACAGAAAACCCTTTCGTCTTGCGGGTTTTCCGTCTTGCGAGGCATTCGTCTTGCGGGGTACCACTGTACTGTATAAGATAAAAAACAAATAAAATAAAGCCTACATACAGCAACAGTGTTTTGTGTTGTGTAGGCTCCTATTTGTTCTGTGCAAATGGCTTTAGATACCTATTAGGTCCATAAATTACTATATAGCATATATTCAACACAAAAAACAGCGGCAGTTTGTTGTTGACGAAGGACAGCTGGCCATATAAAGGGCCCCATTGCCTTCAGCAGCTTAGGGCCTCATCAAACTTAAATCTGGCCCTGCTCTCTAGGGAGAATATTGCACAAGTGGAAAACCAGTGCCGGAAAGACCTGCTCTCATGTTGCTACTCTCTAGACCTCTTGCAGAGGAGGCACATGTAGAAGCCATCTAAACTTATTTGGTGGTATTCAATTAAGTCATGGGTAGGCAAGCTAAGGCCCAGGGGCCGGATCCAGCCCAACTGCCTTCTAAATCCGGCCCGTGGACGGTCTGGGAATCCAAGTGTTTTTACTTGAGTAGAATGTGCGCTTTTATTTAAAATGCACCTCTGGGTTATTTGTGGGGCATAGGAATTCATCCCCCCCCCAACAAAATATAGTCCGGCCCCCCACAAGGTCTGAGGGACAGTGGACAGGCCCGCGGTTGAAAAAGGTTGCTGACCCCTGAATTGTTTCTCAGAGTAGATCCATTGAAATAAATTAACATGACTAAGGTCGGTCCAGTAATTTCAAAAGGTCTACCTGGAGTAAAAATGAGCTTAATAAACGGTTCAGGACCGCAATCCCTCAAGGACTGCCTCTTTCCATATGAACCTACCCAGACCCTGAGATCATCTTCTGAGGCCCTTCTTCATGCGCCTCCTCCTTGAGTGGTCTGGAGGGTGGCAACACAAAAACGGGGCCTTCTCTGCAGTGGCCCCCACCTGTGGAATGCTCTCCCCAGGGAAGTTCGCCTGGCGCCTTCATTATACACTTTTAGACACCAGGCAAAAATATTCCTTTTAAACCAGGCCTTTGGTTGATCCGATTTACATCCTATGCCCTTTTAAAATGTGGTTTTTTTGGGGAGGCGCCTATCGGGTTGTTGTTTCTATTTTTTAGGTATTTTGTGGTTTTATATCTTGATTATATTCTGTGAACCACCATAGGACCCCTGGGTATAGGGTGGTATATTAATTCAAAAAATATAATAATAATAATAATAATAATAATAATAATAATAATAATAATAATAATAATAATATACCACCCAATGTCATCATCACTAATCTAACTCAACACTCATCTATCACTTGAGGTTGTATTGCCGAACTGTTCACATTATTAAACATTCATTTATTCAAAACGTTTCTATCCTGCTTCTAAACCAGACGGAAGGGGGACACAATACTGCCAAAAATGCCAAGAATTTTTTATTATCTGTTTTCAAATGCATTAATGCAGAATCCAAAGAATTCATAACATTTATGTTGGTTGCAACCTGGCTGGATATTTTGCAACAGGGAAAAGCTGACCTCAGTTGAGACCTCTGGTATAAAAAATTATTGGAAACACTGCAGAACAGTTAACTCCAGTTCATTTCTTAAACGGTCAATCAAAACCAAACATCTTCCTTAGCATGGCATGACTTAATTTTTTTATATGCAGATAAAAGTAACTCTGTAAGAGCCAGGGTAGATAAAAATCAATGCTTTTTTTAAAAAATCAATTTTTTTGAATTAAATCAGGTTTTTTTTAAATTTAAATCAGATTTTTAAAATAAAATGCTTTTGGAGGAAAAATCTTTCTAAAGATAGTTTCTGTTTCAGTTACATTATAGTCCAAAGGCTATTCATCAGGAAACAAGGATTTGTTTTAGGTCTTCCATGTGTGCTAAAACTCAGTCTAAGGTTTTGTTTTTTAAAAAATAAATAAATCGTTTAACCACATCAGTTTACAAACATGGGTACATATGCTATAATGTTATTGTTTTAGTTAAATAAATTGTTATTAAGGAAATGGTTATTTTTCTCCTTCCAATAAAGCACAGCAGAAAAGTTGTCCAAATATAAACAGTTAACTTATTAAACCTCACAATAATTTCATAATCATCAGTCTATGTATTTCTAATACTAGAACCAAATCAGTAATTTTTAATATAACTGTAAAAACTACTCTGAAAATTTATTATTCCAAAAAGGAAACCTTCATCTGGTTGTAAATATTAAGATACCAGCAAGAATGAGTCTTTCTGTAAATAAATAAAAATAAATAAATCAAGTGTTACTGACTAGTGATTTAAATCAAGGCTTCCTGACTAGTGATTTAAATCGTGATCTGAATCGATTTGATTTGAATCAAGCCTACCCTGGCTGCATCAGCCCAATCTTGCAGGGTCAGGCCTGGGACAAGACAGCTTGTTGCTCCCTCTGCTTTTCAACATCGTGATCTATCACTACATCATGATGTTTGGCTGCTGATACAGTGGTGCCCCGCAAGACGAATGCCTCACAAGACGGAAAACTCGCTAGACAAAAGAGTTTTCCGTTTTGGAGGTGCTTCGCAAAACGAATCTCCTATGGGCTTGCTTCGCAAGACGAAAATGTCTTGCGAGTTCCTGCGGGTTTTTTCCCCCTTTCCCCCCTCTTTTTCTAAGCCGCTAAGCCGCTTATCAGCTGATCCGATAAGCTGATAAGCCGCTAAAAGCCGCTAATAGTGCTAATCCGCTAATTCGTCAATGGGCTTGCTTCGCAAGACAAAAAAAACCGCTAGACGAAGAGAATCACAGAACGGATTCTTTTCGTCTTGTGAGGCACCACTGTACGTCACAATTTTGAAAGGTTGGTTAAGGCCGATATCGCCCAGCCTTAATCCTAAACCTCTGCTGCCTTGCGGGATATCTTCGGGAGAAGAAAAGGCTAATTTGGAATGGAGCCCCTAAGATGGTTGGATGGTGCCTTGAAGGCCTCCTTCCAGAAACTCCTGCAGCCAACCTGGTGCCAAACGTTTTGCTCTGCTTTCTTTTGGACCACATCAGCAAGGCTGAGATGGAGGTCTTGTAATCTAGGCAGCCCATGATCTCCAGACACGCTGCCCAGGCTTGCGCCCCAGGAAGGTCTTAGTTGACCAAGACACCTTATATGTAGAAATGTAACACTCCATTGATGAGGGCAGCAGCTTTCGAGCTTAGAATCATAGAATCATAGAGTTGGAAGAGACCACAAGGGCCATCGAGTCCAACCCCCTGCCAAGCAGGAAACACCATCAGAGCACTCCTGACATATGGTTGTCAAGCCTCTGCTTAAAGACCTCCAAAGTAGGAGACTCCACCACACTCCTTGGCAGCAAATTCCACTGTCAAACAGCTCTTACTGTCAGGAAGTTCTTCCTAATGTTTAGGTGGAATCTTCTTTCTTGTAGTTTGGATCCATTGCTCCGTGTCCGCTTCTCTGGAGCAGCAGAAAACAACCTTTCTCCCTCCTCTATGTGACATCCTTTTATATATTTGAACATGGCTATCATATCACCCCTTAACCTCCTCTTCTCCAGGCTAAACATGCCCAGCTCCCTTAAATGAGCTTAAATGAGAAGAAAAGAAAAGCATCCCAACAAATCCAAGAGGGCTGCTTTTAAACTGCCAGAATGTATGAAAAAAGAAAAGAAAAAGTCCTTCTACTACTCAATTGTCCAAACCCCAGCATTGCTATTCCATAACGCTGTGTAGCAGTTTGATTTACAGGGCACTACACCGGCACATAAGTTCAGCAAAAACAAGTCGTAACTTACAGAGCAATGATTTAAAAATGGTGCAAATATCTCATAAATCATCTGAGTCGCAGCTGCTTCAAATGCTTCTCCCCTTTCTCCCGGCTGGAACAAAACTGTACGACAAGCCAAAGAAAGGCTGAAGACAAATAATGGCTTTGGAGAGAGCTGGAGGTGATTTGCCCAGAATATAAAAATAATTATAATAATTTATTATTTATACCCCGCCCATCTGGCTGAGTTTCCCCAGCCACTCTGGGCGGCTCCCAATCGAGTGTTAAAAACAATACAGCATTAAATATTAAAAACTGCCCTAAACAGGGCTGCCTTCAGATGTCTTTTAAAGATAAGATAGCTGCTTATTTCCTTGACATCTGATGGGAGGGTGCTCCACAGAGTGGGTGCCACTACCGAGAAGGCCCTCTGCCTGGTTCCCTGTAACCTCACTTCTCGCAATGAGGGAACCGCCAGAAGGCCCTCGGCGCTGGATCTCAGTGTCTGGGCTGAACGATGGGGGTGGAGACGCTCCTTCAGATATACAGGACTGAGGCCGAACTAGAGTCACTGCTGTTCCTTGGGCACACACATGCAATTACAGTGGTGCCCCGCAAGACGAATGCCTCGCAAGAGGGAAAACCGCTAGACGAAAGGGTTTTCCGTTTTGGAGGTGCTTCGCAAAACGAATTTTCTATGGGCTTGCTTTGCAAGACGAAAATGTCTTGCGAGTTCCTGCGGGTTTTTTTTCCTTCCCCCCCCCTTTCCCCAAGCCGCTAATCCGCTTAACAGCTGATCCGCTAAGCCGCTTAACAGCTGATCTGCTAATCCGCTTATCAGCTGATCCGCTAAGCCCGCTAAGCCGCTAATAGCGCTAATCCGCTAATCCGCTAATGGGCTTGCTTCGCAAGACGAAAAAGCCGCAAGACGAAGAGACTCGCGGAACGGATTCTTTTCGTCTTGCGAGGCACCACTGTACTTTGTCCCAGCATTATCTCTGTGATCAAAGAGGTTTGGTAAGATTTTAAACCCTGCAAGACCTGATTGCCAGATGAGCACACACTTCAATGGTAACGATTGTGCCAAACCATTGTTCTGCATGTCCCAGTGACCTCCTATCAGGGCTACTGTAATGTGCTTTATATGGGGCTACTCTTGAAGATGGTTCCAAACCAAGACCTTGTTGGTCAAAACGACCTCAATCTCCACCATCAGAATAGATAGATAGGTAGATAGGAAATCTAGAAAACCATTTCACAACTTTTCTGCCAAATACCTGAATCATTGGGCCGCAGACCAGTTTGAAAATCTCTGCTCCAGGAAGCTCGGTGTTATCCTAAAAGGATCTTTTCTCTCTTACCCTGAACACCTTTCTTTATTATTATTTATTAATAGATGAAGGGAACCAACCAACCAGGGGGAAGAGGAAGCTTAAGTCTTGCCTGAAGCAAAAAAGAAAAGAAAAGAAACTCTATAGTATCACCCACCCACGCAAGAAGGGATGGGGCAAGCTGTAGCCCTCCAGATATTGCTGGGCTCCCAGCAGCATGGCTGGTACAGTGGTGCCCCGCAAGACGAATGCCTCGCAAGACGGAAAACCCGCTAGACGAAAGGGTTTTCCATTTTTGAGCTGCTTCGCAAGACGATTTTCCCTATGGGCTTGCTTTGCAAGACGAAAATGTCTTGCAAGTGTTCCAATTTTTTTTTGCTTCCCCCCCCTTTTTCTAAGCCGCTAAGAGCCTTTTAGCCGCTAATCCGCTAAGCCTTTAATAGCCGCTAAGCCTTTAATAGCCGCTAAACCGCTAATAGCGCTAATCCGCTGATAGGGTTGCTTCGCAAGACAAAAAAACCGCTAGACGAAGAGGCTCGCAGAACGGATTAATTTCGTCTTGCGAGGCACCACTGTACTCAAGGAACCCTCAAATAAAACACAATTCAGACAGAATTTTTGTTTAAGGTTTTTGGCATAATTTTTAGGCCACAACTTTATTAATTACAGAATGTGAGTGGTTGCTTAAGCATTGGTTTGCGACTATCTGTTCCCACCTAGAGGTAGGAACAGAACTGACATCCGCAAACCTGCGAAAGTCAGTAAGGGAAAACATCTTGGGGAGAGAATGGAGCTGGGTGCCAGGCCCTCACCTTTCCCCAAATGCTCCCAGGGGCTCTTGCGTGGCCCTAGCCTCTTGACAGGGGTTCGGACAAGAGCATGGCGAGCCCCTGGATTCCTTTAACGGAATATTCTTGCAGCAGCAGCATTGGAGGGGCAGCCAACCATACCCCCTCCACCAACCAAATTTAACCAATGCCTAACCGCAACCTGGGACGCAGGTGGCACTGTGGGTTAAACCACAGAGCCTAGGACTTGCCAATCAGAAGGTCGGCGGTTCGAATCCCCGCGACGGGGTGAGCTCCCGTTGTTTGGTCCCTGCTCCTGCCAACCTAGCAGTTCGAAAGCACGTCAAAGTGCAAGTAGATAAATAGGTACCGCTCCGGCGGGAAGGTAAACGGCGTTTCCGTGCACTGCTCTGGTTCGCCAGAAGCGGCTTAGTCATGCTGGCCACATGACCTGGAAGCTGTACACCAGCTCCCTCGGCCAGTAAAGCGAGATGAGCGCCACAACCCCAGAGTCGTCACGACTGGACCTAATGGTCAGGGGTCCCTTTACCTAATCGCAACCTTACAAGTTGTGATGATTTGCTACGCAGTAGGCAAAAAAACCAAATGGCACTGGCCAATCAGCCTAATGGAAAAATTCCTACCAGGCCCCTGCCCCAAAGCAGACGACCCCATGCATAGCAAGGTCAACGCAAACAGCCCTAAATAAAGGGAGGGTGGGCGGGTGATCCGATGTGCGCAGCGAAAAACGGCGCAGCTCAATGCTGCGGGCAGGGAATAAATAGCCCCTTGGCCATCAATCATAAATTGCAACATCAAATTCTCCCCAACGACCAAGAGGTGCCCAATAAGATTCGTGGCCATCCAAACTAACCCGCCCAGCAATAGAGGGATGTCTTGTTTGCCCCCACCGCAACACGTGATCTCCATGAAGGAGAACACGCTTTCCCTAAGCCTGTTCTAGTCCTTCCCTTTCAGATCAGTTTATCCTATCCAGTCCGCTGTCTGCCGCCAAGCGGATAGCATAAGCACGGCAGAAGGTGCCTGTGGAGCTGCCGGCTCCAAACAACTCCCACAGCTAATCCAAGCCTAAACAAGCATGAACTCAAGCATAGAATTGAAGAGTTGGAGGGAAACCTTAGAGTCATCTAGTCCAACCCCCTGCAATACAGTGGTACCTTGGTTCTCAAACGCTTTGGTTCCCAACCTCCGAAAACCGGGAAGTGCTTCAGTTTTCGAACGATTTTTGGAAGCCAAACGCCCAATGCAGTTGTCGGCTATTGTTTCCGGGCCGCCTGCAGCAATCAGAAGCTGCGCCTTGGTTTTTGAACATTTCAGAAGTCAAATGGACTTCCGTAATGGATTAAGCTTGGTGCTTTTGTTTTCGCTATTATTTTGCGTTTTTGAGGCTTTTTCAGTTCATTTGTTTTTGTGACTGTGTGGAACCCAGTTCAGCTACTGACTGATTGTGTGATTGCGGAAATGGATAAAAGCCCCTCAATCCAAACAATGACAAACATCAGTGCAGGTAAGAAAAATAAGAATTTTAATTTTTATCATCTACAATACTGTCTTATTTATTTCATAGTACAGTACATTGATTATTGCTTTCATTTTATGGATCAGTGGTCTCGTTAGATAGTAAAATTCATGTTAAATTGCTGTTTTAGGGGTTGTTTTTAAAAGTCTGGAATGGATTAATTCGTTTTCCATTACCTTCCATGGGAAAACACGCCTTGGTTTTGGAACACTTTGGTTTTGGAACGGACTTCCAGATAATTAATAATAATAATAATAATAATAATAATAATTTATTATTTATACCCTGCCCATCTGGCTGAATTTCCTAAGCCACTCTGGGAGGCTTCCAATCAAGTGTTAAAAACAATACAGCATTAAATATTAAAAACTTCCCTAAACAGGGCTGCCTTCAGATGTCTTTTAAAGATAAGATAGCTGCTTATTTCCTTCACATCTGATGGGAGGGTGTTCCACAGGGTGGGTGCCACTACCGAGAAGGCCCTCTGCCTGGTTCCCTGCAACCTCACTTCTCGCAGTGAGGGAACCGCCAGAAGGCCCTTGGAGCTGGACCTCAGTGTCCGGGCTGAACGATGGGGGTGGAGACGCTCCTTCAGGTATACAGGACCGAGGCCATTTAGGGCTTTAAAGGTCAGCACCAACACTTGGAATTGTGCTTGGAAACGTACTGGGAGCCAATGCAGATCTATTAAGTTTGAGAACCAAGGCATCACTGTACAGGAATCTCAATTAGATCATACATGACAGATGGCCATCCGATCCCTACTCAAAAACCTCCAAGGCAGGAGAGTCCACCACCTTCTGAGGGAGTCCATTCCACTGTTGAGCAGCTCTTAGTGTCAGAAAGTTCTTCCTGGTTTTTAGTTGGAATCTCCTTTAACTTCCAAAGTCTAAACAAGATAGCCCAGTATTACTGTTCCTATATCAAAGCAAGATGGAGTGGTTTGATTAAGGCCACCAATCGAGTTTTTGAAAGAGGAGAGAGGAATGCAGAGACCTCTCTGGTTTGCACCCCAGATTTTTATCCACCCTCTCCCTACACAATACAGTTGAACCTCCTGGAACATCTCTTATTTACAGCAGATTAAAAGAGAGGTTCTGTCATCTGCTTGACATCTGATCACCTGTACCACTAGGCTCAGATGGAACAGTATGCCCCTCCTCACGCATTGAGCATCCTTCTAGTGAGAAGGTGAAGAAAGGTTCCATCATCTCAAGGCCACCCCCCCCCCCCGAGATCCTTGTCTTTATTTAAGGCTCAAAGCGCTTCCTAGAAAGTTTGCTGCTTGCCCTCTTTTTATCAGTCCTGGTGCTATTAGGAGCAGTTTGACACACACCCAATCAGCAAAGAAGTACCGTATTTTTTGCTCTATAAGACTCACTTTTCCCCTCCTAAAAAGTAAGACTCACATTTCCCCTCCTAAAAAGTAGGGGGAAATGTGTGTGCGTCTTATGGAGCGAATGGAGGGATCACTGCTTTCGCTGCGCAGCGATCCCTCTTGTTGTTCTGGCTTCTGAGATTCAGAATATATTTTTTCTTGTTTTCCTCCTCAGAAAACTAGGTGCGTCTTATGGTCTCGTGCGTCTTATAGAGCGAAAAATACAGTATTTTCCTGCTGCTTGTCTACACATTAGGAAAAAACTCCACCTGGTTATAATTCCTGTGCACTAGGTTGCTGTTAAGGTTGTCAACCATTCTTCCAGGTCCTGCTTCTATGCATTTAACAGCAACATGATTTGCAGCCATTAGCAGGTGAGAATGTTTACGCTCATGCCCTAAAACAAAGGTTTGCTGATTTCTGCAAATGAAGCAAATGCTAAAAAAGAACGATGACCCATTTAGTCCAGCATCGTGTGGTCAACCTATGGAAAACCCACAAGGAAGATCTGAGCACAGGAGCTTTATCCCCTCCTGTGGCATCCAGAAACTGGAATAATAGAAAGGAATAGGATCAAGCGAGGCTGTTTTATTTTGGTCAGCTGGGAGACGTTAACTGGCAAGAATGCTTACGCCCTTGCTGTTCTCCTTTTTAAAGGAAAAGTATTGCAAAAGTGTTTTTTGGGACGCGGATGCCGCTGTGAGTTAAACCACAGAGCTTAGGACTTGCTGATCAGAAGGTCGGTGGTTTGAATCCCCGTGACAGGGTGAGCTCCCGTTGCTCGGTCCCTGCTCCTGCCAACCTAGCAGTTCGAAAGCACGTCAAAGTACAAGTAGATAAATAGGTACCGCTCCGGCGGGAAGGTAAACGGCGTTTTCCGTGCACTGCTCTGGTTCGCCAGAAGCAGCTTAGTCATGCTGGCCACATGACCCGGAAGCTGTACGCCGGCTCCCTCGGCCAATAAAGCGAGATGAGCGCCGCAACCCCAGAGTCGGCCACGACTGGACCTAATCAGGGGTCCCTTTATCTATTGCAAAAGTAACAAATTGGGTTGTTTTCTTCTGGTCAGCTGGCAGCTCTGGTTGTTACTGTCAACGAACAGGAGCACATCTGAGAAAACTGAAACGCTGGCCTGCCAACCATTTCACTGCGTAACATTCCCTCTTGCAGCATGGCAACCCACCCACTTCATGACTCACTGTCTTAGGTTATTAGGGATTGCATAAATTTAAAAAAGGCAGAGAGAAACTGTCTCTGATTCTGGCATAAAGAGCAGGAGGTTCTTCTCTTCCTGGGTCAGGAAAAACAGGATGAAAGTCCATCAAACAGCACAGTTTCCAAAACCAAGGATTCGCTGCCGCATCCAGAGGTGGTCCAAGCAACATACTTAACAGTACCAATGTAGCTGTATGGGCCCCAAGATGTGTACCTCACATGCATCACAAAGCCACATGGTTTCTGGGCACAACTAGCCTACTGTGCATAAACAAGATTTAAAAGCCTGAAACATGCTTCAAGACAAGTTGCTGGAAACATACAATTCAGCATGGTCCGTTGCTCATTTTGGGATGCCAAGCAGTTACAGAGTCCCCTCGCCCAAGTTCTCAAGCATGTTGTTACTGTACGTTAACAGACTATTATTGGCCAGCTTATTGTCAGGACGCTGAGATTTATTTAGAAGCGTCCCTTCTACACAGAGAGAGAGAGAGAGAGAGAGAGAAACGTTGCACTGAGTTGGGCAGAGGCACCCAAAGGGTTGCCAACAACTTTCCTCCTGGCCCTGCTTGCTCGTCTCTTGCAATGCCCAAAGCTTTTAAGGTGGCAAGGTCCACCGCCCATCCGACCCACTTATCTCCCTGTCAGAAGAGGAATTGGGGAGGGGGAAAGAGAGTCACCTGCCTAGCTGTTTGGCGCCAGATTGCTTCCTGAAGAGGTCCAGGAGGAGTTTGGATAAAATGTCTGAAAGGAGACCATTCCAGACCCTTCAAGTGTCCCTATTTTCCAGGGACAGCCCCGGATTTACAGAATCTGATTTGATGCCAGAACGTCCCTATTTTCATCAGAGAAATGTCATCGAGGGTATGGGGTTATGGGACCCCCCGGACCAAGGAGATAAGAAATTATACTGGCTGGGGCAACCTACTAAGATGGGCAGGCAATTATTATTATTATTATTATTATTATTATTATTATTATTATTATTATTATTTGCCTGCCCATCTTACTAGGTTGCCTTAATAAGTTTTTATAAGTGCTGTAAGCTGTCCAGAGTGGCTGGGAAAACCCTGCCAGATGGGTGGACATAAATAAAATAATAATAATAATAATAGTTAATTGAATAGGACGTTCCTATTTTTACCGGAGAAATGTTGGAGGGTATTGTCATTCCAGGGTCCCACTTCCAGGCAGCCTCCCTCCGGGTGCGCCTCTCGCCCTGCTACACTCCAGCCAAAGCTAGCCTGGTCTTGCCATTGCCACACACGCGTCAGGGGCCCCACTGCTTTCGCACGAGCCAAGGGGCTCCCGAATTCGACGCGTTGGGGGGCGTCGCCTCCTCCCTCCCTCCCTCCAACAGCGGCAGGGAGGAGGACTCGGACTCGGCTATTTATAGGCGCTCTGCTGCTGCGCCCGGCCGGTCCCCGGTGGTGACCGCGGGATGTTTTGGCCACATATGGCTTGGCGGGCTGCCGCCGGGTCTCTCGGACATAGGTGGGGTTCGGGGGGGTGTCCCAAGCCGGAGGGGGGCCCCCAGGCCTCCCCCCGCCCCGCCCCGCCCGCCTCTGTACCTGCTGCCGCCTCCCAGGCCGTGGCCCTGCCGAGCGGTGCGCCAGGAAGACGCGCGCCGACTGCCGCCGAGACGCGCGCCGGGGATAGGCGCGCTCTTAAAGTTGCGCAGGAAAGGAGAGCCCGGGGGGGGGGGGGACTCCTCCCGCCGCCTCTGTCAGTCATGCGGCCCAGAGGATGGCGGAAGGGGAAGGCCGCCCACCCCCACCGACTGGCTGGCAGGCAGGCAGGATCCACCGAGGGAAGAAGGGTGGCTCTTCTTCCCAGCCCCCGGGGGTGGGAAGAGGCAAGGAGAGCCTGGAGAGGGCGATTCCACTGTGGATCGCTGGCGGGGAGGCGAGATCCGCCTCTTATTACCTGGGAGCATGGGCGTAGCTAGGATTTATGGGGGGGGGCAGGACACCCACCTGTCATCATCCTCTGTCTAGCAAATTCGGAAGGAAATGTCTCCCCAAGTTGTTTTAAATGTTGTTTTGACTCCAACGGCGCAGAAGAATCTGTCCAAAGCACTCTACGATTTCTGCTTTTAGTTAAGTGCCTTGATTTATTTGCTCGATTTAGATTTGCCCCCCTTGCCTACGCCCATGCCTGAGGACAGTGGCGTAGCGTGGGTTGTCAGCACCCGGGGCAAGGCAAGTAATTTGCGCCCCCTAACCCGTGGATTTGCGCCCACTAACCCCAACCCCCAGATGTTGCGCCCGGTGCGTCATGTGCTTAATTACGCGGGGATTACCTGCCCCACCACCCCCAAATGTGCTCTTCAACTTGGCACCCCTGCTGGGGAGGGTATACCCACCCATCAAAGCAACAAATCGCCCCGGGAGCAACAGATCTCTATCTCTCTCTTCCCCGCCACTTTTAGGGGTTCACAGAATGGCAACCGCGTGGTCGAGCCTTTCTATGCCGCAAATCGTAAGTGTGCAAAGGGGCGTTTAGAAAAACCGGGAGAAACGCACGTGGTTCCGGGAAGACAATAAAAACACAGAAGTGGCTATTTAACTCCTTGAAGGGAGGAAAAAAACAGCCGCGGAGTTTGTCGTTATCCGTGTAACCTCTAGGGGCGCCATTCCCCCTTTTTCCTTTCTGCTCCTGTGGCTTTTAAGTACTGTACAGTTGAATAAAATACAATAAAGGGCTTCTGTAAAAGTGCAGAAAAAATCCATTCCTGCATATTCCATAAGTTTTTGTATCCATTCTACATTTGTTGGGACTTCTGCTTCTTTCCACTTTGGGGCAAGTAGCATTCTTGCTGCGGTAGTCGCATACATAAATTTCGATACCATTTAGGTAGTTCTGTACCTATAATTCCCAAAATAAAAGCTTCTGGGTCCCGTTCCCCCCCCCAAGTTATTTTAAACATCCTTTTCAATTCATTATATATCATTTCCCAGTAAGCTTTAACCTTACTACATATGCAAGGTAGCAAGTGGTGCAGGCAGGAAGGAACACACTTACCTGAGAGGAAGTCCCTTTGACCTGCTTCTGAGTAGGCCAAGTTGTTGGGTGTGTTAGTCAGTCAGGACCACAGGGCAGATTTTCCTTTACTCACCTGAGAGGGGAGGAATGTTTGTAAGAGAATGACAGACCCACCAGAAAAGTCACACAATGTGCTATTGTCCCTTCTGAGACCGGTTGTCACAATCTGGCAAAAGCTTCACCACTAGAAAGCAAATGACACAGATCCACTGCTTCCCCAGAAGTGCATCTCCCTCCTCCGTTAGAGCAGCGATGGACTAAGAGCGTATCACCTGCATGGGTTATAGAGCTGATAGCAGGATTGATGATCGCTGAATCGTATTGTTAGCTAGACATGGAAATGAAGTCCAGTCCAAATAGCAGCAGACTTACAACACCCCCAAAATATAGGGAAGAGGGAAGAAAGCAGAGCCCAGGTGTTTTCCTTATTTCTTCTGGAAAGAGGGAGTGGGTTTTATGAAGGGTCCATGGGCGAGTTTTTTTAGATGAGCAACACGACTGTTGATCTGAAATACAATGGAATGCAAGAACAGCAAACAACTCCCATAGGTATGGAACCATAGAGGGCCACAAAGCACAAAACAGATTTGGAAAATGTGGCTTTTGGGAAGCGGTGCATAAGAGCCCAGAGCAAGAACTTTGAGCCAGGGATGGTCCTGAATCAAGTTTCTCAGAAAGGGTAATAGCGCCCCCTGGTGAACTGCGCTTGCCTCAACTGAGCATAGAATGCTTTGGTTCACTTGTCCTGTAGGAGAGCCAGTACGGCTTCATAAAAATTGCCTGTATTCTTTGTAGAGGAGAGAGATAAGTGTAATAATAAGATAGATCATGGGAGTCACTCCACTCTTTCAAGATCAGCAGGAGACCCTCTAGTAATATATGCATTTTCATGCACAATTCACCATATTATTTGCAATTTTTTTGTACACATTACTTGGCTGGAGAATTTGGGGGAAAATGTGCACAGTAAAATAAATTCACACAAAAATACTGATCATTTTTTCAAGATGACTTTTTTGGAGGGAGAGAAAAACAATTTGCAAACTGATGTGGAAATGTGGAGAACTTGAAGAATAGGAAAATGAGAGAGTGAGAGAAACAGAAATTGACAGATTTGCCCACCGCCCGTAGTGGTCTTATAGGAAAATTTACAATTGCTGAGTGGTATGTGATTATATGGTGCTGGAGGAGACTCTTGAGAGTCCCATGGACTGCAAGAAGATCAAACACATCCATTCTTAAGGAAATTAGCCCTGAGTGCTCACTGGAAGGACAGATCGTGAAACTGAGGCTCCAATACTTTGGCCACCTCATGAGAAGAGAAGACTCCATGGAAAAGACCCTGATGTTGGGAAAGATGGAGGGCACAAGGAGAAGGGGACGACAGAGGACGAGATGGTTGGATAGTGTTCTCGAATCTACAAACATGAGTCTGACCAAACTGCGGGAGGCAGTGGAAGACAGAAGTGCCTGGCGTGCTCTGGTCCATGGGGTCACGAAGAGTCGGACACAACTAAACGACTAAACAACAATAACAACAACAACAACATGTGATTATAATTCATGCTCAAAGCATGCGTGGCTACAATGCACCTATGCCTTTTCTGCATGTGTGCATAATCCTTTCTTGGTGAGTGTCAAATCCCACGGCCTTTAGAAATCGACGCAGAGTGGGAGGAGCTCCTCAGGACTGGGATTTTGAGGAAAGAGGGATCTTGGGAGAGTTGAGAGTTATGTACTGAAGTTCTCACCCTGGGCCAGCAGGGGGATACTGTAGATAGTTTTCACTCAGGTCCACATATGCAAATAAGGAATAGAAAGTGACGTTCAGTGATTGGATAGTTACAGAAAGTTGTTACTGTTGCTTTGTAGTGGAGCTCTATATAAGCAGGCTGGCTGAACCCTTCAGTTCAGTTCTGTTCTGGCCTGTGAATAAACAAGAGCTGTTTGAAGAATTGCTGTGTCGTCTGATATGTTCACCCACAACTTAACATTGAGAACTCATAATTCCTTCGTATCTCTTGTGACTGCCTCTCATTAGTGAGGAACCTAGACAGAAGACTGCTCTGTTTCCAAACTGCTTTAATGATTTTGTGCATTTGGGACACAAATATTTCACATCCATGTTGGCTCCAGTAAGGTCCATGTTATGAATGCCATCTTGGATATTTCTGGCTTCGCACCCTTATCGCAACACCACAGGACTAGAACCATGCTCTAGAACTATCTCCTTCGTTCTAGAAGCATTGGTGAATACCCGGAGCAGTGGAGTCTGCAGGGAGGGTTGTTGGCAGGGCGAAAGAGAAATGGGTATACTTGATCAGGGTCTTGGCTACACCCTTTTCTATTACCTAACACAGCACAACTTTTTGCATGACTTGAATGACTGAACTCCCCCCGATGTTCTTTCTGAACTGCCTCTGACTCCTTCTACCTGCCCATTTTGGATCTGACTTCCCTTTTAAAAACAAACAAAGAAACAAACAAACAAACAAACCCTGTTCTGCACGAAGTGCTAACATCACCCAGAGTTCTTCAAAAAGAAACTTGCTAATAGATTTTGCAAGGGCCAATGAGCGGGACAGGAGATAGCGATCGAGGCTTTTTTATACAGTATGCTCTTCTTGACCAATGAGAGTTCCTGAACAGACAGTGGAAACCCCACTTCCTCTGCTAGGTGCAAAAAAGCAAGTGTTCGAGTCAAGCAGCCCTCGTCTCTTTGCTGGTTACTCTAGGAAGGTAGAAATGGTGTCCGTTGGGTGGAGGAAAATGGCTCTTTTTTGCTGTCTTCTTCTCTGCAATGTGGCCAGGACTTCAGCTGGTAAGATCAGAAAACAGCTTTAGTATTCTCCCATGGCATTTGCAGGTGTGTGTACAATATTGGGTGTTTACACACAATGCACTTAAAGCACATTTAAAATGCTGTACATGGGGTTCCCCCCCAATAATCACGGGAACTTTAGTTTCTTAAGGGTGCTGGGAATTGCATCTCTGTGGTGGATAAGCTACAGTTCCCATGATTCCTTAGGGGAAGCCATGCACTTTAAATGTATGTTTTGTACGCAGCCATTATCAGTTGAGACCACTACTTTTTAATTAAGTCTAAGAAACAGGGTTGCACTGGGTGGAGAGTGTGTGCGATTGAATCAAGGACTGTAACACCCTTGTGAAAGAGAGGCTGTTGCAAGGTTTCTTAGTGGCAGTTAGGTCAACTTTAGATTTTCCAGTGTTTTATCTGAAAACGGGATTACAGACGCCAGCTGTTGCTCCTTTGCAAACCCTCTGAGACAGAGGTTCAGCACGTAGAACTCCCTTCCCATGACATCTTCCATGCATGGAAAACTTCTTTTGCTAAATAGCTGGATGCCAGGCTGCGCTTAAAGGTTCAAGATCTGATCTGAAAACTTAATGTTAAGTGGGAGGGGGGTGTTGGTTTGTTTTTGTTTTTATTGTGCATTTTGTGTTCTCTTATTTTCATTTTTATGTTGTGAATTGGTCTGTGATCTTTGAATGAAGGGCAGGATACTAATGATGATGATGATGATGAGGTTCTCTCCTTATTCAGACATGAATGCACAGAAAAAGCAGAGTCTCACAAAATGCCTGCTGTTAGATAAACCGAAATCTCTCTTTTTCCATTGTGGTTTATATTCTGAGTAGCGAAAAAGCTAAGGGTGTTTTTCCCCCTCCTGATATTTTATTAACACTGGTGTGTGGGGTGTGTGTGTGTTGTTTTAGGTGTTTCTCAAAGCTATTTACTGTAAAATGAATATGCATCTGTTTTCAACATTTCTGGAAGGAGCTGCACTGATGTACATGGAACTGTATTTTTAATACTAGCAGTGGGATGCCAGCCAAAGGGTGGGAATATTTGAGAAATTGCCCAGCTTGGCATTCAGAGTGAAAAAGAAAAGGGGGACAGAAAGAGAAGACCATGGAAGAAGATGGACCTACTAACTAACTGCTGCTATCACAGTGACCACTGTGAATGAACACATCATTCATGTGCCATTCTCAGTTCCCCATAGGCATCCAGTTATCCAGTTGGCTTCAGTAGGTTGTGAATGTGTGTGAAATTTCAAACCACTTCCCCTCTCGCTCTTTACAATGTGCATATAGCCTTCTCTGCTGGGAATGTGCGTGGAATTCGGAACCACTTCCTCTTTTGCTCTTCCTCTATTGCATTTATGTCTATCCCTAACAGAGCTCTACACACATTCTGAAGTGCGGTAGATTATTTATTTCATTCCATTTATGAAATGCTTTCTACAAGCAAATCTCAAATCAACGCCACAATAAAAGCATCAAGAATTTTAAAAAAATCAAGTCCAATGCACATGCAGACTGGGATAAACGTCTCCACTTGAGTGATTTGGACACATATTCACAGCGTGCAACATTCAGACACACTTGCTGAGTGAATAGCGCAACGTAAGAGTGTGTATCCCCCCCCCATGTACTGTGCATGCTAAGTGACCCCCCTCCTGGCATTCATGGACACATGGCAAATGTCTGGAGGAAGGGGCTTTGCACATAAACCTGTACATTTGAAAAACCCCTCCCTACAGATGTTTGCATTGTGCACACAGATGCCAAGGGAGGGGCTGCTCAGCATGTGTGGTGTCATGTTTGAGGCTACTCAGTGCGTCCCTGCTTTTGTGTGCAGCTAGTTCACAGAGCCTAGGGCTTGCCGATCAGAAGGTCGGCGGTTCGAATCCCTGCAACAGGGTGAGCTCCCGTTGCTTGGTCCCTGCTCCTGCCAACCTAGCAGTTCGAAAGCACGTCAAAGTGCAAGCAGATAAATAGCTCCAGCGTTTCCGTTCGCTGCTCTGGTTCACCAGAAGCGGCTTAGTCATGCTGGCCACATGACCCGGAAGCTGTACGCCAGCTCCCTTGGCCAATAAAGCAAGATGAGCACCGCAACCCCAGAGTTGGTCACGTCTGGACCTAACGGTCAGGGGTCCCTTTACCTTTATACATGCATGTATCACCTGATTTCTTTAGCCGTGATAAATCTCTACTTGTAGTGATCACGTGGTTAATATGAAGGTATGAACCGGCACGTACTGTTCAAGGGAGAGAAACTGCACAATTTTTACCATGCATTAATCCAGACAATTGCTTTTTTTTCATCACACAGTTGCAAAACCAGGACTTTGTGGGTTGCACCGTGTTACACACCAGTTACACTGCCAGAAACTTGACCTATTGTTTAAATGCACTGCCGTATCAAGCTTTCCTCTGGAGAAAGTTTGCAGTTTTGACACTCTCTTGTCGTGTCCTCTGAGTCAACTGCTGATTGCAGAGTAACGATAAACCACAGAGTGGGTTTTAACTGTGAGAGAAAGGAAGAAGCTGATGGTTCCCCTCCTCATACGACATCAGCTTTGAAAGCTGTCAGTTTTTCAGTCTGAGTTCGCCAAACAGCAAGCTTCTTCAGTAAAGTTGGAGGCACCAAAAGGTAGATTTTGGTGGTGTTGGGACTACAGGTGGTGGCCATTTTGCAAGAGAGTTGCGTTGCTGACCCCCGCGAGCATCAGCAGAGAGCCCTCTACCCCCGCTCTGCCCCCTTTTCTGTCCACTTCTGGGGTCGGTGCAATGCACGTGCGCACGGTCTCACATCAAACCAGCCATTGCCTGTACAGAGGTACCTTGGGTTAAGAACTTAATTTGTTCCGGAGGTCCGTGCTTAACCTGAAACTGTTCTTAACCTGAAGCACCACTTTAGCTAATGGGGCCTCCTGCTGCTGCTGTGCCGCCGCCACGCGATGTCTCTTCTCATCCTGAAGCAAAGTTCTTAACCCGTGGTACTATTTCTGGGTTTGCGGAGTCTGTAACCTGAAGCGTCTGTAACCTGAAGCGTCTGTAACCCGAGGTACCACTGTATTTCAAATGAATGGCAAGCTAGCACCTTGGGCAAACCCACAAAGCCCTGTGTAGTTAAAAACAAAACAAACAGCTCTGGGCCACATTTCTCTCACAAAACTATTTGCCTGGTTCGCAGGGGCTGACTCCAATTGTAATTTGTGTTGTGGTCAAATTTGCCCCCGCTTTCATTCAAATGATGAATACATTTCCAAAATAGGGAGGTGGAGGTGTGAAATTCCAAACCTAGCTGATATGTCACAAGGTTATTTCCATGTGTCAGCTGGACAAAATTTCTAAATAATTATTTATTTGTGAATTTTGCTTGTACAGGTAGCAAGAGGCATTTGCCTAATTCAGCCATAAAACCTGGATCTCCTATCACTGTCAAGACCAACGACCCAGGAGTTCAGAGAGCTGCTAGGTTTGGTGTTTACAGATACAACAACAGTTCAAATGACATCTTTCTATTCAGAGAATTTCGCATAAACAAAGCCATGAGGCAGGTAAGGAAACTCCGGCTGTTATGGCAACAAATTCAGCAATGAAACGAAACCTGTCATTTTCTGGTGCCAATGCGAGATGAAATATTCCCGTAAGTCACCTCACACTCAGGTGGAAATATCACTGCAGTGCGTCTGAAAGTCACACTGTTGAAGTGAGCTATTATGACTTGCATCTTGGTTCAGCTGCTGCTCTGCTGATGGCTAAATAAGCCCTTCTGGAAGGTCTACATTTCTCCTGCAACCACAAAGAACGCCATCTTCTGGGCTGCCACCACCCTGAGCTTCTGCAGGCCCCTTCTGTTGATCTTGACACCAGAGAAAGTTGATAGGGAAGGAGACAGTCTTTCAGGTATTTGTGGCCTGAGTTGTTAAGGGCTTTAATCACTAACATGAACATCTTGAATTAGGTGTAGAAAAGAACTGGCTGCAACCAATGCAGCTGTTTTAAGAGGTTATATATGATCCAAATGGAACCCCAGCTAGTAACCTCGCTGTTTCATCACCTTCTCCCAATGTAGTCTCTGGTCAAACAGGTTTAAGAGGTTTTTGTCCTTCAAAACCAATAATCAGAGATAAGAGTAGGATGAATATACAAGCAACAGGCACCAACATGCCTTAGCAATATGCCTCCCACTTGGGTGGGGTGGAAATATAAGGCCTTTGAAAAAACTGTTATCTTCCCTTCCTGCTCCCCCGGTATATAAAAAGTTCCCTCTATCTCTTCAATTTGCCTTACTATGTCTGGTTTAGTGAAAATTGTTCTCTCTAGGTTGTGAGAGGGGTGAAATACAAAATCGATGTTGATATCTGCCGGACAGTATGCAGCAAAAGGATACATCCCGAGCCCGACTTGGACAGATGTGATTTCCAGAGGAAAAAGACACTGAGACAAGTAAGATGAGTTCAGATTTCTCATTGGTTTCCTAATGGACTAATGTGGAATGTTACGGGGACTCAGCTACATTAGTAAAGAAAAAGCGTTTTAAATGCATTAGAACACTGTGACACCAGATTGCGCTGTGGAGTTCTGCCTTTTGGCAACGTGATTTCACATTACGAGGTTTACAACACGTTTTCCTGAAATTCCCCCCATGTGTTTAGATTCAGCCAGGATCTGATGTGCTATCCATATTGCAGGGAGGCCAACTTGAATAAAATGGGGCGGGAGGAGGTAGGCCCTGCCCCACATAACTGAACACATTATGTGGTGCAACACATCATTTGAATGGCACTGCCCATCAACTTTGAGAGACCTGGCCTCCTCAAATATTTTATTAGGGGAGCCAAAGGGACCTTGGCCCCTAGGAATGGACTCCTATGCATATTGGTATCTCTTCACTGGTGCCTTAGCTGCACCCATCTTTATCAATGTTCATGAGTCTAGAAGTGCAAACATTATATTTATAACTTAAATGTAGGTAAAATAAGCATAGTGACCAATATAAAATGAAAAAAACCAAAACCCTGAAGGGCAGCAAGCTGGGGAAGGCCGGTTTATGTCATAACCAAATTTGCTGGTTTTTAAGATGCCACAATAAT
Source organism: Podarcis vaucheri (assembly GCF_965113315.1). Taxonomy (NCBI): domain Eukaryota; kingdom Metazoa; phylum Chordata; class Lepidosauria; order Squamata; family Lacertidae; genus Podarcis; species Podarcis vaucheri. The sequence continues at coordinate 35,243,019 of NC_138755.1, read as the reverse complement.
TTGTTGTTTTTGCTGCTGCAATAAACTGACATACCTACTCCTGGGAGTGATAAATGGGGCAGTGGGGAGAACCTATTGTTCTCCAGATGTTGATGGACACAGATTCCCCATCCCAGTTATAATTCAATAAGTTAATAAGGGAAGCCACGTGTAAAAAAACCACACTGTAGATTTCAAACTCTCTCTCTCTTCAGGAAACACTTTTCACATTGACTGGTGTGCTGCAGAACTCATACACATGGCAAAGAGGGCCAGAGAACATGATTGGTTCATGCAGCACACAAGCCAAGGTGGTTGGATTATTCATTGCATAAATGTATCGCATGCGAAATTCATGTTGGGGAGAGAGCTGCAATTCTTACCTCTCCAAGGTCCTGAAGGTGCAAATTTTGTTGCATGTTGGGAACCTTAATGCCCGAGAGCCTTGACATTACCTTCCACCTTCAAATCTGGGAGCTTTTTAAAAAATAAAGTGGTACCTTGGAATGCGAATGGAATCCTTTCCGGAAGTCCGTCCAACTTCCAAACATTCGGAAACCAAGCCGCGTAAGCCACGTCGGATGTTCAGGTTCCAAAGAACGTTTGCAAACCAGAATTCTCACTCCCAGGTTTGTGGCGTTGGGGACCAAAATGTTCGACTCGCAAGGCATTTGCGAACCAAGATACGCCTGTACCTTTCACAGAATACCTTAGGTAATGTAAGAAGCACTGGGCAATGTGAGAGGAACCTATACTATGGCTCCTTCCCAGTGCTATTTTTCCTAGAAAAAGAGGGTCCAGAACTCTCTGGTTCTTTTATAACGGCAATGGTGCCCACCTAAGAGGTGTCAGTACGGAGTTCCAGCAAGTTCTGGCTTTAAAAAGCCCTGCTCCATCCTATTTCTGCATTAGTTATGTTGCGCCCAGGCCTGATATCAGCACTAGACACCTTCTGACACCTGCCCTGAGCCTCTAAGCCTCTACCCCCACCCACCAAGCAGTGAGCGGCTGCAAATGGCCATGATGAATTTCCCACAATGCTCTGGGGTGACTGCGTAGGAGAAAGTTGTACAAGGGCACTGTGGGAAATTTGAAATGGTTGCTGCTGGTGGTCAATCGGGCAGGCTCTACTGATGTAGGGAAACGAAGCCACAGAAGGCGCTTTGTCAAAGGCGTGTGGCCTTCGTTGCTCTCCTGTGGCCTGGGACCTCTAGCCCTGCGCAACATGAGAAGTCGTGCAGTAGTGGCAACATCATGAGAGCAGCGAGAGGCTCTTCCCTTGCTGATGCAGAATCTTTCCCCACGTAATCTATGAGGCTTATCAGATAGCGAAAGCACTACAAGAAAGGCTGTCGTTTCCTAAGCCAGAGCATTGCAAGAGGCCTCTGTCCTTTATCACGTTGGGCATGAGGCCAGAGTAGGGAGTTGCGCATGAATGTTGCAGGAGCTGCGGCCACATCTCCTTGCCTTGGGGTTGTCAAAGAGGAAGGTGGAATAACTGTGAGCTCCTTTTTGAAATACCTGCTCAGGATATTGAACAAGCCATCGGATAATGACACAGGTCAGCTTTCTAGATTTCGACACTGGGCTGATTTTAACATTCTTCTTTCTCCTTTCCCCCCTTCTCAGACATTCAGATGCTATTTTGAAGTTTGGATCACCCCCTGGCTGCATCAAGTCGAAGTCCCAGTCTCCCTCTGTCAATAACCTCCCCCTAATACAGGCAATGGACTCTGTTTTTGTAAATGTTGTTCTGCGACAAAATCATCAGTAAAGATGTTGGTCTGTAAAGAATTGTATGTGGTTTTATTGGGTTGTTGCTGATTAATTCTGCACCCTAGAGGTGAAGTCGGGCAAATGCTGGGGTGGGGGAGAAACTGCAGAACGTGTGGCACAACTGAAGGAAGTAGGTTCAGTGCAGCTAAAAGCAAATACACCAAACAGGGCAGGGGTCAAGCAAAGGACTAAACAGGCAGCGCACCAAGGAGATATACGGTAAGCAAGTGCTGTTAACCATTCTGCCAGCGGCTGCTTCCTTTTACAAGGGCTAATAGAAGACTGAAGGTTACATCACACGCAAAATATATTATACATGTGACGGGAGAAGACTTGTGTTTTGAAATGTGGTTCTGCCTCATAACTCAATAAAAAAGATATGCTTTCGTAGATTTTCACGGGTACAGGAATGCAGGTTTTGGTGTCTTCGGGTGTCTTCCCGTGTAAGAGTCGGGGTGTCTGTGCGACGTTTCGACGAGGTCTCACTCGTCATCTTCAGGCTGGTGCTTTCGGCTTCTTGTTACTGGAACAGAGCAGAGTCTGGTGTTTGAGTTCCTATAAAATACTGTTGAGGGGTGTGGTGTATAGCCTCCAACGTTCTGGGCAAAGAGGAAGTTCCTAGATTAGTGTGCCTTTTCTTCTTTTGTTCCTTAATTACTTGAGGGATATCTTGGGTGATTTCATGAGTGATATTCAGAATATCACTGGGTGGGTCATTAAGTGTAGATTAGTTGCTAAAGCTTTCGTGTCTTGACCTCTTGAGCTTGTGAAGAGTTTTTCTGAGAAGATGGCTGTGCTGCATTTAGTTGTGCTCTGGCTTGGCTTCGTGTATAGGGGCGAGCTATGGTTTTGTGCCTTGTGCCAGCCAGATCTGTGTAGGGATTGCAGGGGGGTGCAGCATCCGGAGGTGCCACTATAGTTTGGCTACTGGATGGAGTCTGTAATATGTCTGTGGAGAGGGTCTGGGTTTGGGTCTGGTGTGGTTGATTGGTGACGGCGTTCTGTGTGCCTCTGGTTCTGGTGTCGGTTTTTGTGGGGAGGGCTATATATATATATATATATATATATTTGCTTTCGTAGATTTTCACGGGTACAGGAATGCAGGTTTTGGTGTCTTCGGGTGTCTTCCCGTGTAAGAGTCGGGGTGTCTGTGCGACGTTTCGACGAGGTCTCACTCGTCATCTTCAGGCTGGTGCTTTCGGCTTCTTGTTACTGGAACAGAGCAGAATCTGGTGTTTGAGTTCCTATAAATACTGTTGAGGGGTGTGGTGTATAGCCTCCAACGTTCTGGGCAGAGAGGAAGTTCCTAGATTAGTGTGCCTCTTCTTCTTTTGTTCCTTAATTACTTGAGGGATATCTTGAGTGATTTCATGAGTGATATTCTGAATACCACTGGGTGGGTCATTAAGTGTAGATTAGTTGCTAAAGCTTTTGTGTCTTGACCTCTTGAGCTTGTGAAGAGTTTTTCTGAGAAGATGGCTGTGCTGCATTTAGTTGTGCTCTGGCTTGGCTTCGTGTATAGGGGCGAGCTGTGGTTTTGTGCCTTGTGCCAGCCAGATCTGTGTAGGGATTGCAGGGGGGTGCAGCATCCGGAGGTGCCACTATAGTTTGGCTACTGGATGGAGTCTGTAATATGTCTGTGGAGAGGGTCTGGGTTTGGGTCTGGTGTGGTTGATTGGTGACGGCGTTCTGTGTGCTTCTGGTTCTGGTGTCGGTTTTTGTGGGGAGGGCTAATTTCCAGATGTCTGGCAGGCGGGACGTGTCGTCACGCTTGTTCATGTTGTGAGGGTGTTTCTCTATCTCGATGGCTTCCATGATTATTCTCTTGTGGTGATGTTCCATGTTAAAGAGCAATTTGGAATCTGCAAAATTAATTTCGTGTCCTGTTTCTTTCATGTGTTGGAAAAGAGAGGAAGTTTTTTCTTCTTTTTTGACGGCATTCTTTGTTTGTCCAATGTACGTGGCTGGGCAGACTTTGCAGGGTATTTCATAGTCTATGAAATACCCTGCAAAGTCTGCCCAGCCACGTACATTGGACAAACAAACAGACGAATAAATGCACGTATCGCAGAACACAAGAATGCCGTCAAAAAAGAAGAAAAAACTTCCTCTCTTTTCCAACACATGAAAGAAACAGGACACGAAATTAATTTTGCAGATTCCAAATTGCTCTTTAACATGGAACATCACCACAAGAGAATAATCATGGAAGCCATCGAGATAGAGAAACACCCTCACAACATGAACAAGCGTGACGACACGTCCCGCCTGCCAGACATCTGGAAATTAGCCTTCCCCACAAAAACCGACACCAGAACCAGAAGCACACAGAACGCCGTCACCAATCAACCACACCAGACCCAAACCCAGACCCTCTCCACAGACATATTACAGACTCCATCCAGTAGCCAAACTATAGTGGCACCTCCGGATGCTGCACCCCCCTGCAATCCCTACACAGATCTGGCTGGCACAAGGCACAAAACCACAGCTCGCCCCTATACACGAAGCCAAGCCAGAGCACAACTAAATGCAGCACAGCCATCTTCTCAGAAAAACTCTTCACAAGCTCAAGAGGTCAAGACACAAAAGCTTTAGCAACTAATCTACACTTAATGACCCACCCAGTGGTATTCAGAATATCACTCATGAAATCACTCAAGATATCCCTCAAGTAATTAAGGAACAAAAGAAGAAGAGGCACACTAATCTAGGAACTTCCTCTCTGCCCAGAACGTTGGAGGCTATACACCACACCCCTCAACAGTATTTATAGGAACTCAAACACCAGATTCTGCTCTGTTCCAGTAACAAGAAGCCGAAAGCACCAGCCTGAAGATGACGAGTGAGACCTCGTCGAAACGTCGCACAGACACCCCGACTCTTACACGGGAAGACACCCGAAGACACCAAAACCTGCATATATATATATATATATATATATATATATATATATATATATATATAAAGAAATGTTGCAGGCAGGGCCGGATTGAGGTTTGATGAGACCCTAAGCTGCTGAAGGTAATGGGGCCCTTGATATGTCCTTTGTCAACAACAAATTGTCGCTGTTTTTTGTGTTGAATTGTTGTAAACAAAAATTGCCCCTTTCCCTTATGGGGTATCTGAGAGCCCATACAGAGTCCTTACATAGGTTCCCTATTGGTGGGAGAAGATAACAGAGGCCAACCAGAGAATATTGAGAAGCAAAGCAGCTAGTAAGCTTGATCTTTAGTGATCTGTTGCAACAGGGTGCTCCCCTCACCCGCAGAAGGAGGACCCAGAAAAATGGTGTGCAAGGCCTTATAAAGACTTTTGAAATTGCCACCCTGTAGATCAAGACCACCCCCAGAAACATCATACATACATCACAGAAGGGGTGTAACCTAAGACCTCCCCTCAGATACATCACACCTACATCACAGAAAAGGCGGTCCAAAACAGAAATTTGAATATTGTTTTTCTCCTGTCCTTGTTTATCTCCTGTCTGGCAGGTTACTTGATTGGATTTCCTGGGGAGCCTGGCCAGTCTTTTGTAATGATAAATAGTCCCTGGGCCAGGTCACAGGCTCACACCCTATTCATATCTTAAATGTGCCCTTAAGACAGGATTTGTGAGGAAAGAGACAATGGACGGTTTCCCACTTTGACCTTGCAGAGAAAACATTTGCTCAGTTTAGGAATCAAAATGGTTCCAGGTCGGTCTTCCTGTGCTGATCTATGTATGTGCTTGGTTGGTAACTTATGAATATTACCATATATCTAAGACCTCAAAATTCCTATCACAGAATATAGGCTATGTGGTCATTTATGGACCCAATAGGTATCTCAAGCCATTTGCACATGTTGCCGTGCAACCAGTCCATGCAGAATGTAGGCACCCTATATGTAGAAAGTACCTGGAGTACTGTGTCCAGTTCTGGGCACCACAATTCAAGAAGGACACTGACAAACTGGAACGTGTCCAGAGGAGGGCAACCAAAATGGTCAAAGGCCTGGAAACGATGCCTTATGAGGAACGGCTAAGGGAGCTGGGCATGTTTAGCCTGGAGAAGAGGAGGTTAAGGGGTGATATGATAGCCATGTTCAAATATATAAAAGGATGTCATATAGAGGAGGGAGAAAGGTTGTTTTCTGCTGCTCCAGAGAAGCGGACACGGAGCAATGGATCCAAACTACAAGAAAGAAGATTCCACCTAAACATTAGGAAGAACTTCCTGACAGTAAGAGCTGTTCGACAGTGGAATTTGCTGCCAAGGAGTGTGGTGGAGTCTCCTCCTTTGGAGGTCTTTAAGCAGAGGCTTGACAACCATATGTCAGGAGTGCTCTGATGGTGTTTCCTGCTTGGCAGGGGGTTGGACTCGATGGCCCTTGTGGTCTCTTCCAACTCTATGATTCTATGAAATGAGCAAACCAGTGGTATTTTAGGGAGGAGGTGGGGCCCATGACTTACAGGAGCCTACAAAAAACAAAACACTGCTGCTGGATGTAGATTTTTTTTATTTTTTTATATCTTATATTTTGGAAATGTACATCCGGGTTTTTTCCCTTTAATTTTTTTTTTTTTGGGGGGGGGGAGGCCCAAGAGAGTGCGGCCCTCAGCTATAGCTTGTTCAGCTTATACGTAAATCCGCCAGGGCCCGCTTTCTCCCTCAGGGGCTCCTTCCCTCGCTGAGGCGGCCTAACAGAGGCGCCTTCCAGCGCCGCGGCCTGGCCTGCCTGGCCCGCCTTCCCCGCCCGCCGGCGCCGCCTGCCTCGCCTCGCCCGCTGCGGGGGCAGGGCAGGAGGCGGGATGCGGTCTCCCCTGGCCGTGGCGGCCTTCCTCCTTCCTGCTAGTCGCGCTGCAGCCGCCGCCATGGCCCAGCTCCGCGCCTCCTCTTCGACGGCCTTCGACTACCTGGTGCTGGGAGGCGGCTCGGGCGGCCTGGCCAGCGCTCGGCGGGCGGCGGAGCTCGGCGCTCGGGTGGCCGTGGTGGAGAGAGGGCGGCTCGGCGGCACCTGCGTGAGTCCCGGGGCGGGAGGCGGGTGGCGGGCGCTTAGGAAACTTGGCCTGGAGGAAACACGGCGCCCGGGAAGATTGGGCGGCCCTCGGTGGCTTATGGTGGAGTTGGGAGTCCTGCCTTGCAGCGGGTTGGACTAGATGACCCTGGGACCCGGGGGGGGGGTCCCTTCCAACTCTGTGATTCCGTGAAACGCACTGCCAAGGGAGGTTGGGCGGCCGCCTGTCGTGCATAATCCAGCTGAGATGCTTGCATTGAAGCGGGTTGGGCTAGATGACCCTTGGAGCCCCTTCCAATTTTATTATTCTGTGAAACGCACTGCAAAGGGAGGTTGGGCGGCCGCCTGTCGTGCATAATCCAGCTGAGATTCTTGCATTGAAGCGGGTTGGGCTAGATGACCCTTGGAGCCCCTTCCAATTTTATTATTCTGTGAAACGCACTGCAAAGGGAGGTTGGGCAGCCGCCTGTCGTGCATAATCCAGCTGAGATGCTTGCATTGAAGCGGGTTGGGCTAGATGACCCTTGGAGCCCCTTCCAATTTTATTATTCTGTGAAACGCACTGCAAAGGGAGGTTGGGCGGCCGCCTGTCGTGCATAATCCAGCTGAGATGCTTGCATTGAAGCGGGTTGGGCTAGATGACCCTTGGAGCCCCTTCCAATTTTATTATTCTGTGAAACGCACTGCAAAGGGAGGTTGGGCGGCCGCCTGTCGTGCATAATCCAGCTGAGATTCTTGCATTGAAGCGGGTTGGGCTAGATGACCCTTGGAGCCCCTTCCAATTTTATTATTCTGTGAAACGCACTGCAAAGGGAGGTTGGGCAGCCGCCTGTCGTGCATAATCCAGCTGAGATGCTTGCATTGAAGCGGGTTGGGCTAGATGACCCTTGGAGCCCCTTCCAATTTTATTATTCTGTGAAACGCACTGCAAAGGGAGGTTGGGCAGCCGCCTGTCGTGTATAATTCAGCTGAGATGCTTGCATTGAAGCGGGTTGGGCTAGATGACCCTTGGAGCCCCTTCCAGCTCTACAAGCCTATGATTATAAGAAGCTGAACAGTGGTCCTTCTAGCTCAGTGTTGTCAACACAGACTGACAACGGGCTCTACAGGGTGTCTCCCAGCCCCTGCCTGGGGATTGAACCCTGGGACCTCCCTGTGTGCAAGCCAGGAGGGCATCTCTCAGGTGTTAATTGCCCCGCTCCCCACACTTAAGGATGACCAGGAGCACAGGAAAGTTGTAATAAGAACATTAATCTGTTTTCTGTTTTTTATTTCCTTATGCACACACACACACATGCAGACACACACACACTGAACTTTGAAGGAGGAACAGAGGAAATGTGTGCATGCATTTGATAGAGAGAGAAGGGTCTAGCTCTTTATGCAGAAATTGCAGCTTAAATTTTAGGATGTTCCATACGCCACCCCCAGTAGTTTTATGTTTCAAATGGCTCATTGGAGAGGAAACAAAAAACCTGAAACTTTGAATTACTGAAATAGTGCTTTCACTGTTTTCTGCATGCCAAGCATTATTTCCATGCCCCCAAAATGTGGTACACTTCACAAAGTTGTGCATCATCCTTGCAAAAGGACCACATGTCCATGGGCTTAGCTGGGGGGGGGCAGCTGCCCCCATCAAGTAAAACAACAGAAATAATTAACTAACTGATCAATCACGCTGGTTCTGCTCCCCCCCCCCCCCCCCAGTCCTGCCCTACCTAACAAAAATCCTGGCTACGCCTGTGTGACATGTCAGTTAGTGGTTAAAAAGTCCCGGGAAGACCAGGATAAAATCCCCCCCTCAGCTATGAAGCTCACAGGTGGACTGTGGACCAATCTCTGCCTCTCAGCCTAATCTACCTCACAGGGGGGTTGTGAGCATAAAAGGGAGGGGGGAGTCACGTATCTTTTTAAATCTTTGTTTTTATTAAATATTTTCTTGGGTTACAAAAGTACATTACAGTGTATCTACTTTCAGTTCACAGAGTCCTTTCTACAGATCAGTTTGATCTCCTTTTAGGAAAGCCATGATATAAATGTAATTTTTAATCATGTGTTTGTTGCCATCCTTTCTGGGTTCTTGATTTGTGAGGGCCAGGTTACCCAGTTGTCCGTGATGCAGGGTACATTTTAACCTTCTTGTAATATTTCCAAGTGTCACCATTTCTTTTTCCCAGTTGGAATGAATGGCTGTCACCATTTAATTGTATGGAAGCAGGCCCTGTCGGGTGACACCACAAAAAAGTGTGGTGCTGAACTTGCTCTCTTCCTCTGAGATCCTCTTCTGTTGAAAATCAAGTAATTGAGAATCATGTCTTGTTTCTTTCTGCCCCATTCTGAGTTCTGTTTCTTGGTCACACGACTGAATATAAGGGACCCATCATTGCACATCTGCTTTCAAGGAGCTTTCTACAGAACTTCAACAATGAAGGAGGCAATACCTCATATTTATTGTAGTCAAATCTTTGTGTCTGAAATGTATAGTCAACATTGTAACCAAAGATTTGGAAGCAATTAACTCATACAAAGACATGTATGTAACATGTTATGCAAGACAACAATAAACTCCAAATCTAAAATAGTTTTGTTAGTCAGCAATGCAATTCAATCTGATGCCGGAATCCAGTACTTCACATACATGATCTCAGTCACCCTTACAAGAGGCTAGGTCAAGTACCTTACAAGGAAGGTAGATCGCTTATAATCTCCATATTTATTAAATTCAGGTAAGGAAAATACTTCCTTCACACAGTCCATTGTTGAACTATGGGGTTTGCTACCTCAAAATGTAAGGATGCCCACCAGCTTAAATGGTTTTAAGAAGGGATTTGACAAATATATGGAGCATAAAAGATAGCAATGCCTACTACTCATGTTGACTGTATATTAGGGCAGGATGCCTCTGAACTACTGTAATAAATAAATAATAAAAAGCTATCCATAACAAATTATCTTGTAACCTGTTTGTGCATGTTTGCTAAATACTTGCTTAGTAGCGTTGGTGCTTGACACTGTTTATTTTTCGTTTTCAGGTGAATGTTGGATGTGTTCCTAAAAAGGTAAAAACAAACCGCTGAATGTGTCACTATCAATTTGTTTTGTTTTGTTTTATTTTTAAATTGTGTGAAGTGAAAACTCAGCAGCAGTAACAGCTAGAAATGGTTTTAAAATATATTCTTAGGCTCCTCATGTGTCAGATTGCTACCCAAGGAGACTGGTGTCTTCTAAATGCAGATGAACACAAGAAAATGGCCAGATCACTCAAAAAACACCTGCCTTTTTGCTTATGTGTGATTTTGTACGGGAGAGGCACTTGGCACAGTGTGGTCTGGCATTCTGCTTCTCTTCTAGAAGGAACTGTTATCAGAGTGCTATATTAACTCTCTCCCTGATGTTGATGCTGCTGAAAGTGCTGGGATGCAGCTCAGTTGCATTAAGGCTGCTGGGTTTCCATGGGCAGAAAGTAGGTGGACAGGAACCGCCAAGCCTCCTAGACTTGACTTTCTGAATGAATCTGTGCTGACCTTTCCTCAGTTGCTACACTGATACTCTCAGGGTGTTTCTACTTTTTCTTTGTCCCACCTTGGAGGAGGAGACATTTTTTCTTTTGTTTGCCCTGTAGAAAGATAAAAGAGCAAGCATGGCTTTCTGCATTTCCATCCTAGATTGTTTGAAGTAGGTTTTTTCCTATCCAACATGTATTTCCTATACAATCAGACCTCGGTTCCTGAAAGGCTCCGTTTTGGCTCCCGAACGCCGAAAACCTGGAAGTAAATGCTCCGATTTTCAAATGTTTTTCGGAAGCTGAACGTCCGACACGGCTTCCGCTTGAGTGCAGGAAGCTCTTGCAACCAAACGGAAGCTTCACTTCGTTTGTCAAACGTTTCGGAAGCCAAATGGGCTTCCGGAACAGATTACGTTCAACAACTGAGGTTTGACTGTAGTAAACTTAGCATTCTTATTTTCCATACTGAGTCTCAGCTTGATTGCATTGAGGGTAAAGCGTACTCTTCAAAGCAGAGATTTCAGGGCACAGTTCAACTTTTGCTGATACCTATACATATACAGTGGACACTCAGGTTGTGAACGTGATCCGTGTGGGATGCATGTTCACAACCCGCAACGTTTGCAACCCGCAGCGGCACGTCTGCACACGCGCAGGTTGCGATTCGGCGCTTCTGCACATGCGCAAAGCACAATTTAGCACTTCTGCGCATGTGTGACTGCCGAAACCCGGAAGTAACCCGTTCCAGTACTTCCAGGTTTCAGCGGTCCGTAACCTGCAAAAAAACAACCTGAAGCATCTGTAACCCGAGGTATGACTATTATTTATTTAGTTTTTCAAATTAAAATTTTACAATCGCAAACATACAACATATAACATACAACATAAAGACAAGATTCCAGATAATAAACTAAATGCTATCAGATGGCTGGGGGATGTTAGATGGCATGTAAAAGACACCATGTGTCTTTCCACTTCACTGGTTGTCCTACCAATTGTAGGGGTCCCAGAGGCTAGAGGTCTGCTAGACTTAAGCCTTGTAGATCACTCCAGGGACCCTTCCTTGGGGACTCCCCATCTATGTCAGGCGTGAGCTGTTGCAGAAAAAGAAAGCGGGAAAAAAGACAACTGTCTTTATACCCTTGGCCATTGTGAGCTGGTGTGGTTTTGTATACACCGGGGGGGGGGGGTCATCGCTTCGCTTCTCCGCTGTCTAATTTAGGATTGCTGTTACTCCTGCTAAGTGCCTAATTTCCCAAGGCTCTTCTGGCTGATCCGGTTCTGAAGGGTTGAGAAGTCAACATTGCAATGTATGAAGCAAGCGTCCTTTATTGTTAGAAAGAAAACGTCACTGGTTTTTCTCTTGCCTTCTCCGTGAACAGACTCAAATATGAACTTAAGAAATTGCATTGGCGTGTTTTGATGCACGCCTGATGCAATGATTCTCATTTGCGGAAAATAAAATGAAAAAGAAATCTTGGGATCATATTCGTTTCATAGAAAATTGAAGGCTGGTTTCTCCATCCGCTGCAGACAGTGGATGCTTCCAAGTAGCCACAGGGAGGCTGGCAAATTGGATCATGCCCTTTGCCTAGAAGCCATCCTTTGGGCAAAGCAGAGTTGTAAATGGCAGGTTAGGGGCTGTTGACTGAAGATACAGGTTTCCTGTCCCACTGCCTCTGGGGGTGAGTGGGAATCTTTCAGACTATTCTTGATTTAAAAAAAGCTGGCAGTTACCAGGAGAGGAACTGCTTTAGAGAAAGACTGAGTGAATTTAAAATTGAGTTTTTGAAGTATTTTGCAGACTACAGTACATGCCTAGTGGGTTACATTTGTCATGGTGGGTGGCAAGTTGTGTAGGCCTGATATATCTAAACCGCTGTCCCAGTGTAAAATCCTTTATGCATTATACCTCCCCCCCACAACATATCAAAATGTTTATTCACATTATCCTTAATTATACAATAAATAGCGGTGTTTGGTTTTTCATTTATTTTTAAATTAAACCCTGGATGTTCTCACTGCACCCTCCCCTCCCCAAACAGGTGATGTGGAACACTGCTGTCCACTCTGAATTCATCCATGATCATGCAGATTATGGTTTTGAAGTATCCGATGTGAAGTTTAACTGGCGGTAAGTCAGGTTAAAATTCCTTTCTGTGGAAATAAATGTGCACCATCAGACTAATGCGATGAGTGGGGTACAATCTACTAAGAGGTTCTGATATGCTTGCCCCACTGAACTGAGTGGAAGATGTGCAAAATATTTGGAGCATCATTAATAGTAGCTGAATGTACCCCATTCATCAGATTTCCTCCAATCTACTAGGAGGTATTTATATTCTTGTCCCATTGAAATGCACAAGGCTGTCTTTTGACAGCAAAGCAGCTCAGTCAATGGAGAAAAAAGTTTGAAGCTTTTAAAAACTGGCTCATCTTCTGGTTTTATTATTTTGGCTTTATAAACAGTTGGATATTGGCTTTATAAACAGTTCTGCCTACCCAATATACCTGCCTCTTGATTTTTTTGATGGGATGTAAATTCCTAAAGCAAATAATGAATGGGGATTTGAAAGGAGGGACAAGGTTAGGGTTTTTTTGAGCCATAGTTTTGCTAGTGCAAGAGAGAGATAATTTTGTCACACAAAACTTATTTTATTACAGAGTAATTAAGGAAAAGCGCGATGCTTATGTGAAACGACTGAATGATATCTATCAAAGTAATTTGAACAAGGTTTGTAAATGTTCCTGTTTTGCACCTCAACCGATCGTTAAGCCTCTTTCCTCCAGCTGCTAACGATGAGTTTCACAGTATAGAATCTAGAGGGCTCTGCTGGTTATCAGCTTATTCCTTTGAGACAACCATCCTTCGCTCTTGGAAATATATTCCTTTTAGTTTCAGAACACAGCACTTTTGTAAAATCTCTCTCACCAATCCGGAAATGCTTTAGGATTTTCAGCCCCGCCTCTGAGAATGTCTTAGCCCTATCCACATTGCTAATATATGTTGATTTTATATCAGTCTTTTTTTTCTATCTGTCATAGGTTCTCTAAGTAACCCTGGGAAGTATAGTTTGTATGCTGAGGGTACAAAGAATTATCCATTTGAGATCCTAATTCCCATAGAGAAGTTTGGATAGAGGAAGTAATGAATTTAAGTCTGTATTGTAAACATGCCCTTAATTCTACCTGCTCTATCAGTATAGAACAGGCTTCCTCAACCTCAGCCCTCCAGATGTTTTGAGACTACAATTCCCATCATCCCTGACCGCTCGTCCTGCTAGCTAGGGATCATGGGAGTTGTAGGCCAAAAACAGCTGGAGGGCCGAGGTTGAGGAAGCCTGGTATAGAGGTTTCTCTGAATTTATGGCAAAATATATAGGAGAGCTTTGGATAACCCAGACTTGTTCAATTATTTAAATTCCTGAGAGAATCAACAAATGAGAGAAATCGGCAAACACCAACCAGGTAGCACTGTGACAACATAGGGAATAGCTAAAAGGTCTTGTGAAATTCTTTATCTGGTCTTTGAATTGACGTATAGATTGACAGCTCATTTTCAACCTAATTTCATTAGTCCAATGTAGAAACTATTCGTGGTGATGCTTCGTTCACACCTGATGGCAAAGGCACGATTGAAGTGGATGGTAAAAAATACACAGCACCCCATATCCTGATTGCAACTGGTGGGCAGCCTTCAGTCCCCAGTGAAAGTGAGGTGCCAGGTAAGTCATTTACATGCCACATTTTTTGCAAGCATAATGGTTTCTCAAAGCATTTTAACTGTCAAAGCACAGTATCCCAATAATAACGATACATAATGTAAATTATGATATCACTACAATGTAACGCTAAAATTTCAGTGGTTGAAAGTTCATTTAACGTACATCAAAGTTTAAATGAGCATATAGTTCAGAAATAGAAATATCCAGTAACTTCACATCCAAAAATAGCCCAAAGCTAATGACATCATCATCATTATTGCCCTGTTCCTAGGGCTGGGTGATGTATCAATATATTGTCCGAAACAAAGTCCATATTGTGATATTGGTTTCGTATAATAATAATAATAATAATAATAATAATAATAATAATTTTTTATTTATACCCCGCCCTCAGATCCTGCAGGGCCCTGGTCTCATGAGACAGAGCGTTCCACCAAGTTGGGGCCAGTGCTGAAAAGGCCCTGGCTCTGGTTGAAGCCAATCTAACTTCCTTAGGGCCTGGGACCACTAGGGTGTTGTTATTTATGGACCTTGAGGCTCTCCGTGGGGCATACCAGGCGAGGCGGTCCCGTAGGTACGAGGGTCCTAGGCCGTGAAGGGCTTTAAAGGTCAAAAGCAGCACCTTAAATCTGACCCTGTACTCCACCGGGAGCCAGTGCAGCTTGTAAAGCACTGGATGAATATGCTACCATGGCAGAGACCCTGTGAGGAGCCTCGCTGCAGCATTATGGTATGGCAATATATTGTGACTCATGGTGTGTGTGCATGCGCTATGCAAAAATCACAATGTGCCAATGCCTCTACATAGCTCCATCCTTATTTCACAGATTGTGATACCGTATTTTTCACTCTATAGGACACACTTTTTCCCCTCCAAAAATTAAGGGGAAATGTGTGTGCGTCCTATGGAGCGAATGCAGGCTCCATGGCTTCAGCGAAAGCAACGCAAAGCCTCCAGAGAGCAGAGAGAGCTCTCCCTTCGTGCTCCGGAGGCTTTGTGTTGCTTTCGCTGAAGCCTGGAGAGCGAGAGGGGTCGGTGCACACCGACCCCTCTCACTCTCCAGGCTTCAGGGATAGCCGCCTAAAGCCTTTGGAGCGCAGCGGGAACTTGCCCTGTGCTCCAAAGGCTTCGGGTTCCTTTTGCTGAAGCCAGGAGAGCAAGACTATCTTGGCTTCAGCAGAGAGGGAGAGCTGCGCAGCGCCCCTTCAGCGAAGTGGGAGGAGAAATGGAAGGGGCTCCGTTTCTCCTGCCACTTCGCTGAAGGGGCGCTGAGCAGAGAGAGGGAGATTTTTTTTTTCTTGTTCTCCCCCTCTAAAACAAGGTGCGTCCTATGGTCGGGTGCGCCCTATAGAGCGAAAAATACGGGTATATTGATGTGTTATGATATTTTGCAGGTGATATATCACAAGATTGAAAAACAGATATCACCCTGCCCTGCTGTTCACCTCTACATAGTTCCATCCTTATTTCAGACATCGTGATACATCATTATATTGCGATATTTAGCTGGTGATACATCATGATGTTGAAAACCAGATATCACCCAGCCCTTCTTGTTACCTCCCCCCATTTTATTCTAAAAGGCAAGAATCTCATCAATACTTTACTTGGGAGCAGCTCCCATACGAAGGCTCCTTAGATGGAGGGTGAGCTAAAGCAAATGGAAATAGCTCTCTCTGTCCTGTGATTAGGAAAGATCTAAAAAAGCTGATATGACAGTTGAGCTTCTTGCTTCAAAAGATTAAGCAATAACTTTCTGTACTTTGTAACATTAATCCTTGGCAAACGCTGTTGCCCTCATCGCCTGTGCTGCTCGTTGTGTTTTGTTGATCTTTGGGGAATACGTGCATTTTTCAGGAATGTTCCTCCTCTCCCCCTCTCCCTGTCAATTATTAAGGGTCATAAATGTACATGGAGTAATTTTTGAAAAGTCCGGCAACCCCTGTCCCAAGGAACTTACAATTTCAGGATTGCTGCGGACATAATTGTGGGAGTGTATTCACCACATTTTTTAGATGTTTACCATCTTCGCCCCAGTTTAGGAGAAGCCTGTTTTTCCTGCTTGCAGTATTGAATTGCATTGTATGCAGCAGGTCTGCATTAGTGAACGAGCTGTAAGAAAAGTTGAATATTTGCATAGCTAAGATCTATTTTTACATAAGTGGACTTTGATATTCAGGGTAGTGTCTCATTGCTTTGCAGGGGCCAGCTTGGGAATTACTAGTGATGGTTTTTTTGACCTTGAAGAGCTGCCCAAGTAAGTTGCCAATCTAGGGTGTACCTGTTCTCAATTTCCACATCGTAATGGAGATTATTTGAGAAATAGAGCATGCTGGATGTGGGTTACTGTGTGATAGGCGGGGTGAGGTGGGGCTCATGTACATCCCTCAAATGTCTATAAATACCTTAAGTGCAGGAAAAAGGCTAGTGAGTTCCCCCATAGTGCTGTATTTACTGTTGCAAGTTGCAGAATTGCTAAAGATGCCCCATTTAGCATCTGGTCTGTCCTGATGCATATCCGGTATTAGTCTAGAGCTAGATTAGAGGCTTTGTTTCTTTTGTTGCCTGAGAAAAATCTGCGGGCAAAATCCAGACAAATTAAATCACTTGTAAACACAATTAATTTTAATGCAAGATGGCTTAAGTATGTACCCAACAGTGCATTATATGCTTTGTCTCTTCAGAAGTAAGTCCTATTGAATTAAGTGAGGCTTGCTTCCATTAGGGAAGTAGGTAGAAGTTTGCACCCAGTCTTCCATTGAAAGCAATGGGGTTTACAAGTGTATAACAGTGGCTGAATTGCACCTAAAGGAGGTTTACCTTACTGGCTGGCTTTATGTAGTACTAAAATTGGAGGTTGTAGAGTTCAGGCTCCTTCATGCAACAGTTGTTCTTTTCGATTGTCCCAGTCCTACTTTCTGGGTTGCATCTCAGAATAGCAAGAATCAGCACAAAGTCTCATGTCTGGCTTGTAAATAGATGTTTGACACATTGGTTTGGGGAGATACGTGAAACCTATAAAATTCTTGTTTAGGAGCAGTTGAATATCAGCGCAAAACATTCCTCCTCACCCCTTCTAATGACTTGTTTGTTCACACACACACATAGACACGGTTTGCTCTGTATTGGCATTGTTTGTTTTTTGAGAAAAGTTTAGCAGGCTTGTGGTGGTGTGGTTTGCAAATCAGTGCAGCAAAATGCTCAATTTGAGTCATTAAGTTAATTAAAATGAACCAAAGTTTCATATAATTATTTGGTCATTTATAAAGCGCACACAGCACGTAGCCAAATGTTTGCTAGTGCTTCTGCACTCATTGGCCAGAACTCTGGAAGATGGGAGGAGGTTTACTTGCATCTGAACACGTGTAGTTGCCCAGATGTCTATAGGAAACCCACAGATGAAACATGAGAGCGATAGCCCTCTCTTGCTGTTATTCCCCAGCGACAGGTCCCTAGTGGTAGGTCTCTGATCCTTGGAAGTAGCATATAGATTTCATGACTAGTAGCTATTGATAGCATAGTCCTCCCTCCATGCATTTGCCCAATTCCCTTTTAGGACCATCTAAGTGGATGACATAGGGACGCGGGTGGCACTGTGGGTTAAACCACAGAGCCTAGGACTTGCCGATCAGAAGGTCGGTGGTTCGAATCCCCGCAACGGGGTGAGCTCCTGTTGTTCGGTCCCAGCTCCTGCCAACCTAGCAGTTCAAAAGCACATCAAAGTGCAAGCAGATAAATAGGTACCGCTCCGGTGGGAAGGTAAACGGAGTTTCCATGTGCTGCTCTGGTTCGCCAGAAGCGGCTTAGTCATGCTGGCCACATGACCCGGAAGCTGTACACCGGCTCCCTCAGCCAATAAAGCGAGATGAGCACCGCAACCCCAGAGTCGGCCACGACTGGACCTAATGGTCAGGGGTCCCTTTACCTTTAACTTAAGGATGACTATCACTACATTTTGAGCAGCAGCTTCCATAGTTTTAACAGTCCGCTGAGTGAAGATCCTTACTGCCTCAGTATGAGGCACTCAGGCAAAGCATAGTTCAGGGTGCAGTAGAATATATTTCCAACAGGAACTTCATAGGGTGTGTGTGATATGGCTCAAAACCCATTATTCTTTCAGGCGCAGTGTTGTCGTCGGTGCTGGATACATAGCTGTGGAGATAGCTGGCATTCTTTCAGCCCTGGGTTCAAAGACATCCTTACTGATCCGTTATGGTGAGGTAAGGCACACTCACTTTTTCTTTGTCCTGACTGCTCTGCTGTGTATTGGCCAATGCAATAAAAAGCAAGGATGGGGTTCTGTTGTGCACGCTTTTAATTCCTTGCACTGATTGGCTGGGCAAGGAAGCACTGTTTTTTTGTTCAACATTTTGTTCAGCATCAACATTTCTTAAACTAGAGTTTCTGAACTCCATTCTTTTTTTAAAAAAGTAATTTTTATTTTGCTTTAAACATATACAGATAAATATAAACAACCAAATTTACAAAAGAAAAATCCTGAGGGTTTGGGGTGGAGAGGCTTAGAGAATTGTGGTTTTGTGAGTTGCCCTTGCTAGGTTTACAGCCTGCTGTTAGCCACTACTATTTATTAAATGCATTTATATATTGTTTTTCGCGTGGACCTCAAAGCGGTTTACAGGAATTTCTTATAAAAATGCAGTGATATGGAAATCACAAGCGTTCAGAAACAGCTGTAACTGCTACACTGGCTCTCTTGAATGAGTTATGTGGATATGCTGTGTGCCCTTACAGTCTTATTTAATGTTCTTCCTGGACAGGTGCTGAGAAACTTTGATTCAATGATCAGCTCAAACTGTACTCAGGAGCTGGAGCAAGGTGGTGTAGAAGTCTGGAAACGTTCTCAGGTATTATCTATTTACTGTATCACTTTCATCATCTGTGTGCCTATATTTAGGGGCAGCAATGTTTTGTTATTTTTGTTTTAACTATTTACTTGTGTTCTTCCTTTGTATTTTATCCTGTATAGCACCCTGAGATCTTGTGATGAAGTGCGGTGTATAAATCTAATTTAAAAATATAAAAAATCTGCATTTTTATTGTTTTTGTGGGGCTGAATGATTCTATCTTCTATCGGGGCAAAGTATGCAGGGATGTTCCCATCTTGTATTGCTATGTTGTTTGTTTTAACAGATTAATACCTTTTATTAAGCACCAGTTTATTAAGCACCAGTGCTTTAATTTCTTCTATGAGTGGTATTATTCTTAATGAGAGAAAGTAGCAAACATGTAACAAAATACTCCCCCACCCTCCTTTTCCTTCAACTTATTGCCCATGCGGCTTCTCTTATTGGTGTATTTATAGCTGCTTTTAATAGGGCTAGTAGCCAGATCATAAGCAGAAAAACAGAGCTCCTATTTATTGCACCTTGGTTGGTACATTTTGGGAAAGCTGCAGCTGTCCTTAAATCAAGGCTGAGTACCGATACCAGTCAGTCACACATTCTGTATGCAGAATGGTTGAATTCTGCAACTTGCATTAAATATATTATTTGAAGGTGGCATCTGTCTGTCTCGGGAGACAATGAAGAGCGCCTCCTGGGGTGAAATCAAATTGCTGGATAATCGCAGCGCCTGCTGTGGCCGCAGAAACCAGAAACTCGTAACTGCTGCCTCTAACATTGTTTCTGCTGCATTAGCAGCACCAAAGTGACTCTCTGTGGCACAGAGGTCCTGGGCTCTCTCCCCTAAAAACAAACAAGACACTGTTCAGAAAACACAGACAGGCCCTGTCCAATGGCCTTACATTTTTAATATAAAACTGGAAAAGGCCAAGAACAATTAGGGTAGGTTTTTCACATAACACTTTAAAAAACACATTATTTTGCATACCTTTCCCCATAGTACTTCTTTTGCATAATTTATTCTGCATGTTTGAAGCACAGGAGCAATGCAAGACACTCCAACCCCATCCTCCGATCACTGGAAAACATAATTGGCCATTGCTGCGACTTCTCAAGATTCCAGCAGCCCTTGTTGTTTTTCTTCAAATGAAATTGAGAGATCCCAAGGAAGCTGGTATCTGTACTGGTGCAACATAATTGTGTTTTTCTCTACAGAATTGTGGCAGGCACATAGCCATGCCTATAACTTGACATGTCAAATCTAATAAAGGTTTTTTTTAGATATTATAACAAATTGTGAAATAAATACAGTGGTACCTCTACTTATGCGCACCTCTGGTTACGTATCCTTCGGGATACGCATGCGGCAAACCCGGAAGTATTTTTCTGGGTGTTGCTGTGCACACGCAGAAGCACTCTACTGCACCGCGCACATGCGCAGAAAAGGCACCTCTGGTTGTGAAAACTTTGGGATCCGACTGGAGCTCCGTAACGGATCCCGTCCGCAACTGGAGGTACCACTGTAGAACAAATTTGAAGCAGGAAATCGGGTTGAGCCCTAAAATCCACCTTCCTTGCAGCTAGTATTTATGGCCGTTGTACGTACTGTTTTGCTCTTTGTCCTCAAGTCTCCTGTTTCTCAACAGGTCAAGTCGGTCACAAAGTCACCTTCAGGACTGCTGTCGGTAACTGTAACATCCTCTCCTCCAAGTCAGAAACCCACCTTTAAAACTATTGAGGACGTTGATTGTCTGTTATGGGCCATTGGTCGAAAGCCAAACACAGAGGGGCTAAATCTTGACCAGCAGGTGAGCAGGAATTATTTTATTTCTTTGAGACAATGTGGGATTTTGATACATTGCATATAGAATCTGGATTATATGAGCGTTGGCATCGTGTTGTGGTTATGAGTAGAGCTGCAGTATTTAGTTAGTTAAAAATTCATTTTGTTCAGTTAGAAAGCTGTTCTGATTAGCCTATTAAAAAGAATGAATAGAAATACTTATAAAAAAAGCAGACCACCATATATTAGGTAACAATTCCTCCACCCACCAGCAAATACTTTATGCAAACCTACATTTTTTTCATAGGATTATTGAGATAATACATGTAGAGCTCTGAACATAGTAAATGTCATTTAAATGTTATGGGAAAAATATCCCACATAGCTCCTGTCACTAAGCATACAGCTCATGCCTGACTCTGAAATGGCTCCGTGTGTTTTGTGTGCTGAGGCTACGTGGGAAGAAAAAGGCCTGCCTTCCCTTATTCACATAATTTTTCTGAAAAGTTACACAGCTTCGAAATAAGAGATGAATCACTGCTGTTTGTCTTGGATACTCTTTCCCCAGAATGTCGTGTTTGACTTAAACTATCCTTTCCATTTTTAGAATATTAAGGTAGATTCTATGGGTCACATTATTGTTGATGAGTTCCAAAATACCAGCAGAAAGGGGATCTACGCTGTTGGAGATGTATGTGGAAAAGCTCTTCTTACACCAGGTAACATTAGTATGCTGTTTTGCTCAAAAGACTTCTATAATGTTATGTGGGAACCTGTGCATGCTGCACCAAAGATAGCGTGGGAGAGAACTGGGAGGAAGACGGGGAATTAATCAAGTGGTTGCCTGGGGATCTTTTTCTGCTCATCAACTTCTCTGGGTGCTATACAGAATACTACTGCCTTTTGATCATAGTAAATCTACTGCATCAATAAGGTCTGGGTGTGACCTCTTAGCATCTCCCTTATCACTGATTTCTGAAACACTAGCAGAAAATTAAAGAATTGTGTGGCAATGTGACTTGTTAGAAGTCTATCAGGTTTGCCTTTAGATCTGCCACACCAAGTAAACAATACATAAGCTTTTTAGTTCCCTGTCATATGGAGAATAATTGATGCAAATTCTGGAGATGAGATGAAGTTCTAGGCCAGGGACAGGGAACCTTTGGCCCTCCAGATGTTGTTAGACTCCAGCTCCCATCAGCCCTAGCCAGCATGGACAATGGGCCTTGTAGTTCCGCAATGTATGGAGGATCAAGTGTTCCCCATTCCTGGCAAATTAAAAACTCACAAATCACTGGGTCTGGTCGTTCAGGCATATCAACACGTTCTTCAGGCATAACAAGCATGGGGAATAGGGGTAATCAAGGAGACTTTTTGTTAAAGTTCTTCAACAAAGACTCTTGAGTAGATGTAGCAATTGTGGGATAAGGCGAGATGCCCTCTTACAGATCAGTAACTGGTTAAAAATCAGAAAGCAAAGAGTAGGAATAAATGGGCAGTGCAATGGAGAGATGTAAATACAGGCAGCTCCGTTTACGCGTGTTCAATACATGTGCGACTGTGAATACGTGCATTGCGCTGAACCCAGAACTGACCTGGAAACGTCATAAAGACATCACTAATAGGGCGGGGACAGAAAGGGGTATCTGCAGGCTTTTTCAATGGGTTTCAATTATATGCAATTTCACCGATATTTGTGGTGCCTTGTGACGTAACCCCTGCGTAAATGGGGGGCTGTTTGTAGTTCCTGGGACGCAGGTGGCGCTGTGGGTTAAACCACAGAGCCTAGGACTTGCCAATCAGAAGGTTGGCGGTTCGAATCCCCGCAACGCGGTGAGCTCCCGTTGCTCGGTCCCTGTTCCTGCCAACCTAGCAGTTCAAAAGCACGTCAAAGTGCAAGTAGATAAATAGGTACCACTCCAGCGGGAAGGTAAACGGAGTTTCCGTGCACTGCTCTGGTTCGTCATGCTGGCCACATGACCCGGAAGCTGTACGCCTGCTCCCTTGGCCAATAAAGAGAGATGAGCGCCGCAACCCCAGAGTCGGCTGCGACTGGACCTAATGGTCAGGGGTCCCTTTACCTTTACTGTCTTTCTTCCATGCAGCTGCATCCACTGGATCACTTCATGTGTAAGCCTGCACTGGGGCAGATATCACATTTTATCATTGCTACCCTATGCCATGTGGGGGGGGGGGGGCTTGCCTGTACTGCATGCATCCCTTGGAGAGCGGCAATGGACACAGTTGCCTGCTACTATGCCAGGTGACATGCCTAAATTTCATCCTTAACAGTTGCAATAGCTGCTGGAAGGAAACTGGCACACAGGATTTTTGAGAGGAAAGAAGATTCAAAACTTGACTACACCAACATTCCTACCGTGGTCTTCAGTCACCCACCTATTGGAACGGTGGGACTAACAGAAGGTAGGATCTTAGGCCTTGTTGTCTTGCTAGTTCCTATGGCTCAGTGGGCAAAAGAATTGGCGCTGTAACCTTAAGCGTTTGTGACATGCGATACCATTTTATCCTTTGCTCTAGGACATTTTCTGCCAGTGGCTTGGCAAGGCTATATAAAGAACAAAAGGTTGTGCCTACGTAAACACATTGCAGATGCTAACTAGAATTTAGAAACTGGCTGCAGAATTGAATGCTTCACCCCCTCTCCCATTTCCCCTTGACTATGGTGGAGGATCCTCCTGAACTTCAGTGCAGAAGACATTTTCTTAATTTGTTCAAAGCATAAAAAACTGTATTAGTATGTAAAATTGGAACTGTTAAACTCTGAATGTGGAAGGTTTAAGAGTTGTGAGTTGCAAAATTGGCAGCCCAGGCCCTCTAAACCAGGATGGGGAACCTGAGGGCCTTCAGATATTGCATGGCCAGTGTTTAGAGATTATGGGAGCTGTTTGATTACAGGAGGGGGTCACCAATCTTTTTTTGGGCCAGTGGGCATGCCCTGCACATGGAGGAGGGGATGGAGCCTACACCAGCCACTGCATATTTCTGACAGAGAGACGCTCTTTGCAGATCTCATCTGTTCAAAACTGGAAGCGTGTCCATCTTGTCTTCCACCGAAATGTGGCCACGCTTGAGAGGTGGCTTCAATGTAGGAGATGCCAGCCAAGTGTGAATGGCAACTGAGTAGGAAAAAGTGTTGCACATTGTGATATTTATGAATAACTATTGTAGGTGCTATAGGAAGTATTGGTGGATGTCCACACACACACACACATCCCCCCCGCAGCCTACAACAGCTGGAGGGCTGCAGTTTCCTAATTCTTGCTTTATAACATCTGTATTTAGACACGTCAAATACTTTCAAAAACTTTATTATAGCAATTCAGACACATCTAGTCTGCCTTTTGGCTTTTAAAGCAAGGCAATTATTGCTGTGCTTTGTAGTTCCTCTTCCTTAACTATGTGGGCTATATGCTTATTTTTGTCTTACTGTTTGTCTGTTTCAGCGGAAGCCAGAACTACATATGGAAGCGAGAATGTGAAAACCTATACAACTTCTTTTATCCCAATGTATCATGCTGTAACAAAAAGGAAAACGAAGTGTGTAATGAAACTGGTGTGTGCAACTAAACAGGAGAAGGTGAGCAAAACGGGGAATAATAAAGATTCTGTGAGCAACTAGTCTGTTTATACTTATCTAGACACCACACATGGCTCTACTTTGTGCAGAACTGGCAAATGGAGCAATATTGGAGAAGGAGAACACTGCAAATATAAACCTATTTTTATTGATGAAGAAAGCTGGTTTGGGGAGTCAATGAGATGTCTAATTATAGTATTAAATCACCAATGCAAAACCAAAGCTTTAATTAACATGTTTGTTTGTTTGTTTTTAAGGTGGTAGGCCTTCATATGCAAGGGTTAGGATGTGATGAAATGCTTCAAGGCTTTGCTGTGGCTGTCAAAATGGGAGCAACAAAAGCAGATTTTGACCAGACAGTGGCCATCCACCCAACATCTTCTGAAGAACTTGTTACACTTCGTTGATTTTTTTTTAATAAGGTGCCTAGATGTAATCTTCACAGAATCATGTTCTCCCCTCTTAATTCAATACAAGATTAACTTGTCTTTTCTTACTGCAACTGAACTGTAAATGAAATCTTTGCCCATCTATCGACAGGCCCTGGAAAATGCAGCACTGGAATAAAGTTGCCTTAAATCATCTTAACATTGTGGGATGGAATTGTCATTCAATTCTTACAGAAGCTTTTTAAGTGATCATTTTGCAGTAAACGAAGTTGTGGAGGGAGAGTAAATGTTAGGGGAAAATACAACTTGCAAAAGAACTAAGTTTATAAAAGGTAACAGCTATAAGGAAAAATAGGCAGTGTCTTCACCCACACTTTGTTAAGTTAAATCTGGAATGTGAATTTGAGCTAATATAATTTTACGTAAACAGAACAAGTTAACATTTTACTTCATTATGAGGGATATAGCCACTGTCTTATGCAGCATATCAAAATGTGAGTTCTAAATATTTAGTTGCAGATACTAGTTAGCATGAAGTAATGATATAAACTAGAAAACTATTAGCTATTACCTTTATACTACTATGAAAGGAAGAGTGAGTGCAAACAGTCTCATGCTATGTTTGTGGCCCTGGTCCTACATGTTTAGCTGCCAGATATTTAATGCCAAGAAGCAGTATTCCAACAACTGATAAATCCCCTATAATGAATGAGAAAGAGAAATTATTTCATTTCAGTGTACCCATCTGATTGGAGTAATGATCTGCAAGTTTATTTGCTCAAATACATCAAATAAGACGCAAGCACTTTGACAAATATACAGAAAAAAGGTAGGATCAACACAGAACAGTAATCTAGCTTAAATGGAGGGAAAGCTTATGACAACATACTCCCAAGAGGAACTTTCTTCTGCAGTTAAGTTACTTATGTCAATAAAATAGAGGGCGATAGGCGTAAGAAGGAAGTTAGTTTGTGCATTTTTCTTAAACTTCAAAATGTTAATACATGCCAGTTAAACACTACAACTAAAATTTACAAGTAAGCATGACAGGGAGATGAGTTTGTTAGTTACCTTTCCTCTTTGAATAGTCCAGAAGAAAACAATTACTATAGTTACAGCAGGCAAACTGGCTGTTGGACTGGCTGATAAAGGATTGATTAGTGCGTTGAAGTCCATCTGAAGTTGTGCTCAAAAGCTCGTCATCCTCATTATGGCACAGTTTGGTCCATGAAGAGGCTTTACGCTGAGACAGACCTCAACTTATCACAAATTGTTGCTTTTCAAAAATTGCCAGGTGTACTACTACTGATCAAGGTCAGGCTGAGGAAGAGATGTTTATAGGAAGTAGTCAGGGGTACGCCGAGTAACATGAGGCTCTCCACGGCGAGGCGCTGGATCAAATTGAAGGCTGTTAAAAGGAAAAGGCTGATTAAGTGCTTTGTTGCATTAACTGCTGCATTTTTGTTAATTAAATCCCATACCTGTCCTCTCCCCACTCTCATTTCCACAAGTTCCATTCTTAAGCTATTTTATTGCAGAATGCCAGGCCGATAAAGATCATTCAGGTTTGCCAAAACTGAAAATTATATTTCAGACAAGGGTTTAGGATTTCAAGGACAATGTTTGTGCTTGCTTGACTATGGTAGACAATTACCCATATTTCACTAAATGTTATGCGACACTGAATCAAAAAAGGGAAATTGTATTTTTATTATCTGCAACAAACGTTATCAATATTTCAGTCATCATTTCCCATACTTTCACTCTCTATTAGGGCTTGAGCGGGAAAAGTTCCAATGAAATAAAAATGGACTCATTTAGCAGTGTTTTAATCATGATTTGTTTAAAATTCTGTCCCTACATTGAAGGTGACTATTTTGTGGTGTAATTCCCAAATTAATGTGTCCTATTCCTTGATTAGACGAGGTAGCAATTCAACTTGAGTTGATGTTAAAAACAAATGCAGTATTCTTTAACATACAGTTTCAAAAATATTACTTATGTTTTAGCTATCATTTTCTGAACATTAAGGCCTAGTTTGCACATCACACTAAGCCTTGGAATGTGAGCAGTCCACCCCCTGCCCCGGCCTGCTACTGAACTAAGCCATAACTTCACGTCACCCAAACTCAGGCTTGTGGTTTAGATCTCTGAGGCCTGACCACAAGCTGTAACCAAAGTTTGCACTATGGGTTATGGCTTGTCCAGTTGAGCTAATCCCCGAGCCCAGATTTCGACAACATGATGAACCAAGCTTTGTCCCGCTCAGTGCAGCAGCAAAACAAATGGAAAGGAGCAAAGTGGCTGCAATCTTCTCTCCACGAGTCCACACATTTGTGCTAAACCATAACTAGGCTTCCAGCATAGCTAAACTAGGCCCATGAGATATTCTTTAGAGTTCATACTGCAAAAGTGGTGTACTCTATAGAATTCATCAACACTTAACACAAGCCAGAGAACTTTACCCCTTGCAACCCCACCCCCATTGTTAAAACAAGCTCATGTTTCTTACAAGGAATATTTTAAAGTGTCATCTAGTTCCATGATAGCAGCCTGGTTCCCACAACGATAACAGTAATTGGGTGCACTGAAAATGGTGACCACATTCCGATCATGACACCAGTTGTAACCCTGCAGTGGGGGGAAGAAAATGCTTTCAGTGAAAAGTGTCAACCAATTTCTTCTTAAGAAGGTGTAACTAGATTAAAAGGTGTAAGGCCAGTAATCCCATGACCCTGAGGAGGGAGATCCAGGGGTCACAGGAAGCAGCTAATTCCCTTCTCTGGCAGCAGAAAGCAAGCTCTGATGCTAAATTCCCCTTCCGCATAGCTGAAACTTCCACAACTTTTGCTCTACCCTGATCAGAGGTGATAAAGAGACATGCTGGGGGTAGGCCAAAATACTTTGATCTAATCCTTCCCAGTACCCTGACAAGTCCCACACCAGGGACAAAACTACAGCCCAGGAGCTGAAAACTATTCCTTTCTATCTCCCTTGCATTGGTCCCAATGGTAGGGAAATAGTTTAAATAAAAAGAAAAGGACGGAGTAGCATAAGACTGCTCCTTTGTCCTCCCTTTCACAGTGCTGGCACAAGCCCAGCAGGGCCATCTTTGACTCGCCCTCCCCATCCCCTTAGGAATGCATCCTACCTTGCTTTATATATTTTCACTGGTACAAAACAAACTATTTCAGAGTCAGAGCAAACATGCTTTGCACTATCTCAATGAATACTAATTATGTTCAAATGCAAACACCAATTTTTACATCTTTAAACATTCTCTGTAACTCGTGGCGAATTATCAAACCCTATCCACTAGCAAATTGGAAAATGTGGGATGCTCACTTGAAATGTCCCCTTAAAATTAATTTAGTATAAACTAAAATCAGTCACAGAGACATTAATATTACAGGATTAACTGGCACACTGGCAAATAAAGTTAACTGAACCATATATTTGTGACACGTGTAAACATTTTTATTTACTCTGAATATTGTTCTGATAATTCTTGATGAATATTATACTAATTTACACCTTCTAAGATACAGAACATTTTTGGTGCCTACTACATAGCATAAAAATTCAAGATGCTGAGACTATACAACCTTCTTTCCAAAAAAGACACACTTTCATTTTTAAGCCTTAGGCGGCTAGGTGCAACAGAGAAATTATACCTCCATTACAAGTTGGTGAGCACGAGACACCAATGTAAGCCCATTGGCATGGTTAAATGTTTCAGAGATATCTTGACCAAATGTATAGCCAGCACCACGTGGAGAAATCCCCCAGCCACCACGATCATCTGGATCTGACCATAACAGATCACACATTGGGCCCTGTTCAAAGAAAATGGTACAGTATGTTACATAAGGAGGGAAATATTGCAAAAGGTAATCTAAAAAGTGTTAAACTCCTGGATCTCTTAAGTATACTGCATATTCTCTACAATAAAAACATTTTACAGAGAAATAGGAAAAGTTGTTTCTTACAGTCTTCAGGAATTTGAAAATGAAACCTATCTAGAGAAAACAAGTGTGAAAATCAGAGAAGTGAACAGTATCAATAGGAAAAAAAATCACCCAACCCCCCTGTAAAAGTGATGAGAAACTTAGCAGATGAGTTTGGCAAACAAAGAGGTGTATGAAGTAAAAGCATCAAAACAAAATACGTTCCAAGCCAAAAAGAAAAGTTAATACCAGCAACAATCAAACACAGATGGAGCAGAAGAACTAAAAGCAGGATAAAAAAATAAGTCAATAAATAGAAAAAAGCATACTAGGAAAAAACAGGAAAATATAATTGAACATCACCAGTATGTGAACTATTGCGCATGTATCTGGCAAAAGATCAAGTTGAACAGAAAAGCCACAGTGCTGTTTAGAGAGAAAATTGGTAAAGAAAAAGTGTAATTTCGGTTGAAATGAAAACTAGGTTGAAAGGACCAGAGGCAGTAAAGGCACTGAGAAAAACTAATGCAATTCCCAAAAGGAAGAACGGAAACCAGATGACAGCTAAACAAAGGAGAATCCAAAAGAACAGCTGAGGGATGCCAGGATCCTGCAAGATCAGCTCTTGCATGTAAAGTACCTAGGCATAATTCCAGCTTCAAGCACACAAACGAAATGTTTTCGTTAAAGGGTCTACACCCTTCCAATGTGAAAGCTATGCATAATCTCAGAACTGACTCATCTAGCAAACTTTGCATGACATCAGCATCAGTTTAAAATGTACCTTCTAACTATATAGCACTGTAGATGCACGTCTGTGTCTCTCTTAAACTACATAGTCATTGTGGTGCAAACAGAAGAAAGGAGCCATGATCTACCTTGCAGCTCAAACAAAACAGAGCTACAGAAATTTTATGCACTGATTATAGTAAAGCATTATAAACCAAGTGTGTGCACCGGCATGCGGTAAACTTTCAAAGCCAGGTTACAGGCATAATCTCAACTTTCTAAAGTAATTAACACCACAGTTTTCAACTCATGTATGGACATCCAAATTATTATTTACAAATGCCCAGAATAATTCTATTTATACAAGACAATAGCCCTATTCAGGCATCATGTCTGCCAAGGTCCCTGCATGACTCTGTCTACACCCACCCCCACTAAGGTCTGAATGAGCTTCTATCCTCACTTAGTCAAGCACGTTTAGAATTCTCACTGAGATTTCCCCGTTTAACTTGAGAAAGCCGGGTGTGCCTGAGATGCTGGGGACTGGATCCTTGTGCTTCCTACGTATGTTGGAATGCGGATGCTAAATCCTGATGCAAAGTGCTTTTAGGAAAGGGGGAGCAAACTATAAACTTCTAGAGAAGATCTCAACCAGAGCCAGGGCTTTTTCGGCTATGGCTCCGATCTGGTGGAACGCTCTGTCACAAGAGACTAGGGCCCTGCGGGACTTGACATCTTTCCGCAGGGCCTGCAAGACAGAGCTGTTCCCCCAGGCCTTTGGCCAAGCCACAGCCTGACCCCCTCCTCTGGTAATCCTCACAGAACTCTAGCCCAATGGTTGCCATTAATTTGATTTAAACTGATTTTATAATGAATTGATTTTAGAATGTTGTATTATTTTACTGTTGTTAGCTGCTCTGAGCCCGGCTTCGGCTGGGGAGGGCGGGATATAAATAAAAATTTATTATTACTATTATCTACACATTCTCAACCTCCTCAAAAAGCTAGTCTTGCTCTTTTAAAACATATTTCAGCTGTAGCAATGTACTAGCCACTTTGTAAAGTTACAGGAGACCAACTCCAGTTGCTACGGAACTGTTGTTATCCAAGTGCATTCTGTGTTGACTAAAATCCAGTGCAAATGAATGAGTCATGTATCACTGCCATGAGTGCACATAATAAACCATTTGAGAAACATCTGTGTCAAGATGTACTGCAGATATGTGGTCCATGGCCTTTTCTGTGGTGGCATCCTGACTATGAAATGCCTTCCTCCTGGAAATAAATCAGGCCCCAATGCTTTTGACATTCCAACACTAGGCTGGGCATTTATGAATATTAGCCCACTGCTACATTTCACACTGTGAAATGTAATTCCCCATTTTTACCTGCTTTCATTTAAGTAACTAGATGTGTTATTATCATTTTAAATATTGTCACCCACCATGAGATGAGCTGAAAAAATATCATTGGAACAAAGTATCTATACCACCAATTCAGGGCTTGATATGACACCCAAGTTGTGCAGACGTTTTGTTCTTACAGACCCTATTATGGTAAACTATAAAGTAGAAGTTCTGGTCTGTTCATTTTCTAGCCATCCTGTCAGGGAACTGACATCAGAGGAAAGGGAGGTGGTAGGGCTCCCAGAGGCTGGGACAGAGTCAGCAGCTAAAGCAGGGACCAGCAGGGGGAGCGAGGGGTCTCTGGAGGAGGATCTCAGGAATGCTGAGAGAGACGCAGCAGCCAAGGCAGGAACCAGCAGGGGAGAGGAAGGGGTGAGAGACACGTCCAGCGAAAACAGCGGGGAGGTGTCAGAAGCAACCGTAGGGAGACCCATACTTCGCCGGAAGCTGCCACGTCGTGAGTCCAGGAGACGCGTTTCCGTTAAGGAGCTTCTTTGCTGGAAGCGCTTCCGCAGGCAGCCACTGTCAGACTCTACGAGTGACTAGAGCAGACATGTCTGAGGAGCTCTGTCACACACAGAGGTTTGTGGAGCCGCACAAACTCTGAGGGGGCACAATTTTAAGCACAAGCAGCTAATCATCCCCTCACAGCAGTCTGACAGTCTTTGTACGCTGCCTGTGCAGGAGAAAGCATCATGAGCAACCCAGCCGGAACCGGAGAGGCAGGGGTTGGAGCTGGTCCAAGCTTGGAAGAAAGGTATCAAGCTTTGGAGGTCCAACTTGCGCTGCAGACGGCGAGGCTCGAGGAGAGAAGGGCTCAGGATGCAGACAAGAAGGGGAGAACCACTCAGTTCCCCAGAAAGGTACCAGGATTGGTGCAGAAGTTTGGGGGGGACCCCAAGGATTACCATGCCTTTAGGACAGAGATGCAATATGCCCTTAATGTGCAGTTTGATGAGTTCCCTGATGAGGAATCGCGAGTTGCTTTCGTAATTGGGCATCTTGAGAAGGGGGCGCGAGACTGGGTTCGACCCCTGATGGCAACGCACAATGATATCCTAAAGGACACTATGAAGTTCTTTCGTGCAATGGATATCATGTTTTCCAGCGATATTGAGGAAGGGGTGGTGCGCAGACAGCTAATGGCTTGCAAGCAGGGAAGCCGATCGGTCCGTGAGTACTGGACTGAATTTACCATGCTGATTCACAGATTGGGGTGGGATTTATCGGCGGCACCCATTCAGATGCTATTTGAAGAAGGTCTTTCTTCGGCTGTGAAAGACGAGCTGTCCCGGAGCCCCAGGGCGGTGTCTATGGATCAGCTGACCAAATCTGCGCTGACCATTGGAGCGCGCCAGGAGGCAAGAGCCTTGGAGAGGCGGGAAGGGAGAGGGGAACGTTGGAAGGAGTTCCGCATTCCAGACATTCCTGAGCCAGCTTTCCCGCCGGCAGAGCCGATGGAAATCGGAACAGCGCGCGCGCGCGCAGTTTCAAAGCCCAGTGAGGGGGCTAAGAAGGAGGGAAAAGGAGCCCGGAAATGCTATCTCTGCCAACAGCCAGGCCACTTTGCCAGAGTCTGCCCCCAGAGGAAGGAATGGCAAGGGATGGTGGGAGCTGTTGAGGGGGGAGAGCAGGGAGAAACGGAGCAGGTAAAAGCCAACGCCTGGTTGCCACCGTCAGGGCACTGCAGCCAGGCCAAAGAGCAGTGAAAGTGCCCGTGCCAGAAGCTCCTCGACCTGCTCTAGTGATTGAAGTGTCGCTAGAGCTGCAAAATGGACACCCCCTAAAAATAAAGGCGCTGTTGGACTCAGGCAGCTCCTGCAATTTTATGAGCAAGGAGTTTGCTGCTGAACACCAGATACAGACGATCCCTTTAAGCAACCCCCTGCAGGTGACCACGATCGATGGCAGGGAACTGTTGGGAGGAGGAGTCAGCTTGCAGACCGTCCCAATGATAATGAGGGTGGCAAGGCACACAGAACTGATAGCGTTTAATGTGGCCACCTTGGGAGGCGCTCCCATTATTTTGGGAATGAGCTGGCTAGCCCTACATGATCCGCTGGTGGGCTGGCATCAAAGAGTGGTTTCCTTCGGTTCAGCACATTGCTTAGAACACTGCAGGGGGGAAAAGGGTTCAGCAGGGGCCCAAGCCACCCTAGCAGGGACTGAAGTAATGGAGAAGGTGAAGGTGCCACCACAGTATGCAGATCTCAGCGACGTGTTCAGCGAGAAGGAAGCTGACCAACTACCCCCGCATAGGCCCTTTGATTGCCAGATCAATTTACTCCCTGGAGCACAGCTTCCTGTAGGCAAGTTGTATGCCATGTCAGACAGGGAAATGCAGGAGTTGCGAGAGTTCATTGACAAGAACCTGAAGAGAGGCTTCATCAGAGAGTCCAAGGCAGCGGGGGGTAGCCCAGTGTTTTTTGTGGATAAAAAGCACACGGACAAGCCGAGACTTGTATGTGATTTCAGGCGGTTAAATGCAGTGACAGAGCCGGCGGCTTTTCCTATGCCCAGGATTGATGATATTTTGACCAGGGTGCGGAAGGGAAAGATTTTTACAAAGCTGGACCTAAGGGGGGCGTACAACCTGATACGTATAAGGAAAGGGGATGAATGGAAAACCACCATGTTCACCCCTTTGGGGGCATTTGAATACCTCGTGATGCCTTTTGGATTACAAACAGGCTCCGCGTGTTTTCAATCTTTCATGAACCACGTACTGGGGCCTTTGCTCTACAAGAATTGCGTGGCCTTCCTAGATGATGTGTTGGTGTATTCGGAGAATGAGGAGCAACATGTGAGAGACGTCAGAGAAGTGTTGGGCAGGCTGCAAGCCAACAGGCTGTGGGTGAAACTGGAGAAGTGTCAGTTTCATACCAAGGAGGTGGAATTCCTGGGGTACCGCTTGTCAGACAAGGGGTTGGCCATGGACCCCGGCAAGGTTCAAGCAGTGCTGGAATGGAAAACACCCAAAACCAAGAAGGATGTGCAGAGGTTCCTAGGGTTTGGAAACTTTTATCGTAAGTTCATCCGAAACTTCGCCCACCTGACGGCGCCCATCACGGACTGTCTCAGCAGTAAAAAGAAGTTTGTTTGGACGGCGGAGGCGGAGCGAGCGTTTGAGGAACTGAAAAGGGCCTTCGCCTCTGATGAACAACTTCTGCATGTGGATTTACAAAAAAAGCTGAGGGTCGAAACAGACGCATCTGACAGAGCCATAGGGGCGGTGCTTCTTCTGCAGCCGGGGAAGGAGGAGTCAGAGTGGCGACCGTGTGCCTTCTTTTCGCGAAAGCTGAACAAATCCGAGAGGAACTACACGGTGTACGACCGGGAACTTCTTGCGATTCATGAGGCTTTCCGGAGATGGAGGCACCTGCTAATTGGTGCACAACATAAGGTGCAAGTGTGCACGGACCATAAGAATCTAGAGTATTGGAGAACTGCGCGAGTGCTCAACCAACGGCAGTTGAGATGGGCCCAGGAGTTCTCCAAATTTAACTTTGAGATTTGTTACGTGCCAGGCCCAGAGAACGTTAGGGCGGACGCTCTCTCACGCAAACCTGAATATTTGGAGGGGGAGGGAGCACCCGAAGAGACCCATGTCATTCCAGAGGACCGCTGGGTGTGTGGGGCGGCATTGGTGGGGCAAAGGGAACTGGTAGAGGGAACGGTGCAGGATGAATACGCCCAGGACAAACTCAGGGGTCTCAGGAGGGAGGGAGACAAACCCGGGGGTTTTGAGGAGAGAAACGGGGCGTTGTACTACAAGGGAGCGTTATATATACCTGAAGGGGAATTGAGGGAAAAGGTACTCAAGCAACTGCACAATAGCCCCACAGCAGGGCATTTTGGGCAACACAAAACCATGTGGCTGGTTACCAGGGAATTCTGGTGGCCCAAGGTCAGGGAAGATGTGCGGGAGTATGTGAGAGGGTGTGACCAATGCCAACGAGCCAAGGGGGAGAGGCGGGCACCGGCAGGTTTATTAGAACCACTACCCACGCCGGAAAGACCATGGGAGGCAGTGGCAATAGATTTCATGACTGATCTGCCAAGGTCCAGAGGGAAAACAGCCATCATGGTTGTGGTAGACCTGTTAACCAAGATGGCCCACTTTATAGCCGGCTCACATGCGGTCACAGCGGAAGAAACCGCTAAATTGTTTGTGGAACATGTGTTTAGGCTGCATGGCGCCCCCTTGAGGGTGGTTTCTGACCGAGGGAAACAATTTACTTCCAGGTTCTGGAGGAAGCTCATGAGCTTATTGCATGTAGAGGTGAATTTCTCAACTGCCCGTCATCCAGAAACCAACGGGCAGGCGGAAAGAGCTAATGGTGTCCTCCAGCAATATTTGAGGTGTTATGTGAATGACAGAGAGAATGATTGGGTGGAGAAGCTGGCGTTGGCAGAATTTGCCTACAACAATGCAGAGAACGTGTCCACGGGGATGAGCCCCTGTTTGGCTAATCACGGGTGTCATCCCCGAGCCTTCCCAGGGGGGGAAGGGGAGAACTGGAGCGTTCCAGCTGCAGAACAGTTCGTTGAAGAAATGGAAGCGATCCATCGCCAGCTCCAACTCAACTTAAACAGGGCTAAGGAGGAATATAAGAGGCAGGCAGACAAAACCAGAAGGGAAGGGGAAAGCATTAGGGTGGGGGACCAGGTGTGGCTGTCCACCCAAGGGTTACCATTCAAAGGGGGTTGTAAGAAGTTAAGACCCAAAAGGCTGGGCCCATTTGAAGTCACGCAGCAGGTCAACCCAGTGGCTTTCAGACTCCGGTTACCGAACCACATGAAGCTGCACCCAGTGTTCCACAGGTCGTTGCTGTCACCGTATAAAGGGGACAGAGAAGGGAGGGTCAATAGGGGACCAGCTATGGAGGAAAAAGAACACAGCTACCATGTAGCGGAGATTCTCGATTCCAGGTGGAAGGGAGATCAAGTAGAGTATTTGGTAATGTGGGAAGGGGAGCCGGAGTCGGAAAACACCTGGGTCATGGCAGAGGATGTAGATGACGAGGTTTTGATAGAAACTTTTCATCAGAGATTCCCTCGTAAACCTCAGCCAGTGGCGAGGTTCCGGAGGGAATACTTCGCCACCACCGACGAAGAAGAAGAGTTGGAGGGGTTCTCTGATTCCGAGGCGGAGGAGGATTCAGCGAGCCGGAACGAAGACCGATGGAGGGAAATGTTCGAGACGTCTGAAGATGAAGAGGATTCTTTTCGGGGTTTTAGCTCCTCACCGCCCAGAGGAGAGAGTAGGGGCGGGGGGGAAGGGGGCCCTGGAGGGGAGGTGGATGTCAGGGAACTGACATCAGAGGAAAGGGAGGTGGTAGGGCTCCCAGAGGCTGGGAGAGAGTCAGCAGCTAAAGCAGGGACCAGCAGGGGGAGCGAGGGGTCTCTGGAGGAGGATCTCAGTAATGCTGAGCGAGACGCAGCAACCAAGGCAGGAACCAGCAGGGGAGAGAAAGGGGTGAGAGACACGTCCAGCGAAAACAGCGGGGAGGTGTCAGAAGCAACCGTAGGGAGACCCATACTTCGCCGGAAGCTGCCACGTCGTGAGTCCAGGAGACGCGTTTCCGTTAAGGAGCTTCTTTGCTGGAAACGCTTCCGCAGGCAGCCACTGTCAGACTCTACTAGTGACTAGAGCAGACATGTCTGAGGAGCTCTGTCACACACAGAGGTTTGTGGAGCCGCACAAACTCTGAGGGGGCACAATTTTAAGCACAAGCAGCTAATCATCCCCTCACACATCCAATTAAATTCATACATAAAAAATAGTACTGTAGAAGAAAACTCTTGGTTTTTAAGATTGATCAGAGCTTGCAGAATTTTAAAAGGTATTTCCACACACACATGCAACAGGGAATGCCTCATACTGTACAATTTTATACATGTCTACTCAGAAGTAAGGCCCACAAAGGTCGACAGAACTTACTCAGGTACATAACTAGTACTGCATCCAATTTTTATAAATACTAGAATGAACAATAATTTTAAAGGCTAAAGATCTGCAAACTAATTAAGGCAACCAACACATTTTTTAATCAATTAACTGATCAACTGCATGTTGCAACCCTTTTGTCTAGCTATTATATTTGCCTGATTCAGTTCAAAGATATGATACCATACCCTATTCTATATTTAATGTATATATTTGCCATTCAATGTATACTCTGAGTCACAATATATTTTCATTGATATTACCTCATGTGGAACTTCCTGCAGACGATCAAGAGCTCTAATATGATCCAGTGTATCTATAGATGGGGAAAGACCTCCATGGAGACAAAATATCTGAAGAATAAGAACCAGAATAAATTTATTATGTGCACTGCCAAGAGGTTGTATTTTTCATTCACGTGAGGTATTTGTTGATACCAAGAACCAATTCTTATGCTACTGTCGCAACATGCACTTGACAATGAGCCTTGTGTGTTGCTTTCTTTCTCAGTTTTTGCACAAGGGGAGAACAGAAATTTCTACCGAAGATTAAAATCACCAGCTTGTGTGATCACCTGAAACAGGTTTTTCATTGGGCCACTTTAGATGTAACACTAAAACCATTGTTTAGGGTTACAATAATAAACTGCAATGAGCCTCAAACTTAAGGTTCCCCCCTCCCCCACCCTCTTCAGCTGCCAGGAGTTTAGACGTTTTGCTTCTGCTCTAAACGCAGCTTGTATTAAATCTGGACAACCTATAATTAATCTTAACAGTGGTTTGTTGAAACAAGTCAACAAAAAGTCAGTTTATGAAGCTGCCTTGATTCAATTAACTATGGTTAATAATAATCACAATATATCAGCACCCACATAGTTTTCAGTAAACCCAAACAAGTTTCACAAAAGCAATCAATTTAGTAGCACAATGCATTAACATCTAAGCCTGCATAATACAGCGCAAAGAGTAACAAAAACAATTTCCGCCTCCTCTGTGAATATAGTTGATATCATAGCATTTCAACAATCCCCTTCTATCTGCATCATCTAGAGGGGGGAAATAAAGGGTATCAAAATCCTAGGACTTTTTAAAATTGCTCCTTTGTTCTAGAGTGAAGGGTCACTTCAACCAATAAAACTTTTGTTACATAAGCACTTCTATACGCAAGCCAAACTCATTTTAAATTCCAATTCAAATAGCACCAGTAAGCGATCAATTTTTTGCACAGTGAAAAGTTCTGTAGCTTACTTAATAGCGAATTCTTTTTTTTTTGTTCTACATCAACAAAAAGCATCAACATTTCTTAAACTAGTTTCTGAACTCCATACACAAGTATGTTTCACACCTCACAGTGTTATCTGCAAAATATAAACAATATGTATTTTACACCTAACAATTCAAATTAAGGACATGAAATTTAAGTCATTAGTACAGGGCAGTACTATTACCACCGAATAAGAAGGCAAAACCACATATGGGATGGAATGCTGGGCTGTCAGGAGTTCCCTTTCCCCTCCACACATCTGCATCATTCTTGGTAATGGTTTCCAGGTTTACTGAAGCCAAGCTTTTTATGAGTATCACAAAAATAATAGTATCATACCTGTCCATCAACTAGAGCTGTAAGTGGAAGATAGTCAAACAGATCTGTGAAATACTTCCAAACATTGGCATTTCCGTATTTCCGTAGACATTCATCATAGAAGCCATATACTTGTGTAATTTGCCTGCTTTCATGATTGCCTCTCAGAATTGTAATGCGTTCTGGGTAGCGCACCTAGCCATAAAGAACAAACACGTGTTGTAATGATCCACCAGCTGGTATCACCATTATACTCCAGGTGGCATGGAGCTTATCTCATTGCAAAATGTTTACTAAGCATATTTTAATCTAAAACCACAGGAGTCAGAACCTACAAACCTTACCTTTAATGCCACAAGAAGAGTCACAGTTTCCACTGAGTAGTAGCCTCTGTCAACATAATCTCCCATGAAGAGATAGTTTGTGTCTGGTGATTTCCCGCCAATTCTAAAGAGCTCCATAAGGTCATGAAATTGACCGTGGACATCTCCACAAACTGTAACAGGACAACGTACTTCCTGAACATTTGATTCTTTTGTAAGTATCTCTTTAGCCTAATATGAGAAAAAAACAACCAATCAGATTTGAAAACAGACTATATTCAGTTTTTTTATGCAAATGTAAAGAAAAACTGCTGCAACAGAAGATCTAGTGACTGTCCTTAATCTCAGTGTTGAACTGAGTTCCTTGTTGAACTCAACAGGAAAGAGGATGGGGGCAAAATTAGAATCAACCAGCTCTGCCTGTAACTGGCTATGGCTCCACCCTACTGTTTGCCTCCCTGAAGTCTGCCCTACGAGTCCCAATGGGCACCAGTCACAACTGGCATAACGTTTAGGAATTTTCCAGGTGTTCAGGAACTACCTATTATCTCCCGTTTGCAAGTATCACCAACCAAACCCAAAACCCCTACCCCTGTTTCAACAAATGCAAGGCCCTACAACATTCAAAAAGCACTTGCTTGACACTTCAGGATGTGTTTATCAACTCCAAGAAAAATTGTATTGATAAACAAAATCAATATTCTTAAAACTATAATCCTAGGTGCACACCACTTCCAGACCTATCATTACTACCAGCAGCAAACATTATTAAGAAGTTAAACTATATGATCTACAATGGATTAAATACTATTAATCTCATTTCAATTCCATAAATCATAGAATTCCTTCATTTATGTATAATTTTTAGTGGGAAAAGTGCTAGAAATGTGGTCTTCTGGGAGCCATTGCTTCAATGTTTTTGCACTAATTTATGCATATTTCTGATTACATAAACACATTCAGCCCTGCATTTTTAAAAATCCTGATTTCAAAAGACATACCAATAAACTATGATAAAACTCAAGAAATAAGCAAAAAACTATGGGATTCCTGTGGCTCCCTCTTGGCTGTAACTACATAGCTTTCAAAGTCACACTCCTGGTGGCTGGGCAACTACGTCCATAATGCTAAGTGCAATGGATGTTGAATGTTTAGTTGAAAACCGGGGGTAGTTCTGTATCCAATTATACAGAGCAGTGCAAGAATTTACATTACTGAAATATGTGGAAAGCACGTACAGCTGTTTTCCTAACAAAAAGAAAAATGTAAACATTATTTGTACTGTTTAGGCTGCAATCCTATACACACCTGCCTGGGAGTAATTCCCATTGAGCAGGTAAGTATAGGATCACACTGTTAACTCTATATTCTCATAGGCTAGCTAGAGCCATGAAAGAAGCCTTCTGCGTGGGAAGCTGTCCAAAACTTCTGAAAGAAGTCAAATTCAATCAGGCTTCTTTGTATTCAGCCTTGTATGGGGAAGGAAAAGCAAGTAACCTAGTTTGGATAAAGAAACTAGAATGTTCCAAAATTTCCTGGATCAG
Organism: Podarcis vaucheri; assembly: GCF_965113315.1. Classification (NCBI taxonomy): domain Eukaryota; kingdom Metazoa; phylum Chordata; class Lepidosauria; order Squamata; family Lacertidae; genus Podarcis; species Podarcis vaucheri. The sequence continues at coordinate 35,202,923 of NC_138755.1, read as the reverse complement.
GGTGTGCAAAAACAGTGAGGATAACTCCATCATTGGAGGTAAAGCATAGCTGTCAACTTTTCCCTTTTCTTGCGAGGAATCCTATTTGGAATAAGGGAATTTCCCTTTAAAAAAGGGAAACGTTGACAGCTATGGAGGTAAAGGAATATACAGAACCGTGTCATAAAGCCATTTTTTCCTCTTCAAAGTGACAAAGCACTTTAACAAAGTGGTGCTATTTTGCACAACGCTCTAAAAAATGTCTGATACATACATTCAAAATGTAGTGACCACATAAGCACTGCATCATCCACTGAGTACTTGGGGTGATACAGTACTGTGGCTCATACCTGGATTATAACAGAACCCACTGCTGTGGGCGCATACTCTGCGTGTGTAAATGACGAGTGGCAAAAGCAACCTCTTACTGCAGGAAATCCGGTGCTGAGAGCATGGTGGGTTTTTGTTTTGTTGTTGTTGGGAAAAAGCAACAATACAGTTGCAGTCATCTGTCTGTGGCCCCCACCCTTCGCAACACTTCCATCTCCCCACGAGCGAGCGGGGAAGAGTAAATGGCAACGGAGGAGAGTGAAATGTAACGTTCCCTACAATCCCACGGTGCCCTTTGCCAGGAACACAGCAAGATTTCAAACCAGACCCCAGGCACCAAGATCTTAACAGTGCTAAGAATGATGAGGATGGAGAGAAATTCGCAGGGAGCGAAGACAGCCCCAGTCCAAGAAAGGCAAAGCCTAGGTTTGAAGTATGACATTGATATACTCCACCGGCTTCATTTGTCGATTGTCAGCTTCGCTCTTAATCTAATTTCTATATGCAAATGTGTGTGTGTGTTTTGGGGGGGGGTACTTTTACACACCCTTGGCAGCCCTTTCCAGAGAACTCTCTCCACCTTTAGCCTTCTCAAAACGGTCTCCTTGGTTTCCCAGGACCCGTTTTACTGGCAAAGGGAGAAGTCCAAACCTTTGGCCCGAGTCATTTTCAGCTCCCCCCCCCCCACTCCTTCCTCTCTCTAGTGATCCTCTCAGATCAACATACGGGTTTTATTTCGGTAGGATCCGGGCCGCCTCCCCCCCCCGCCCCCCCCCGGCCACGCACCTTCTCGCAGAGGCTCCGCACTTGGCTCTCGCTCAGCTGCTTGCACTCGTTGAGCTGCTCGATCCATTGGTCCAGCTCCTTGGTGAAGCTCTTGTCCTCCATTCTGGCCGGCCAGCCGCCCGCTCAGTTGTGGGAGAAGGGAGCAGCTCCGGGCGGCGTGGCCAGGGCGGCGTGGTCCAGGCTGGACCGGCCCAAAGGGAGGGAAAGACGAAGAAAAAAAGGAAGGAAGGAAGGGGGTGAAAGGGGAAAAAAGAAAGACAAGCCAACGGTACTGAGGAGGGGGGGGCAGAGAGGGGGAGGGGAGGGGGAGGCCCGGACCAACGGTCACAAGCCCAACGGCCCGCCTAGAGAGCGCGCGCGCGACACAGGCCCAAGCCTCACCCTCAAGTCCCTCACCCCCTCTCTCTCCCTCCGGCACCGTGTAATGGCGGCGGCGGCGGCGGCGGCGCTGCGCACTTCCGCCTCACGTCGAGGTGCTTCCGGCGAAACGGGCCGGCCGCAGCGCCACCTATCGCCCGGAGGGCAGAACGTGCCTTCTTAGCTCGCCTCTGCTCCGCTCGCGGGAGGGGAAAAGGGATCGAAACCTGAAGGCAGGGGCGGATCTACTATGAAATGAATGAAGCTTAAGCTTCACGGCCCCCTAATCCCCGAGGGCCCCCAGAAGCGGCTTTACTGCAATTTTTTTGGGGTGTGTGTGTGTCTGGTAGACCCAATTTGAGTCACACAACTCAAATTGAGGTTTGTTGTTGTATTTCAATAATCCTGAAGTTTGAGTCAGGAGCACAGATGTTGTGACGGTGGAGTAGAGCAATTTTAAGCAAAATCTGAAATGTATTTATTATTTGTTAACTGTGATCTGACATGGAAGAACCGCATTGAAGATGCCCCCCATGACCATTCAGGCTTTGGGGCCCCAAAATTGTAGGTCCGCCACAGCCTGAAGGGTGCAGTTTGGGGAAGGAGCCCACTACAAGCACTGTTAAACACTGTTAAGCTTGTTTTTAAACAAGTTGGACTTTTTATTTTTATGGTGGTGCCTCATATTTGAAATCCTTCTTCCCGTGTCCCAAGACTTCCCTGAAACCAACTCTCTGGAACATTCAGTGAATTTATTATTTACTCCAGCCTTTTAAATGTCCTGAAATTTTAAGTAGTGCCACGGTTTCTAATAACGTTCTAAGATTTTAATGTGTGCTCTTTTTTTTAAGCACTGGTTTTAACTGTTTTAGGAGCCCCTTCAGCTCAGGAGCAATTGTGCTGGCTGTGGGGTCTGCACCAAAGTTAGGCCCGTGCAAATGCAAGTCAGCACATCTCCCAGAAAAGGTGCAATCACTGCAGAAGACTGACTGTTTGCTTGTTTTGTTTAATTTATATACCACCCTTCATCAAAAGATCTCAGGGCAGTTCGCAGAATTAAACATCAGGTCCCACAGTGCCAACAACTATCTAATGTCATGCCCCAAACCATGAATACAGGCTGCAGTCTTCTGGACTTTAAAAAATACTTTCTGTGGAATTAGCACAAGTCTCAGGATGAGATTTTAACAGCCCTAGTTTGGCTTTGTTACAGTGCTGAGTGGAGTTATCCTCTCTTTTCCACACAGATATGGCTGAACATTTTCCCTGAGGAATGCAGAGATGAACCCATGTCTCTTCCAAAAAGTGGTAGTAGTGCAGAGGAACTGCAGCAAGTCCAGTGTAGCTACCAGTCCCAATCTTATCTGGGTTAATGTTATGACACAGCTACATATGACACAGCTGTTCATCAAAGTCCATGCCCACCAAAAAACATGTCTACAGTAAGAAACTACTCTAGAGAAATTATACCTCTGCTCACCCATTTTACCTGCTGTTTTCACACAAGGTTTGTGTCATTAAAGTTCAGTGTGTGTATAAGAGTGCATTGTGCAATCACTTGCGAGATGCTTCACAGGAACAGAATCACAAATGAAATATCCCACTGAAATAAAATGTGGCTTGAGTCTAATTATTACTATTATGCTTTACTAATTTCAGCTGTACCCCAATTTAGATTGTGTAAAACTGTGCAGAATTGTGTTCCAAATAAACTGCCCAGTATTAAGTTATAAAGATTCTGAAATATTCAGATTTGGCTTTTTCTTAAGTTTTAATTTTGGTTGAAAAGGCAAGGCAACAGCCTTTAAGTTATTAATATCAAATTTAAATAAGTAAGTATTTTAATCAAGTAAAAAAAGAAGGGACAAAAAATTTCTATGCAAATGATTCAACCAAGAATAGAAAGAGGACTACTGTCAGGCAGCTGAAAATAAAAACAGGATTTATACCTTTAACCATTATAATGAAAGTACTGGCCTTTGTTCCATATGTAACATCACAACCCTTTGCTCTGCTGTAAAGTGCAGCAACATCTATAATTACTTGCGTAACATCCAAAGGGCAGATTCAGCAGTTATGACTTCACAGTATTGGCAATAAATAGCATGTGGGGCATCTATGGGTGTTTCATTTCTGGATGCTATGCTTACTATAACAGCACAAGTATCTGCTTGAATTATCATAGAATCAGAGTTGGAAGAGACCACAAGGGCCATCGAGTCCAACCCCCTGCCAAGCAGGAAACACCATCAGAGCACTCCTGACATATGGTTGTCAAGCCTCTGCTTAAAGACCTCCAAAGTAGGAGACTCCACCACACTCCTTGGCAGCAAATTCCACTGTTGAACAGCTCTTACTGTCAGGAAGTTCTTCCTAATGTTTAGGTGGAATCTTCTTTCTTGTAGTTTGGATCCATTGCTCCGTGTCCGCTTCTCTGGAGCAGCAGAAAACAACCTTTCTCCCTCCTCTATGTGACATCCTTTTATATATTTGAACATGGCTATCATATCACCCCTTAACCTCCTCTTCTCCAGGCTAAACATGCCCAGCTCCCTTAGCCGTTCCTCATAAATTATAAATGATGAACCAGTACAGGACCAGTCTGTTAACTTTCAAATAAAGTTTATTTCCTTCAGGGCTTAAAAAAAATTCTTAAACCACTCTCCTAGGATACATTAGTCCAAGGTCTAGGTCAGGACTGCTTTTAAAGGAATGAAAGCTAAAAGAATACGATAAAGTAACAGCTATGGTGTTCAACATGCCTCCAAGGGCTGGTTCATATGGAAATGCCCCCCAGAACCATGCATGCGTTGCACTGGCTCGATATTACTTGGTTGATTCACAAAAAGGTATTTAAGCATCTGACTCATGTCAAATGTATCATGTTGATCTTACTAGATTTTTACTAGACACATACTAATGGGAAACTAAATACCACTTTAAAAAAACACACACGCTCATTTTAAAAATTGCTTTAGTTCCTACTGTATGTATGTAGTTCCTATTATGTAGTTCCTACATAACCTTCTGAGCCGTTATTGGAAGGATACGGAAAAGCAACTTGTGTCCAAGGCTGATTTTCTGTATACCATGATGGCTGTTGCCAATTGCTATATGGAAAGGCCATGGCAGAACTGAAATAACCATACATTGGATAGGTTTGGGCTAAGTTAAACCTTTGTGAGTCTCCAACACTGAAATGACTAAAAGTCTGTGAACAAAACATACTAGACTCTGTGTTATACACTATGCTTGTAGCTGTGGACATGCCATGTGTCAGGGGATTCATTTCACAGGAATTTAATTCTTGGTATGCCTGAGTTACTGAGTGAGTATTGCAATGATTTTGGTATAAGTACCAAGAGGAATAAGGATAAACTGCACCATAAATATGCACAGGAGAACTCTGCAACTGAGAGGCTTCCTCAATATGTTCATTTTGATTTAAAGGTGAAAATTTAGTTTTGTTATTTTCACTGTACGATGGTTCCATCTGCAAATGCTCCAATTCCATGGCTTTATTTAGTTCTGTCATCACTGTGGAATCTAAATTATATGGGGTTGTGCAGTTGGGGGTCACATTTCTTTCCTGTCCACATTCCGCTTCGTTTCGATCAGATTTTAGAGGTGAACTCAAAGCTGTGCTACATTCAGGCATTAAATGTGAAGCATCTCTCAGGGCATCTGATTTTAAGTTATGGTGCTCATTTAGCGTACCCAACACAGAATTAGCATCTTCTCTAGTAGGAGAGTTTTCAGGAGATTGTTGTAATAACTCAACTGTCACTGAAGGTAAAGAAAGACTTTCACCTCCCTCATTGTGGGATGCAATATATTCTTGGTCAGGGTCTTTTGCATTCCAGCCGCTCTGGTTGAAATCTTTTAGATCTGTTAGATTCTGCTGACCAGCTAATGTGTTTGAACAAATGAACTTTGGTTCTGAGGCATTTGGTGAAGATTGAATGCTTTCACAGGGATAAGCAACTTTTAACTGTGAAGGTGAGATTGGTCCTGTCTCTCTCAAATTGCCAGGTTTTTTATTCCACATATTGTCTGTTGATATGCTTAACTGTAGTTCTTTCTCTTTGGGGAAATTATATTTTCCGCTCACTCTGCAAAACAAAAATCAAACTTTTTTTTTAAGTGATTTTTTTAAACACAAGAATATCAATGTTCTATTAGAATTAGGACCTGATCTGAATTTACTCGATGCACAAAAACATAAATTGTTTATGTATTTATTTCTAAACATTTGCTTGGTCCCTATTTTTATAATCTTGTAATATATTTTGTTTCAATACTAACATTTCAAGGTGGAAACAGAGCATCACTATTCTCCAGCTGTCTTAAGCGTGAATAATGGAAAAGAAAAGGTGTGGGTAGCTAATATTGTGGGTTACTAGATTCATCAAATGATCTGGACATGGGTTATCATAATCAAATAAAAACGTGTGTTAGCTTGATAAAAACATGAGAAAAGCCAGCTGGCTCAGACCAATGGTTAATCTAGTCCAGCATCCTATACACACAGTGGCCAATTAGACATCTGTGGGAAACCAGCAAGTAAGATTTGAGCATAAAAGCACTCTCCCCTCCTGTGGTTTCCAGCAACTGGCATTCAGAAAGATTGCTGCCTCCAACTGTGGAAGCAAAGCTATCATGGCTAGTAGCCTTTCATAGCCCTCTTCTCCATGAATTTGTCTGATTCCCTTTTAAAGCCAAACAATCTAGTAGCCATCACTGCCTCCTATGGGAGTGAACATACTACACAGAGAATAAATGTCTTTGATCTGTCCTGAATTTTCAAACGCAGAGCTTCATTAGATATCAATGAATTCTAGTGTTGTGTACAAGACAGAAAAACTTTTCTCTATCCAATTTCTCCATGCCGTAATTTTAAAAACTTCCATCATATAACCTCTTACTCCCCTTTTCTCAAACTAAAAAGCCCCAAATACTGCTGCCTTTCTTCATAGGGGAGTTGCTCCATCCCTTTGGTGATTTGGGTTGCACTTTTCTGAACCTTCCCCAACTCTACAATATGTTTTTTGAGGTGAGGTGACCAGAATAGAACAGTACACAGTACTCCAAAAGTGGTCACACCAGATTTGTATAATCACATTATATCATATCATATCATTTATCATATCATATCACATCACATTATCAGCAGATTTAATTCCTTTCTTAATGATCCCTATCATAGAAATTAACTTTTTTGCTGCTGCTACATACTGTGTCAACCTCAAATTCTTGTTCCTGATTTGTCACTGCCAGTGTAAATGAGAAATAAAGTGCCCCCCCCGCCCAACATCTATTGCTTTACAATTGTTTACATTCAATTGCACTTGCAATTTTACTGGCCTTTCACTCAGTTTGGAGGGGTCCTTTTGGAGCTCTTCACAATCTCTTTTTGTTTTAATGACCCTGAACAATTTACTCAAGGTGTATGTGAGAGAAACTTATTGGTCTACGTGTGCAGAATATTCAAATGTTATGTCCAATCCCCAAATCTTAATCCCTCAAAGGGTGTAGGGAATGTCTACCTCCAAATAAGGGAAACGTTTTAAAAGGCATTTACTAGATGGAATTTATAGAAGTAAAAAGCAAAAACAAGACAGGCTAAAGACCTCTCAGAAGTATGTTTCATCAACTTTAGATTTCGTGAAGATCTAATACTAGATCCAATACTGTTCAGCAGACCTTCCCACAGACAACACAAGTTTCTTCCATACAAGAGCACACAAATCATGTAACAGGAGAACAGAAACAAAAATGTGAATATTTTGCTTAAAATTCAAGTTATCTATCTGGTTGTTCAAGAATGAAATTTCTTTCAAGAAAAACATATGAATCCTCAGAGATAATGTTTTCTCAGGTTACGTTTTATGAAGAGAATGACTTTTAAAAAACAAAGGAGGCTGTTTCTTGACCAGATCTATATGATGATATTCAAATGAACAACTTGGCTGTATAAACGTGGATAGCGGAGTTTATTTTAACCAAGGTCCACAAGGAATTTCACGTGAAAGGCTACTTTGGCAGCTGGTTAAAAAAAATATGGCATATCAAAAATGCAGGGAAAAATCAACCCATGTGTTCCATCAATGCAAGACTTTTTACTGTGCAAAGGAACTTTCTTTTCTCTCAGTGTGTACCCCCTAAATCTGTTCTGGCATTTCCCTCAACCCTTTGAAACAAATCTGCGATGGCACAGGGTTCATGTGGGGAGACAGTACGTACATGTACTGTCTGTAAGGCATGCATTAATTGGCTTTCCAATGCCAGGATGTCCTATCAGCAACACAACTATTTTTGTGAATTGTCACTGTTAATAATTTAAATACCACTGTCTATACTCATCTGCATTTCATGTCCACCTCTCTGCTTACATTCTGTTCTAAATGTGTATCAAATAACAGTAATTAGAAGTCTTTTTAGATATGTGCACATTATATGCCAAATACTGTCTTCTTTCCTTCAACAGTCATGTAGAATCAGCCATTACAGTACCCTGCCACAGTAGGAGAGATGAGAAACAGGGACTTTCCCTCACCTCTGAAAGACCTGTCCCTGAACTGTTTCCGTCCCAGCTGCTTTTTATTTAAAAAAGTACTATTTAAGGTGCAGTATCTGAGTTTTGTGGTTGGTCTTTTAGATTTTAAGCCTGGGGGAAAGAACTGTCTTAGTTTAATTGTTTCTATGTAAGCCACCCTGGTTGCCTTTCCGGTGGCATTTTGTTTTTTAAAATCATTTTTAAATCCTATGCCCTTTAAAAAAGCGAGGTTTGGGGGGGTGCTTATTGGGTTGTTGCTTTTATTTTGATTATATATTTTGTGGTTTTATATTCTGGTTTTGTTCTGTAAACTGCCCTGACACCTTGGATATAGGGCGGTTTATAAATTCAATAAATAAGTAATTTTTTATTGGGTTTTCAAAATACAAGTACAAACCAAAACAGAATAAAAAATAAAATAATCTAAACATAAAAAGTATAACTCATAGAAATAAGGTAAACAGATGGAATTAAACAATCTAGCAATATAATCTAAAGGATAATTTCCAGAGTTCCATATATTGATTGATGGCTTAGAAAGCTGTTGTTGCAAGTGGTGATTTACAAACATACGCGATATAGTTCCAGCTGATAGCATGAAAGGCCTGGGAGCCTTTTTGGTTGAACAGTGCGATAGAAATCCTCTATATAAAGTTCTAACACTGAGAAAGGCCTGATCCACAAAATTTGTATGAAAAGTTATAGAAGGAACACGTTTCAAATAGGTCCACTAGGCACTGGTATTTTGTTACTGTTTTACTATGTATACCTTAAATTCCTGCTATTTTCATCTTCATTTATCTTTTCTGTGGTTGTCATCAGTGAATCAGCAATCTAATAAATTAAAATAGGAAAACAAACCGATGTAAGTATATTATGCAAGTTAATTCTTTTAACACTTTTCTGTAAGTTCTATAAAATTGTAAAAACAATGGGAAAGCGTTTTGTGCTGTTGGACAAGACTTTAGATTGGATCATGAGACTCTGTTCCCATTATTCCTTACCACTGGCCCTGCTAGCTAGGGAGGATGGGATTTGTAGTCCAAAAACAGCTGGAGACCCAAGTCTGGGAAACACTGTTATTGATTTTACAAATCACTTTGAGGGTTGTTTTCTTCTTTCTACAAGTGGTGTATTATTTTTATGAAACAAAGGAATGATTATATTCTCTATTTCAGTTCTGCAAAACAAAACTTCTTAACTAGAAGTAATGGTACCACTGATGTAAATTTCCTTGCTAATTCCAGTTGTGCATATATTTCCCTTAGCCTTGCACATACACTATGTAAAAGAAGTTAAGTTTACTAACTCCCTCCTGCCCCCACCTTATACTATAGGTAAAGGTAAAGGTACCCCTGCCCGAACGGGCCAGTCTTGACAGACTGTGGGGTTTGTGCGCCCATCTCACATTTATTGGCCGGGGGCCAGCGCTGTCCGGGGACACTTCCGGGTCACGTGGCCAGCGTGACATCGCTGCTCTGGCGAGCCAGAGCCGCACACGGAACGCCGTTTACCTTCCCGCTGGTAAGCGGTACCTATTTATCTACTTGCACCCGGAGGTGCTTTCGAACTGCTAGGTGGGCAGGCGCTGGGACCGAACAGCGGAAGCGCACCCCGCCGCGGGGATTCGAACCGCCGACCTTTCGATCGGCAAGCCCTAGGCGTTGAGGCTTTAGCCCACAGCGCCACCCGCGTCCCTATACTATATACAATATCAATTTCTCACATCGAATATAACTGATCCGAAAAAGAACTTTATGATCTGAAAATAGAGAGGCATGTACTTTTATAACCCAAGAAAATCTTTAATAAAAGGGGGAGGAAAAACATTTCCCTTCTTAGTAGTATCTTCAGATACAAGTGTTTAATTGTATATTAATCATACACTTAAAGGCAGGAGGAAACCTCTTCAAACCTCCATAACTGCAATAGTATGTGGGCTAGTTTGTGACACCAGATTATTTTATTTGGTTTTACAAAACCGTAATAATGTTCCTTATGGTGGCCTTACACAACATTGATCCAATGCTCTACTATCCAGATAAAAAAATTCCTTCCAGTAGCACCTTAGAGACCAAGTTTGTTACTGGTATGAGCTTTCGTGTCCGTGCACACTTCTACTTTCCAGGTGAGCCTAGACCAAAACTCATTCACTATGCGATTACTTTTTCTTTTTATGGTTATTGCTGTTTTTCCTTTTGTTATTTTTCTGAATGATGCCATGGCCTATGATGATGATGTTTATGGATTACCGTATTTTTCGCTCTATAACACGCATCTGACCATAACACGCATGTAGTTTTTAGAGGAGGAAAACGAGGAAAAAATATTCTAAATGAAACAGTGGATGTATGATTTTTATGGTTCATGCTGTGGCCACAGACATGTGATCTGACAGTGAGTTTGGGGTAGCCCAATGCAAAAATCCTGAGGATCCATGTGGATCCGTGCTTTGTAACCACGTTTTAAGTGGGGAGGGAAGGAAAAGAACTCAAGGGACAAGGAGCTTTTCCGCGGGGAGGAGGGAGGGAAAGAGCACTGTTGCTTTAAAGGTATACTTAAGGTATTTGCCCTGTGCCTGGGTTTTTTCCATTTAACAGTTTGCAGCCTTTTCCTTCCGCTCCTTGTTTTGAGGCAGAATAGATTTGAGCAAGTGAGGAGGACTTGGATTGCAGGGGATTCGCCATTAGTGCTCCTCCTTGCAGCCTGAATGATAAGCAACCACCAGCAGCAATAGAATAGAGCACAAAAAAGCGGTAGGGGCACTAGGACCCAGACAATGCTCAAATCTATCCTGCCTGAAAACAATCTGCTCCAGCCCAGCCGATCAGCTGAGACGCGGGGGATTTGCGAAGTTTTCCCCTCTCCCTCATTCCCTCCCCAGCCTTTTTTTTTACTTCCTGGTTTTCACTGCGTGGCTCAGAACTCGAGGTTGGTTTTATTTTGCTGCTGGTTGCTTAAATTTTATCTTTCCTGCCGTCTCTCTGCAGCCTCATTGCTCTGTTTAGAGAGCGTGCAGACCTTTGCTAGCGTCTGTCCCTCCTCCCGTGTAAGCGGCTCCCTCCTTCCTGGCTCCAGGTCGCTTTAAAGAAAGCAAAGTGAGAGCCTCGTAAAGCGTGTAAGTGGCTCCCGCTTTGCCTGACTGACGGCAGCCATGGCTCTGATCCGTGCATTCGCTCCTTAACACGCACAGGCATTTTCCCTTACTTTCTCGGAGCAAAAAAGTGCATGTTTTGGAGCGAAATTTACGGTACTTTTAGACAGATTCAGACTAAATGTTTCCAAAGGCTTGACCTCTTTGAGACTGTTCTATTTAAATCCTCACAAAGACCTGGAATGCACTCAGAAAGATACAAAGGATGACTTGCATCACTCCAGGGGTCTAACAATATACCTTGGGTCGGGCGGAACATGGAAAGCAGGCAGGCAGTAGAGGGCACTTTTGATACCTTAGCATAACATCTTTTCTCATGAGGAACGAGACTGCAGTAGTCCCAGTCCTTTGTGGGAAAATATAATCCCGCAGGACCTGAGGATTGTTTGCCACTTCCTACATCCTTTCCATGCCCCAACAAGGAGTTTTGGTGTTGGGCAGTGGGGAAGGCTGGGACAGCCCTGCTCCCATCAATCCTACATTTTTGGCAAGCTCTGTTTGAATATTTGCAACATCCCTATTTGAAATATTCGGTAATTTAATGTGCCCTTAATGTTTCTGGAATGCCACTAATACTACCCATCTTCCCATAAAAAGCTTAGTTAAGACATAAGCGGTCACTAGTCGCCACAATACAATTTCCAGTATCAGAGGCAGTGTTTATAAGAAATATTGCAAATGCTGGGCAATATACATACAGTGATACCTTGGGTTACATACGCTTCAGGTTACAGACTCCGCTAACCCAGAAATAGTGCTTCGGGTTAAGAACTTTGCTTCAGGATGAGAACAGAAATCGTGCTCCGGTGGCGCAGCAGCAGCGGGAGGCCCCATTAGCTAAAGTGGTGCTTCAGGTTAAGAACAGTTTCAGGTTAAGAACGGACCTCTGGAACGAATTAAGTACTTAACCCAAGGTACCACTGTACATTGTGACTAGTAGCCATGTGTAATGCTTGCAGCATTTTTGAAGAATTCTATCACCACATTTGTGAACAAAAATAATACATTAAATATATTTAGAACCAAATAAAAGTATGTATCATTGTCACTATATCATTCTTTAAAAACAGAAGTGGAGCCAAGTGGTTTTACCTTTATCTTTTTTGTACGCGAGGAATCACTCGTCTCCTCAGATGAACTGGAACAATCTTCTGAAGCAATACTGGCAGGTCTTTTGTGTTGAGACTGGGAATCTGAGGCCTGGGAAGCTGGTGGGCCACTGTTCCACATACTGTGTTTGGTGCTATGTTCTTCAGTGGTATCCAGACCTTGTCTTTTCAACTCGCAAGTTTTTCTCCAGTTTTTAACCATTTGATATATAACCAGCGGCAAAGGTGACTTTTCCTGTTTAGAACAGATAAACTTCATATGCTCAATAGTCTTCATTATTTTCATAACGTGAGCCATTTTTCCTAAATCCTTCCTTTCACACATCATCAATTTGTCAAGAAGTGAAGAAAACTGATTGTAGTTGTATTCTAGTTCAGACACAGTGCTTCCATAGTTTAAACTTATAGTATATGGTACCAAGTTGACGCACATAGAACTGAAGGACTTCGATGTTTGTAGCGCATTTTTAGTTTCTGAAAGTTCTTTAAGCTCCCTTGAGAAAAGATGAAGCGCATACGAGCAATTCAAATTTTTTGAGAAGCCATGAATAGCTTTCCACTCATTCTGAAGTTCAGAGATGGAAGAGTCTATAATTTCTATAAGGTTGCCTTTCCGGTAAGAGAAGGAAGCCATTTTTTCTTGACATCTTAAAAGTTCAGGTGTAAGTGATGTATCAAACCATAATAAACTTCGAAATCTTGGTTTATCTACTCTTCTTGCTATTGAGTTTTGGAGAAAAAGAACTGTTTCATATACCATTGTCATTTCAGCATACACTTCAACAGCTTCTGGTTTCAAAATGGTAGGATTTATGCCACCACTTTTCAAGAATCCCAGCACATTTTCTTTTGTGATCAAAACACTGTCACTCTCTTCCTGTAAAATCTGAAAATACTGTTTCAACATTTCCATATGCTCTGTACATCTGCACAGGAGCTGTTGTAATCTCTCAGTATCTGAAGACTGCACTTCATCTAATATTTCACCAATACAACCAATATCCTGGCGTAGAATAAGGGACTTTGTAATACAATAATTTGCCTCTTGTTGCTTGCTTGCCATTTCACAATTGCTAGAGTCCACTGAAGATTTCTTGAAAGTCTGTTCTTCAACAGCACCGCTGAAGTTTCTTCTTCCAAACTCCTCTATCATAAGCTGGTAAGTCTCATAGAGCTTAGATAGGTCAGCTTCATTTATTTTGATTGCTTGTCTTTCCTCACCTTTAAAATCTCCATTTATAAACTTAACTTTTTCTGTCCAAGCAAGACTTTTAGCAGCATCAAAAAATATGTGCTCAAGTCCAAACAGTGATGCTTTTATATTCACATCTTCACAGGTTTTTATGAATTCTACTTTTGTAGCAATAATATCCATTATGACCCAAAGATGCTCTTCCTTTTCTGCCCTCAGATTAATGCCAGGAGTTTTAGATTTGTTTATCAAATCTACTGTATTTTTTCTTGCATGTTCTAAGTCATCAAGAGTATCTCCAAAGTTAGCTCCACAAACATATGGGACAGAAAGGAAAAAATCAGAGCAATTGTAATTGCTTTTCATTGCTTGTTCACATTCCTTTATTTCTCGCCTCAACTTCAAGAAGGAATAGTAAGAATTATGTTCCCATCTTGTGTTATTAAAGGCATCCACTAATTGTTTGTGATGGAATTGTAACTCATTAAGAGCATTGTATTCTAGTCTTCTCTGAAAAGCAGGATAGAAATTTGATTGTTGTTGGTAACCTGACTCCCCACCAAACAACTCACTACACAGTGAATCATCATACCAAAGCAAGCTTCGGAAGGTTGGTACACCTTCTATAAGTCTCTTCTTATTTTCAATGAATTCAATGGTTTCCATTATAATCTGTAGTTCAATCAGGGATTCTATAGCAGAAGGTTTCAATTTATTAATAGTCTGCATCCTTCTTTCAGTACTCTCAAGTATCTCCCTCGAAACCAAGACATGTTCAGAAGAGCATTCCTGCTTTTTTTCAAAAGCTCTAACAAAGGAGGGAAGAACGCTTCTGCAAAATATAAGTTGTTCAAGTAATACATTCAAAGATGTGGTTTCATCTGCCTTTTTCAAGATCTCTGATATTTTAATGATAAAATCAAGGGATTTTTGTTCAAACCCTACTTCTGGATGTTTGATGTAATGACTGAGGTCTCTGCAGTTATTAAAAGGTTCATTTGAAAAACAGTTGTTTTCCAAGGACACAGGAGACAGTTTATAATCATTGGATGAAGCTTTGGCACTCAAACTTATCTTTATTTGCGGTGCTGGGGCTATTTCCAGAGCTTCGTTTTCATCAGAAAAAACATTTTCCAGCCTTATGGAAATATTATCTGGTTTTAAAATGTTCACTTTTGCAGGAGATTTTAATGCCGCTTGAACTGGCGTGGCAAGTTTAATTGCACTTGCCTTGATATCAGAGTCACAAGTCCTTTCATCTTTTCTTTTGTCTTCTTGATTGACACATGACTCCTTTTCCTCCACAGCTGTATTCAAATGTTTTGCACTATCTTTGCTTGTACATCTATTAACTTCAGAGCTGATGTCATGCTCTGTGCTTACCATGCTGGTACTTACATTTTCTTGGGTATTATATCCAGAGATGACATTTAAATGAATCTTCTGCTCATTGCTCATAATGTGTTTGTCACTGCTTGGCTTTGTACTTTTCAATTCCATGGTATCTAAGCTAGTAGATTTCTCGGAGGCTGTTTGAAGTTTAGTTAGTTTTGCATTTCTCATGTTATCACAGCTACAAGGCATATCTGAAACGCAGCTAGATGAGGATCCACATTGTAGGACTTCACATGATTCTGATGATTCACTTGATTTTTTCCTTCCAGCTTTTGCTAATATTTTTAAAGATTTCTGAACCCTTCGATGTGCTTTTCTCAAGTGAAACATTGCTCCATCTATTTTTTGAGAAAGATGTTTGTTTTTACATAACAATGCTTGAGTGTTAAGAGTATTCAAAACATTCTTAATATACTCTTCAGACTGCACAAATGTTTCAACTTGTCCCTTGGACGATGAAGAAAATATATACTCTTCTGAATTGCTCTGTTCTTTCCTTCTGTGATGTTTGGTATTTTTCTCCTGCAACCATTTCATATCCTTTTTATGTCCTGAACATTTCCCCATATCTGTCTTCATTCTGAAAGAGCTATGAGGGGAATTCAGTTTTGGCTGAATTATGTTGGTGATTGTAATCTGCAGGTCAGGACATACAAACAATTCAGGTTTTTCTTCCGAATCATTTTTATTCTCTTCCACAGAGGGCTTTCCAGAAACCTTTGTACTCTGACTAGGTTTTTCTAAGAGACTATCCCAATCCATACGCTCTTGTAAATAATGATACACATCCCTTTTCTCCCAATAGTTTCCATTTTTACATGGCTTCTGTGATGTGGAGATACATTTTTTACACTCTCCTAATGTATTTTCAAAGTCACTAACAACGTTCAGGTTCTGGTCATTTACCTCTAAATCCTGTTCAAATACTTCTAGACTATCATCTTCACAAGAGGAATTACTGTTCAACTCTTCAAAATTTGCATTTGAAAGACCTGAAATCTCAGACTGAGATTGAGGGTTTTTTAATTCTATATCCTTTATATTCTCCAAAGGTACAGGAACAGAGGTACTTATCACAGAGGCAGTGCAATGTTTTTCTTGATAAGTCACCATGTCTGTACCTTTAGTTAGAAATGCTTGGTTATCTAGGTCTTCACATTTTTCTTTGCTATTGTTTATCAGCTTTCCTTCTGTTGTTGAGCCTCTACCTTGACCACTGAAGTTAAAGTCAGAATCTGAGCTTTCTGAATCCAAAATTTCAGGCTTCCTTGAAGTCTCTATACAGCATTTTATATCACTTATCCAGTCCTCCTTGACAGAATCTTCTTTTTCTGATGTTTCCTCTGCTGAACTTTCTGTTGAGGAAGGCATCTGCATTGTAGGGGTATCTCTTTTACCTTTTTCTTCCAACTCGCTTGTGTAAATTTGATCAAAATCACTGGTACTTGCTGCGGTGTTTGTTTTACAGTTCCTTTGTTTATCAACAAATATTCCTGAGGAAAGAAGACATTCTTTGCTATCTCTAAAAATATTTTTATCCAATGAAACTGACTCAGGAAGACACACACTTTTCCCATTAAAATCTCTCATTACTGTGTCACTTCCACAGGGAGCTGGGGATTGATGCACGATTCTCTCTCCGATAGAATTATCTTTTACTTTCTCTATAGTACAGTAGTCTTTTTCACCTACTGAGCTGTTTGCTACTTCACATGCTGTATATATTGGTTTATTAATGATTACAGGTGCTTCAATCTTATTGAATTTTTCAAATTCTGTCACCGCATGGCACCCATTTTGTTCAAAATTCTCTGCATCCATTTGATTGTCTATAGACTGCTCACTGAGATCTTCATCCCAGACTTCTCCCATAACCTTTTCAGAAATCTGCAGTTTTTTACAAACTTCAGACTGTAATGTGTAATCTTGGAGACTACAACTGTTAGCACTATCATTCTGTTCTTCCTCTGATGAAGTAAAATTGTTTTGAGCACATTTTGTATCCAAATTGGTTGAGCAATGCATTTCAGAAATGTAAGCATCATCTTCTTGTAATTGGCTCTCCATTTCTCCTCCCATCTTATAATTGCCAAATGCTGCACTTTCTGGATTTTGGTCTGGAAATTTCCATTCATTAATCAATGTTTTAGAAGGATTTCGGTGTAATGAGGGCAATTTTGAATGTCTTGTTCCTTTTTCTCCTCTTACATCTTCCATAAGGGTTCTGTCTGAATTGTTAGTTTTGCAGACCTTTGATTTTAAAGAACTATCACCTACATAGGTTTTCAAACAGTGATCTGTATCAGTATTCTGAGAACCCAAAATGTTTTTGTTGACACTACTTAACCCTTGCTCACCATTCACTGGGGAATCTTTATTTCTGTTTAACACAGATGGTAATATAGTCCCTTCCAAATTTTCTTCCCAATATGTTTTCTCCATATATTGCTTCTGACCAACTGCATTCTTGGAGTTAAGAAGAAAATTCTCAGTTGCAGGATATGGCATGCTTAGAGTAGCAGATACTTTCATTTCCAAGTTATAGTCCAGCTCCTTCTCACACTGTGAAGATTGCTTCTCCAAGATTGCTTCTCCATTTTGCTTCTCTAGGACTTGTTCCCTTTTTTTTAACCTTGGATCCTTAATCAGTTTTGAAGTAATTACAGTACTTGAGCCGGTATCACAGGCAGGAGAAACTTCAGGATGAGTTTTCAAAGAAGAGTTTTTAATATTGGCACTTCTAACATTTCTGCTGACATCCAGATCAGGGGAACAATGAAGATTAATTTCCTTTGTTTCTATATGTGGGGAATCCCACCTTCCAGTAGATTTGGGCTTCATTTGGGTTTCAACTATAGAGCTGTTCCACTTCTGTTGGCCTCCAGAAAATGAAGGAGATGCATTATTTTCTGAGTTTACTGCACAGCCTATCGTGGGCTTTCTGAAATGTTCATAGATGAGTTGGCTTTTGCCTATCCTTGTCACTCGTGTACAGTTTTCCAGTGGTAGTCTTCTTCCTCTTCCTGTAAATACAAGGAAACAGATTAAAGTATAGGGTTGTGAAGGTATTTTTGACCAAACTATGTGCAGTATCTTCAGGTTAAAATGTGGCAGTTCTGGGAGTGATGCTTCCTATGACATCAAAGAACAGTTGCAAAGTATTGGCTACTGAGCAACTGAAACTTGACAAATTGATGTGCCTAACACTTCAACAAACCATTAATCTTCTTTTTAAAAAGAACAAACTGAACATTCACAACATTCTGTGAGGATAAAGGTCAGTCTGGATGGAAAACAACTTTGCGTAGACTGACTTTAAGGAAGGAACAGCTACACGGACAAGGAGAGTAGACGGGAAGAGAAGAAGGGGAGAAAGGCTAGAGAGCATCTGAGATCAGGCATGGGAAAGGAACAACTGGAGTGAATGACTTAAGAGTGCACTCACAATGATCCATCTGTAGCCATGGCCTGCATCCTGCCTTTTTAATTTGGCACCATATGCAAGTCATGCTGCTTTCACCAGAGATTTATACAACATCAAATTCAAGCTGTGGTTGCAAAGGCACAACTGGGAGCACTTGCTGCCATGGCTTTACCAGTGCCATGCGTGGCAACATACATCAGTTTAGCGACGGGTGGGTGTGGCCTGTCCAAAGCCGTGTTGCAAGCCAACTGGGGAGGCCTGACAAGCCTAATTATGCCAGAAGTTTCCCTCAGCTGGAATAGGCAGCAGGATCATAAATAGGGAGGAATACCAGGAGGCAAAAATAAGGTGTGTGTGTGTATGTATGTATGTTTACTCAGAAGTAAGTTCCAATGGCTTCAACAGGAATTCCTCCCAAATAAGTGTACTTAGGATTGCTGCCTAAAGGAAAGAATTGCAAGAGAAGACAGGTGAAAGCAATAAAAGGGGATTTTTAATTTTATTTTGAAGACCACTCTAGATCTAAGGACAGAAAAAGCTAAACCTTGTCGCCAGGAAGAGAGGCGAGACGAGTACAGGGCTAGGCAGGCAGGGGGAATTGGTAGAGAAACAGAATAGCTGAAGGACACAAGAAAAAAAAGGCAATCTAAATAGACAAAGACTTGAGGAAACAGCTGCATTCACATTAACCCATGGTTTGTCAAAGACTCGGGGTCGGGGTAGGCCGGTAGAGGGCATTATCTGTAGTGGGCCCTACGCTGTGGAACTCCCTCCCCATGGAGGTGCATCTGGTTTCGGAGAATTCGGAAGACCCTTGCTTTTGACACTCGAAATATGTATGTTTTCAGGGCCCATCTTATTTTTATGGCTATAAGCTGTTTTGAATTGTTTTCAATATTGTATTTTAATGCTGTAACCTGCCCAGGGACCTTAGGGCAATAACAAACAAACAAACAAACGATGTTTCACAGGTGAGCAAAGCCCAGTGCCACTGTAGCATAGAGAAGCATCTAAAAGCATGGTTAGGGTTAGGGTCATACAAAATGGGAGGGGGCGGAAACAGACATGTGTATTAATTTAAGAATATGAAATACACATTTATAAAATCAGCTTACCCACATGCTTAGGCAATTTTTGAGGTCTGCACTGCAAAGGTGTTGAAGCAGAGACAGTTGCATTTTTCTGATTAATGCGTTTTACTTCTATTACTGCGTATGGAAGGCACTGCCTAGGCTTGTCCACTGGTTTTGAATGTTCATTGTATTCATAAAAATATATCTGCAAATATGAAAAATATCACTAGAATATCACTTGCAGGATTAGTAAAATTGCATCCTAGACAAAGTCTGCTAAAATAACTTTAGGTTTTGGTCATATTTCAGCAAAATTGACTTGTAAAACATCCACTACTTAAAAAAAAAAATCTCTCCTTCCATTTATAACATAATACAAAACTAAAATTAAAGAAAAAAATATAAAATCGAACACTATAGTTATTATGGAAACATTCAAATATTTAATGGAAGAGCTTGAATTACTAGTTATTTTATTGCAATTTCAATATTTGATTATAAGCTGCCTTAAACTCTGAAAAGGGTAGAATTTTTTTTTAAATTTAATTTTTTTATTTATATATACCTGTTCCCTATCTTACTGAGAGCAGTCTTTGCAGCTCAGCTGCACAGTCAACATTTCCGGCCTCTAACACAGAAGACATAACTCTGTCTTCCTGTGCCAAAATTCCCGCAAGAACTCAGGAGCCTATCAGCAATAAAACTGGGCTTCCAGGCTCCCAAGT
Organism: Podarcis vaucheri; assembly: GCF_965113315.1. Lineage (NCBI taxonomy): Eukaryota > Metazoa > Chordata > Lepidosauria > Squamata > Lacertidae > Podarcis > Podarcis vaucheri. Next base: position 35,182,843 of record NC_138755.1, on the reverse strand, counting down.
TGACCTGAGTGAAGGTTTGGCCCAGTCAGGTCCGCTCTGGGGTTATAAAGGTAGGGCTTGCAATGCACTCAGCACCAGAGCCTTTAGTTAGCACATAGGTGAAGAGCTGATTCTTCAGATACCAAGTTCTCAAGCCTTGACAGGCTTAAATGGTCATAACACCAGCACTTTGAATGGGTAAATGAAACAGACTAGTAGCCAGTAAAGATGAGAACAGTACTGTCATGTGCTTGTAATGCTCTAATACTAAAAGGAACATATTCTGCAGCAACTGAAACTTCTGAACCACCTTCAAAGGCAGTCCCATATGCAATGCATTATAGTAATCAAAATAGTAAGTCATCCTGCTTCCTGCAGCAGTTTCCTGAACTGCCCCCATCCCAGTTGTCAGTCCCGCCAGAAGCAAGAGGGCTGTGTGCACTTAGCACCACAAAGGAGTCCGACTAAATCAATTACAGAAGCATTATCCCTGTCTGTATGAATTCACAACTATAAAGCAGGCACGTCCAACTCCCAAGAGACTGCAATCTACCCCCAGTATATAAAAAAAACTGGCAGTGATCTACCCACTGTCATTGGAGGGAGGAGCGTGCGTGGGGTGGGTGGATTTATAAGCTCCCCCCCCCTTGTAACTTTTTGTACACGACAAGGAACCCGCAATCTACTGGTTGGACATCCCTGCTATAAAGCAATTGCTACCAAAATCATGAAATGCTATTGTAAAAGCAAGCTGGTTAGAATGAAATCAACCCCCAAGCTGTTACAATCATCACACAAAACTCTTTAGCCATATGCAGACATCCACATCCCGTGAGAGATGATGGCCTGGTCCAAACTCACCCCCTTCCATTCTGGTATTTGCACATTGGATTTCAGTTACAAACACACACACACCCCTTCGTTATTCTTTTTACGACTTTTTAATTTCTGGTGTTTGGTTGTTTGGCAAGTTATTCACTGTTCAGGCTCATGTGCTCAGATAAAGGTGGCGATAAATGGGTGTCAATGCTCTGAGCCCCAGATTATGAACTGTTGAACTGGACAAGTTTCCATCTCTTTGTTATGTCTCCCACTTCTTCTGGCTATAGGTACTACTTGGTGAAAAGTTCTCAAATGGTCCTCCAAATCTCTTAAAAGAGAATTTTCTCTTGTGTAGGTCTTGTATCCAGTTCTCTGTGCCTGGTGTGGCTTGGGCTTTCAATGTTGGGAGGGTTATTCATTTTGCTGTGAGCATGGCTCAATGAAACCTGCCTTCCTGGCAGGTATGTAGCCAATTATTATGCTGGCGCCTCCTATGTAAGAGGGATTTGTCCGGAACCAAGTTAATTCTAGTCTGTACTTCTGCCCCAAAGGGTTTGATTACAGGGCAGAGATGCATTTGAAATAAAAGGACACATTCTACTCATGTGGACCATCTGTGGGCCAGATTTAGAAGGTGATTGGGCCGGATCCGGGTCTTAGTTTGCCTACCCATGATTTACATCAACAGCAATGATCTGTGGATGTTAGGTCCATGCATCCAAGATGTGTTGATGTCCTGTAAGCCTGGAGGAATATTTTCTAAGTCTAATGTCATGGGTACCTGATTTGATACAACACAGGTCTTTTCCCCACTGTGCAGTTATGTCTAATTGGCCTTAGTGTATTACATACTAATGTGTATAGGGACTTACTGAGTTTTCCTGAGGTGATGGTATGTGGTGTTTGCAAGAGATCTGGTGTGTCTGCTGCACTCAGGACATCTGGGCCAAATTTTGCTCATATATTTTATTATCTTTATTATATTATCTTTACTTTAGATCTTGTGATTTATGTGGAAGTTGTTCCACTTAGTTGTGCATTTTCTGACGTTAGCTCAATTGGTAGAGTACGAGACACTAAATCTCAGGGTCCCCCATTGCCTGGAGCATGGACTTGAACTGTGAAAAGACACCATACAAAAAAAATTATGTATGTTCTGTGAGAGATACTCACTCTGACCATGCTTTTCTTAAGTCAAGATTTTTGGCTGTTATATGTGGACTGCGTCTGATGGCAAGGTGGGCAAATGGGCCAAAGTGCATTTGGTTTGCTATTGCCAGCCAGGCTTGTGCAATAGCAGCTATGATGGGAGTTTATGTTGCAGAGTTTCCCAGTTGCTTAGAGTCTAGTGCTGCCCAGCTGTTTAGCTGACTAAATCTAGTTCATCTGCCTACTGTGGGATTTCATAATCTGCTTCCTGTGGCCATTATGGAACTTGTGCAATTAGATAATACTTATAAGTCTGTCATTGGGAGCTGTAGTTTGGTATATGCCAGGTGAGGTCTGTTTGCAGCTCACAATTTTTAAAATACATCAGTTGGAATGAAGTATTTCCAGTGCGGGGGGGGGGGGGAGTGGGAGGCCCCTAAGCACATATACCAGTCTGGCCAGAATGTTCTTTTTAATTATGTTTATTGTCCATAGGATTATTGTTAGACTGGCTCAGTGTTCTAGGTCTAGGCCTGCCTATATTTTAACAAGTGTTTCTTCCATACTGAATTTTACCTAGAAATGGAGAGACCCAAGTACATCATCTTTTTCCACTTTAGCGGCCAGTCTGTATGGTGGGTGAATATTGGCCCATGCCCTATGGACATTGCCCCCAACTTCAGCTAGTTAACTTTGTATCCGTACAAGTGGCCAAAATAGTCTATTATTTTATTTTATTTATTAAATTTACATGCTGTTCTATACCAACAGGTCTCAGGGCGGTTCCCAGCAGTGTTTGAAACTCCCATTGTTCTAAGTGCATTTTGCGACAGAGAATTTCATTAGCGCAAGCAGTTTCTGAGCTCTGGGCGCAGTACAGTGGTGCCCCGCAAGACGAATGCCTCGCAAGACGGAAAACCCGCTAGACGAAAGGGTTTTCCGTTTTTGAGCTGCTTCGCAAGACGATTTTCCCTATGGACTTGCTTTGCAAGACGAAAACGTCTTGCAAGTGTTCCGATTTCCCCCGCTTCCCCCCTTTTTCTATGCCGCTAAGCCGCTAATAGCCTTTTAGCCGCTAATCCGCTAAGCCTTTAATAGCCGCTAAGCCGCTAATAGTGCTAATCCGCTAATAGGGTTGCTTCGCAAGACGAAAAAACTGCTAGACGAAGAGACTCGCGGAACGGATTAATTTCGTCTTACGAGGCACCACTGTACTGCGCCCAAGATGTCAGACTGAAACTGCAGCATGGAAGGAAAGGAGGCCCTTTTTCTGCCTCTCCACTTCCAGCTACTCTCTGGAGAAGAGACCTTCTTTAGACTATTAGGGGGGGGGTGAGTAACAGAAGGACTAGATCATGTGAAAAATGAACATAATATTTTAGCTGCAGTTCATTCATTTTCAGCTTTGTATTCTTGTTATAAAAAAGTGTGCCTAGACATTCTGTTGTTGCACCCGTAACCTAGGTTTAAGGTGCCATTTAGCTCCTAGCTTTCATAACTCAGTTTCTAATACTGGCTCCTAGGATAAAACTAGAATATAAAACCACAAAATGCATAAAAACAAGAACACCACAATAGCCCCCCAACACATTTAAAAGGCATATGATGTCAATCAACCAAAGGCCTGGTCAAAGGATTGTTTTTGCCTGGCGCCTAAAGGTGTATAATGAAGGTGCTAGGCAAACCTCGCTGGGGAGAGAATTCCTGACAGGGAGCCACTGCAAAAAATGCCTGCTCTCATGTTGCCACCCTCTGGATCTATTGTGGAGGCACATGAAGGACCTCAAAAGATGATCTCAGGGTCTGGGTAGGTTCATATGGGAAGAGGCGGTCCTTGAAGTATTGCGGTCCTGGGCCATTTAAGGCTTTATAGGTCCAAACCAGCACTCTGAATAGGGCCCAGAAACTAATTGGTAGCCAGCGCAGTTGGACCAGGATCGGTGTAATATGCTCAAACCCTCTTGCTCAGGTGAGCAAGCTGCTTTCAAATTCTGCACTAGCTAAAGTTTCCAAACCGTCTTCAGAGGCAAACCTACATGATTGTCATAAATTTGGGGATAGAGATCTGCAGGTCCACTGAAAAAAAGCAGTGTGCCACCTGCAATAAGGGCTATCTTATACTTAAATCTTCGAAGATGAGGGCGCTGTGGTTTGGGAGACATGCTATGGGTGGAAATGCACTCCCCCTAAAGCACCAAGTTTGCAGATTGGTAGTGTTTCTAGAGTTAATACTAGCAAGTGCAGACTGTGGTCAGGAGTGCTTTTTATCACCTTAAACTATGATGTGCTCTTTGTGGGTCTGCTTTCAGAACTTCGATGGCTGCAAAATGATCAGGTCAGAGTCTGTGTTTTTTTTCACATTTCAAATCCCATCACAACCCAATAGCAACAGTAAATACCATTCCTTCCTTCTTCATCTGAAGACCTCCTCCAGAGAGGGGACCTTCCCTGTCATGGGGTCTCAGTTATGGAGTGCCCCTTTCAGAGAAGATAGTTTGGTGTCAACGTGTCTTTTGGGTGTTGGGCAAAGACTTTATTAAGGTGGGCGTTCCAGCATGTTTTACAACTTTTACAAAACAGTTTTCTAGTTTTGCAGCAGCCTCTGATGATTGTACTATTTTTAAGTTGTATTCTGCACTCATAATAAAAAATTAATAATAGAATATAAAAATTAAAAATAAAAGAACAAAGTTTCAAGAACACAACGAGCATAATGAAATATGACATCTGATTAGTGTGCAAAAGTTAAGGATTCCCTACCAAAGAACCAATGGCCTGGTCCTCCAATGAATCCTTAACTGAAGGATGAACTCTGGACATGTGGCAATCAAATTTTGGAGTGGGATCCAAAGCAACTTTCTTCTTGCCTTTAGGAGGCTGAATTTTTTTCACTTTTCCTAAGAGAACCTATCAGATTAAATAAAAGAAAACAGAGTTATTTTCAGTAAAATGCTCATATAATTGCATTCAGTTACCTAGCTGGACATCTTTTCCTATGAAGTAAGTATATGGAACAAAGTGCTTTTTAAACACAGAAAAAAGTTCCACTCCCCTTAAGAGCATATAACTTTTTAAAAAAAAGTCAATGTAAAATAATGAACTGTGAGTTAACAAACATGAAAATAAAATATACACCACAGACAAATATCAAGAATGCACTCCTATATTCTGAGTTCAGATGGAGGGTTTCTTTAAAAAAACAGTATGTGATCTTATCACTCAACCATAGAGGCTTCAGTATAAAAACTTAATAGCTGGAGTAGACATAACACTTGTCGAAATGAAAGATATTTAAATCCTGCATAGGAAATGAAAATATAAATTCTTAAGAGTTTAGTAAAAATGTGTATGAATCTGAGGTATACTAACCACTATTATCTGAAGGTATTTCTGTGTTACATTATGAATGAGGACCACTTTTTCACTCAGTTTGAAGATGGCCTGTAATTACCTCTTTGTTGTGACTGGAACACACTCAGCGCTTAACAAATCCAAACTGCTCCTCCCAACACCACGTCTGACCCACGCATTGAGACTATAAAGCTGCACCTGTCTAGCTGGCCTTGCGCATGGAGCTAGTAGCATTTCAGAGAACGGTCCCGACTTTCAGCATCCTACCTAGCAACCTAAATTTGGCTTCTGCATACAAAAACGCATTATAGTCAGAAAAAAATAATCATTGGGATAAAAGATTTGGACACAAAACGACTCCTCATGCTACACACTTGCCTAGCATTTACCATTTCTGTATAAAACTTACCCTGAAAATAATGATATTTTCTATTGGGATTGAGTGTTCGGATGCATAATTCAGAGCAACATCAATGTGTCTGAATAAATATATGCCAAGTTGAGGATTTCCAAGTTCCTTCATAATTTTTAGTTGTTCTTTCTTGGAATGACCAGTGTGCAGGCCATTCTGACAAATGTTTGAGACTTCCTTGTTAGAGACAAGTAAAAAGCTAGATGTTTCTTTATCTTGCCTTCCTGCTTCACGCAACTTAGTCCTAGCAATAAAAAATAACACATTATACACATTTCCAAATAATTATATACATTTCAGATAAATGCTTCTTCACTTTATTAGATTATAAGCAATTTCATAATACTGGTGTATTTGATTTTCTTTATACCCACTTGCAAGAAAAGGTAACAATCTGGCCCTGACCACATTGCAAATGGATGGTTGCTTAATAGTTGATGGTTTTCTTTAGTACATTGTAATTGGCTGTTTTAGTATGATGGCTCTTCTACATGCCATGGATTGTTTTATATCCAAGAAAGAGTCTGGTCTGATGAGTAAAGCTGCTGCCTATCTCTAAAACTGAAAAAAATGTAATACTGTTAATCTTGTTATTACAACCCATTGAACCATGTGAGTTTCAAAGAGGTGGATGATTCAGGATGAATGGGCATGTATTTCCTGCAGAATGGAGCTTAGCATATGTGGTTCAGGATGCGGGGGGGGGGGGGTGAAACAAAAGGGAAGGCAGGTGGCCTAGAGAGTCACATCACGCAGTCCAATGTGTATGGCTCAGGACTGGAGAAGGAATTGCCTAAGCCCATGGGACTAGGAGAAACCAGAACTAAACTTCAGCATCTGTGTTCAATTATGACTATGGATAGCTAGTTATGTGTGTGTTTGATTTTTCTGATAGGGCTCCTATAGCTTTTGCACATGTAATGGACAAGCGTGTTGGATCTGGAATGGAGAAGACCATGAAAGGGCTCACTACGTGGGTTTGGGCAAGTCAGTCTCTCTCTCTTTTTCATGTAATTGTTTTTAGAATACAGTGAGAAAACACCACATATAAACTTATTGGGAGTAAGGATGGAAGACAAATATGATAAAATAAAATGGATTAATTTCTCTTCATATAAGCACAATTCACCTCTTTGCGACGAATTCTTCTTCCAGATCTTTATTGTGAACCATTTTTATCTTATTGAACTGCCACAAAGACTCGAGGTTACATTCTTTGTCAAGGCAACTTTGAATCAGCCGTTGTTTAATCTCATTACTGTCTCTCTGATTATTGGAACACTCCGTTAGTAAACCTAAACACAAATAAATAAAAGTTTTAAGAAATCTATTAGAATTACAGTCATGGGGATTACTAAGCAACATTCTTGGGAACACAGTGATGGTCACAGGCAAAAGAATCTCCCAAAGAGATTACTGTCAAGTTACAAGGTTTAGTAAAAAATCTCAGGAGAGAAAATCTTGCTTAAATTAGGTCATGGAAATTAATTCATTGCTAGTTAAAGTAGTATCTATGTTATATAGGGACACACGTGACACTGCTTGGTTGAACTGGTGTGGTGGCATGAAGCATCCTGCTGCTTAGGTACTAAGGAGTTTCCAATCCAGGTTCTGTAAGGAAAGGGAAGCTGCCAGTTTGGCTTGGATTAAAATTTGCACAGAGGCAGCGAAAGGACTGAGAAGTGGTCCTAGGATATAAAGAAACCACGGGGTTCCTATTTCCTCTCCTGGCCCTTCAATATATGTCTGTGTTTCCACCAATCTGTGGGATACAAAATGGAGAGGGTGGGATGGAAGGGTGGAGGGCGAGAACAAAACTTTAAAATAAAGAAATGAAGAAGGGGGGCAGCCAACCAGGAAAACACAGTGAAAAAACTTACTCAGATGATCTAGCAAACATGATGAAGGAAGGACTAGACAAAGGGACAATTTACACAAAACAACCACTCAAGCAAGCATTTCTCTCCACACACACAAAAACATGAAGACCTAACTGTCCCTCTGGAGACGACATTGCAAGTTGAAAACCCTGCCTTTCTCCAGTAGGGGGAGTCATCCCTATTAGGAATGGTGTCCCCCTCTATGTGGTAAAAATAAACAGAAAAGGAAGAGAAAGGAAACTCAGGCAAGAATGGTAATCAGAAAGCAAGCTTTGAAGAAAATTCACAGTGCATAAGAACAGGTGTTATGGAAGGGTGAGAGACAGACAGGAATTATAGGAAGGCTGGTCAACAGTTCAAAGAATATGGTTGCTTAGTCAGAAGAATTATGCTAGCTATGGCTTCCACTGTCATGGCAGCATTGTGACCTTGCAAAACTAAGGAAGCAAAAAGGTGCAAAAATAGGGATATGGGATGAAGTTCACATACTGATTTAAGTTAATTTGGCTGCAGGCTTCAAGTCAACCTTTATTTGAAAGAATACAAGTAGAGATTGAGAAAATTCAGATGGTTCATATCCCTTTGTAAACCATTTTTCATGCATACCCCCCACTGTGGCAATGAGTCTTCCTGTGAAAGCTTTCACCTTTGTTCTTGAAAACTTTTTAACATGCACATGTTATAAATACGTAAGTCAATTGTTTTGCATCATAGTTTTTGCATATTTATTGAGGTATAGAAGAGCATTTTACTTTTCTTGCTCTTAATTATTTTTTTGCTACAACCAAGACTACAATCATGACCATGTTTACTCAGAAGTAAATCTCAGTGAACTTCAGTGAGGCTTACTGCCAGGTAAATGGGGTTAGGATTTAGCCTTAATCTGCTACATTTTCAAACTCATTTGAATGCATCATTTCATGCTGTTCTTTCCCTATGGAAAGAGGCCCCTTTGTCAAAGTAGAGTCATCTGGCTCTGACTACCCATTACTGACCACCTTAACTTTCTGCTTTAAAAGTGACATTTAAAATTATCTTCCGTTCCCTCATCTTTCAGATTTTCTTGACTTTTAACTGAACTACTAAATGAAATGTAGCTGATGCCTGGGTGACGGAAAGGAGATAGGATGGCAAGTTTATAGTGGCTGGGCTGGCAAAATCAAGGTAGCAAGAGCAGCTGCAATCCTAACCCCATTTACCTGGAAGTAAGCCCCTCTGAATACAATGGGACTAAGTTTGCAACCATGGATAGCATTATGATGGTCAATTAGGCACTTCATTAACTTTGATTTTTAAGCCCTTTGTTGTTTTGCTGAAAAAGACTAACAGGGCATTCCCTGTAGAAATTAATTAAAATTGAAAGGCAATACACAGAGGTAACAAATTTGTAAATATCTGTTGGTGGTTGAGTCATGCAAGTCTACGTGCTCTATAAAAGCTACATATGTTTCTGCGTTAGTAGATAAAACGGAACATAGACTTGTGCAAAATAAACCAACTGCAGTGGAAGAGAAAATATCAGATGAAAGTGCAGATAAATATTGGAAAAGATTGAAGCATGTTTGTGCATCCCTAATGGGAGCAGCCCTTTTTCTCCGTACAATTACTCAGGAAGTGGTGGCACATCATAGTGGAGGACAATATTTAAAGCAGAAGGTGGGAATCCTTGCAGGAAGAACTACAGTGGGACCTCTACTTACGGACGTAATCAGTTTCGGAGGTCCGTCTGTAAGTTGATCTGGGTCGCTGGTAGAAGCGCTGTTGTGCGCAGGTGCATTTGGCGGCAGCACACTTCTGTGCATGTGCAGATGGCGGCAGCCGCTTCTGTGTGTGCACAAACGGCAGAAGCCGCTTCCGCACGTGCATGAATCGCGGCAAACCCAGTATTTACTTCCGGGTTTACTGCGGTCACAACTTGGTTTGGGCCCAAGTAGAGCCGGTGGTAAGTAGAGGTTCTACTGTACTCAGAAGAATCTGACATCCTAGGCTCCTTGGGAGGAAGGGCAGGATTTAAATTTAATAATAATGATAATAGTATTAGCATCTGCCACTTCCCACAACTGGCAAGGATGCTTAAACACAAGCAAACCATTAAGATTCTCTTTGCAAATGTGACTTAATTTTGAATCTGATACAGAATAATTTACAAAAACAAATAATTCGATCAATCTTTATTGAAAGATTATAATGGTTAACGAAGGTACATCTCTGTTGGAGTTCACAGAATAGTATTACTGAATAAAAAGTCTGAAGATGGGATGAACTAGAATAAAAAAACGTTGAAAACAAGGATAAATCCAGCACAGGTAAAAGCTAAACCTAAAATCTGAAAGGCCTGGCACAATAAAAGTTTGGATTTGTTGACTAGAACTGTAGTGACAAGGTCAAGCAACCCATTTTAGGGATAACAATCCATAACGTTGGTGCTATGGCAGAAAGCTCTGTCCTGTGGAGCCAATAACTTTACTTCCTCCTGACAGGGATGCTACCACAGCCAATCATATGGGAAAACTCTTCAGAAGAGAGGAGAGACGAAAAGGCACAGGTAGTGTCAATTCCTATTATAAACATCAGAAACTGTCAGGATACAACTGACTTGGGAAAGTATACATTTCTGAAGTACAATGACATGAACTGTTTGAAAATGACACAATTTCTATCACATATCACATTGTTTCTTTGCTTATTAAATTATGACAGATCTATAGCACATGGTCAAAAATGAGTATTTTGTTATTTGTCTACTGTACCTTTATCAGGAGCTCTTTTAGGAATGGTAAATTTTTTCAAACGACTTTGATCTGGCAAAAATATACCCTTTGTATTTGACGTTCTGTTTTTCTGTATCACTTCCATCTTTGGTTCCTTTTCTATTTTGTCTTCAACCTGAATCAATAATGAATTGCAGAAACTGTTATTAAAACTGTAACTTGCTTTTTCTTACTCCCTCCCAGTCTCTCTTTCTTTTGTACCATAAATATTGAGCCTGAGAGCAGGGAGTGTCCTCACTGAAAGTTGTACACCACTCTGGGAACTCTTGTGGACTGAAAAGTGAATAAAAACGTCAATAACCGTAGTAGTAGTAACATTTGCTTTCTACACAATTACTTTATTGTCTCTAAATATCTTCCATCACTGCCCATTCCGTTTGTTTTTAACTCCTACTGCACCTGGATGTTCAAATTCCCTATTAACTCTGAAGCAAGAATGCCTCTTTTCCACCCCAAAAGTTTAATAATAAAAGAATGCATTTCAGTGCGGGCAAGTTAAGGCTCCCCCCCAATACCACTAGGCTCAGTAACTGCCTACGGTAACTGCAATTAAATTGGGTTATCAGTTGTTACTTTTGTTTTGCACTGAAGAACATGCAGCAACATATTTAAATGAGAGATGCAAGTAGAACTTTAAAATACGTGTAAGCATATGAAAAATTGCAATTGCTTTTATTCTTGCACTTTTATCTGAAGTATCACATTTCACAACTGTGGTTTGTATCCTAGGTTCTACAGAGTAGACCCACTGAACTAAATGAACCTTAAAAGGTAAAGGACCCCTGACAGTTAAGTCCAGTTGCAGATGACTCTGGGGTTGCGGTGCTCATCTTGCTTTACAGGCTGAGGGAGCCGGTGTTTGTCTACAGGCAGTTTTTCCGGGTCATATGGCCAACATGATTAAGTCGCTTCTGGCGCAACGGAACACTAAAACCAGAGAAGTGCACGGAAACACTGTTTACCTTCCTGCCGGATAGGTAAGGGATACCTATTTATCTACTTGCACTTTTCTTGGCGTGCTTTCAAACTGCTAGGATGGCAGGAACTTAGGTTAGCCTTATCCATTGATTTCAATGGGTATACTTTGACTGGTGTTGAATACAACCCTATAAGGTAAAATAATCAACCAAATACTGTTATTAGTATTTCAGAAGCAATACAGACAGCAGTACGGTAACTCTTGAGGTAAGGGAATGAATTATGGTGGACTGTTATTTATGAACTAGGCACTAGAGGGAGATACAGTACATGTTTCCCAGCCAAACAATGGCATAGAAGTCTCCAACATTATTATTTTCATCCTCTACAAAATTGTATTCCAAGGATGCTTGTATTCCAAGGACCATAAACTATTCATGGAGGTCTATTAGCACCAAAAGCCTTATGCATCTCCAGTAATATGTAACATTTTGAATATCAATACAACTGCAGAAAATTTACACAACCAGTATTTATCACAGTGTTATGCAGTCTATGGAGGTGTGGGTAAAGAAAAGTGTGTGGGCACACTGAATTACTGAAGTTGGTTACAAGTTTTTAGTTCTTTTTCTTTGGAAGATCAAAATACAGCTCAACCAGTCAAAGTCTGTCCTTGAACCTCCAAAACAAGCATATCCATGATTGGATGACTATAGCTTTCAACACGAATTTTCCCCAATCAAAACAGTTACCGTATATGACCATTAGAAAAAATAGTATTTGGGCAACCCCAAACACCCTCTAGGAGATGACACTGATTGACATATGACCAAATACTTTTGGTGCAAGATACTGTAAAGGGCTTGGGTACATGCACTTATCAGTGCCTTCTGCTCAGTGTGGCCCTGGCCAAGATTCAATGCCATCTTATAAAGTTTTTCTGGAGGTGTGGGTGTATGATTTGTGGTGGCCCAGAGATTATTTGTGGGATGCATACTATCAGTGAGCATTCCAAAAAAAGTAAGATCAAGAACACATGAAGAACCTTGTTGGATCATTTCACAGTACCAGTCCAGGAGTCTATCATTCTGTTTCCAGAATGGCCAATCTGATGTCTATTCAGGCCAGCAGGATGGGGTGGGGAGAGATCTTCACATGTGCTAAAGAAATAAATGGGACTCCTGCCTCCCCCAAACTCTTGCTGTTCTGCAGAGTGCTACAGGGCTTCTGGCCCCAACCCTGAACATTCGATAGCTAATAGCATACAGGCAAAGAGAGAATTCCGGAAATTTTCAGCTTTTCAGCATGCACCCAGCCAAACCCTAATTCTCACCCTCCAGGACACTGCAGTTTTCTTGACATGCTATCTTCCTAAACTCTGATTCAAAACCATCGTTGAGAGTATGCAGATTAAGATCACCTGTAAGCATGTTGATATTTGATACTAAAAGGTCAGATTTAGCACACAGTACTGAGAAACTACTAATAAAGTTTTCTACTTTTTGAAGAGCATTAAAAAAATTAGAGATCTGTGACAAAGAAGGTTTGTTTGGGAGTTTCTCCTAAAATGTACCCTTATGTTTAGAGGGCTATGAACTGTGCAATTAACATTGGGCACAAGGCATCCCAGAACAGTTGTCACTTAAAGAAGAGTTGTTTCCTTCCCTGAATACTAAACATACAGAAATATTTTATACAGTAACGAATTTCTGAAATCAAGCTTAAGTTTATTTTTTATATTTCTAGGAAGAATATGCATTTCAATACAGAATAAAAAAGACAGACTAGTTACACCATATAGTAAAGGTAAAGGTACCCCTGCCTGTACGGGCCAGTCTTGACAGACTCTAGGGTTGTGCGCCCATCTCACTCAAGAGGCCGGGGGCCAGCGCTGTCCGGAGACACTTCCAGGTCACGTGGCCAGCGTGACGAAGCTACTCTGGCGAGCCAGAGCCGCACACGGAAACGCCGTTTACCTTCCCGCTAGTAAGCGGTCCCTATTTATCTACTTGCACCCGGGGGTGCATTCGAACTGCTAGGTTGGCAGGCACTGGGACCGAGCAATGGGAGCGCACCCCGCTGCGGGGATTCAAACCGCGACCTTTCGATCGGCAAGCCCTAGGCGCTGAGGCTTTTACCCACAGCGCCACCCGTGTCCCAATTACACCATATAGTATGGCACAATACTAAACCATTGCCTATGTACTGATCTTACCAGACCTGCTAGAGCAATTAAAATTCTGATTTCTCTTTAAGAACTGCCAATCACAGTGTTCAAACTTTTTATATTTTTGACATGCCTGTTATGCTTTTGCTCTGTTCAATTATTTCCTCACACTGAGTTACCACAGTAGCAGCTGCTGATGTGGCAGCACTGTCCTGACCTCCAGTCTGCAGCTTACTGGGAGGAGAGGAACAAGGTGGTAATATGGTACAAATGCACCAGTGGAGTTCATCCAGCGTTCCTGCTGGTGCATTTGCTCGATACCAACCTCAGCTCTCTTCTCAATAAGCCACAATGCTGAAGATGAGAACTCATAAGTACCACTCCTCCACCACATGCTACAACATTATAATGGCTAGTTAATACAGCAGAATATATAAAAATATTTCCTAGAATATACAATCTAATCAAAATCAGATTTAAAAACAGGACACACGTTTCATAGATCATGTATAAATATAGCCATATCCATGTAGCTTGAAAATAGAAACTACCGGTAATTCAATTTTTGACCTATCTCCTAGTAAAGAGAATCATATTTCTGATAGCCATGCAGAATTGAGTAAGTCTGCCTTATTGTCTACACAACATATTCAATTGCTTGTGCTGGGTTTTGCAAATCTATTAATCTAGTTTGATGTGGTGTTCACTTTGCTGCAATTAAGGACAGCTGACATATTCTACGTTTTGCCCCTAACTTTTCAGAAGTTTAATATTAACCTGCCTACACACTTACAATGCATTTTCCCCCTCAGAAGAATTCTCAGCACTGTAGTTAACCCCTCACAGAGGTACAATTCCAAGCAACCATTAACAAACTACAATACCTAGAACTCTGAGAGGAAAAAAGTGTTTTGAATGTGATTTAAAGGTATAGCATGTAGACACAACAAGATTCCCTTATGATATCACCCTAACAAATCACACAATTTAAAAGTTAGACTTTCTATAAAAGTGTAGAATTCTTAAATGTAATCTCATTTATGTACTTTAATTCTTTTCTGGGCGGCAAGATAAAACATCCAAACATCAGCACTTGAAAATGCTACTAACAAAACTGGTGTATTTTTGTCTGTTAACTTTATAACATTTTCTACAGAATATCTGAACCAAGGGTATATTATGGTAATTATTATTCCTCCATTTGCTACTAATTACCCCCATCCCTTACTTTCAGGAGTGGCTGGACCATTTTGAAATATCACAATTAAAATATGCAAGCTATGTAAACCAAAACCAAGCAGAGATATGTTGCTTAAAGTTACCTGTTCAACCAATTATTTGAGAAGATTTTCATTTCTTGGAAAGGATTTTCAATACTTCCTTTCATGGAAATATTTTCTTTAAAAAATCTGGATTGGAAGTTACTTAACTCTACAGCAAATGAAGCACTACATCAACAATGAATCAAACCAAACTGTCATAATATAGTTGTTTTTTAACCTTTTGAGAATATATTTGTCCATTATGCAAACAGACAGACAACACAATGCTAGTTTAAAGTAAAAGTTTCCAAAAAGATCTAAAACTGAATCAAACTAACTTCAGAAACCCCACTGATTGTTAAAAAGGATTTTCTTCTTAACATGTTCAGGGTTCATTTAAGTCATGCACTTACTCTGTTTTAGCTATTAGATTCACCTTAATGAACAAGGACAAAGATTGGGAACTCTGCACTTCTTCATTGCAATTTTAGAAAACTCAATAAAGCGGATTTTTTTAAAAAAAGTAAAAACAATATCAATCAGCAACAAATTTCTGAAAATGCTTTACACAGGTAAAGTAACTAGCTGGATACGAAAGAATAAACTATCATAGGCAGGAATAGGCTCACCTAGTGATCACTCTTACCTTATGAACTTCAGCAAGTATATGCATGATCTCAAGTTAAATAATCATTTTCAAAGTGTTACCAGAGGGGACAGCATTACAGCAAATCAGGCTGCGATCTTCAGCCTCTTAAACTTAATTTTCAGTAAATTGTGATGGCCCTACATACTCTTCCAAACAGTAGTGGGAGCAGTTCAGCAATAAAACAAGAAACAAACAGGGGATGCACTGTGTAAATAACACATCACCAGTTAAGTTAGCCTTTAAAATCATTTAATCACCTTATATTTATCAAGGTAAATGGGTAATTCCTCCCACTAATTTCAACATATATGTATGGGCAACATGTATGTTTTAATTTGAGTGAACTGAGGGCATGGTGTGCGTGCTCAGAACCAAAGGCAAAGCATTTATTCTAAATTTAATAACATGGGTACCTAGAAGGGTGTTTTTTAACTGATACGATTTAAAAGGACCCAAAATGCAAACTGGACTAACTACTCTCACTTCAAACAGATAGACAGACAGACCAACCACACACACACACACACACACACACACACACACAGGTTCCAACTCTCAATTTCAGAACTGCATTTCTGCTTTCTAGAGACAGATGACTAGGCTTAAGTTCCACAACTTGTAACTGCGAACTCCCACAATAATACTCAGGAGCACCGTCTTTTATTCTTCCTTCATTCCCAGCCCTACCACTGTTAAGAGACACGAAATCCAAAACCTGCTGCGCACGTTGAACATTTTCCTCACCACTATGAAGAGTTGGAGCAAGAACCTAAATCTTAACACCACCAAACAAAACCGAAGTGCATTTACAGCATTTACTTTATAACCTCAGCGATGTCGAGAAAGAAGAGGGCTTCGCGGGGATTGGGGAAATGAACAGGGTCCAGATCCACCGGGGAGGGGGGGAAAACCACTCTCTCTTTTTTTATATACTGTATATAATATTTATTCAAAGGGGGGGGGGAACCACTCTCACACGGCCGGCGCAAAGTTAAATGTGCCCAATTCGGTTCCGCAGAAGGGCATACAAGTAACCACGAACATAGACGGTAACCTTTTATATTGATATATATAAAAGGGTGCCGTCTATGTTAGCGGTCACGAATTTCGCAGCACCCTTTTACAGTGGTACCTCGGGTGAAGTACTTAATTCGTTCCAGAGGTCCGTACTTAACCTGAAACTGTTCTTAACCTGAAGCACCACTTTAGCTAATGGGGCCTCCCGCTGCCGCCGGAGCACGATTTCTGTTCTCATCCTGAAGCAAAGTTCTTAACCTGAAGCACTATTTCTGGGTTAGCGGAGTCTGTAACCTGAAGCGTCTGTAACCCGAGGTACCGCTGTATATAAAAGGGCGCTGCTTTGAAATTCGTGGCCATGGTGGGACTCGCGTCCACGGCTTTTAGCCCGGGCAGTAAAATGGAGCCTCCGGGTTCAGGAGCAGTTTGCAGGCGCATTGCCCCGTTGCTGAGCAACAAGAAACGTGAAGAGGGCTTGGGCGGGTTTCCCTCAAGCCCTTCTTGCCCTCGGCTATTAGATACGGGACTCCGGGCCGGACGGATCCAGAAGTGCAAGCGTCGACCCGCTAAAAACAACGCAAGTTAGCTAATCGTGAGCGACTTCGCCGTTGATTTCAACGGGAAACCCGAGGTTTCGCTCGGGCTGAGGGGCCAGCAGGAGACCCGAGGAGGGCCAGAGAGAGAGAGAAGCCGCAGGCGCAGTGGCGTAGCGTGGGTTGTCAGCACCCGGGGCAAGGCAAGTAATTTGCGCCCCCTAACCCGTAGATTTGCGCCCCATAACCGTGGATTTGCGCCCCCTAACCCTAACCCCCAGATGTTGCGCCCGGTGCGGCCGGCCCCCCCTGCACCCCCCACGCTACGCCACTGCGCAGGCGGGCGCCGAAGTGTGATATATGGGGAAACCGCGCGAAGCAACCTGTCGGCCGGTCACTCACTTTCTCCTCTCCACAGCCGCCGTCCCTTTTCCCCGCTCCCTCGTCGCGTCCCGTCGGCTTCAAGCATCCCTCCGGCCTGCGCTTCGAATGCGAGCTTTTCAGGGCGCCCGCGGCGCCGGCTGTCGCCACAGCGTGCCCGGCCTCGGTCCGCTGCTGCCGCGCCACCGCCACCATCGCGGCGGCTGGCGGGCGAATGGAGAGCGCCGGCTCCCGCAGCGGACTTTATAAACTCCGCCCCCGCCACGTGCAGCGCGCGGCGCGAGGGACGAGGGGAGGAGCCAAGGGACGGCGGTTCTCGCGCTCCGAAAAATACCGCTCTCCGACGCCCCCGAAGCCGGTTGCAAGCGTATTTTGCTTTATTTTTCGCCTCCAAGGCGTAGAGCGAGCCCAAGGACGGTTGGTTTGCCCAGCCATAATAAACCCCAACCACACTGAATAATGGCATAAACAAGTGAGAAAACTTCACCACAAAAACACAGACTGTTCAAGCAGATTGGAAATTCCCGAGATTAGTACAGTTCAAGGCAGCACGTTAGAAGCCGTCGGATATTCTAGGACCCAGAAAACACTTTCTGTCTTGTTTTCAGTTCCAATATTTTAAAAGCTCCCCACCCCATTCGTTCTTTCTCCCATTTTTTCCCCTCACAGATCTGTGGCTCGAAGCCTGTGCAATTGCAAAGTCCTTACGGAAGCTGAATTTCATGACAATTTGGAGACTGGTCAAAAAGGAAGGTAGAAAAATAACATAACTAGACACATCGCTTTGCCCTGGTCTTGAGATGCGTGTTTCCAGGATCCACGCTGGTTTTTTTTTTTTTTTATGTGCGTGATTGCATTTTGTAATTGCAAGTTGTGCCTAACCATTTTTAAAATGGTTGCAAACTTGGGGTCTGGGTTAAAGGCGGATCTACACGGATCCTCATGGATCCTCCACTTTTTAAAAAATAACTCCAACAAATCTGCAAACTTGCAACCCGCCCTGGGACCTCAGGGTGAATAGCGGGTTATTTCTACACCAGGTTTCCCATCTACAGGTTTTGTGGTAACCGCATACAAAAGCTTACAAGTTCACTCCTTAACATCAGGTAAAGCTAGTGTAGACGCCTAGCTGAAACCCTGGGAAGTTGCTGCAGACAATACTGAGCTAGGTGGACTAATGGTCTGACTTTGTCCTGTATAAAGTCAGCTTCTGATTTTCCTATGTAACGGGTTGCCATATTTTTAAAAAAACTACAAACCAGGACACCTCATAAGTTGTTGAGCTTTTTATAGTAGAAGCTACAACAAATTTTGAATTTTGGAGCTTTTTTTGGCATTTCCGGCACAATTTAACCCTCTTTGACGGAGATTTATCCGATAAATATTCCAGGATGCCATTTTCAGAGGCGAATTCCAGGACATGTCATGGAAAATCAGGACGTATGGCAGCCCTAGACTGTGTAAGGTCTATGCTGACTCATTCCTTGATGCAGGCCAGAATTTCAGAATGCTCTGGGAGAGGCACAGACAAGTCCAGCCCAAGACTTACAGAGAATCCTGTAATAAACTTTTAAACAAATCTCTTCGCTTACTCTAAGCCTCAGTCCAGGTTCTTCGTTGAAAAAAAGCCCCAGATTTCTGAGTACAATAGTGATGTGCAGAAACCAGCAGATGAAGCTATTTGAGGTATGGAGAGTTTTCAGTGGCACGGTAGAAATATCCGAGGTGTAAATAAATGCCAATTTATTTATTTTCATTTTAATGGCTTTTTACTTAGGATTCTAGATGCAGTCTTGCTCAGGAAAAGAAAGTTCCAGCTAACTAGCCGAATTCGCCACCTTTATAGAAAGTGTGCTGCAAGTTTGGTCAGGGTCACAGTGACTCTGCAGAAAAGAAACCCACTTAGCAGCTGTGGGATCTTCTTGCTTCCAGGCCCTCTATTGCTGGGGGGGGGGGGGAGGAATAGGCTCTCTCAGCCCTGACTAGCTAAAGGGAAAATCTACTCTCCTGTATCCAGGCTTGTTCTGTTTACAAACTGATCTTTCACTTGGGTCTGGGATCCTCTTTGGATTAAGGATCATGTTTCTGCCATCATGTGCTGGATGCTATTTGGTGGTGGGCTCTGTGGTGAATGCCGTTTGGTGGTTGTGCAGTTTTTTAAAAGCTCTGCGCATTTATGTTTCACAGGGTGCGAAAGAAGAGCTTTGCACCTTTATACAATATGCATGTGTGCTTGGGGCCCAGGGTCTTTTGCCTCACCATCCCCACTACTGACTCCCTGTTGCTACTCATCTTCAAAAAAAATAAAGAATGCCCCCCGATTCATTGAAACAAATCTGGCGACCATAGGTTAATGACTTTTTGTCATTCTTCACAACTTCTATCCCAGGTGAGGCCCTGGTTTGGCATCTTCCCTTCAATACTCAAAATATTATCCAAATTCTACCATTTATTAATTTGTAACATTCACCAACACTTGCTGTGACGGGTGCCCTTGCACACCCAAACTCTGATACGCCAGATACGTAACGGGCCTGAACAAAAGCGAGAGCATAACATGTGATGGGAAAGCAATGCTGGAAGTGTGTCCACATGGGGATCCCTGCATGGGGAGCTGCTTATACAACATTGGTCCAAATTGTTCGTCCCCCCCCCCAATGGATTATGGCAATTCATTTTATGTGGGTCCACACATATGAGCATTGGGACGTGGGTGGCGCTGTGGGTTAAACCACAGAGCCTAGGATTTGCCGATCAGAAGGTCGGCGGTTCGAATCCCCGCGACGGGGTGAGCTCCCGTTGCTCGGTCCCTGCTCTCGCCAACCTAGCAGTTCGAAAGCACGTCAAAGTGCAAGTAGATAAATAGGGACCGCTCCGGCGGGAAGGTAAACGGCGTTTCCGTGTTCTGCTCTGGTTAGCCAGAAGCAGCTTAGTCATGCTGGCCACATGACCCGGAAGCTGCCTGAGGACAAACGCCGGCTCCCTTGGCCTATAGAGCGAGATGAGCGCGCAACCCCAGAGTCGGCCACGACTGGACCTAATGGTCAAGGGTCCCTTTACCTTACACATACGAGCAGTAAAATTGGTAGAAAATTTTGATGGAAAGGCCATATCCCCTCGGCCCACTGCTGATTATTATAAAAGGCATACTAATTTTTTTAAATAGTTCTTCTACTACTTTTCTTGGGGGGGGGGTGATGTGTTTGATTCCTTACTTGCTGCCATTGGCCTTGCTTCACATGCTTTGCCTATGCTTTGGACAGCATCTGGTCCCATTGCCCTACATTTGATAGCTGAATTTTTATTGCTGTTATCAACTGGAAATTTATAATTATTTCACAACTTGATGGGCTGTAGGGGAATAGGAATTATGGCACATACTTTGATTAGGAGCTTTTGAGAACTGAGGCAGTCTGTATCTGCAAACGTCTTGGCTACAGCAAAATATGGCATAATGTTGGGAGCTAACTTTGAAGGAGTGATTTGGTACCAGCATTTGTAAAATTTTGTTCTGAGGTTGGAAAAAACATCCAAAGAGTTATGAAAGGGGGCCACCAGTTGCCAAGTGTTTCCATAGTTTCTGCTATTTTTATTTAATTAAATTTATATTACATTTTGTTTGCATACATCCATATATATTTTCCATCCATAATTCAGGCCTAGCCTAAGAATAAGCAAATGCATAAGAGAAAACAAAATAACATAACCACTTAATATATTTGCCACCACCCGTAATCCATATTTGTTGTGTTTATCAAACCTTAAAAATTCTAAAATTTTATTTGACTTCCGTCTACTACTTCAATTTGAGTCAATTTTTCCTTTCCTTAACTGCCTTCTCTAAATGTTTCCACTTTCTTGGTATCAACTTTCTTGGTTATAATAACTGTTTTGTCTTTTGCAAAAATTAATCAAAGCATAATAAAGGTTTAATTTGAGAACAATGTTTTTCTAGATAGTTTTTATAACACTCCCATTCCTTAAGAAACGTTTGGCTTGTTCTATTCCTAATTGTTTCTGTCTTTTTAGCTAGCTGTACACAGGTATATTCAAATAACTTTACTTGCCATTCCTCCTTTTCCTTCTGCTGGAACTGGCCCATACTAAGCAGCCACTTTTTACCTCCTGCAAATCACCTGACATCAGAAGATTAAACTTCAGAAGAAGGGTTATTGTTTAAGTGCTGGCTAATTGAAAGCAGCTGGGGTGGGGAGTGTGCTCCAGGACCTGCCTTAATATAAAAGCCCTGCTGCCCTTTCCCTCCTAGAGCACAGTAAAACAGTGAGGAGCTGACTTTGCAGCAGCTTGATCCTTTCCTCTCCTGCTGTCTCAGCCAGCAGGTGTTTGTGTAATTTTGTGCTACAATAGTTTGACTTGTGAAATATCTGGTTGCAGGCAAGAGTGCTTGTGCTGCTTATGAAAAGGTAAAGGGACCCCTAACCATTAGGTCCAGTCGTGGCCGACTCTGGGCTTGCGGAACTCATCTTGCTTTATTGGCCGAGGGAGCCGGCGTACAGCTTCCGGGTCATGTGGCCAGCATGACTAAGCTGCTTCTGGCGAACCACAGCAGCGCACAGAAACGCCGTTTAGCTTCCCGCTGGAGCTGTACCTATTTATCTACTTGCACTTTGACGTGCTTTCGAACTGCTATGCTGGCAGGAGCAGGGACCGAGCAACGGGAGCTCACCCTGTCACGGGGATTTGAACTGCCAACCATCTGATCGGCAAGCCCTAGGCTCTGGGGTTAACCCACAGCGCCACCCACGTCCCGTGCTGCTTATAGCTGGTGCTAAACATTTTGTGAATCTTTCTACTTTTGTCCATTTACTGTATTTATTTTTCCTGATTTGAACTATAAAATGGTGGTTTTCTTGAGTCAAAAGGAGAGTACCCCTAAACAGATCTTTTTTGAAAAAGCACTGCTTATAGCTACAGTGGTACCTCGGGTTACGCTTCAGGTTACATATGCTTCAGGTTACAGACTCCGCTAACCCAGAAATAGTGCTTCAGGTTAAGAACTTTGCTTCAGGATGAGAACAGAAATTGTGCTCCGGCGGTGCAGCAGCAGCGGGAGGCCCCATTAGCTAAAGTGGTGCTTCAGGTTAAGAACAGTTTCAGGTTAAGTACGGACCTCCGGAACAAATTAAGTACTTAACCCGAGGTACCACTGTAAAAGGATGCTGCGAAATTCGTGACCACTAACATAGACGGCACCCTTTTATATATATCTATATAAAAGGTTACCGTCTATGTTAGTGGTTACTTGTATGTCCTTCTGCGGAACCGAATTGGGCACATTTAACTTTGCGCCGGCCGTCGGTGTGAGAGTAGTTTTCCCCGCTCCCCGGTGGATCTGGACGCTGTTCATTTCCCCAATCCCCGCGAAGCCCTCTCGTTTCTCGACATCGCTGGGGTTATAAAGTAAATGCTGTTATTGTCACTTCGGTTTTGTTTGGTGGTGGCAATATTTGGTAGTGATATGATTTACGTTCTTGCTCCAACTCTTGATAGTGGTGAGGAAAATGTTCAATGTGCGCTTAACCTGAGGTACCACTGTTTTACTTATTTTTTTTTTTTATAATAATTTTTATTACATTTTTTACAGAAATAACAGAACAGTCAAAGAGTAAAAAGAAAAGATAAAAAGAAGGGAAATAAAAAAGAAAAGAAACACAACCACTTCAATGACTTATTTCAAATTTCCATTGGACTTCCCCCGTCCCCCGCACAATGCATTCTTAACAATAAATTTATCAGCAAATTATACCCTTATTTCGTGTATTTCTTTATATTTTCAATTCCACTGTTTTACTTATTGAGAACTTAAAAATGGAAAGCATAATGCTGGTGGTCAACAAAAGAGGTTTAAAGACTGTCTCAAGGCAAACCCATCTGCTT
Organism: Podarcis vaucheri; assembly: GCF_965113315.1. Classification (NCBI taxonomy): domain Eukaryota; kingdom Metazoa; phylum Chordata; class Lepidosauria; order Squamata; family Lacertidae; genus Podarcis; species Podarcis vaucheri. The sequence goes on along the minus strand of NC_138755.1, from coordinate 35,159,654 downwards.
ATGGTGTGAATGGTGGTGCATGAATGCTCCTGGGTGGGCAGGTAGGAGGGAGTGGTTGAGATGCTGCCGCAATTCCAGTGGTGGTAGGCAGGGGAAGGCACAGCTGGAAGGCAGGGCTGACTACCATCTGGGGCAGAGACCTAAGTGTTTGACCTCTGTTCCTTGTTCAGGTCCTCTCATCTGACTGGATGTCACTGGTAGCATATCTACTAAGCCCTCTGGTCTGATGGTGCTGTTGCAGAATGCCAGATCAGTCTGTAAAAAAACAATGTTCACCCACAACTTGATTGTGGATAAGATGATTTGGCTTGCATTACCAATACTTGGGTGAGTGAGCTGGGCGGGCATGTTCTTACCCAGCTGTGCTGCACCAGATTAGACTGGGAGGCTGAGGTAGGGGTGCTGCTATTGCCTATAAGAGCACCATCTCCTTGGCTAGGAAGTCTCTTGATCTTGGGATGGGCTTAGAGGGTCTGCACCTGGTCAGAGAGAATGGGGTTGCTGCTGGTCTACCAACTGTCCTGTTGCCTGGCAGCATCTCTGATCTGGCTGGCTGTGGTGGTCTCTGTGGTATTGTTGGAAGACCCTAAAACGAGAATTCTGGGTGACTTAAATATCCATGGGGAGGCTGCTGTCAGGCCAGCTGGAGACTTCATTGTCTCTATGACAACTATAGGTCATTCTCAGATGGTCATTGGTCCAGCACCCCAGCATGGCACACCCTTGATGTAATATTTGCTCCAGGTGATATGAGAGAGTGCAATGCATTCCCTTGTTAGGTCAGACCAGTATCTGGTCAAGTTTGGACCAACAGGGACACTCCCCCCCCTGTAAAGGTGGGGGGCCCGTTTGGGCGGTTCACCATCAGAGACTGATGGAACTTGATGTGTTTTTAAATGCCTCAAGGGACTTGGCAGTGGAGAAAGCTGATGACCCCAGCAAAGCTCTGGTCTCAGTATTGAATGGCAAGGTGAAATGGGAGGCCGACACAACTGTTCCTGAGCATCCTCTCTGGCATTTTGAAGCCAGAGACTTGAGATACAAGTCTTGCTCTGAAGCTCACCAACTGGTAAGAACACATAATCTTTCCTGGGAATTGTAGTTTTGTTAAAGATCCGGGGGGGGGGGGGACGACGACGACTACAGTTTCCAGCATTATTTTTCATGTGTGTGCATTTGACATATGGTGTATACAGAGTCCTCTCCAGTGAGGAACCCCCAAAACAGTCTCCAGCAGACATGGTTCTCCTCGGACTGTAGTTAGTTGCAAATGAAGATGCAGAATAGATTCAACGAGCCAAGGAAAACCCACCTGTAAGTAGCATTTTTGTATATAGTTTTGACCATATATGGGTCCACAGCTTTTAATGTCCTTTCGATGTCAGTCAATCTTGAAAGAAAGCCTTCATATTATTTTTTGTATGTAATGGTGGGTTTGGAAAGCATACTGACCTTGTCTTACCTTATCCATTTAATTTGCAGTTTCTTTCTGTAGCAGAATTTGGATTCTGTACTTGGAAGTTTTTTTTGTTTTGTTTCTAAGAACATTTCAGCTCCCTTTCCCTGGCTTATCATGTAGTTGCAGTAGATGCATGATAGAATGAGGCCAAAAATGGGGGGGGGGGGGAATATAAGCAGTAGAAGCCAGAATCAGGATAAACGTTTCTTTCCTGACGTTGAAAACAGACTAGTTATTTTCTGAAATCAGATTAAGTCTGTTAGTTATCGAATGTAGATGCTTTCTGTATACTTGTACTGTTCTTCTCTCCCTGCTGTAATGCTAGGGATTATGAATACAATAGAAGGCACCACTTTCTCTGAATGCTTAGCCTCTACGTGTTAACCAAACATGTGCATAGTAATGTATGCAAGTCGGCTCAGATCATGTGGTCCGTCATGACTGTACAATAATAATAATAACAATTTATTATTTATACCCCACCCATCTGGCTGAGTCTCCCCAGCCACTCTGGGCAGCTCCCAATCAAATGTTAAAAACAATACAGCATTAGATATTAAAAACTTCCCTAAACAGGGCTGCCTTCAGATGTCTTTTAAAAATAGGATAACTGCTTATTTCCTTCACATCTGAAGGGAGGGTGTTCCACAGGGTGGGCACCACTACCGAGAAGGCCCTCTGTCTGGTTCCCTGTAACCTCACTTCTCACAATTAGGGAACCACCAGAAGGCCCTCGGCGCTGGATCTCAGTGTCCAGACTAAACGATGGGGGTGGAGAAATGTTGCGCACAAATTCAAAGCATGGAGGTGGGCCAATTTCCCCCCTTACATCACTGGGTCAGGCTGGGATGTGTCAGTCTGTGGGTGGGTGCGCTTTTTATATCAGCCCAGATTCTGGTCTGCCCATCTCTTCTGTTACATGGTCAACAATATTGTTTGGTAAAGTTCGAGCTGGACTGCAGTTGGGAGACTGTGTGTTTGAAAGTATCCCACATATAATTTCTATGCAGCTTATATTAGGCAGGAGAACAAACAGAATTTCCTTTAGGTTTTAGGTAAGATGGCAGGAGGGTGTATGAATTTCAAGTGATGGAGGAGCAGACTAAGTGCCAAATGTTTCCATGGCTTTCTGCCATTCTTCTCAGCAACCTCCTCCTGGCTGGTCCTTGTTTCTCAGCCAGGCTTCAAAACTGGAAATGAAGCTCAGCTATGAGAAAAATGGTCTGGGGGAAGGGGAGTTGAGGAGAAATAAGGACAGATCTATGTAATAATGGGTGAATGCAATTTCTGCCTACTTCTCCCAGGAGGCTGCTGTGACATTAATATGAGAAGGAACCACTAACTTTCCCAACCAATATGAATCTTTTCCCATATCCAACCAGTGTAACTTGGGATCACCCCACATGAAAGCCGCTCCCATGCTGCAGTAGTAATGTCTGAATTAGGCCTGTTATCCCTCCTTCCATAGGAGCTGGAGCATTTGATATCACAACTCGAAGGCTACAGATGAGTTACGGGTTAACTCAAACCTATGAACGTTGCATGAAGCCCTTCATTAATACTAGAAGATCAGTCTTGGGGATTTTTTTGCTCATCGACAATTAACAATTGTTAACAACAATTTGGTATGACAAACAATTAACAATTATGAGTCTATAACCCCTTAGGGTCAGTTACTTCCATCTTCTGCTGCAGTTCAGCATTGTTGACTTACATGACATTTACCAGTATGGTTTTGCACCGTGAATAGCAGGTTCTAATGTGACTGTACAGTGGTACCTTGGTTTACAACCATAATCCATTCCGGAGGTCCATTTGTAAACCAAAACAGGTTGTAACCCAAGGAGTGCTTTCGCTAATGGGGCCTCCGAAAAAAAATTGGGTTGTACTCCCCCAAAATTGGGGTGTAATCCCAAAAAAAGGTTGCAAACCGGGACACGCACTTCTGGATTTGACGTGTTTGTGATCCAAAACGTATGCAAACCAAGGTACCACTGTACTTATGATTTCCTGAGAGCCAGTGTGGTGTAGTGGTTAAAAGCGGTAGACTCGTAATCTGGGGAACCGGGTTCACGTCTCCGCTCCTCCACATGCAGCTGCTGGGTGAGCTTGGGCCAGTCACACTTCTCTGAAGTCTCTCAGTCTCACTCACCTCACAGAGTGTTTGTTGTGGGGGAGGAAGGGAAAGGAGAATGTTAGCCGCTTTGAGACTCCTTAGGGTAGTGATAAAGCAGGATATCAAATCCAAACTCTTCTTCTTCTTCTTCTTCTTCTTCTTCTTCTTCTTCTTCTTCTTCTTTTTCCTATTCAGTTAAAGATCACTACTTTAGTTTAGAAGACCAACTGCACTTTTTTCTTCATAAGCCACTAAGCTTCTGAGGAGTGGTGCTTCCCGTTTACTGGGGTATTATCGCTAAAATAAAACATTCTGGCAGCTCTTTGGAATAATCAAATGGATACAAAGAAGCAGGCTTTTAGGCTGTGAGATCCTCTCTTCTCATAGTTAAAATACACGTTTGTGCAAGCATTTGAGCTAAATATATAGCAACATCAGGGATATGTATACTTCTACAAATTTCAGTGAAGCTGATATATTCAATATTAGCTTAAAAACAGAATAAATGTGTAAGACTACACAAGTAAGCAATTTATTGTAAGACAGAACAAACAGTGGCAAACAACATGTAAATTCAGTTGATAATGGGGCAAATAGACTTGTCAAACTGACAAATATATATATATATGAATATTCCTCCAAAAAGCAGCTCAGTATTTTAAAAAAATTATTCTAGCAAAAAATTTAGGAAATCCGGTATGACAAAGATGTTTGCAAGGAAGAGCAGTGGCAATGGAGGCATGAAACACTTTGGGGTTGTTCTTTTTTTGGTTTTTTAAGTGATGAGTTTTCTTCCTTTGGGTACCTATCCAGACACTTCATAAGGAGACATGTATAACTGGGCATCATCTTTCACAGAGTAAGGAATGTGTGGTTTTTTTACATACGATGCAGAATGTGGTGCTTTATTTCTGGACGGTACCAGTTGAAGACAACAGGTGGGGAGAAATGTATATTTGAATGCTCCCCTGTATGAGTAAATAAAAAATATGATTTTTTTTTTACAAAGGTAACTTCCTACATGTAGCATACAGCATGCCTTTCTCCTTGGCAAGTTACCAGGGAGTTGGTTTTTTTACACGAGGTAGCATTAAAAAAAAAAAGCAACTTACCTTTTACCTCCTGTCTGAAATGGTACAGTGCAGAATTTAGTCTACATTACGGATGGCATATACTACTGTACTTTTAGAGGCGTTTTAAGTATTTCTGAAGTTAACTTGATGCCATTATATTTGCACCAGGGTTTGGCCATTACCTCCTCTCTTTCCCCCCCACACAATCTAGGGATATTGCTTCTCTGCCTCTTTGCTGAATCCACATTCACAACGCTTTGTGCTGCCTACCCCACCCCCCTTAATGACACTTGCAAACAGCTGTACAATAGTATGTCCAATTGATGGTCATTTAAACTTGGAGTCCGGAGTGGGTTAAAATTGGAATTTTATTCCAGAGCCGTGAGAGTTGTTTGGTTTTTAACGTGTTGCAATCTCCCTTATAGTATTTGAGATTTGAGTATTTGAGCAATTCTATTCATTTTATTTAAAAAGTAGTAAGTACACTGCTGGCAGGCAAGGAATATTCCCATCTCTTCAAAGTGTAGGTGAACTGTAAAAGAACAGAACTACAGTATTTTGATTTGCCAGGATTCTATAAATTGTAGAGCCTATATAACGATCACCAACAGGCCAATTCATGTCATCAAGCAATTCCCATTCTTGTGTGAAATAAGATTATGTGGGAAACAGAATTATGCTCCCCCCTTCATAGATGTTTGAACACCACTACAGGTATGTGCAGCTTTTCACATAAATGGATACAGAGCAGCATTAAAGCACGTCGTTTGATGTGAAAATTAAGCTTTGCTCCATTTTGCCTTCATTAGACCTCTAGAGACATGATTTTATTATTCATTAAACTCTCAACCTCTGAAAACTTTGGTGTGATTCACTTTTATCATCATTCCGCTTCTACTTGCAGGCACATTTGAAGACGTACACTTCATATGTACATCTAAAAATGTTACATGTGATTGCAGCAAATGAACATGTAATAGAGGTACACGTGCCATGATTGGTTTCAGCTTCCTTTCCATTTATTCAGTCATATTTGACTATAATGTATGAAACAGTTTTATGGTTCATAATAAGCAGGGTGATCACACCCAAAGGTTAGTGTTCTAGAATATATATGATCCGGCCTCAGTATAAGTGTTTTTTAAGAAGAAACTGTCTTACTCTTCTGGAATGATTGTGTGAATAAGAACATCTCATGTGACTTCCCCTGCCCACCCCCCTGAAAATACATAAGCAGGCTGAATATTCACCGGATTCAAACAGAGATGCAGGGATAAGCAGTCAACATGAAAAGGCTATTGCCTGGGTCAAATACAAATCCATTTATAGGAGAAATGGGAGAGCTGCTTTTTGAAGAATCGTCTGAAAACCCAATAAAAAGTACACACATATAAAACACCGGATTGTCAATGGTACTGTGAAACAATTCAAGTTTAAATCATGGTTGTTTTTTACTTTTACGAACGGATGAGACACTTTTCAACTTCAAGCTTTTTTTTCTCCTCAGCATGTCAGCAGTTAGCATCCACAAAAGCACCATTAGATATGGAAGAGTTAGCACCACATAGTTTCAGGACCTAACTGCCCACATGCATTGCTGACAAACTTGGAACATGGAAATCTGTGTGGTACTTAGTACAGTCTTATTATAAACAATACAAGGCAATTTATGATTATTCATACAGTACAATACAGTCACTGATCAATGAACCTTTGAGTACAGTACATGACAAGTCACATCTGAACACCCCGTTAATACTAGAGTATGCTGAAGATTTTAGAAGCAATTCTTGAGTGTAACACAGGGAGTTTGCTGATAGGCTTACTTAGTCTGAATTTCAGGGTCGGGTATTTACATGGCCTCAAAAACTAAACTAATGAAGCACTGTACGGGTAGCTGGAATCGGTGGCAAATGATTCAACTTTTTAAAAAATTCAAAGTGAGATAAACTATTAAGTAGTTTAAACTTAGAGCTCTAGGTACTCATTTTTAATCTAAGCTTCACTTCATCTTGTGTTTACCTTTAACAGTCCGATGTGAAGAAATGCTGTAGAATAATTAGAGAAATGCCTGGAAGCAGTAATCAGTCTATGAATAAACTTACAGTAGACCACGGGATAGTTTAAGATTTGGGTGCTACCAAGCTTTTAGCCCTGTGCTCTGACAGAGCTAAAAACTGCTAACAGGGTGGAAATCTTTATAATACTCCCTTTTTACAAATCTTCTCCCTGCACATAGCAGTGGCCTTGGAATGTAACAAGCCATAATGATTCTACCTCATTGACTATCATCACTAAGCCTCCTAGTTCCATTTCCTCCATACAAAGTTTTGACTCCATGCATCTCCCCCTTTGCTCCCAGGAACAACACCTGTCTTCTGATTGTGGACATTTTTTTTAACTCTGTGCCTGCCATTGGTTTTGTACATATCTCTGCCATCCATTATGGCCTCTTACCGGTATATCTCATTTGATGTGTCTATTTTTCACTATTAAAACCCTGCCACCACCTAAACACCCTTATCTCCTGTCTTCCCTTTAACATGGATTTTGAAGCCTATCTCCTCTGTAAGCTTTAAAGCAACTTGATTACTATTTCACTCATCACCTCTGTAAGCTTTAAAGCAACTTGATTACTATTTCAATCTTACCTTGCCTTTTTGAATCCCTCTACCTCTGAAGAGAGCCGCATAGTATCCATGTACATTTGGTTGTGATCTTTGTTTTCTGACTCATGACTGCTTAGTTTTGAGCTTGATGCTTTACAGCACATACTGATCTACAGATAAGCCTTACTTTCCCGCTTCACATCTGATCCTGGTTTACTGACACCTCTCAGCAAAAATTCAGTGCCTTCTCAATCCCAGCCTAGTTAAAAAGCAGAGAGCTTTTTAATTACTTGAAGAAGTTCATGCATTGATGTTTATCACACTGATTAAAATGATGACCATATATATATATATATGGATTTGAATAGGTAATCAGAGCTCTCTCATCCTACATAATCCTTCAATGGAAGTGGATCACACATTCAAGCTGTGTGTCGTCATGAGCTGACTAGCTGAGAGTTCACCCACATGTTCAGAAAATGCATGCAGTATAGTCCTGCCAGGACTGTGCTACTTCAGAACACAAGGGACCACTAGACTTAAAGCTTCTCCATATTACAAACTCCTGTACAGAGAAATCAGCATATCAGAAAAAGGCTGTGTTAGAACCATTTTTCTCTGTCATGCTAGCGTTCTAGAGCCACACAGATTTTCTTTAAATGTGAGAGATTATTCAACCTTGCTCTGAAATGTGTCATTCAGTGTGTGTGTGTGTGTGTGTGTGTGTGTGTGTATCTATCCATCCTAAGGCTTGTTTTGATTGCAGCACAACCAAAATAATTTGTATTCCTTCCTTTTCAAGCATCCTTTCTCTCACTAAGACCCTTTACCTGTCCGTACTCAACACATTGCTCTGGAAAAAATATACCCTCCTTCAATAAACAATGGCTCGTATTCATGTACTTGAATGCCTCCCTTTTCATTTTTGTAAGTACCTCAAGTGAACAGGACCCCGAGTCTTAATTCTTTCACCCAAACAAGAAGCGATAGCAAAATACGGAATTTAATTGTTAGCCTGTTACTGTGTCCTGCTTGAGGTCTCTTCACAAGGGTACAGTCTTCCTCATTTTCTGATGTTCTGCAATGCTTGTAATGAAATTAAGCAAATTTATTGTGACAACTAAATGTGGTGCTGTCTCAGGATAGATTTGCATGTGCCCTTAATACTCAATTCCACTTTTCTTTTCTTTTTTGCTCCCCACTCCATGCATATAGACATACAAGCAAAGTGGTCATTTCTGGCCATTTCTTGTTGGCATGATCTCTCTCTGGGTTTTGCAGTATACAGTACATCCCTTTCAAATCTGTACTTGCTTGATGGCAAGTGTGGGGATGCCACATTCAAAAACTTTAAATGTCATCCTGTTAAAGGCATATGTGATTACATCCTCAGTTAGGTGTTTAGGAGCTCAAACGAATTATCCCCAAGGTCTACTCTTTAATGGCCAACGCTTATCTTTTAGAAAAGAGATCATGTAAAGAGACCCTGAACTTAAGTTGCTTTAAAAACATTTCTGGAACTGTTAACAGTATAAGTCAATAGATAGAGAGGGTTTTGCACTTAAGATGATGTCTGCAGAGACCAGTCTTGTACATCAAGAAAAGCAAAAACCCTGAAATATACATGCAGGCATGATTACATGTTCCACACCTATGCCATTTTATACCTCTAGTATAGTGAGAACAGGGCACATAGGAAAAAAAGTGCTAAGTTACAGTACATTTGCTTTTTAAATATATGTTAACAATAGAACAGCAAAACAGATTGTTTGAAAACAGAGTCGGTATCGTACAGTAAGTTCACATTTAATTCTTTACCATGTCTACAATTGTAACACATGCATTTTATTTCCATTATTTCTATTCCATTAGGACCAACATCCTTCAGAACAGTGATCTACCTTTAAAACAAATTTTCTAAGGAAATATTAAGCATCACATAAATTTAAGAAAATTCTTTTAAATTAGCATTACATGTACTCGTTTACATTTACAATTTTTCATGCCATGACTTTAACACACCTTTTGGTTAAGAATATCCTACTGAAGAATAGTACCATTGGGGAAGAATACACACACAGAGTAAACCGCTACCTGCTATGCACATGATTTTGAGTAACTTGACTGTTGTAATGCCATATTCTGATTATAGGTGCAGCTGCAAAATTACCATTACACTTATGGAGGAATACTAAAATGAAAATTAAAATGACTACACATGCTGTTGAAAAGAAAAACAAACCCACCACCGACTAAGGTTAAACACTGCCTGTGTGCCATTACAATGTTTTTATCTTTTTTAAAAAAGCAGCTCATTATTCCTTAGAAATATTTTTACATGAACATTTTATCTTCAGGCTAAGAAAAGAACATTGGGAAAATAGAGGTCTAGTTGAAGGGGACCACCAATTTTATAGTTTCTCTTCCCCTAAATCTGTATAAGTAAATATATATATACCTTGCAAACCGTTTAGCCTACTGTAGACACGATCCACAAAACTAGCCTGGCAAATTTGTCTGGATTAAAACTACAATGGATGGGATCCAAAGAGGTCCATACATGCACCTTTCCAGATGCAACCCCAGGCACAATATTGAGTGCAGCTCTGCATAGGCTCCCCAACTCTGGGAATAGCTTTGTAAGGGAGCTGTAGCAGGCTGGCAGGACCGGGGGGTAGGGGAGCAATACCATGCATGGTTCTTTGAATCCTACCCTTTATATCTAATGCTTCAGCTATCTGTGGATCATATTGTAATATTTTATTGTATATTAGCTTAGAAAAGGGGACATTGCTAGATTTTTAGTACATTTTACACAATTTTCCATTTGACTATAGAAGCTCTTTCACGTAATTTTAATCACAACTAGCAAAGGGACTAAATATACTGACTATTCTAGTTAAATATATTTAGGTTAGGTCAGTGTAAAGAGTGACATTCTTATAATATAATGCTCTGAATTTGGAATGAATCATTACATTTTAAGAGTTGATTAGGCAGATATCACTGATGTGGCAGAATCAACATGACTGATAACAGTCACTATATCGTAATAAAATCACGTGGGTTCCTAAAACTCAGTCAGGATTATTACTGATATGAAAGTGGACTGTGCAATATTCAATTAATTAGTCGAGACTGGTAACACATCGCAGGGCACTTTAAGACTAAGGTCCCAATCAAGCTGTGTGTGTTCCTAATCAAATAGGCCTTGTGTTTGGACCTTCCTCATCCTTGAACAAACAATGGGTTCTGCTGACACTAATCATTTTATTAGGGCTGCATTTCTGGTTCTTCATGAGGAGAGAGGAACGGGAACTGTACATGCAGTCTCAACATCTGGACGCCACCATAAATAGTGCACTTAACAACTGTTTGTGTATAGTTTCTAATCCTCAGAGGCTAGCTTCAGTAATTGCATTGTGCCCGCTGAATGAGAGCACATGAGAACATTAAAGAGTATGAATACTTTGGGCTCTTTAGAAAGAATCTCCCTAGCATTTATTGAGTGATATCTAGAAAATAGTTGTATTCAGAAGAAAAGAAATATTTGCACAAAATGGTTCAATTTTTTGTAAGCTGCCCAGGCCTTCAAAGTTAATTTATTTCCAAGTTCTTAAGGTATTTAGCAACATGAAGTAAACCTGGAACAGCACATTTAAGGGCTTCATATAATGTAGAGCTAGCACGTTTGTTGATGGTAAGGATATAAATTAGACAATGCATTTTTTTTAAGGTCAGTTTCTTCTGTAAGTAGAAGAAAGATCCTGATGTTTTTATTTGTAACCAACAGAAATTTAATGATTGTGTAGAAACTTCCACCCAACCTTAGTAAACTTTCTGTAAGCTAAGAGCATTCCACAAATGCAATAGCATAACTAGTGACAGTTTCTTCTAATGCACTGTAGTTCTACCTTGCTGGGGGGGGGGGAATTGTTTTACGGTCGAAAATACAATACATTATAGTTCAAACTAATTTACAGAAACAGTACATATTTTTTTCCCTAACTGCTTAAGCAATACTTATGCACACAGTGAACTATAGCTGTGAGTGACTCTTGCCTATCCAAGGTAATTCCCCATGCTAAAAACTTCCATTACCAAGCGTTATGTCTACAGAACTCTACATTTAAAACCAAATTAATTACTTCATACTCTGTCAGTATAATGCAAAGTTTAAAACACAAGCTCTTGTGCTGTTCTTACTTACGGTATTTAAAAAGTTTTGATGTTTTTGAAAGCCTGTGCTCCTGTGGGTGTACATATGCACATTTTTTGGGTTGGCTTTTAAAATCAGATTTGTCTAGATGTCAGCAATTTGGGATGGTTCCATTTACAGCTACAACATGTAGTCTGGATCTCATCCCCCTTTTCAGCAGTTTATAATATTTTAAAACATAAAATAAAAGTTAGGCACCAGGCAGTGGCCACATTCATGAAAATCTATTTTCATACAGCCATTACCCTTTGTTAAACATACACCCTGTAAAGACTACACAAATATGGGGGCAAAAAAAGTTTGAAACTCAGTGCTACTAGTATTTATAAAAGTGCGGTGCTCCATATAGTAAGAAGAAAAGTGACTACAAGTACTTAAAGTGCTAGCTTTGATCATGGTTTAGGTTAGTATCCCAAACCTAATTATACTGTCACATTACTTAAGAGAGTAAAGTAAGAGCGGAGAGCACAGGTGCTGCACATGCCATGGCAAATGTGCTCCACATTACAATTTGCTATGTTTAAAGAAATATGCAGTGCTATTGTCCAGATTGCAACTATGTACAAACAACTTACATTGTATAATAGCTTTACATTATAATACAAGTCCATAGACTTAATCGGCAGAAGACAATTTGAAAAGCAAAAGTACCAATACTTCTTACGCGTCTTCCAGAACAAGTATTTCTGAAGTGTCTGCTACCTGAAACCAGAAGTCTATCTGAAGTCTCCCTGAAGAGCCTGCCAAACATTAGCATGAGGCAAAGCTTGGCTTCATCCATGCTTCCACATGCGAGTTTGCTTTATAAAGAACAGACTCACGGCTATACTTACATAATCTCTCTCTACACATCAAGAGCAAAAAAAGAAAAAGAAAGAACACTAATGGATTACTAACCATGTGTACTCAGACATAAGTCCTACTGAATTCAGTGGGTCTTACTGCCTGGTAACTGGGGTAAGGATTGCAGCCTTAGGTTAGGAATGCATTGTTAGTGAACTTGATGTTATTTTCATTCATACACTTTCTGTCTCCCATGCCACAAAGGCATGAGACTCTAAAATGCACAGAAAAAAATCATGAAGCTATTTGAAGGCATCAGGGAGCCAAGTGCTGGCAATGAAATATTCTAAATATATCATGCTGTTAGCTTGAAGCTCCATGGTCTTATTGTCACATCTTTTGGGACGCTGAAAACGGCACCCCGCTCCACCATGGTGCAACAGAGACAGGATAAGAAAAAGGAGAGCTGCTACTGGATCCAGCACATTGAAGCCCACTAGAAACTATTTTCTTGGTGTGCTGAAAACATGCAGAATGGATCGGCCCTGCCCTTGTAGTCCAGGTGAGCGGGGCATCCTTGAGAACCTTTCTAGCATTGCCTGGGATGCTAAATTTATTGTTTTTGTGACTGCGTATAGTATGCCTATTACACATCTCAGTTATATTACACAAATATATATATATATATATATATTCAGGTATATTCAGATCAAAGAGTGAAATGTGTAGTATGTAACATCTTGACTATGAAATGCCCAACCCTGAACATTCAATAAACCAACTCGGGAAGAGAAATTTAATACACCTATATAAGCCTTTAAAAACGAGAAAACTGCATCCTAAAAAAGGAACCTCCTGAACTTTTGGGTGAAACGTAACAATACTCAGCTTTGCATTTTAAAAATGCAGAAACTAACAGTTCAGCTATCTGCACTTCTGGTGATTATTAATGCAGAAATACATATCTTGCCTCTGTATGGTCATCCCGTTAATGGGAGGTTTGCTCATAAGATGATGTGTGAATGGGTCATCTGACATATAACATCTTAGATGGAAGTTTTGTATCTCTTCCCATCACTTTAGCAGTGCTTTTCAATGGCGTTAATTTACATGTTCAGCTGCCAGTCAAAAATAAATTAAATAATGACGGTGCATATGTGAACTGGTAGTAATATAGCCTGAACATGCACCATTGGCTCACTACATCTCTTCTAAAATCTCTCTGACTGTGGAGAGGGCCATAATTCTCCATACAACAGGGTTGTAGTTTTGGTACTTCAGAAAAGTACAAAGTGCTAGCTATGGCAGTTGTTGCTCTAACTAACCTGTTTTCCTTTAAAATTAAAAGTTTATATGAAAATAGCACCCTGCTCCTTAGCCAGCCAGTTCAATGGAAAACCAGAGGGGAGACTGTTCCATTTTTGTCTATCTCTGGGGCTTAAGAGGCTGAATGTCAAGCAAATTGGGTTCTCCAATACGATGAAGGTCAAGCAAATTGGGTTCAATGAAAGTAATTCTAAGGCAATACTCACTAGGGTCAAAAATATTCTGTCCACAGACATACTTGAGGTCTGAACTGGCAGTACCTAATTGGGGAAGAGGCTGTGTGATTGTGAAAAAAGCAAATTAAATTTCAGGGATTAGGAAAAGGAATGAAAATAAAATTGCTGGTATTGTAATACTTTCATACAACTCCATGGTAAAGCCACATTTGGAATCTTGTACAGTTCATTTTGCCTCACCTTAAAATCAATACCATAAACCTGGGGAACATATAGAAAAGGACAACCCAGATAATCAAGGGTTTAGCCCCAAGGCTAAACTGTTTGGAGCTTATTATTTTAAAAAATGTAAGCTATGTTTTGCTACAACAAATCGGTTAGCCTTTCAAGGTGTCACATGTCTGTTGGTTGTGCTGTAGTGCTGTCCTAAATATGTCTACTCCTAAGTGGAGCTTACTTTCAGGTAAGTAGGGCTAGGAGTGATTGTAGCCTAATGAAGCAACCACTCTGGAACTGTATAATTCTACAATTAGGATTATGCATTTGGTCAAAATAAAATTAGAAATGGCAAAATGTTTGCTTCTGATGTCCGCTAGTATATGGGGGTGGGGGCAGAGAAAGTCTCTCCACCTACTTATACTTTACTATATAAAAATGACAATGTCATGCAAGATCTTGATAAGGAGACCTATTTGTTCTATTATCTTGTAGGGGGAAAAACACACAACTTGAAGTAGGATTAAAAATAAATAAATTGGGAAAGATTAAATATTTAGAAATGAGATTAGCTAGTCACCACTTGAAGGGAAATCTTTATTTGGAGGCTATATATTAAGCTTGTTAGAATATATTCGTAGGTTAGGTGGGCTCAGTCATAAATTATTAGGTAGATAATGTTTTCTATTACAGCATAAAAGTTTAATATTTTAAAATGTGTAATGAGATTGCCCCATTACCTGCATGATACATCATTATTCTTTACTAATTGCCTAACATCTCATCACAGAATTTCTCCAATTATCAAGGTGCTCTTCAAACACAAAGTGCTGCCATGGAAAGACAATAGGGATAGGCCAACACTATTTTTTTATTAGAAGATTACCGTTTGCTTATCATTCATGTGAGCATAAGATATGTAAATCTAGAGTTTAAAAATCTAGAGTTTAAAACATGAAAATTCTTGACTAAACACACACACACACACACACACACACACACACACACACACTTGACTGAAACAAAAACAAAATAAACTTCAAATTTTATATTTAAGTCCAAGCATATTTCGGGTTTCTTCTGTTATAAAAGCTAGTTGTTATTATAGCCCTATGCAGATAAAACCTACCACCTGGGATTAAAGGATGGAGCTACATCATCAGCTCAACTTCCTGACTACCTTATGTGGGAATTACTACCTTATTCTATGCAGGTTCATTTTTGCATCTGATTGTTGCCAATCCTGGTAAATATGAAACTGGGGGTGGTCCTTCTCAGACGATTTCTGAAAAATTGGGAAAACGGTGGATTGCCTAAACACCACTTACCTACTAATAGGTGAACTATACTTTCTAGACCACAGCCAGCAGTCCTAAAACATGGGGGTTCTCTGAAATGGCCCAAGGAAATGAACATTGGGGAAGCCCTGACACATATGTGAATATTAATGGCATTTTAACCTACGAGCCCAATTGAATTCAAAATATTTTATTGCATTTGGCTCAGTGCTAGATTAATGATATTAGCAACCTTTTCCAGCACTGCAGAAAGAAACAGAAAAAAGAGATCAAGACATAAGCAAGGAGAAAACAGGAAATATAGAAATATGAAAGGATGGTAAATACACCACCACCTTCATTTTTGCAAACAAGTTGCCACTGGAAATCCTTTTCATTCCTTATTCCACAGCTGATTGCTCTGTGCCAAAAAGTTAGCCCCTGTCATGTGCTAATTTTGAGGGAGGTGAAAATGCGCTGTTTTCAGATTTTTTTTCTAGTAATCAGTGTGCACTGATGTGTATATTAAACTTCAGCTATGTGTTGTAGAAGTATCTTAACGCTTTGAATACATAATACTGAGTGAACAACCAGAGCTCAAGCAATTTTTAATGTAGATTATTTCCCTCAATCTAGGTCTAAATTAGAGACCCAAGGCCACAGCTGTGGTCAATCACTCATCAGACTTTTCCTTTAGAAAATCTCTACTTCCTTATGTTCCTGTGCTCCATTCTTGCTTCCATTTCTCTTTTCATAAAGCCATTGCTTCCCCTCTGCTTATAAGAGCCTTCCCTCTTCTTTCCCTACTCCCTGTGCAGAACTCCATCAATCCCTTTTCTTTTGTCCTGCAGACATCCGCTCTAAAGGGTTCTCAATGTGGCACCTTGCTGACATCTTCTCTCCTATCCGCTGCTGCTTATCATTTTTCCTTAAAATATGTAGCCTGTCTCAATATGCCTGCCTTCTCCTTTGCCCAGCCTCCTCTTTATCATTCCCTCCCTTTCTTCAGCAACCCTGACTCAAAGCTCCCTCTTTCTAAGGCCTCCTCTGCTGCTCAGTTTGCAATATGATCGCTGCTCAGCCTCTGCAACATCAGCACAGCTCAGCAAATTAGTGCCAGAGGCTTCATTGCTGCCACAAAAAACATTACTACATTATAGTATTGATGGATTTATTCTGACCCAGAACCCTGTCTGCTCTAATGAGCACATGGGAAAAATTGAGGAAGCAGAAACCTGCATTCACTTCACAGCTCTACAGTTTTTCAAACTTTTGAAGCAGAGGCAAAGATGGGCAGAAAACTAATTAAGGGTTAGTATTTTTGCTTCCCAGTGAAGCTTCAGTTATCTTGCAATTGTAAGTTAGTATGAATTTACCATTTTAAATATCTCAAGTACATTTATTAAATTTTCAAGTGTTATAATAATAGAACAGTAACCTGCCCCCAAACTTACATCTTAACTCCATATTCTGCTCTTGCTTTCTAAATCAAGGAATCCAGAATCACAGATAACATGTACTGCAGAAATGGCACTAAAGACCTGTTTGTTGTCCTGCCTTCTCCTATACAAGTTCCTCCCTCTCCATGATGTGTTAACCAAAGTGGTGCTCTGTGAAATCAGGGTTTGAAGTGCTTTTGCAAACCTTAGTTAGCACAATGTAGGCTTCATCCTACAGCATGACTAGCAGCAATGCAGATTGAAATGACAAAATAGTTAATGTAAACTATGAAAAGACGGGACGATTCATGCAAGGAGGGAGTACACAATGCGACAGCACACTCCTGATCTCAATATGGTCAGATCAGTAAAGTTATGGCTGCAGTGAGATTTTGATCGCTATCAATCATGTTACATTTGAAACATATGAATGCTATCTCAAGAGCTATATTTATTTGTGTTTAAGGAAATCTTTGAAAGTATTGAGAAATATAATAAATGAATCTATCAGATCTACAGACTTAAGATTCAGAGTGGCTCTGGAAGTAGTGTTAGCGTAAAAACCTACACGTAGGATTGCTCTCAAAATTAACCTTGTTTTGCAAAACCACAGCAAAAACCCACTCACATAAAAATCCTCAATGGCGGTAATGAAATAATTTCAAAAAATAGTGTCAGGATTGCAATTTTCATATACATACAGTATTAAGAAAATCTCCTGCACTTCCTTTACATGCAGATTCAAATAATGACTTGCGGACATTCACTAAAAAATGTCTGTTACCATGTCATCAAACTTTACTGAACCACTTGACGATTACCATACTATATGTCAGTGGAAATTCCAAAACTGTTAAACTAGCTTGAATTGGTTTGTATATAATTCTCAGGAAAAGTTCAGCTGTACTAGGTCTGTTCTAAATTATGTTTTGGATGACTGGGAATAAGTCCTCTGCTCATGCACTCTCTTATCTCACTAGTTAAGTCAAGAGTAGAAAGAGAAACAATTACCTGGTTAGGGCAAGCGACATCATGCTGGAGCATCCAAACCAGAGAGCTATACTATGCACAAACTCACAATTAATGATAAAACCTCCAGCTGAAAACCAGAATTTTACTCTTCAAACTGATCATGAAAAGGGAGGATAGTGTGTACAGCAGAGGTGGCTAACCTGTGGCCCCCCAGAAGTTGTTGGACTCCAACTTCCATCAGCCCCAGGCAGCATGGACAATAGCTGAGGGTGATGACAGTTGTAGTCCAACATCTACAGGGGCAAATGTTAACTATCCCTGCTATAAACCATTGTTGCTCAGGGTTGAAAGGAGTTGTGCACCAACAATATGACTCTTTTTTGGGTTGGGCGATTGGAAACATGACATCTGAGCCAAGTTTATTTGTTAACAGCAAAAAGTTGCTTAGAGAGAGAAGCCTATAGATTCTTCAGCTAGCATAATATCAGAAGGGCGTTTTTCTAGCTTAAAAAAACAGAAAATACCTAGGTATGGAATGTCACATGTTTTCATTCCACTTCAACCAAATAAAATATTTACTCCAGTTCTTTACTATTACAAAATGTATTTAGGAAATAAAAGTGATTCTGGAAACAATGAAATGGAAAAAGCAAATTTCATTTTGGACATTGCAACAAGGATGATGATGAAAATGTTTTACGTGCACATACAAATGAATTTGAACCAGTATGTTGCGATTATAAAGAGCTTAATTTAATCAAACTGCAGCTAATCTACAGCAAGAGCTAAATAATAAACTAAATATATTGCTACTACACAAATTGCTATAGTTTCAATTAACATGGTTATCAATAAATGATCATCGGTCCTTCCTGAACCTTGCTGGTTCTCTTCCCTATGGAGTTTTTAAGCCACTTTATTAAACAATTTAAAAATGTAAAAAAGTTCACTAACAAGCATATAACGTTAAAAGCTCCTACCAATCTGCATCCAAATAAAATATCATGGGTGAGAACAGGCATCCACTCATGCAGTGGGTCCCCCCCCTCTTCCTCCATTAGCCCCTCTGTGTGCCCCTAAAACTTGTTCCATATGGTTGAAGGATCCTCTGGAACAGATTTAGGGGGCAGGCTGTGGATGGAGAGGGGAGAAGAAAAACCAAAAGTCCTACTGCATGAGCAGCTTTCCATTGTGCAAATGGGTGTATATCACTGATGTTGCCCCATGCGGATATAGTATTTTGGATCGTTCTTAAATATCAGCACTATTTTGAGACTTGCAGTTCAACTATTACACGAAACACTATGGTGTTCCTCCCTAAAGCTTCGCTCTACAGCTCCCATCAGTTCTAAGCAGCTATGCCAGTGGTCAAGGATGACAGAAGCTGTAGCCCAAAAACACCCGGAGGGCATCAGGTTGAGGAAGGCTACACTATAGCATCCAATATTACACCTTCACTCTGCACTTTACAACCTCATCTTATATTTTAAGAAGCATTTTTGCTGCTATTTTTCTTTCAACTCTACTGAGAGGCCTGCCTCCCTGTGTTTTTTTTTAAAAAAGTTTTCTTTTGAAAATATGGGGTAACTCATAAATTAAACAGTTTGGTGAGCTAAACATTTACCTGAAATTTCTGTTAGTACAAAAGTTGAATTTTAGATCCTATTTTTAAATTCAGA
The DNA here is from genome assembly GCF_965113315.1 of Podarcis vaucheri. Lineage (NCBI taxonomy): Eukaryota > Metazoa > Chordata > Lepidosauria > Squamata > Lacertidae > Podarcis > Podarcis vaucheri. Next base: position 35,140,310 of record NC_138755.1, on the reverse strand, counting down.
AATTCAGATAGAGATTTCAGGGTCAAAGGCTTAATATATAATAATGGGTGATACTCAACCATCATTCTGAGACCAGACCAACTGAAATCAATAGGTTTACTTTGAGTTTGATTAACATTGGATATCAGCCAACATGCATATGGTAAAGATATAATCACTGCAAATATCTTATTAGATATATTAAGGGTGATATTCCAATTGTGTCTGACCGCTAGCTGAACAGAATTTCCTTTTCTCTCATACCTGGCAGACCCCCAGATATTCACCAAATCCGCTTCCAAGGGTTGGGAGAGGCTTTGGAGCAGATCTGAAGTGGGACCTGAGGGGGTGCAATAGGGAGGATAGGGGAAATTCTGCTTGGCAACACTGGGTACCACCCTAAATCTTAGAACCGATTCACACTGTCCTTTTTTCCCTTTATGCAAGAGCTTACAAACTGCTCTGGGGTATACACTTGTTGGTTTATTATCAGAACATATATGTTACTTTTCCTCTTGTGAGTTTGGGCTGGCATCTAGATAAGGATGGGTAAGGTGCTACTATCATCAGCCTGTTCACAGAAATCTAAACCTAGGTTTAGCAATGTTAAAGAAGAGACTTTGTTCGTTTTGACGTGGAAGGGCGTGCTGCTGATGAATGGAAGATGGAATGTGCTATAATTTGTGTGCAAACACAAAGCATGTGATTCTCATATTTTAACGATATGGTCCCCTTAAACAGGGCTTTTTTTCAGCCGGAACTCAGTTCTGGCACCTCTTAGGTGGGCTTCATTGCCATTATAAGAGAACAAGGGAAGCGTTCATGGTGAGTTCCGGCACCATTTTTTTCTAGAAAAATAACACTGCCCATAACATATTAATTGCAAATTTAACTAAATTGAAAACCTTAAGAAAATTTCCTTGGAATACGATTGGAGAATTACCGTAGTCTATCTACCCGATACTTTTAAGCTACTACAACAGTAACACTACTCATGTGTGAGAGAAATGGACAGAGAGAAACTGGTCCTTAGAACAGCAGATTCTTAAGAAAAAATAAGTTTTAATATTGAGATACACATATGATGTCACTATGAAATAGTATCTCCATCTTCATTTCTAGTTTTTAAATCTGTCTGGTTTTGACACATTAGATATCTTTTATCCCACTCTTTTAAGTATAGGAATAAGAATGGTTTTTCTGCATCTTTTTTCATCAAACTTACTTGCTTTTCAGTTAGTGTAATGTGCTATAAATTTTCACAGAATTGGTGCAAAGTACAGCCATTTTAACTGTCCTGCGGAACTCACTTGTACAACTGTTTTGTGATAACAACTTTCTAGGTTTGTACTTCAGCAAAAGAGAGGCTACATTATATGAGATATAGCCAGCACACGTCACCTACTACCAACCTGGTGTAAACCACATAACATTTAGTCCCCAAAAAGGACTCTTGATGGAAGGAAGAGGAATTATGTGACAACACTGCAAAACTACAGATAGGACAAAGTTATTTAACCCACATCTGCAGCAGCTGCAGTAATAAGTTACTTAAAAATCTATTGAAGTATCTGAGTTTCAGAAATGTTGATTATTCAAATCCAGTGAGAAATGTACTCAATATTTCTGAAAAAAAACAGGCCACTAATATTTTGAAATTAATTTCAAAGTGGTGCCTGTTCTACTCAATCATGCCAGTGTAATTTGATCTAATCCATAAAATAGATCACTGACAGACATATATGCAGAAAGCCATTTTTATACTGATTTAGAGTATAATATTGAAACACACTGTACCAGACCTGTAGCAGAAATGTGCTTCTATTATTTATAAAATATAAAGTGCATTATTATCAAAATCACAAAACTGACAGACTTTCTGTCTGGACCATAGTTTTAAAAGAGAGGTCAGGGCTTTACTGTAAAATTCTCTCATGAGAACAGATAATTCAAGAGGTACAAATTGATTTTATCCACCCGGCCCTCCTAGATTTGTTTTTGGCCACGCTTTTTAGTGCAAATAAGCTTGTGTTTTTCTCAAGTTTAAGGGACATGGCATTTTTGGGGTGCAAAGAATAGTTCTTTACATTATAACAGACCCTTCTGCAAACACTACATGTTATTGCCACTCTCCAAAGATGGGGATGTACTGCCAGGTGTAAAAAGAATCTATTTCCCAAATTACCATTTAAGCTCCGAGCTTTGTAAATTGACTATATAACCCTTGGATATGGCAATATGAAAGAAGCAGTTGCTTCCAATGGATAAGCCAAAATCACTGTATACTGTATATAGTAGATGGCCACTTTACAGCTCATGTGTAGTCAGTCTCAGATGCTCACATGTGCATTTCATCAGTGCTTTTTTCCTTAAAAAATGTTTAGGGGTACTCTCATTTTGACTCAAGAAAATCACCATTTTATAGTTTAAATTGGGGGAAATAAATACAGTAAATAGACGAAAGTACAAAGATTCACAAAATGTTTAGGGTTATGAGTCCCCCTGTGTTCCCCAAGAAAAAAAGCACTGCATTTAATTAAGGGCATAGTTGATCTGAAGAAGACAACAACCTGCCCCTGTAAACAGATGAAAATGGGGAAACAGATGGAATGGGGATACAGAAATTTGGAGTGGGGTTGAGTACAGAATCCATGGCAAAATCCAGAAAACAGGATTTAGATACAATGATGCAAAATTGCACATGCCAGTGTATAAACAAATATAAATTCTGACTGAAGCGTAAAGATACCACTTCACAGCTATTTCCTTTTTAAAAACAGGGGAAATGCCTTTTTTTGACAACCAGTTAGACAATTTGTATACTTTTATCAATTAAAAGTTTATATGAAGAATGCAGGATATTTCAGTGAACCATATTTAACAGCATAGGATAAAGTTGCCATAAAATTCCAATAAAAACGTATTGACTGATCTAAGAATTAAACATGTTGCATACTGAGGGGGAAGGGGAAGTTCCTCATAGTGAGACGAGAGTTGTGAGAATGTGAGCATCAGGAGTTTCTACATTCATGGATCCTGTATTTTGGAATCCAACACTACTACCATTACTATAGGCATTGGGACGTGCAGCACCAAATCAGCAATATGGTAATTTAGGCTTAGACAACTCACTATAATTTTAAAACATCACAAACAGTACATAGAACTCTTTCATTCAGATGTCTAATTTCCACCCCCAGAACATCTCTTAGTATACTTTTATACTAAGATGAATGTATAACCTTTCAATGATATCATGGCCCAGTAGGCCACTACTAATTAAAATAACCAAATTGGAAATCTTAGTTTTAGGTTTGACATTACTCATTAATTGTTATTTCTGAAACTAGACCAAACACTGAATAGGTCCACTTTTTATATATTGGGAAACTCACCTAAAACAGTGAAATTAAAGTCCATACATCTTTCCCCCCCTTCTCTGTCACAACTGTAACACACATTTCTAAAGTTCCTTTGGTGATTTTGGTGCAAGTTCACTTTTTTCTTTTCTTTATCAATAATCAACACAGAATTCTCCATTCATCATCTTGGTATTTTTTAAAAAATCTTCTCATGATTGGAACTCTTGTCTCTAGATATTGCTCTACAGATCAAGATGTAACTCTACAGCATTAAGCTGGAGGATCATGGGTTAATGATTTAACAAAAGAAGAAGTGCAGATTGTGGCCTGCAATAATAATATAGATTTGAAATGTAAGATTTAAGGGAAGTGCTGATAGCTGTTATTGAATGCTTCAACTGCATCAGTGTGAAATTAGAGATCTGTTTTGTACCAGTTAAGTGATGCACCAAAATCTCTCAAAGCATTTTCATAAAGTATAAAGATAAAAACAACATTATTCTACTACTTTTCCACACCACATATTTAACCTCCTTATTTTGAATTTTAATTCCAACTGTAACCACCTACTAAAGTCCCACATCACAGCAACTTGCTGGAGCCCCTTAACACCACAAATACAAAAATAGCTTTCGAAATGTTGCAACATTATTTAAATAAAACTCTCCTCACATGATGTAAGCAGTCCATACAAATGGATGATTCATGATAAACATTACTCTCAAACAATCAAACATGGATTTATATTGTTGGGACACTTAAAATTAATAGGTTATCATAAAATTAGGTAACCATGAAATTACTGGCCAATACACTATAGAGGTTTGATCCCCCCCTCCCCCACGCTTCCAAGGTTTTTACCATAAAGTGACCAGCAGATAGTTATTCAAAGATACCTTTCCCAATACAAGTATTTAAAATTTAAAGATCAGTTTTGGTCATAAATGCTCTATGGTTAGTATTAGAAGACATTAATTCAATCTGCCTTACTTATATCATGTTACACTGCAACACAAACCTGATACAGATTCCTTTAAAGGTCGTAATAAGAGATTTAGCGCTATTATACACAAGTAGTCTTTGAAGACCATGAAATTATTGGAATTTTCAGAATCATTGGGTGGTTAACTATTCTCGACTATTCTGATAGAAATCACAGAGATATTACTGGGTATAATTTAATATGACAACCAAACCCTTGTAATATGTTATATATTGGTGTTATCTAACAACAGGGAAGAACTTACAAAAAGAAAGGCATCTTCTTCCAACAACTACGTATCAGTATCTGTAGCCAATTTTCTATTTTGTTTCTTGGCCCGTTGAAATACATTCTAATCAAGACCCTCTTGTTCTTCACCACTGTCCCCTCTTGTATCCATTCTTTTCTCTTTATGGCCATTGTAAATTCTCCTCATCTCCTCTTCATACTTGATAAAGTTTTCCCCAAATCTTGTCCATGCTTTGTATGGGACAGTGATGGTGTTACGGTAGGGAGGCCTCACTTCACTTACCTTCAAAAAAATACCGTACCTGTTGGACCCCACATCAAAGTAGAACCTCTTGTTGTCCACCCTGAAGGAGGTCCCTTCTGGGAGTTCAGGAGGCTCATCACCTCCGCTCCTCCTTTCTTCTATGTCTCCTTCACCATACTCTTCAATGAGCTGGACCAAAGCATCCCTGAACTCAATCATCCCCTGTGCTGGAAGGACAATAGTTTGTTCCTGTCCCAAACTGTGACCAAAATATCCTATCATGCCTGGTCCTCTAATCAAGGTTTGTCTAATCCGTAAGAAACGTCCACGTTGGTTCTCCTTCAGGTCTAGGTAATACTTCCTATTGTCTCTTTCAATATACTCAGTTTTTAAGACGCTGTGAAGATGCTCTTCTGAGCCAACTGATGCTGGAGGTGATGGTGGGTGATGGTGTTGCCGTCGTCTTGAATCTTGCTCTTTGCCATTACCGTGATCATTCCGATGACTCTGGCTGCCTTTTAGGCCCAAATGGGCATAGTGCTCTATGAAATCTCCCAGACAATCCTTTAGCTCAGAAGCTACTGACAAGGAGAGAGTCAGCTTGCTTTTCCTGATATTGTCCTGCCTGCCTCTTCCTATCCAGACTTCTGCTATCTTCAGAAAGCGGCCTCGGGAACTCTGTTTCACATCCAAATAAAACCTCTTTTTTTGGATGTCCACTCTTTTGGAGGCCAGCTCCTGGATCTCCATGCAGCCCGCCTGAGAAGAGGAGGCAGGATAATGATACTGCTGCTGGGACTGGGAGTAAATGCTCCTGTGTAGGCCAGAGCCCCCCACACTCCTTCCTCCTCCTCCTCCTCTGCCTCTCTCCATCTTTACCAATCAACTGAAAACAACAAATATATGACAAAGATGCATAACACCATAGATATCCAGCATGCCTATTCTGCTTTCCCGGCAATAGCCTCTCTGTACATAATTAATTTCACTAGAAAGTTGCTCCTGTAACACTCCTCTTGCCTTTTATTCCAACCCACAGTACTGTGGGGAGCTAGGGAGAGAGAAACAGAGCCCGTTCAACCCATAATAGCTATGGATGTTACAAGGGGCAGGGAGGGATTTGGAACCTTTCCTGACAGGGATGCATTGTGGTAAAAGCTTCACATGCAAAATTTCTGAAGGTTATTAATAATGTTAAAGAGAGAGCATAAATCTTAAAAGAGAAAAGCGGTGATGTAGGGCTGCCATCCCCCTGCCCACCTTCACTGGCCCTGCTTGTGCCTTAAATAGCTTCCTGGCATATAGAAACTTTCGCCAGCTTTTCCTGGTGAAGGGACTATTATTTAGAAGACATCTGATCACAGCCCTGTATTGGGAAGTTTTTAATGTTTGACATTTTACTATGTTTTTTACATGTTTTGTAAGCCGTCCAGAGTGGCTGGGGGAAACCCAGCCAGATGGGACAGGTAATAATAATAATAATAATAATAATAATAATATATGATAGAATAGCCTTCATTTGCTGAATTTCAGCATGTCAGGACTGGGATAGCTCAGCTGGCACAGCACAAGGGTCAAGAGTTTCAGGGTGGTGGGTTCGAGCCCCACGTTGGGCAAAATATTCCTGCATCGCAGGATGGCGGGACTAGGATGATCCTCCTTGCCCCTTCCAGCTCTATGATTCTAGGATACAGGATCAGGGCTAGCAAAAAAGAAAGAAAAGGTAACCCTATACCAGCGCCCCTCTTCTGAAATTTCTGCATGTGCTGCTGCTGCCGCCGTTCAAGGCACAAGGTAGCATGCATGCCCTTTGTTGGGGATGCAGGATAAGGGGAAACCCCTGGAATAAAGGCCTGCAAAAAAATAAATATTGCCACCCTTCCCGATTACGGGCCTTCCCGCCACCACAAGCCTCTCTAACTGCTCGGCTGTCTCCCCCCCCCCCCCGCCGCCGCCCTCGGCAACAGCCTCCCAGGGTCAAAGCCAACCCCGCTTTTTCTACCTGCGGGAGCAACCCCCACCCCTCCACCTGACACAGCAGGGGACTGTTCCCACGGACACCCCCCCTCGTCTCCTCAGGCCGACGGACGCGGCGCTCTCCGTGCTGTGGGGGGGGGGATGGGGAGGGAAGGATCGCCCGCCGCCATGACACGCAGGCGAGGCGGGCGAGGAGGGAGCCAGGCGAGGGGATACTTACTCCATCTCGTCAGCCGCTCCTCGCCTCCTTCCTTCCTTCCTCGCTCGCCAGCTAGCCAGTCAGCCGCCGCTGGCCCCCGCAGCGCTCGCCTTCCCCGCGCTGCCGCCCGCAGGGAGCCGGAGAGGAGCATCCCCGGCCGGGCAGGTCCTACCGCCCGCCCGGCTCGCCTCCCGCCTCCCGCCGCCGCCTCAGGTCCGTTTCCTCCGCCGGGAAGCCCGGACGGAGCCCGCTCTCCGCGCCAGTGGACGGAAGGAGCAGGGCGACGAGCGGGGAGAGGGGCCCGGGGGTTCGTTTCCCGTCGTCCAAAGCCTACCGGCCTCCTCTCCCGCCTCCCCTCACAGAACCGCTAACTACAAGCCCCAGAATGCCGCGCGGGCGCCAGAGGCCGGCGGGCGCGGAAAGCGCTACGCGCATGCGTCTCACCTCATTTCACCTTCTGGAGTTGACAGCTGCGGAAAAGGGAGGGAGGGCGGGCGAAGGGATGGGCTGGAGTGGCGCGGTAAACGACGTCATTCGGTTGCGACAGTAGCGTCGGCGGCTTGTGACGGCTATTTAGCGGGTCTGGCGGGAAAGGTTGCTAGGATGAGGGTGAGGATCCCAAGGAAGGCTTAGATTAGGTGAGTTTTCCAACGCCGAGCCTCATTCGGACTGACAATGTCTATGACTGGGTTGAATAAGGTTGTATGTACACGCAGAAATTGATTGTGTAACTTCTGGGCCCTCTGCACTGGTTCCATACTCCCATAGTTACTTCAGTTTGCAATGTTGTTAGGCTGCACACCTATGCACTTACCTGGCAGTAAGTTATATTTTATAAAACGGGAGGAGGGCTTACTTCTGGGGAAACGTATAATATTTAATAATAATAATAGTAATAATAATAATAATATAAATTTATTATTTATACCCCGCCCATTTGGCTGGGCTTCCCCAGCCACTCTGGGCGGCTTTCAACAAAATACTAAAATACAGTAATTCAGCAAACATTAAAAGCTTCCCTAAACAGGGCTGTCTTCTGACTGTATTAGGCTGTAACATTACAAATATTCCTAAACACACTTTCTGTGGAATAAGTCCTTTTTACCTATGGAAACCTGTGAAACGCCCTCCCTTCAGATGTGAAGGAAATAAGCAGCTATCTTCTCTTAAAAGACATCTGAAGGCAGCCCTGTTTAGGGAAGTTTTTAATATTTAATGCTGTATTGTTTTTAACACTTGATTGGGAGCCGCCCAGAGTGGCTGGGGAAACTCAGCCAGATAGCGGGGTATAAATAATAAATTATTATAATATTATTATAACCTAACCGTGTCTACTTAGGAGTAAGTGTTATTAAATTTAATGGGGCTTATTCCCACATAAATGGGATTATGATTGCAATTTAACAGTTCCTCCTTTGAATATTTTACGGTTAAGCAATATATTTTCTTTATATTATTTGTTGTTGTTTAGTCATTTAGTCATTTCCGACTCTTCGTGACCCCATGGACCAGAGCACGCCAGGCACTTCTGCCTTTCACTGCCTCCTGCAGTTTAGTCAAAATCATGCTGGTAGTTTCGAGAACACTATCCAACCATCTCATCCTTTGTCATCTCCTTGTCATCTCCTTGTGCCCTCCATCTTTCCCAACATCAGGGTCTTTTCCAGGGAGTCTTCTCTTCTCATGAGGTGGCCAAAGTATTGGAGCCTCAGCTTCAGGATCTGTCCTTCCAGTGAGCACTCAGGGCTGATTTCCTTAAGAATGGATAGGTTTGATCTTCTTGCAGTCCATGGGACTCTCAAGAGTGTTCTCCAGCACCATAATTCAAAAGCATCAATTCTTCGGTGATCAGCCTTCTTTACAGTCCAGCTCTCACTTCCATACATCACTACTGGTTATATTTACTTATGCGGAAAACTTATATTCTGATTTCCCCCCAAATAACTGATTGGAATGGATTGACTTATGCCACACAAAGCATTTCAGATTAGACTCAGCCAAGTTGCATACTTGTTTTTTCTTCTATTCCAGTTAACATACAAATCCAAACAAATTTGATAAGAATATGGATTCTTCATCAAATAAGCTACCTCAGTGGATGACTGAACAGGCCAAAGGGGACAAAAAGGTAAGGAATGGGAATATGCTTGATTCACACAAGAGAACAAGAAGGAAAAAAACAGTAAAAAGTGGCAGACTCTGAAATGCAGCACTGATTGTACTTCTGTGTGCAGTTTCTAATTAGCAAATCACATAGAATTTTTCCATTTCACGAAAAAATGTAAAACTGCTGCATTTCTTAGATTTATTATGTCCCAAATAGTGTTGATGTTAGCTTGATACCATTGCTCATGAGGACTTGGGTGTTGTGATTGCATGACCTGAAAAGTATTCCAAAGCAACAGTCATCAGTGACTCTCCTTAAGGTTTGCAGGTTGAGTAGTGGAGATTGAGTTGATGACACGGCATGTGGTGACATAGCAAATAATCTCTGTGTTGGAAGATGTATATGTTTTATATATGCGTAGGGCAAAGCATTTTCTTGGTATGCACTGGATGCATTAACTTCTCTAATTACCTATCAACAGAAATTGTTGTGATGCTTTTGTAACCTGGACAAGAAGGCAAGCGCACTGTGACCTGTGCCAGTATGATTGATCTGAAAAACCATTTCTTAAACATCCTTTACAACAAGCTCTCTTTTGCACTTTTATGAACCAGAATAATCCAGTCCACCGGAGTGCCCTGGAAGACAACCTTCCGTTCTTAGAATTCCATGGTTCCGTTGTTTACAGCTATAATGCAAACGATTGTTCCTTACTCTCAGAGGATATTGCGTAAGAGACTGAAAGTTTAATTTAAACTGCTAACCCTATGGCATCTCATTTTTGTAAGCTGGAAAAAAAAATTATGTTCATTAGGCTGCTATAGACAAATCTGATCCAAATGTGGGAGCCACCTCCAAAATCTAGGAATAAGGGCCATTAATTGAAAGAGGTATGATGTCCTCAATGTTTCTCTCTCTCTCTCTCTCTCTCTCTCTCTCACACACACACACACACACACACACACAATGAATCAATCAATTAAAAAAATGAAGGACACCCCCCTTGCAAAGATTTATACAGTCTTTCATGTCAAGTTAGTACTAAGGATCCTTGCAAGTACTAGGTCTGGCACAGAACTGATAAAATAGTCATGCAGTATTTCTTGAAGGAAGAAAAGACACTAACAAATATTCCCTGTGCAAATCTATGCCCTCTAGGTTTAGAAAGGCTTGCTTCTGAATAATCCTGCACAGGATTGCACTGTACTAATCCTGTTAATACCTTTTATCTTCTAGTACAACCTTATCCTATGGAGCTGCATTAGGATTTGACATTGAATGGCCGCCATGCTACACTAAAGGGAAGGAGGGCAAAGTCGCTTTAGTCCAACTCTGCGGATCTGAACAAAAGTGCTATTTGTTTCACATCTCTTCTATGTCAAGTCAGTACTGTGTAGTTAATCTCTCAACAAATTGTACTTGTTAAGTTGTCCTTTCATCTAAGCTGTAGCTCAGTTTGAACACAATTTACCGTATTTTTTGCTCTATAAGACGCACCAGACCATAAAACGCACCTAGTTTCTGGAGGAGGAAAACAAGAAAAAAAATATTTTGAATCCCAGAAGCCAGAACAGCAAGAGGGATTGCTGCTTTCGCTGTGCAACGATTCCTCTTGCTGTTCTGGCTTCTGGGATAGCTGCGCAGCCTGCATTTGCTCCATAAGACTCACACACATTTCCCCTTACTTTTTAGGAGGGAAAAAGTGTGTCTTATAGAGCAAAAAATACGGTATTTTGTAAAGCAGCAAAAGGCCTGCTCTCACAATAGTAGGACGTTTTGTACCCTGGCAGTCCAAACTCTGTAACCAAGAAAAGCTGGACTTGCTTAACTTATGCAATGTGAGAACCATCTTGGTGGATTTCAGTGTTCAGGGAGGTTCTGTAATCCTTCCCACAGTGGAATACCGGTCAAATATATAACTCTATAGAACTGTACCATGCGGTTCTACTGCATATGTATAGTACAGATTCATGCTGAGTATTTTGCAGTTGTGGAGGGAGGGAAGTTCTCACTATGTCAAGTGTGATATCTACCTGTAGGGATCCTGATCTCCATGATACCTAGTGTGATAATCTGTAGCAAATCTGATCAGATTTCTTTTCAGGCAAAATATTGTTTTTATTGATGTGTAAACTGGAAAGTTCAGAGGTGTCAGTTTAGCACAACAATTTAAATTGCTTCATTCTGTTGAGGGAGGAGAGAGTAGGATTCTTAGTGCAGTTGGAATTTATCATGTCACAACATATCTCTGCCTGTACAGTTCCACTACTTTTCTTTCCCAGATCCAAAAGAAGCAATATCTGGGAATGGGCATTCAGTATTTTTCTGCTGTGTAGGGAAAGACATGCTCAAATTTCCTGCTACTGCTTTTCTTCGTTTCCAGGGCCTTCCAGGTCCAAAGTGGGGGCAGAAAAAATATATTATAGCAGCTACTTGTTGAAAGTGCTTTAAAAATTAATCCTTCTTCCCAGGGACCTCTGGGAATTGTAGTTCTCTGAGGGCAATATGGGTATTCTAACTCCTCTTTGAGGGACGCGGGTGGCGCTGTGGGTTAAACCACAGAGGCTAGGACTTGCCGATTAGAAGGTCGGCAGTTCGAATCCCCGCGACGGGGTGAGCTCCCGTTGCTCGATCCCTGCTCCTGCCAACCTAGCAGTTCAAAAGCATGCCAAAGTGCAAGTAGATAAATAGGTACCGCTCCTGCGGAAAGGTAAATGGCGTTTCTGTGTGCTGCTTTGGTTCGCCAGAGGCGGCTTGGTCATGCTGGCCACATGACCCGGAAGCTGTACGCCAGATCCCTCGGCCACTAAAGCGAGATGAGCGCCGGAACCCCAGAGTCATCCACGACTGGACCTAACAGTCAGGGGTCCCTTTACCTTTTTAACTCCTCCCTGCACTCTTGACAAACTATATTTCCCATGTTTCTTTGGGTGACGTCATGAATGTATAAAGTGGTATCGTAGTGCTTTAAATGCGGGGTGCTCATGGGACCAAAGCCTGTGTGGCTGTTCCTGAACCGGAAAGAAATTGTTTTGGCTGCAGCTTTCTGTTCCTAGCAAGGGATTTTTGGGGACACCAATTCCTCAGCTGCTGGTGTTTCTTCTCCTCACTTAAGTCAGGTTGTTTGGGGAGGTGACACTGGTTTCTTCACGCTCGTTTCTTTTGCTCCCACTGAGCCTGTGAACCAAAGCTCAGTGCTTCAGATTCAGTGCTATCCATTATGTATCAATGCATACACAGTACTTCAACTCTGTAGCTAATATTCATGTCTCCTATCTTTCTGGGCTGAACCTAAGTTCTTTTGAATTTGTGAGCTGTATCTCTAGATCAGCTGGTGAATATGATCAGAATTCTCTTGGAAGGAAGGGTGGGGTAAAAAAAATATGTAATGAAATATTCTGTTGTCTATTCAGCACTTCTAGCTGAAAATATCTTTTTTTTGGTGGGTAGGTAATTTAATGTATAGCTGAGGTGGTGCATCTGTGATAGAGACCAGAATAACATATAATTTACTTCTTCTTTTTTTTTTTTTTAAAGCATTGTGAAAAGCCTAAGGTTACATTAAATAGATAGGATATACATTCCTTAAGTGGTTATTTTAAAAATGTGCATACTTGATCTTTTCAGACTTTCCTTTGGCACTAAAAAAATTGCTTGAAAGTAACACTATTAAAAAAGTTGGGGTTGGTATCGAAGGGGATAAATGGAAGCTGATGCGTGATTTTGAAATCAAGTTGGAGAGCCTTGTGGACCTCGGTGACCTTGCTAATGAAAAGGTAATAATAACTCACTCTTTGTTATTAGAGTGGGTACTCAACAGAGAAGTTATAGAAGATCAGCTATGTAGGTGAGAAACCCTATGCTGTGTATTTAGACTAACATTGCTGGATGAATCTCCTGCAGCTAGTGATATCTTAAATTTTAAATGTAAAACATGGTAAAATGAAAATGGATATCCCATAATGAGATCCTTTTAGGATCAATGTTCATATTGTGCCAAATACTTTCTTCTCCTTCGCTTTTGCTTATTGGACTGTATTTTCATTCTGCATTATATGAACCTTTGTGATTTTTAAAATATAAATAATATGGAGGAACTACTATGGTTGCTGGTCTCAGATCCGCCTAGTGCAAAGAATTCATTTCCCAGACTATGAATCTATAGGAATTTAGAGAGACTGAGAATGGACTGTCTCAGTAGCTAGAAATTTCACTTTCCACAAACCTGGGATGAGCCTTCTTGCTTGTCACTTGAGTATTGTTTTTTTTTTTTTTAAAGATATTTATTAAATTTTCACAAATTATAAACTCAAACATAATACAAACAAACACACACAAAGACAAACAAATATAATTTCAAATCCTTATTCTCTTAAAACCTACTTCACCGACCTCCTCATACCTCCCCTTTCTGCATTCCAATTTCAAATATTTAGTTCAGCAAATCCTCACCCTTAATTTGATCTAATTGTAGTTCTTTCTTTTCCTTTACCCTAAACTTTACAGCTGTAATCCCGCTTACTTCTATTACCGCAACATTTTAACACTCATTAATTTTACAATGTCTCTTAAGATAGATCTTAAATTTCTTCCAATCTTCTTCCGCCGTCTCTTTTCCCTGGTCTCAGATTCTGCCAGTCGTCACTTGAGTATTGTTTGGCCAGGGTTCACTGAATTCTCATGTAATGTGTTGGTCCAATGACACAAAACACAGGAACATAGGAAGCTGCCTTATACTGAGTCAGACCAATGGCCCATTTAGCTTAGTATTTAGCAGTAGTTCTCCAGGGCTTCCAGCAGGGATGCCTCCCGGCCGTACCTGGGGATGCCAGGGATTGGGCCGTCTTCATGCAAGGCAGAGGCTCTGTTAGTGAGTTATGGCACACCGAGCCTTATGTGATGAATATTTTCAGCTAATGATACAGAACTTTACTCTTACTCAGCGGATATAATAATAATAAGAATTTGTTATTTGTACCCCGCCCATCTGGCTGGGTTTCCCCAGCCACTCTGGGCGGCTTCCACAAAGACCAAAAATACACTAATATGCCATACATTAAAAACTTCCCTGAACAGGGCTGCCTTAAGATGTCTTCTGAATGTCAGGTAGTTGTTGTTGTCTTTGACATCTGCTGGAAGGGCGTTCCACAGGGCGGGCGCCACTACCGAGAAGGCCCGCTGCCTGGTTCCCTGTAGCTTTGCTTGTCGCAATGAGGGAACCGCCAGAAGGCCCTCGGTGCTGGACCTCAGCGTCCAGGTAGAACGATGGGGGTGGAGATGCTCCTTCAGGTATACTGGGCCGAGGCCATTTAGGGCTTTCAAGGTCAACACCAACACTTTGAATTGTGCTCGGAAACATACTGGGAGCCAATGTAGGTCTTTCAAGACCGGTATTATGTGGTCTCGGCAGCCGCCCGCAGTCACCAGTCTAGCTGCCGCATTCTGGATTAGTTGTAGTTTCCGGGTCACCTTCAAAGGTAGCCCCACGTAGAGCGCATTATAGTAGTCCAAGCGGGAGATAACCAGAGCATGCACCACTCTGGTGAGATGTGGGCAGGTAGGGTCTCAGCCTGCGTACCAGGTGGAGTTGGTAGACAGCTGCCCTGGATACAGAATTGACCTGTGCCTCCATGGACAGCTGTGAGTCCAAAATGACTCCCAGGCTGCGCACCTGGTCCTTCAGAGGCACAGTTACCCCATTCAGGACCAGGGAGTCCTCCACAACTGCCTGCCCCCTGTCCCCCAAAAACAGTACTTCTGTCTTGTCAGGATTCAACCTTAATCCATTAGCCACCATCCATCCTCCAACCGCCTCCAGAATACATCTATTCATTGTGGCACACTGCCTTGCCAAATGCAAGGTGGTTCTTTTAAAAGAGATTCAGAAGCAATACAAAACACGAGTGAGAAGAAGGTTTTATTCCTAAAAAACGAGCAATATATACCGTATTTTTTGCACCATAACACTCACTTTTTTCCTCCTAGAAAGTAAGGGGAAATGTCTGTGCATGTTATGGAGGGAATGCCTACGGGTGGCATGCCTACGGATTTTCCTCCTCTAAAAACTACGTGCGTGTTATGGTTGGGTGCGTGTTATAGAGCGAAAAATACGGTACATACCAAGCATGCACTTCTATCTGCAACTTGGAAGCCCTCAAGATGTGGCGAAGTGACTCCCCCAGGTAGCCTCAGTTTGCACAGCCCTGCAGCCAATCAGTCCGTGCACAAACTTCTGAAAAACTCTGCCCAAGCCATCCGATGTTATAGATAGCCATCTCCTCTCAATGCCCCACTTTCCCATAACAATTTCCAACATCACAGAAGGTTCCCAGCGCTATCCTCCCAGACTGATTAAGGCGTATGTGGGGCTTCACCTCCTCACCACTGATTAGGACATCGAAAACTGTTCTCACACCATCAAAAGCTTAACAGCTGCGAGGGAGGACATCAAAAACTGTTCTCACACCATCAAAAACTTAACAGCTGCGAGGGAGGGGGAAGGAAGGATAACCATGTTAGAATCACTAACTCTTTGATAAACATTTTGTCTTCTGGATGGATTTCCCATGCACACACTTAATTGCAGCATAGCTCATGTTAAAGGTAGCTGATTTAAGGTTTCGTATCATGAAATTCTTTCACAGCCTATTGCTCCCCTTAACCTCTGTTTTAAAATTTAGCGTGTTCTCCGAACACATTTAAAACCTGCAATTTAGATTTATTCCATCTCTATCTGAAATATATCACTGTGCGCTTATTATCTGATGTAGCCTCAAAAACAGCTCGCGCTTAATGTTTGCAACTTATTTCGTTTAGCTCAAATGTAAAGAGACCTGGAGTCTAAACAACCTTCTGAAGCATCTGTTCCACAAACAGCTTTTGAAGGACAAATCGGTCCGTTGTGGTAACTGGAAGCAGTTTCCCCTTACAGAGGAGCAAAAGCTGTATGCCGCCACCGATGCTTATGTATGTACTAAGAAGCTTATATTTTTCTAGGTGACGTCTGGCAGTATGCAATTTGCAAGCTTACTATGGCCTGGTTTGGATGATCGGCTTAATATGCCAAGATGTGGATGAGCCTTGTGTCTGAGTACACAGCCCCTACCCTCTTACTTTCTCAGCGTCCCGTGAATTAACCCAGAACTCTACTGCCAGGCATAGTTTCCTGTTTGATCCTACCAAAGACACTTTCCCTTGGTAGTGCTGAAGTGATCTTATGTAGAGAGCAGCATCCTCTGACTTCTATAAACCATATCCCAGAATTGCAAAGTCACATGGGGGATATGGGGCTGAGTGTTGTTCCTTGATATTTGTTGGCACCGTAACATTTTGCTTTTAAAAAGTAGAAGCAACTGATACGGGTGAGAATCAGTGGTTTTGGCCAATGTTACAGGCTCCCTCAATTCTCTGATTAAAAGAAGTGTTAAGCCACTCAGAAGGTAGAGAGAGAGAGAGTATTTCTTGGAGGACATCCCAGCTACATAGGACTGGGCTGCCAAAAGGAAACAGAAATGGCTTCTGATCCAATCTGGAAGCTTCTGGTCATAATTAACTTCATAGAATTCTGCATTAACCACGCATCATTAATTTTGCATGAAGCTGCCTGCCAGTTAAGGGCATCATTCTCTCACTATCCCTGTTGTCAGAGATCAGGCAGGTGGCATCTGTGGAAGGGGTTTTCTCCATGGGGGGTGCCTTGACTTTGAATTGATCTCCCCAGGGCTCCTTGCCTAATGCTTAGAGTAATGAATTCTAACTGCCAGGCCAATACCTTATTTCCATGGGCTTTTAATGACTAGTTACCTTTTTGCTGTCCGCTGAAAATTCCCACCTAGTCCCACTTTTTATTCAAACTGTATTAAGCTGTTTCCCTGTTGTTTATGGTTTTATAATTTTTAAAATTGTTCATTATTGTTATTTTAAATGGTATACATCCTTGAAAATTCTTGTTATGAGTCGGAACAGACTTTAAAAAAGAAAATAGTTGAGCACAGTGTTAAAAGAATGTTCACTGTTAAGATGCTAATAAAAACAAAAAAATTTTGAGAGAGAGATAGGTAGTTTTAAATTATATGGACTGAGAAAAAATGTTAAGCATTACCTTTTGCATTAAAAAGTTCTCTTTGCTCTTATTTTGTAGGCTAGCCTTCTCATTTACGAAAAACTGGTGAACATGAGTACTTCTAAGCAGATGCAAATTAGGACAGAAAAAGGTGAGCTTCAACGTAAACCATAATGAGGTTCTACCCATCCCCACTTTCAACTTCTGTTGTCTTTCCTCTTTTCCTAAAATGCATTGGGCAACGTGATAGACACAGTTAATAATAATAATAATTTATTATTTATACCCCGCCCATCTGGCTGGGCTTCCCCAGCCACTCTGGGCGGCTTCCCAAAAAATATTAAAATACTGTAATACATCAAATATTAAAAGCTACCCTAAACAGGGCTGCCTTCAGATGTCTTCTAAAAGTCTGGTAGTTGTTGTTCTCTTTGACATCTGGTGGGAGGGCGTTCCACAGGGCGGGTGCCACCCTCTGCCTGGTTCCCTGGGCTTCTCGCAATGAGGGAACCGCCAGAAGGCCCTCAGTGCTGGACCTCGGTGTCCGGATAGAACGATGGAGGTGGAAACGCTACTTCAGTTATACTGGACCAAGGCCGTTTAGGGCTTTAAAGGTCAGCCCCAACACTTTGAATTGTGCAGGGAAACGTACTGGGAGTTCATACTGTGTGTATTATCAGAGCTGTGGGAAAATAGAGTAAAGGTAAAGGTAAAGGTACCCCTGCCCGAACGGGCCAGTCTTGACAGACTCTGGGGTTTGTAGAAAATAGAGTGGGTGTGGTCATATACTTGAATGAAATCGCAAACTGTTTGGTATACATAGTAATACCTTGCACACCTCAAAAGGTGTCCCTTTTAGATTGGAAAGATTGCTAGCATGACTTTCCAATGACTGTATTTTACAAAAAGCATGGGGGAAGGCGGGTCTTTTAAAAGGCATTGCATTTTTCTATACAATTGGAAGACTAGGGCGTACACTATGACCCTGTACATGGATGCATTCTACACACGTTTCCTTCAGATACCGCAAATTCAGGCAATTTATAGCTTTCAGTGCTTTTATTTGGTTCCTCTGCCACGTGGATCCACAGATAATGAGGCGACGCTGATGAGAGTTTGCAGCAGCAGGGATACCTCCGAGCGAGTGACTGTTTCCAACTACCGTAGCTGCTCTAGTTGACTAGCTTTGGTTAACTAGAAGCAGAAGTGAAAGCTTCTAAGCACCTCCTCATTTGCTAACCTGGAAGGGTGCTTGGATTGTCCACATTGCACTAAACAATGAATTACTGTTTCAAACTTGGATCCCCAGCTGCTGTTGGACTACAAGTCCCATCATCCCTAGCTAGCAGAGAGGGCTTTTCCAATTCATGCTTTAAAACTGGGGTGTCCAACCTGTCGACTGTGATTGACTGGTCGATCCCCGGATGATCGTGGTCAATCGGTGGTAGTGATAAGCAATGGAGTGAAAGTCCCTGGCCGCCGTCGCTCTTTTCCTCTGTTGTGTCAAATGGGTGTTTTGCCAACGAGTTAGAAAACAAAAGCAGTTGTTACTGCTGCATTGTTGTTTTAGGTGAGCGATGTCTCCCCCCCCAATATAAAGCTAAACATGCTTTGCTTCCCCCCCTAAAAAAAGGTAAACAACTTTGCCTTCGTCCCCCCCCCCCAAAGGTCAGCAACTCAACAACTTTGGGTCTCCCTCCAAAAGGGGGAGTAGATCGCATTCTCTTGGGAGTTGGACGTGCCTGCTATAAAACATGTTGTGCCACCTCCCTCTCCCTGTTAAAATCCCTCTTAAATATATGTGTGTGTGTGTGTGTGTGTGTGAGAGAGAGAGAGAGAGAGAGAGAGAGAGAGAACCAATTGGTTTTTACTGATACATCACTGATGTTCTTTTGGTTGTTATCCTATTTTTATGTTCGTATGTTGCACACCACATTGTTATATATTCTGGTAAGTGCAGTTTGCAAATATTTAAATAAGTAAATATATATATGATAATTCGGTTGCAAACTTGTGTACTTACCGGGGAATGCACTGCTGAAATCAGCAGAGCTTGTTTCTAAAAAAAAGTATACAGTGGTACCTCGGGTTAAGAACTTAATTCATTCCAGAGGTCCGTTCTTAACCTGAAACTGTTCTTAACCTGAAGCACCTTGGGTTACAGATGCTTCAGGTTACAGACTCCGCTAACCCAGACATAATACCTCGGGTTAAGAACTTTGCTTCAGGATGAGAACAGAAATCGTGCTCTGGTGGCGCAGCAGCAGCAGGAGGCCCCATTAGCTAAAGTGGTGCTTCAGGTTAAGAACAGTTTCAGGTTAAGAACAGACCTCTGGAACGAATTAAGTACTTAACCCGAGGTACCACTGTACTTCGCCTTCATCTTCCATCTTTAATGAAAAAAATTGCAAGGCACCAACACATTGAATTGGGTCCATGAAACAGACTGGCAGGTAATGGACCCGCAACTGCATGTTGGATGAGTTGCAGTTTCTGAGCACTCTTTGGAAACGGCTACATGTAGGCAACATTGTAGTAACTCAACATAAAGGTTAACACTGCATTATTATTATTATTATTTATTAATAATTAGGATTTAGGTGGTAGACTCATTTCATAGCAAGGATATGGTGATTTAAGAATGACCAGAAAGATTTAAGCATGCATATGAAACATCTTAGGAGAATTCTTTGCCTCTCTGAAAAAGCCCAGTGGAAGCCCATTTAAAAGTAATCATTGCAATATCCCTTATTTTGCGAGCAGGCCTGACATTTTAAGAGAAGTAAATCGCTATTAAAACAATGAATTTTACTTTGTTGTTGTTGTTTCAAAGCCAGGTAACTGGAAAAGAGCACATAGTACTTGGTAAAAATAACGTTCACATTGACCTTCCCTCCCCTAAAAACAAACAGATGGGGCCCTATTGGCAAGTGAAGTGAAGAAGGAATTCGCATCTTTATTAGAGGAGATGGTGGATTTAGCAAATAATCTTCCTGGCACTTTTGGACAATCTACAAACGTTCAAAGGTTAGGTGTTGTTTGCTTTATTGGTACAAATTAATGGTATTGTGTTCTTTCTCAGAACATTAATGATCTAATTCAGTGAGTGCACTATTTGTATGTTTATGAAATCATATAAGTTAAGTGGGCTTGATAAGACAGAACCAAAGACAGGCCTTCTTTACTTGCACCGGGACGTCTGTACTTGCACCGTAGCTTTTTGGGCCTTATTTCTTAGTGCATTTCCGTTTACTCCTTAAAAAATCTTTCTAAGAATGTCGGGAGACCCCCTGAATGTATTTTATAGAGCATCAAGAAATATTTCATGTGTAGTTGCCTTTTAAGGTGTGCTTGCCTGGATTGCAGGACAAGTTTTTTTAAATTGTGGTACCCAGATTATAAGAGTTGTACCCCCGCCTCTTCTGAACTGTGAAAACATCTTGATTTTGTCTGATTTAGTCTGAGCTAAATTTCCATTCTCCTTTAGCTTGTTGATTATTTTTAATGATCCCTTTTCCTTCTTGGATTTAACTGTGTCTTTTAAGACCTATTTTTTAAATGTAATTGAATAACCTTTGTTTTTTAATTGAAAAGTGCTTTTGAATAAGGGCTAAAATATGGGCAATAGATAACTGGATTGTATGTATGGCTTTCTGGATCCTACTAAGAAAGGGGAGTGCATTTAGATCAGACCAAGAATACATCCAAGTTTGCTTTAACCCTCTTTGGATAAATCCACCAAGCCCATTTTGAAGCTTGCTCTGTCTTTTTGACATTCTTTAATAGAGCTGCAGAAATTTTGGCTGCCATGTCAGAAAACTTCAAGGCTTTCAGAAGAGAGCTGCTTGTTGAGCCTACCATCCAGATGGAGCTGGGAGATACTACAGATTCAGAAATGATCTGCGGTAATGAAGAAAAAACTGAAATATCAGACTTGACTTCCAAGGTCACGTCTGAGTCAATCAATCGTGTGGGTCACAAGCTAGTCCAAAAGGAAGCCCTAATGGAAGGTGAATCGGGAATTAATAAGGAAAAACACGCAGATGATGCTTCAGACAGTAGCTCTAAAGCTGTGGTGGGAGAATGCTTAATGTCGCTAGATATAACTGAATATGAACTTCAAATGTTGGAGCGTCAGGCTGAGGAGGAGCTGCTAAGTGAAATGGCTTGTATGTCTAAGGTGAGTCTATCTGGATAAGGGTCTAAGAAAAGTAGCACAGTGGAACCTTGGTTGTCGAACGCTTCAGAAGCCAAACAATTCAGAACCCGAACGTCGACAGCCCGGAAGGGAATGCTTCTGTTTTTGAACGATTTTTGGAAGTCGAACGCCTTCCGAGCTGCGTTTCTCCCATTTTTTCAATGGATTTTGCCGACCGCAATTGCGCCTCGGTTGTCGAACGGTCTTCCAGAAAGTGTTCCAATTCAAAGTGTTGGTGCTGACCTTTAAAGCCCTAAACGGCCTCGGTCCTGTATACCTGAAGGAGCGTCTCCACCCCCATCGTTCAGCCCGGACACTGAGGTCCAGCACCGAGGGCCTTCTGGCAGTTCCCTCATTGCGAGAATTGAGGTTACAGGGAACCAGGCACAGGGCCTTCTTGGTAGTGGCGCCCGCCCTGTTGAACGCCCTCCCTTCAGATGTGAAGGAAATAAGCAGCTATCCTATCTTTAAAAGAGATCTGAAGGCAGCCCTGTTTAGGGAAGTTGTTAATATTTAACGCTGTATTGTTTTTAACACTTGATTGGGAGCCGCCCAGAGTGGCTGGGAAAACTCAGCCAGATGGGCGGGGTATAAATAATAAATTATTATTATTATTATTATTATTATTATTATTATTATTATTATTATTATTATTCCAGAACAGATTACGTTCGACCATCGAGGTTCCACTGTAATGTTTAATCTATTAACAACCAGATATTTCTCCCAGATTTCAGTAGGGCTGCAACAACTGAAGCCGTATTGTATGAGAGGTGGGCGGGGGTCTGCTTGCTTCTAGAAATCTGAGAAACCCCCGTTTTCTCCCGTGACAAAATATCGGACTTTTAAACCCCTCTCCTAACTCAATAATAAGGCTGTGCATAACCCTTCCCATGTTACAAGGGTCTCCATCATTTTGGGGAGAAAGTGCTGTGAGCATGAGCCACACATGACTGCTATGGGGCGTGGCATAACACAAAGTGGCTGCTTTGGGGGATGGCATAATGGCCGTCACATCTAAATGAACAGAAAAAGAGACAGAACTACAAAATGGTATGGACATGCCCCTTGCCCCCCACCTCAGTTGCCCTATCAATGGGGGGAAAGGCACAAACATCAGCTGCTGTCATGTTTGCTCACAGAGAGAAGCAACAGCAAAATAGAAACTGCACTCACTTTGAAATGTTCCTTTTAGGAATCAAGCCATCTAGAGGATGAAGAGGATTCTCTTTGCACCATTGAAGATGATGATGAACTTGAAATGGAGATGCTTAAAGTAGGTGTTTGAAAATCTACTTACCAGTTTTTAAAGTGCATTTGATCATGTTTCTGTTAAATATCAGGTATAAGTACAGTGGTACCTTGGAAGTCGAACGGAATCCGTTCCGGAAGTCCATTCAACTTCCAAAACGTTCAGAAACCAAGGTACAGCTTCCGATTGGCTGCAGGAAGCCGTGGAAGCCGCATCGGACTTTCGGGTTCCAGTGAACGTTTACAAACCGGAAAACTCACTGGCTGGGAACAGTATTTTACTGTGTGCTTTTAATAAAGGCCCATGGAGGCATTGGCATTCTGATTAGAGAGACAGAAAAGCAGCTATGGTTGCCTAAATGAAAGTGAGAACGTAGCATGTTTTGGTGAACCGGCGCTGTGTGTCAAAGGTCCCTGCATGGGGGAACCACTTATGCAACAAGGTCTCAGCTGCTCGTGCTGCCCCCTCCTAGAGAGATTATGGTAATTCAGGGTTTACACGAACAGTAAAATACTGTTTATGGACAGTAAAATTCATGGAAAGGTCCAACCCCACCCTGGTCCTGTTGTTGATGGATAAAAATTGTGTCTTTTTTCTAGAGGGTTCTTCTACATTAGTTTTTTTGTGTGGATGGGGTGGGAATTGCATTGCCGGGCTTTAACTTTCTGTCTGCTGGCTGCCTCACCTTGCATTCTTGGGATCATTGGGATCCCAGTCAAGGCTCAGTTTTGCTGAGTATCAATTACCAGGAGTATCTAGGGGGTTCTCCTGATCCTCCCTGAGCCAATTAGTTTCTTTCTGGCTAGTTAGATTTTAATTTTCAGTTCTTTATTTAAATACCCACCATAGAGAGATGCTCTGAAGCTTGGTTATACTGAGATAAGGAAGCAAGGGTTGGAATGGGTTGTTAAGCATCCCTATCATGTATTTGGGTTGCTTGTCCGTTCATGGTATAACAGAGATAATTGTGTTGAATTTGGCTGGGAAAAGTTAGAAATCCCAGGGATGAGGCTTGAGCCTCTTCCATTTTCTCACGGCGTCTGTTACAAAACAATGGCTGCTGACCTTTAAAAATAATAATTTACTTTTCTTTCAGATGTTTGTTTTTTCCGTGTACGAGCATGTTTTTGTAAATGTGTTGCTTTTTGGAATAAATAAGTTGTTATTGAGAGAGAGGTTTTGTAAATAGAGAGAGAGAGCGCGCGCACTAGCTCTTGGTCATGTGCTTTGCCAGGTATTTCCTCTACTGAAGAAGTTTGTATTTGGTATAGTATGTTTGACTGGAGCCATTGAGAAAATGTTTGACAAGCAAGAATAGACTTTTAAATACTGGTGCAGTTTAGCGAAATGAAATGCTGCCTCTTCTCCTGTGCCTTAACAGCAACTTGATATGTAGAAATCTGGAGCTTTTTCTTGACGGGCAGATAAAGTGATAGAACTAATTGCAACTTTTCCCACCAGCCAAGTTTCTTTGTAATGGAATGTTATTTTTACAGTCTAGAGTCATTCTATTGATAGGGTTTATGAGCTCATTAACTAAATTAAAGAACAAACCAAACAGGTGTGATCAAATGTAACTTCACTCCAGCAATGAGAGCCACCTCTGATTTATTTGCATCTTTTGATCTAAGAGTGTGTTAACTTGTCCAATCTCTTCTCCAGTCCTTAGAAGAAATAGACAAGCAGAATAAAGATTTCACTGATTCGACCCTGGATAAGTCCAAGAGGCAAAATGAACTCACTGTAGATGATAATGAGGAAGATGAAGGCATTGAGGAAGAGGAGGAAAGTTGGGGTAAATAGTTTTTTTATATAAAAAACCCACTTTAAAAGTTTGTTAAAACATATCCAAAGAACCACCTATTTAGTTCTGCACTTCAAAGGGAACTTGTATTTCTCGAAAGAGAAGCTTAGGCAAACCTCCAAGTTTCAAGAGCAATTTATAATAAAGCATGGGGAATTTGCTGTTTAGGGGTGGCGAGGAAACCAGAATTCTCACTGAGGGATGCCTACAATAGTTAATTTGACCCCAGTCACTATAACAAGTTAAAATGGAGACCTAGCTACAAGAACTGCTTCTCATGACTTCACTAGATTTTGTACATTCTTTAGCTCTGAATCTTGTGTTTTCTGTGTTTTCAAAGATTCCTACTTGCCTAGACCCAACGATAAACAAATTGCTTGCCTAAAGATGTATTTTGGACATGCAAATTTTAAACCGTAAGTTTTGTTGTTTTCCTTTCCTATACACAACAATAGGAAGGGATCTGTGCTTTGTATTTACCGCATAAACATATATCCCTGGGACAGATCCCTTGCCCCAGCTGTACTGCTGAATAGGACTCACCATATGGGTTGCGACCAGCATGCATAGTGCAGTGGTCTTTAAGCTGTCTTGCTTGGAACATATGGTGGGCTCTGCAATGGTGAGATCAGTGCTGGTGGAGTGGGCTCCCTGAAAAGAGTGGGCAAGTTATCAATCCCCCCACAGGGCCAGGGGAGTGTTGTATTAGGTGTCTTCTAGGGCACGCTCATGGTGCAAATGAGATGATAGTGGCTTGGTCAGTGGAACAGGAACCAATGGGCTCATTAGGAGGTGGACATCTGGACTAGCTGCATGCATAGGCAGGCAGGGACAATGAGGAATTGACTTGTTGCAAAGGTGACATGGCTGGCTGGATGTTTTCGTGATAGAAGGCAGAGGAAGGGAGACACCAAGGAGAACAATTCTTGCACCTCTGATCTATTCTGAATTCCTTAGCTGGAATAGCTCAGTCAACAGAGCATAGAAGACTCAGCTTTCTGTAAAAAGAAACCTGTATGTTGCACATGGGGACGCGGGTGGCGCTGTGGGTTAAACCACAGAGCCTAGGGCTTGCCGATCAGAAGGTCGGCGGTTCGAATCCCCACGACGGGGTGAGCTCCCGTTGCTCGGTCCCTGCTCCTGCCAACCTAGCAGTTCGAAAGCACACCAAAGTGCAAGTAGATAAGTAGGTACCACTCTGGCGGGAAGGTAAACAGCGTTACCGTGCGCTGCTCTGGTTCGCCAAAAGCAGCTTAGTCATGCTGGCCACATGACCTGGAAGCTGTACGCCGGCTCCCTCGGCCAATAAAGCGAGATGAGCGCCGCAACCCCAGAGTCGGCTACGACTGGACCTAATGGTCAGGGGTCCCTTTACCTTTATGTTGCACATGAGAAAGTGACTGCTAAGTTGCTGAATAAGACTCAAATGAGAGTTGAACCTTTTGTGTCATGTTTTTCCTTAACTTCAAGGGTCCAGTGGAAAGTGATCTCTTCGGTTTTGCAAGACAGACGAGACAACCTTGTTGTCATGGCAACTGGTGAGCTGCATATATTTTTTCCACAGGATGCCGTATGAGGGATAAACCCATGAAGATGACTTCCTGAGAGTGTTAGGGTGTAGTGATATGAGCGATTGTTGCCCCATTGCGGGGATAAAATGCCAAGGATATCTTTGGGTTGGGAGTCTGTAAGCTTTTTGGGTGCCATGGTTTGGAGTTTTAAGAACTGCAACTTTAAGGAAGCTCATGAACTTTGATGTTCTCTCATACACCTGTTCCTTACTGCTCCATCTTTGAAAGGTCAGGGAGCCTATGGTATGGCATGGTGGAAGTTCAAAGTACCTGTTTCGGGTCAATTTCCCCTTCTTTCTACAGCCTCCACATTTTCGCACACACACCCCTTTAGGACAGTATCATACTTCCAGTATTTAGACCAGAGCTTTCCAAACTGTGTGTTGCGACACGTTAGTGTGTCGGCTGCACTGTGTTAGTGTGTGCTGCCTGTGCTCCTCCCAGGGCTGGAAAGGGTTTAGTTTAACCTCCAGTTTGCTAGTAAAACTGAATTACCATATTTTTCGCTCTATAGGACACACTTTTCCCCCTCCAAAAATAAGGGGAAATGTGTGTGTGTCCTATGGAGCGAATTCAGGCTCCTTGGCTTCAGCGTTATCAACACGAAGCCTCCGAAGCGCAGAGAGAGCGCTCCCTCCGCGCTCCAGAGGCTTTGCGTTGTTTTCGCTAAAGCCTGCGCACCGACCCCTCTCGCTCTCCAGGCTTCAGGGATAGCTGCCTGAAGCCTCTGGAGTGCAGCGGGAACTTCGAAGGCTTCAGGTTCCTTTTGCTGAAATGGAAGGGGCTCCGTTTCTCCCACTTCGCTGAAGGGCGCTGAGCAGAGAAGGGGAGGATTTTCCCCCTTGTTCTCCCCCTCTAAAACAAGGTGCGTCCTATGGTCGGGTGCATCCTATAGAGCGAAAAATACGGTGCTGTGTTGCGAAATGATGCATGTTTAAAAAGTGTGTCACCAACATGAAAAGTTTGGAAAGCTCTGATTTAGACAATACTAAGTTATTAGCTAACTAGGCAACATAGTGCCAGAATTGGTGTTAATATGCTCAGACCACTTTGTTCCTATTGGCATTCTTGCTGCCACATTGTGCACCAGCTGTGCAGCCGCATGTACATCTTATTCTATTTTTCTGATCTAGAGGTTGCTGGAACAAAGGGGACTGAAGCTGGTTCATTAAATTCCGTGCCAGTTTTAGCCTTGCTGTGATTTTCTCTGCATCTGTAAAATTTTAATTTGAAGTGTTGTAGAAGGTCCTTATTAGTACTGACATAGACATGAGGATAAACCCACTAATATGCTAATATCATCATATACATCTGTATCTCTATAAAGACTGATAACAAACTAAGGAGGTTGAGGAAAGGAAATGTTGTTTTCCAATGAGATTCCCTTATCATTCAAGATGTGTTCATTCAATATATATTATTTCAGGATACGGAAAAAGTTTGTGCTTTCAGTTTCCACCAGTTTATACAAGAGGAATTGGAATAGTAATCTCCCCCCTTATTTCTTTGATGGAGGACCAAGTACTACAACTTGAGTAAGTCTAGGCCTGCCGTGAAGAAATGGGCTTGTCTTCATTTTATATATTGTGATTCTGTGCCTATATGATGAAAGCAGCCTTGTGATGAAAGCAGCCCTAAAAGGTGGCCTAAATATATTTCAAACCAATAAATCGGAAGACCTGTTGTCTTTTCCCAGCCGCATCAAACTTTGAGGATATGTTTGTCTCTGGTTTTTTTTAACTGTAATCCACAAAATGTCCAAACCTATCAAAAAAGTGTAGCGCAAAACAAATGTAGCACCTTTTCTCTCTTAGAGGTTCTTTTCTTTTCTTCATTGCAAAAGAGGTGTTCCTGGGTCTTTTTTTTTTTTTTAAAAAAAGCTTCTTTAATAAAAAGAAATGAACTAGAAGATTTCATATTTCTGTAGCGGAGAATTTCATTTTCTAAGACATACGATGTCACAACCATGCAGAGACGCATACCCTTAATGTAGTGTTGAACTGGAAATGTGCATGAGGAAATGTCCCAGCTTTATCTCCCACCCCACTGCACCAAAATCCCTTTTCGGATGCGACGTTGGAAGTTCAGTTGTTCCTCTACCTATACAGTGGTACCTCGGGTTACAGACACTTCAGGTTACAGACTCCGCTAACCCAGAAATAGTACTTCGGGTTAAGAACTTTACCTCAGGATGAGAACAGAAATCGCGCAGTGGGAGTGGGAGGCCCCATTAACTAAAGTGGTACCTCAGGTTAAGAACAGTTTCAGGTTAAGAACGGACTTCCAGAACAAATTAAGTTCTTAACCCGAGGCACCACTGTAATACTACTCTAGAAGGCAAAGTGATAGATGGGCAGTGAAAACGTAAAATGTATCTTATTTTTTATGGCGAATTAGTGAAAGCCCTGCTTAGAGAACAGCCACCGTGCAGTCAGATTTTTACTGTTTATCGCCAATGGGTATTACAATCTAAATCATAATAAAACTGTGGTGTTTTCTTGTAGGATGTCAGGAATTCAAGCTTGCCTACTTGGATCAGCACAGTCAAAGAATGTTAGAGGGGAAATCAAAGCGTAAGCCTTGCCTTGTCTCCTTTTTTTGGGGTGGTCAGGCAAATAAAGTGCCGCCTCTTAGGTAGAGTCCTAAAGTTGCTTTTAAAGAACTTTATAAAGTACAGTAAACATGAAAGAATAATTTCAAACATACGAAGGCTGAACTTGAGCTCACAGCTGTTTTTCCCTCTTTTTGCTAGGGGCCACTATAGAGTTGTCTACATTACCCCAGAGTTCTGTTCGGGGAACTTGCCATGGCTTGAGGAACTTGACAGAACAATTGGTAAGAGGGAATAGTTGATAGTGTTAAAAAAATTCAGAAGAGATTGCTGCTCTTGGAATTGCTAGGAGTTTTATCTACAGTGGTACCTCGGGTTACATACGCTTCAGGTTACATACGCTTCAGGTTGCAGACTCCACTAACCCAGAAATAGTACCTCGGGTTAAGAACTTTGCTTCAGGATGAGAACAGAAATCGTGCAGTGGCTCAGCAGCAGCGGGAGACCCCATTAGCTAAAGTGGTGCTTCAGGTTAAGAACAGTTTCAAGTTAAGAACGGACCTCCGGAACAAATTAAGTACGGTACCACTGTATTGGAGTCTAGTTTCTTATGATACACCTATGAGTTTTCACAGAAATAACAACAAAAACATGTGGTATCAAAAGAATGCTTTTTAGAATGCCCATGGGCTCCGTAGACTGAGTGAATCAATTTTTCTGAAAAGGTGAATAGTAATTATTATTATTATTATTATTATTATTATTATTATTATTATTATTACCCTGCCCATCTGGCTGGGTTAAAAAACTTTCCTAAACAGGGCTGCCTTCAGATGTCTTCTAAAAGTCAGATAGTTGTTTATTTTCTTGACATTTGATATGAGGGTGTTCCACAGGGTGGGCGCCACTACCAAGAAGGCCTCTTCCTGGTTCCCTGTAACCTCACTTCTCACAGTGAGGGAACCGCCAGAAGGCCCTTGGAGGAGGACATCAGTGTCTGAGCTGAATGATGGGGGTGGAGATCCTCCTTCAGCTATACTGGGCCAAAGCTATTTAGGGCTTTAAAGGTCAGCACCAGCACTTCGAATTGTGCTTGAAAACATACTGGGAGCCAATGTAGGTCTTTCAGGACCGGTGTTATATGGTCTTGGCCATATAACTCAAAGTCTTGACGATTTAGAACTGTATAAAGGAATGGGAACAGATGTTTGCGCCAGCATCTCCCAACCCTAAAGGTTGATAAAGGATTTTCCAGGGAGAGCGTACCAAACAGGAGTGCCTGCCGTCGAGGAAATTGCTGGCTATTCTTCAGTGTATCATTTCAGCGTTACTAGCAATTAAGGCACTGGTGTTTCCAGCAAACCTCACAGTATGACCTGAGACTGGGAATTCCCAGCCTCTCTACCTTTGATTTACTGTGTGTTACTCGCTGCCACCCATCAAAAAAACAAAGATCGTGGCCACTGGTCCCATCACCTCCTGGCAAATAGAAGGGGAAGAAATGGAGGCAGTGAAAGATTTTACTTTCTTGGGCTCCATGATCACTGCAGATGGTGACAGCAGCCACGAAATTAAAAGACGCCTGCTTCTTGGGAGAAAATCAATGACAAACCTAGACAGCAGAGACATCACCTTGCCAACAAAGGTCTGTATAGTTAAAGCTATGGTTTTCCCAGTAGTGATGTATGGAAGTGAGAGCTGGACTGTAAAGAAGGCTGATCACCGAAGAATTGATGCTTTTGAATTATGGTGCTGGAGGAGACTCTTGAGAGTCCCATGGACTGCAAGAAGATCAAACCTATCCATTCTGAAGGAAATCAGCCCTGAGTGCTCACTGGAAGGACAGATCCTGAAGCTGAGACTCCAATACTTTGGCCACCTCATGAGAAGAGAAGACTCCCTGGAAAAGACCCTGATGTTGGGAAAGATGGAGGGCACAAGGAGAAGGGGACGACAGAGGATGAGATGGTTGGATAGTGTTCTCGAAGCTACCAGCATGAGTTTGACTAAACTGAGGGAGGCAGTGGAAGACAGGAGTGCCTGGTGTGCTCCGGTCCAGGGGGTCACAAAGAGTCGGACATGACTAAACGACTCAACAACAACAACACTCGCTGCTACCCGCCCCCACCTCCAGCCGTACTTTCTTATTCCAGTGACAGAAATCTACCAAATATTTCTGCCATTGCCACAGAGAAGAGGAAGGATTGTCTATAGGCAAATTCTGGAATAGAAAAAAAGATCTTTGGGAGAACCATTACTATGAAAGGTTTAATCCCTTTCTTCAAGTCCTAAAAGGAGGGTCAATTTTTCTTCTTCTCATTTGGGCTAAGTTGTTGATTGTAAGTACTCCAAAATATCTTGGGAAGAGAGCAAGGCCTTAGCTGATAAGGTTATTTGGTCTTTCCAGCTAGTGTTGAGACTTGGTTAATTGCAGCTTTGCATAGTTAACTTCAAGGCCAGCTACTGTATGGAATCTGCGATGCCCCAGCTGGCATTCCTGCCTCAGGGTCAGATAAAAAGAGTAAGCTCTTATCAGAGAAATGACTTATGGCATGTTCTTGGTTGTCCACCTGGGCTCCCCCAATGTTTACATTGGCTCTGATCCAGTCAACCAAGGTTTCTGTTAATTGAAGTCCCTCTTGTCTGTGCCCTGTACTTCTTCGCTTCTGAGAATTGCCAGAAACTTAGTATGGGAAAGGATGTAGGAGTGCGAGGATAAGATAACTTTTTGTAGACCTTGACTTATGGGAGCATTGGGAAGGTTCAGTGGAGAGCACATTTTTCTTTTCCCCTTTCTCTTCTGCAAAATACCAACATAAGTTTGCAATTAGGTTGTAGAGTTTTATTTCTGCCAAGTGACAGCTGCTTCTTTTTTTTAACTTTAGTAAAGAGGTGGCTAAACTGTTGGGAGTAGCTGGAGTTCAATGACATCTGGAGGTCCACAGGTTAATTTGAGGTTCCAATCAGCATTAAAGCTTGCTAGAATAATTTCTGGCATGAATGTTAACTGGGTCGTCTGATCAGGGTTCAGGTTTGCTCATTAGCAACCCAGTTGCCCTACTGTAGACAAACAGAAATCTAGGCAGGAGTTTAAAGGCAGACACAGAGGTTTGATTATACTAATTCAACCAGATCCATGCCTTTCTGAACATCAGCTGGGCTACAAGTGCAGCTTTCTTCTGAGTAGACATCGGATCTGGAAGCCTCCTTGCAGCAGGGCAAGCACTTCTCTACTGGTTCATTGTCTTTCCCTGGGTCCACCTTTGTCTTAGCTATACAGTGGTACCTCGGGTTACAAACACCTCGGGTTACAGACTCCACTAACCTGGAAGTAGTGCCTTGGGTTAAGAACTTTGCCCCAGGATAGAACAGAAACCAAGCGCCGGCAGCAGCGGGAGGCCCCATTAGCTAAAGTGCTGCTTCAGGTTAAGAATGGTTTCAGGTTAAGAATGGACCTCTGGAACGAATTAAGTACTTAACCCGAGGTACCACCGTAGAGGTCCAGGAAAGAATCTGATCCACGGTGCATGTAGAGGTTTGCGCCAGGTGGAGTGTCTGTAAGACTGGATTACAGTGGTACCTCGGGTTACATACGCTTCAGGTTACATATGCTTCAGGTTACAAACTCCGCTAACCCAGAAATATTACCTCAGGTTAAGAACTTTGCTTCAGGATGAGAACAGAAATCGTGCTCCGGCGGCGCAGCAGCAGCAGGAGGCCCCATTAGCTAAAGTGGTGCTTCAGGTTAAGAACAGCTTCAGGTTAAGAACGGACCTCCGGAACGAATTAAGTACTTAACCCGAGGTACCACTGTAGTTGGGCTGCTTTAATGGGTTCTTTAGGTGTGTCAGGGCTTACTGCAGCATCCTCGGCCTCTTTCTCAGATGAGGTACACCCAGAGGTCTGGGTCACTCTGCCTTCTGACATCTGCTAATTCAAAGTAGACCACTTGCATAAGTGGTTAAATTTGCAAAACGTATATACCAATTGGCTCTGAAATCTATACTGTCGTAAGTGCTCTGTAACCACATGATCGGGCCTGTCTTAACTCATCTTAGGCATCACCCTGATAGCTGTTGATGAAGCTCACTGTATTTCTGAATGGGGACATGACTTCAGGAATTCTTTCAGGTCTTTGGGGTTGTTGAAGAAACATCTCCCTAAGGTACAGTATAGTCATTGCAAGAAATTTTTGTGATTTAATTTTTGTGAACATAGATCAACTTTAACAAAACAAATGTTTGATCTCTGTGCGCTGTGTATAGTTGTTGATCATTCCTTGTGTTTTCGTTTTGGATGGGCAACTTGCTACATCAGGCATAGGCAACCTCGGCCCTCCAGATGTTTTGGGACTACAATTCCCATCATCCCTGACCACTGGTCCTGTTAGCTAGCGATCATGGGAGTTGTAGGCCAAAAACATCTGGAGGGCCGAGGTTGCCTATGCCTGCACTACATACTCTTCCCTCTGTGGTTACACATTAACGTGTATACTAGCATAGGCTCAATTCAGAATCATGCCAACCATAAATTATGCTGAAGATGGTTTGAACTTCCAGGTATATTAGCTTTGGCTATCTGCTCTTGTTTTCCAACTACTCGGCACTCCCAGAGGCCGAAGCACTATAAAAATGGAAGAGCAGTAATTGCCACAATCCCCTTTTGCCAATCTGTACATCATGCTGTACTGTAATAAAGGTAAAGGGACCCCTGACCATTAGGTCCAGTCGTGGCTGACTCTGGGGT
The DNA here is from genome assembly GCF_965113315.1 of Podarcis vaucheri. NCBI lineage: Eukaryota > Metazoa > Chordata > Lepidosauria > Squamata > Lacertidae > Podarcis > Podarcis vaucheri. The sequence continues at coordinate 35,107,027 of NC_138755.1, read as the reverse complement.
TGCGGCGCTCATCTCGCTTTATTGGCTGAGGGAGCCGGCGTACAGCTTCCGGGTCATGTGGCCAGCGTGACTAAGCCGCTTCTGGCAAACCAGAGCAGCACACGGAAACTCTGTTTACCTTCCCGCCGGAGCAGTACCTATTTATCTACTTGCACTCTGACGTGCTTTCGAGCTGCTAGGTTAGCAGGAGCAGGGACCAAGCAGCGGGAGCTCACCCCGTGGCGGGGATTCAAACCGCTGACCTTCTGATCAGCAAGTCCTAGGCTCTGTGTTTTAACCCACCGTGGTTTCAAACCTTGGCTCCTGATTCTGGTGTGCTGGCTGCCTGCAAACCATGGTTTGCCAAAACAGACAACAGACTAAATCATAATTAACCCTGGGCTATAAGAAAAAATTAATGGTCTGCGGAAAGGGGAGTATATGATCCTGTAGCTCACTCCCAGTCTGGAGAGCATTACATGCACATGGACTCTTAAAGGTTGCCTCGCAACCTTTGGGGGGGAGGAAGGGAAGTGGTGGGAGGAAGGGCAGAATATGGATCATGATAACCTGTGTGAATGTTCACTGTAACTGCAAATGTTGACATTGAAGGAGAAGGTGATAATGGATATTTCCTAGACTCCTCCTAGAATTCTTCTGTGAAACTTAATCTGACCCTACTGAAAACAATGTGCTTTATTCATGCATATATTTACACTTGCCACACCAATTAGAGTAAATTAAATCCGAGTCCCCGCTTATTCTTTATTCCTTAAATTTTGGATTATGATATAAAAAGAGTTTAATGCTTTGATTTCTTTTTATCCATCACCTTTACATTTCCCAGATTTCTGCTTCTTTTTTCTTTTCAGGTTCCCATTGTTGCATTAACGGCAACAGCAAGCCCTTCTGTCAGAGAGGACATCATAAACTGTCTGGACCTTAAGACTCCCCAGGTCACATGTACCAGCTTTGACCGGCCTAATTTATACTTAGAAGTAGTGCGGAAAACTGGAAATATCATCGTGGACATACAGCAGTTCCTTGTTAAAAAAGACAAGTTAGTGTGTTTTGTCCTTCCTTCGCCGGCAAATTTTGTGTTCCAAGGTTACCGCTGGAGAGAAACGTTTATAAATATTTAAATTTATTTATTTTTTTAAAAAAGGCTCTTCTACTCCAATAACACTTTCAACTTCTGAAATGTGTTGATAGTCCACAACAGTAGATCAGTATTTCCCCCCCAAGTTTATAATGAGATTAATAGAGCCAGTATTCGAGGAGAAAATCTACAAGAAAGATTTGTCACAAGGCTAACATATTTTCTTTGTTCGTTCCTTGGATATCCTAATGATCTATGTCACACGCAGATGCTTCTTCTTTAAATTCTTAGATTTAGTTATGAGTTTGAAGGCCCCGCTATTGTTTACTGCCCATCAAGGAAGACAACTGAGCAGGTAGCTGCAGAGCTGTCAAAATTAAACATTGTTTGTGGAACCTACCATGCTGGCATGGGAGTCACAGCAAGGCGAGACATCCACCACAAATTCATGAGAGATGAAATTCAGGTATGAAGGAAATGCTGTTTGCTTGTCATAAGGTGCTATGTGGTTGTATTTTGTGGGATATACAGGGGGAAATTGGGAGGAAGCATCATAGCCGCTAAATATGTCCCAAAGTCCCACCTCCCACTTTCCTTCTGAGCTCAGCAGCCACAATCCAGCATAAGTTAGCTCTGACTGTGTCCCAGTGACATCAATAAAATTTAAACTGGTTGCAACTAAGGTTGTGATTCCGTGCACACTTTAACCTGGGAGTGAATCCAATTGAATTCAGCAATATCTCTGACCAGTGGCAGAGGAACCTGGGGCGGGACGCCCAGCCCGGTGACGCACACGCGACATCCATACATAGGCTGCCCTGGGTGCCACTCGGGGGGAGGGGTTGACAAGATGGCCTTCCTCAGTATGGGTGCCACTCACGCGAGGCGGCCATATGGGCTGCCGCTTGTGTGCGGCGCCCTATACGGTTGCTGTGCGAGCGGCGCCCATACAGACTGCATGCACCCTCAACTGCTCTACAGCTGGGGGGAGGCAGGGGCCATCTTGTCACACACACACACCCCAGAGTGGCACCCAGGGCGGGGGGCCCCCCACTTCGTAAGCCCCTGCCTCTGACTATATGTTCATAGGATTTGGCTGCATGGCTTGTTCTATTGCTTTAAACTGGACATTCAGGTAGTACCTTTTACTGGGCTGTGCCCGATATAACTCCAGTTTGGCTACAGTGGTACCTCATGTTAAGTACTTAATTCGTTCCAGAGGTCCATTCTTAACCTGAAACTGTTCTTAACCTGAAGCACCACTTTAGCTAATGGGGCCTCCTGCTGCCGCCGCACCGCCAGAGCCCGATTTCTGTTCTCATCCTGAAGCAAAGTTCTTAACCTGAAGCACTATTTCTGGGTTAGCGGAGTGTGTAACCTGAAGCGTATGTAACCCGAGGTACTACTGTACTTTGATTTCACTGCCTTTAATGAGTGCAACTGGAGACATAGCCATAGTATATACTTTATGTAGCTGGACACATTAAACTGTTGTAAGCACATCAATTTTTTTCCATGCGTCGATATTAAAGTGGAGTTAAAAACTGATATGGTGGTTATTTTTCAGTGTATAGTAGCGACTGTAGCTTTTGGAATGGGCATCAATAAAGCAGACATCCGGACAATTATTCATTATGGAGCGCCAAAGGAAATGGAATCGTATTATCAGGAAATTGGAAGGGCTGGTCGTGATGGGCTTCCTGCCTCTTGCTATGTATTATGGACGCCAGGTGACATGAGTTTCAACAGGTAACCAATACTACTGGCCTACCATGCTTTCCTCTCTCCTCAGTTTGGAAGTTTGGAAACTTTTGCTTCTGATTTCAGAGAACCACATTTTAACTTGCCAGCCCAGTCTTAAAGTGTTATTATTTAAAATGTTATTAATGTTTGCTGGAGGAGACTCTTGAGAGTCCCATGGACTGCAAGAAGATCAAACCTATCCATTCTTAAGGAAATCAGCCCTGAGTGCTCACTGGAAGGACAGATCCTGAAGCTGAGGCTCCAATACTTTGGCCACCTCATGGGAAGAGAAGACTCCCTGGAAAAGACCCTGATGCTGGGAAAGATGGAGGGCACAAGGAGAAGGGGACAACAGAGGATGAGATGGCTGGACAAACTACAAACATGAGTTTGACCAAACTGCAGGAGGCAGTGGAAGACAGGAGTGCCTGGCGTGCTCTGGTCCATGGGGTCACAAAGAGTCGGACACGACTAAACAACAACAACAACAATGTTTACCCATGGTTTGTCTTAACAAGCCAGTTTCATAACCCAGTGTTTGAATGTAACCTTTTTCAAACAAACCATAGTTAAGATCAACCACAGTTTGTTGGGTTTGGGCAACACAAAAAGCTACTGTTGGTCCAAACAATCTTTTATTGTAAATGTTTTTGGGATGCTTCTGAGAGTGTGAAATGATATATAAATATAACAGACAAACAAAAAAAGGTAAAGGATCCCTGACAGTTGAGTCCAGTCGCAGACGACTGGGGTTGTGGCGCTCATCTCACTTTATAGGCTGAGGGAGCCGGCGTTTGTCCGCAGACAGCTTCCGGGTCATGTGGCCAGCATGACTAAGCCGCTTCTGGCGAAACCAGAGCAGCGCACAGAAACGCCGTTTACCTTCCCGCTGGAGCGGTACCTATTTATCTACTTGCACTTTGATGTGCTTTTGAACTGCTAGGTTGGCAGGAGCTGGGACCGAGCAACGGGAGCTCACCCCGTTGTGGGGATTCGAACCGCCAACCTTCTGATCGGCAAGCCCAAGAGGCTCAGTGGTTTAGACCCGTGCTAACTAACTTTCAAGCAAAAGCTTCTGAACTCCTTCTGATGGGCACCGAAGATCATGGAGTATGCAAGAGCTCAAGGCTCACTGCATCTTGTTCTTGTTACTCTAAACTCTGGTTTAGTGTGATGTCTGAACATGACCATTGAGGTAGTCGGTGGAACTCAGTGTAGCATTAAGTGGGATATGCACACGAGGAATGAGGTCTGCTGACACCCCCCCCCCCATTCATCCCTCACGTGTCCCCTAAACCTGTTCTGGGATTCACCCCCCCAACCCCCAGAGCATATTTAGGGAGTGCGTGGGAGGAGGAGAGAGAGGGGGGAGTCCTGTTGGGCAAGTGGGCCTAATTCCACACACACACAACACATAGTTGAATCCCACCCAGTGTATGTGAAATACTTTATATGCTTGAGATGTGTTATAAAATTGTGATATCATTGTTTTTAATGTTACTTTGCCCAGTCAGACTGCAGTTTCTGTCTATGGTGTCAGTCTGTTTTATATAGACAGAATACAGTGGTACATCAGGTTAAGTACTTAACCAGAAGCACCACTTTAGCTAATGGGGCCTCCTGCTGCTGCCGCGCCGCCGGAGCCCGATTTCTGTTCTCATCCTGAAGCAAAGTTCTTAACCTGAAGCACTATTTCTGGGTTAGCAGAGTCTGTAACCTGAAGCGTCTGTAACCTGAAGTGTATGTAACCTGAGGTACCACTGTATCTGCATATAACTAGAGAAATCGTGACAACATGGCAATATATGGACAATGACAATACAGTGGTGCCCCGCAAGACGAATGCCTCGCAAGACGAAAAACCCGCTAGACGAAAGGGTTTTCCGTTTTTCGATGCGCTTCACAAGACGAATTTCCCAATGGGCTTGCTTCGCAAGACGAAACGTCTTGCGAGTCTTGCGATTTTTTTCGCTTTCCCCCCTTTTTCTAAGCCGCTAATAGCCTTTTAGCCGCTAAGCCTTTAATAGCCGCTAAACTGCTAATAGCGCTAATCCGCTAAGCCGCTAATAGGGTTGCTTTGCAAGACGAAAAAACCGCTAGACGAAGAGACTCGCGGAACGGATTATTTTCGTCTTGCGAGGCACCACTGTATGAAATTTCAGTGTGCATTTACTCGCTCTTCATTTCTTGCTCCATTTATAGCTATGACCGATTTATATTGCATGAAAAGCATGTGTGTAGGATGTTTGTGCAAATTTTATATTTTCTTGGAAGGTGACAGGGAGATAATGAATGTTTCATTTCAAATTTTCTCCTTCTCTCCCCCATTTTCTTTTTAAGACACCTACTCAGTGAGATACGTAATGAAAAATTTCGCCTGTACAAACTGAAGATGATGGCAAAGATTGAGAAATACCTCAGCTTGAATAGCTGCAGGAGAAAGTACGTGTTATACTTTATATTTTAGCAAGTAACAATCAGGAGCTGTCAACACAGCTCAATGAAAATCTTTCAAAGTTTTGTAAAGTGCCGCTTGCATTCTGGTACATTTTTGTATTTGCACCTTGAAGCTCATACTTTGAAAAAAAAATATATGCCCGTCTCGGGACGATTCAAGCAAGATAAATTAGCTCCCAGGTGAACTAATTAATGATGGTGATTTCTGCTCATTGTTTTCTTCAATGAATTTAACATGTAAATTCTTGTTCTTTTATTTAATTCCCCATGTTCTCTTGGGTAGAATCATTTTGTCACATTTCGAAGACAAACAACTCCGAAAGGCCTCATCGGGTATCATGGGAACAGAAAAATGTTGCGATAATTGCAGATCCAGGTAAATGTTCCTCCCAAAAGATTAAAGGTTTGGAACTGTCTTCCCACAGCTTATATGACAAGCAGCAATAGGTCTCTAATGGCTCTCTGTTAATGAAGTTTTCTTCAAATGTTGTTACTTTTAGGGTAAATGGTGCAAGGTGCCATCCTGCAATTCCCAATCAAAAGCTGACTCGCAGGATTATGGCTTTCGTTTCAAATTTAAAATCCATCCTTAAAAAGCCAAGTAATAAAAATGAAAAGGTCTTCTTTGAATTTATGTCGGAGAACGACTGTGGGCACTGAGCTCAAGTTGTGAAGGCAAATATTACCGTATTTTTTGCTCTATAAGACTCACTTTTTCCCTCCTAAAAAGTAAGGGGAAATGTGTGTGCGTCTTATGGAGCGAATGCAGGCTGCGCAGCTATCCCAGAAGCCAGAACAGCAAGAGGGATCGCTGTTTTCGCTGCGCAGCGATCCCTCTTGTTGTTCTGGCTTCTGGGATTCAGAATATTTTTTTTTCTTGTTTTCCTCCTCCAAAAACTAGGTGCGTCTTGTGGTCTGGTGCATCTTATAGAACAAAAAATACGGTAAATCTTATATCCTAAATTCCTTGACCTAACCAGGGCCTCTTCCATAGTTCATGGTAGACCAGCCTGGTCTGGCAAAGGCCACATCTGGACACTAGTCAGGTGGGCCTGCAGGCCTGGTAATATGACACAAAGACAGACTTATACTCCTGCTTGTCCGTCCCCCCACACCCCGGCCTTCTGCCGCATGGCCTTAGACTAGAGGCACAACTGCAGCCAGGGATCTGAGGAGAAGGAGCTGTGTACTGTACTCTTGTGCACACCCAAGCATCACTAGCTCATACTTCGGACTTGATTTATGGCTGATGTACAATAAAGTTTGGGACGCGGGTGGCACGGTGGGTTAAACCACAGAGCCTAGGACTTGCTGGTCAGAAGGTCGGTGGTTCAAATCCCCGCGACGGGGTGAGCTCCTGTTGCTCGGTCCCTGCTCCTGCCAACCTAGCAGTTCAAAAGCACATCAAAGTGCAAGTAGATAAATAGGTACTGCTCCGGTGGGAAGGTAAACGGCGTTTCCGTGCGCTGCTCTGGTTCGCCAGAAGCGGCTTAGTCATGCTGGCCACATGACCCGGAAGCTGTATGCCAGCTCCCTCGGCCAATAAAGCGAGATGAACGCCGCAACCCTAGAGTCGGCCACGACTGGACCTAACTGCCAGGGGTCCCTTTATCTTTACCTTTACAATAGAAGGTTGGCTCCCCTGCCTTGCTTCATGCCTGTGTTTTAATTGCTGTTCTTTCCCTAACCTCCCCAGCCATCTGTATTTACAGTGGAACCTCGGGTTGCAAACATGATCAGTGCAGGAGGCGCATTCCCAACCCGCAGCGTTTGCAACCTGTTGTGCTGCATCTGCCGTGCTTCTGCGCATGTGCAAAGTGCGATTTAGTGGTTCTGTGCAAGCGCCGAAACCCGGAAGTAACCCGTTCCAGTACTTCCGGGTTTGGCGCGGTCCGTAACCCAAAAACGCGCAACCCGCAGCGTTCGCAACCCGAGCTTTGACTGTATAAATAAAATTGTATAATGGTGGAGAAGCTACACAGAGAGCCGAACCTCTTTGTTTTGCTTTATTTGCTCAGTCATGTAGCTTGAACGGTATGAATATTATATTTTAAGACACAATGCAAACGCTCTAAGGATTTGCATCATGGCAACAGATTGCCCGACCTTATGATATTCTGTATCGTACCTTTTCTCACAAAAGATCCGGTTCTTGCATGCCCCATTTTGGCAAGTACTTTCCCCGTCCCTAGAAATCTATGGACTTTAGCCCCACCCACCCCTGTTCTGTAGCAGTATCTGAAGTTTGCCTGACCATGTGGTCTAAGGCGAGCTGTGGAGAGGGGATAGAAGTTCCTTTTGGAGCGAGGATGACAACGCCTCTGCTCACATCTCCATTGCTGTAGTGATTCCTCTTTTCAAACCCTGTTGGTTCACACCTGAGCCACAGACCTGAGCACTCGTGGCATGCGGGATATGATGCTGATCATTCCTATCAGGCGATCGGCATTATGAAGGGGGGGGGGGCTTACATTCCAGGAACACAGCTTTATGTACAGAGGTGCTGCAGCCATTTTGTTGCGTGCCAGTTAGCAGAGACATGGGAGATTGGGGGAAGCGAGGGCAAACCAGCAGTCAGGGATGATGGGAGTTGTAGTCCAGCAACAGCTGGGCACCCAAGTTTGAGAAACCTAGAGCAGGCTTCCTCAAACTTGGCCCTCCAGATGTTTTGAGACTACAGTTCCCATCATCCCTGACCACTGGTCCTGTTAACTAGGGATGATGGGAGTTGTAGTCCCAAAACATCTGGCGGGCCGAGTTTGAGGAAGCCTGGCCTAGATCAAGAAGAAGAAGAAGTGGTGTTTGGACTTGATATCCTGCCTTTCACTCCCCTTATGGAGTCTCAAAGTGGCTAACAATCTCCTTTCCCTTCCTCCCCGACAACAAACACTCTGTGAGGTGAGTGGGGCTGAGAGACTTCAGAGAAGTGTGACTGGTCCAAGGTCACCCAGCAGCTGCATGTGGAGGAGCAGGGAAGCGAACCTGGTTCACCAGATTACGAGTCTACCGCTCTTAACTACACCACACTGGCAACGGTGGTTAACTGGTGACTGGCCCGATATTGCTGGACTACAGTTCCCATCATGCCTCACCATTGGCTGTCCTGGCTGTACTGATGGGAGTTGCAGACCAGTAACATCTGGAGGGCCACAGGTCCCCCACCAGAACTTGCTCCCTGTGTGTTCGCTCATGGCACACACACACACACACACACACACACACACTTTTTGTCCTCTGTTGTTGTTTTATACATATCACACAAACCTTATTTTTGTTCCTGTGCTTTTAGGAACATTCAACGTACTCCTGTGGTCAATACAGAAGACAGTTTGCAGGATTTTGGCCGGCAAGCATACCAGTTGATGTCTGCAGTATGTGCTTTAAACGAGAGGTTTGGCATGGGTGTCCCAGTCCTGTTTCTCAGAGGATCTGTAAGTGTTACAGCTTATGGGGTGGTTTGTTAACAGCTCTTTAATCCTCTTGGCTGTCTGTATGTGTAGGAGGGAAGGAGGGAGAGGTGTTTTTCCTGTGCCTTCTGGTTCTCATTGAAGACCGTCCCAAACTTGAAGAAAAGGAAGCTCTGTCCTTTTGTACAGAAACTGAAAGGCTATGAATTTGTTTTTAAGAGACAGTGTGTAGACTTCTAATTGTTTGCTTATTACATCCAGATATCGCTTCAAACCTTTTGTTTTTAAGGAGTACCTAATTAGAAACAAATCTGTTAGAAACACATTCCTTGATACAAATGTGTAGGAAGAAAGGTCTGAATCTTAACTGGCTGATGTGCAGCACTTTGGGAGGAAAGACTTACCGTATTTTTCCATGTATAAGGGTTTTTTCCCTTAAAAAACAATGTCCAAAATTTGAGGGCGTCTTAAACACGGATAGATCTCCCCCCATTTTTAAAAATCAGAGTCCCCCAAAATAGGGGGCGTCTTATACATGGGGGCGTCTTATAGACGGAAAAATTCGGTAATTTCTTGCTTTAAAGGTGATGCATTTGTGAAGCGCTCAACAATCCCTTATGTGTGCTTTGCTGGGGACCGTGTGTCATGTAGGAGAGCTGCTTTTGTGCAGTGGTTAGAGTATGAGCTGCGGGCCAAGAATTCCCTGGTTCAAATCTCAGCTGTAGGTGCCTAAAAGCAAGCCACCCTTTCTGCCTCAGCTTGCCCACCTGTAACTTCAATATAATAAGGGCCAGTTTATTTAGCAGCAGAATGAAGTGGTAAAGCTTTTCCTGGACTGAACTAGTTCAGGGTGTTAAATCCCTTCTGCGGGGGGGGGGGGGGATACACCCTGCAGGCAAAAAAACCCAAACCAATAATAACATGTCAATATAGGCAGGTTTGGTATGTTTTAGGGGAAATATTACCATAGGAGGGATAATGTGGTTACTCTAGGTCCCAGGAGCTGTTTGAAAAAGTCTGTTAAACTGTTATTCGGCTCTTCTCAACACTTTTAAGAGTCTGCTCGTTTGACTTACCAATCTATCAGGGTTTCGAAACACTGAAATGGATGAGAAAGTGAAACTATTAGTTGCCTAAACTATATGGCAGGGATGTCAAACTCCCAAGAGACTGCGATCTACTCCCAGAATAAAAAATTGGTAGTGGTCTACCCATTTGGGGGGGAGTTCAGAGTTGTTAAGCTTTTTTTTAGGGGGGTACGCCTAAGCTGTTTTAGGGGGGCCAGGTCATAAATCACTTAGCAACAAATCACACGAGCAGCGATAACTCCGTCTTCTGTTTTACCTATCCTGCGTGAATGAAGGACAGAGCGGGGGGCTACAGGTATTTTTCCACCATGGACAAAAATGAGCCCGCGACCGACTGCTATCACCTCAGTCATGGTCGACCAGTTGGACATCCCTGCTGTATGGGGTCCATTCTATCCCCCCAGTTTTTCGAAATAGGGTTGGGAAAACATTAGCATTTTGCCTGTATTATAAATTCTGTTTTTACTTGGTTACACCAGTTGGAGAGGACTGGAGTGGATTTTAACTGCGTGTTTTTTCATTGCTGAGAGTGGGGGTTTGGACACCAATTACAAACGACTGCAAGGGTGCCATGGATCCTAGGTACATTTTATGTGGCCGGGGTGCGGGGGAGTTGTGCTTCCAGTTGGCTTTATCTTTACACGAGAGTTAAGAGCAAAAGGAAGAGCTTGTTGGATCAGGCCAGTGGTCCATATAGTCTAGCATCTTGTTCTTCCAGTGGCCAACGAGGTACCTGCGGGAAGCTGGGAAGCAGAACCCACGCTGTCAGAGCTGCTTCCAGATCCCAGCTCACAGAGGATCACGCTAGCCAGCGTTTACTTTATAAAAGTCTTTATTGAGTTACAGTTTCCATTCTCAAGCCGTAGCGTGCAGCTCTACGTCTTAATCGCTAGACCGGCGAAGCTCTGTCTGAGTCTCCGCCTCCTGTACACCAACTTAATACCCTCGCCTTACTCCACCTCTTCCGTCTTTCCCTTCTTCTCTGGGTCCCTCTGCCCCCCTGGGTCTCTTCCTTCCTGGACTCTTCTGACGCAGACCCCCCGGACCCTTCTCCCTCCTTGCGGCGGGCTTTGGGACCCGGCTCCCTTTCCGGGCTGCTTACTGTGCCGCCTTCCTGTGTATTTGAACTTGGCACGCGCGCCCAACCTTCCACCTTCCTCCTGACCGTTTCCTCGCTCCCCGACGGAGGTGTGGCCAATCCTGACTCATGCTCTCCCTCCTGCGGTGGGCTGCCGGATCCCGATACCTGGCACCCTTCCTCCCTACTGCGCCCTGTTGGGGAAGCTGGTCCCGATTTCCAACTGCTGCTCTCTGAGTCCCCTCGGGTCCCTCCTTCCTGGGGTGTCCCCCTGGGTCCCCCCCTTGCTCTGGCCACGGGCGCTCCTTTCTGCGAGTCTTCCGATTCACTGGAAAGACTCGGGGATCTCGGGCCGCCGTCCTCGCTCATATTTCCTTCTGATTCCTCCCCCTCGCTCTCTATCTCTTCTCTTTCCTGTGCCTCTGCTCCTGAACCCCTGACACACGCGCAACAACGTTCTCGCCCCTTGCAGTTTCCAGTGCTTAACTGTCTCTCCTTCTGCCACCTACTCAATCTGGAAGACCAGACTTTCCCTCTGTGGGCCGCTATTTTAGTTTTCTGTGGACTGCAGAAAGTTCAGCAGCAAACCAGAAAATGCCTTAGGAGGAGGCCCTCAAAAGATTATATGCAGTTGACATTTGTACGCTGAGTTTAGAAGGCATCAGAAAATTTCCCATCACTTGCACTAAGGGGCTTCTCTTATTGACTTCTTGCGACAGGTGTCTGTGTTCTCTAATTGTTCTTGCTTATTTTCAGAGCTTGTTGTGAAAGCTGAATGTTAATTCTAATCAAGTTTTGTTCTGGTTGTAAAGCTTAATTCAGCAGCTTTTTGGGTTTAAAAGTGTTTACGGTTGGAAATACCTTTTACCAATCGCGCCTTATGAATATGCATTGTTTACCTTATACAACATTCACCCATAGTTTATGAAGAGTTGTGTTATCCTCAGTTTTGTTCAGCCTGGTAGACTCTTTTGGTAACAATATGCACAGGTGTGCTCCTAGACAGGTTTCAGGTGGGTCACAAGAGAGATCAGATTTCACCTGTTGTTTGAAATTTGAGTCAGTCTTCCGTGGTGAACAAGTCCTCCTGGGAATCTTCAAATTAAGAAGTTGCCTTGAATGAAATCGTATACTACCCTTGTTAAAACAAAGAAAAGTACGGAACTTTAAAATACAGCGGCTGATGTTATTTTGATGCTTGTTAGACTTCAGCAATATTTTTTTCTTGCATTTTAATCTCAAGATTGATTGTTTATTTAAGGGATGTGTGGTTGACCCTTTCAAGGTCTCACAAAAAAGTTAGTTTAAAACATGGTAAAGATTAAAATATGAAATAAGGTCATGGGGATCAGCTTAATAGAACAAAACAGCAACTAAATACCAGATAAAAGTGCACTAGACGCCTAAACAAACACGACAGACTTGAGCTGGCACTTAAAAAGAATCCCTATTCCTATCTCCTAACCAAGGCTGAAAATAAGAGTCTCAGACCCTGTGCTAAACAGCATAGAGCACCAATGTCAATGCAACAACACTGTATTCCTATAATTAGGTTTGCAGTGTGGGTGAGATTCCATGCTCCAAAAGTGAGGAGGTGTGGGGAAGCATGTCTAATCTCATGCCGGTTTTGCATTTGTACCAGCCTCCCAAACACCATAATCTCCAGCAAAAGTGCTTTACTGAAAAGTGTGTCTTGGGTTTTTCAGAAGAAGCCTATATACTTGTATTTCTTGAACATTCATCCTGATTCATTCATCCGCTGCTTATTGATCATTGATTCTGATATGTTTACAGGGAGGTTATACAACAAGGTGTTAAGCAATGGTTATCCTGCTCTTTCCAGTGCAATTTCTTATTCCTTTACTTTCCTTACTGCAAAAAGTTCGTTTTTCAAAAGTTACTCTGTTCAACAAGAACATTAAATCGACTTAAATTGTACAATCTGAATTTGTTGGCATGCGATTGAACCCCACCCACAAGATAGCACACAGTCTGGAAGTGGACATAGTAATCCTATAGTGAATCACCTGTTTTTCAATTAAAAAAATGATACGTTTGGATGGAAATAAGCTTGCAGTCACATACAGTCTGATGAGGTGTTACTATGTGTTTTTCCCACCCCAATACAATCCCAGTAGAATGGTTTCCTCCTGCACAATGCAGCCATGCTGAAAAGAGCTGTCTTTACATAAGCAGAGCTGGGCAATATATCAATATATTGTCGTAACCTGTTTGGAGTCCATATCGTGATGTTGGTTTCATAATTTTTGACCTGGCAATATATTGCAAATCAAAGTGTGTGCACCCACACATTATGCAAAAATCTCAATGCAGGGAAAACCGTGAAGCAAGCCAACGCTCTATCCTTATTTCAGACATTGCAATATATTGGTATATTGCTATGTTTATCTGGTGACATAGCTCAGTGTTGAAAACCAGATACCGCCCAGCCATTTATGTGAGCATCTTCTACTTGAGAACGATGTGAATGTACTTCTGAAGTCGTGGTCCTCTGCAGGAACAGGAAGTCCAGGGAACATCTGAAACGGTTCTTCAGATTTTAGTTATATTTCTGGCTTCTTCCTTTTTTAATTTCAGTATTCTGAACGCCTCCCAGAACAATACCGAAGTCATCCTCTCTTCGGAAGTGGGAAGGACTGGCCAGAGAACTGGTGGAAGTCATTAGGCCGGCAACTGATCTTAGAGGGCTTTCTTACAGAGGTTTCTGGCCAACGCAAATTTACAACCAAGTGCAAGCTGACGCAGACAGTAAGTTTGCAACTAAAGAAGGTGCTCTATTAATTGGTTGTTTTGGCAGCACCATATTGAGCCATAATTTGTTTCGTCTGTCTCAGGGTAAAGACTGGCTCTGTAAAGCAAGAAAGGAATCAGGACAGAAGCTTCTGCTTCAGGCTAATGAGGAACTGCACTTAATGAAGTCTCCTTTAAGGTAACCATGGCCTGCCTAAGTACTGAAGTTAACAATGCTTATTTGTGTAAGTGCTTCCAGGCTGCCAAACATTAGGTCTGGATCATTTTGAAAGCTCACCTGTTGAAATGGAACATTGTTTTCATTTAAAAAATGGAAGCTTTTTCATAATACAATAAAAAAACTAATCTAAATGAAAATAGAAAGAAAGAAAGAAAATACAAAGTTCTCTCTCAAAGGTAGATCCTAACCCTTGTCTCACACAGAAAGGGATGGACCCTCCCAGCTTTCACCTGGGAGCTTCAAAATGGAACTCTATTATAATAAATAAAAATATTTTATTTTAGTTTTTATTTTATTTAAATTGGAATATTATGATTGGATATCTTAATTGGGTGTTTTTATTGGAAAATTAATAAAAATGATTTTAAAAAACAAAAACAAAATGGAACTCTATTGTTGGTAAAGGAAAAGGGACCCCTGACCATTAGGTCCAGTCGTGGCTGACTCTGGAGTTGCGGCGCTCATCTCGCTTTATTGGCTGAGGGAGCCAGCATACAGCTTCCGGGTCATGTGGCCAGCATGGCTAAGCTGCTTCTGGAGAACCAGAGCAGCACACGGAAACACCTTTTACCTTCCCGCCGGAGCGGTACCTATTTATCTACTTGCACTTTGATGTGCTTTCGAACTGCTAGGTTGGCAGGAACAGGGACCGAGCAACAGGAGCTCACCCCGTTATGGGGATTCGAACCGCCAACCTTCTGATTGGCAAGTCCTAGGCTCTGTGGTTTAACCCACAGTGCCACCTGCGTCCCTCTATTGTTGGTACTGGTGTAGAAAAAGAACAAATGCTAGTGCGGCCTTGTGCAGTCTCATGGCCCTAAACTAGCAAGTGCCAGCATAACTCTCATGGGCACACACATATCTGCAGAGGCCTTTATTGGCAGCCCCCCCCCCCAAAAAAAAATTGAGCTTCATTGGAGTTTTCTGTTGCATCAGGGTAGTAGGTTAAGTTGTGTGTGGTACCCACGACGGTTTCTCCGGTTTTCAAATGTGACCACGATTTAAGGTTGCCATCTCCCACTTTAAACCTTTCTGTGCTGATTGTTCAAATTGAGTCCTCTGTTTGACAAAATAAGGGCATGTGTCATTGTTTGTTTTGTTCAGGTTTGTATGGCAGGGGAAAGGTATTGCAATTGTCTTCTAGAATATAACTAATATTACTATTAGACCAAAGTGGTGAAGAAAAAAATATGGCAGGTTGGTGGCAGACAGGGAAAAGTGGTTAGGTTTTGCGGGATATGGTGATATACTACAGGAGTGCCTCAGTTTTCAGAGAGTTGAACTTCACTGCCTTAGAGATTGGCCTGAAAGTAAATAGAAGCTGCACTTTGAAATCATTAACATTTGTGACTTTGCATTCTGCAAAAGTACCGTATGTTTCGCTCTATAAGATGCACCAGACCACAAGACGCACCTAGTTTTTGGAGGAGGAAAACAAGAAAAAATATATTCTGAATCTCAGAAGCCAGAACAGCAAGAGGGATCGCTGCGCAGTGAAAGCAGCAATCCCTCTTGCTGTTCTGGCTTCAGCGATAGCTGTGCAGCCTGCATTCGGTCCATAAGACACACACACACATTTCCCCTTACTTTTTAGGAGGGAGTTACAGATAGGTAGCCGTGTTGGTCTGCCATAGTCAAAATAAAAAAATTCCTTCCAGTAGCACCTTAAAGACCAACTAAGTTAGTTCTTGGTATGAGCTTTCGTGTGCATGCACACTTCTTCAGATACACTGAAACAGAAGTTGCCAGATCCTTCTATATAGTGAGAAGGTGGGGAGGGGTATTACTCAGAAGGGTGGTGGGAAAAAGTGAGTCTTATAGAGCAAAAAATACGGTAAGACTTGGCTGTGCATCTTGCTGTTGGAATGGTTTTTGCTACCAGTAAAGCTGAGATAATTTCCCTTCTCTTTCCAGCTATCGGCCGACCTCTTCGAACACCAGTAATTCCTCCTATAGAACGTCACCTCAGTTGACAACAGAAAAGCAGGTCTGTATGGTAAAAACCAGCACTTTTGCATCGCTTCTTGCCTTCTAGTCAAAGGCAGTGATCTGGTCAGGCTATCTGTCAGGCATGGCCAAACTGTTGCCTTCCACTTGTTAATGGAATGCAACTCCCATCATTCCTGATTATTGACTATCTTGGCTGTGGCTAATGAGAGCTGGAGTCCCAACAACATTTGGAGAACTAGAGGTTCAGCACACCTGCTATATATGATAGGGTGGCAGGATCAAGCCTAGCTGCCCAGTCCCTGGGCACATATTTCCTTGCTCTGGAGTTGCTGTACACGTGATGATTGCACAGCGATGGATGCAAGCTTGGCTAAAAGTGAGCTTGCATACCACTGTTAATTTTTCCTACTGATATGGAGCCCCATGAAAAGTTGGGCATATTCTATGATGACTTCTCAAGTTAGTGCAGCAGCTCTACGAAGCATGGTTCTCTGGCAGACAAAACACAGCTTTGTTGTTGTTGTTGAGTCGTTTAGTCGTGTCCGCCTCTTCGTGACCCCCTGGACCAGAGCACGCCAGGCACTCCTGTCTTCCACTGCCTCCCGCAGTTTGGTCAAGCTCATGCTGGTAGCTTCGAGAACACTTTCCAATCATCTTGTCCTCTGTCGTCCCCTTCTCCTTGTGCCCTCCATCTTTCCCAACATCAGGGTCTTTTCCAGGGAGTCTTCTCTTCTCATGAGGTGGCCAAAGTATTGGAGCCTCAGCTTCAGGATCTGTCCTTCCAGCGAGCACTCAGGGCTGATTTCCTTCAGAATGGATAGGTTTGATCTTATTGCAGTCCATGGGACTTTCAAGAGTCTCCTCCAGCACCAGAATTCAAAAGCATCAATTCTTCGGCGATCAGCCTTCTTTATGGTCCAGCTCTCACTTCCATAACACATTCCATTCTCACTTCCAAAACACAGCTTAGGTAACTATATGGTTTCGCTTAGCATGTTGTCTGAATCTGGGTGTGTGGTTTAACTCTTTCAGATAAGCCATGAGCTGCCACCAAGGTTTGTCCTTTGATTTTTCAGCTTGTGGTTTGTGTTAGAGAGAAATGGGTTTGAAGGACATACTAAGCTGCTGTTGCCTGTCTGAATGTTTGCACCAAATCATGGTTTCCCTTAGCAATATGCACAAATGAGATCTGTATCTGCATTCCTTCTCTCATGAAAGGTGTTTCAAAAGGGACTTGGAAATGAAGCCTTAGAATTCTATATTGTTTTAAAGATTTCTTGGATACTGTAAAATTAAAAGATTGATTGATTGATTGATTGAATGAATAATGTTTATTCCGTTAGTCCATAGACTATAATAGAATAAAGTAAGATACCAAGACTTTAATAAAAGTGTATCAATCACAACTGAAATAAATACATAAGATATATACACAATAGACCTTAGGCAGGTGAAGTCAAGTAATCATCTCAGGATACATTTTATATTCTCCTGTCTTCAGATCTCCATGAGAGTTTACAGGAGTGGAATCTAAAATGATTTTCTGAAACGAGATGCATTCCGTTAACACATTATCAAATTACTGATATTATTTTGAGTATTTTACTATAAATATTTATTCAAAGTAAATTTTTGCGTTTGTATTCATTTTCTGCTTTGGGATTTTGCATTCCTGAAGATGTCTTTGCATGAAAAGTTTTCGTATCGAGAAGCAAGTAAAGTCTCTAGAGAAAGTTCATCCTTGGCTAAAAGGTAATACTTCCAATGATTATCTACCTTCTACCCCCCCCCCCAATATCTTTTTAGATCTCCTTCTTCCATCTAGTCTTCCTATGGTCTCTTTAGAGAATGTTGGTTGGGTCAGCCGCTGTAAGTGGGACAATACAGTTACAAAAGCCCTTTTCTTTGTTGCTACAATTAGTAATGTCAATCATTTCAAGAGTTTTTGGTTCTTTAATAATCCGCCCTTTAAATGATTAATTGATGACTAAATTACCACAATAGCCAAAGCACAATACAGATGCATTGGCGAAAGACTGAAGGGTGTGTAAGACAACATACAGTTGAATAAGCAAAAACCCACTCGTCGTTAGATGGGAAATCAATCTTTTTCTAGTTCCTATTACAGCAGCCTAACAGAACCAACTTGGCCTAAAAACTCATCAACATGCAGGTCTGCAGGCAGTCATCATCACTGATTAAATAACTAAAACTTGATCAAATCTTCAGTTCTAATGAAAATACAGCCTTTTGTGCAATAGTTGTTTTAATGTAAGTGTGGGCACGCTTTAGCTTAGTGAGAGATTGTGTGTGTGTGTGTGTGTGTGTGTGTGTGTGTGTGTGAACTACAAAATCCACCAACTGCAGCCAGGTGCAAAATAAGGGTAAAGAGGCCAATTGCATACTGTACCACATGAACTGGGATTATCTGCATATATAAGATACGGTTTTTTATCTGAGTTTAAGATACGGTTTTTTATCTGAGTTCCTACGGAACAGGGATTCTAACAGACTATTTTGGGGGTGGGGGTCGGGGAGCCTTTTGGTTGTTGCTCTTGTTAAATGATTGGGAATCAGAAACATGCAATCCACTGCAATTCATCCGGCGACCTCCCTTTTGCCTGCGCTTGCATGTAGACTGCTGGGTGGGGAAATAGCTGCATAACCATGAAATACATAGATAGGCATGCAGGCCTGAACTGACACGAAAGTCAGGCTTTTGGACATTCCTGCTCCTGTCCACATGTTCCACAAACACGCCCTCCCTTTGCTGCTAGTGGCAGCTGTCCTGGAGCTTTGTCGTCCATGGATGACACAGTACAGTGGGTTCTGGATTCACTCATTGGTAAAACCTTCCAAGTAAGGCTGGGCAATATCTGGTTTTCAACATCACGATATATCACCAGCTAAACATAGCAACAGATTGATATATCATGATGTGTGAAATAAGGATGGAGCTGTACAAAGGCATTGGCTGGCTTCACCGTTTTTCCTGCGTCGTGATTTTTGACAGCGCCTGCTCTTGCGATTCTCTGCCCCCTGCATCAGGCGGGGGGAGCTGAGCTGGAAGAGTTAACAGGAGCTGCAGGAATTGAGAGAAGCATTAGCTGGCTTCATGGTTTCCCCCACATTGTGATTTTTGCATAACACACACACACATACACCCTGATTCGCAGTATATTGCCACATCAGAAGTTATGAAACCGAGCTCATCATATGGACTTCAAACCAGTTTGGGGCAATATATCAATATATCGCCTATCTCCAAGGATATTTCCTGAATATTTCAAGGAAAAGGTGCAGGGATTTTTGTGTCAGTTGCTGGATAAAGGGGCTGAATTGAAGTTAGAACACTTGCCTCCTTTCTTTTGATAGTGCCACAGCGCAGTTGCCACGGCTTCTGACCCCTTCAGAATCTACTGCATCTCTAAGAGAGAAGGAATTGCAGGTGAGTATGTCAACTGAAGTGATTCCTTATTTGATGGTATGTTTACTGGGGCTGTCACCTGATTAAAGAAATCTTAGTGGATTAGTTTTATGAGTTGCAGATAATGATGAAGTTTCCTGGAGTGAAGATGTCCTCTCGTCTGATGTGCATCTGTCTTCAGCATTCTATATATTTTGACGCTGGGTCAAGATGCAGCTTTTTGCACAAGCATTTAGGGGTGGAGAATGAGACCAGAATGCCCTTCCCATTGTAGTGTTGCCTTTTCTATTAATGTTTATGTATTACACGGCTAGGGACGCGGGTAGCGCTGTGGGTTAAACCACAGAGCCTAGGACTTGCCGATCAGAAGGTCGGTGGTTTGAATCCCTGCGATGAGGTGAGCTCCCGTTGCTCGGTCCCGGCTCCTGCCAACCTAGCAGTTCGAAAGCACATCAAAGTGCAAGTAGATAAATAGGTACCGCTCCAGCGGGAAGGTAAACAGTGTTTCCGTGCACTGCTCTGGTTCACCAGAAACGGCTTAGTCATGCTGGCCACATGACCCGGAAGCTGTACACCAGCTCCCTCGGCCTATAGAGTGAGATGAGTGCCGCAACCCGAGTTGGTCACGACTGGACCTAATGGTCAGGGGTCCCTTTACCTTTACTTTACCTATCTTCATCTTCATGTTTATCTTCAGAGTCACATACCTTTTGGGTTTACTCACTCAGGACATACACATCCCCATTCGTCCTCTGAGACCCTCATAGGCATCACAGTACAGCCTTCACATGTTGTCTTTTCCTTTAATAGACAATGCTATATGGCAAGCTAGTGACAGCCCGTCAGAAACTGGCGAATGAGAAGGACATTCCTCCAGCCGTACTAGCAACCAATAAAGTGCTGGTTGATATGAGCGTGATAAGGTAAGCCTTTATTTTGGTTTGAAGAAGAAGATAAACCTTGTCTGACGACCTAATAATTTATGCCAGCAAGGCGAGTCTTTTCCAGGGAGGATGATATGATGGGCTGTCATTGCCCACTTTACAGTAGTCTGAGCTAAAGCACTACAAAAACTAGCAGAATCTATTTGACCAGAGACCATAATAGGCTAGGACACAGGGAGCAGGGAATGTGTGCACAAACCACACCAGCCAAACTTAAGATAATCTTTATGTAAAATGCAAATAAAGTATTTACACATTCAGTTGAGAGTTGTAAAGTGTTCCAGAGTCATCAAATCATGAACATACATGTGCAAATCAACACAGAAGATTGTTCATGACTTAGAAATGGCACTGGTCTAGAAGATTTCGTTACCTCTTTTAAAACCTGGCACCTTCTTACACGTTCTTACTCTCTTAAGGAAAGCAGTCTTCAGGAATTTTTCAAGGTCTCTTACAGAGGCTAAATTATTAGCAGTGATGGTAGTAGCTTGTATTAACCTACATACACCTTATGTATCGAAGCTCATGGTGTTAAATTACAGAACATCTCCAATATTTCCTTCAGGCCTACAACTGTGGAAAACATTAAGAGAGTTGATGGCGTTTCCGAAGCGAAATCTACCATGCTGGCTCCTCTCCTGGTCACAATCAAGGAGTTCTGCCAGGCAAATGATTTACAGGTCAGATGTAATTGAATTAATGTACTGTATCTGGTTTCCCTCCCCTGCATTTATTTCCTTAGGGTTCAAAAGGGCTTTAAAAAGGATTGTTTTGACTTTCAGCAGAAACCCACTGATGTCTCTGCCCTGCAAATTTCTAGGGCAAGGGTAGGCCCATTGCAATGAATGGATTTGAGCCTTCCACGGCTGGCTGACCTTGGACTCTCATCACCACACAATCAAGCGATTGGTGGGAGTTGGTGCTGCTGCTGTGGCCTCTGGGGCCCTGAAAGTCATCATGGCCCTAGTCACAAAGCAAAGTAGTATTTTCTCCCTTTTGTCCTGTCCCAGATGAGTATAGAATGTGGAAGAAGTTTATGCAGGCATTGCAGAGGCATATAGGTAGCCATCAGCATTGCAGGATTATAGAACTGCTTAGCTCAAGGAGTCTCAAAAGTGACACTAAAAGTACCTTTTTCGTGATTATTATTTTTTAAATGTGAATATAGCCAATGCAGAGTGTAACGTGGAAGATAGCTTCATAAAATTCTTTGAATCCTAGTCGCTGTTTTGGGTTATCTGTAAAACATTGTCTAATCTGGAAAAATATAGTTAGCTTTCCGACGGTGTTCAGCCATCAACATCATTTGCTTAGTTAGTGGTTTTCCTTGAGGTTTTAGGATTTTTTTTTAAATAATAAAAGCTTGCTTGTTGTTGTTGTTGTTGTATAGATTGATGTCTTCAAGAGTTCTGGATCCAGAGATCAGCCAGAAATAGATCTTCAGAAGGATGGCGGATGCAGCACTCTAACAGAATCGGAACGCACAACTTACACATTGTTTCAGGAAAAGAGCATGTCATTGGTAAGCTCCTGAAGCTCCAGCTGTGTTTCATAGCTGCTCTGCTTTAGAAGGATTATGATCTATTTCGGTTAATTTTGTGAAATTGAAAGGTGTAAGACCGGCTGCTGCTGATGCATAGTGCAAGCCACAAGTGAGCTCTGTGGCTTGGGGAGAACACTTACAGTGGTACCTCTGGTTACGTACTTAATTCGTTCCGGAGGTCTGTTCTTAACCTTAAACTGTTCTTAACCTGAAGCACCACTTTAGCTAATGGGGCCTCCAGCTGCTGCCGTGCTGCCAGAGCACGATTTCTGTTCTCATCCTGAGGTATAGTTCTTAACCCGAGGTACTATTTCTGGGTTAGCAGAGTCTGTAACCTGAAGCTTATGTAACCTGAGGTACCACTGTATTTGGAACAGAGTGGCAGAATGTTAGGATTCAACAAGGTTTTAATTCTAAGCACTGCTTATCTGGATGTATAAGGCCTCTATATGCATGCCCTTAAACTGGAACTGGATAGGGTGCCAGCTGTATGAGGGAGACCCATGCAACCTGCCCCACCAACTTGGTTGTGATAAGTCCAC
This sequence comes from Podarcis vaucheri, assembly GCF_965113315.1. NCBI lineage: Eukaryota > Metazoa > Chordata > Lepidosauria > Squamata > Lacertidae > Podarcis > Podarcis vaucheri. Next base: position 35,084,778 of record NC_138755.1, on the reverse strand, counting down.
ATGTACCACAGCTGCATAGGATCTAAATATAGGGAATTGGCTCCCACACATGGAGAGAGGGGTTGTCCCACCAAAGTCAGTGGAATGTAACTTTCTTAAAAAAAAGGCTTATAATAGGATAGTCCTAGAATTGCCACATTTTTTTTATGTAGGCAAAATATCTGTGCCTTTCATCACTTCCTAACAGGCAGACATGGAACGCGGGTGGCACTGTAGGTTAAACCACAGAGTCTAGGACTTGCCAATCAGAAGGTCAGCGGTTCAAATCCCCGCGACGGGGTGAGCTCCCATTGCTCGGTCCCTGCTCCTGCCAACCTAGCAGTTCGAAAGCATGTCAAAGTGCAAGTAGATAAATAGGTACCACTCCGACGGGAAGGTAAACAGCGTTTCTGTGCGCTGTTCTGGTTCGCCAGAAGCGGCTTAGTCATGCTGGCCACACGACCCGGAATCTGTACGCCGGCTCCCTCGGCCAATAAAGCGAGATGAGCGCCGCAACCCCAGAGTCGGTCACGACTGGACCTAATGGTCAGGGGACCCTTTAGGCAGAAATCAGCAGAAATCAGGCAGAAACAGGCAGAAATCAACTAGTGAAGCACTTCTTCACACTAAAACTCCATATTAGGAAAAGCTTCACCAATTAATGCTTTACTCAACTTAAAGAAAGGCACAGAGCCACAACAAACCCTAGGTTGTATGGCCGAAGGGCACCATTTAATGTTTGGCAAGTCTTGTTCAATGGTTGTAGCAGAAACAATAAAGTAGACTTAAAGAAGGCTAACATGTTTATTGTGGCATAAGCTTTTCTGATTTGGGGCCCACTAATACAGTCTACAAAGTTGAGTGTGGCCTATGAAAGCTCATTTTATTCAATAATTTCTATGCTACTTAACTAAAATTGCCTCTAAGGGGTGTCAAAATACATTTGGTAGTGTGCTACTCTTGTTGTGTTTACTGTTCACTGCTGTTTCTTAAAAGGGTTTGAAACCTATATTCTGTTAAAGCCACACCAAATGTTTATTTGCTTTGTTTTTGAAGGGGAGGGAAGCAATTGTTCCCCTAGTCCCACTAAATAATGTTATATTCTCCACTCTCTTTTTGTCATTTCTTTACTTCTCTGTTGTTGTTGTTTTCTACTCTACTGGTATTTTGCTGCCTTCTTCCTGGGAACAATCTTACACGTGCAATCCCAGCCAATTGGCAATCAGGCCACGAAGGTGGCGACATGATGCCGTGTGGCTGTACAGATTTGGTTATGGGGCAACATTGCTGAGCATAAGTTAGAACATTTCTTCTAGGATCAGCATTGTTCTCATTTTAAAGGGAAGAGCATATTTTCTTCTTTTCAGAGTAACCTCCCTTGCCCGCCCCCCAAAAAGTGCAGCTAGTGGGATGCATTTTTTTTATTATTAAAGATTTTCTTGTTTTACAGATGTATGTGTAATGTCTCTAGCATTTTTTCCATGTAACATTTTTACAATTCCGTTTCATTTGTTGAGACATTAGGGGGAGGGGAAAAAAGGGTGGAGGGGGGAAGATAGGTGGGGGTGGGGCCGGGTGGCAATGTTTCTATTATGCTTAATGTATGTAGGGTTTGGTGTCAGCGTTGCTTGTGCAGGTTCTCTGCTGTTCATTTGTGCTCCTTTGGTGGTGAGAGAGGTTGGGGTTAGGGTGTGGTTGTTTGTGATTGGCTGTGGTGGTCTTTGTTTTCGTGTGTGATATGAGAAATATGTAAAATAACTAAGCAAGTATTAGACATCACCCCAGAATTGGCCCTACTAAACATCTTCCAAGACAACAATGCCCATTTACACCACAAAGAACTCATAACCCACCTACTTTCAGCAGCCAGAAACACCATAATCAGACACTGGAGAGACCTGTCAGGAGTAAGCATGGACCAATGGTACCAAATAGTATGGGAAACAGCCCTACTAGAAAAATTAACCAATAAACTGAAACTGGCACGGGGACAAACAGAAGAAGACGCCTTCACCCCGGTATGGCTCCCCTTTATCACATACACAGCCCAACAAGACAATGACAATAATCCACCAACAGCATACAAATCAATATGGGATGCATTTTTCACCACTGCTGAATATTGTCATTGAACATGACCTTCCCCCTACTTAGTCCTATACCTTATTTTGTTACACTTATTTGTCACAGAGTGCTGCTGTGCAATGATGCTGGGGGCTTGCTGCCTGCTCAACTCCCTCCTCCCAGGAGTGTTCCTTGTTAGATAGCCAACCAATTTAAAATGCCCAAGGACTAATTAACAAGGAGCAATAATACAATTAGTACTAGGTAATTTGATGCCTTGTATCAAATAACCATTGATTACAGGGTGCACCCTGGTGTCTCCTGTCTGGGAGAAAGTCAGCAAACATAACATACAGCCGTCCTCTTTATGGGAAGAATATAATTGTCAAAGTGTAGATAGTTGGTGCATAAGCGGCTGCTTAGGGTGTTCAGTACTGAAAAGTAGTGTTGTTTTTTTAACCTGAATCTAAATATATTCAATAGTGCTATTACTAGTGTATAGTTTCACTTATAGCCCAAATAATTTTTCAACAGGCATCTACCCTCTAGAACAGTGATGGCCAAACTTGGCCCTCCAGTTGTTTTGGGACAACAACTCCCATCATCCCTAGCTAACAGGACCTCTGGTCAGGGATGATGGGAATTGTAGTCCCCAAACAGCTGGAGGGCCAAGTTTGGCCATCACTGCTCTAGAATTACACAATTAAGTTCAACATTCAGACTTTTTTTAAAATATTCCAGCATTATTAGGTGCAAGCAACTTGGGATCTGCAGCCATCACTGGTAGCTCAGCAAACCTGGGGTTTTTCACATCCTGCCTGAATCTGTAAAAACACAAGCACAAAAAATATCTGTATGGAGAGACCACAATACAGTCTTACCTCGGGTTACAGATGCTTCGGGTTGCGCGTTTTTGGGTTGCGCACTGTGCCGAACCCGGAAGTACCGGAACAGGTTACTTCTGGGTTTCGGCACTCACGCATGTGCAAAAGCACTAAAACATGCTATGCGCAGAAGCGCCGAATCGCAACCCATGCGTGCGCAGACGCAGCGCTGCGGGTTGCGAACGTGCCTCCCGCACAGATCACGTTCGCAACACGAGCGCCCACTGTATATATCTGGGTGTGGTGTGTTTGGCTTGGTGGGTCATTGGTCTGATATATTCAGTAGTGGTTAAAATCGTCGTTGCGCTTTATAGCCCCCAAGAGTCTCCTACACTTTCTCTGTTGCCAGATATTATTAACAGGCTATTTAGGGTGCTAAGATGGCAGCCCTGTGTCAAGTTATCTTCCCTTTTCTACTCCCAAGCAAAGTATAGTGAAGCAAACCAGAAATTGCCAAAGAACTATCTCTATTGCTAAAGAACTATTTCTCTTTCTGGGGAAATGTATTTTCAGCTATAAAGTTTTGATGGCCAGGCTTAATGTAGCTCTTCTGATTGCAGTCTTTCTTGTTTCCTCAGGAGAGTATAAGTGACCAACGGTCTTTGCCTCTTACTGTGGTTGGCACACATCTATCCCAAGCCTTGCAAGCTGGCTACCCAGTCAATTTACAACGTGCCGGTCTCACTCCTGAGATACAAGAGATGATCACGAAAATCATCCAAAACCCTCCCATCAACTCAGGTGAAAAGTTCAGCCAAGCACTGCAGCCTCTAATAAATGATATTCTTGAGATACGGACAAAATATGAGAGCTTCAGTACCTTTGAAAATGGCCCATTCCTGGGCAAAGATGAGCCTAATTAATTGTGATATGAAAAGGGCACCTCATAATGAAACTGCCAGTGTTTCATCAAAACACGTAGAGTTTAAACTGGAAAAAAGAAAATGGTCCCATCTGCACAACTTTGCAAATTCAGAGGGAAGATGTAGAGAAGATAATAGCTTTTGTTTTCATTGGTGTTTCTGAGATGAATTTGTGAATGCTTATTAAGATAACCTACATTTATGAGGTTTTGGCTTTACAGAATTGGGGTTGGCATGTGCAAAAATGATTGGAAATCCCCATTATTCTATATTGTTTTATCCAAAGTTCAACTTTCCCTGGACCTTAAAAAAAAAAAAAAAAGTAATTTGCCTGCTCTGTATATAGAGGTTTTTTTTGGTTGTATCCAACTAAATTTTACCATTGAAATTGGTGGACCTAAGTTAGTCACGTCCATTAATTTTCATGGGAGGAATGGGACTCAATAGTTGAAACCTGCTGATGGGACTCATTCATTGCATCCTATCCAACAGATCTTTTCTGATGCAAACCTAAATATGATTTTGTGGAAATTTGAGCAGTTCTTCACAGTGGGGTTTTTTCCTCTTACCAAATAATAATTATTGCATTGATGTTTTTTCCCCTTTCCAAGATGTAACACAAATGAAAGCCATTAGAACACTAGTCCCTGCAGATATTGAACCGTATCTTATAAGAATGACCATTGCACTGCTGAAGAAAGGGTACAGAAGTCGGCAGATGGGACAGGAGGACGATTCAGAAAAGCAGGGACCAGCTGGAGAATCTTCATGTCTACAGACGACAACAGTATCCTCACAGAAGGATGGGGAGAAAATTACATGGATTAAAACAAAGGTTTGTAAACAAAGTTATACAAAGAAAGAGAGAAAGACACTGTCAAACTAATTATGCAAGAAAGAAACAAAAAGTGGTTTGGCGTCAGTGGTGTTTTGATTTATATCCATTGTCCCTTTGCACCCAACTGCACTTGCAGTTGTTTCATTGCCTAGCAATGGACAGAATTTCAGTTCTGTTTCCCCATATTTTTGCAGCAATATGGGATGCTGCATAGCCTGGTGGGATGTTGCCCCTGGCTGCGGGGCATCTTCTGACACTTTGAAGCCTGGCAGGAAGTCGCCCTGGGCCATGTGGCATTTCCTGACGCTGCATGGACCAATACGGCCTTGCGGGTGAAGGTCACAATGAGAGGAGGTCTGGCTGGCCTCCCTCAATGCAACAGTCATGCATGCAATGTGCGATGCATGTGTCGTCACACACACTGCATGGGTTACGTCAGGCCCCACCCCCCAGTGTCGGGCACAACTCTGTGCCTGTGTCAGTCACAGTGGCCTTTGCAGGACACGGTAAGCCAAACCATGGCTTTGCAAGACACCCCCCCCCCCCGCAAACTTGTAGTTAGGAGGGAGAAAGCTTAAGCACGGGCCTGGGTCTGGACAACAGGTTTGTTGTTGTTGTTTAGTCGTGTCCGACTCTTCGTGACCCCCTGGACCAGAGCACGCCAGGCACTCCTGTCTTCCACTGCCTCCCGCAGTTCAGTCAAACTCATGCTGGTAGCTTCAAGAACACTGTCCAACCACCTCGTCCTCTGTCGTCCCCTTCTCCTTGTGCCCTCCATCTTTCCCAACATCAGGGTCTTTTCCAGGGAGTCTTCTCTTCTCATGAGGTGGCCAAAGTATTGGAGCCTCAGCTTCAGGATCTGTCCTTCCAGTGAGCACTCAGGGCTGATTTCCTGAAGAATGGATAGGTTTGATCTTCTTGCAGTCCATGGGACTCTCAAGAGTCTCCTCCAGCACCAGAATTCAAAAGCATCCATTCTTTGGCGATCAGCCTTCTTTATGGTCCAGCTCTCACTTCCATACATCACTACTGGGAAAACCATAGCTCTAACTATATGAACCTTTGTTGGCAAGCTGATGTAATAATACTGTTTTCTTTTAGAAGCATGGCTCCACAGCTGCACCTAGTGGGAGCAAGGGAGAACTCCAGGCGAAAAGGGTACTTTGTACCATGGGGTGGGACGGGAGGGTTCATACATGCAAGCCAGGGTTGCATGAGCTTGGATAGTTCAGTTGGTTAGAGCGTGGTGCTGATAACACCAAGGTTGCAGGTTCAATTCCCGTATGGGACAGCAGCATATTCCTACATTCCAGACTAGATGATTCTCAGAGTCCCTTCCAATTTGATGATTCTATGAAGGGAGGACATGGAGGTTGATGGTAAAATCAGCGCAAAGCAGAGCTGCTGAATGGGATAAAGAGGCTTTGGAAACAAGGTTGGAAATGTGAAAATAGGGTTGAGATGGTGAATGCATTGCATTGAGGAACCAATTTGGGTCAAAATTATGACGCAAAGGGACTGGAATGATCAGTTTTAAGGATTTCCTCTTCCTTTTGATGAGAAGCTATTTTGCACTTTTTATCCAGTACATTTTAACAACAATTAAATTATACCAGTGTATTGATACACTTCTTGGTTTTTTCCAAGGAACTTACAGATTCTTTGTTTTGGTTAATCACCTCTGACATTATAATTTTGTATGGGATAGAATTCCAGGAAACCTAAGTATCCATAAAAAAACCCATGTAATAAAATCTTATTATTCTTTATGTGTCTGTTAACTGTTTTGGAATCCAGCACACACCCCGCCCCGGGTTGATTTAATTTTCTTTTTGTATTTTCTTTTCCCTCTCTTTTGGTTTCCCCTTTGATTCTTGTGTTCCATCCATGAATATATTTTCCTTGCGTAGAACAGCTTTTCCACAGGATTTGGTTGTCGGCTTTCTTTTCGGCAACTAATTGTTTTAGCATAGTTGAAGAAAGTGGAAAGCATGACAGTGTACGTGGGGCTCATTATTTAATGATAAGATGAAGCACATGTGATGCAGGCTTTTGTTCCTTAAAAGCAATATCCAATCTTTCAGTAAACTATGAGTGTTTGCTCATACAAATTACCAAATGAACAGTAGAAAGTGTTACGTGCACAGCATTATACTGTGACTGATTTTCATGTTAAATCATTTTCTATTTCGGTGTTTTCGTTCAGTAGCCAATGGAATGTTTGTCATGGTTTCTTTTTCTTTCAAAGGTAAAAAGCAATAATGAAGAGCAAATTCTTGGCACGAAACCAAATGTCCAGAGCCATCAGGGCGCTATCAAATTGGCCTCATGGAATCAGACTTCACTCAGTGCTGAGGAAGAAGATCTCTTTACTGATTCCCAGTCACAGGTAATGTGGTCAATATATCATATTTACATTTGTAATTATTGTGGTAAGAATTTACTTCTGCACCACATGTTCTTACCAGACAACAACTACCAGGCTTTTAGAAGACATCTGAAGGCAGCCCTGTTTAGGGAAGCTTTTAATGTTTGATGTATCACAGTATTTTAATATTTTTTTGGAAGCCGCCCAGAGTGGCTGGGGAAGCCCAGCCAGATGGACAGGGTATAAATAAATTATTATTATTATTATTATTATTATTATTATTACCCAGGGGAGGGAATACCTTTAAATAAATTACAGAACCAAGAGAGTAACAGCAATCTCAGTGTCCTGTAGAGACCTGGTTTATTAAAACCGCACAAGGAATTGTTTGTCATCTCTCTTCCTTCCCTGTGTAGCCCCTGTAGCTTAGCATCTTGTCCCCCACCCTGTTGAATGGATTTGTGGGTATACCTACAGCAATCTAGGAAGGCAGCCTTTCCCAAATTCTCTTTTAGCCAAATTCCTGGCTTTCCCCTGCCCTCAGGAGCTCAGAATTCAAAGTTCCACCATTCCCTCTCACACAAAGGTGGAAGTGAGGAACCCAAACAAATGCAAATCCCAAACCATAGCTGAAATCATCATCATCATCTTTATTAATTAATTAAATTTGTATATCACCCTTCACCCAAAGATCCCAGGGCAGTTCACAACAGAAAAATACAAAATGCCAATACAGAATAAATGATAAAACAAAAACAAACCAATAACCCCTCTCCCACAAACACATTTAAAAAGCCATAGAATAATCAGCTGAACACCTGGTTAAAGAGAAATGTTTTCGCCTGGTACCTAAAGATATGTAATGAAGGCGCCAGGCAAGCCTCCCTAGGGAGAGCATTCCACAAATATGGAGCCACTGCAGAAAAGGCCTGTTCTCATGTTGCCACCCTCCAGACCTCTCATAGAGGACACACACAAAGAAGGGCCTCAGATGTTGATTGCAGGGTCCTGGTCAATGCACATGGGGAGAGGCAGCCCTTAATCATGCATAGATTTGATTAGGTTTCTGGAGAAAGTAGTGATGTAAAAATTGTGATATTTGATTGAAAATTAGATATTCAATACAGTGGTGCCTCACAAGACGAAAAGAATCCATTCCGCGAGTCTCTTCGTCTTGCGGTTTTTTCGTCTTGCGGCTTAGCGGATCAGCTGTTAAGCGGCTTAGCGGAGCACCACTGTATACAGATTTTGTTCTAACTGTCCCGATATTATTTACATTTAACTTTTTAGATCAGGGGTCGGCAACCTAAGGCCCATGGGCCACAAGCAGCCCTTGGGGGTCGTTTAAGCGGCCCATGGACCCCCGCCGCCTGCTTGGTTGGCTCCCACGCGCTGTGCTTAACTGGCATGGAGCAGAGTGAGGACCGCCTTCTGCGATGCTGGCCGGATTCCCATTGGCTGCAGGAAGCTCCTGCAGCCAATGGGAAGCTGCACACGCCTCCTCTGAGCTGGAAGGAGCGCTGGAAATAGCGTTTGCACATGCCCACCGTGGCGTCTGCAGGACCGAGAACTGGCCCAAGCCACAAAAACTTTGCCGACCCATTTTAGATAGAAAGCATTAGGCTTGATTTTTGTGTGCCTGCATTTTGTGACTCTCATAGGCTGCATTCCATCTCCTTATCTGACCTCAGAGAGGCACAAATGACATGGCCAGCCAGAATATTTTGCTATGTCTGTTTTGATTTAGCACTGGGATGTTAATCCAGCACCTGTCCTTGAAGCTCTTTGACATGTTTTGGGAACTGGAAAGTAAGATAGCAGATTGAAATGTCAGCAGCCCCTAGTGAAGGGCTGCCAGCCAAGGTAACAGAGGTTAAAGTGCAAAACCAAAAGTTGTGGGACACTCCAAGGAACTTGATAGAAGTGTGGAGTAATGTATCTTTATATCCACTTCCTCTGCGCAGGCAGGCTGGTAGGAACACAGGCAGTTGACAGTATGTGCAAATAGCGGTATGCAATAGTGGGGGGAAATGTGTTTGATTTCTTCTTTTCTTTTCTAGACATTGTCTCAGCCTTCCAAGAGGAAGTTACCAGGGTGGATTAGGACTTCAGGAGAAACTGTTCCTCGTAAAACTCCCAAGAAATCTAAGGCTGGAGGAAGCAAAGGGCTCTTTGGCTGAACATGGAGATATCATAAAACTATGTTTAGATATAAAAACTGGATCAAAATTTTATACTTCATTCACTTTTCTTCACTCAGTCTGACTCAGTGAGACATTTATGAATATCTCTTTTTTCAAAATACAGAACATTGAGAGGAAAAACTCTGTTCATTTTTTACCACACGAACCTATGACTGGATGGGCTTAAAATTAGCCCCAATTATTGAGTTGGTTCACATGCCGGGCTTACCAGGTTCTGAACCTTGAGGTGAAGAAGAAAACAGCAGTGGATTAAATCAGATTATACAGTGTTGCAAGGCAATATTCAGTGTACCACTGAATATTGGCATGCTGAAGAGTTTCAGTAACTTTGGGGGAAAGAACACAGAGTACACTTCGAAGAACAGTTGAAGCCTGGGAACAGTGCATGTAGCACCTGTCTTCTCCAGCTGCCCTGTTAGTAATATCAGTAGGATTATTGCTGCATAAAATGGGCAATCCACATTTTTTATTTTTGTGACCATTTCTTTAAGGAAGGCAAAAAATGTAACCCAACAGCAGGATATTGTGGTGCATAACTAAGTGGTTGTCAGATTGCTTTACCCTTTTGAATATTGTTAAATTGTTAATATATTATTTTCTATAACTTCCACTATTTTTTGCACTTTCTTATAAATAAAACTTGTTTTTCATTAAAAGTTATTCTGTTTTGTCCAGTTATGAAGGTTGATGGTGAGAAGTAGACAGAAGTTTAAAAATTATTTTTAAAATCCATGCTGAAGAATTATAGGTATTTTCTAATGAATTGCCACCTAAAATAATTTAACCCTTACTCCTTAAGGACCAAAACCCACCACCCCTTCCTCTATGCCACGGGTGTCAAACACAAGGCCCGCGGGCCGAACCCGGCCCGCCAGACCTCGTCATGTGGCCTGTGTAGCCACCGTTCTCGCTGCTGTTCTCGCCCGTCCAGTGCACCATCGCCTGGTTGTGCGCCGCGTCGCCTTTCAGCACGAAGGAGGTGGTGAGCAGAGAGGCCGCCTCTGGAGGTCCCCCGCCGGTCGCCCGCCTCGTCCCGCAGGCTGCCGCGTCTCTGGTGGCCGCTCCGGTCTGGCGGGCGCGCTGCCCAGGAGGCGCCCAGCGCGAGCAGCAGCAGCAAGCGGAGCGGAGCTGCCCGGCCGGACGCTCCTCCGCGGGCCCTTCAGCCGCTGCTGGCGCCATGCTCGGCCTCCGCTGTGCCTGCGCCGCCGGGCAGGGATGCGAGTCTGGCAGGCGAGGCGCGGAGGCGGAGTACGGGAGCGAGCAAGCCGAGATGGAGGCGGGAGCACGGCGCGGACGCATGCCGTGGGAAACAACGTGCCAGCAGGGCTTCCATGCCAGGCGAGGCGCAGCGCTGCCCTCTGCCGGCGAGCCCCACCGAGCCCTGGAGCCCGGCCGGCCGCCTTCCCCGACGGCTGCTGGCAGCAGGGCTGCAGCAGGCACGCCGGAGCAAGTGGATGGGAGCCCGGTGCCTGGGCAAGCGAATGTCCCCCTCAGCCTCGGCTTGCCACGGAGGGCAAGAGGAGGCGGCTGCCTCAGGCAGCAGGATCCACAGGGGCAGCTCGGCCCGTTGTGGAAATGTGCTTCCTCCACCACCGCCAGATTTGGGGCCATGCGGGCGCCTCACCCGCCCCGAGCCAAGGGAGCACAAAATAATGATAACGATGTCTATTTATTCTATTGGGGGGGCACCAAATTTTGTCCTCACTCAGGGTGGGTGCCATATTACCAAAGTCCGCCCCTGCCCCCCTCAATGGGATTTGAAATCCAGGGATTTGAAAGCCAATAAATTCCTAGGAGTGCCCCTGTCTGTACTGAGTAAGCCCCTCAGCCCCTAAAAGCAGACGATACCAACTTGCCAACATTGTGATAGTGATGTTGTGATACGGTAGCGATATATTGCAGTGTTGAAAAGCAGAGGGAGGAACAAGCAGCATTGGCCCCGTCAGAAACTGGGCTGCAACCGGCACATCTCTCCCCCCCCCCCCAGTGCCTGGCACAGGGAGGAGGCAGCAACAGGCGGAGAAGGAAGAGAAGGCGCAGACAAACCCCAGCCACAAGACACAGTCCAGTAAAGGTGCCCTCAGACTGGGCCTGCACAATGTTATGATACATCACCACAGGGGCAGACTTTAGTAATCTTTCATAACAGGGGTGTCAGCCTGAATAAAATATTGAGGGGGGGCAGGTAGGCCCCACCTCACATCACCATCATAATTTATTACTGGTCAAAGACCAGCTCGAACCTCACATAATTTATCACATGCCACACACACCCCATTTAAATGTCAAAGCCCATCTACTTCTGGGGTCTCAGCCTGCTCAAATATTTTAGGCCGATACAACCGGCCCTTTGAGGGTGACCAAACTGCTGATGCGGCCCCCAATGAATTTGAGTTTGACACCCCTGCTCTATGCACACACACAAAATTTGACTTTTTATCTCCTTACTCTCCAGAATTCATGGATACTTAATGTATTTGAAGTATTTAAATACTAAGAGCCTAAAGAAACAGAATTTCTTTTCGTCTGACACCTAAGTGACAATAAAAGGGTCTCCAGGCAATAAAGGGGTCTTTCTTTGGGAGGAAGTTCCAAAATTTAGGAGCCAGCAAAAGCTCTTTCTCCAGTTTATGTGCTTCAGCAGCCTTCCGAAGCCAAACGTTCTCCAAACACAAAAATGATAGCAGATTTGAATTCCTCATGCCCCCCAAAAGTACTTTTAAGACCCCTGCAAAAATTAAGTTTCACCCCAAGACCCGCCTTAATCCCACCCCCCACCTTGCATGCCACCAACCAATACGCTTTCTCTACTTTATCAGCCAAGTAATAGGAGTGAGGGGAGGAGAGAGAGGAACCCTTTTGCTCCGCGCATGCGCCTTTCAAACAATCCTCCCCGTTGCCGGAGCAACGTAGGGATGTACTTCCGGGTTCATATTATAAAAAAGAAAGAGCATCGCTGCGGTGACGTCACGTCGCGCCTCGCGAGCAGGATGGGAAATGTCGGCGGAAGAACTGCGCGCTAGGAAGCTGAGCCAATAGGGAAGCAGCACGAGCCGCAGGGCTCAAGTTGGTTTCCCAAACCCGCCCCCCCCCCATACAAACACTCTACCCGTCTCCCGCCCAACCCCACTCCCGCCGTTGGGGTAGTCTCGTGCGCGAGGTGAGTGGTTTGGCGCGGGCGCGCGCGCGCTCAGCGGCACCCCGGGAAAAAGGAAAAAGTGACCCCCCCGCTTCTGAGGGAAATTTCTCTCGTGGTCGCCTTACGCTTCCCCATGCCCGGAAGCTGAGAAAAGGTGAAAAGTGGCCCCTGCTTTTCGGGGAAATTTCTCTCGCGGTCGCCTTACGTTTCAGAGGCACCGTCACCCGCCCCACAGGACTGTCGTTCCCTTCCTCGAGGAACCCTCAGAAACCTTGCTCTGTGGTCGCGCGCAGGGTCTCCCTGACGATTTCCAGGGTTCCTCAGGGATAAATACCGCCAGCAGTTCCATAGGCACTCCATAGAGTAGGTGTGTGACCCATATGTTTTCAAAACTCTTCGCAGAAATAGGAGCTGGCTGGGTAATGCTTAATACTCCTGTAACGTAGACTCTTGAGAGTCCCATGGACTGCAAGAAGATCAAACCTCTCCATTCTGAAGGAAATCAGCCCTGAGTGCTCACTGGGAGGACAGATCCTGAAGCTGAGGCTCCAATACTTTGGCCACCTCATGAGAAGAGAAGACTCCCTGGAAAAGACCCTGATGTTGGGAAAGATAGAGGGCACAAGGAGAAGGGGACGACAGAGGACGAGATGGTTGGATGGTGTTCTTGAAGCTACCAGCATGAGTTTGATCAAACTGCGGGAGGCAGTGGAGGACAGAGGTGCCTGGCGTGCTCTGGTCCAGGGGGTCATGAAGAGTCGGACACGACTAAACGACTAAACAACAACAACAACAACGTAGGCGGTGCTATTGCTTCACATTGCAAGAGGTCTCAGGCTGAGAGAATAATTGTCTGCAAGGCCATGAGGGGAAAGCGGACTCACAACTCTTCAGCTGCCCATTTCCCTTTTGAACATAGAATAAAAACAGGATGTTGCCTTGGAATTAGCAGTCTTGGGAGGCTCCTAGTCTTGAAGTGCTCCTTCAGGGCTGAGCAAGACATAGTCAATACAAAGTTTTGTACTTATGAGCACACACTTGCCAGTTACCTAAAACTGTGGAACCCTCGTGACCAGGAAAGTTAGTGTATTATAGTGGCTAAATATGTGATACAGGAAATCCACAATTCACATACTGCCTCTGCTGAAAACCTACTAGATGGTCTTTGGCAAGATGCTTTCTTCAGCCTTACATCTGCTGTTTGAAGATAATGCTTATGAGCTTTACGGCATGGATTTAAGCCAAGAAGTAGTGAAATAGTGCTTTGAGCAGCCGCTTTGAGCTGAGTATTCACCTTCCTGTGGTTCGTGAGGAAAACATAAGAAGATTTGGCTTCCATTTTCAAGTAATTGTGATTACATGCTATATCTGACCCAAGAACTATTGTTTAGGAGACTGGTTTAGGAGACTGAGCGAGGATCATAAAGCTTGGTTCCTAAAACATGCTTAGCACAACCACAATTTATCTGTGTTCACATGTAACCATGATTAGTTGAAAATAGGAGCTAATGCTTTTGGAGGGAGGAGTGAGCACACAGGCTGGAAGTTCACCCAGACGCTCCCCTGTAGTGTTAAACTATAATTTAGTTTTCTTTATTTACAGTACTTCTATCCTGTTTTATAACTCATAGAAACTTTTAAAGTGGCATACAAAATATTCCAACAATAAAAATCAAATTCAAGTGTGGTATTAGGAACAGAAATAATGTGCCAATCCCATGGTACTATGATTATTCAGGGGGCATTTTCTGCCCTCATTCTTAGTCTTCCATGGTGTTGCCCTTCAGCCTCTGCCTACTACAGTTCCCACTGATGTCCTCTGAGGGAAATAGAGTGGGACTGACTAGCTAGATCTTGTTCAACCCATGGTGAAGACAACTCTTCCCATGTTAGTGGTTGACAATGTCTGAATGCAACTGTTATGTATGATGTAAAGCTCTGTATAAATACAACACATTCTCACTAGTATTTCACTTTTTTTGACAGAATTATGGATCCAAGCTTGCTAAGAGAACGAGAACTTTTCAAAAAGCGAGCGCTCTGTACTCCGGCTGTAGAAAAACGTCCAGCACCCTCTTCTGATTCCTCATCTTCTAAGAAGAAGAAGACAAAGGTAGAGCAGGGTGGATCTTCAAGCTCAAAACAGAATGCAGGTTCGTGGGTTCTGCTTTTGGAGTTTAAGCAGAAACTATTCTTATGTCCTATCCTTCCAGCACATTGAGCTTTATGTATACATAACGATCTGATTAACGTGTCACAATGAACCACAGTTGAAATAAATGTGAATGTGCATTGTGCTGGTATATGCTACTGAAATCTTGCATGTTTTATGCCTCACTACTGCCGCACTTAGGGGACGCAGGTGGCGCTGTGGGTAAAAGCCTCAGCGCCTAGGGCTTGCCGATCGAAAGGTCGGCGGTTCGAATCCCTGCGGCGGGGTGCGCTCCAGTCGTTCGGTCCCAGCGCCTGCCAACCTAGCAGTTCGAAAGCACCCCCGGGTGCAAGTAGATAAATAGGGACCGCTTACAAGCGGGAAGGTAAACGGCATTTCCGTGTGCGGCTCTGGTTCGCCAGAGCAGCGATGTCACGCTGGCCACGTGACCCGGAAGTGTCTTCGGACAGCGCTGGCCCCCGGCCTCTTGAGTGAGATGGGCGCACAACCCTAGAGTCTGGCAAGACTGGCCCGTACGGGCAGGGGTACCTTTACCTTTACTGCCGCACTGCCACACCCAGATTTGCGGCTGATTTCTCTCCAAGCAAACCACAAGTGACAAGCCAGGAATAAACTTTGGTCTCCATTGGTTTCTTAATCCATGGAGAAAAACAAACCATAAGCCTAGGTTTGGACAAGCCAGACTATGGTTTGTTTCCTGGCAGGAGTAGGGGAGGAGTGAAATGCCTGCAGTTTTAGTAGCATTCACAAGCTCACTGTTCTTTTACATTAAACCATAGTTTAATTGTGGCTTAATGTTTTAAGATGTTTTATCACTTGTTTTTTGCTGCTCTGGGCTTCTTTGGAAGAAAGAACAAGATATAAATTTAATTAATAAATAAATAGATAATGTGCAAACCAGGGCACCTTGTATGTTTTGTGGTGGGGGGTCGGGAACAATTTAGATCAGCTAATGACTTGGGGATGGAGAAGTTGGACTATAAACCTTTTCTCAAAAAATACTACTACTAATAATAATTGACATAACAGAAATGGAGCTGAGGGACTGTTTTTCTCGGTTTGTGGTGCTCCTTCAAGAGAGAAGTAATATTATCTGAACTTTCATGCAGCAGAGCTGTGTTGCTAAAGTGATTCTAGCTCTCATGATAGTATTTTGTTAGTGTTTATAGTTTTTTTAATACAGTTTCCAGTTACATGAGTGAGGCTACTGTGTATTTCTACTCTTAAAAGAAAAAATTAAATCATCAGTTAAGATTCCAGTATCCCATTTCTGGGCCTTTATGTTATATCATAGCCTAGAAATGTGAGAGATGGAATTAACCCTGGCTTATATTGAGATTTCTGTTTGAGTGGCAGGTTTTTTTGCAGCTGGTGATAGGAGCCCATGCAGGCAAGTTAGGAGCAGTAAGGTAAGGAGACTTGCTGGGCACTAGCAGCTGGACAAAGGAATAGAGTAACACTATGCTCTAATAAAGCAAGCCTCATCATTCGGCCAGCTCCTGTTGCATGATTGCCATTCTTTCTTTCCTCCAGACTTCCTTCCTCAAGTCAATGATCATACACTTTCAGGGCCAATACTAAGAATGCAAAGTTGGTGCTGCTGTTGATGTAGAGTCCTATCAGCCAGCTAAGCAGTTGTAACTTGCAGTGTTGAGTATTGCTTAGAATTCACCGAGACTTGCTTGTGGTTAGAAAAAGACTGCTGTACCACTCACCCCATGGCAGAATCAGTTCAGTCGTTTCCTCCCCTCACCTCATTAAACCAGATTGCAGAACTAAATGTTACATGAGCCTGCTGCCAAGAATTGCTTGTCCTGTCATCACCATGCTGTGTTCCCGTGCTCTGCATAATTTGATGGCAGCAATGAGACCTCATAGTGTAATGATATCATGGCATCAAGTTGTACTGTGTGTTGTACAGATTTTGGTGGAAGTGGGAACCCAACATAGGGCTACTTAGATTTGGTGCCAGCCTTGCTTTTCTTGTAAGGCTTAAATCCTCTCAAAGTCAAGAGCAGGAAACAATGCTGTTTTCATATTAACAGAGTTCCTTCCTTGCCTGACTGTTCCAAATATAAAAGAAAACACAGCACATACTGTTGGGTTTTTCATGTTTTTTAACCAAGTTGTCAGCCCTACTGTGTAGATGCAGGGTTGACAAATATGCAATACGGTCAGTAGTCGCGCTGGTATGCTTTCAAACTCATGTATTGGCATAAGGCTAGCTTTCATGGCATAATGCTTTCATCAGATGCATGGAATGTTACCCTGGATTGCCAGAATATTTTATATATATTGTGGTGTCTAACGAAAAACATGTTAGCAGTAAGGTCAGAGGAGATGGAATACAAAAAATGCCAACAGCAGTAATTAACTGCAGTAATGTTGATAAATGTCATTGAGTTGGTAAGTTGCAGATCGTAATTAATTTACTAATGTAAGAACGACTTGTTGAATGGTCTCTACAATTATTTTACATACAGCTAAAAAAATTTACTGTCAGTACTTCATGCATTTCATTTTCTTTTGACCTCCCTGCTAACATAATTTTCTCTCTCTGCACCAGGGACAGCTAACCAGCGGTTCTCCAGTTGCTGTTGTGCTCTCAACTCCCATCAGCCCCAGCCAACAAGGCCAATGGTCAGGGATGACAGGAGTTGTAGGACAGCACCATCTGGACTCCCAAATGTTAGCCACTCCTATACTCATTCTCTGATGGAATGCTTATACCATAATGAATATGTGAATAACTTTAAATATTTGAAATGTTCTACATAAATGATTAAAAAAATGTTGTTTGCTCATCTAATACCTTCAGATGTGAAGAATTCTAAAATGGTTCTGTGTTGCTATACTTCTTTGGGTTTGATAAGCTTACAGACTATGACAAATACTTTAAAAATGGAATCAGTCTTAGTGCTATTTTTTACTCTGCTGTTTTTATACACTTTACTTTGTCTTTTTATATGTTATTACTTGTTGCTTGCCTTGGGAAAGAAATATTGAATGACAATAATATTTATTTTTAAAATAAATAAATTAAGCAGTAGACATAATTGGTCAGATGAACAAAATTTTACTCCAATCTAGTCAACAGGTTTTCATTGTAAAACCAACAAAGAAACCACTTTTACATAAAATCCATTTTCACGTAACACTGTGATTGATCATCCCAGTATTAAGCATTTTGTGAACTCTTCAAGTTTCTATCCACCAGTGAACAAAAAATGGTGCTAATGATATTTAAGGCTAAGCAGAATCTGACTTGCTTGGTCAAAAGTTGCAAGCAGCTTTATTATAATATTGAACATAGATTTTGCTGTAGGTGCTAGCAAAACAGTCCATTGCTACACCACTTCTGTTTCACGTTTCCTGAAGCTGTCCATCATAGATCTAACAGGGTTTGGTTCATTCTCCAAGTCTTTCATAGTTTTGTTTTTCACACAGCAGCAGCAGTCAAGCAGCTCATATAAGAAAGCTAGCACCACCAAACATATTACAGTAAATATAAATATGACCAAAATGACAAAGCAGGCAGTGTTCCAGTTGTCATGGAAAGGATAAATCTTCTGCACTTGAAAACCAAGATATTGGTAGAGGGATGTAGTTTCATTCCAACGGCTATTGTTGAATGTTGCCATGTTGAGAGAGTCTTCCAACTTCCGTCTCTGCACCAGCTCTGTGTGTTGAAATATACAAACAGGAAAGTTGGTGATTTTCCTTTGTTGTTAAATTTTTATGCTTTTTCCTGTCACCAACAAAATAGAACTGTTTCTTCCTATGTAAATAGTTTGAGCTAGGTTGTGTTGTTTAATTGGCTAATTGTTTGTTCATGTTTCTTGCTATAGTTTTATATAACGGTGTTGCCTGCAGGTACATTAATTAAGTTTTATTTCAAATAAAGCAAAGTTTTGGATCATAGTGCTTACTTTATGTTTCTTACTGTATTGCAAGACTGCATCAGTCATGCGTAGGACTAGACATTTGACTGGACAGATACTGTCAAATAATGGTCATGTATTTTGAAATCAACTTTATTAGAACAAAAAACAGGTTTGACATTTTGCAAATTGTAAAAACAAGTTAACCTCTCCCCCCCCAACCCAATTAACTTACAAAATGGTAATTGCTATGATTTTTAATGTTGGGTAAAGTTTGTATAAATGTGAACAATTTACTGATCAGTTCTCTCAGTTTCATCCTGAAACATGGTCAGCCTACAGTTGTTGTTGTTGTTGTTGTTTTTAAAAAAGTAAAGTAAAACAGAAAGATAAGCCAAGTAACAGCAACTATTGAAAAACAAAAAAATAGTTTTTAAAAGCACTTGTGCAGGCCATAAATTCTTTGGTTCCTTCAGTAAACAAGATGAAGTCCTAGGCAGTCCTAGGACCTTTGCTACTATTGTAGTTGCCTGTGGATAAGCAGCAGTAGAAGCTTTCTCTGTGACTGCTATAGGGCTAGGGAGCAAGCAGACTTCACTCTTGTTCTTGCTAATGAATGACACCATGATGAAATAAATTGGTAAATTGCCAGCTGTACAATGGCTAGTTTATATATAATGCTAAACCGTGGTTCATTTAGCCAAAGTGTGGTTTGTTTGAATGTGCAAACCTAGATCAGCAGACTGACTATGGTTTGTTTTCTCACAACAAAGTGTGATGTAAAATCACGGTTTATTGTTGGCTAACAAGCTGGCTTACTAACTTTGCTTGGACATGTCTGCATTCTTGCTTAGCCATAGTTTGTATGACCACCCCCTCACTAAGCCATGGGTTGGCAAACTAAGGCCCGGGGGCCAGTTCCGGCCCAATCGCCTTCTAAATCCAGCCCGCAGACGGTCTGGGAATCAGCGTGTTTTTACATGAATAGAATGTGTCCTTTTATTTAAAATGCACCTCTGGGTTATTTGTGGGGCCTGCCTGGCATTTTTACATGAGTAGAATGTGTGCTTTTATTTAAAATGCTTCTCTGGGTTATTTGTGGGGCATAGGAATACATTATTTTTTTCAAAATACAGTCTGCCCCCCCCCCAGGTCTGATGGACAGTGGACCGGCCCCCTGCTGAAAAAGTTTGCTGACCCCTGTAAGCTATAGAGGCATGAGACAAAAACAGTTGGAAAACAAACCAATCATTGGAGAAACAAGCCATGTTTGCCCATCTGTGAGACAGTTTGTGGTTTGTTGGACATACAGTGGCTTAAACAAATCATGAGTTAGCATTACATGCTAACACAGCCAATGACAATCTTGACTTCATGGAATATTTGGCCATATTTGACTGCTTGGCTGACTGGCATGCCAAACTTAGTCATTTTGTTTGAATTAAGTTCTAGTGTTTAGAATATAATTCTTTGGTCATAATTCACATCACAGTGTATTTCTGTGCAGAAGTAAGTCCCACTAAGTTCAATGGGGCTTCATCCCAAGTAAATTAGCATAGGTTTGCAGCTTTAGAGAACTTTTTAAAGGTCACCAAGATTTGTATGGTCAATGAGAGACTTCTGGGTTTAATTACAGTGCACTGCACAGAGGAAAAGGAAGGAGCAGCATGTGCAGGCAAAAGGCTAGCACATATTTCAGCCAAATAAGCTAAGATCTGATCATTTGAACAAGGCCCATATGTCTTCTGGGTCATAGTAATCCAAGTAGTACAGATTAATGTTGGTCACTTCATATAATTCTCTGAAATGGCAGCTTTTGGTACAAATAACAGCCAGACATCAAAATCAGAAGGATATATTGCTGTTTAAAGGGCTCTGAGCATCAGTGAAGACCTTGCTTTTGTGAATGTATAACATTTATTGGAAGTTTAACAAAAATTGTAACTGCCATGACAGTCATACTCTCAAGGTCAAAACAAATGCTAGAATCCTTTTCTAGCCCATGTTTTTACCTAAAGAGTAAAATGTAGGCTAGTGCTATTAATCACAGTTTTATTTTTAAATGAGTTTGATTAACACAATAAGGACCAAATAACTTTGCATTGTGTGCTATTTGTTTGGTACTCTCACATTTATAATGGTGCCTCTCTCTTTATTTGCTTAGATTGTTGAACTCTTTATGGTCTAATTGTAGGAGCTAATGAGATAAGAGTTAAACCAGTGGCTCTCAATGTGAAGTACAACTTTTAAAAAATGAGATCTTAGTTTTTTCTTGAGATCTCTAGAGAAAGATAGTAATTGGCACAGGGAAAGTCTCCATCTCTGGGCCTTGGAAGACAGAATTCTGGATTGACTTGGTTGAGGAGAGGCTTCCCCAGTCAAATCGAGAGAGAGAGAGAGAGAAATCCTGTCTGCTTGTGGAAAGCAAGCTCCCATTGGACTCCTCACCTGCAAGCATGCACCACCCAACCCAGTGAGAGAGCTCAAAATGGGAGTGGGGAATTGGATGGAGCTGGCAAACCCCCACTCACACCCCTTTGGCTGTGAGACATCCTCCACACACAACCCACAGCTACTATCGCCAAAAGAGAAGACCTACTAGAGGCCATTGGGGTCGCCATCTCAATATTAGGACTACTCCCAAAACTGTTCTAGCTCTGCTTTATTATCTGTGCACCCAACAGGCAGGGAATGCCATGGATCCCAAGCCTCTAGGCTCCTTCTGCTCAACATTGATCAGAAAAGTAATATTGAAATGTATTGGCCAACATGGTCTCTTCAGCTGCATGACAGCCCCACTCCCCACTCACATGAAGCCTCAGTAGTAAATGCAAGAGAGCTTTGGACTACAGCTTTGAGCTACACACCCAAAGCTTGAGGAGCTTGATCATCTTGTTGGGGGGGGACCTAATGTTCTCCATTCCCCATCCCTGTTGTAGAATGGGAGAGCACCGATACTGCCTTTGTGTCTTCGATGTAAGTAGTTCTAGACTACAGTTCACCCACCAGTCTAGTCATCCATCTGCTGGATTTTTCTGCCTTGCAGGGTGGGATTTGGGAAAATTGCCCTATCAGAAAAATCAACATAGAGAAAAGAGCCTGCTTGTTAGTGCATGATGGAAGAACAGTCTTGGAAGTAAGAGCCACAGCTAGGCTCTTCTGTTTTAGAGGTAGCTAGACCTCACATGGCATCATTGAGCAGCAGGCAGTGTTACAAACTTGGATAGAAAAGCTAGGAGCCAAAAGGCTTCTGGGACATGGGTTGTGGGCTCCAACACAGAACGTCTAGCTGTCACTGAGGGGGTGGGGTGGCAACACTTTTTATTTATTATTTTGATAAGCCTGAACTAATACGCAATTCACACAAGTGACACATTGTTAAGATCACATTTTTAGCATAAACTGTTAATACATGCTTAGATTGGTGTTTAGAAGAAAAATATTGGTACCATACTTCAGTTTTCAAAATATTCTACTCTTTATTGTTAAACTCCTTAACTTATTGTCTATCCTTATCAAATACTTTGAGGTTTCAAAGCACATACATTTCAGTGATCCTTGAGTGTCAGCCAGGCACGAAAAATGGCACCCAGACTTTTTGAGGTGCTCACAAATAGAGAATCTTTAGGCACAAAATGTGCCTGGTACCCTGCTAATTTCGAACCCTGACAGCTGGTAAAACTTGTCACAGAAAGATGGCTGGACTTGGCTATGGAGAGCTTCTGTCATTTCTTCCAAAGGCAGTTTTAGTGGAGACAAAAAGACAAAGCCCTTTTGGTAACACACTACATAGACATAGGCAAGAGTCTTAACTAGTGAGAACAGCTTTCCTTTCCAGCTCTCCACTGGTATATAGACTGCCCAGCTGTGTGTTGAAAATATGAACATGAAAAGCTAAGAGTGTTGGGATTTATTGAATTTCCTGGAAAGAACTGCCATGAGCTTAATTTGATCAGTTTAATTTTGAAGCAGGACCTACAATGTGCTCCAAATTATCAAGAGCAGGGGAGAAGAGGAAGCAAAACACCCACAATAAAAAGAGCATTTGGATTCCTATTGTACTTTGATCCTGCCAAATAACGCAAGATACAGGAAAGAAAACAAAACACCTAATTGCCCATGGTGCCTCTAGCAGGTGCTTGTGCCCAATGGTGGTAGTGCAGTGATAAGAGATTGGGCCATGTTTTGAAGGTTCCTGTTTAGCCACAACTGACACATAGCTACATAGGATCCAACATTTTACTGCTGTAAATAGAGCCAACAGAGCTTGGGAAGTATATAAAATTATGAGCAAAGTGCATGGCCTAAATTATTAGAAAAGCCTGATGAGTCCATAGGTCATAAAGGTATTGTTGCCTACTGATTGCTTTTCTATGAAAGGAATCCTATATATCTGTTTGGCCTAAATATCAACAACCTGACGTATTTTTGGGGTGTGTGATTAATGTATGAGGCTGTGTTTCATTTTAGTTGAAAAAGCAGAGTACAGTGGTTTAAAAAACTGATTGTAATCTGATTAATGATTGCTACTGGTGGTATTATGTTGTTATAAGTTTGTACAAATATTTAAAAACAACACATTTCAATAATATTTAGGGGAAGGGTGAAATATAAATGTAACTATTTAAGAGAGCTTCAGACATGGCTATCAAGGGAGTGACTGCCTTTTATTTTTAAATAGTACTTGTGCCAGGAGGATTAGCCCTGATAGAATGTGGTATAAAGACATGATGGTGCTTAGTAAATCAGTAAATGTATTACTGTCCAATACTGATTGTTTTAAGAATGGGCATTTGTATTTACATGCTGACAATTATGCTTTGGAAGGGTACTTTCTTTTACTACCTTGAGATTAAAATTTTGAAACAAAATGTTTGGTTTTACAGTAAGGTAAATATATATATGTATATATATGTATGTATGCACTTCATTGTGTGCCCACACAGTCAAATGACAGTTAAATATTTCATGATTATTTGTATGTACTTTCTGCTTGACTTATTTTTACTTAGCCATATGGAAAGCAGTAAAAGCACATGACTTGCAAAGTAGGTTCTCTAGGTCATGTTAACGAAGTTCCGTATGGAAACATACGAGAACATGTTTTTAAGGACGATCTTCTCTGCAGTCTTATACCCACTTATCTGAGAGTAAGACCCATTGAACTCAGTGGGGCTTACATCTGAATAGACATGCATGGAATTGTAATGTTAAATGAACCAGTACAACATAAAACTTAACAGCTCATGTTTACTCTGAAGCCCCTCTGGTTTCAGTGGGGCTTACTCCCAAATTAGAGGATATAGGATTTCAGCCCAAAACAATAATCACTTCACACTTGAATTGGCAGAATCCCACTGAATATGTCAGTGATCCATCTCGGAAGAGGTACAATAGCTAAGTGCTAAGGGTTAAGGCTAGTCTAAGATTCCAGCTTAGTGGGTTTGGTTAATAGCATTTTTTGTGTGCAGTTTAGCGATAGTTTAAATTTGAGGACAAAAGAATCTTACTAGCACAGCCTTATTTCATATTTATTTAACAGTAGCTTTTACCAGGCAAAATTAGATTAATTAGTAGGTCACACGTCGCCTCAAAGGGATTTTGATCACAGAATATTACTGGGTGTGTTGGGCTCTCTCTGTAAGATGGATGGTCATCAATTCTTCATGAATGCACAGATGGTAAGATTCTCTATTAGCACAAGAGAAGCGTCTCTGCATTTAAGCAGCACATAATCCAGCTTTAGATGCAAGAGAAAGTAAACAGTTTGTATTTTTTAAAAAAAAATGTAGATAGGGGTCTTGCATGCTTTGATTTATTTTAAAAATCTGTTTTGCCTTCATATAATAATTGTACAACAATTTAAAAAAGGTATAAACCTACCTCTTTTTAGAAAGGATGCTGGAACAGTGCTGATCTGCTGTTTAATACAGCCTCGGGTACAGCTAAAATGGAGCTCTGCTGCTATTGGCTGAAGCAGAATGCAGCTGACAACTTCCTTTATGCTCATTTGCATCAGACCCCTACTCGAGGAGGAAATCATTCATAAATCTGAAATGTAGAGGGTATCTGTCTAGATCTTCTTCCCCTGCCTTGCCATTCCCCCAGAAGCTCCTTTAACCATTAAATATATTTATAAATAATGTGGCCTTTTGTGCTTTTGCTTTGATCCGAGCAAGGCACTTATTGTGTTAATGCCTTCAGGTTTCTTTGCTCTTTTAATGACATACCAAGCTGGTGCGAACCATCCATAACTAGTCAGAATCTTAATAGAAGAGAATTACTGCCTGATCTAAATTTTCCTATATTATTATGTACACTCACACAGACACACATTTTGTCTTTTCTGCTTTGTCAACCATTTATGGTAAAAGGCATTGAAATATTTGAAACTACAGCAGTAGTTTGTGAATTGTATCCGTAATATTTACCATTTTTCTTTTGTTGCTTTGTGACCCATTTCTATAGCTGAAATAGACAGGGAAGACCAGGTGATAGTTATGAGAATTACAATGTGTTTTGAATTCTTCAAAATGTGTCCAAATTTGTTATTCTTTCTTTAAAATATTGTAGGCTGTTTTTCTAGCATCTTAAGGCAGCTAGCAAAATTCCAGAGATGATTATTAACAACAAAAAAGAAATAAGCCAAAAACAGAATAACCTCTGGAAAATTAGAAATTTAGGTTTTTGTTTTCCACAAAATATATCTGAAAATAATGCCAGTGTTCTGTTTCAATGGATTCGTATTACCATTTAGGAAAGAAAACTGAATTTGTTATCACTTTGACTACTTGTATAAAAGTGATTAAAAAACCATCATGCTAAGTAGTTTTGGGTGTACATTTTCCTTTACTTTTTCAGTAGGGGTACACCAAGGAAGAGAAACTATCAATTCCAGTTAAAACAATATTTCATTTTAATATAACTGACTATGAATTGAAAACAGAGACATTGTTAACTATGAAAATCCTTTAATAAATCCATTTATTAAATTTTAAAAAAGAGCAAAGCTAGGGCAATCTGAAATAAAGCAAAACAACAACAACAGCTTAATGGCTTGGGAATGGGGTTACTAAATTTGCTTTCAACTATACAAATACATTCAAGAACTCTGTCCCATCAGAAGTATGGTGAGGAGGCATGAGAAAATATAATCTTCTTGGCTGTGGGAAGGGATTACGGAACCGTCTTCTTATGGAGGTATTCCTGAGCCAATCACTGGTTGCCTTTCCATAAGAACAGAAGACTGTTTCACTGTAGCATTCTTTTAATTAACTACTGCCTTTGTTATAGTCTGTTCACATTATTTTAATAATTTACTGATGGTTTTGCTTGTAGTTTTGTTTTTATTGTATTTTACTATTATGAGATTCCTTGGGTACAGTGTGTAGAGAAAATCAGCCTGTGAGTTGTTATACTGCATAATAACTGAGATAAATCTCAAATTTTCATTCATTGCCAGGAGTCTGATTTTTACCCTAAGTCAGTCTAAAATACATTTATCCAGTTCACTCAACCACTTTGTTTGATACAGTAATTGCAGAGACTTTCCACTGGGTCAGATGTGGTAAAATTATTTTTAGTTAATGGTCTTTTCTGGCACATGAATCCAGATAAGATTGCCACATGTTTGAAATTTACCGGACACAGCTGGGATTTTGCCATCTGTAACAGCGCTCGGGCAGAAATCTCTTGAGTGTCCAGGAAAATCTGGACATATGCCAACCTATGTCGGAAGTGTTGGGGTTTTTTTTGCAAATTTCCTTTAAAATAATTCCAAAACTAAATTTTTGTTTTGTTTTATTTTTGTGTCCGGATTTTCACTTTTTGAAATATGGCAACTCCAGTTCAACAAATGGTTTTGCTGTTGGAAACCCAGGGCCAATGGACTTGTGGTACTAGAATGAATGTTACTGGGAAGGATTTGAGAGAGCTGGCAACTTTTCAGAGCCTAAAGAATTCAGTGGCCTTTTCTTGCATGTGGGATCTAAAATATATGCTTATTTGGCTTGGTTAGTGCTAGAGAAATTGGGAGGCAGTTTAATTTCTATTTACAGTCTGTAAGACATGGGACAATTAGGGAGATTTTATTTATTACTGTATGTCATCTCATATCCTGCTATTTCTGGGTCTGGTGGACCCTCAGCTGCCTTATAGACAGATGGTTGTACCTAATAAAGTTGTTTAGTTAGTGTAAGGAATTCTGCTTGCGCAACAGGACTTCTTCTTTCGTCCTCCTGTCTCTCCCACCATCTGATCCCAGGGAGTTGGGGAAATGAATTTCCCCTCCAAAAAGATGCAATAAACAATATATGAATCCAATCACATAAGGTAAAAAAGTAGCAGAATAATACATTAAAAAGCAGTATCAGAATAAAAGCATCAGTATTCAAAAGCTATCCAGAATAGGTTTTCATTGCTTGTGGAAGCTATACATTGGAAGACAATTCCTTAAGTGTGCTGTTGTGCTTGAAAAGGCCTGGTTTCTCATGCTCCCCTGCTTCATTTCTGAAAGCATGAGGACTCAGAAGAGGAATTGCCAATGCTAATGAACACAATCGGATAATACAGTTTCAGTTCTTGTGCTTTTAACTGTTTTTAATTATCTTTCATGTGCTTCACCTAGAGATGGTTGTTTAGAAGGCAATCAAAAAAATATGGTAATACAGTGGTACCTCGGGTTACATTCGCTTCAGCTTAGAGACTCCGCTAACCCAGAAATAGAACCTCGGGTTAAGAACTTTGCTTCAAGATAAGAACAGAAATCGTGCGGCAGCAGCAGGAGGCCCCATTAGCTAAAGTGGTGCTTCAGGTTAAGAACAGTTTCAAGTTAAGAACGGACCTCCAGAACGAATTAAGTACTTAATCCGAGGTAAAAGGTACCCCTGCCCGTACGGGCCAGTCGTGTCCGACTCTAGGGTCGCACGCTCATCTCGCTCAAGAGGCCGGGAGCCGGTGCCGTCCGAAGACACTTCTGGGTCACGTGGCCAGCGTGACGAAGCTGCAACTGGCGAGCCAGAACTAGTGCCGCACACAGAAACGCCGCTTACCTTCCCGCTATAAAGCGGTACCTATTTATCTACTTGCACTTAGGGTGCTTTCGAACTGCTAGGTGGGCAGAAGCTGGGACCGAACGACGGGAGCTCACCCCACCGCGGGGATTTGAACCGCCGACCTTCCGATCAGCAAGTCCTAGGCACTGAGGTTTTACCCACAGCGCCACCCGCGTCCCATTTAATCCGAGGTACAACTGTAATAATTTACTAGTTGGTTGAAGCATTTATTGTCTCCAGTCCCCTTCACATGCAGTCACCATGCCACTGAAGTGTCTGATAAATAACCATTTGGCCCTACCTGTGTTACTGCTTTACTTTACGTGCTTTTTATCATTGTGAGATCACTCCATGGGAATATGTCTTCTGCAGAGCTTCATGTGCAGGGAACCTCATTCATGCTGTGTGGAAGGCTTGAGGCTCATTGCTGGTAATCTGTAAATATCGTTAACACCAAGGCTGCCAAGTTTTGCAAAACTCCCAGTGTAACACAATTTGTAAAGAGATACTCCGCTTTAAAAATGTCACAAACAGTTTACTGATAAAGATTACTCCTATGATAATGAACTGTGCTTTGAAAATCTTTGTTTCCCCAAACATGTAATAAGTGCTGTTTCTGAAAATACTGTAATGCATATGAGAACTGCTATGTCTTGCTCGTAGCTTTTTCTTTGTGGTTATGGTAACAGAAGGGTATATTTAGCCTAAATGAGAACATGTTTTTCCTTTGCAGATCACAGCAATGGATCTTTTAACTTGAAAGCCCTTTCTGGTGGATCTGGCTACAAGTTTGGAGTCCTTGCAAAAATAGTGAATTATATGAAGGTATAATCATTTGTTTCCAGATATTTAGAACAATAAAGTGTGCACCTTCTAGTATAATTTCCTTAATCTCAGCAGCAATATTAAATGTATGTGACAAGGAAAATGGCTAGATGCAAAAAAATGGCATATATCTTTCAGGCATAACTCTGCTGCTTTTGGGGAGGATACTATTCTGCCTGCCAACTGAGGTCTATCATTTCCTGCTTAATCCTTAAGAGTGGGAAATGGGAGTAGGGTATCAGCTAAGCTCTGCCTTGAAGGCTTCTGATTTAAGCACAAATATGACCATACCTAGCAGCACACAACAACCACAAGCTGATTGATTTCCTCTGACAGTTGGTATCCTGGAAACCTTGTTTCCTGTGCGGAAATGACTATAGAAATTAAGAGGTGCAATTTTGTTTATAGGCCTCTCACAGACTATTTAAATCACGGGTTAAAAGTGCTAGTTTTAATAGGGAATAAGTAGGCATAAGGGAAATGTGAGACACTGAAGTAAGGATTTAGTCTTTTCTTCATTTGCATAGCAGTACACGACATATCTGTGACTAACCAAGAAGTAACTATATTTTTATGTAACCACAGACATTAAAATATAAACTCTTGTGATTTCATTGTTTGCAGCAATGAGCTAAAAAGTATAAAAAGTATTATTGTGGATAACACCTGGCTTGGAATAATAATTTTGTACAAGTTAATTTTCACTGTAGTTACAGTAAGGACATTATTCATCTGAATTAATATATATACCTTAGTTCATACAATAAAAAAATGGGTGAGCGGCTGTAGTCCAATGGTTTATTAGACCTGCTGGTCCAGTTGTAATTTTGTGGACAGAGTAAGATTACATTTATTGCATTTGGATCTGCTGGTGGAAGTGAATAGAGCTATGTCAAACTCTGCAGTTCTGTTCTCATTTGGTAGAAGGTCTAACTACATTGTGCAGTATGATATATTACAACTTACATTGATTGGAGCTTCTTTCCCCAATGTGCATTTTGATAAGAGTTAACCAAACTCAGTTTTGACAACCCTGCCCATGTTGCAAAGCAGGAGAGCTACTTGGTACAGGCTGGTTGGGGTAAGAGCCAAGCTGTAGATCAATGTGCCCTTGATCTTGAGATTTCACCCACCTGTTACCTAGATGCTGGTTTCCTTTCCTATGAGCATAGGTACCATTTCAAATTTTAGAAGGGCTATCAATAAAGATCCAAAACCTAGCAGCTGAATTCCTGTAATAGCAATGCAGTGTTGCTGAAACGCTGTTGTAACACATTTGTGATACAACACTGGCCTATTTGTTGGTACACAGCATTCTGAGCATTTATATGTCGATATTTTAAAAAATTAATGGATTTGATTGTAACACATGCAGGATAAGAATAAATAAAGAGAGGTAAATTACTGGAGCTGAATCTGTTAATAGTGTCTCAGTTCTTTAACTAAAAGAAATTGCATTTCGTTGCTACCTAACTTCAGCACATAGTTTATGTACTCTTAATGTTTTACTTAAAAAAATTAATAGCAACTCAAAGTAGTTATGATTTCTTTCCCTAGACGCGGCACCAGCGTGGTGATACACACCCATTAACTTTGGAAGAAATATTGGATGAAACACAGCACCTAGATATTGGACTGAAGCAGAAACAATGGTTAATGAGTGAGGTAACGAAAGCAACTATTCAGACTTCTGAGATAAGGCCAGTTCAAATAAGCATTTTTATCAAATGTTAACTCATATTGTTCAGCTGTCATACAGAGCTTTAATGAGCTATCAAAAGAGACAAACTTAGCAAGTTGTTAAATTACTATTTGGTAAATACTGGTTCAAGTTATTGTGAATATATTTTCTGTAATGTTTAATATTACATTTCCCCTAAAAACCTGATATCTAAATGCTATCTAATGTGAATGCATCACGTTAAAAAAGGTGTGGCACTCTTCAAAGCATATACATTCGTTAACATAAATTTCCAGTTCATATTGTGTGTATGCTAATTGTGGAATAGTTTTAATGTTGAGTGCTTTATAGTAATAAAAGCTTAAAAGATCTGCATTTATTTAAATGTGGATTCTCAAATGTTACAATTGCAGGCATATTTTACTTTCACATACTCTAATAATATTTCCCTTTGGCTGTACAAGATGCCATCACTTTTAAACAGTAATTAAATGTTTAGCAAAGTCTAAACATAATCTGTTCTTGGGGAAAAGAGCACCCTGAAGCCCCCAGTGTTCATAGAATCCATGACTAGACATGTGCTAGCAAAATAAAACTGCAGCTTGTTGCCATATAACACACCTCCACCCACCTATTCTGAAACACCTGCCTTGCCCTATTCGTTCCAACAGAGTTTGCAAGCTGTTCAGCTTCATGCTCTTCTTCCAGCAGGGACATTCTGAGTGAACCAGGGTCTGCAGGTCACCATCAGTACTATTCAGTAGCAACTTGACTTGGCCAGAGTGGGCCTTGCTTTGGGCAGGGAAAATAGCTGGTGCTTGGAGGGGAGCTCCCACAGTCGGGCAAAAGAGGTCAATGTCTCCTGGGACAATCGCCAAGCACCTTCATCCCCAGGCTTATGAGCACTTCAGCCATCCCTACCCGTGAGTGAGTTACCAAGATACAGTTTTCTGAGAGACTCAACCATTTCAGCCTGACATATGAAACGTGTGTGTGTGTCCCGCCCCCCCCAAGCTGTTCTGGGGGTTCTCCCAACCCCCCCAGAGCCAGTTTCATTGGGGTAGTGGTGAGAGTGTTTTCCTAGTATATTTTAGAGTTTACAAGCAGACACAGTCCTACCCACCTCAAATTCATATTGCACAACACCCATGCTGAGAAGCAGAGATACTGCAGAATAACTTTCCTTCAAGAAGTCCTGGAAAGAGGCAAGGCCAGAGTGATGGCTCATTCAGAGACACACCAGGCAGCCTCCTGGACAGGCACATAATTCTGCTTGATCTCTGCACCGACAGTGACTGAATATTCCAGTTGCTCGTGATGCCAAGACATCATGCAATTTACATAATCATTGGGTGGAAAGAGGCTGATCAGGTGAGTAATATAGGCATGCAACATGAAGTTCCTACTTTGGGCCTTTAATTTATTGTGGCTCTTCAATATGCAGTTTTATTGTGGTAGGCAGTATTTCCTGGTACATAATTTAGGAATTACTGTTTTAACAAAATGTATACAAAGCAAATACATGGCATCTTCTGTAAAAACTGAAAACATGTATTTATGTTACAGGCCCTTGTCAACAATCCCAAAATAGATGTTATAGATGGAAAATATGCTTTCAAACCTAAGTACAATTTGAAAGATAAAAAGGCCCTGCTTCGGCTCTTGGATAAACATGACCAGCGGGGGCTAGGAGGAATACTTCTAGAAGATATTGAAGAAGGACTGCCTAATGCACAGAAAGCCATAAAGGTAAGCAACACTCCCTAGTTTCATGTTAGGAATTTGTTTTTCTTATTCTGCAAAAGCAAACTTGTTAATTGCTTTTACTTTTCAATAATACGCTGCAGTTCAGAACAACTTGTGTGCACTATCTGGGCAAGGATCTATTTTTTTTCTGAGAGATGTTCAGAAGCTGCCTCGACAATCCCTCCCCTCCCCCAAGTTCTTTCAGCTCCTCTTGAGTTCTTACAAACGCTGCTTAAAGGAGAAGATGGAAGAAAGTAGTGTACACAGCACCATTTTTTCTTTTTAAACGAACTGGTGTAAAACATCCACCCTTCTTTTTGAACTGCAGAGTTCAAAGAACAGTTTGGCAATTCATTGTGGACAGCTTCTGGTAGAATTTAAAATAAAAATAAAAATCAGAGGTCAACCCTCTGAATCATAGCCATTGTCTTACTCATGCTACAAATCAGTATAAAAGGGCCTTTGCAGTATTGATGGGGTGGGGGGAGTTCAATGAGACTTACTCCCAGGTAAGTCTGTATAGGATTCCACCCTAAATATACCAGTTTTACAAATGAGGAACTGATGCTGACAGAGAGTGAGTTCCTTAGGGTCCTCATCAGTTCAATTTGTGGTTGAGAATGCTTTTGAATTCTGGACTTCCTTTTTAAAAACCATGTTAGTGCTTTTTAAGTCAAAAGCTTAATACACACTCTTTTATTCACAAAACTACATTAAGTAACTGAATCATGGCAAAAGATTTTGGTATTTGTTTAGATCACTGATTTTAGACCACCTGCCATCTTAGACTCCGAACATCTTACGACACAACACCTAGAGGACCACCTAATAAATCACTTTTTCTGAAAATTCCATTAACATGAACACATTTAATTATTAATAAATTTGTATACCACCCTTTCTCCGAAGATCACAGGGTGTTTTGCAGCATAAAAATACAACATGAGAACACAAAATACATAAAAAACAAACAAACCAATAACTGTCTCCCCCAACACATTTAAAAGGCCATAGATCCGCCAGAGGCCTGTTCATTGAGAAATATTTTCGCCTGGCTCCTGAAGATACGCAATGAAGGTGCCAAATGAGCCTTCTTGGGGAGAGCATTCCACAAATGGGGAGCCACTGTAGAAAAGACCCGTTCTTGTGTTTCCACCCTCTGGACCTCTCATGGAGGGAGCATACTTTCAAACAGCTCTTACCCTAATGACAGGTGTTTTGACAGCTGCCTGCAGTTATGTGTGATCATGTGATCATCGCGGCTAGATTTTTACCTAGCAGTAACATTCTGAGTGAAAAGCTGGCTTCCAGCAGCTTTCCAGAATATATGTATATGTAGGCTTTGTTTATTAATATATATGATAGAGATGGGCTAACTCCCCCTCATAATTCATTGAATTAGTGACTAGAATTAGAATGTTCTTCCTCTTGCTTCTACAACCATAAGTCAACAAACCATAAGACACATTAGAATTTAGGATTATTCACCTTTCCCTTGTTTATAAAAGTGAACACTGTGGGGATAAATAATTTGTATCTTTCAAAAATCTGATGTTATGTGAGTTACAAGATGTTTTGCCCATTCACAAAATGCTTGCAAATTTTGGTAATTGTTTATGTCATAGGTGAAATTAATGCAAGGATCCGTCTCATATTTATTCTAAATGCGTTCCAGTGTTGAGCATCCACCCATATCTCTTAACAGATTCAGTTGTTGAGGATCTCAAAAGTACTGGAATTATCAGTGCTTAAGTACACTTATGTTTCTGTGTTTACATTTGAGGCTTTAGGGGACCAGATCATCTTTGTTACACGTCCTGATAAGAAGAAAATTCTTTTCTACAATGATAAGAGCTGTCAGTTTACAGTGGATGAAGGTTGGTTTTCTAATTACATCTGTAAAAATATGTATGTCTAGGGAAAGCATATTCTAGATATGGGTTTAGAATAGTTTATTACTGGTCTGTGAGACATTTGGTCAAGCAGATGTTGCTAGACTACAACTTTCATTATCACAGACAAGTGGCCATTGTCTGGGGCTGATGAGAGCTGGAGTTCACCAAACCTGATGCCACACTTGTGGTGTCAAATGTTAAAATGTCACTTGCGTGTCTTACTTCATCTGATGTTGTACAACTTGAACCTGAATTCTAATCTAATATTTAAATTCCAGAGCCTAAAATACTGAACACACTCATCTTAGCAGTGTGCTGGATGTTGGAGACCCTTGAAAGCAGGCATCATGGTCTAGGGCAGGGTTTCCCAACCTTGGGTCTCCAGCTGTTTCTGGACTACAATTCCCATCATCCCTGACCACTGATCCTGGTAGTTAGGGATGATGGGAGTTGTAGTCCAAAAACAGCTGGCGAGCCAAGGTTTGGAAACACTGCTCTAGGGCCTTTTAGGCTCCCTTGCATACAGCCACATAGTCCCCCTGTCCTCTTATGAAAGGGAAACATGCAGGCAGAGATTAATCTGGTAAACTTGTTAGTTTATTCATAGTAAATAACGAATTGAGAGGAGGCAAGTATGAGCCATTACTTAAAAACTCTATATTCCAGAAAAAAATAATAATCAAGAGATTCGAGCACCTTCTATGAGGAAAGTTAAAAGTGGTTGGGATTTTTTGTTAAGGCAATCTTAAGGGAGGAATACGGGAACAGGATTGTGCAGCCAGTGTAGAATTAAACCCTGTCCTCCTGTCCATCAGCGGACATCACCAGTGATGCCACCTGGTGTGTGTGTGTGTGGATTGGGGGAAATGGCGTTGCAGGCCAAATTGGACCTCCTGGGAGACGGGCAAGTTTTCAGATAACTGCTGGGAATACGCAGATGATAAGACTGTTCCCTAAATATAGGAGTGGTTGGTAGGCTTTCATAAAGCCTTTTTCTCTCCTTCAAAAATTTATTTTAGAAGAATATGAGAGAAAATAATTGTAGATATAGCTAAGCTATGAATAAAGTGGGATTGTTCTGTTTTCTGAATGCTTTAGAGAAAGCATAGAAGCCATCCGGCATATGTAGTAATGTACTATTTTTATGTACTGTTTGATGATGATGTCATTTTTGTCCATTATCTGCTGCATTGTCATCACCATTATCATATTTTATTTATGAATTATCTAAATATAGTCAGTGTTGCACTTCTACCTGATGTTCAGTCTATTTAATCCCAATTCCTTTGCAATTTGGGGTGTCAGTAATTTGAAACATGGTTGATTTTTAAGGCTTTATGTTTATTTTCAGATAACAAAATTGTAATTATTAGCTTAATTTTTAAATTTAATATCACATGATAGGATGAATGCATAGCTGTGTAAAATGTTTGTGAAAGGTTAGGGTCTTCATAATTTGATCTGTAGATGGCAGCATAATCTCACATTTGTAGTTTGCTTGCTCTGTTATGGAAATAATTGTGTATAAATTTTGTTTTGGAATCTGTCATGGTACATTAACAGTGTGTTTTTGTGACCTGTGATTTTATCATTTATCTGATTTTTTAAAGCTTAAACTCTGCTAAAAAGATACTATACTTCTTTCTTTCAGATATGAATAGTCAGCAACGGCTATCATAGGGTAACCTATTACAGGCTTTATTTTAGAACAGTGGTTCCCAATTAGCTCAGTACTGTGGACCCTGCTTTTCAAAAGCCAGGCCATGAACCCCCTACTTTTGAAAATATTTATATCTGCATAGTAGTTTTTGTTATGTGAGTGGTGTTGCGAACCTGCTGGGCGGGTTACACAGACTCCTTGGGGTTCATGGACCACCAATTGGGAACCACTGTTTTAGACCATTACAAAATATATATCAAGTTGGCATACCCAATTCTTAAATACTAGAGCTTACTTGATATAATGCCACATGTGAATGATAACTTTGTAGTGAGCTATTTTCTCCTTGTGGATAGGAGGGCGTATGGTTCTGGGAATCAGAAAATCAGGGCTAATAAGCATTTTCTGAACAGCTGGGACTTTTCTCTAGATCTGCATGCATCTTCCTGCCTTTTTTAGGGAAGGCTGGGCTTTCTCAGAATTCCTTTTTTATTATTTCTCTTATTATTAGGGTTTTCATGTTAATACCATAAAGCAAGACAGTCCCTTATCCCTGCCCCCTCTATCCCCAGTTCTCCACTGTTCCTCCCTTTGCTCTTGTGCTTTTTCAGTTACAGCATTTCCATTTCTGACATTCAGTTGTTTGGTTTGTTACACACAATGTTCAGGTTTACAGGTTCAGATAAGGATATAGGCCAATAAATGTCAGTGATGTTTGGGGCCCCAGATTAACAGTTGTTCAGTTAGAGAAGTTTCCATCCCTATGTTGTGCTCCCACTTCTTCAGGTTGTGAGTATTTTTCTGTGAAAGCTTCCAAAGCTGTGCTCCCAATTCTCTTGGAAACTAGACTTTTTATGTAGTTTATAGAGCAGCATTTTCTCACAGGCAAGCTAGCTGTAGGAGAGGAGGTCTTGTATTCAGTTTTCCATATTTGGTGTGATCCAGCCTTTTCAGTGTTGGAGGGTCATGCATTTTGCTGCCTGTGTGACTTAGTGGTACCATCTTTTCTGTATTTTCAATAATCCCCAGGTATGTAGCTGATTAGGATGTTGGTACCTCCTATTATCAGGAATTTGGCCAGGACCAAATTAATTCCATTCCCAGGAGGGTTTGATTATTGGGTAGCTCCATAGTTGGTGGGTTAGGCAGGCTGCTTACTTCTCCAGCAGTCATCCATGGGTGTAATCTCAGTCCAATGTCATGGGTGAATAGGTTAATGCCACTGTACATAGGACTTTTCCCCACTGTGCAGGTGTTAGGTGGGCTTCTATTTCTTTGTTCCGCTTGTGTCTAATTGGGTTTAGATTGAGGATTAATGTGTTACATATTAATGTGTATAAGCACTTAATTGAGTTTTCTCAAATGTGAAGGTATGCTGTTTGCAGATGATATGGTTGCACTCAGTGCATCTGGGCAAGATTTTGCTTGAATTCTCAGAATTGCTAGGCGGCTACAGGAGGAAGGTTAGATTTTTGCATAAGTGTCCCAAAGGTTTTTAATTCATTATTCCATGTTATGATCTGTGATCTGTCCTCTCCCAGATCATGTTCATATGTTTTATGGAAGTGCTTCTTTTTTTTTAGGCAAAGTTATTCAAGTGTTTTCAACAATGCTGTATTTCTGAGTTGTAAGAGTTCTGTCTTCTGGTAGGCTTGTTCCCTGTTTCTTTTTCAATGCCCAGAATACCAGTATTTCATTTCCTATATTACAAATGTCTCAGCAAACTCAAGAATTGCATTTACTGTCTTAGCAGCTGTGAGACCTTATACAGTGCATTGTTGAATTTCATTTTTATTATGCCAGCTCATGAGGTTATCCATCTCATCCCACATAATGCCCGTCTTTGTGTTTACAAAATCTCTGCAACTGATTGGGTGTGCAAAACCTACCACACTCCTCTCAGCCCAAGATTGCTGATCAAAATAATATAAAACAAGTGAAGAAATGCAAAAACTTGAAAATGTATTCATTTCAAATACTTTCTCTTCTACCTTTTCCTTACTCTGTAAACTACTTGCACACTCCGTTCACATGTCTCGCATTCACCTCAGTTACACAAACATTCACATACTGATTGGCTGATTCACCAGGCAGAGCTGCTGAGCTTACGGCTGCTCCCCTTAGCTACTAACTTGATCACTAAGGGGGAGTGTAGCCCCATCAAGTACAGGTTGTACAGCTGATCCAAGATCAACAGAAACCTTAAGCAACAGTACTCTGGGTCAGACACGTGTGCCCTCACCAGGAGCCGGGCACGGAAGGCAAAGGAGCCTGCTGACACCAGCCACCAAAGTGACACGGGCGCAGGGCTTGCTCAAGGAGGGCAGTGTCAGCAGCACCCCTCAATGCGCCCAGGGTAATTGCCCCGGAAGACACCCCCCCCCCCCCGCTGAGTACTGCTGCCTTTTCTCGATTAAGCCTCAGTTTGTTAATCTCCAACCAGTTCCATTTCTTTCATATTAAATCTAAAGGAGGAAAAGTCACAGAGGATTTCCTTGGTTAGCATCACATCAAAAACATGAATGCTTGGTATATGTGGGAATACCTGAAATGGTTTCTGACTCATGTTTTAGGGTTTTATTGATGGGTTGTACACTGGGTCTGTTGACAGGCACTATCGAAGTTAATTACCATGGAATGAAGGGAAGTGGAATTGTACCAGTCACAGCCTTGATAAAGGCATTCCAGGAAAGCACTTAAAACGATATATAGAGGCAGGTTGCATGCAGGTTATCAGACCGTTGCTGCTCTTTGAAGCTTTGGGCCTCTTCTTCATTTTCTGTGACCCATAGGCCAAGATAGCTTTTTGGTTTTAAAAGTGTGTTAAAAAAACAACACTAATGAGACTTGGATAGAAGCATGATGTATCTTTTGATTTGTTAATCAGTTCCTCTAGGCTCAAACTAGTTGTTATAGGAAACGTGTCTCTGCTGCCAACCCATCTCTCCCCTGCTGTACCTACGGAAGGAAAACACATGAGAGCAGTGCGCTCTGCCTCCACTCCACCTCATTGTGGGAGATGTGGAGGCACCAAATGCAATGGCTTCACATCATTTACCTTTCACTTGAAGTTACTGGGAAGTCAGTGGGAGGAAATGCTGGTGCAGCAGCTGTCTAGTTTTAAGGACACGTACATTATAGAAAAACGTATGGTACCAAGCATTAGAATGTACTGAACTGATACTCACTAAGCCTAAGTGCATATGCATTTCTTATAAGGAAAAAGAAATCCCAAAAAGGTTGGGAGACTTTTCTGAAAGCAGTTGTGCTGAAGTGACCCTCTAACCAGCTTCCAGGAGTGTTCATCATTGACCTTTCAATTCACTGCTGTAATTTAAAACCTTATGGTTTGTCTGCCGTGTCATTGACAATCTGGCAAAGCAGTTTTTCACACTGCTTAAAACTCTGCAACTTTTGAATTGTGAATGCAATGAGAAACATTTCCTGTTTGTTTATCCAGTTCTGTGTCAAATTAAGTATTCTTATTTTGGCATTTTAGAATTTCAGAAACTGTGGAGGAGTGTTCCTGTGGATTCCATGGATGAAGAGAAGATAGAAGAGTATCTGAAACGCCAGGGAATTTCTTCCATGCAGGAGGCTGGACCAAAGAAAATAGTAAGAAAATTGCCATTTTTCCATGCTTTGCTGTAGTGTTGAGTCAGTTAAGGAGAACTTAATCTGGACAGAATTAATGCTTTGTTACCCTTAAAATAATCAGGTTACAGGACAACGATCAGTATTTGTCTTGCAACTAATAAATGAGGTAGTTGTCTTCCTCTTCTTCTCCCCAGGCCTCTTTGCCCTTCTCCTACCAGGAATGCTTGCCTGAGATCTGGCAAATGGTTACAGCAATTTGATCCCTTTATGGACTCAGTAAAATTCATTCTTTTTGCATGGTGCCATGACATTAGGGTTAGGCTGGATTATAAGATTAGTGCTGGGAACTTTTCAAGGCTGTTCCCTATTTCACTATACCTGGGTCAAAATGTAGCATTTCTTTCATCCATGTACAGAGTAGTCATTTTGTTCAAAATCATTTATTAGGACTATGTTACCATGTACATACATGGAGGTTTAAAGGAGAAATAATGAAGGGAGTGTGTTCAAAAACTTGGAGCAAAGCACACACTTGTACCACCTATCAGCACACCTTCATGCATCCCCTCCCCTTCGCACTTTTCCTTCAAATCATGGAGGTCTGAAGAAGTGCAGGGAATTTGAAGATGCGGTCTCACCCGCCCACTAGCTGGTGTATGACATCAGGGGTGGTGTGGGTGTGACTCCCCCAAAATGGCCTCCACAGCCAAATAGGGGGTAGCCTGGAGAGCCACAATTGGTCTGCAGTCCAGAAGTTCCCCACTCCTGCACTAAGTCATGGTTTAGTGTTGGTGTGTTTCTCAGGCAGTCAAATTCATGGAGAATTGATATTTCAACTTCTGTTAGCCATGGTAGGTAAAAAGAAAATGTCATGTTCAGTGATTATGTTTCTGGTTATCAGGAGCCAGGGCATCCATCAGAGATAAGTATTACTGTCATGCCCTGTTTGTGAGCTTCTTAGAGGTCGCCATCTGGCCACTGCTGGCAAGAGAGGATGCTGGGTGAGCTAGGCTTTTGGTCTGATCCTGCAAGGCTGTTTGCAGAAAATGTTTTAACAGGATTATGATTATTCCTTATTTTTCCTTTTAGGCTCCAATTCAAAGGAGAAAGAAGCCTGCTTCTCAGAAGAAACGGAGGTTCAAGACTCACAATGACCATTTGGCTGGAGTTTTGAAGGATTACTCTGATGTGGTTCCGGGCAAGTAGAGGACCTTCTGGAAGGAACAGTTGTGAGCTTTGATGCAGATGCTCAGTAGCTCTGAGGGACGAGTGTCCTGTGTATAATGTTAAGTGGTTCTACCCCCTCCCAGTCCTGCAGCAGCCAAGAAGAACCAGCTCTTGAGATAAAGGATGAACTGTTCATCTATATTTATCTTATTGGCTAATATGAACTTGGATCAGAGCTGTTCACTGTCAATAGACCTCTGGTATTGGAGTTAAATATATTCAGCATGTAGTGCCAAGGTTCGTATTCACCATTTAAGTCTTCTTTGAATAATTTTTTGGAGGTTCTGTGGGTATTTTCTTTTATTCATCGGGGTTGACTTAGAGATAAAACGGAGTGTTTGTTTTATCTCTCAAGGAAACATGTTTATAATAAAATACTAGAAAGACAAGGCATTTCTTTTGGGGTAAATTTTCTTGCCTGTTAACTGAACTACAATAAAAGCTGATGCTTTCTATCTTGCGGAAATAAAAATGAGTGGGGGTGGAAGTGTTAGGATACAATTTAAAATGGTCCTCCATGTTCACAACGTATTGTTTTCATGGGTCATTCTCCTTATTTATTCACAAAGACCCTGGAAACCTCCATTAATTTTTAGTACAGAGTTTCAATTGGTCACCTGTGCCAGCAGCTCCACTCAGATTATGGAGGGTAAGCAGTTTACTGGGTTGAGTCATTTATACAGTTCAGCCTGTGTTGGAAAGCTACATCTCATATGCCAGGCAAAACCAATCCCCAAAATCATTTTGTCTAGCGTGCTATATCCATGCTAATAATAGGTTTTTACGTCTTTTTATTTGTTTCCTACATTTATATCTTACATTTCCTCCAAGGAGCTCAGTGTGATGAACTATGGTTCTTCTTATCCTCATTTTATCCACATCACAAACCTGCGAGATGGGTTAGGCTAAGAGACTGACCTGGAGAGCTTCATGGCTCAAGCTCCAGCCTCCTCCTTCCATCTTAACTGTACTGCAAAAAGAATGGGACATGGTGGCTTTCTTTTTCTAAAATAAATCATTGATCCACCTCAGGACTCAAATAAAAACTGTGTGTACGGAAGGTGAGGAATCAGGTATTCTTGCCTTCTCTAGCAATTTTTTACACCCTTCAGAGAGCAGGCATCCTCCTGTTTTGACAACCAATATACTAATTTAATGAAAGTCTGTTCCTTAGCTCTGTATTATTTGCAGTTTAAAACTGAATTATTTCTCAGAAGAGCTTGGTCTCTTCTCTACCTAATCATTTGACCTACAGCAGTTATGGAGTGGTCAGGAACATCTTGCCTTTTCTGCCTGTTGGCTGTGTGGGAAACAGAAATAAATGAAGGTAAGAGCATTTTGCTTAATCCTCCGCCCTAATTTACATAATTAAAATGAATAAAGTGTGTGTGTCCCAATCTAGAAAACCTGCAAGACAGTGAGGCAAAGACTCTGTTCTTGCAATGGTGTTTGCAGTTGAGATTGAGGATAGTGCCACTGCCAGTTCTGACCTTAGATAAGGAATTGTCACGTGCAGTAATGCCTCTTACGGTAAAGGAGAGGCTTGTATCTGGCATATATTCTTCGAGGTCCAAGGGCCCAATCCACTTAGCTTTGAATGTTAAGAACTGGGCCTAGAGGTCTACAACCAATCATAGATTCAACTTGCTGTCTGTCCCTAGCCACCCTTAAAAGCTTGGGCATCCCAAATTGAGAGTGTGATTTTGGAAGTTTATTGGGTTGGCAATACAAATACAGATCTGCTTGATGCTGCTCTACAAATTGGTGTAACAGAAGGGTAATTTTATTTCCTCCCCTGATATTTATAACTATAGGCAAGGGGAGGGGGGGGGAGGAAAAACAGAATAAAAAGGAAGTAGCAGCAGGATTTTGCATGGTTGCCTGAGAGAACTGACATGAAGTAGTTTGTAATGCATTTGATCTATAATTCATCACAATCCTTCCAGGCTTTTAGAGAACGGAGGAGAAAAAGGCAAGTGAGC
This sequence comes from Podarcis vaucheri, assembly GCF_965113315.1. Taxonomy (NCBI): domain Eukaryota; kingdom Metazoa; phylum Chordata; class Lepidosauria; order Squamata; family Lacertidae; genus Podarcis; species Podarcis vaucheri. The sequence goes on along the minus strand of NC_138755.1, from coordinate 35,042,719 downwards.
TTAGACAAATTGTGTAAAGAATGCCCATTTGGCTTTCCCTGTCACTTTCTATAAGTGCAGGCAGATGGTGGTATGACACAGGGGAGTGGCAAGCTCTTGCTGCTTGCTGATGGAAAGGGATTAGAGGTTAGGGATAACCATGGAGATAGTGATGGCAGTGACATCCAATTACTTACAGCTGCATGGCTCACACGGAGGTAGTTGCTAATATGCTGGATCAGATTCCTTGGTGTGCTGTTGCCTAGAGACTAGCAGCAGGCATATCCTTGGCTTGATTAAAAATAGGTGTTTTTCACCAACGGATGCCTTCAGTCAAGTTAGAATTCTTCTTTCTACTATTAGCAGTGCCTGGTACAACAGGTTACCTCTTGGTTTCAGAAGCGAGAAATTGGAAGTTTTATTAACAGTAACTATTATTAAGATGGGAAGAGAAAATTCACTCCTGAGAGAAGGAAGTGGCGTATGTGTAAGGAATGCTCATTCCTCAGCTAGCTCCCAGCCTCTTAAACTGCTTTAGGAGGGGAGCTTATGTAACATCTGCAACACATCAAGGGAGTGAAATAGGTGTGTTGGAAGGTGGGAGATGAGGTGGTTGACTTCAGCTATACCAGCACAGCACCACTATTGACTTGTTCCAAGTTCCATTAGGCTGGCTTCCTGTATTTGTGACCCACCAAACTAAATGTGGCCTCCATTAAGTCTCACGGTTGAGAGATGTAAAATCAGACTAGTTCATGAGAGATTCGGGCACTGCTTCCTATTGATGATTCTGCAGTATAGTTTGACAATGATACCTAGGCAGAAAGCTGTTGAGAGCGTTGAGTTGATAAGATCATGCTGGTGCCCACCATGAATGAAAGGGGGTGAAAGGAAATTGTAGAGGTCAGCGATTTTTCTGCATAGGGGAGATAACTTACTATTATATATATATATTAAAGGAAATAAGAGTTTAGCATTCTGTTCTCAGTTGCCAGATGACTATAGGAAACCCGTAAACAGGGCCTGAGTGCAACAACACCCTCCTCACCTGCAATTCCCAGTAATTGGTATCCAAGAGGCATATTGACTCCGACACAGGATGGAGAACTCCACTATCGAGGGCATTATTCAGTTTAAAAAGGCAATAAGAAAGCATAAAAGTAAAATATGAAGTAAAAATGAAACAGGCACTTAACTGCTTATTGAGAGAAATTTATGACAACAGGCAAGTATCACTGGCTAAGATGAAGTGCTGGTGACAACTGTGATGCAAGTTTTGATATCTCATGGCACAGAACACTAACTGTACATGGAGATTAATAATGGAGACTCAAGCATTGCACATGTGCATTGTGGCTCATTTTATCCAAAGTGGTGGTTCATAGAGCCCTGTTTGGGTGTTTTCAGATCTTAGGATACTGCCCTGTGACGATTCCTGCTTATTTAGCAGGTTTTGTGTGGCTTCACATATCTGTTAGATGCCTATTCTGCACTCATTTGTTTCCATGAGCTCCAGTTATCAGTAGGCTTTTCCATTTAAGTTATTCATTTCCCCCTGTACTATGAGCCATGCTCACTTCCCCCTTGACTGTGGTGAACATTTCACCAATTTATTAACATGCAATGCAGTCCTGACATTTTTGCTGGAAATAATGATTTCTCCATTTGTGGATGGCCAGGTGTTTGAACAGCATGGCATTCTAAGGATGCTGTTCTCATGATCTTGGCTCCTTCATTCTTAGTGGGAACTTTAAGTGGGCCTGAGTTCTATTTGCCTTTACTTCACCAAATAGCCCTTGCCATGACCAGAAGCCTTAAAAGGATCACCCAATACCTCTGAGTAGACATAGGTACTCCTAGGTAAGTAAATACAGGATTGCAGTCTTCGTTTACAACATGTGTGACCAGGGAGCATATGGGGATGGGGAGATAAAACAGCTGAATATTTGCTTGGGTTGAGCTCTCATAGGTTGTATAGCCCTGGTTTCTGTAGCACACAAGCCTTATTGCCAAGAAATATTGAAGCAGATGATTTATTCTTACGCAACAACAACAACAAAAAACAAAACTGGCCATCAATGTATATAAATCTGGATAAAGAGTTTAGAATAGTGGTAAGACCATTCAATAACCTATAGTTGTGTCTTCAGTTCCACTGATTTAAAGAGCTCCTTTATAAAAGATCTTAACAATACAAGCCTTAGAGACTTAATCAGACCTATCTGAATGAATAATAAACATACTGTTTTTTCATGGCAGGAGTCTGAAAAGTAGTTACCCTGTTCTCAGTATCTTGGACCATTCCCCAATCTGTGCTCATGCTAACTGGATTTCCAGCTACTTTTGCATGCCTAAGATGGACCATGTTTAACATAAGCAGTTACTCCAAGAAGAACCTGAGATGAGAGACAAGAATTGTTTATTATCCAGGATTCCTCAAGCTTTGAAGCTGGGCAAGAGATTATTTCAGGCAGAGGGCTGAAGACAACTTTTAGAAGGCATCTGAAGGCAGCCCTGTGTCAGGAAGTTATGTATTTATGTGGCTTGGAAGCCCCCCAGAGTGGCCCGGGCAACCCAGCCAGATGGGTGAAGTATAGATGATAATTTTAATAATAATAATAATACAACTGAACTGGAATTATTCTTGACAAAGGGACATCTCTCCCTTTGGCACGTGCCATGCTTTTCATGATAACTTGCAAGTGTAAATGAGCCACCTGAGAATTAGGTTTATTCTTACCTGGTGTCTGCTCAAATAATTAGTTTTTAAAACAGTTTACTCAACACTGCAGAATGTGGGAACTACCGAGTGAAAGGATGGCAATGTATTCACATACCTGCATGATCTAGGCAAGAGATGTTTTAAATCCTGTTTCCTTGATACTATGAGAGGTTACACACCCTGACCACACACAGAGATCACTAGCAGGATCAACACACCTAGAAAGCAATTTATTCTCATAGGCAACTTGTATTTCCTCAAACAGGTAATCAGATAAGGAGACACTGTAACAGAGGCCACTGTTATTTAGGCATAAGTTATAATCATTGTTTCTTTATTTTTAGAAAATTACAATAGAAAAGTACCTTTAACAACATTTTTTTTAAAAAAAACAAAACCATAAATTGGAAGCATCTTCTGTTTCTGCTATTGCCAATAGGAGGAGATATGGAAAAATCAAGTTTTTTGCTGACAAAGTCCGACACAATTCTGTTATTCAGCCACCCGCTGTCACATTTTAATTCTGTTCTCTCAAGTCTTCCATTTAGTTTTAAGAATAGGTTTTTACCTACCCCCCCCTTTCCCCTGCAATTTTAAAGCCTCCGACTGCTTGACATTTGTCACTTGTATTCCCTGCAAAATACTGCATTCTCTTTAAGACAATGAAGTCATTTGTTCTCAGGAGAATTAACAATACTTGGGGAAGCCCATTTGGAAAGATTTAACCATATTAAAACAGTTTCTTTGTTTAGTCAGAACTACCAGTATTGTTATGGAAGTAACTGTATAGCTGTATCATGACTAGATTGCAAAGGAGGATAGGAAGCAAGAATCTGGCATGTGGAGCGTATCATTCAGGAAAGAAGGAAACTCATCTGTTGAAAGTTTTGTCTTCCACACCAATAAATGATCCAGGAGCCCTGGCCTTCTCTCCACATCATCATGGTGCTCAGAGGGACTGGTTCACATAATCATCTTTTGACGACAAGGTCAATTCTAATTTTCTATTTTACTTCTCTGCCTTTTGTGAAGCAACTGTTTTTGTTACATCACTATAGACAGATATCCTGATTGACTGATTTACAGGCAGGTTGTCCAATGGTGCCTAAATCATGTAACCAACTTCATTAGCAGGTCAGAGGACACAGCATACAAGCTGCATTCACTCAACCCACATTTCACACCTGAAAATGGTGGCATGAATCAGGCTTGAGAAGGCAGATGACTAATCGAATTCATTGTGCCCACGCCCCAGTTGATGGCACAAGCAATCCAAGTAGCTGTTCAGTAAGAGAGAGATGATCACGTGCAAAATCAAGTTGGTACTCTCTCCCAATACCTCAAGGGATCCTGGCATTCATCTTGGCACTGGTGGAGCAACACTTTATACAAATGTAGGTACACAGGGGCTGCTGAATTCCTCTATCCCAGAAATGTCTGTGTATAGACAGAGAGCAGACATCAAACTAATAGAACAATGGCACCGAGTTGGCTCTTTTTATGTGAGTTTCACACAAACTGGCAGCCTTGCACACAATGGAGGATATTAGTGGAGACATTGGAAGGTCAACTGTTGTATCCAAGTTTGGCACTGCCTAGAAAATCTGTACAGAAGAAGATCCTTAGATCCGGATCCAGTGAAAGAGAAGGCCTTTGGTTTTCTGCATGCATATGGGATAATGGCATGAAATGAACTTAAGCTTTACTGCTCAATGTTTCAGTCAGCTTCACAGACAGCAGCATTACCAGCTAACAACCACCACCGCCTTAGCAGAACCAATCCTTCCTGTACATGGAGCAAAGGCATGCAAATGTACCCTTATTTCTTTTAAAACAAGTAGACTAGGAATGCTATGAACCTACTTTACAGAAGACATTTCCTCCGTGGCTCTGCCATTCAAGACTGGTTCCCATAGCCCAACTAGATGCTTTTCCTTTTCTCTTTTACCAAGGAATCCTACTGGTTACACAATGGCATGTTGGGAACTATGTGTCTGAATGAATACAGTATGCAGAGGTAGCTGCAGTCATTTTATTGTGATGACTGCACTTTTTCTAGCTGTCATAATTATGAAAATGGTCTTAGTGCACAGTAGAAAGCCATAGAAAAAAAGCACACCTCCCCCATATAGTTTTATATCAAAATATGTGACCACAGGTAAAATACAGCATAAACCAGCTGTCAGAACTGCCAGTATACTGTTCAGCACACGGTAATATATCCCAAAGTTACAAAGACATTTGCATATCTGATTGTCTTGCTTGATATAATTTGGCACAACTGGGAGAAGCACGTACCACAGGAATACTTCATATGTTCAACACACATCCTCTCAGGCTCCCCGTCAGGATAGCCAAAGAGTCTATACAATTTAACAATACACTTTTTAAAAATTTGAACAAGATTTAAAAACATGCCTTGAACATGCAGCTTAAAAGGACAAGGAAAGAGAAATTTCAATTACACGCATTCAAAAAGTCAAGAACGTAATCAGTGATCCAACCCAGCGTAAGATCTTTCTACTTAAAATGCTTAGTATAAAAATACTTGGTTCTCTTTGTTGCTTTGTTTGAAAATAACTTTTTCAAACCAGATGTTCAGCCATGCTTTTTAGAATTCGCACTCTTCCTTACAATTTTATACAGCATAGAAGAGGAAAACATTATTATTACTCAGTATTTTTACTTTACTTCTAAAAGAGCAGATGTGTGATAGAGGCTGTGGCAAAGTCTTGAAGGAATCCAACCTTGTGTGAGGTTTTTTCAAGCCTGTAAGAAAGGCAAGATGCATCAGTTAGAAAAAGGCAATCACAATCTTGGAACGATGAGAAAGCGGAAGAGTCTGTGGGTGTTCACGTGTATATATAGACACTTAGACCTCTAGGCCAGGGGGTTTCAGGCACAAGGCCTCTCAATAAGAACATAGGGAGCACCTTGCTGAAACAGATGCAGTGCTGAAAAGTAGGATACCCCCTCCCCTCTATGGAATCTGCTAGTCGAGAAATTGACAGTTCTGCTCAAGACCTTCTCTTAAGAGCAGAACAGAACCTTTAGCACTCAAAGAATAATGTGTGAGCACAGGGCACAACAGAATAATAATAATAATTTTTATTTATACCCCGCCCTCCCCAGCCAAGGCCGGGCTCAGGGCGGCTAACAAGCAATAATAAAAACAAGCTGAATGAATACAACTTAAAAACAAGATTAAAATACAACATTAAAATATTGAAACATTAAAATACTAAAATGCAGCCTCATCACAGGAGGAGAAAGAAAAAAGAATTATGTACAGGAATTCTTAAACTTTCTTGTGTCGTAAGACCCTCTGTTTGGATTTGCACACTGATTTCACCGTCAGAACAACCACTGTATGCATGGGCTCTGAGGGTGCCTCTTCCTGTGAAAGCATTTCTCACTCCTTGGCAGTGAGAGAGGCATGCTTCTGACCGATTCCAAAAGGGAAAGCAACACCAAGTGTTACTTCTGAGCTCAAGCCAATTGAATTAGCAAACTGCTTTCTCAAAGAAAGCTTCAGTGCAGCCAAACGCAAAACAGAGCTCTTGTATGAACAAAAGCTTTGCCTTCTGAAGCTATGCTATATATCAGGGATCGGCAGAGTTTTTGTGGCTTGGGCTGGTTCACGGTCCCGCAGACGCTACGGCATAGCTGTCAACCATCCCCTATTTGGCGGGAAAGTCCCTTATCCCAGCACCGTGTCCCGCTGCTGTCCCTTATTGATGATGTCCCTTAAATTTCCCGAGTTTCAAAGGAAGCAGCTCCTCTCCCTCCCTCCCTGCCAGCCAGGGAGGAGGGAGGCTCCAACTGTGTTGCTTGGCTGCGTTGCTCACCCAATAAGGAGTCTAAGAACGACGGGCGGGGTGGAGCTTGCATGCCTTGTGCCAATCAAATCGGCCACGTTGCCTGGGGACTTGCCTTTGCTCAGCGCTTCCCAGCGGAGAGATGACGGTGGTTTTCCTTGCTGCATCCCCTTTGCCAGGTTGCTGCGCTGTGGGAACCGCCGCTTGAGGCTTCGTTTGGCTGCTGGCTGGGCTTTCTGCCCTTGGCTTGGAGGGGCTCAGAAGTTGAACATACCCGTGTTTTGAAAATCCCTTATTTTGGCTGCTGATCCCTTATTTTTTGAGGCTGCTGGTCCCTTATTTTCAAATCTGTAAGTTGACAGCTATGTGCTATGATGGGCCGGAGTGTGCACGCGCGCATGCGCAAACACTATTTCCGGCGTTCCTTCTGGCGCAGCTTCCCATTGGCTGCAGGAGCTTCCTGCAGCCAATGGGAAGCGGGCCAGCGTTGCAGAAGGCGGTCCCCACTCTGCTCCGTGCTGGTTTAATGCAACGCATGGGAGCCAACCGAGCAGGCAGCGGGGGCCCATGGGCCTTAGGCTGCCAACCCCTGCTATATACTGATCACCCAGCAGCAGCCAACTGGTGGTTTTTCAGTGCAAGGTTATTTCCAGCTAGCACTGCCAGCTTAGTTATACGCCAGGGAAGATGCATATAAACAGCATTTATTCAGCAGAGTCTCTTGGCTCAAAGTCAAGATGATCCAAGATGAAAATGGAGGGTCTAAGGCTTTTGGCTGCACTGCTTAAACTGTTTGGCCCATCAAATTAAAGCATATTTTCACAACCAGGTCTTCACTTACCCACCACACCGCAAATTTGAAGATGGAGGTGAGATACCAGTAGCGACTTAGGAAGAACGCATTAATACCCACAAGACAGATTGTAGCCGCCATCACACACCTGGTACCTGCACAACAGAAAGGTACATGCGCTGTCAGAAACATTAATGCTTCTTTAGAATGAAATGGGTAATATGACAAGGACCATCTGTTAAAAGGAGATATGAAATCATGTCTTCAAATTGCAAGAGAGTAGATGCACAACACACAAAGAGTTACGTTACCAGAAATACTGCCACAATCATTATCTTAAAACTTTAGCATTATATTCATCTGTGGGACAGTTGGTATTATTCCCCATAATGGATTCTTAATATGAATATCTCCTTATTGAAAAAAGTTGCTGCATTATAGGATTGATTGTTTATTTGTTTAAACTTGATTGTTTAAACTTAATAGCTGCTTGTCACCTAAAGCTCTCCAAGCGATTTACAATAAAGGAAAATACACAATACATAGCCAGGGCTTTTTTTCAGGGGGAACTCACCAGAAATCAGTTCTGGCACCTCTCAGATGGGCACCATTGCCATTCTAAGAGAATGAGTGAGTTCCAACACCTCTTTTTCTAGAAAAATAGCACTGCATAGGCCCTTAGATATAATTATATAAAATACCTAGGGCCTTCTTTCCCAGTGAGTACACTGACTGGACAAATGACAGAGACTGGACACCTTAGCTTCTGTGTTTAATAGTGAAATCTGAAGATTGCCTCTATCTAGGAAAATCCATTTATAATAGTGCAGGAGATTGGAGAGAGTTCTCAGCACAACCGCAACATACAAATCTGCTAAACCACAACAGCTGTAGCCGAACTAATTAGACATCAAGAATATAAGCAGCGGTTTGCCCTGGATCCACTGTGCTATGTGCATGAGGAATTATAATTTCAGGGTGAAAACCTACTGAGCCTTTACTCTTGACGACGACTTTCAAACAATGCTGACTGTACACTAACAACACCACATTTGGCCCTTTGCTTCTTTTCCCTCCCTTGTTTTTTTTTTCCTATGACAACCTCAGCAGTATTCAATTTTTTTCTAGCTTGAAAAGCCCCACTTTTGCAAATGACACAATAACAAGAGTCCATCTTAGAGACAGGGTTAGAATGCTCCTATGCAGCCAAAGCCACAACTAAGCTGGACTCCCATCGAATCCTTCCTCCATCTGGTGTTCCCAGTTGCACAGTAGCTTTATTAACTATGTTTTCTTAAGGTGCCCCTTTTTTGCTGAAGCTTGACCTGTTTTTCAAAGGCCATGAGAAGCCTCCCTTTACCTAATCTGACCAGCACCCCAGCTCCAACACCCAAAACATTGTTTTAAATAAAAAGGGTAGCTCGACACTTCTGAGAAGGTCACAAGCAACACACCGTGGCTATTCCTCCTTTCTTCCCTCAGTATCTGGATTTTGGAAGTCTACCTCTGCACATCAAGGGACGATCATTATATTTGACTAGTATAGCCAATAAATTAACCAAAGGATAGGCCACTCAATGGCTACTCTTTCCACTGAATGCCTTTTGGGTGAGGTTATGGTGATTTATTTATTTGCCAGTCACCTTTTGCATTTGTCTAAATGGCGCTTCGGTGCACTGCTCTGATTCGCCAGAAGCAGCTTAGTCATGCTGGCCACATGAACCGGAAGCTGCCTGCAGAGAAAACGCCAGCTCCCTTGGCCTATAGAGTGAGATGAGCGCACAACCCCAGAGTCGTCCGCGACTGGACCTAATGGTCAGGGGTCCCTTTACCTTTTTAAAGACAATTTACGAACATGCCGTAAAGCACGACTAAAAATCGTTTTAACAACAGTACAAAAGCAACATCTAAAGGCAGATGTCCATTTTGTATGGTTTTTAAATCTAAAGCAGAGACCTTTTCATCCGAATGGATAAGCTTGTCAAAACAAAACCAAGTCTTCTACTGTTTCTGTAAAGTACAGGTTAAGTGTGCTCCTGTCACAAAACAAGGGCAGCCCCACTGAAAGCCTTCCTTTCAGTTACTGTGCAGAAAGTTTCTGATATTTGGGGGACTTTGAAGAAAAACTCCCCTGCAGAACACAGTGTCCTACTTGGTATAAAAGAGAAAAGGTAGCCTCGATCTTGAACTTGGTTCAGTAGCAGGATTGGCTGCTGGCAGTAGGTTTGCTCCCGTAAGCAGCCTAACTGAAACTGCAGCCTCTAGGGTAGCCTCCCACCCCCCCCAAGAGCACTGCAGTAATCCAACTTTGAGGTTTCCAATAATAGACAACTGTGGTCCAGCTGTCCTCCAGGAATGGCTGCATCTGCCGTACCAGGTGAAGCTGGTAAAAGACACTCGTAGCCGCTGAGGACACCTGCGTCTCTAGTGTACTAATGCTACATGCAAGGGAGCAAATTCTTATGGCCAGTGCATCATGTATACATGTTGAAACATGTTAATAATGCTTAGAGAGGCAGGTGCTTGACTTGTTACATCAGTCTCAGCACTTCTTAAAATAGAACCCTTTTGTCTTCTCTTATTGTTCACATAACATGCAAAATCATTGGAGGTGAACTCTTTCTTCACTGAGGCTTTCCTATTGCAGCAGCCAATTTGCAGCTGAGGGAACTGTTCCCAAATATGGCTGTGCGTGCATCTGGAAGGGGGAGAACAATCCACAAAAACTCAAGCCTCATTTTTTGCATGCATCTCTTGCTCACTATGATACGCTGGTATGAAAACAACTCATTGGCTCCCTGTCTCTAGGGGGGGGGGGGGGGAAACAACCGCCACAATCCAATAATCCTAGATAGATTTGGGCTTTGGAAGATAAAATCACTATATTAGGGAAAGGCCATTTGCTGAGTTTATTCTTAAAGGAAAACAGCAGCACATTGTACTGCTAACCACACACAATGAGGTTTGGGTTTTCAGATGTCAGAAGATTAAATGGATTTGTGAGACGGAATTTTGAAATTATTCAGCATCACAGTACAATAGTTGGTATCTATGTTAAAGCAGGCACCTATTGTCCTGTGATGCTGAACAATTTCAAAACTTTCTGCGGTGGCAGTTGGGTATGTATTTCTTGAGCTAATAAATCAGAATATAAGACGAGAAGTTTCACGGAACACTGCTTGCCATCATCATCAAACCTTTATTGGCATCACATACTGCTTGCCCTTCGCTGCTCATATTCCCTTGAATGGACAGATTAACGAGTGTGTTGGGAGAGATCTCATGTATGTTCTGCTGAGAATGTGTGACAATGAAGCCCAATAAGTATATAGCCAGCACTCTGGCTGAATGGACGGTATACTTAGGACATGGCCCAGAGTCCTCTGCAACACACAGCGAGACCAAGCTGATGTGGAAAGTGTTCTCTGCCAATAGGTTTGAAGAACACTGTTCTAGAGCAACCAGAACTTTGGGGTATGAAGTGCTTTCTGAGGTTCTGGGACCAGCATTCTGTAATGGAACAAATTTTGCAGTTCTCTCCCATCAGCCTCACTACTTTCTGTCCTTGCTGGTTCAGTTTTCTAGTCATCCCAACTCATTTGCAGCATGCAGCTCCGCATGCATCTTTCACCCTCAAAACTCACGTCCTTTAATAACCCCACTGATTTACAGCTTTCCAACTTTGATGTGCAGCCAGTGAAGTTTTCCTTAATTTTTAAGAACAGCAGGTTTGTTTTCTTTGGCTGAAATGGGACGAAAAACAGGGAGGGACGATTATTGGTCTATTGCTCTCTGCTGCTTTACAGAAAAGCAGGAGGAGACAGACTGCATGTTGGTTGCTTTTATCTTCAGAGGGTCAAATGAGTTTTTTGTGTTTTGGACACAAACCCCATGCAGTGTATTTTTACCGCTCACGCAGCTATCCAATCAGACTATGGGTTAGTCCCAGACTCTTGAGGACCCCTCCCACGTATCACAGGAGGAAAGTAACAAATAATTGCAGCCAGTGTGGTGTAGTGGTTAAGAGCGGTAGTCTCGTAATCTGGGGAACCGGGTTCGCGTCTCCGCTCCTCCACATGCAGCTGCTGGGTGACCTTGGGCCAGTCACACTTCTCTGAAGTCTCTCAGCCCCACTCACCTCACATAGTGTTTGTTGTGGGGGAGGAAGGGAAAGGAGAATGTTAGCCGCTTTGAGACTCCTTAGGGTAGTGATAAAGCGGGATATCAAATCCAAACTCTTCTTCATCTACACTTAAGGTATTATTTATGCCCCTGAAAGAAATGGTAGAGGTGGGTGATGTGTGACTATGCAGACACTAATCGCTGCCACCCAAGGCAAGGGGAACATCGATTCAAAGCGCTGGATTTGACGTAGAACACCTTAAATGGCTCAGGACTACAATACGTCAAGGACTGCCTCTCTCCATGTGAACCTATCCAGCCCCTGATATCATCTTCTGAGGCCCTTCCTCATGCGCCTCCTCCTTGAGTGGTCTGGAGGGTGGCAACACGAAAACGGGGCCTTCTCTGCAGTGGCTCCCTGTTTGTGGAATGCTCTCCCCAGGGAGGTTCGGCTGGCACCTTCATTATACACCTTTAGGAGCCAGGCAAAAATGTTTGTCTTCAACCAGGCCTTGGGCTGGGCTGACTGACATCCTATACTCTTTCAAATGTGTTTGTGGGAGAAAGGGGTACAGAAAACGATAAAAGAGTTTGGTCAACAGCATGAACCAGCTCCCTTTCATTCTAAAAAAGTTGAATATTTTTTCTCAGAAAGGAGATTGCAGGGAGTAGGGGGGTGGCGGCATGGAGGGGAGACTACCTGCAACCAGTACAGAAGGACTAATTTCAGACCCAAGACTGCATGACAAGCAGAGAATGAAAGTAGCCACTAGCCTCCCACCAATCCATATGAGGCAGAGGAAGTGAAGAAAACAAAAACAACACAGCGCTCGTGCTCCCTCTTGTGCTAATCTGGAGCATTTTCACAAGGTCTTTCTCATCCACTTACACAGTATTCAGCAGAACTGACGGGACTTCCAGCCCTGAGAAGTAGCCTCTGAGGGAGGGAGCCAGCGCATCTGAAGAGAGAGAGAAAATCAAAACAAAAGTGAGAGACAAGACTTGGAAGGCATTTATAAGAGCTGCCCTCAGCCTCCTCAGATGCAGGACTCACCTTTGAATCTCAAGCAACGTGTTCTTGCATCTAAATTAATTTGAAATTTACATCCCACCTTTCTGCAGATGCCCCAGTGCAGCTAACCAAAGCAGGAAGATTAACTCCAGAATACCATAACAACAACAGAACATTAACAAAATGTATCGCACTGACCTTATGAATAAGCTGACAGACCTCGTAAGGAGGAGGGAAGGACGAAGGAGCAGACTTGAGCTATTTGTTTTATTAACTACTGGACTTTCCACTATGATAATGTGAGATTAGAAAGGCACCTGTTCATACAGAATACATGGATTCTGTAAGTTTTATACATGTCTCTAGAGCATCAGGGGACATCGTAAATCTGGAGACGGAAGAAGCCTTGTACACGGCTGTTCTGTAATTATTATTATTTTCACCCTTGTAATTATGCAAAGTCTTTTTTTATCATTTATCCTTTTTTAAGCATTTATTTTGTCTGCAATTTTTGGTGTTATTCGATCATGTCCCAGTGTCCTGAGGACGACGACATCATCATCATTATTATATCATATCATATTATATTATATTATATTATATTAATACCCCGCCCATCTGGCTTTGTTTCCCCAGCTACCTAAAAGTTCATTTTGATGTCTCCACTGTTTGCTTTTGGCACTGTTACTTTGTGTGTGTGTGTGTGTGTGTGTGTGTGTTTCCTTTTTATCTCTTATAATAAAAATACACACACACACACACTATTGTAGCTTTAAAACTGAACAGATGCTATCAAGAGCAACCCAATACCATTAGAAGCTCAAGGGAAATGGCAGGTGTTTGTCCTGACATGACCCATTTTCGTACTGTGCCTCTTACCTTAAGCAGCTTCCCCACAACCTGGGGCCCTCCAACGTTGTTGGGCAACAGCTCCCATCATTCCTGACCATTGGCCATGCTGGCTGAGGCTGGTGGGAGTTGGAGTCCAGCAACAACTGGAAGACACCAGGTTGAGGAAGTCTGTTCTAGTGGGACCAGATGGAAGATCACTGGGCACATGCAAGAACATGCCCCTCTCAATATTTTCTAGAATGGAGACAAAGATCACAGGTCCCCAAGTGCCGCAGGAGAGTTCCTAATTAAGTTTTCAAATCAAGATAGGGCACAACAGGCACCCACAGTTCCACTCATACAGCAAAATAGCTTTAAATTATTATAGGAGGATTTTTTTCTACATTTTATATACAAAACCCCAAAAGAGAGATACAAAATTAGTATAAACTGAAAAAAGACAACACCAACTCTATTCCCGAGCCACACCACCCGTGGAAAGTTGTCAGGTTTTGCAGCAAAACACCTCTAGTCCCTGGGTCACTATCAGGAAATCAGAGTGGATTTGAGAGCTGAACTAGACCAAACATTCTTCGGATGCTATACCCGGCCCATCCAGACCCCAACAATACTTATAAATTTAGACATTTCCTGGCAATTGACACCAGCCATCCCATCAAAACAGATGCAAGTGTTGCATTAAGTGAGAAAGCAGCCAAAATGAATCAAAGCCTTCAAGTTGTGCTGGTGGTGTCAGTAGAGCTATGCTAATTTCAGAGTGTGATATATATATATTCTCTATCGCATGTGTACACACAAACATTTCCAGAAGCAAGGATTTTTAAGAAAACAAATGTTCATTATAAAATTTGTGGGCATGCAATATGCCTTGCCTCCTTATTTTAAACAGAACAGGCACATTCATTTTTATTTGTATGAGTCCATCTACTGAAAGTTTCACCGAGATCATATAGTGGAAGGGCTGCCAAACTGGCCCACGGACCACCAGTTGTCCACAAGCATCGTTCAGGTGGTCCACGACAAGTCTGTGGATTTGTGGCTGAAGGCAGGAGATGGCACGTCAACTATCACATTAATTCGCACTGGTTTTTCGTTGTATTTTACCACTTCTCTCTTATTTTATTACACTTGGGAAGCTATGGAATTCAAATGGTAATGCAGCAAGATACAAAATATAAGAAGCAATAGAAATAAAATTAAAACCAAACAGCATCTAGCACAGCGTATTGCAATTGCTACAAAAGGAAGTGGTCTAGCAAGACCCTTAGCAATTCTCATGTGAGATTTTTTTTTGGGAGGGGGGGAATGAAAGCAGTTACATATACTTAAACATCCAGTCTGACTACCACTAACTTTTCAATAGTATACTCTGAAGATTCTCAACTACCAGACAAGAAGGTTGGTGGGGGAAGAAGACTCATAAGGACTCTGGGAAAGGGGGTGCCTTACCGGAAGCAAACCCTAGTAAAGGTAAAGGGACCCCTGACCATTAGGTTCAGTTGTGGACGACTCTGGGGTTGCGGCGCTCATCTCACTTTATTGGCCGAGGGAGCCGGCGTACAGTCATGTGGCCAGCATGACTAAGCCGCTTCTGGCGAACCAGAGCAGCACACGGAAACACTGTTTCCCTTCCCACCAGAGTGGTACCTATTTATCTACTTGCACTTTGACGTGATTTCGAACTGCTAGGTTGGCAGGAGCAAGGACTGAGCAACGGGAGCTCACCCCGTCGCGGGGATTCAAACCGCCAACCTTCTGATCAGCAAGTCCTAGGCTCTGTGGTTTAACCCACAGCGCCACCCGCATCCCTTAAGCAAACCCTACAAGACCCCTAAACAGGACCAAGAAAGAGCTCCTGCCCTACAAGTCAATACCTAGATGACAAGTCCAATTACCTCCTTGCACCATCTTTTTCCAAGCTGCACAAAGCCTGCCCTCCCATTTAAAGCAGCTGGCCTCTTCTGAGTTCAAATGAGCGCAAATGAATAAGTCGGGCAAGAGGGCAGGGGCAAAGCAAAGCCAGAGACTGCTGCTAAGATTATCTTTTATCACGTAGCAATTAGAAGTGTGGCGGGAACATACAGCAAGTTCCAAAGAGCCAAGTTCAGTCGGTTTGGGAAAGAGCGCTATAATCCCAAACCTTCATCACTATGGCCACAGAATCAATTGGGGCAGAATTCAGTTCACCACAAGAGGGAGCTCTCTCAGTCATACCCCGCCACCCGCTTCTCCTTGCACTGAAACTGCAGCAAAAGACATTAATGAATTCTTCACCAGGCAATGGCGTTTCCATCTGTCCTGCCCCACCTTCCAGCCCTGGAAGCCTTTCCCAGACCATGAGTTTGAGAACAGCAGCAGCTGAGGAGAGGAGTTCAGGTATATTTTTTAAAAAATAGTTTTATAAGCTGTGTGTCCTTGTCCCTCAATTTTACCCTTTTACGTGGTTTTGTATGTTTTGTGGCATTTTATGCATAGCGATTTGCTGTTATTTTTATTGATTATAGATTGGCAATTCTCTATTGTGGTTGATAAGTGTAAACTGATTATTATGTGCTGATGTTTAACTTTACGGTTTTACTATTAGATTCTGGTGGGTTGTTGAATGTTGCTTTGTTTGATATAATCTGTTTAAAGTTATTGCGACTTTTTATACTGGATTAGATTGTTAACATTAATGTTTGGCGTTTTTATATGTGTTGGAATCCACCCAGAGTGGCTGAGGCAACCCAGCCAGATGGGCAGGGTATAAATAAATAAAAATTAAAATTAAAGTATTATTATTAATGAATTCAAAGCCATACTATGGTTTGGGTGCCTAATTCCAAACCCACCCATGGTGAAATCTTAGGTGCGCCTTCTATTCAGATGCATGTCTCACTGGCTTCAACACTGGAATTCAATCTCAGGAGCGTGTAGGATTGCAACCTAAGACTTGTGCAGATGATTCTTTTCTCAAAGATATGGGTCATGTACAAATGCAGTGATGAAATACAAGTGAACCTTTAAACTATCTCTGTCTCTCGTTTCAAACAAGCAAACAAACAAACAAAAAAAGACTTCTGGGACAAAAGCATTACTTCGCTGCAACAGCAATGCAATGTAACAAGCAAATGGAGCAGTCCTAGTTGCCACTGCAACACAAAAATAGCAAAAGTCCACAAGGATCTTAAATGCTGTCAAAAATTCACACGACAAAGAGGGATTCACCTGGGCCCTAAAAACTGTAATGACTGTGCCATGCAAACATGCCTAGGGAAAGAGTTCTGAACATGGTACCCCTTCTGTTCTGCTCCCTTCTGGCAGCTACACCTCAGAGAAAGAACACAATGTAGTTCCTCCAACACCACCTCCACCCCTCTCTCACACACCTTTGTAACTACCATGAGTAAGTTCCATGATTTTTCTGCTTAATATGACAAGGCAAGCGGCAGGCCAGTTTAGAAGAACAGCCACCTATTTAACTGAACAGTGGTGTTGGTGTGGGAGGTCGTGTATGCAAGTGAAATGGCGGGGGAAAGGGGGCTTCTTTACACCTTGACGCAAGCCGTATCCCTGAAGTCTCTGACCAAGAGGTTGTACAGAACCCAAGTAACTCCCATAATTCCTTGGGGCAATTCCCCACTACACCCAGGAACAGACTCACATGTACATTTGACAGGGAAGCAAGCTAGTCCTGCGTGACACACAAGTCTTTTCAAAACATTTGCTTGTCTTGTTCATGCTTCAGAAGTCTTAAAGGCTATGCTTAATGGTGCGGCGTGCAAAGCAGTCCTGGCACAAACTGCTACAGTGTCCTGAACCACCAGCGGACCCTTTTCCAACTCAGCTTCACTGAAGAAATGCAAAGGGAGGGAAAAAAACATTATGCGGAGGCCTTTACTTACAGAGTTTTCTGCCTCTAGGTCTGTTGGGCCAGTCAATACTGTACGATCTGTACATCTGACAGGGCTTGTCACCAACTTAAAGGAATCCAATGAGAATTAAATGTGCCCACATGAGCAAAGGGATAAAAATAGTTATTTTTATGCTTTTAGAAGCAGCAAGCACCATCCTTAATTAATTGAAGAGGCACCTCCTCGTGTGTTCAGGAAAACGGTGAACCACTTTCCTAAAATGGTGTGTGTGGCTTTTAAAAAAAATTAAATACACTTACATTTGCCTAGTTAATCAGGGAACCTTGTTACTTGATCAAAAGTTTTAAAAATAGATTAATCTGCCTGATTAACAATATTACAAACCCAGTACTTGAGAGGCAGGGAGAGTGGGGAGGAAAGGAAACAGAAGATATGGAACAAGTGTGAATTTGAATGCTCATCTGTCCTTAAACAGCACCATTTGAATCCCACTCCAACCCTGCAGTACAACTGGGGGGAAGCATCCCCAGCCAATGACCATCCAGCTTGTTTTAAAACCTCAAGCAAGGAAGAGCCCTGCCCCCTGACTTCTAAGAAGTTTCGATTTTTAGCTGCTCTTACCATCAGCAAGTTTCTCCTAATATTCAAGCCAAATTTACACCATTGTAAGTTAGGTAAAGGGGGCCCCTGACCATTAGGTCCAGTCGTGGCCGACTCTGGGGTTGCAGCGCTCATCTCGCTTTATTGGCCAAGGGAGCCAGCATACAGCTTCCAGGTCATGTGGCCAGCATGACTAAGCCACTTCTGGCAAACCACAGCAGCACACAGAAACGCCGTTTACCTTCCTGCCAGAGTGGTACCTATTTATCTACTTGCACTTTGACGTGCTTTCAAACTGCTAGGTTGGCAGGAGCAGGGACCGAGCGACGGGAGCTCACTCTATTGCGGGGATTCGAACCGCCGACCTTCTAATCGGCAAATCCTAGGCTCTGTGGTTTAACCCACAGCGCCACCCGCGTCCCATCCCTTGTAAGTTAAGCAACATTAAATCTAGTCTTGAATGAGTCTTTCTTCTATATGTAAGAGCCATTCAAGTATTTTGAAGAGTGCTATGACATCAAACCTATCCATTCTTAAGGACCAAACCTATCCATTCTTAAGGAAATCAGCCCTGAGTGCTCACTGGAAGGACAGATCCTGAAGCTGAGGCTCCAATACTTTGGCCACCTCATGAGAAGAGAAGACTCCTTGGAAAAGACCGTGATGTTGGGAAAGATGGAGGGCACAAGGAGAAGGGACGACAGAGGACGAGATGGCTGGATAGTGTTCTCAAAGCTACCAGCATGAGTTTGACCAAACTGCGGGAGGCAGTGGAAGACAGGAGGGCCTGGCATGCTCTGGTCCATGGGGTCACGAAGAGTCGGACACGACTAAATGACTAAACAGCAACATGATATCTCTCCTCAAGGCTTCTCTCCTTCAATCTTTCTGCACAGGATTGCTTTCCCACCAGCCATCTTCACTGCCCCCTTTGAAGTAATTCCAGTTTGTCTCCAAGTTTGGTGCCCAGAACTGGATGCAGCAGTCCAGATAAGATTTGACGAGCGCACAGTCAAATTGAACTATTACCTCTCATCGCAGGAGTAGGGAAGCTTTCGGCTTTCTCTCTCCCTCCCTTTCCCCTTGGGCAAACTTTGACAAGAGGGCAGAACCACTCACTAGTCAATCATCTGACATCATAATGACATCAGGGGATGGGTGTGGTGTGTGAGTGGTACCATCCGTCAGTGTTGGCCCACAGGAGTGGGATAATGGCAAACAGCAACCAAGCAGGATTCAACTCCTCACACACTGGCTGATTTGCAGGGAGTTCAATCCTGCTTCTTGCAGCATTTGGGTACTCGGGGAAACTTCTTGCATGTGCAAACTGGGGAGGATTGAATGAATTTTATTATTACGGTCACAGACCAGTTCTGGCTTACTTAGAATATCAGGAAAATCATAAAACACAACAGGAATACGTTGAATTGCAATTGGGTATAATAGAGACGATAGAGATATAGCAGCAGTTAAAAATACATCTTGATCACTAAAATATAACCTAAAATTGCCATTTAAAACCTTAATCATTTTGAGAAGGATTGAACTCCCCACACATAAAAAATGGCAGTTTACCATTCTATGAAGGCCATTTTGAATTTTATTTTGGTTTTCTGACGTCCACCTCTCCAACGTTAGCTGTTCGCATCCTTCTGTAATGGAAGATAACGGGGGCGCCTCCAGGAAGGAAGTTAAACCGCTGGAGAATCCGAGAGCCTGCTGTGGCTGCAAAGACCGGGAACTTGTAACTGTTGCCTCCCACATTGATTTTGTTGTGTTAGCAGCCCCAAAGTAACCTCCCCAGGGCACAAGTGTGGGTAATAATAATAATAATAATTTATTATTTGTACCCCGCCTATCTGGCTGGCTTTCCCTAGCCACTCTGGGCGGCTTCCACAAAGACCAAAAATACACTAAGATGTCACACATTAAAAACTTCCCTGAACAGGGCTGCCTTAAGATGTCTTCTGAATGTCAGGTAGTTGTTTATCTCTTTGACATCTGATGGGAGGGCGTTCCACAGGGCGGGCGCCACTACAGAGAAGGCCCTCTGCCTGGTTCCCTGTAGCTTTGCTTCTCGCAATGAAGGAACTGCCAGAAGGCCCTCGGCGCTGGACCTCAGTGTCCGGGCAGAATGATGGGGGTGGAGACGCTCCTTCAGGTTTACTGGGCTGAGGCCGTTTAGAGCTTTAAAGGTCAACACCAATACTTTGAATTGTGCTTGGAAACGTACTGGGAGCCAATGTAGGTCTTTCAAGACTGGTGTCCAAACAACAAGGAAACAGGCAGCAACCTTTTTACATGCATCTGATTGACGCATGGTCATCACTGTGGACCTGGAAGCGGCCCAAAAATGGGGCAGAAAGGGGTGGGTGGGCACAGTCCGCCAATGCATGGGATGATCTCAAATGCAATCCCTGTGCAAATGGCGAGTTGCCTATAGATTTGCTCAACTATTACGGCGCAAAAGGCCTGTCTTGCAAGAAAGACCCACATGGCGCTGTGCAAGCTTGCCCTTACTCCCCTCTCGATTCCACCCACCCATCGATGGTACAGCCTAGTTTGTAGTGGACTATTCTTGTTCATATCCCACCACTCACCACAGTAATAACTAGCTGTGGCATCACTTGGTTTGTCAACAGATTCTACGGCAGAGGACCACATGGGTTTTGGGGGTTATCTGGTGCTCTGGTTGTGGGCTGCCAGTGCCTGCAACATTCAGGATACCAACCACTGCTAATCCAGGCACATTGGAAGGATCGGCACAACCAACGAAGCCATTATTGTGCCCAAATTTCTCAATAGAAAGCACCTCTTCTTTGAGTTTGTTGCTTCCATCTTACGCCAAACGTGCTTTCAAAGTGCTAAAGCAGATTAAGACATAGTGGCTTGCATTGCCAGGAGGCCAGCACAAAATACCTTTCTGGCACTTGGACTAACAACAGCACATGGCCTGCCCAATCTAACACCTACAAGCCATCTATCGCAGCCCAATTGCTCTTGAATGGAAACTTTGATGATCCTTGCGGTCCCTTCCAAGACTACAATTTATGAATTGCATGACGCTCAGGGAGTCATTTTGGACAGAACAGCAAATATCCACATGTGATGACAATGTATGAAATGGCAACTGAAATGACATCATGAGAAATGCGGTAGGTAGGGCTAAAAACAGGAAGAAAACAAAGCAGTGTGAAATGTACTTTGAATAGTACTATTCCAGTTTTCCTGCTAACCTAGCAGTTCAAAAGCATGTCAAAGTGCAAATAGATAAATAGATTCCGGCGGGAAGGTAAATGGTGTTTCTGTGCGCTGCTCTGGTTCGCCAGAAGCGGCTTAGTCATGCTGGCCACATGACCCAGAAGCTATATGCCGGCTCCCCTTGCAACCCCAGAGTCGTCCGCGACTGGACCTAATGGTCAGGGGTCCCTTTACCTTTACTCCAGTTTTACATCTATGAAGAAATCTCAGCAGTTCCACAATACGTACATTTAGATCTACCAGCAACATGCAAATGACATGATTTTATCTTTCTGATTTGGACTTCACTGTGGATTCAATTTCATATCCAGCACAGGCTGTCAATACATCTTGTACTTGATGCATTAACAGCCCACCTTGGGTGGAAGACTGACAGCTGTGATGCTAAGCCTCACCATTGCTACAGGGTAAAGGTAAAATGCAAATGACACGCAGCTACCTGCAAAAATCTCAAGTGTTGGGGAAAGTGCATTAGGTGCTAAAACTGCTGTCTACCCAGGAAGTCAGAAGTGTTCTCTTCCCAAGCAATCCCAAGCAATCCCAAGCTCCCATTCTCAGCACAGGCAGGAAACCACCCAGATAGAATCTTTGTCGTCAGTGGGGCCTGTGGTGGAGGGAGATCACAGTTCAAAGTACCCTAATATGGCCTGGCGTGTGGAAATCAGAAGCACTACAAACTGCATGCCTTGTCACCTGAACGTTCAGAGCTCTTAGAAAGTGCAAGTTATGGATTAGTTTGTTTTGCTGCCTAGAGCAGCTCAAAAGTTGTGCATTAAGGGATGGTGTGGGGTAGAGGAAGTTCACACATGTAAAAAAATAAAGTGTGGAATGGAGAAGGCAGAAGGGAAAGAGTAAAAAGAGAGATTGGAAAGTGGTGGGCTTGAGAAGAGACAAATCCTTCAGTAATGGAATACTTCCAGGAGGAGGAGGAACAAACCAAATCTGATAAAGACAAGAGGTTTGCAGCAAGGCCATCCACAATAAACACTCACACACCCAGCTTTGCAATGCATGTTGACTCTGCAGTCCTTGCAATGCAATGCAAGGGATCTGCAACACCTTACGGAAAGCCTTTTATTTTGAGGAAAGATGATGCCAAGAAGGACCTGCCCTTTTAAATTCCTCCCTGGCCGCCATTCCATCACTCCTCAAGCTTGTGCCACAGGTCTCCCATTGTGTCTGCCTGAAAGTCTTGCGCTCTCGCCCATCCCCTCCTAGCGCAGCCGCCCCTCCCCGAAGATTTAATGGGCAAATCTTCCCGGGAAGCTCACCGCAGGGTTCTTCTAAACTTGCAGGATGTGCCGAGCTGCACGGGAGCGCTCAAGCGTGCAGCCGTTCGGGCCAGACATGCTCCTCAGCGATTACCGCCATCCATATTTAATTACTTTTCCCTCCCTTTGTTTGTTAATTTTTAACTAGAGTGCGCCGGCTCTCAGGGGCCATTAGGAGTCCCAGGCAGCAAGGTTCAGCGAGCAGAAAAAGTCCTTGTGACAGAACATACATTACTTGGCATTCTTGCCTCCCACTTTGCCAGAGAGGTGTGGAGCTTGGGGGGGTTATCTTCAGTCGTGCGCTCGCAGTCCGCCCCACTGCAGGTCGTGAATAAAAGATAGTGTTCCATTTGAAGCTTATTTCCCCTTTCCCTCCATGTCAGAAACTGTTTTCCTCAAGCTCTGGCTACGTTCTCATTTATTCTTTCCCCAAGTTTTCAGGCTGTAACTTTTATTCCCTTTTAAGATGAGGAAGGCTGTGGCGTGGGCAAAGGTCTCATTTGCTCCAGAATGCCATCCTACTCCCGTCTTCATGTTCAGCTTTGTGTATTACGTTAGCACAACCCGGCTGGAAAATTGCAGAGGAGAATACACACCATCCCCGCCTCCGCTAAGCTGGGGCCATCCCTGAAAATGAGGGTTGCGAGACTTGCCCTGTGACTTCCAGCCCAGCCAGCTGACACAAGAACCTGACCTATCTAATGTGCCAGAAAAGAATAAGATATCTGCTTCTTGGTGTGTGTATATTGCAGGTTCGGGACCTGCCCTTTTGTAGGATGAACTGGTTTAGCTATAAACCGTGGGCCAAGGACCACTCAGAGAACCCTAATGGCCTCCTAGGTGGCTGCCTCCAGCAACGAAAGTGCCTCTCAAAAAATAAAAAGG
Organism: Podarcis vaucheri; assembly: GCF_965113315.1. Taxonomy (NCBI): domain Eukaryota; kingdom Metazoa; phylum Chordata; class Lepidosauria; order Squamata; family Lacertidae; genus Podarcis; species Podarcis vaucheri. The sequence goes on along the minus strand of NC_138755.1, from coordinate 35,019,550 downwards.
GTGCTTGCTACTTTTAACCAAGAAGAGAGACTCAGGCTTCAGAGTGGGGGAATTTTAGGAAAGGGACATTTTCAAGCATCTTGTCTTCCACTAGATTTTCAATTAAGGTAAGAAAATGTAGTGTTCTATGACAGGGATGTCCAATAGGTCGATCGTGATCTACTGGTAAAAAAGGCTCAACAACTTTGACCTGAACCCCCAAAAAGGGGGTAGATCACTGCCAGTTTTTAATTCTGTGAGTAGATGGCAGTCTCTTGGGAGTTGGCCACCCCTGTTCTAGGAGAAACAAGCAAAGCAGAATGATGGTGCCTAACTTCAAATAGGTTTGACTACTGCTGTAAGATTCTTTTTTTAACCATGCACACACAACTGATTAGCAATCGCTTCATGTGCCTTCAAAGCTAAGCCCTTGCCTAAATGCCCTAGTTCAGAACTTGTGTTCCAGAGAAAGCTTCAGAAAACCCCTGGTCCTCACATGCCACTGTAACTAAGCCCAAGGCTTCGCCATTGGAATAAGACACATTCTTCCCCTTGTTAACTCCTGTCTCCACTTTCCCCCCTTCCTCTGTGGTTTCCTCATGACAAATTACAGATTGTAAACTATCTGGGTAGGGACCTGCCCTTTTGCACTCGTGTAGGATGAACTGGTTTAGCCACAGACAATATTCATGGGAGACAAAAAAACTGCCAGAAGGCATTCCATTCGAAAGATTTAAAGTTGTATTATCTCCTTGTAATCTTTACAGGTAAGGCCAGAAATTATGCACATTGCAACATCAGTCAATCAATCATGGCATAAGCTAGCCTGGCCAAACCTTTATTCCTGTCTTTTAATAATGCACACTGCATACTTCTTTACAAGAGCGCTGAGCAGCTTGCACTGGCCTCCCAAGTCAGGTCACTTAAGTTTCAACAATGCTATATAGCACTGGGTGCATTCAGGCTGATTACCAGTGATGGACTTTAAGAAGAGATATGGCCTGGATTAAAGAAGCATCAGATGATATTATCATGCTTCACCATACAGAATGAGGTCAGGCTATCTTAACTATGGTCCATGTAGCCACAGAATTTACCAAGGTCTATGAATCCAGGCACTAAAGAAGATAAGAGGTCTCATCAAGCTGTAAACACTAGGACTTGATCATTATTCCTGAGGCTGGAATAAACACAACACCTAGCCTGGACTTGGAGGATGAGATATTTACTTGAGGTTTCCTAAAGTTCTCTGTTTTAGAACCGTATTTCATCTCTATGTAAAAACCTGCTCCCTGCCCACCCCACCCCTCAAACCTAACCTAGTGGTTATGTTGTGTTCAGTCCTCACTAAACTGTCCTAACATCCTCCTATTAGAATTTAAAACTACAGTCGTACCTTGGTTGTTGACCGCCTTGCGACTCGAACGTTTTGGTTCCCAAATGCCGCAAACCCGGAAGTGAGTGTTCCGGTTTGCAAACGTTCTTTGGGACCCAAACGTTCGACGCTGCTTCTGCAGCTTACAATTGAGTGCAGGAAGCCTTGGTTTGCGAACGTTTACAGAACTTGAATGGACTTCCGGAACAAGAACCAAGGTGGTACTGAGTTACAGGCAGGAAAATGGATCTCCTTACCATCAAATGTTCAATTGACCCATATACCAACTCTAAAATATGTCTGATCCTTGTGTTAATGCATCATGTGTTACGTTATCCCACAGTCAGGTAGCTAGCCGTGCTGGTCTGATGCAGTCAAAATAAATTAAAAAATTGTCCAGTAGCGCGTTAGAGACCAACTAAGTTTGTTCTGGGTATAAGCTTTTGTGTGCATGCACACTTCTTCAGAATTTTCAGTTTACTTCTGAACACGTTTATTTCAGCATTTGCCAAAAGGGGGAGAGGGAGGTTATGAGCTGCCCCCCAATAGCTGGAAAGCCATTCGCCAGGTGGGAATTTAACAAAGTGTACATAAGATCCCTCAAAAGAATGTTACAAAGACTAGCTTGCCAAGAGGCAAGGGGGTTTTCCTTCCTAGATTTCTGACTGGGTGAAACCATGCAATAAAATTCAAAGCTCATGGCACAGAGATATATTTAAAAATGTATACTCTGCTTAATCAGCCCTGTCGGCCTCTTGAAGTGGCAATGAAATCATCACTTCAGTGAACACAGAACACCCCATAGCAACAACAGAGCCTGAAACCAACCAAGCAGAACTGCAAAGAAACAAAAGCAACTTCTTCCTCCAACTCCAGAGAACCAAAAAGGGCCACCCAAACAGGAAGACCTTAACATGTTTCCTAAAAGCTGGGAAAGGGCAGTGTCAGCCGCGCAGGCCTCCCAAGGCAGACTCGAAATCTCACTGCCATCGCCCACACCTCCACTAACTAGGTTCACAAAGCAGTACCTCAGTTGTACATCTGTATGTTTCCCCATCATGTCTTAAGGTATGCAGGCTGTGCAAACCTCTGAATATCCATGCTCTTTAAGGCTTCGGAAGGTCAGTACCGGCACTCTGAAATGGGCCACATACCGAGAACCAATGCAGCTCTTTAATGGGTGTAATAATCTCCACTCCTGGACAAGAGCCTACGTATTTTCTGCAGCTGTAACTTTCAGACATTTATCAAAAGAGCATAGAGCACACTGCAATATCCAAGCCTGCAAGAACGCCCCATGACTTATTTCTTTAGCCACTAGAAAAGAGAACAGCTAGCCAACATGGAGCTGGAAAAAGGCACTCCTTGCTGCCAATGACCTCTGAGTATCAAGTAACAAAAGCAGGATCAAAGGGAATAAGCTATAAACCCGCTTTTCCTGCCGGAGTGTGACCCGCATCGAAAAAACAGCCTGAACGCTCCTTCCCAGCTCAACAGGCCTATTGTCAGCATCTCGTATTATCTGGGTTAAGTGCTGGTTCATTAGATCTTCTGTAGGCCAACATCATGTCCAAGCAACAATTCAGGATTTTCTCTGACTCGCTGGGAACGGAGAACAATTCAGGCAACTGGATTACAAGCAGTCATATGCACATCGCAGTTAAGTTTTCACTCGGTAACTTTGTTTTGCTACAGTTCAGAACGTGTATGAAGTACCGTATTTTTTGCTCTATAAGACTCACTTTTTCCCTCCTAAAAAGTAAGGGGGGATGTGTGTGCGTCTTATGGAGCGAATGCAGGCTGCACAGCTATCCCAGAAGCCAGAACAGCAAGAAGGATTGCTGCTTTCACTGCACAGCAATCCCTCTTGATGTTCTGGCTTCTGAGATTCAGAATATTTTTCTTGTTTTCCTCCTCCAAAAACTAGGTGCGCCTTGTGGTCTGGTGCGTCTTATAGAGCAAAAAATACGGTAGCTGCTCACAATGCAAATTCCCCCATGTGACTTAAGAGGCCAGACTTTCCTTCTACCTCCCTTCTCTCTGGCTTTAGAAACACACGTGTACATAAACACGCTCTTGCACACCTTCCCCTTATCCGTTGTAAAGACAATTTAGCCTTGGAACTTTGAAGCAAAACTGTGGCAAAGGCAAGCCTGGGAAGCAGAGTCCATATATACAAGGGGGTATATATGTGTGCAAAGACCCGGCAGGTATTTCTCGCTGCCTCGTGTGAACGGAAGTGAAATTACTCGAGGAGAGAAAGGTGTTCACGGTTCTATCAGGCAGTGGGGTGCTGTCAATTTTTCCTAAGTCCGTCCCCCAGTAGTCCCAAGGAGAATGCGTCAGCTTGATCGAGATGTGATCATTAATATCTCTCTGGGGTGCCTGTTAGCCAGACAGGTGTTAGTCGTTCGGGGTGCACTGGAGAGGATCAGGTGGTATAACGTGGGTGAAGGTGTGACTGATTGGTATAAATTACCTGGGCATGCAGTGAAGCAGGGTAGGTGAAAGCAGGCGGGGGTAGAGCAGGTGCTAACTCCGCTGGGTAGAGAGGGTACGGCGCCCACACTTCAGGGCTACTGGGGTAAAGTGCAGGCACTGTGAGCTCATCTGCAAGAGAAGAATAAGGAGAGTTCATGGTTATAAAAACAGCAAATGCAGGAAACAAAACGGCAAACGCAAGAGTGGAGCTCAAGGGGGTCCCTCCAACTCCCTCTGCCTTCTCCTTAGGAAACGGAATCCGAAGAGCAGGTACAAAAATTCTGCACCAAAGTCTGCAACTTACGTTAAGGAACAGGGTTATTGTCCGAAAGGAAACTGGGTGTTTTGTCGGCTGGAGAAAGAAACGCAAGGCAGTCTACAGCTGTTGTTAAGGGGCGGCAAGTGAGCCACTCAAAAGTATTCTGACGAAAGAATACAGATTCTGGGCGAATGAACTCTTATGGCTGTGGCACTTTGCATCCTGATCTAGATACACATCATAGTAAGCCATAGTTAACTGTTTACCAGGATGCCCTAGTGGCTCCGGCTTCGCTCTTCCCCTGGTGTGAGCATAGGCAACAGACCACAGTACCCTGTTACATCTAAACCAGGGACCATAGCTTGCTTCAAACCACAATGTGAAGCCAAGGTTGTTCTTGGCCTGCCAATCATAGTCAAGATTTGAACTAAGGACTTCCTAACTCAGCTACCCCACTACATTTGTCTCCCCAATGAAAAACAATCCAGTCATCTTAAGAATGGGAGGGAGAGGGGGCACACAGAATGCCATTCTGCACAGATCAAAATAAAGAGTCTATACGATAATGAAGGTTATCTTCTACCCTTTCACAGCAGTACAACAACATATCAGTGATTCAGGTACCTTGTTTAAGTTACAATACCAGCATATTCCTCCTCTTTCCTTTGGCATCACTCATGAAGGCCTCCTACCCAGTGCTTTTCCCTACCTCCACTAGTCACCCGTCCCTGAAGAGTTTAGACGAATCTAGGGCAGCCAGGATAACTACTCATAATTTCAGCTCCATCCTTGCTTGGCAAAAAGAAAGGTGCAATTATCCATTGACAGTTTTGGTTGCCGTTTCCTGTGCCTTTTCCAGATCACCTTTTGAGACAGGTCACCTGAAAAGTACACACTTCAAATGCAACCCTACCGAAATGCCAATTATCATACAGGCAGTTTTTTATTTTCAGTCTTTTCCCTAACAATGCCTTGCACCAAACTTGAATTTTTCATAAGCACCACCAAGCCAGAGCTGAAATATCCATTGAGCCAGCTTAGACTTCACCATTCTGCATATGACACATCCAAGAACCAAATGTTTCCATAACAGCAGAATCCGCATGCCATGCTGGGCTGCATGAGTGCAGCTCCCTGTCTTCTCTGAGAGCTTGTGAACAAGCTACCACTTTTCTTAATCTAGTGGGTAGTGATGGAAGATGCATCTCAATCTTAATTGGCTTCATTTCAAAATGATTTATCTGTGTTTCCTCCATGAGAGGTCTGGAGGGCGGCAACACGAGGAAGGGCCTTTTCTGCAGTGGCTCCCCGTTTGTGGAATGCTCTCGCCAGGGAGGCTCACCTGGCGCCTTCATTATACACCTTTAGGCACCAGGCAAATACATTTCTCTTCTCCCAGGCCTTTGTCTAATTAAACAATCTATGGCCTGGGGTGTGTGCATGTTATTGTTTCCATTTGTTATTGTGGCATGTGTTTTTGTGTTTTTATATTGTAAACCACCCTGCGATCTTTGGATGAGGGTGGCATGGAAATTTAATAAATAATAATTATTATTTCTGAGGTTAGAAGAGGCTTGATCCATTTCTTCCAAAACAGTTGAACTGCGTCTTCGTTACAAAACCAGCATCAACTCAACCTCTCTCTTTTTGCCCCCCTCCCACCACCAAAAAAAAGCCCCCTAAAACCAACTGCTGGTGCCACACCGGTCAGGGAGAAGTGGGTGGCTTATTGTCCCCTCACTCCCACTCAGGGACAGAAGAAGAGGATGTATCCTCTGCTAGGACTGCTCCCCTCCCCAGCTGTTTTGACAGCAGCAACCCGAGGGTAGAGTTGGCAACTATCAACCTATTACCGTGCTTTTCGCTCCATAAGATGCACTTTTTCCTCTTAAAATCTAAGGGGAAATGTCTGTGCATCTTATGGAGCGAATGTGTGGTCCCTGGGACTGGGGGGGGGGGACCCGGGCTTCCCTTGCCAGCCCCGACAAGCTCTGGGAGCAGTGGGAAGGCTGCGCGCAGCCTTTCCACTGCTCCCCGACCTGCTCTTTGGGTCAAGCAGCTCTGGGGTAGCCCGCGAAGCCTCCGCAGGGCAGCAGGGAGCCTTCATCCCGCTGCCCGGGGGGGGGGGGCTTCGCGTGGCTATTCCTGGCTTTTGTGGGAGGTGGGGGAAGGGACAGAGCGAGGCTCTGTCCCTTCCCCCACCTCCCGCAAAGGCCCCCAAGAGCCGCATATTTTTTTCCCTTGAATTGTCTCCCCCCCCCAAAAAAAAAAAGTAGGTGCGCCTTATGGAGCAAAAAATACAGTACTTCTCCTCCTATCACGATTTGCTTTGCCCAAGTGCCCCTGAGCTTCCTTCCAGGTATGAGAGGAGGTGGGCAAAGCATCAGGGAAGGTTGGAATCTCACTGAAGGCGTCTTGAGCCATCCACACTACCCTCAGCTTTAAAGAAATCCTCTTCTTCCACCCGCAAGACGCCATGGCAGAGAACATCCAAGCAAAGCCCCAGTGGGAGCTGACAGGGAAGCACTTTAATTACAGCAGAGATTAAGTGTTTGTCCTGTTGGTTTTAAAAGCAAGATAAACAGTGAAAAGTTGGCAAGGGCTAATGTTAACAACGTTCCCTTCCACCATTCATTCCTAAGCTTTGTGGTCATTCTCGAGCAGAGAGCAACAAGCCTATAAATACACGCAAGAGCTCCCGAACCTTCCCCGAAATATGTGAGCCAGGAGGAGTTTAGCAAGAATGCAACACTAAGGGACGCTGCCATGTAACCTGGGCTCCTCTTTTCGGAAGTTGCTCTGCTAGAAATTGCAGAAAGGGCAATTGCAGCCACACATACCCTTCAGTTCCCTTTGCGCCTCTGGCATTTCATCCTCTCCCTGTTCTCTTCTCTCTGTTGACATTTCGGTTGCAAGCTCCTTGGGGTCAGGGACTATGAAGTGTCACGTGTTCAGATGGAATGCTATCATCGTTGGGCGTCCCAGGGGCCATTTCCCAACATGTGAAATGTATAATGGGAAACAAAGGGTCGAGCCAGGCAAAACAAGCTTACTCTGGAAAAGTCGCATTGGCTCAGCTACAAAACTACCCCTCTATGAGCAATATGACACATCCGGTGTAATAATGTCACACCACATGAATATTCTTGGAGACTGGCAACTATTCTAAAGAGAGTTGAAGACAATCGTTATTGGTGTCTACACGTGTGTGTTGTTGTTGTTGTTTTTCTTCATCATACCATTGTCTCCAGTAAGACTGATTTTGCAGGTTCTTGGAGTATTAAAATGTACAGCAAACCTCTGTTGAATCAGGAACAATACTGGAGCTAAAAATGAACAAGCCTCCAAGCATACACAACATGAGCCAAAGTGTTGCAGTGATGACCATTTGCTCAGTCTTTGAGATATACAGGAGTGATCTGCATATCACATCAAACCATAACCTAAAACAAACCAAGGTGTAATGCATGAGTAGGCAAACTAAGGCCCAGGGCTGGATCTGGCCCAATCGCCTTCTAAATCTGGCCCGCGGACAGTTCAGGAATCAGCATGTTTTTATGTGAGTAGAATGTGCCCTTTTATTTAAAATGCATCTCTGAGTTATTTGTGGGGCATAGGAATTCATTCATTATTATTTTTTCAAAATATAGTCCGGCCCTCACAAGGTCTGAGGGATTGTGGACCGGCCCCCTGCTGAAAAAGTCTGCTGACCCCTGTAACTAAGCAGCTTCCTGGTGCACGCTCCACACAGTGTGCGAAACAAGCCCGTCTGGAAGACATGTTGTCCAAGCCTGGGCTCACAGTTTGCTTCCTTGAAACATACCACAAGCAGTAACCAGTTTGCTTTGGGTTGTTCACATAATGCTCAGTCACATTAAACTATGGTTTGCTGTAAATTACAGTTTAATGTGACATATGAACTGGACCAGTCTTTACCAAAATTGGGAATCCCAAATGTGTTCCGTTTCCTATGCTTATTCAAGCTACTTTTTCATGATTCTACAAAACGTATAGAGAAAATAAAATACAAAACTATGTTACACATTTATGTTGCTTTTCTCTCTCAGGCAGTTTCACCTTGCGCTCTCGAAAATGAGGACATCAGATCTGTCACGTAATCGTGACAGTCGTATTCCAGCAAAGAGCAAGCCGAGGCACAAATGGGATGACACACGTGAGACGCACCGTGAGTTTATCTAATAGCAAATTTGGCAACCCCTACCTAGCTGAGCAGCAGCAAATCAGGGCCACCTCAGATGTTTCTGAATAGATGGAGTGCTCCCAAGATATTCAGGAAATGACTCATGTGTAAATAAGGAGAAACAGCAGAATAGCCCAAACCTTTTGACGCAAAATGGCTCAATGGGAACAACAGTATTCCATTCTCCTGGGGCCATTTTGTGGAAAACGGGAATGACACTGACCTGCACTGAGTGCAACTCTGTTGCCGGTTGAAGTGGAAAAGTAGAAACAATAGGTTTCAGACAGAAAAGTTGCTTTTGTTTGTTTGTTTGTTTTTTGCACTTATTACTTTCACTAAATTCTCATTTGCCATTTGGTTACCCATTCGCCCAATTTTAAGACACACTCAGGCTTTGCCAGATTTCAATAATTTGGTGTCCATCTGCCAACTTCACTGCTACCCCAACTCCAGATCGTTCATGAACAAGTTAAATAGTGCCAGTTCACATGTTTGGCAGGGATCTCACTGCTTATCCCCCCCCACACACACACACTAAGACAACTGTACATAAAATTCTGCCCTCTGCTTCCTATTATCAGTGACTTTGCCTTATGTGGACCTGCTCTCTTATTCCATGACTGCCAGATGTCTTCAGGAGCCCATGGCAAGGCACTTTTATCAAAAGCGGTTTGGAAGTTCAAATATGTTCCACCTTCCAGGTCATCCCTATGGAGTCCTGATTTACAGCCTTCGGGTCTGGCTAGGGGGAAAGCAACTTGGGAGAAGGGGAGAGGGAGCATTCTTTGGGGAGAAAGGGCTCAAAACTCACACACCTGCACACCCCTTTTGCTTTGCTTGAAATTTCCCGTCTCCACTTTATATCTGCTTGGTGCAACCAATGTTCTAAGGCAGAGACTGTTGCCACAGCACCCTAAAAAATGCTCCCTAAATATTGTAGATAAACTTGCCAAAAATTCAGAGAAGTGCAGGGCCAGCACAGCCATTAGGCAGGGTGAGGCCGCTGCCTCGGGCGGCGGAAGTCCCCAAGAGTACCCTGCCTGCCCTGCTGCCAGAATTGGCACCAATTTTGGGCAAGATCTCACTCAAAGTTGATTCCAATACCAGAGGTGGGCAGCACAGGCACTTCCTGTTTCGCCACAGGTGAAAACTGCAAAATCCAAAGAACTACTACGCTCCAATCCACACATTAGTCCAGGAGGTGGAGATCAGGACAGGTCATATAGGAATTTGCAAACAAATCAAGCATTCCTATCTAAGGCACATACCACTACTTGCTCTTTTATGGTGAAGCACAGACACACACACACTCACATACTTACATGGCTCCCTGGTAATGAACTGAGGTAAAGTGTTGGGGGTGGCAGGAGTGCTTGGATTTGGTGTCCCCACTAATTTGCTCTTGGCCATCTTCGTGTTGGCCTTGGCGAACTCTAGCCGGAGCGTCTGGGGAATTTCTGGGTCAAAGCGGATTCCCTTTTTGCGGAAAGAGAAAGAACGAGAGTTAGTTCTTCCTGCAGCGATATCACGGTTGCACTGAAAGTAACGGACAACACTTAACTGTAATAGAGAAACCTATTGTAATAGATAAAAGACATAATGCGGGGGGAAAGGTGTGAGTAAAAACAATGTAGAGTGGAGGGAAGTAAGTCAGCAATGTAATTTCTTTGTTTTTCCATCTATAAGATGCCCCATGTATAAGATGCCCCCTATTTTTGGGGCCTCCAATTTAAGAAAATGGGGAGAGATGGCCCCCATGTATAAGATGCCCCCAAATTTTGGACATTATTTTTTAGGGGGGAAACCTAGTCTTATACACGGAAAAATACGGTATTTGATTTGAAGGTTATTGTGAAAATGTTTGAATAAAATATTATATGCAATTTTTTTTTGAAAAGTAACAGACAAGACTGCATACGGCATGACAATACAATAGAAGCAGCATCATACAAAGCAAATATATCCAGAAAGAGGAGTGTGGCATCAGGTTTGAAATCAGCACCAGGCATGACATAGCAGGACCCAGAAGTATTCCGGGAAAGTGGAAGCGGTGGGCAGCTTCAGCCAGCACGTCACTTCACAGTCTGCCCTAGTAAAAGAAGCTTTTTATATAAAAAAAGAACAAAATGTTCCTGGCCCACCACCTGATAAGTTTTACTGGGGTATGTGTGTACCAGGGCACTTTGCCCAGGGCACCCTCAAACATGGTGCCAAGTCTGCATAACATCCTCCTGAGAAATGCAAATCCAAAGCCACTGCCTTAAATAGGCATACGACAGAATGGGGTGGGAGGAGGCATTCAAAAGGCTCCGTAAGAGAAAATGATTCGGTTAAGAAGTAGCATTTCTTCAGTTTAACCCGCCACAATTTCAAGGAGGATTGTGACAAACTGATTCACGAGAAATTTACGGGCGTAGATGGCCTAGGAAACAAATCCATTACTAAAAGGCTGAAGAAATTAAGACGTGTTAGCCTATCAGAGATCAAGACCAACTTTTCTCCCTGTCTAAAAGGGTATACAAATGCAAAGAGACATTCACTTACAGTGGTGCCTCGCAAGACGAAATTAATTCGTTCCGCAAGTTTTGTCGTCTAGCGAATTTTTCATCTTGCGATGCACGGTTTCCCATAGGAAACAAAGTCGCGAGACGTTTTCGTCTTGCGAAGCAAGCCCATAGGGAAATTCGTCTTGCGAGGCAAATCGAAAACGGAAAAACCTTTCGTCTAGCGAGTTTTTTGTCTTGCGAGGCATTCGTCTTGCGAGGTACCACTGTATGTTACCCATCAGGAAAATATATAAAGATCCATAATGAAGGTGTACAATATTTTCCATTGGAGACTGTCAATAAAATATTGGGGAAAGACACTTCTAGTCTTTTGAGGAAGTAGGTTTCAACAGGATAATGCTAATGATAATATTTACACCCCATTCATCTGGCTGAGTTTCTCCAGCCACTCTGAGTGGGGGATGACAACAATAATTCAATAATAATTTCATAAGTCTGTCCAATATCCTATAAGCATTGCTATCCTATACAGGCAACTCCAAACACTCTGAATGTTTATTAAAACTGGAGATGAACTAATTGTTTGTTTAGTGCATTGACAAAAAAAATTAAGTGCACCTCCATATGGTGTGCTGTCCAGGATAGAATCAGAGCTGCAAGCTGTTCTCTGTATGACTGCCCCAAACATAAGACTCAGAAGGAAATGACACACCCTATGCTTTCCAAATTTTATTTTTGTTGGTCTTAGAAACAGGACACTACTGTTTGAACCTAATTTTTCTATGCATCACTACAACATTGCCAACAGAACGCTGCAACTTGACGTGGGTGGATAAGACTGATGTCATGAATTCAATTAACAACAAGAGAAGTGGGAGAAGATAAACAAGGCCTATGAAAATGTGAATCTTTAGGGAGACGGACTCTGGGAAATTAAATATTGAGAGAAAACTTGTGGGATGAGGCAATAAATAAAGCTTGACATCTTCACTCTCATTTTTAATTAAAGGCACACACAATTATGTTAGCTGGGCTTGCAAATTCTTGAAATAAGCTACAGACAAAAATAAAGAGTCCATTAAGGTTGTGGGGGAAAACAAGCAGCTGTAAGCTTTGGTGTTCCATTATGCTGAACGGAGGAAAAGAGGCAGGAACAGTTCCGCCACCAAAGCTCAGTATGGAAATCCCATGTATCTGTACCCCAGAAACCTCTGGAAACCTGGAAACCTCTGAACCCAATCTGCCCATTGTAGTAATAGATAGCAAAGGGTCCCTGATGAATAAATCATAACTACAACAGTGAGGCAGACACTTAGTGTGATTTAAAATACAACCCACACCCAACTCCCACCAAAGGCATTTTTTTATAGCGTACAGAATTCAATCATGTGATTTCCCCACTTGCAGGCATACAGGTCAGATACAGGTTTACCCGCCTGAAAGAGAACTAGCCCTACAACAATAGATTTGCAGAGCTGACTGCCCCAGCAAGAGATGCTTCCAAAGTATTGTGCCAGGGAGGGCAACATAGGGAGGGGCCATATCTCCATGGTAAAGCAATGCTTTGCATGCCAAGTTTGCAGGTCCATTCCTGGGCATCTCCAAGACCTCTACCACAGATAGATGCTCCCAGTCAGGAGAAGCAATGCTGGGGCTGTATGGACAAACTCATTTCTGGGATTATGGCTGCCTACTAGCAGACAATGCATGTGAGGACCATAGGATGTGTAAGTCCAAGGACAGAGCTCCTCCTTGAATGTGTACTGCTAAATGAGATTTCATGTTGGGTCTAAAACCCAATAACCCATCACCCATTAAAAAGACTACCCTGTTGGTACCCTCTAATTAGCTATAATGAGGCAACATCTAGCAACATATTGCTCAACTCTCTCTTGGCATTCACCAAGGGACACTAAGCTTTATTTCACCTGGGTCAAAGAGCCAGTTTGGCGCACACACACTCATGTGCATTTGAGTACAAACACACATAGGCTGGGAACCTCAATGGCGCCCCTCTGGAGACTTCACCCGGGGCACTAGCTAATTAATTCTACAATACAGATTAACATCAGCTTCAGCCTTTAAAAGTATTGAAAAGCAACATCAGGAGGGCAGAAATTGCGAATGAGAGAAGGCGACACCACTTTCCCCCTGGAACTGTCTCCCCACAGCTGCTTCCTTCCGAAAGCCAGTGTGGTGTAGTGGTTAAGAGCGGTGGACTCGTAATCTGGGGAACCGGGTTCGATTCTCCGCTCCCCCACATGCAGCTGCTGGGTGACCTTGGGCCAGTCACACTTCTCTGAAGTCTCTCAGCCTCACTCACCTCACAGAGTGTTTGTTGGGGTGGGGGAGGAAGGGAAAGGAGATTGGAAGCCGCTTTGAGACTCCTTAGGGTAGTGATAAAGCGGGATATCAAATTCAAATCCAAACTCTCTCTTCCTCTCCTGAAGGCAGACAACATTTACAACAGAAACGTGGGCTTGAAATGTGTCCCATGTGGCAGTTTGGGATTAAAAGGTGGTCCTACTGTGCTCTGTTTAAGGAGGATCCTGGGTCCTGCTTCTGAAAAGATTCAAGGTGACAGATGCCACAGAAAGAAGATGGCAACAAGTACAATCAAATTACATACATTAACACATGGAATGGTCACCAATGGAGATCTGGGAGGGAGGAGTCCAGGGGCAATAGATCCCAAACCAGGCTGGTGAAGTGGGCGTCACTGCCTCACCTCTCAATCCAGTGGCTATCAGCCCAGAGAGATGCGCTGATTTTCTAGAGAGCTCACCACCACCACCACAAGGGAGCATTCATACATAACAGCGTGAAATGGTACAGTCCAAGGGAAAGCGTGGTTGCTTCTTGATTTGGCTGAATGTGGCAACCCTTCCGTCATAGAAAAGACGCCTGAGCCAACTGTGATAGAACATTAACTTTTCACAGTACAACTTCACCTTACCTCAAGATGCATTGTTCATGCCCAGTGAAGCTGTGAGGCTCACATGTGTTGTATTCTAGGACCAATATTATTTTAATGCAAACTGAAGTACGTATATGTTTTTTTAGCAGGCCTTAAAACATGGGTGGGCAAACTAAGGCCCGGAGGCTGGATCCGGCCCAATCACCTTCTAAATCCAGCCCGCAGACAGTCTGGGAATCAGTGTGTTTTTACATGCGTAGAATGTGTCCTTTTATTTAAAATGCATCTCTGGGTTATTTGTGGGGCATAGGAATTCGTTCATCCCCCCCCCCCAAAAAAAATACAGTCCAGCCCCCCACAAGGTCTGAGGGACAGTGGACCGGCCCCCTGCTGAAAAAGTTTGCTGACCCCTGCCTTAAAAGTTTCCCTGTTCACTTTAAACCAAGGGGAAAAACCTTGCACCAGCCAGCAAGAGTCAAGAAGCTTGACAAAAAATTACAAACCTAGACTCCCTGGGAGTCTGAGCTATTCAACAAAAAAACCATCAGTTTCTTGTTCCAAATTAAAGTTCCAATGTCCTTTTAAAACCTCAGAAGTTTAAATGACCTAATTTGTTTGGCAGCAAAAACTGGGGCCATAGGCTTTAGAGCAAGTCACATTCCTAAAACATCTTTAGTATCAGCACCATATAAGGCAGTCTGTATCCTGCTCTGCTTCACTCTTATCCCCGGAGATTAGCAGAGCCAAGAAGACATTGTACATAAAAAATGAAGACAGGAAAACAGACTAGGGAACCAGAGTACTTGCTGCATGCTTTTTATCCTAGTCTGAAAAATTGTTCCCTGCACTCAAGATATTTTTGCTCTTGAGGGTCATCAATAATGAGGTTAACTCTGTACACACAGAACATAACTATATTTCGCGACAGCTAACTCCCCTCCCACCCCACACAAGACAAAGAAACAGTACTTTAAAACGAACAAAAATCAGCGTCAAAGCGAAGACATTGTACTCTTCAGGAATGCTTCTCCCCAGTAACAAGGTGTTGTTGAGGGAGATCAGTTTTGAGGGAAACTCATTCCTCATATGCTTGGAGACACACTTCTTTATAATACTGCTTTCCTGAGTACTGGGTACAACTTAAGGATTGCCAATGTGTAGAGAGAACTCACATATGAGTTGTCATCACTTGACAGCAACGACTGCAAGAGATTATCTTCACATCTGACACATCCGGCATGGATGGGTTCCCCCCCCCCCAGCACAGGGCAGCTACATTTTAGATATCTGTCTGTATTCATCCATAACCTGATGTTGACAAGATCAATGAGCTGCATTGTTTCAACTCCATTATCAGGCAAAATTCCTATGAGGTAGCGTACGCAGGAACATTTAAAAGAATAACTTGGAGCAGTTTCACAAACCTAAAGCCATCTGCACTTCTCATTCAGTGACCCAGAGCCGCAGAAAGCTTAGTCATGTATAAGATTTACTAAAATCAATGGGTCTGAAGTCAGTCACGTAGCAAAGACACCCCCATCTTCTCCTGAATGTATTTATTTATACTAGCATTGGCATCCCATCCTCCTAGTCCATGGGTGGGCAAACTAAGGCCCGGGGGCCGGCCCAAAGGAGGATTATACAAGTTCATGAAGGATAGGGCCAATAATGGCTACAAACCCCAATGGCTGTATATATCTAGTCCACCAGTTGCAAGAGACTGCAGGAGGGGAGAGTGCTGCTACGTTTGGGTCCTGCCTGCAGTTCCCCATGGACATCTGGCCAGTGGCGGCCCCTGGTTGCTGGACTAGATGGGCACACTGGCCTGATCCAGCAGCCTTTCGTTATAATCTCAGTGCTCACGGCACTACCCAAGGCAACTAACAACTATTAAATTCAGCTATAAAACAATATAATATGCTTAAGACAGAGACAGGCACATCAGTTAAACAAAACCAAGAAATAAAAATCTGACCTTTCAGGGAAAAAGCTAGCCTAAACAAGCACAAAAATAACAGAGGGCCTGACAAACCTCGCCAAGCAGTGTTCCACAATTTAGGTGTGGACACAGAGCAAGTTCCTTTCTCTCGATGCTTTTTTTCTGGGGGTACTCAAGGATACACAGTACCAGCACCTTCTTTTCTAGAACAAAAGCACAGCTTTCTCTAGTCTCCATCAAGTGAGCTTCCGCTACAGTTGGGACGCAGAGAAGGGCTCCTCTATCAAACTCAAGAGCATGGGCAAGCTGATAGTATACTTGTGTTGGGCAGTCCTCACCGGTGCTATTTTTCCAGAAAAAGAGGTGCCAGAACGCCTCCCTTGTTCTCTTATAATGGCAATGGCGCCACCTGAGAGGTGCCAGAACAGAGTTCCTGTGAGTTCCAGCTGAAAAAAAAAGTCCTGGTCGTCACCATGAATAGCCTTTCAGCCTGGGAGGAGGTGAGGTAGAAAAGAGAGAGACAGGAAAGAGTGCATTGGACGAAGGGCCAGAGAGGCTGCAGAGAGACAGACACGGAGAGCCGGCATTAGAGGGCGTTGGTTGTACTAAAGAAAACAAGGCTCTCTCCTGTCACATTTTATCCTCACAAAACCCTGTGAGGTAGGTTAGGCTAAGAGAAGGTGACAGCCCAAGGTCACCTAGTGAGCTCCATGGCTGAGCAGGAAGCTGAACCCATGTTTGGACCCAGGTCCTACCAGTGGCGTAGCGTGGGGGGTGCAGGGGGGGCCGGCCGCACCGGGCGCAACATCTGGGGGTTAGGGTTAGGGGGCGCAAATTACTTGCCTTGCCCCGGGTGCTGACAACCCACGCTACGCCACTGGGTCCTACTCCAACACTCTTAACCACTATAGCAGACCTGCAATGGAGATGGGCTGGGGCTTCTTCTGCCTTGCAGAATGGTTTGCAACTATTTCACGAGTAGCAGAGGTACGTAATAAAATAAAAGGAAATGCATGGAAGCTTACTTGGTTTGCAAGCCGTATGCAGACTGAAAAGTTTGTATTACTTTTGCACGCTACAGTGGTACCTTGGGTTAAGTATTTAATTCGTTCCGGAGGTCCGTTCTTAACCTGAAACTGTTCTTAACCTGAAGCACCACTTTAGCTAATGGAGCCTCCCGCTGCCAGAGCACGATTTCTGTTCTCATCCTGAAGCAAAGTTCTTAACCTGAAGCACTATTTCTGGATTAGCGGAGTCTGTAACCCAAAGCGTATGTAACCTGAAGCATATGTAACCCGAGGTACCACTGTATTTGTTTCTGTTCAATGTACAAGGCATGCACCTTTAGTTATGCATGTACAAGGCATGCACCTTTAGTTATGCAAACCTGCAGACAGACTAATTCAGAGCCATCTGAAATCAAGATCGACATATCCCTGCCTGCTTACTCAGGTGGAGAATTCATTCTACAGGACTGCAAGTTCAGTCAAAAGACTGTAAATTTCAGGCAAAATACCTCCAGGCAGTGTGTGTTTTTTCAGGGGGTACTCAAGGGTACACCTTTTTGTTCTTGTTGGTGTTAAAAAGTGTGATAACTTCATGGTGAATACCGGCACCTACTTTTCTAGGGGGGGAAGCACTGCCAGCAGGGATCAGAGGTATGCTTTAGCATTTTGCATATGGACTGGCAAACAGAACCCCAAAATTGTTTATTAGGATTCTGTACTTAAGGTGTGAGTGTAAGATATCCAGTCAAATCTCCTATAAAGAGAGATAACTCCTCACTACAGATATAACAAATTGGGTTCTTAAGCTATATTAGTCCTCTTCTGAACTAATTTCCATCCTCCTGTACTGAGAACTTTAAAAAGCCCTGTCTCTTTCCAACACATTTTAAAGGTACATTAAACTTGGCTGAACTTTGTTTGCACTCAACAATATCTGAGCAATCTCACTGGCAGAACACAAAAGGGAACATCTACTCCACCTAATGCCACCTGAAGGAAGACGAAGGCATTCAGAAAAATCACACAATAGCGTAATATTCCTGCTCCTCAACCCTCGCATAGAAGGGCTATTTTCTGCCTTGTATAATCCATGACTAATAATAAGAAAATTCCCCTTTACTATGATGGATAGAGGATGGTAGCACAAAATGCAGGAAAGTTTTTACTTTCTTGCAAAATCTCTCTCACTGGGGATTAAGCTATTAAGTCAAAATACTAATGCAATATTCTACCGTATTTTTCGCTCTATAAGACGCACCAGACCACAAGACGCACCTAGTTTTTGGAGGAGGAAAACAAGAAAAAAAATATTCTGAATCTCAGAAGCCAGAACAGCAAGAGGGATCGCTACACAGTGAAAGCAGCAATCTGTCTTGCTGTTCTGGCTTCTGGGATAGCTGCGCAGCCTGCATTCACTCCATAAGACGCACACACATTTCCCCTTACTTTTTAGGAGGGAAAAAGTGAGTCTTATAGAGCAAAAAATACGGTATTTCTCCCCATCTACACAGGTGAAATTAAAACACAAACACTCAGGGATACTGCTCCCTCCTGTTTTTGGCAAAGCAGTGTCTGAAGTGATGTTTCATCCCTTCTCAACTGTGGCTCACACTTGGCAGCCTGTTTGCTTCATTCCACACAACGCAATGAGGCCTCTGAAAACTGAGGTGGCCCCTGTATGTACAGTGGTGCCCCGCAAGACGGAAAACCTGCTAGACGAAAGGGTTTTCCGTTTTTGAGCTGCTTCGCAAGACGATTTTCCCTATGGGCTTGCTTTGCAAGACGAAAACGTCTTGCAAGTGTTCCGATTTTTTTCCGCTCCCCCCCTTTTTCTAAGCCGCTAATAGCCTTTTAGCCGCTAATCCGCTAATCCTTTAATAGCTGCTAAGCCTTTAATAGCCACTAAACCGCTAATAGCGCTAATCTGCTAAGCCACTAATAGGGTTGCTTCGCAAGACGAAAAAACCGCTAGACGAAGAGACTCGCGGAACGGATTAATTTCGTCTTGCGAGGCACCACTGTACAGCACTGCCTCATTCTCTTGACCCTTTCTGGTTAAGGCCTGGTTTCAGCACTCAGACAGATCTGGTCTTGTTGGTGGGTGGATCTCAGTTATGGGAACCAGGCATTCAGCCTGTCCTGGGTGGAGCAGCACTCTCCCTGAAAGAGCAGGTATGCAGTCAGGGTGCCACTGAAAACCCTGGTGGCATCAATGGCAAGGATTGTCTATTTCCAGCTACAGACAATTTACCAGCTACAGCCAACTCTGCCATCTCAGCTAAGTCCAATCATTCTAACAACCGTGGTACAGATGTCCACATCCTTGATGGGCTTCCATCACCTAACTAAAACACATGTATTTGGAGGTCTTGGGTTAAGCTTGCTCTGGGTTTAAGGATTGCCTGCACTATAGTTGCTGCTGCTGCTGTTAATTTTGGACGATTCCAGTTTTAAAACGTGGTGCGATTTTATTATGTCGGGAACTGCTTCGTAACAATACTCTGCACAGCTTTGCCTCGTGTTTTGTTTGTCGTCGTCCCCACCACTCTCTTAAATTCCTATGCTCTGTTCTTCACATGAGTGAGTATTTAAGGATCCCCATCCGCAGTCTCAAGTGCTACACGGCTAGGAGGCCTTCCACCACACTGTTCTGCTGCTACTGCAGCTCTGCTGTAACACAACCCAGAAGCTTTTCATATGGCACCAATACTCACATTCAAAGCATTCTTAGCAGCTTCTGCTTCTGAACGACTGTCGAAACTAACGAAGCCCACCGGCTGAAAGAAAAGAGAAAATCAGAGGTTAGGGGTGGGGAATTATTGTTGAAGGATGAATAAAGAACCCAGGGATAGGAATATTCACACTTCAGTGATTAAAAAGTTACATACTGCTGCAGCTACTGTAATCCACTGAATTAAAAGATTAATCAAACAGAACATTGGTGATTATCAGTTTTAAGTGGTGAGCTTGGAAGTACAAGGTATAATTGCCTGGTTTTTATGGCTATTTTGTGTTAAAAGGAAATGAACACATTAAGGTTTAGTTTTCCTTCGGTTAAAAGGCACACACTTTATTATCTTCAACCTGTTGGCAGTTCTATAACGTTACTGTATGATGCTTTTGAAAATCTTTGCTGAACTCCACATAAACCCAAATAATGTTTAATAGCCCACAAGACAGCCAAGGTGAATCTAGACTGAATACAATCAGGAGATTTATGGTGCTTGAAACTTTGTGCCAAAAATTCATACCATCTTCTTAGTTTAGAATTTCTCACGTTAACCATACACCACTGACATTTATGTTAACGGTTTCACTGTGTATTAGGCTTACCTGCTTAGATGTGAGTTTAATAAGAGAGCCTTCATAACCCTGCAGGAAGAAATAAAAATTACAGTCTGGCCAAGATAAAATTTAAGATCAATGCTAGATAAATAAATGTGAATATATAAAAACAGGATGCAGTACATTTTTCCCTGAGTGACTTGTTATTTGGCTATACTTAGAAACAGCAAACTTTAAGAGGAAGGTTTGTGGGAAAGATGCAAGATATTTCATTTGGCTCCAAGGCAGAAGTCTTATTAACAGTAGGAGCTGAACTCTCCTTCTCTATCCCAACTCCTAAAGGTGGGCTTAACAGCATGGTTTAAGAGTGCTTATTCTTGCTGGAAATACATGTTGCCTACTGTTCTTGTTTGAGAAAGAAGCATTAAACAAAAATAGCAAGCCTGAAAACCTTTGCACATTTACTTAGAAATAAGCGCTTTTGAGAGACCATCTTGGCCGTAAGTCCTGGAAGACCTGCTCCTTGCCTTGCAGTTATTTTTCCAACTGGTCTGGGAGGGCAGGGCCCGGACTGACTCCAGCTACAAAAGCTGAGGCTGCTGAACAGACTCTTTGGAGTCTATTTGGAGTTTTTTGCTGTTATTGATATTAATTTTTGTATCTTTTTTTAAAGATATTGTTACAAGTTACGTGGAAATTGTTCAATTTGGTTGTGTACCTTTTGATGTTTTATTGTTTATGACTACTTTGGTTATGTTTGTAGTTATGTAACTTTTTATGTTGTAAGCTGCCTTAAACATGCTTTTAACTTTGGAAAGGGAGCATGCAAATAAAATGATTGACTGATTCTAAGCACAGTAGGGCTTCCTTCTGAGTAAACATGTGAAGCTTTGCATTGTAAAACCCATCCAAACTGTGAATTATTAGAATATCCAGAATTTTACAGTAATACTTCAGTATGGCTGTGGTTTTGTTGCTTGGGTACAAGCTTTTCCACTGCAACTGGGATCACCACACATCTGAATGCCCCCCTTCTCATATAAACACAGTGACCAATCAGATGCCTCAGGGAACAAATGAATATGGCAAATTTGCACACAAGGCAGAAGACGAGAACCTAGAACTCTTTGCCCCGACATCACATGTGCAAGGAGGGTGGTTTAAAAATATATACCCATACACAGTTGGTGGAACATTCAAACGTAACATATCTGCATTCTTAAATCCAGGCTTACTATATGACTACACTGGATGTTTAGAGAAGTTCTTTGATTTTTTTAAAAAAAACTCCTTAAAAGAGCATCAACATTCAAGTCTAGTGTCTACTTGCAGATGTAAATAAAGGGTGATACAGATTCTGGGATGGTATAAAATAGGGGTGATCAAATAGGAGTTTGTGCGTCGTGGGTGTAAGAGACAGAGAGAAGGCCAAAAAAGGTTAGCTACCCCAGGTCTAAGAGGTGTCCACTCTGCCCAAGTAAATATGGGTGTTTGAGGATTTCATGTAAAAGATGAGGAAAATTTATATCCCTGCTCTGCTAGCAATAAAACGAACATAGTGGATAATTTGCAAAAGCAGGTTAAAGGGAATGCTTGTGGAAGGGAATCTTCAAATAGCTTTACTAGGAAAGCTAATGATGCAAATCTTAAGCAGCTAGTGAGATGCACACCAAAGTGTGTGTGTGTGTGAAGTAACCATGAGGATAGGCAGAAGCTGAGAAAGGTGGGGCAAGTTCCTGTCCCAGATTCCCTATCCAGGTGGCTTTGTTCTTCTCATGGGGCTCTACATCTTCTCTTGCCCTTGGGATGCCTTTCCCTCTGTCTCTGCTCCCAAAAATCCCATGCTGCCTCTCCATTTTCAATTTCAGACACTAGTTATGGTAGGTCCTGCTCAAATTCGTTCTTGACCTGTTCGCTTCCAGGCCTGTTGAGCATGGCAGGCTTCAGGCTTTCCCCCCTTTCTAAATGTGAGGTATGCTTCTTAGGCATGCAAACAGGTCTGACGGAAGGGTGGTGTAATGAATATGGGTTGCTCGTGCGTAAGTTACCGCCACTCCTGGCTAAGTTGGCTTGTTAAACCTTTCCTGTCTGGACAGCCCTTCACTTTGTGGCTGCCTCAGTCGCTAGCAGAATCCGTCAGTGGGCGTTTCTTAAACCTTTTCCAGCATAAAAGCTGTTTGACGCCAAGTCTCCTTCTACTCTCCCTGCGCGGAGGTCTTCTGCGCAGGGAGGGTGTGGGTAGCGGAGGACCCGTGCTCTCCCCGCTGGTGTCCAGCGAAGAGTCCTGGAGCCCTCTCGCCGATTCCCCCATCTGCCCCCCTTTATCCCTGGTGTTGCGCTGATTTCCTTCCCCAGCTGATGAGCTGCCTCTCTCCCTGCTGGGTCCTTCTCCAGCATCACTTGAGAGCCTTCCCTCCGCCTCTAGCTCCGATGTCAGTTCCCTGACAGGTGGGGATAAGAGTAACAGGTCACAAAGCCACTGGTGGTTTTCTTAAAGCAGCGGGAATCAGGGCTATCCTTGCATGCAAATTCTGCAGTGATGGGACATTTGCGGTGTTCCCTGGAAGCAAAAATAATACTTATGGGATGTTAAAATCATTACAGATTATGTCTGTAAGACCCAGAAACTCAAATTTAGTAGATCTATAAAGGTAAAGGGACCCCCGACCGTTAGATCCAGTCGCAGACGACTCTGGGGTTGCGGTGCTCATCTCGCTTTATTGGCCGAGGGAGCCGGCGTACAGCTTCCGGGTCATGTGGCCAGCATGACAAAGCCGCTTCTGGCGAACCAGAGCAGTGCACGGAAATGCTGTTTACCGTCCCTCCGGAGCGGTACCTATTTATCTACTTGCACTTTGACGTGCTTTCAAACTGCTAGGTTGGCAGGAGCAGGGACCGAGCAATGGGAGCTCACCCCGTCGCGGGGATTCGAACCGCCGACCTTCTGATCGGCAAGTCCTAGGCTCTGTGGTTTAACCCACAGCGCCACCCGCGTCCCTTCTAGTGAATTTATAGTCCAATTCATTTTCTGTCTGAAAATGGGACACGCGCACATTTTGACTTTGATTCAGAGGGAAACATAAAAGTAGTTGTACCCCAAGACACACCACCTGCTAGGAAGCAGTAGGTACTTCAGCATTAGCTATCCAGATTCAGTTTGCAACATACATAATGCCAAGACACTAATGTGTACTAAGGAAGTCTGGAGTTGGGACATTTTTACATCCAGTAGTTAAAACTTGGAAGATGGGGTTTATTTCCTAAGAGAAACCAGCACTGCAACAGAAAATAAACCAGGCTGAGCTGCGGGAATTCTGTTGCCTGGACTGGGAGCTGGAGGACTTCCAAGAAGCAACCAGGAATACGCATGCTTACGAATCCTTACTCCAAATCCCTACCATCATTAGAGGTTAGCATTCACAACTTTAAACCCTGATCACACCAGTATGCTATTTATAATCATTCTATTCATGGGCTCTTGGCCAACTTTCACTTCATGGGAAAGTCATTGTAGCCAAGTTTTTATTTGAAATAAGATATCATGATAGACTGCATCCCAACCTTTTTCAAAATCCAGATACTGAGGAGCATCGTCTGAATTTCTGTCTGCTACTCCAGAAGAGGCAATTACATGTTATTGCGCCGATTTACCATTTATGACAAACAGGAAACGAACCACAAGTATTTACGCAAACAAGGACACTGGCACTTCAGTTCCAAGTTCAATAGCAGGGTACCTTGAATGGTCTGAACAACAAATAGAGTTCCCGGGGCTTGATGTCCAGAGGCAGGCCGCTGACAAATAGCGTTCGTACCTTTAACAAAAACAAAAGCGAAAAGGGCACACGTCAAGAATATTAAGGAAACTTAACCTTCTTTTTAAAAAAATTAAAAAATGAAGAAGTTCAAAATAGTAGTTTCTTCAACCTTTAAAGTCTGTTCACAAAAACGACTAGCCTACCTGCCCAAACATATCTTGTTAGCTGTATATGACAAATCAAGAGGAAGTCTGTGGAGAGTGAGCTGAACTCTTAATTTATAAAAGCTTCCCATCTCTGAGCACAAGGGATTCTTACTTACTGCAGGTAACCTGGAAGGTCTAAACCTTCCTTATAAACACAAATATGAAAATGGCTTCAAAGTCATCCGATGGCAATGTTTCATTTCCCCAGCCCTGTTTGTTAATTTCAAATAATAACTCCTGCACATCCTGCAACATTAAAAAAACCCAACAGAATTACACTGATACTAAAGCAGTTTCTTCTGCACTGGAAAGTGAGTGCTGGTGGATCACAGCCATATTTCGCTGCAGTCAAGCTTCAAGCTTCTCTCAACAATTATTTAGCCAGAAATAAATAAATGTTTACCCATTAAAGCAGCATTAACCCCCCACCCAGCTTTAAGCAGATGACTTAAAAACTATCGCCAAGTGTTGGCTTCCTTGCATATGAAGTAACGCAGAGTTCTGCAAATCCGGAAAATTTATACCCGTAGCAATGTAAAATGCTCTACCAATGTCTATATCCGCATGCAAAGTTACTTAATAATGCTATGCAAGAAGAAAATGTATGCTGCAATCATGTACTCTGCTTCAGAAACGGCCTTAGCTCAAGAGTATCTTTGAAAACATCTCCCACAGAAACCTCTCTCTAGCCAAAGAACATCTGGGAGACCCTGTTCTGCATACAGCTCTTTATGATGTCAGTTTATGGGCTCCTGAGATAGAGGACTCTTAATTGTGGTGCCAAGAACTGCTTCATGTCCTCTCCAGGAAGGCTTGCCAGGTTATCCTTCTTAGCACTCAGAGGCCTGGTGAAAATCTACCTATTCTATCAGGCTTCAAACAACTAAGTAACTTCAGGTCCATAAGCTTGTTAAATAATGCATAAGCTGCTCCTTTCAAAATACATTTTTCAGGCACAAGTGAGCCATAATCTCTTCATTCATGCCAGGCCCTAATGAACAGATTCCCAGGCACCCCTGTGGTCTTGCAATTTCTTTTCGTTCTCTCTCCCCCTACCTCATCTAACCTTGTTAAGTTCTTTTGGACTTACTTGCATTGGAGTTACTACATTTCCTCTGACTTTGGAAATATCAAGAAAGCATTTTAAACTAGAATTTAATAGGATGCTCCTTTTTTGGCTACACACAGGGCTTTTTTTCAGCTGGACCTCACCAGAGCTTAGCTCACCTCTCAAGTGGGTGCCATTCTATTTCCCCCCCCCATAAATTTTTATTCATATTTGCACATGTATACAGGAAAAACATAAACAAAAAATCCACCACATACCTTATACAAATTATATCCACTTCACAAATCATAAATAAAATACATAACTGAGTTAGTCTCAACTGAGCCTTGGACTTCCCTCCACTCCTTTGGTAAGTATCGAATAAATTATATAGCAGCGTACTTTTTAACTCTTTTACATAGGCCTTTCCCGCTGTTAGAGTTATTTCAACCCCGCCAGTGTCACCTGAACTTTAGATTCCATATACAATAAATATTTCTTCCAATTGTCATGAAATTTCTGTTCGTCTTGGTCCCTTAATCTTCCTGATATTCTATCAAGCTCAGCATAGTTTATCATTTTAACCTGCCACTCACTTATGTTGGGTATTACTTCTAATTTCCAATTTTGTGCTAACATGGTTCTTGCAGCTGTCGTGGCATATAGAAACAAGATCTTATCTTCTTTTTTAATTTCTTTACCATTGGGTCTAAGAGAACAAGGGAGAAGTTCGTGGTGAGCTCCAGCACCTCCTAGAAAAATAGCAGCGGCTGCAAATCACCTTGAGCCCTACTTTTCATTACAAGGGACTCATACGTTTTACAGATAAATAATGAAAACTTCCTATGCCAAGTCACAGCATTTTGCAATGTTTCTACCCTATCACTCGCACAAAGGACCTGCTGTTGTTTAAGAGAGAAGCCGGCTGTCAAACAAGTCCTCTGTTTAGGGCTCTGTCATCAGAAACTACTCCCAGCCTGTTTCCTGGTGTCATAATTTCCACGGGTTGCAACCAATGCTTGGAATCTACTGTACAATCTCCCTTAAGTTAGAAATGCACGTTTATTCCAGACTCATAAAGAGCTGCTCATATCTGACTATGCAAGATAAAAGTGCCCAACTGTTGTTTGTCCACCCCTATGCTTCACCAAACCAAACATTAATTTTCTGAAGCATGCCAGAGGTCCTGAAGGATTAGGAAGGCAGTGATCGGCACATTAGGCAGAATGTTTCAGCCTGGCTGGTACTGTTTCCCATTAAGAGATATGTGCTTGCTTCAGCTTCGTGAGGAAATCAGTACCAGTTTGCCCCAAAGCAATGTGCTGCTTTTGATTCAGCAAATATGAAATGAGTGCCCACTCCATAGCCTTCCACCCTATTTATTTCACATCTCATAGTAGGAAGAGGAGGAGAGGTTAACAGCTACTCTTTTTCTAATATGTTCCGGGGCAGAAAGAGACTCTACCGTCTACCCCAACCAATCAAAAGTTGGCCAAAGAAAGTTTCCTGCCCAGGATAACGTAAAGGTAAAGGACCCCTGACAGTTAAGTCCAGTCAAAGGTGATTATAGGGTGCGGAACTGATCTCGCTTTTCAGGCCAAGGGAGCCAGCGTTTGTCCACAGACAGATTTCCAGGTCATGTGGCCAGCATAACTAAACCACTTCTGGCGCAATGAGACACCATGATGAGTGCCAGAGCACATGGAAGAGTTTATCTTCCCACCACAGCGGTACCTATTTATCTACTTGCACTGGTATGCTTTCGAACTGCTAGGTTGGCATAAACTGGGACAGAGCAATGGGAACTCATCCCATCGCGTTGATTCGAACTGCCAACCTTCCAATCGGCAAGCCCAAGAGGCTCAGTGGTTTAGACCACAGCACCACCCTTGTCCCTCTGACCAGGATAATATAGACTCTGACCCCAACATCCCTCTCTCTCACTCTCTCTCTCTCCAACATACACATACCTCTCTAAACAGACATCACCAGCTGTCCTGAGACTCTGCCTTTTGCCAACTATAAAGATAATCATTGAGGATTCAGTAGGACATAAAAGAGACCTCACAGAAAGGCACTTTGATGGCTAGAGGCAAAGGATTTTGTCATCCCAGACGTCTGAAGGCAGTTCGACAGAGAGAATGCTGCTTGTGGTGTGTATACTGGTACAAAAGTTGGGTGCCTCCCCCTCTCTCCGACGAGCGGTGGCAAGTGTCCAGGGGGTTCCAGGCACTCACACAGGGTCTGGGTTCCTTTGCAGAATTGAGACATGGCAGAGACTGTTGTAGCTTTAAGAAATATGGTTTGTTTGCCTATTTACACCTTCAGTCTGCATGAAGGGAGTCCAGATCTTACAGAGTTTCAAGAGGCGACTGCACCCCACAGCACTGCAGTCACAGAGTCCATGGCATCTCTCCCAGTCAGCTTTCAGCCAGTCTGCCCAAGATGGATCCCAGTCCTTCTTCTCTCCCCCCCCCCCCATCTTCTTCCCAGAACACCTTGCTAAAAAAACTTCTCTTTTCCTGTCACCTCACATCCAGTTACCCTGGCAACCTTCCCAAACCCCAGCCTCTGTTTACACCTCAGGGCAAAGGAGGAGGACAGTTCTCTTCCAATGCCAATGGCCCTGTATTATTTCTTAATGGTCCTAGCTTGGCCAGGTGTTTTTGGCTAGCTCAGGAATTCCTCTGCAGCTTTTATTTCTCCCTTTACATCCCAAATAATCAAAATGCTGCCTAATTTATATGACTTAGGGGGTCCCCCCAATCTATAACAATACTGTTTCCACGTTTGCCTCTGTGAAGATAGGTTTGGTAAGTATTTGTACATTCAGTCCTCCCCCCCCCCCCCTTTAACACCTTATTTGACCATCAGCAGGAGAAGACTGTCCCCCATCTCCTGCCTTATGCAATTCCTTCATCAGGGCAATATGCAAACAACAGACCAAAACAGGTTTGCTCAAAAGAGGGGAGGCTCCCAAAAGAAGGTGAGGACTTTTGTTTTCATTTGGGTGCCTTTGTCTTCTCTCTTTTCTGTGCTAGTTAAGCAGGGTATTTACATTTAACTTGAGCCTACAGTTTCAGTCAGAGAGCACTTAAAACTGAGCAACAAAGGGTCTTCTGCCTTGATGTAATCATGGTCCAAATAGTAAGTGACCCAAGTTCTCTTCTCTGTAAATAAATTATACAGTGCAAAGGTGAAATTCAAGCTCCATTGCTCTTTAGAAGCAAAAGTCTAGCGGCGTGTTCAATGGAAGAACACCAAAGAGAGATGAGATCAGCAATTAATAGCCTTTTAGTCAAGGGGGTAGGGATAGACTCCCACACAGCTATACTTGTGTAAGCATTCTTATATGCAGTAAGGATCCAGCACTGCTGGCTCAAGTCAAGGAACCATGTCATCGGGCATTCCATTGCCAACAAGAGCCACCCACATGCTTTCACAAAGTTTAAAATTAGGGCCCTCCATTATTGGCTCCCAGAACCTGGTCTTCAGGACTATGCTATCTCCCTACACTGATGCTCCATTAGTTATCATGAAGGATAATTTTCATTGACAGACCTTTCCCCCACGAATTTGCCTTAAAATTACCCACCACTAAGCCCATCTCAAGGGACACGGGTGGCACTGTGGTCTAAACCACCAGAGCCTAGGGCTTGCCGATCAGAAGGTCGGCGGTTCGAATCCCCGCGACGGGGTGAGCTCCCTTTGCTCAGTCCCTGCTCCTGCCCACCTAGCAGTTTGAAAGCACATCAAAGTGCAAGTAGATAAATAGGTACCACTCCGGCGGGAAGGTAAACGCCGTTTCCATGTGCTGCTCTGGTTCGCCAGAAGCGGCTTAGTTATGCTGGCCACATGACCCAGAAGCTGTCTGCGGACAAACGCCAGCTCCCTCAGCCTATAGAGTGAGATGTGCGCGCAACCCCAGGGGTACCTTTACCTTTAACTTTTTAAGCCCATCTCAGACTGTGTTTCTCGTGCCCTTAAGTTAATTACCTATCGTGTGAAGGAGCACATCACAGATAGGGCTATGTGATATATCATCCAAAACCAGTTCGAAGTCCATATCATGATATCTATCAGTTTCATAATTTTTGACCTGGCGATATACTGTGAATCGTGATGCCTAGGTGTGTGCTATTCAAAAATCACAATGCGGTAAAAACCACGAAGCCAGCCAATGCCTCTATATAGCTCCACCTTTATATAGCTGTATACCGTAATGTTTAGCTGGCTATATATCATGATGTTGAAAATCAGATATCGCCCAGCCACAGGTATGGTTCTGCAAGATCCATTTCTCCCACACTACAGACTGAATCAAGACACATGGTTCAGAAGTCTCCTTCTACATCCTAAAGTGTCCCTCACTTGAATTAGCCTATCTTTGCTATCCCAAAAACACACATTTCAAACTGCAGCCAGAGGAAGTCCAGCAACTGAAACCCACCACATGAACTGTTTCCCCCCTTTCCCCAACTCATTCCTGAGTGTTAAACACAGCAACGTTCCAGTGCTTGAGCCTATCAGGATTCCTCAATTTTGTGAAGGCGTACACAAGGAATTTCAAAGCCTTCTAAAAATAATACATTTTTTTCCTACAAGTGCATTTTTTTGTTCTTCACCCTCTACCCTCCCTCATCTCTTATAATTCTTTCTGGTATTAATGAGGTATTCTGGCCAAGGGCAAAGCTGCCCCCTAAATCTAGCTTTTCCAGACATGTGTTATTTTCTAGAAAGCAAAGTATAATGTTCCATTGTCCTTAGACATCTGCCAGAAGTACAACAGAGACAGAAACAAAGACTTCAAATGCCTTTGGCTGTTTGCAATGACTTTTTTGTTATTATTATTTTTAAATAAAAAGACGAGTTCTTGTTTTCCAATAGATTTTCACTGAAAAACCAAGAATTTGCCTTTTGTCTGGCCTATTTTGTATAAAGTATGAGTTCAGATGTTACCTAGGATCTTGTTCACTACAGCATCAAGCGGCCTCATATTCCACTTATTCAATTTTTTTGACTCCACCAAATGTAATGTATTATACCGAATAATAAAATTAAAATGAAGAACACATACAACTTGGCAGAGTAAGTTAATGTTAGTAAATAACATTGGTTTTGGAGGTTTATTAAGAGATTCTCTTCAGTTCAATGATTTACTCCAATTCAAAACAAGGCAGCTAATCTCTAAACCCTTGTCAATAATTAACAGCTGTCAGCAAGTCTAAATAACCCTGCATGAGCAAAAGGCTCAATGGCTTCCTCTTAGTTTGGTCCTCTTCAGAGGTATCTGATATACTCTTATCGCAATGGAGTCAAACATCTTAAGAGGTTGTGTTCTGCTGAAGTCCACACAAGAGCCAAATGAAAGCCAGCAGGTAGCTAGTTCCAATTATATGATAACTTTCGACATGCACAAGCCCCGGTACAGTGGTACCTTGGTTGTCAAACGGCTTGGCTCCTGAACAATCGGCTCCTGAATGCCACAACCCCAGAAGTAAGTGTTCCTGTTTGCAAACATTTTTCAGAAGCCGAATGTCCGACGCGGCTTCCGATTGAGTACAGAAAGCTCCTGCAGCCAATCGGAAGCCTCACCTTGGTTTTCGAACGGTTCCACGAGTTGAACAGACTCCTGGAATGGATTAAGTTCGACAGCCAAGGTACCACTGTACTAGTAAATGGGCTCTCTCATCACCAACAGACATTTTCACCCTTAAGTCAGGGATATGTAACTGAGGCAGCCATATATGTCATGCAGGAAGGTAGGGTCACCAATCTAGTGTCTGCAGATTCCATGGCACCTCCAGGCAAGGGCTCCAGACTGTGAACTTTCAATCTACTACTACTACTACTATTATTATTATTACAATGTATTGCACATATCTAAGCAACTGGATTCTATCTTGTTAACGGAAAAATCCGAGGGCTCTCTTGGACAAAACAAAGACACCAACCAGGATAACTTGGAGCAAAACAGCAGCCTGTAGGCTTGGCCTTTATTGAACTGTTGCAACAGGGTATTCCCTTCCCTTGCAAGAGAGAGGAAAGACCCAGAACAATGGGCTGCAAGACCTTATAAAAACTTTTGAAATTCCCCTCCTCTAGCTCAAGCCCACCCCCAGAAACATCATGCATACATTACAGAAAGGAGGGGTTGAGGGAGGAGTTGTGGTGGTAACCTGAGTGTCCAGTCACCTGGCTTTCCCCCTGCCCATGAGTCACTTCCAGGAGACAAAGGAGAGTTTTCAGTTTCCTGCCCCCAGAGGAAAGATCTGATTATTGTCCTTTGTTTCAGTCCGTGCTGAATCCACTACCATATGCAAGTTCTTTGTCATTTTGATTGTCTTCTGTCTGGGATTATCAGGGTTGACATAGCAACTGGGCAGGGCTCCTGTGGATGTGCTGGGATGGTGAAGGGATTATGGCTGACCAGAAACCAAGCCATCCCCCTTTGATAGTCCTTGTCACATGGAGTAAAAAATGGAACAGTGCAAATCCGATGTATGGTTGATTTTCTATGAATTTATAACAGAAATGTGGCGTATGTAGTGTGTGAGTGTGAGTGTGTGTGAAGTTTGTGCAAACAGAATGATTGGGGTGGGGGGGTTCCTGCTACAATCTCCACCAAGCTCTTTGAGCAAGAATGGAAATTCTCCTTTGTGCACATTTGTTGCAACTGAGCCCAACATGAAAAGGTCACATTTCATTCTGCAACTGATGCCTGATTCAACAGGCATCTCTCCTCGCAGGGGCTCCTAGAATCCTTTCGACAGGGCAAAAGAGAATAATGATGATAGCTATCTGCAAGATCCCGGTTGTAATGATACCAAGGTCATGTATGACTGCCTAAAAAGGGAGCTCAAAGTGACTTGAGAGCAGTTGCATCCCAACACACTTTGTGTCCCCAACTCCATGTACCATTGTGAAACATGGGGTAAGAATAAACATCACAAGCAACTATCCTTCTTTGTAACTGCCTTAAAAGCTGGAGCGGGGACCATACCATATTCAGGGTTCAAAATTAGCAGGTTGCCAGGCACATTTTGCACCTAAAGATTCTCCATTTGCGAGCACCTCAAAAAGTCTGGGTGCCATTTTTTGTGCCTGGCTGACACTCAAGGATTACTGAAATGTGTGTGCTTTGAAGCCTCAAAGTATATAATAAGGATAGACAATAAGTTAAGAAGTTTAACAATACAGTGGTGCCTCGCAAGACAAAAAGAATCCGTTCTGTGATTCTCTTCGTCTAGCGGTTTTTCGTCTTGCGAAGCAAGCCCATTGACAGATTAGAGGATTAGCGCTATTAGCGCTATTAGCGGCTTTTAGCGGTTTATCAGCTTATCGGATCAGCTGATAAGCAGCTTAGCGGCTTAGAAAAAGGGGGGGAGGAAAAAACCCCCGCAGGAACTCGCAAGACATTTTCGTCTTGCGAAGCAAGCCCATAGGAGATTTGTTTTGCGAACCACCTCCAAAACGGAAAACTCTTTCGTCTAGCGAGTTTTCCGTCTTGCGAGGCATTCGTCTTGCGGGGCACCACTGTATAGTAAAGAGTAGAGTGTTTTGAAAACTGAAGTATGGTGCCAATATTTTTATTGTCAACACCAAATTAAACATATATTAACTATTTCGGTTAAAAATGTGATATTAACAATGTGTCACTTATGTGAATTGCGTATTAGTTCATGCTTATCAAAATCATAAATAAAAAGTGTTGCTGGCCAACACTCCTTCCCCCCAACATGTCGACTAGACATTCTGTTTTGGCGCCCAAACCCAAGTCCCAGGAGCCATTTGGCTCCTAGCTTTTCTATCCCAGTTTCTAACACTGACCATCTGCGCTGCAAACAGCTATAAAAGTGTGTGCTCTGAATGTTCTGAAGTGCTATGTAGGTACAAAATATTATTACAGTGGTGCCCCGCAAGACGAATGCCTCGCAAGATGAAAAACTCGCTAGACAAAAGGGTTTTAAGGTTTTTGAGCTGCTTCGCAAGACAAATTTCCCTATGGGCTTGCTAGATATGCATTGCATTTTTTTGCTTCTCCAGAATTACTGGGTACTGTTCTCTTCGTAAAGTCTGTTATACATGAGTATAACAGTAAGCTACAAAACTGCTTGAAGTAGCTCCAGTGCAATCTTGGATGGCCACTACAACAGAGTCCCGTACACAGAAGACTTTGTATTTGTGGTCAAGCTCAGGTGAAGACATCACTCATTAGTCTGCCCCTTATATAGAGACTCAAGAGATTGCTTTCTGAAATCTTTGTTCACACAAGCAAGCAGGTACTAAGTTTGTCATGGCCTTTGGCTAGAACAATAAACTTATGAGCCAAAAAAGGAAAAAGGGCACAAGAAAACTTGCACTAGCACATGGCAGAATCTGTACCGCACACTGCCGGAATGAGCTG
The DNA here is from genome assembly GCF_965113315.1 of Podarcis vaucheri. NCBI lineage: Eukaryota > Metazoa > Chordata > Lepidosauria > Squamata > Lacertidae > Podarcis > Podarcis vaucheri. Next base: position 34,986,181 of record NC_138755.1, on the reverse strand, counting down.
GTTGCAAAGATCTCCATTAAAGTTCACCAGGGGACAGTGGAAACAAACCCCTAGCCTAGAGATTCCTGGGACTAAGAGAAGCTGGAGCCATGTAATCTCTTATAATTTCTTTGGCCAGGGACCAGAACTTTAGGACAAGATGTCAAAATCCCCATAAATGGAGAAAGGAGCCGATGCCAGCGCATCTGTATATCAGCACTAATCTGAGATGTTGAGTTTCCAAGGGTTATGAGCACAGGGCCAAGTCATTTTAACCTGCATTCCAAATCCACATCAGATACCCGACACTGTGACATGCAATGCCTGGGGCCTCTGTTTATTTGCAATATTTAGATGTGGCTTCTATTTCCACTGGTGCTCTATGGACATGAAAAGTTTTGTTTGCAAACAATTCCCTTAATGGCCTCTGCACAGTATTTGACAGAAAGCTTTGCGTTGCGAACTTCCCAAACTGAAAAGCAGCCAACTTTCTATATAAAAATAGAGAAAAAGCCTGCTATAGACTCGGCATACCAGACACAGTTTTGACACACCTGAAATCAGTGTGCAAGCAAAACATTAACCCTCCCTTCCGTTTAATGAATGCTTGCAGGACTTATAAAGAAAAGACCACAAAAATATTTTGTAGCCTGGCTGCCTATACATAACCATTTGTGACTCCAAAGTTATCTTTTCCCAGTTGCCTGCAGGAAATGTGCTAACATTCACATCACAGATAAACTGCACAAGTGACTATTCACAAGCCATTTTTAAGAGACTGTTTGCCACTCTGCAAACATGCTCAAGCCATATGGCAGGGGCAACTGACATATAACTTCCATCATTCTTGACCACCAGCCATGAAGGCAGGGGCTGATGGGAGCTATGTTCCAACAACATCCCAGGGACACTATGCTGGGTACCTCAGGAACACAGCAACTCCAATGGTTGCTCTGACCAGGTGCTTGAAACACGGGCAAAAACATCTGCAGAAGAAAGGGAATGGAGGTTAAGCCAGAGGTCTCACTCTGCCCACTTAAAGCTCTACAGAATGTGTTTGGGTGGGATGGGGCAGAGTAGGCAACTCACAACAACCCTATAAAGTGAGCCAGGACTATCATACAAAAGTGCAGCACTGTGACCCTAAAGGACCAGCTGCACAGCCTTGGAGTCATTTTGGACTCACAGCTGTCCGTGGAGGCACAGGTCAACTCTGTGTCCAGGGTGGCTGTCGACCAGCTCCATCTGGTTCATCAGCTGAGACCTTACCAGCCTGCGCCCTGTCTCACCAGAGTGGTACATGTTCTAGTTATCTCCTGAGGGAATAAAAGGCAGAAGAGAAGAGGCATATACACCACCTTGAGCGCCTTTGACGAAAGGGTGGCATGTAGATATAAGAAAGAAAAGTGTTCATTGAGCCAAGTGAGGCTGTGAATGTGGCAAACTGGTATCTGAATCAGAAGTGGACCCAATAAGGAATGGAATGGAAAAGCAAATCCAGACAAGGCAGATAAAGTGCTGGTAGGTGATTTAGTGGACTGGAAAGGTGGTGTTCAACCTGTTCTGAAAGGGCTTACACTCCCCCTCAAAGAATCAGGTTCGCAACTTGGATACCAAATGGGCATCGATGGCACAAAGATCCTTCCACCAAGTGAGGTGCCCTACAGATGAGTGTTGGACTACAATATCCACCACCTTTGGCCATTGATCATGCTGTTGCGGATCCAAGAACACCTGGAGGACCTGGCTACTCCTGACTTCCCCAGCATTATTTATGCTCTGGAAAAATCCATACTGGACTACTATAACATGTCCTCTTTTTACAACTGTGTTCTCTTTTCTTGCAGCTCTTCCCTGCACCCCTTTAGGTAAAGGGAAAGGGACCCCTGACCATTAGATCCAGTCGTGACAGACTCTGGGGCTGCGGCACACATCTCACTTTATTGGCCGAGGGAGCTAGCGTACAGCCTCCGGGTCATGTGGCCAGCATGACTAAGCTGCTTCTGGCGAACCAGAACAGCGCACGGAAACGCCGTTTACCTTCCCGCCAGAGTGCTACCTATTTATCTACTTGCGCTCTGACGTGCTTTTGCTAGGTTGGCAGGAGCAGGGACTGAGCAACGGGAGCTCACCCCGTCGCGGGGATTCGAACTGCCAACCTTCTGATCGGCAAGTCCTAGGCTCTGTGGTTTAACCCACAGCGCCACCCCCGTCCCACTGCACCCCTTTAGACATGCTCAAATGCTCTCCTTTATATTGTAAGAACTATGCGCAGAGAGACCTGCAGCTAAACTACATCAGTTGCAATTGCCTGACAAATCTTTTAAAAACCATGAGCAGACTATGGAGAGCCTGATTGGAACCGAGGGTGTGAGGGTGGGATTAAGTCTTTATTCCCAGGCCATAGTGCCAGGAGAAGGAATATCAAATACACGCCCAAGTTGCTATTAGCCCTGAAAGGAAAAGTGCCACTGGGATGATTGGGAACTTTCCTGACAGGTTTCTCCCCTACACTCACGGTCTTGGTTAGGCCCTCCAGTGGCTGCTATTTATAGTTTTTAAAATAGAGTCACACAACTGACCCATTTAATGTCATATGCAGTTTGGCCCCTAGACTGTTGGCAGGAAGGTGTTAGGAGGAAGCAGCACTGCTGCTGCTGTGAATGTGTTAAGTCTTTGCAGGAAGCCATGCGAGCAATAAATCAGGTCAGGGTGGAAGTCACGCCTCTCCTCACAGGGTGCAGAGATAAAACAGAACCGCTGAGGCAAGGGCTTGAGGAGGAATCAGAAAGAGGATAACTGAGAGAAGCAGGAGGGGAATCATCAATATGCATTCCATCCCATGCTCAGAGTGTTCAAGGGTACAGAGGCAAGAGGCTAGAGCCTGCTAAAACAGTGTCCAAAGAAAGGTCAGAGGTGAAAAAGAATGCAGATGGAGCCTTAACACTCTGAGCACATAAGAAGGCAACAAGAAACACAGGTATTTGAGTCAGAGTCCTAATGACAAGTCTGTAAGAAGAAATTGGTGTAAGCTAGGACTGGACGATAGGGACGCGGGTGGCGCTGTGGGTTAAACCACAGAGCCTAGGACTTGCCGATCAGAAGGTCGGCGGTTCGAATCCCCGCGCTGGGGTGAGCTCCTGTTGCTCAGTCCCTGCTCCTGCCAACCTAGCAGTTCGAAAGCACGTCAAAGTGCAATAAATAGGTACCGCTCCGGTGGGAAGGTAAACGGCATTTCCGTGCGCTGCTCTGGTTTATCAGAAGTGGCTTAGCCATGCTGGCCCCATGACCCGGAATCTGTACGCTGTCTCCCTCGGCCAATAAAGCGAGATGAGCGCCGCAACCCCAGAGTCGGCCACGACTGGGCCTAATGGTCAGGGGTCCCTTTACCTTAGGACTGGACGATACCTGGTTTTCAACAACACGATATATCACCAGCTAAATATCATGGAATTTTGTTATATGACGAAATATATATGCGGTGGAGGAGGGCCTTGCTGGGCCTCCCCTGCAGTGGCAGAGGATTCCTCCATACCTCCCTGCAGCAGCAAAGGGTGCACCGTGCTTCCCCACAGGAGCAGAGGGTCTTGATGCACACAAACACACACACACACACACACACACACACACACACACCCGTGGCAGAGGGTCTAATTGGAATCTATGCATGCACAAACCCCACTGAGTTCAACTAAACTTACTTCTACTTTCCTGGGAGTAAGCCTCATTGATCTCAGTAGGGCTTGCTTGTGAGTAGACACACATTTGCTTGCACTGCTTACCAACAAACACCCTCCCCATCATTCTCACATAGTACCCAACCTCCCATTTCAGAATAAGGCAAGCTAAATCTTCTCCCCTCCATCACTCCCCCCAGAAGGGCCCCCCTAAAAGCCCTCATCCCACCAATCTCTCCCTTTTTATCAAATGGAGGGGGGAAAGCAAGCAAAAAGATAAGTCTCCTTTAAATAAATAGATAAATCCTTCCTTCCTTTTTAATATGGAGGAAAGCTATTTAGGGGCAATCAACAACATAAACACCATCAGAAAATAAAACGAAAATTCTTCCCCACTCTTTTTTTCACTGGTGGAGGTGAGTTTGCTGGTTTGTGTGAGGGCTTATCCTCATTTCTTACTTAGGAGGAAGGAGGGAGAGAGCAAACAAATTATCTGCAAAGTATCTGTAAAGTATGGGTTCAGCTGAGCTAACTCCTGGGAAGGTGTCTCCACCTTTTGTTCACATGTACCATATTTTGCGCCCCATAGGACGCTCCGGCCCATAGGACGCACCTAGTTTTTTTGGGGGGAAATAAAGGAAAAAAAATTATTTCCCCCCCAGGTGTGGGGCTGGAAGAACCAGGTCGGGGAACAGTGGGAAGGCACGCTCTGCCTCCCCGCTGTCCCCCGAGCTTGTGGGGCTGGCGATGGGGAGAAGTGCGCTGATCCCGGGACTGCAGGCAGCTCTGTGCCGCCATCCGGAGCGGGGCGGGACTTAGCGCCCCGCTCCCGATGGCCGTGCGGAGCTGCGCTGATCCCGGGAGTGCAGGCAGCTCTGTGCCGCCATCCGGAGCGGGGCGGGACTTCGCGCCCGGCTCCCGGTGGCCGCACAGAGCTGCCCTGATCCCGGGACTGCAGGCAGCTCTGCGCAACCCTCGGAGCTGGTCTCCCGAGGGTTGCGCAGAGCTTCCAGAAGCCTGGAGAGCGAGAGGGGTCGGTGCACACCGACCCCTCTCGCTCTCCAGGCTTCAGCAAAAGCCTGCATTCGCCCTCATAGGGCGCACACACATTTCCCCTTCATTTTTGGAGGGGGGAAAGTGCGTCCTATAGGGCGAAAAATATGGTATATTGCCTTGTTGAAACACTTACCATGATGTTATTTCAATACTGGTATTCAACGATATGGCGATTTATTGCACAGCCCTAATGGAAGACTCTTGAGAGTCCCATGGACTGCAAGAAGATCAAACCTATCCATTCTTAAGGAAATCAGCCCTGAGTGCTCACTGGAAGGACAGATCGTGAAGCTGAGGCTCCAATACTTTGGCCAGCTCATGAGAAGAGAAGACTCCCTGGAAAAGACCCTGATGTTGGGAAAGATGGAGGGCACAAGGAGACGGGGACAACGGAGGACAAGATGATTGGATAGTGTTCTCGAAGCTACAAACATGAGTCTGACCAAACTGCGGGAGGCAGTGGAAGACAGGAGTGCCTGGCGTCCTCTGGTCCATGGGGTCACGAAGAGTCGGACACGACTAAATGACTAAACAACAACAACAACAAATGGAAGCCCAGCGGAAGGGTCCAGTGATGAAAAGGGGCTCTGAGACCTTGTAGCAATAGCTCTGCCTAGTATATTTTGAAATATCTATCGCTGCTCTGAGAAGCGTCTGGGTGAGGGGTGATGGATAAATATAGAGTGAATATAACGGGGAGGGCTCTTAAGCTTAGCCTTCTGCCTGACATACTAGTTCTCCATGAGGAGGAAGATGTGTTTAGAGGCAGAAGTCGTTCAGACATACAAACTACGTGCTGCCTGCAGACTAAAGCAATGAACCACATGACTCTGCTGACCACGCAGCTCGGCTCTAGAACATCTGTACCCTATTTCCAAACTGCAAAACACTGTCATGGTTTTCGATTAAAATTTCCAAGTGTCAAGACGAAAAGCCCTACAAGAGTATACTTTATTATGAAACTCAATAACCAAATTTAAATAAAAACAATTAATAATGGGGAGAGAGAGAGAGATGAGAATGTTTGACCGTGAGATCACAGGTACCGAACGTAAGTGCTCTGAGAAGTGAGCTGAAAACAAGCCTCAAAGAGAACTGTCATCTCCTTAGCAATTATTCTTGTTTTCTTAAAAGTTGAATCCCAGGTCAGCCAACTTTCAAACCATAAAACATTATTGCTCTTTTCGTCAAGTCAATGGTGAGCTGGGGCATGAGATGGGAGAGGGCATTCTACTCTTTTCTTCCCCCAAGGAACTTCTTATTTGGCTTCTATATTGAAAGAAAAGTTCTATTTTTAGTTCTTGAGATCAGGAGTATTGCACAAAAGGGGATACGAACGAACTATATAACTCCTCGTTTAATAAAGGTCTCAATGCTTATTCTGGTGGAGCCACAGGCTGAAGCGAGCCTGTCTGTATTTTCTGAAGCCCTCAAGATACAGAAACACAACAATGGGAATCAGAGACGTGCAAGGAGCTCTTGCTAGCCGTGAACAGATGAACGGTGGCCAAGGAGTATTGTTCTATATATTAAAATGAGGAAATACAGCACTGTGATTGTGAACCAATAAGCATTTTAAAAGATAGGTAAAGATAAAGGGACCCCTGACCATTAGGTCCAGTCGTGGCTGACTCTGGGGTTGCGGCGCTCATCTCACTTTATTGGCCGAGGGAGCCAGCATACAGCTTCTGGGTCATGTGGCCAGCAGGACTAAGCTGCTTCTGGCAAACCAGAGCAGTGCACGGAAACGCTGTTTACCTTCCCACCAGAGTGGTACCTATTTATCTACTTGCGCTTTGGCGTGCTTTTGAACTGCTAGGTTGGCAGGAGCAGGGACCGAGCAACGGGAGCTCACCCCATCGCGGGGATTCGAACCGCCGACCTTCTGATCGGCAAGTCCTAGGCTCTGTGGTTTAACCCACAGTGCCACCTGCGTCCCTATCGTCCCTATTTTAAAAGACAATAAAGAGATAAATAAGCATTGTAAGGATAACTTTTTCTCCAACTCAGATTCTAGCAAACCAGAAGTAAACACAAAAACCACAGGCTCTAGCCTGGAAGCCAGTTTCTGCTTTCCCACACTGGTGCAGACCTTTGCAGGGATTCAGCAGCAGAGAGAACGTGGACCAAAGCTCCACAAGTCTATACCTATGCTTCTGCTTTTTCCAAAGAGATGCTGCAGCCATTTTAGGAAGAAACCATGGAGGGAGGGGAGGAGATCACAGGATAGCAATGTTCCCATAGGAAATAATGGAAATCATCAACTTGTTTGCCTAATGAACAGTTTCCTGGGATCACATTGTGTTTGGAAAGTGGGACACATGTGTGACTCCATCTGTAGGATGCGCATATGTGCACTGAGAATGCAAATACATTAGTAATAATAATAATAATTTGCCACCCTTCACCCTAAGATCCCAGGGCAGGTTGCAGCACTTAAAACACAATGTTAAAAACAGAAACGACTTACAACCACAAAAAACATACACCGTCCTACTCCATAATCAGTCACAAAAATATACTCTGCAGGGTATATTCAGCCTCAGTGCTAACTTTATTTTGCTCTCCCACATGCCAAGCAGATAAACTTGTTAAGTTGTGGGTGAACATATCAAGACGACACAGGATTCTTCAAACAGCTCTTGTTTATTCACAGGCCAGAACAGAACTGAACTGAAGGGTTCAGCCAGCCTGCTTATATAGAGCTCAACCACAAAGCAACAGTAACAACTTTCTATAACTATCCAATCACTGAAGGTCACTTTCAATCCCTTATTTGCATATGTGGACCTGAACTATCTACAGTATGCCCCTGCTGGCCCAGAGTGAGAACTTCAGTATATAACAAAACCAATGTCTCGTAGCAGGAGGGCATTATGCCAAATGCGAAAACAGCGAAGAAAAAAAGTGCATATGCATTTTTTTTCAAAACAACTTGCTTCAAACTCTTAAAAAGAGCACCCTTCGTGTAAAAGGATTATTGAAAGTGCAAGAAATATATGGATAGCTTCTTGAACAGCGAAATTCAAAGCTTATTTTAAACTAAACGAAGAACTTTCCATCTTTCTAAAAAAAGAATTCTAGTTTGAAATGAGTTGGCATCTTGTTTTGAAAACACTGGGAAGAATTCAACCTCGCGTTATGTCAGCACAAACATTTCAGCTCGCCAGAAAGGGTTCTCCTGATCCCCAATCCAATTTTTTTTTGGGGGGGGGCAGGAAAAGGAGCAGGTGGAGAACAGGTTCCATCGCACAAGGGGAAATTGTCCTGTTGAATCCCACCCATTTTGTTTACATACAGTCAGGTTTTTTTTTGCTCTTTTCTTTTTTTAATGCAGCCTGAGCCCAAATCTCCCCTTGCCATCTCACAAGAAGTGCAACATCTATGGGGTCAAGGCAGGAAGGAGACAGAAGAAACACAGGACCCCAGATTCCAGTCACTCAACAGAAAAGGAAGCAACATTTTCATGATGGAAAGGAACTCTACGTAGGGTCAGAGGGAGGTGGCCCTAGAGACAAGAACATTTGTAAGCAAAATGGGGCAGCACTAACTGGGTCACAGATGCATACGACTCAAGGTTAGCAAGAAACCCACTGATGTGGGGAGTAGAAAACAGTTCTTGGCTATTCCGTTTTCCTTGAAATATTTGCCCAGTCCTACTATGGGCAGCAGCTTATGTCAGGTAGATAAAGGTAATATTTTTTGCTAAACACACACTGAAGCTTCTGCTAATAACCTGCCATTTATTTGAAAATCAGGACAGAATGTCATCAGTGATATATCTGAGACTTGTATTTCTAGGCTAAGAAACATGAGTCTCCTGAGGCTCATAATGCTCACCTCAAAATACAGCCCTCGAAATACAGTGGTACCTCGGGTTACATAAGCTTCAGGTTACAGACTCCGTTAACCCAGAAACAGTACCTCGGGTTAAGAACTTTGCTTCAGGATGAGAACAGAAATCGTGCTCTGGCAGCGCGGTGGCAGCAGGAGGCCCCATTAGCTAAAGTGGTGCTTCAGATTAAGAACAGTTTCAGGTTAAGAACGGACCTCTGGAAAGAATTAAGTACGTAACCCGAGGTACCACTGTACAGTCATACCTCTTGTTATGTTTGCTTCAGGTTAAATCTTTTCAGGTTGTGTCCCGTGGCGACCCGGAAGAAAAGGAACAGGTTACTTCCGGGTTTTGCCACTCGCGCATGCGCAGACGCTCAAAATGACGTCACGCGCATGCACAGAAGTGGTGAACTGCGATCCGCAGACGCGGGTTGCGTTTTGCTCAGGTTGCAAACGGGGCCCCGGAACGGATCCCGTTCGCAACAAGAGGTACCACTGTACTTTCCTGGTTCAGATTTTAATCCAAGCAACAGAACAGTTATCTTCCAAGCCTTCTCTCACCCAGGCAGCCCATAAAACCATACCTCACACCCACCCCTCAATCCCCTCCACTGACCCGGTTGGTGTTCCACTAGCATGGGCATAAAGGAGGAAGGAAAGGTCAATCGCTTTCTCTCTCTTCTCCTTCCTCTGCTTCTGGTCACCAGTTCACTAGGCTACAAAGAGCTGCTGGGAAATATCGATTTCTCAAGGGCGCTAGATCAACGTGAATCACTGGAGCCAGTTCCTAGAAGCTGAGGTCCCTTTGGCCGGTGTTAGAAACTCAGATACAGTGGTACCTCGGGTTACATACACTTCAGGTTACATACGCTTCAGGTTACAGACTCTGCTAACCCAGAAATATTACCTCAGATTAAGAACTTTGCTTCAAGATGAGAAAGCGTGTTCTCCATAACAGAGAGCATGTGTTGCGGTCAGCCCAAAAAGGCCACCCCACTGTTGTTGGGCAAATTGGCCACATGCTGTGATCGGGCAAGGAGTGTTGCTGGGGAGAGTGTTATGTTGCTAAAGTGTGGGAGCGGTCAGAGGTCTTAAATACAGGGCTCGCAGCCTGGGGCTTTCTCTTGGGCTGCGTGCACCGGATCACCCGCCCACCCTCCCTGAAAATGGGGGGGGGGGGTTCGTTGTCCTCTGACCGTGCTATGCCTGTCACGGGGTCGTCCGCCTTGGTGCGGGGGCCTGGTAGGAATTTTGTCCATTTGGCTGATTGGCTGTTGCCATTTGGTTTTTGCCTACTGCGTAGCAACTCGTCACAACTTGTAAGGTTGGCGGTTAGGCATTGGTTCAGATTGGTTGGTGGAGGGGTAAGTGCCTACCCCTCCCATGGTGGTGCTGCAAGGGAATTCCGTTAAAGGAATCCAGGGGCTTGCCATTCTTTTCGTCCTTGTCCCTGGCATCGGACTTGGGCCGTGCAAGCCCCCAGGAGCATGAGGGTGAGAAGTGAGGGACTGAAGCCCAGCTTCATTTTCTCCCCAAAAATTGTTTCCCTCACTGGCTTCCGCTGGAATCCGGAAGTCCGTGCTGTCCCTGGGGCAAGGACAGATACAGTGGTGCCCCGCAAGACGAATGCCTCGCAAGACGGAGAACTCACCAGACGAAAGGGTTTTCCGTTTTGGAGGTGCTTCGCAAAACGAATTTCCTATGGACTTGCTTTGCAAGACGACAATGTCTTGCGAGTTCCTGCTGGGTTTTTTTCCCTCCCTCCCCTTTTTCTAAGCCGCTAATAGCGCTAATCCGTCAATGGGCTTGCTTCACAAGACGAAAAAACCACTAGACGAAGAGAATCACAGAACGGATTCTTTTCGTCTTGCGAGGCACCACTGTAGTCGTAACCAATGCCTAAGCAACCACTCACGTGTGTGTATTTAAATAAAGCTGTGGCCAAATTCATGCCAAAAACCTTAAACAAAAATTGATGTGTGAAGTGTGAGTTAATGGGGTGGCCTAGGGGACCTTGACGTGCAACATAAATCGTGCAGCAGCAGTGCGGCGGCAGCAGTAGGAGGCTCCATTAGCTAAAGTGGTGCTTCAGGTTAAGAACAGTTTCAGGTTAAGAACGGACCTCCGAAATGAATTAAGTATTAACCCGAGGTACCACTGTATATAAGGTAAAGAAAAAGAAAAGGCCTCAGAGTGGTTTGCAACACATTAAAACGTCAAATAAAACAATCCAAACTAAAACATACAAGTTCCCTCACTGATTAGTCCTATGTGTGAACTGACTCCACAGAAGAGCATTCTGGTCTGAGGCAATACAAAAGTTCTGCAATAGCTGATTTACACATGAAACTTATCACTTGATATTGCTATCACCACACGATGAATGTGCAAGCATTAATCATAGTTGCATTGGAACATAGTCAGATTTACACCTCAGGCTTCAGGAAGGTTCTGCGGCTGCAAGCACCCAGTCTCCTTGCTATCAGAGCTTTCCTCAGCACATTCCAAGTCAAAAATAAGCAACTACACTAGTGTCCTTGGCAAACATTTGACACCTGACTGACCCAACGAAAACTCCCTTCTCCCTAGCTACTCTGCAGTTTTCAGAAACCCAAGAGAATACCTGTCCTCAGTTTGCTGTACACATTCTTGTCAAGGATTTGCGAGTTCATCACTTTTAGAAGACTTGCAACACAAGGAGGAAGATATGGTTAAGAGGCCTCGCTTACTCAACATTCCCTAACAAAACTACTAAACTTAAAACATTCAGACGCATTGTGTGAGAGATTGCAATTCACCAAGTGCTTTTTATTAAAAAAATAACTCAGGGCTCAGACATAAACAGAACTCTTCCTCACACACATGCTCAACAGAGTTTTCTTAATTTTCTATTAGTAGGTTAAAAGGGTGACTGCAAGGTGCCACTAATTTGGGCTCTTGCTTCCTGATCCATAGACGGAAACATGCTCCTTTTTTTGTATCTACTGCCCAACAAGTAGGCTTTATATGGGAGAAGAGGCAGATAGCTGGTGTGGGGGCAGCTACCACTCCCCTCCAACCTATGGCAGTGACACCATGTTCCTGTAGAAGAAACAAGCCTGGCGCCATTTTGAAAGAGGGGCTCTCTTAATGTGTTTCTGCTTCTGTGCCACAGTGCACTAGAGGATTTGGGTTCTGGATGCCAGAATTAAACACAAGCACTCCAGTGAAAGTATTTGTGGATCTCTGGGGACTTCCATGGCTACAGCCTAAAAATAGTCACCATGTCACATTGGAATAGCGTTTGCAGAACACAGAACTTTAGAAACGGAATTTACTTGGTTTGTCACTTCATCAATATTAACTGTACCTGGTTTATTTCCTCTAAAGTGAATGAGACAAGTTCTTATCTTCAAATGAAACCACGCCTAACTATGTTTTCTTTCACTCATCCTACATCACCTTTACCTCTTCTCTCCCATTCTTTCAGCCAGTGTGGTATAGTGGTTAAGAGCGGCAGACTCGTAATCTGGTGAACCGGGTTCGCGTCTCCGCTCCTCCACACGCAGCTGCTGGGTGACCTTGGGCCAGTCACACTTCTCTGAAGTCTCTCAGCTCCACTCACCTCACAGAGTGTTTGTTGTGGGGGAGGAAGGGAAAGGAGAATGTTAGCCACTTTGAGACTCCTTCGGGTAGTGATAAAGCGGGATATCAAATCCAAACTCTTCTTCTTCTTCCTTACCTAGCACCAGAACTTTCCAAGCAAGCATTGCAAAGGCAGTAACCACCTGGGACGCACAAACAGCGGCCCTGTAGACATGCCACTAAAACAAACTTATAAACACAAGTAGGAGGAAGTATTATGTCTAGAACATGACAAAAAATGTATGATTGGGGTTGAAGGGAGTGAAAGATAAAAGTCTCCAAAATTTTAAAAGGAAATGTTGGCAAGCAACATGGGTTTACAATAATTTAAGACTGCAGTCTTCCTTCTCCCTGAGGAAAATGCAATTTTACCACAACAGCTAAACAACATACAACATACCAAAACAGCAGAGGCAAATAGCTCTCTGTGTGTCACTGCTTTTTTTCAAGTAGGGTACATTCCGTCTCTCTTGGAACAAGTCCACATAAAAACGAACTCCATTAATGGAGGACTTGTACCTCCCCCCCCCCCTTCTTGGTTTAGATTATCAGGCTCTGTTTATGGTTGCTGGAATCCCACAAGCCCACTTGAAGCAAACAAAAACTTTCAGCCAAGGACCTTAACAGGCCCTCCAACATAATGTCATCATCACAAGCCTCGTTTCTGGGTCTCTACCATATAGTCACCAAGGCTACAGATGTCTGGTACCCAAACAATCATCCAAGTTTTAAAAACAATTATTCCCAGTTCCTGCCTTTGTAGGGCTTGGAAAAATTTAAAGGGGGTGGGTGAGCGGGGAAATGTATTCTTAGCTTATTCAAGGACCGGGAAAGGGACAGGTCGGCGGTTCAAATCCCCATGACAGGGTGAGCTCCCGTTGCTCAGTCCCTGCTCCTGCCCACCTAGCCGTTTGAAAGCACGTCAAAGTGCAAGTAGATAAATAGGTACCACTCCGGCGGGAAGGTAAACGGTGTTTCCGTGTGCTGCTCTGGTTCGCCAGAAGCGGCTTAGTCATGCTGGCTACATGACCCGGAAGCTGTACGCCGGCTCCTCGGCCAATAAAGCGAGATGAGCGCCGCAACCACAGAGCCGGTCATGACTGGACCTAATGGTTGGGGGTCCCTTTACCTTTATGCATGTCTACTTAACAGTCAGTCAGTCCCAAGGAGTTCAGTGGGGCCACTCTGCAATGTGGTATGAGTTTATAGCCTTCCCCACCTGCCATTCTATTTATCTATGATCATTTAAGCCAAAAGAAAGAAACTGGAAGGGCATTGCACGTCAGGAGCTAAATCCCAGGATGATAATCTTGGGTTTTTCCAGTTCTGGTCTAGCAGTGAAGTCTTGAGTGGCTGCATTAACAACAGCCAGAAACCAAGACACATGTCTATCCAGAAATAAGCACCTCTGTGCTCAAGTGTACACAGGATTGCACAGGGGCTGTATTAAGAACAAATCAAGAGAGGAAATATCCAAGAAGCAATGAAGGAGACAAGGGTTTTTGCCTGCTGCACTCTTGAGTTTTGCAGTTGCTTCTCCAGATTATTTTCAGAATTTCCAGAATTTTTTTCTGTTCACTGTCTGTTTTTCTGTTCACTCTAAACAGCTTCGAGACATTGGGGGGGGGGGTTAATCTCCCATCTTCTGAACTTCCCCCCTCATGTTTTCCCTCTTGGTTTTGCTGTGGATTAGCATACCTTCTCAGAATGTACGACAAGCCTTTGGAAACTTGGTGCTGTTTCAAGTGATAAATTTACTTTTATAAACAAGAGATAAACTTATGTTACAAATACTTTCCCTAGCTGCTTTTATTTTAAAAATTAAAATAGACGGAGCGAATGAACTTCCGCTTAGAGAACACACAGCCACCTATATTTTATTCATGGTGGTTGAACGACGTGGGATAAAATCCTATACATATCTGCTCATAAGTAAACTCCGTTGAGTTCATTGCCCCGCTGATGTATATGGGACTTACTCACAGGAAAGTGTAGGATTGCAGCCAAAGGGTGTGAGCCAGAAATCCTCCAGTTCAAATCTCACCTCAGTCATATCTCACTAGGCACTCTTAAGAGGCAAGCTACAGTTCATTTAGGCTCAGCTCCTCCTTCTCCAATACAGAGATTATACTCATTTTATACAGCATCATAACATATTTATATCTATCACTAACCCAAAAGTTAAATGCTCAATGGCGAAACAGCCTCGTTTTAGAGCAGAAAAAGGATGAGGAGGTCTGACAGATCTCCTACTGGTCACCTTCCGTTAGGAACATCCTGTTGGAGTCTACTTCATATACAGCACTACCACTGAAGTAGTTTTGGATCTTTTAACTGGTTTTTGTATACCAAAGAGACTGGGTAGAATGAAACTGATTTAGATTAGATTACTTCAACCATGAAGTTTTCTTTTACTCTTGTTTTGTAACTCTGAATACTATTGCGTGGCAAAAAAAGATACAAGTCCTTACTAAAGTACTATCTGAAGGCAGCCCTGTTTAGGGAAGCTTTTAATGTTTAATAGACTATTGTATTTTAATATTTTGTTGGAAGCCACCCAGAGTGGCTGGGGAATAAATAACAACTTCTTCTTCTTCTTCTTCTTCTTCTTCTTCTTCTTCTTCTTCTTCTTCTTCTTATTGCTATCTGCTGTTCTGCAGCTTGAAAATGTCACCCTGTGTAAACCATTAAATGTTTCTGATTTGGAATTCCTGGTCAATGGCTGTTTCCTCTACAACCATCCAAAGTAAATGAAAGCTTCAATACACATGGCAAGTGCAAAGCAAACTTTCAGATTTCTTTGGGTTCAGAGGGGAAGCTTACGTCTTATCTCTGGAATTTTTTTAACCTGCAGCATTAGCCTATCATCCAACAGCAATACATATCAACTACAGAAGTAATCTAATGCCATCTAGAGCCCAGATTACTACCAACCAAGCCAGTTCATTTTTTTAATGAACTGAATAATGAACTTTTTTTATTTTAAATTTTTATTTGTATCCCACCCTCCCCGGCCAAGACCGGGCTCAGGGCGGCTAACATAAAAAAAAATTGATACAAAATCAGACAATAATTAAATCACCTCTTAAAAACAAGTCAGGATAAAAATAAAATCTGAATTAGATGGCTTTCTGCAGGATTTGGGTTGGGAACAGTAAATGCTCATCAGACCCAACTGTGTACGCCGATCTTATATGGGCCTTCCATTATATGAACTCCTTCCATCTACAGGTTTGACCAAGAAAAGCATCAACTCTTTGGAACATGGATGCAGAAGAAAAGCACACATGTGGAATCGTGTTTCCATAGCACCCCATAAGGTTTAAATGTAAAATGCATGGCCCATCAAGGTAATTTTAAGGCATTAAAATAATTACAAACATAATAAATATGTTTTTCCCAATAGTTAGCCGGGTATAGAGTTCCACAAAAATGAAAGCGTACAGTTTCCCAACTACACAGAAATTATTTCTTATAAGACCTAGAATTCACCAATTTCTCTAGGGTTGCCATATTTCAAAAAGTGAAAATCCAGACATTGTTTCTTATGGCCAAATCCCAGCTATGTCCAGGAAATTCTGGGCGCATGGCAGCCCTAGATCTGTCATTAAAAATCCAGTCACAAGATTAACACATTACCATTGCAATAAAACGCACGTTTCTTTATGATTTATTGGTTCCACAAGCAGAAGATTCTTACGGAGTTTTAAGTCACTGACATGCTTCTATTACTTCCTAGCTTTGAACATTCAGATCTGTAGCTCTGCCAAAACCAAAAAGTCATTAAGAACCATATTTTAAAATTATAGCTTTATTATGTAATAAAAAATAAAGCAGTCTTTTGGGTCTTTTAAGTTGGAGCTTTCAGCACTGCACATACACACCAAGCTATATCTTGCAGCTAATAGCATTCTTGCTAGATTTTGAGCTGCTCCCATTCATTTCAATGCGCCTTGAGGAGCATATCTCACTAGACAGCTGCGTCAATTTTCCACCCTGTCTTCTGTAAGAGTATCCAAGAACTGAAACCCAAGGCAGCCACTTCACTTTACGTGGAGGTACAATGACACCCCTCATAGTCAATTCAAATGTACATATGAAGCTGCCTCATTCACATGTCACAGCAGCCTATCTTAACCATGGTGCCATCATGAAAATGCCTCTCTCCTGCTCCCTGAACAGCTCAGACAAGCCGTTCTGTAGTTTGTCATATTGTCACTTCCTCGGGAGTACAGTGGTACCTCGGGTTAAGTACTTAATTCGTTCCGGAGGTCTGTTCTTAACCTGAAACTGTTCTTAACCTGAAGCACCACTTTAGCTAATGGGGCCTCCTGCCGCCGCCGGAGCACGATTTCTGTTCTTACCCTGAAGCAAAGTTCTTAACCTGAAGCACTATTTCTGGGTTAGCGGAGTGTGTAACCTGAAGCGTATGTAACCTGAGGTACCACTGTAAAAGTCCGCTGAACTCGGTGGGGCTTGCTTCCCAACAGACACATACGGAATCATGAAAACATCACTAAAGTGAAGCATTTTGGGTCTGAAAGTCTTAACTCAAAAGATCTCCATGCTATTTTCCTTACCAAAAAGTGGGCACAACCAATATTTATCGCAGCCAAAGGTCTTACAAAAAATAATAACACTACTGACCTCCAGACGTGCTACTGCGGGGGGGTGGGCACTAAAATCCACAATGCCAACAACCATGCTTTAATTGAACAATTAAGTCTGGTGGAGTAGAAATGCAATTTTCCTTCCTTTTAATATCCTTGTGCCCTATAATCCATATGTGGAACATATTTCAGATTGGTGCAACACGGCAAAAAAAGAAGAAGCATACAATATTTCCAGGCTTTGAAAAAAAGAAAACACTTCCCCAAATTGCCCGATCTATGTTGGCAATTTTGGGCATGTTAATTGATGGGGTAGGGAGGACTGATGATACTTGTCTGACTTATCAAACTTTCTCCCATTCAGAGAGGCTTGTAACTTGCCAGAGGCCTGAAGCAATTTTACAGGCCTGTGCTGAAGTTGTAAGAGGTTGTTGTTGTTTCTAGTGTTCAAACTCAAATGGATGAATTTCCATACATAATTTCTCAGCTTTGAGAATATAGGAATCATGCAGATCATGTTTACCGCATAACCGCCATTGAAGAAATGAACTGATTTATATACATATAGTTTCAAAATTGTACAAGCACCAAAACACAAACATATACCTCAGTTAAACAGATGACCAGTACGTTGATATAATGTTGCCTGCTCCCTTCATCTTTGTAACAGCCCCTGTAACAGAACATAACTCAATTCATCCCCCTACTTTGCATATTATTATTATTATTATTATTATTATTATTATTATTATTAAAATTCTTAGACTCTTAACTGTCAAACCCAGCAGCCATTCTGATGAATTATAACATCTCATTTCTATGTCCCAAAGCCAGAGAAGGTAAGATTCTGAGATGACTGGGTTTTTTAATTTAAAATATCACCTATCTAGCATTTAACAGCAGAGCCTTCAATGGAGTAGAAACCATTACCTGGTTTTGGAGATCTTCCATTTTGTTTCCAAGTTGATAGGGACTGTAATAGGGAATGATGGCATCTGACGGGAATGTGTTCCACAGGGCGGGCACAACTACCACGAAGGCCCTTTGCCTGGTTCTCTGTAACTTTATTTTTCACAGTGAGCAAACTGCCAGAAGGCCTTCGGAACTGGACCTCTGTGTCTGGGCTGAACAATGTGGGTGGAGACACTCCTTCAGGTACACAGGGCCTCAGCTGATGTGAAGGGAAAGTGAATTTGCTTGGTCCAGGTGAATGTGAGAGTTCTCTCACACAACCAAACTCAACATTAAGCAGGATCGTCCCTCCCCTCACACACCTGTCAAATTTGGCCCACAAGGATTTGGCCTACGGAGTCAAAAAGGTCCCCTAGTCCTGCTATAACAGTATCCTAGAAGTTGAACATTAAGCGTCAGGGGAATGGTATGCAGCAAAATAAAAAATCCTCCTCTCTTCCCCATACAGTGGTACCTCAGGTTACATACGCTTTAGGTTACATATGCTTCAGGTTACAGACTCTGCTAACCCAGAAATAGTGCTTCAGGTTAAGAACTTTGCTTCAGGATGAGAACAGAAATCGTGCTCCAGCTGCACGGCGACAGCAGGAGGCCCCATTAGCTAAAGTGGTGCTTCAGGTTAAGAACAGTTTCAGGTTAAGAACGGACCTCTGGAATGAATTAAGTACTTAACCCGAGGTACCACTGTACTATACTTCTCCCGCTACTGAAAATTGCTGATGGTCTTAGCAGACCTCTTGATGATTCTTGAGCCTGCTGCAGCAATTGTAATGTGCTGTGCTAGAGGTTGTGTGACTTTCAATCATATTTTTATTGCTTCCTTGATTTCTTACATTGTATGTATTTTATTGTACTGCAGTTTGAAATCCACAGAAGTCAAATGCTTCTTCACAGACATGCTGCAAGCCACCTTGTGAAGCAGTGATCTTTCAGACCACAGTTTGGGAACTCCTGCCCTACTGTTCAAAAATAAAGCGTTCGGATTCAGGGGCTGTGAGCCAGCACCAATCCTGAGCTGTTTAGCACCAAGCAGCGCAGTTGTGGAAGATTTCAGGAGAGTAGGAAAGGGGGGAAAGGTGTCCCTTGCCAGAAGCAAGGCTTCTGGAGCCTTCAACAAGACCACTAATGATGCAGATGGAACCTAACTCTATTTCCATCTGTCACCTTAGTCAAGTGAAGCTATGCGGCTTCTGAACTGGGGTTTGTATTTGGTGATGGGCTGGATGAAAGCCAATAAACTGACAATGAATCATGAGGAGTAAGTGGTTCTCATGTCTGTGGAATCAGGCAGGCAGCTTTTTCCAGATAGGGTTGTACTCACCTTAAAGGAAAAGGTACACCGTGTGCAGGTATTCCTGGATCCAGCATTGTCACCATTAACACAGGTGGCCTCACTGGCACAGAGTGCTTCTTCCCAGAGCCGGCTGCTTTGCCAGCTGCAGTTGCTCCTTGACAGTGAACAGTTTGTTCACAGTGACCCACATTCTAGTAACCTCCTAAGAGAATTGCTGCAATGCACTGTACATGGGGCTGCCACTGAAGACCACCTGGAACTGTTCGAATGGTGTAGCTGGGTGGAATCTTATCCCACTGATTCTATTCTCTTCCAAATCTAATTTAAAGTGCTGGAACATGCATCTAAAGCCTGAAAAGGCTTGGGATGAAAATACCCAAAGGAACACCTTTCCCTTATGCTAAGCTGCCTGTAACTATGATGTCTTAAAAGGCTTTTCTCTGCATTTGACTGCTGCGGGTGAGCCCATGGTGAGGAATACAGCCTTTTTGGTGGTGGCACCGAGTATGTGGAATGCCTTTCACTCACAGGTGCAATTAGTGCTGACATCATTCTAGCACCAGGTTTAAACTCAATTATTTGCCCAGGCATTTTAATGGCTGTTTAGCCTGATCTGTTGCTTTTAACTGCTTTTGTGTATTTTGAATGGTGGGTTTTTATTGTTGTGTGTTTTTTATGTTTTGTATCCCATCTGGTATGTGAATAGATGAATGGAAGACTGTAAATATTTTTTAATAACTACAGCAGTTAAATAAATATGAAAATGTATGTTCACGAAGATACTGTTGTTGAGCAATGAGCTGAAAAGAATAAAAAGGCATCTAAAAGGGGAGGAAGAGTCTGAGAACAAGCTCTCATGAACAGAGTTCATTTCATCCGATTCATGAAAGATAATCCTCCTATGGCCCAGAGGAGAGAGCGTATACATACATGCATATATTACAGAGGCAGAAACAGAAAAACAGGGAGGTCAAATGGCTATGAAATGTGAATAGTACAGCTTGCAATAATTCTACGTAATATACTGTAAATACAGAAGGTAAATACCATGACCTTTCACAACAGCATTAATTGGTAATAAACACAAATCATCCAGAACTTATCAAGAGGTTTGATTCTTTTTGTTTAAGCTTGATTCAAGACAACGGTTTCACGTCCCATGCACAGGTGTTAATTAACACAGCAGAGATAGGATGATTGCATTATCATCACCATTTTAGCTTGCTATGAAATCCACATCTGGAACTCTGTAGGTCTTGTTGACTTTTTTTTTAAAAAGTGGATTGCCTACTTTGGGAAAAAAAGTCAACAAGACCTACAGAGAATGTGAAGGTCCTGAATGCAAATCCTACATTGACCTAGACTAGCTGTCTGAAATGTGCAACCACTTCATGCCAAAGCTTTCTGATCCAGCCAAGAAGATATGCATATGGGTCTCCATAGCTAGGTTCCTTACCGCACTGTGTAATCATACATTACAGTGGTGCCTTGGTTCTCAAACTTACGATAATCCATTCTGGGAGTCCATTCGACTCCCGAAACCATTCGGAAACCAAGGCACAGCTTCTGATTGGCTGCAGGAGCCATAAGCCGTGGAAGCCGCGTCGGACATTCAGCTTCCGAAAAATGTTCGCAAACTGGAACACTCACTTCCGGGTTTGTGGCGTTCGGGAGCCGATTTGTTCGGGACCCAAGCTGTTCAAGTACCAAGGTACCACTGCATTCACAATTTGGATTCAATTAGATTGCTAACGCCTATGTGTAAACTAGCTCCATAGCAGAGTTTTTCAAAGCTAAATCAAATACTGAAAACTACCACTGTTTATTAAACAATATAAATAGTAAGATGAAATATGAACAGACAATATTTTTAAAGCACATCAAATGCACATTTAAGGCACATGACTCCCCCCTCCCCAAGAATCCTGGGAACTCTAGTTCCTCCCCTACAGATCTACAATTCTAAGCACTATGTGTGCCGGATGCACTTACAATGTATAGTAAAGATCTGTCCTATGACACTCCTATCTACACTTGCTAAAATTACAACTTCAGACACACCGAGAGTGATATCTGGGGGGAGGGGGGGGCTTAAGCACAGGCACTGACACACAAAAATCTTCTAAATTGCAACTCAGAAAGGTAAAGTCACTTCAAACGGCAACAGAACTTGGAAATAACAAAAATTGATATGCCACCAAGAAAAGATACGGAAGATTAGCAATACCTGAAGAAGAATATACTTGAATGTTTGCCACCCAGCTCAGGGGAATGCCACTGTCATTTTTGCTCTACATCCAGCAGCAACCAACTCACCATGCAGAGAGCCTTACCATCTGGCAGACAACCGCAGAGTAGCAAAAAACTTATACCAGTAATTCAGATGGTAACTCGTTTTTAATAAACAAAAAGACCATACTAGGTGGTAAATTACTACTGTATTGACTCAGCATACCTAGCTGTCATCACAACAACAAGACCTGGTCCTTCCATCAGAAGGGAGTTCCGTTTGCACTGACATGAGAAACAGTCCTTAACAGTGATGTTTCAGGCACCAACTACCATATTTTTCGCTCTATAAGACAAACTTTTTCCCTCCTAAAAAGTAAGGAGAAATGTGTGTGCGTCTTATAGAGCGAATGCAGGCTGCACAGCTATCCCAGAAGCCAGAACAGCAAGAGG
Organism: Podarcis vaucheri; assembly: GCF_965113315.1. Taxonomy (NCBI): domain Eukaryota; kingdom Metazoa; phylum Chordata; class Lepidosauria; order Squamata; family Lacertidae; genus Podarcis; species Podarcis vaucheri. The sequence continues at coordinate 34,964,450 of NC_138755.1, read as the reverse complement.
GATCATTGCTTTCACTGCGCAGCGATCCCTCTTGCTGTTCTGGCTTCTGGGATTCAGAATTTTTTTTCTCTTGTTTTCCTCCTCCGAAAACTAGGTGCGTCTTATGGTCTGGTGTGTCTTATAGAGCGAAAAATACGGTATATGCTACGCAGTAGTTAGAAAACATCATTTCAGGCAATTTCTCCCTTTCTTAGAACAGTTATTAGAAATGACTAGTCTCTTTTTCAGCTGCTAGAATAGCTACAGGTCTGGGCCTTCTGCTCTATTTTAAATCATAATGTTTGATGAAAGGTTCTTATGGCGCCAATCCCCTATTCTCCCCTCAACATGCACTGTTCTGACTGCACGTCTGTTCTAGCAACTCTACACACAGTTTATCAGCCTAACTGCAAGACATTAACAAGACAGGTGCCAACTGTTAAGTTGTGGGTGAACATATCAGACGACACAGCAATTCTTCAGACAGCTCTTGTTTATTCACAGGCCAGCACAGAACAGGGCTGGACGGTTCAGCCAACCTGCTTATATGGAGCTCAACTACATGGCAACAGTAACAACTTTCTGTAACTATCCAATCACTGAACGTCACTTTCAATTCCTTATTTGCATATGCAGACCTGAGTGAAAACTATCTACAGTATCCCCCTGCTGGCCCAGAGTGAGAACTTCAGTATACATAACACCAACAACAGCCCTGAAGGTTCCTCAGTTTGTTAAGTGATGCTGGAGGTTATGAGGGACATTTGGCTCAGCAAAGAGAGGTAGGATCTGGAGTTGGAAACCTGGACTCACAGCTTAGCCATGAACTTACTGAGCTGTCCTTGTTTTTTTTTAAAAATGCACCTCAGAGCCAAAGTAGAAGAGATGAGGAAGATTTGCTATACTTTTCGTTTACTTCAAAGCAGCCACTCCTTATTGAGGAGGGTTCTTCATTTGATCAGGGCAATAGCTCCAGGGCCATGGTTCCCGAAATGGGGCACATGCCCCACAGGGGTGCAATTTGATATATATTTTTTTTGGGGGGGGGATTTGGAAGCTTGTGTAGACCAAATTAATGGCCTTTTAGGCTTTAGGCTTCCTCCATGTGAATAGGAGTTCACTTTTTGAGTAATAAGAATTATATGTCACCAGGGGGGGAATCAGGATTTTAGAGATACTTAGGTGGGGCATAGTCCCCAAAAAAGGTTGGGAACCACTAGGGAAGGTGTGTTTAACCCTTCAATTTAACCACAGAGATGCTATTACCCTATGGGGGGCAGTGAAAAGAGGTATTCCCCCACAATCTGGCTAATAGTTTGAGCGATGGGGTTTACATTGACAAAATGGTACTAGGGAAGGGTTAAATACTACCAGTACCATTTCCCGGATCACACTAGGAACACACGCACCCTGGAAGTTTCGAAGTACAGTGGTACCTCGGGTTAAGTACTTAATTTGTTCCAGAGGTCTGTTCTTAACCTGAAGCACCACTTTAGCTAACGGGGCCGCCTGCTGCCGCCGCACCACCGGAGCACAATTTCTGTTCTCATCCTGAAACAAAGTTCTTAACCTGAGGTACTATTTCTGGGTTAGCGGAGTCTGTAACCTGAAGCGTATGTAACCTGAAGCATATGTAACCCGAGGTACCACTGTAAAGAAAAATATATTGGGATATCCAATCACAGACCTCCCATGTAACCTGTACTTATTCCCTGTATTCAGTGGAAGCAGCAATCCACCTCACAGACTTTTACATTTCCCTAGCCCAAGGAAATAAACTAATTAAACTCTGCATAAAATATATATCAATAAAATGTGTGCACCTTATTGCGCAGAAACAGTGGGATAATGGAAGAATGCAAACATATGAATGAAACAAGCTGGTGTGTACAAGTGAAGGATGAGATAATTAATGGAAATATGGTACTTCATCAGCGCTACATCCAATTTTCGCTTTCACCGACTTCCTTTTCCCACACTGCCCATTTACCACAGTCTGAAATCAGAAGGCTATTTCTCTACATACAAAGTTAAGTACAAGTGAATTTAAAACACAGAAGTATAAAATCCACAACTGATACAGTACACTGAACAGTTATCAGTTTCAGAAGCCCTGCTAACCTGCTGCACAGTTGCCATCAAACTTTAGGCTGAAAGCTCTTTGAGATAGGGACTTGTTCTTTGCTTGAGGCTTCTGCTGTAAAGAGGCACTGATGTCAGCACTACCTCCAAATGGTTTATCTATGGGAGCAAAGATCTCTAAGAGATGTGAGGTTGCCAAGATTTAAGTCACGTTTATATTTGGAACGATAAACTGTAAGGTTGGAATAGGGTCAGAAGTTAATTTAATCCTCTGCCCAAGCCCAATACTATTAAAAGGTCCTTAGAAAACTAATACCACCAAACAAATGAAAAACAGGTTGTAGGTGAATGCAACACAAGTGACTGTGGACTCCCATGTTCCTTCCATCCTTAGCTTCCCATTCATTACTTATTTGCTGCCAATGGCGAAATGACAGGGACGAGGAAAATACTTAGGTAGTGCAGCACCAATAACTCCTTTCCCCCCAAACCCGCTGAAATTGCTCTCCATTGGGACTTCAGGAGCCAAGGACGTCCCACGGCTGACACCAGAAGCAAAAAGGACACACACAGCATCAAAGCCGTGTATGAATGTATTGTTACAATACCTCGTTGCACATCATCACAAGACAACAGGTTGCACCATAAATGTTTTCCGAGCCACCACCGGATTTCGCCGCTAACAAGATTATTAAATCATTAAAAATCCTTCCTTCAACTAAGGGGATAGGGCAATGAAGAGTCTCAACAACCAACCCCATTAACAAACATCACGGCTGCAATACAAGGCAAGCTTATGCCGAGTTTAAGCACATTGTAGGAGTTCCCAAAAGAGAACTTCTACTAATACAAAATTTTCAAAGTTTGTCCAAACCATGCCTAAAATTAATTAATCAGTATAGTAATTAATGTTCATACATATACATATTTCATAGCGGTTTATGTTGCAAATCACAAGCACTATCCGGTTAGTACTTGGCGGCAACCTGAAAAACAATGCAAACATTAGAATTTTCATTCTTGCCTATATGGGCAAGTTATCACGTTATAACAAACTGAACTGATGCTTAGAAGCCTATATATTGTAATAGATGAAGAAACCTACATATTCGTGTTCCTATAAATATACGGTAATTCCCACAGATAGGCAGAATGAATACATGATACAAGGAAATGTTTTTCTTTTAAGAAAATGTGTTTTGTTCCATGCAACCACCATTCATCCTTCTAGGATCTGTGAATCGGCAGCACTTCATAATAGGCTTGAAGTGTTAATCTGGGTAGTTTACTGCCTTAATTCTTTCCCAAACAGGTTCCTAGACTCAAGAGCATGGGTAGGCAAACTAAGGCCCAGGGGCCGGATCTGGCCCAATCGCTTTCTAAATCTGGCCCACGGACGGTCCAGGAATCGGCGTGCTTTTACATTAGTAGAATGTGTCCTTTTATTTAAAATGCATCTCTGGGTTATTTGTGGGGCATAGGAATTCATTCCCCCCCCCCGAAAAAAAAATATAGTCCGGCCCTCCACAAGGTTTGAAGGAGAGTAGACCCCTGATGAAAATGTTTGCTGACCCCTGCTGAAGAGTAACCATCTTTCTTTATTTCAGAGCAGTGTAGCAAAGCAACAACAGCTCCGAAGAGTCTTATGGAACCTTAAAGATTAACAATATCATTCCGGCACTAAGGTTTTGTGGACTAGTCTACTTCAAGGAAAAGCAAAGTTTCCTCCAACAAAATGCCTAAGGTCCTATTACACTGAGTTTTGGCTGTTTATCACCCTGCAAAAAAGACTGTGAACAGAAATGCTGTAGGCGTTATAAATTCGCAGGCTACCTATCCATTATAAGGTTGTAATATTCAAATCACACACAGGGAGGTTTAAAGTGAGTAGACAGTCTATAAGTGGAATGAGCATGGCTTAGTACCTCAAACTTACAAGAGCTCACAAGTATTTCAAGGAAATTACTTATGTTATGAGATATACAATCCTATGAGATATACAACCCTACCTAGGAGTGTTTTCCACTGAACAGTATGGGCTTGCTTCTGAGTAAGCATATAGGGTTGAACCATAAATGGGCAACACAATACAGTACTGTACAACAATCTCTAACGATGGAAATCACTCGCACTGCTTTATTATTGAGTTCAACCATTTACCGATATTGCCAAAGCGCATCGCCAACTTAATTTACGCGTTTTGCCACGCTTTGCTTTTTTTGACTACGACCTTTCTCCAAGGTGGCTCTGGATTAAGATTTGCCCAAGTGCAAGTTCTCTGCATCTTAACTCATCGGGAAAGAATGCGCTCGATACGTTATCTATTAATCAGAGCGCCTGGCTTGCTTTTTTTTTTCTTTAAAGGAGTACTCTGCTTTTAATGTGGGGAGTCGGGGGGCAACTAGGTTACAGGGAGAAAGCGCACGACCACAAGAGAGAAGAGGAAGGAGAAAACACAGTGTTCGCCTCCCGTGTTTTCCCCCGCACCAACCATCCCACTTTCCCCCGTTCAAACTAAGGTCAAACTTAGTTGCTTCGGAGAACCTCCGGCGCGCCTTTCGTTTCCCAAGCGTTGCGCAACCTCTCCAAGCCCCCAAAGCGGACGGAGCGAACAGCTTCGGTGTCAATGCGTTTTAAGGGACGGGCTGGTGGTTTTAAGGGTGGCAGGGATGGGGGGGGTCCGAAAAGCTCTACGGCTGCCCTGCTTGGAAGCGCTCCCCCCCCTTCCCCCGAAACTTTTTCCAGGGCTCCCCGGACAAGCCCGTGACGCACGGCGCCCGTGCGCTCCAGCCCGGGAGGCAGCGCCTTTGGCCCGCCCGCCTCCCCTCCGGCAGGTACCTCTTCCTCCTGCAGGTTGGGCTCGGCGGGGCTGGGCTCCTGCTCGCCTTTGGCGCTGTTCATGGTTCCCTCCGCCGGTCCGCAGCGCCCTGGCCCGCCGCCGCCGCCTCCTCCTCCTTGCCTCGCCTCTCCCGTCCGCGGCGCGTCTGGGCTGAGGTGCTGCTGCTGCTGCCGCCGGGCAGGCGAGCGCGCCGAGGCGAGGCGAAGAAGCAGCGGGGCTCTAGCCCTGGCCACCAGCAGCGGCAGCTGCTTCAGCAGCATGCAGGGCTTCCCCGGCGGCGAGAGAGAGACCCCGAGCGAGCCGCGTGAGGGGCGGGAAAGAGGCGGCGGCGGCGCGCGGCGGCTTCTTTTCCGTGGAAGGAAGTCGTGAGGGGAAAGAGCCGCGAGCTCCTCGCCTGCGCGCCTGGCTCTGGTTGGCGGGGAAGGTGGCTCGCGCGCCTGGCGCCCACTCCCTGGGACGACGTGGGAGGGAGCGGAGGAGGAGGAGGGGGGGGGTGTTGGGGGGTGTCGACTAATCGCGAGGGAGAGGAGAGGAAGCCCCCTCAGCAACCCTCTGGCACGTGAAGAGAGGCGGGTCAGAAAGCAAGGCGTCGAGGCTTGGGGAAGGAAGGAAGGAGGAGCTTGGCGGGGTGGTGACTCCCAAATCCAATGGCAAATGACAAGTGGTCGTGGGGTGAACTTGCTTTGGCGGGGGACCCACGAGGGGCATCTAGTCCAGCCCCCTGCGACGCAGGAATCTTTCGCCCCTCGTGGGGCTCACCCAGGTGGTTGGCGTCCGTCTGTCTCTGGCGACAATGGAAAAGTGTGCGCCTTTGGAGGTGAAGTCAGACAGTTGGAAGGAGCCAAGGCCCCCTCAAGCCACCCCCCAAAAAAATGTTTGAGGGGGGCCACACCTGGGATACAGTGGAACCTCAAGTTGCAATTGTGATCCGTTCAGGAGGCACATTCGCAACCCGCAGCGCTGCGTCTGGGCACGTGCGGGTCGCGGTTTGGCACTTCTGCGCATGCGCAAAGCGTGATTTTTGTGTTTCTGCGCATGTGTGAGCGCCGAAACCCAGAAGTAACCCATTCCGGTACTTCCGGGTTTGGCGCAGTGCGCAACCCGAAATCGCATAACCTGAAGCATCTGTAACCCAAGGTACCACTGTACTGAATACCGTTCTGGTTGCCTAACCTCCAAAAGGGTATTTGTACGCCTGGGAAAGGTTCAGAAAAGGGCAGCCAAAATGATCGATGGGGTGGAGCAACCCACCCCCTCCCCATGAGAAAAGGTGGCAGCCTTTGGGACTTCCTGGTTTATAGAAAAAAGCAAGTGAGAGGTGACATGATAGAAGTTTATAAAATCATGCATGTGAGAGAGGAAGTGGATAGAAAATGGTTTTAACCCTCTCTCAAAACACTGAAACTTGTGGAAGGTGAATTTTGGAAGATTTGGGACAGATAAAATAAAGTACTTCACGCAGCACATCGTTAAAACTATGGAAGTTTCTCCCACAGGAGGCAGTGATGGATGACTTTTAAGAGTATTACACGAATTCATGGAGAAAAAAGCTATTGATGGCTACCAGCCACATATAGTAAAAGCTATGGTTTTCCCAGTAGTGATGTATGGAAGTGAGAGCTGGACCATAAAGAAAGCTGATCTCTGAAGAATTGATGCTTTTGAATTCTGGTGCTGGAGGAGACTCTTGAGGGTCCCATGGACTGCAAGAAGATCAAACCTCTCCATTCTGAAGGAAATCAGCCCTGAGTGCTCACTGGAAGGACAGATCCTGAGGCTGAGGCTCCAGTACTTTGGCCACCTCATGAGAAGAGAAGACTCCCTGGAAAAGACCCTGATGTTGGGAAAGATGGAGGGCACAAGGAGAAGGGGATGACAGAGGACGAGATGGTGGGACAGTGTTCTCAAAGCTACCAGCATGAGTTTGACCAAACTGTGGGAGGCAGTGGAAGACAGGAGGGCCTGGCGTGCTCTGGTCCAGGGGGTCACAAAGAGTCGGACGTGACTAAACAACAACAACAATCAGTCCCTGGAAACTGCCGGAGGAGCGATGGCTCTTGGGCATGGATCCTGCTTGTACATTTCCCACAGGCACCTGGGAGGCCACTGTGAGAACAGGACGCTGGACTTTATGGGCCACTGGCGTGATCCAGCTGGTTCTTCTTACGCAGATGATTTTCCCTATTAATTATCATTACAAGCACAGATAAATAAATCAGCCCACCAGTTTGCATCAAATCCAAAAGTCATTAGATCTAGGAAGGCTTCACGCTGAGGCTGATCAACATGATACCTGCCTCATGTCACTAAAAATAAGTCTGAAGATCAGAAAGGATTTATAATGGTTCTAACATTTCTAAAGGCACAGCTCGCTGCTGACAGTACAGCACAGCACACAAGTGGCTCCTTTGAAGCCGTTTCAATCTGTTGATTCAGTGTGTGTGCGTCTTCATATTCTTTCACTTTGACTTTTATTTTTATGACAGTAGTTGAAAGAACCACATCCCAGAAAATCACTAGAATATCTATGTTAATTTCAAACACACATACATGCCCCACAATATTTTGACATTATGGACCCAAAAGAGTGCTAAAATAATATATTTTAGGGTCAAACTAGAAGTGATATAAAAGGAATTTCCAATGGTTTTTTTTTCTTTTGCAAAACGCGGCCGAGGGGAAGGGTACAATCCAGACCTGGGCTTATGCAATGAGGAGAGTTCTTAACCTTTCCTTCCATACTGTTTTCCCGCTGAAACCCCAAGCTGTCCCCCCCCCTTTATTTCAAAAATAAATAAATATGGGCAACACAAGTTTTCTCAGTAAAGGCAAAATAGCACTGCGTAGGGTTTGGGGGTGGGGAGAGATGCGAGGAAATTATGCAGAGGAGGGGAATCTTACAGGCCTGCCGTCCTGTGCTTTGTACATATTTCAGATAAGGGTCCTTCATGGCAGACTTTCAGAAAGGAAAAACAACATGGGCATTCCAGTCACGGAACTTTTGCATCACATCCAGCTTGGTGTTTAGACTCTGTTTCATAGTGGGGGGGGGGGGTTCCTAGTTGTGGTAATGTAAGATAGCAGGAACAGGGAGACACACTAAGCAAATAACACACCACAGACTGTTTCTGCTAGGCATTACGAGGCCGACCAAGTAAGAAGACAGCATCATGTCTCTTTTTACAAATGAGTGGCTCTTGGGTACTAGAGGTAACACAGTACCTATCACCTATGCTTCATTTTCTACTACAGTGGTACCTCAGGTTAAGTGCAGTGGTACCTCGGGTTACATACGCTTCAGGTTACATACACTTCAGGTTACAGACTCTGCTTACCCAGAAATAGTACCTCGGGTTAAGAACTTTGCTTCAGGATGAGAACAGAAATCATGTGGCTGCAGCAGGAGGCCCAATTAGCTAAAGCGGTACCTCAGGTTAAGAACAGTTTCAGGTTAAGAACAGACCTCCAGAACGAATTAAGTTCTTAACCTGAGGTAACCACTGTACTTAATTCATTCCGGATGTCCGTTCTTAACCTGAAACTGTTCTTAACCTGAAGCTAATGGGGCCTCCTGCTGCTGCCATGCCGCCGGAGCACGATTTCTGTTCTCATCTTGAAGCGAAGTTCTTAAGCTGAGGCAATATTTATGGGTTAGCGGACTCTGTAACCTAAAGCATATGTAACCTGAAGCGTATGTAACCCAAGGTACCACTGTACTATCAGTTAGGAATATTCGGTACCTTAGATCCAGGATGTGCAGCTTTTACTCTGCCAATGGCCACAGTGAAAGGAGGGCATAATTCTTGCTTTCTGCCACCCTCTTTTTTATCTCTTTCTGCAACCCCTCCTCTGCCCTTACCCATCAGACAGCCAGGGGTGGGACAGATAGCCAGAGGTCTTAACTAAACAGCCTGCAAAAAGGCTTTTGACTTAATAATGCCTTTGTCGCCTAGGCCACTTCTGGCAGATGAATTTTGCTGAAAGACAGCTTGCTCACCGCCGCCACCCATCTTTCCCTGAATATGCTTTTTTCTTTTCTTTTTTAACACAGGCCCCACTTTTCCCCCCTGGAGAAGAACATTTCAAAACAGCTTACATCAGTGAACTTGTACATGCAACAGAACCAAATCCACAAAGATACATTAAGCCGCCGAAAAATGCCAACATCATAAAAACCAAAATATTTCCAAATCAACAAAAACAGTGACTCATCAAACCCCCCAAAACCAAGTGAAGATGTAGAGAGAGAGACAAAGAACCAATTTGTTCATAATTAGAAGAGGGCAGCAATCTTTGAACATTGAGATTACGGAATGGGAAGAGCCTTTTACCTCAAGATCACTGTCAGTGCACAAACAGTGATTTCCCCCCAGAATAATGTGGAAGTGGGTGGTGTTTGTTTCCTCCCTGTCACCTGAAACACTAAGATTGAAGGAGTCATCTGTCTATCAGTTTGTGCTTGATGGCTTTAGGGCCTGCTGTTCCTATTTTTCTGGCTATCCTTGGAGCACAGTGCATAAAGGACAAGGTGCCAGACAGCATGAAGGGGGGGGAGACATCTGATTCTACCTTTCTTTAAGATAAACCCCTGTCAACCTGCACACAAATTTCTCTTCAGGGATGAGATGTGCCGCACTGCAAAGCATTACAGAAATGCCATGGAATAGCCCATATATGGCAGTCAAGAACAAGAAAACGACTGGAGTTTTCCTTAGCAGCTGTAAGGCAGCGTCTCTTTTTAGCTTTGCTTGACTTTTGCCAGTATTTATATAATTGCCAAACACTTGTCCAGTAAGTTATGGTATTTACCTTAAAAGAGCTGGGATCCTTCCCAGGCTCTGTCAGAACAAATCTCCTTGCAATCTACTTTCCTTCTCTCTCCCAGATAGCTGCTGGAGTAGGTTCCCTATCCGGGTCTCCCCAAAATCACAGCTGTACAGAGAGCAACATACTGTTACAGTGGTACCTCGGGTTAAGTAATTGATTCGTTCCAGAGGTCCGTTCTTAAGCTGAAACTGTTCTTAACCTGAAGCACCACTTTAGCTAATGGGGCCTCCTGCTGCTGCCGTGCCGCCGGAGCCCGATTTCTGTTCTTATCCTGAAGCAAAGTTCTTAACCTGAAGCACTATTTCTGGGTTAGCGGAGTCTGTAACCTGAAGCGTATGTAACCCGAGGTACCACTGTATTAAGGTTGCAACTTAGAAAATATGTGAAACCACAGATATTTTAAAAGAAAATTCAATCAAAGTTGACAGCATGGTGGGACTTCATATATTTATGAGTTTGTGGGGGGAGGGAGTTCCTTCTAATCCCTGGTTCCAGCAAATGTTAAAACATAAGCCCAATGTGGTGATCGCCTGGGAGATGGGGCATTAAGAGAACAAAGGAAAGGGAGCTCTGTGCCAGATAGAAAATGGGTAGGGCACCTCCCTGAACTCAGAGATTGTCAGAAGGAAAGAACCTGAGTTGGGAGCAGAAATGCAGTGATATCGGCCAGAAGCAAAACAGCAAGCGGAAAGTGAGCCTTCCAGGATCTCTCCTTGACTTCAAGGATGTGGCTGTGGGAGAAACAAGAGCCTTTTGGGGTGTTAATGCTACTTGGTTGGTATAACTGTAGCTGGCCTCCCAAGACATATGAAAATGTACTTTGCAACTCTCTTTTTGGGAAAGTTAGACTGATTCCCTCCTTGTTGTCCTTCCACTGGCAAGGAAGACCTTTTTATTCCTTTAGGAACTGACTGTTTTTAAGGAAAGGGCTGGCGCTGCGATATTTTTGTTGTCGCTGCTGCCTGTATTTTTAATACAATTATAAGATACATAGTTTTAATGCTAATACAGTGGTACCTCAGGTTACAGACGCTTCAGGTTACATACGCTTCAGGTTGCAGACTCCGCTAACCCAGAAATAGTGCTTCAGGTTAAGAACTTTGCTTCAGGATGAGAACAGAAATCGTGCTCCGGCGGGGGGGCGGCGGCAGCAGGAGGCCCCATTAGCTAAAGTGGTGCTTCAGGTTAAGAACAGTTTCAGGTTAAGAACTTACCTCCGGAACTAATTAAGTACTTAACCTGAGGTACCACTGTAGAATTAAAACTAGCAAACGTAAAAAAAATAAAAAAGATTATTCCTTTTAAATTATCATCTTTTCTATGTTTTTAGCTTTCACTACTTTTATCTGTGTTTTTGTATTTTTATCTGTAAACTGCCTTGTGAGTCCCAGTCTGGGGAAAAGGTGGGATATTTAAAAATATAACAGCAGCAGCAGCAACAACAACAACAACAAATTCTGTGAGTCAGCCTCTTCTGGCAATGTCTCTGTGTTACAGTAAGGTGGGTTTTTTGTGGTTTTTTGAGAAGGATTATCACTTGAAAGGAGATCTTCAGTCTTCTAATGTGTCTATGAGTTGGTGATGATGGATGGGCTCTTGAACAAGCAGTCTAATTTCAGGTTTCTAGCTACTTTAGCTGTCTAGCAAGTGGATTCAGACAAGCTGTGATGGAGAAGCTAGAAAGGCTTCTAAGTTTGCAAGGGTTTTCTTTTTAGCAGTGGGGGCTGGTGCAAATGGGGCACTGCCCCACCAGCCTCAACCTGCCCTAGACAGCCCCTGCCTGCCTGACTTATGAGTTACAGCCACTTAAGGCGCGATTCTGCCTTTGGTTGCCTTCTCCTTGCCGTCTGCCGTATCTGTCCCATTGGACACCACGGTTTGTTGGTTTTAATAAATATTCAGACTTCGGATGAAGGAGGGAGGGGATGTGTTTAAGCAGGCCAAACTTCTGTTCAGTATGATTATACTGTTGAAGCGCCCCAGAGAGCCTATCCTACATAAGATGTAACATTTGCAGAGCAGCGGAACTGGTCTGTATGGGATTTCAGTTTGTTGAGTCCATACAGGCGTTTCCCCCCTCCAGGATCAGATTGCACAAAATGAATTCTGCAAGTTTGTAACTAATGGTGGCTCTGAGCAGCACAGATTGGCCAGCACTCATGTCACTATAAATATACCTATCGCCTGCTAGCGATGTTCCCATCACTTCTATTTGCATTTTTTTTTTTTGCTTTTATTAAATTTAATAAGGGAGAATTAATATATAATTGTGTGATTGCCTTCCCCAATACATGCCCACTCAACTGCTTTGATATGCAGAACTGGCAGTGTAGCAGGTGCCACAAGACACTTGTTCCACAGTTGTGAGGAATCAACCTTTTAGTATGGCAGCACCTATACTTTGGAGTTTCCTGCCTATTAACATTATGCAGACATCCCTGCACTCTTCTCATCGTCTGCTTAACACATTTCTGTGAAGGCAAGCCTATCTAGACAGGTAGATGTTGATGACTTCTTTTATGCTTAATTTTAATTATTTTAGAATATTTTGAATTGTTTTAAAATTTATTTACTTACATTTTTTAATAGTTCTTGTAAACTGTTTAGAGGTTTTATTTCAGTCAAGAGGTATATAGGTTTCAATAATAAGATAAAATACTGTATAAGCAAAATAACAAAAATCCTTCCAGTAGCACCTTAGAGTATAAGCAAGTTATCCTGGAAGTGAGGAGACAGGAACTCTTTCCCCCTTCGTCAGTGGAAGGAACAAGGGCCACAAAGAGCAGAACAGCCTAGCCTTAGCTATTGGACAGATAAAGAACTGCCACTTCCCCTCATTTTGCTAGAAACCATTCCTGCTCCAACTAACAGATGCTCTGGGATTGCTGCTGTTGTCATCTGTCCATCTCAAAAGAAAACGGAGTTTGACTCTGGAGGTGAAGTCAAACTGCTAGAGTAGAATCATAGAATCATAGAGTTGGAAGAGACCACAAGGGCCATCGAGTCCAACCCCCTGCCAAGCAGAAAACACCAGAGCACTCCTGACATATGGTTGTCAAGCCTCTGCTTAAAGACCTCCAAAGCAGGAGACTCCACCACACTCCTTGGCAGCAAATTCCACTGTCAAACAGCTCTTACTGTCAGGAAGTTCTTCCTAATGTTTAGGTGGAATCTTCTTTCTTGTAGTTTGAATCCATTGCTCCGTGTCCGCTTCTCTGGAGCAGCAGAAAACAACCTTTCTCCCTCCTCTATATGACATCCTTTTATATATTTGAACATGGCTATTATATCACCCCTTAACCTCCTCTTCTCCAGGCTAAACATGCCCAGCTCCCTTAGCCGTTCCTCATAAGGCATCGTTTCCAGGCCTTTGACCATTTTGGTTGCCCTCCTCTACTCCTCTGGAGTAGAGAATCACAGCGCCTGCTGTGGCTGCAGAGACCAGTAACTCGTAACCGCTGCCTCCTGCATTGTTTTTGCTGCATTAGCAGGAACAAAGTGACCTCACCAGGGCGCAAGTCTGGGCAGTGTGTATGGAGGTCCTGGACTGCTCAGATGTCAAGACCCTGGGGTGCCGATAGTCAGGAGTGCTGCGGCCTGCGGGCAACACTGGCCTCTGTCCCTCTTTCCTTCCCTCCCTCCTCTGATGCCCCCTCACATCTCTGCCTCCCAAAGGCTCGCACAGCTGTTCATTCCAGCAGCCCTGGCTACAAGCTCCGCAAGCGAATGGTGTCTCTGGGAAGCACCAGGGATGGAAACTGCTGACCAAAGAACTCCCAAGGAGAGGGGAAGGAGGCTGAGGGAACACTCCACAAGGAAGGGTCTTCAAAAAAGGGGTAAGAGGCTGCCTGCTCTGCAGTCAAGGGGTGACATAACTGGGCTCCTGAGCCCCCCAGGGGTGCCGCAGAAAGAATGTAGTTGGTTATGGGAGCCGTGGACTCAAAAAGATTGAAAACCTCTGGTCTTAGGGACTCAGCTCCAGATTTGTGTAGGTTTTACCCCTTAGCCTTTTCTTCTTCTGAAGATGTCCCACAAGGCCATGGGTACAGATTTCCCCCTAGGGTTTACTCCCAACTTAGCCTGGGATAGTACACACTTACTTAAAGGTGGTACAGACACACTTACTTAAAGGTGGTACAGACACACTTACTTAAAGGTGGTACAGACAAACCGCGGTTGTCGAACATAATCCATTCCAGAAGCCCGTTCAGCTTCCGAAATGTTAAACAACTGAGGCACAGCTCCTGATTGGTTCCAGGAGCTTCCTGCACTCAAGCGGTTTGATGTTCAGCTTCCGAAAAACTTTCAGAAACCGGAGCATTTAGTTCCGGGTTTTCAGTGTTCAGGAACCGAAACATTAAAAAACGGAGGTGTTTGGGAGCCAAGGTATAGAGTGTATAGAAATACATAACTTCTATAACATGTACAGTGGTACCTCGGGTTAAGTACTTAATTCGTTCTGGAGGTCTGTTCTTAATCTGAAGCACCACTTTAGCTAATGGGGCCTCCACCTGCTGTCGCGCCGCCAGAGCACAATTTCTGTTCTCATCCTGAGGTAAAGTTCTTAACCCGAGGTACTATTTCTGGGTTGGCAGAGTCTGTAACCTGAAGCGTATGTAACCCGAAGCGTATGTGACCCGAGGTACCACTGTATTCCAAATCAGGGCAGTACAGATGTTTGAAGAGGAAACTAATTCAGCATAGGAGAGGAACATAATAATAGCCTGCAGGATCAGGCCAACGTCTCATTTGGTCCAGCATCTTATTCTCACAGTAGCCAACCAGATAACTGTGGGAAACCAGTAAGCAGAGCATGAGCGCAAGAGCAGTCTCCCAACTCCCGTGTTTTGCAGCAACCTGTGTTTGGAAGGAAAAGGCCAGCAAGATGAACATGTCTGTGTTAGGGATGCACGCATTTCCCCAGGCTGTGGTCCTGCATGGGAAAATAGGGGTTTCATAAGCAGTGGCGTAGCGTGGGGGGTGCAGGGGGGCGGCCGCACCGGGCGCAACATCTGGGGGTTAGGGTTAGGGGGCGCAAATCCACGGGTTAGGGGGCGCAAATTACTTGCCTTGCCCCGGGTGCTGACAACCCACGCTACGCCACTGTTCATAAGTGCCCAAGAATGTCTCTACTTCCATCTTCTAATCCAGGGGTAGGCAATCTAAAGCCCAGGGGCCGGATGCCGGATGCGGCCCAATCGCCTTCTAAATCTGGCCCACGGATGGTCCAGGAATCAGCGTGTTTTTACATGAGTAGAATGTGTCCTTTTATTTACAATGCATCTCTGGGTTATTTGTGTGGCCTGCCTGGTGTTTTTACATGAGTAGAATGTGTCCTTTTATTTAAAATGCATCTCTGGGTTATTTGTGGGGCATAGGAATTCGTTCATATTTTTTTTCCAAAATATAGTCTGGCTCCCCACATGGTCTGAGGGGCGGTGGACCGGCCCACGGCTGAAAAAGGTTGCTGACCCCTGTTCTAAACGCTTGAGAGTCTGCACTAATCCAACCACACAAAAACCAGGAAGCAAGTATAATCAAATAGATGGCCAGATTACTTGTTCCCTGTGTGTGTCAAGCTGTTCACCCCCCCCCAACCTTGGATAGTTGTTTTTCATTGTATTGTGACTGTGTGTGTGTGTGTGCGCGCGTGCATGCATAGGAACTTGGAACATACAGAAACCTGAACTTATTGCACCCCACCCCCTACCGCAACACTGTGTAGAAAAACATTAATTTGGCAGAACGGTCCATTTCCTTGAGAGAACGACAGCAATTCTCCCCCCCCCCCCTGTTATTCTAGCTACTGTAGTACTGTTCTCTTTCCAGTGGAGAATGGGCCTCCCGCTGGTATGTATAGAAGATAAACAATTGAGAAATTGAGCAGTTAATCAAAGCAGTTCTGAGGCACAGAGACCTTGGGGTGAGAACTTGGGAGCATTGGAATCTGAAGAGCAAAGCTGCAAAGAACAGGGGGGAAACTTGAGGGTTTCCTCAGTTTCTGAACCCTGGGGGTCGAATGCTGGTTTAGTTGTGGTGCCAGAACAGAACCACGACAGATATGGGCTGAATCTGGCAGAATTTGCCAGTCATAATGGATGGGCATAGCCAGAGGGTGCAGCTTCCCCTCCCCCATAAATCAAGTAAATAAATAAAAAGGCTTAAGTAACTGACCAATTGCATCGCAAATAACTCGGTTCTGACCCTCCCTAACATAAAGCCTGCCCCCCCCAATAAATCCTGGCCACTATGTCCAATGGAGCCTGGCAGAATCTGAAGTTTATTATCTTTTCAGACACCTATATTGGCTTACTGTACAAGGAATCACTTTGGGTCCTCTGCAAGCAATTCAGTAATTGAAGGGTGGGGGGGGGACACACATCCAAAAAAATGCAGAGAGATTTGGAGGGAGGGGGAAGCAGAGAGAGAGAGGGAGGGTGATAAATCGGGTCCTCCCTTAAAGAGTATTGTGGTGAGAGCTGGAAACCGAAACCCTGTGTTGTGGGTGGGTACAATTGGTCAGCCACAACACCGGATTGGTAGGTCCCTCATAGCTGGGTGCAATCTGGCCAATGGGATGCAGTCCAAAGGGTTCGAGGGACCTATTTATGCCCGTGCACGTGACCCAGAGCTTCCTTTTTCGGCGCGTGCATTCGGAACACCCGCCCACCTCTCCCTACTTTTAGGGCTTTGCGCTTGACCTTGCTATGCCGTAGTGTGTCATCTGTCGTTGGGACAGGGGCACGGCAGGAATTTTCCCCACTTGGCTGATTGGCTGTTGCCATTTGGGTTTCACCTGCCACGTAGCAAATTGTCACAACTTGTAAAGTTGCGGATAGGCTCTGGTTCAGGTGATAGGGATGGGAGAACGCTCTTGCCATCCCTATGTGAAGGGTATTCCGTTAAAGGAATCCAGGGACTCGATGGTTTGGTCAACCCCTGAGAGGGGGTTGTGCCCGTGCCTGAGTCCAGGGGGACATTTGAGTGGCAGAGTTAGCCTGTTCCCGGCTTTCCTCTTATCCAGCTGTTCACCCTTGGCTGACCTATGCTGGAACCCTGGGTCAGCGCTACCTGCACGGCAGGGAGCTAGTCAAACCAGAGCCTATGCAAACATTCACTTCCTGTAATCAATAAAGTTGTGGTTTAAATTATGTGAAAAACCAAAACTAAAATTTGAGTCAAGTGTGAATTTATTTAGTGGGGAGATTTCTGGGTCTGAACATGCAAAGATGCAATCCTGCAAACTCCTCACACATTTCATTCTGGCTATAGTCACCATTGTATCTAGCTCCACCCACTCTTAACACTACACCACAATGACTCTAAGCATGAAACCAGGTAAATAAATACACTATCAAATTACATGTGGTACTCATCAAGGCATAAATACAAATGCAATAATAAAATAAAGAAAAATTCTCAGTTATCCTTGTAACCCTTCACTGCGCTGGTTTCCATATAAGACTGATGTTGTTTTGTCCCTGCAAAAGCAAATGAAGTCCTTTTTCCCTGTTGTTGTTTTCCTATTACTATTGCCAAGCAAAAGCTCCATTTTCTGACTTGAGTGCTTAAGTCCAGTTAACTAGTGAGCCTTGATATACAGTAAGCTTGCAACTTACGTGGGGGTGGGGTTATGTTCCAAGGATCGCGCCTAAAGCAAATATCGCCTATAGGCTAAATACATTGGGTTCAATGGTGCATGGGGTTGTGAAAGTCATTTTTCCCAGAAGGCTGCCCATTTATTTATTTATTTGCCATGCATGTAAAAGCTGAATACACACAAGTTAAATGAGCGCAAGTTGTGATCTTACTGTACAGTATTGCAATGAAATAATTATGAATGAATGAATCGATTTTTTTCGGTCACTGACCAGAGTGATAATAACAATTATAATGATAGAAGTATCCAGTTTCAGCTCACCACATCTTTAAAAAAATAATAATCATGTAGCTAGAAGTTTAGCAACAATCATCTGAAATTATGACATGGTTGGGACATCCCGCAAAAAAATATTCATCCTATCAATGTTTCATTGTATTTTAATAGTTGCTTTTTCTATGTTTTTAGCGGTTCTTCTTTTTATCTGTAAGCCACCTTGGGTTCTATCAGCGTAGAAGGTGGGATTTTAGTTAGTTAGTTAGTTAGTTAGTTCAAGTCTTTGGAATCGTTTGGAGTAGGAAAAAATGCTAAAATTTGTGGACATGATAGAACTTTATTAAACTATGGCTAGTATGGGGAATGTGGACAATGTCTCCCCATTTATATAGAACTGAAGATTAGCAGTGCATTTGGACTTGACATGAGAAAATATGTCTTTGTACAATCCATATTTCACTTAATAAAGCGTGCACACAAACACACACAGAGGAAGTTATGCCATTCCATAAGGAGAAAAAGCCAAAATCAACAGCTTTAAGACAAACCAAAATGTGACAAAATAGTGAGCAAGCTTTCTTCAACAATGCTGTGAAACACTGCAGTTACTAAATAAATAACTTACTACCTTTTTCACTTTGTTTTTTTAAATTTTATGTGGGCAGGGAAAGAGCACTGGGGCTCTGCAACAGAACACCAGATCAAGATGGTTTTTCCAATGTTATTAACCTGTATCTTATATGACGCATCAGAAACAGTGCCTCAAAAATCCCCTGATGCTCTCTAACGAAAATAGATAAACAGGTTTCTCTTCCTCTGTGGTTGGAGAACAGTCCCTCTATTGTTTGAGGATTCCTGAGGACTTTTGACGCTTCTGCTGAACAAATTCCTTTCTCAAAAGTGAGGGGCCCTGGAGACTCCTCTGTTTAAGGCCGAAGGGACACCCTAAAAAAGTGCTCCAACTAGCAGAAGCTGCCTTGAGGCTCGAGGTGTCATTTTACTTTGGCCCCTGGGACTTTTGTCTCTACAGGCATCTTGTTCAAGAGCAACCCTTCTCCTTTTGAATGGCCCTGCTCTCTTGGCTGTCCTCGTGCTCCCTGGATTTAAGCCCAGTGTTGCCTTAATCCACAATTTCACAAATTGGCAGGCATAAGCAAGCATATTCACTTCTGTTGACTGAAGCATTTGCTTCCTCTGCTCCAGCAGACAGCAGCCACTCCACCACAGGCCTTTGGGGACCAGTTTCAGCATAACCTCTAGGTTTTCAGGTCCATTTACAACCTAACATTATATATATCCTGGGAATGATATATAAGTGAGAAGCTGAGCATTCTCTATTTGAGAATACTCCTATTAAACCTAGTTATATTAATAGGAACTCCTATTAAGCCTGGTTATATTTGCAGAGTGTGTATTCCTTTAGCACAGGGGCTTCCTTGAGATGGCTGAAAATTACTGAGGCTCATATGGTGGAGCCAGTTATAAAATGGAGGCAGAGCTTGGCACAATCAGATGGCCATTAACAATATCACTTTCTACCAATATCTATTTTTTATTATAATTTTTTATTATTTTACATAAAGGTTATACACCATAAACATAACAGGGGACTGACAAAACCACCCAGAAACTCCAGCAGTTGCAGAATCATAGAATCATAGAGTTGGAAGAGACCACAGGGGCCATCGAGTCCAATGCCGCGGTGAGACTCCTTATGGGGTCTTCACTGCGAGATCACATTCACCCGGTGCTATACCAGCTGCACTGGCTCCTGGTGGAGTACAGGATCAGGTTTAAGGTGCTGGTTTTAACCTTCAAAGCCCTATACGGCCTAGGACCCTCGTACCCACGGGACCGCCTCTCCTGGTATGTCCCACAGAGGAACTTAAGGTCTTCAAATAAAAACATCCTGAAGGTCCCAGGCCACAGAGAAGTTAGGCTGGCCTCAACTAGAGCCAGGGCTTTTTCGGCTGCGGCTCCGATCTGGTGGAACGCTCTGTCACAAGAGACTAGGGCCCTGCGGGACTTGACATCTTTCTGCAGGGCCTGCAAGATGGAGTTGTTCCACCAGGCCTTTGGCCAAAGCACAGTCTGACCCCCTCCTTTGGTAATCCTCATAGAACTCTAGCCCAATGGTTGCCATTAATTTGATTGGAATTAATTTTATAATGAAATGATTTTAGAATGTTTTATCGTTTTACGTTGTTAGCCGCTCTGAGCCCGGCTTCGGCTGGGGAAGGCGGGATACAAATAAAATTTATTATTATTATTATTATTATTATTAAGTGACTTCCTCGCTTTCCCTTGGTTGAATTTCATCGCATATCCTTTTAACGGTTTTCCAAATCACAGTTCTTATAAAATTTAACTTAAACATTAACATCCTTAGATCTTCACTGTCAGGGGTTCAGGAGCAGAGACGCAGAGAAGGGAGG
Source organism: Podarcis vaucheri (assembly GCF_965113315.1). NCBI lineage: Eukaryota > Metazoa > Chordata > Lepidosauria > Squamata > Lacertidae > Podarcis > Podarcis vaucheri. The sequence continues at coordinate 34,944,412 of NC_138755.1, read as the reverse complement.
AAGCAGAGAGCGAGGGGGAGGAATCCGAAGGGAAAATGAGTGATGATGACGACCCGAGATCTCCAAGCCTAAGCAGTGAGTCAGAGGACTCCCAAAAGGGAGCCCCAGTGAGCAGAGCAAGGGGGGGATCCGGGGGGACACCCCAGGAGGAAGGGAACAGAGGAGATTCAGAGAGTAGCAGCTGGAAGTCGGGACCCACGCTCATAACTGAGGGCGGCAGCAGCTGGAAGTCGGGACCCACGCTCAAGACTGAGAGCAGCAGGGAGGAAGGTAGCCAGGCATCGGGTTCCGGAGGCTGTCAGCAGGAGGGAGGGCACGAGTCAGGGGTGGTCACGCCCTCCTCAGAGAGCGAGGCAACGGTTAAGAGGAAAGTAGAGAGTTGGGCGCGCGCGCCAAGTTCAAATGCAGCGGAAGCTGGAGCAGTAAGCAGCCCGGAGAGTGAGCCAGGTCCCAAAGCCCGCCGCAAGGAGGCAGAAGGATCAGGGGGGTCAGCGTCAGAGGAGAGTAGAAGGGAGGAGGCCCAGGGGGGCAGAAGGACCCAGAGACGTAGGGAGAGGCGAAGGAGGTGGAGCAAGGCTAGGGTATTAAGCTGGTGTGCAAGAGGCGGGGACTCAGACGGGTCTTCGCCGACCTAGGGCAGAAGGTGTAGAGCTGCACGCTGCAGTTCGGAAATGAAACCTGTAACTTAATAAAGACTCTTATAAAGTGAACGCTGGCGGACTTGGTCCTATGTGAGCTGGGACTGGGTGGCAGCTCTGACAGTAAGACCCGTCTCTCAAAAGCTTCGGACACCTGATATCTCGCAGCGGAGAGAGAGGCAGCTGGAGGAGGGGATCGGTGTTTGGGAGCAAGCTCACGACAGTTAGCAGAGATGACGGAAGCAGAGACAGTTGCAGCGCTGCAACAGGCAGTTACCCAATTGAACGCGGAGGTACTGGCATCCAAGAAGAGGGAGGAGGATGCGGCAGCCGCCTACAGAGATCTCCACGCCAGGTTTGAAGCATGGGTTAAACACGGGCAGCCAGGACCCAGACCGGAGGGGGTTGGGTTGGCACGGAGAGCAGGAGGGCTTGTGGCTCACTTCGATGGGAATTTACAACAGTACCCCAATTTTCGAGCAGACGTAATGTGCGCACTGCAACTGCTGGCAAAAGACTTTAGAGATGAGGAAGAGAAAGTGGGGTTCATACTATCCCATTTGCATGGGGATGCTAAAGCGTGGCTACGCAATTTGTGGAGGGATAAAGATCCGGCGCTTCAGAATGCAGATGCCTTTATCAAAGCGATGGATGCGTGTTTTTTGTCTACTATTGATGTGGATCTTGCTCGACGGGAGATTCATGGACTAAAACAAGGGAGGGCAAGCGTCCGGCAGTACCACGCCCGCTTTTTTGCGCTGGTCAGTGCCTTAGAGTGGGACCGGGATTCGCCCCCTGTCAGAGACCTGTTCTGGGAGGGTCTAAGCTCTGCGGTCAAGGATGAGATTGCAAGGGGGGAGAGGCCCCGAAGCACGCAGGAGGTGGTCCAAAGGGCGCTGACTGTGGGGGTGAGGCTGGAAGAACGTCCATGGTGCAGAGATGAAGGACGTGGAGGGCGCGAAGCAGCGAGAAGTTTCTCTTTCATTCCAAGAGAAGCAGCGCGTGCGCAATCCACACCTCCGCCTGGAGGGGGAGGGGAACCGATGGAGGTTGGAGGTGCAAGGGCTCAGTCAGCAGCCAGAGCCCAAGCACCGACAGCAGTGAAAGCGAAGCCTCCTAGAGGGAACAGGAAGTGTTACATCTGCGAGGATCCAGGCCATTTGGCGAAAGAGTGTCCCCGGAGGCTCCACAAGCACACTGCAGCCTCAGCAATGGTGACTGCAGCAACGCAGCAAGGAAAACCACAGCAGGGAAACGAAGATGTCTGGCTGGAGACAGAGGCACTGGGGCCCAGCCAGACGCATCAGTGAAGCAGTCCCCAGCGATCTTGCAACCCACGGACCCCCTCCCACCCAAACCAGTAGTGCAGCTCACAGCATCTCTCCAGCTACCCGATGGCGTCACTATCGAAGTGCCGCTTTCTGTGGATTCTGGAAGCAACGCAGACTTTATAGCGCAGGATTTTGTGGAGCAGCACGCTATACAGCTACTGCCTGCCACTCTGCCCCTGCAAGTCGTCACAGTGGATGGCAGAGAGTTGCTAGGGGGGCAGGTGGTGAAGCAAACGCCACCGATGGTGATGCGCCTTGGCAACCACAGGGAAGTCATCAGTTTTAATGTCACCCAACTGTCGGACACGCCCATTGTGTTGGGCATGAGTTGGCTGGACAGGCACAGTCCGACACTGGCTTGGTACCAGAGACAGCTGATCTTCGGCTCCTCTTATTGCGCAGAACACTGCATCCTGCCCAGACAGGAGGGAGAGGAGGAGGAATCACAACTGCAGTTGGGAACGTTGCAAGCAGTCCCCCACAAATACGCAGACTTTCTGGAGGTCTTCTGCGAGAAAGAGGCTGACAAGCTACCACCGCACAGGCAATATGACTGCAAGATTGACCTCCTACCAGGGGCGACGCTGCCGAAAGGGAAGCTGTATTCCATGTCTGAGGACGAATTACAGGAACTCAAACAGTTCATAGATCACAATTTGCAGCGCGGTTTCATCCGGGAGTCCAGGGCAGTAGGGGGCAGTCCTGTTTTCTTCGTGAAGAAGAAAGACACGCCCCAAAAAAGACTGGTGGTGGATTTTCGCCTCTTAAACAAGATGACCAAGCCTTCTGATTTCCCCATGCCCAGGATTGACGACCTACTAGCGACGGTGCGCAAGGGACGCGTGTTCACCAAGTTGGACCTGCGAGGTGCGTACAATCTCATCCGCATGAGGGAGGGCGATGAGTGGAAGACAGCCATGTTCACGCCTCTGGGCACCTACGAATACAGAGTGATGCCGTTTGGATTGCAAAACGGTTCTCACTGTTTCCAAGCTTTCATGCATCATGTGTTGGCGGGACTCCTTTACAAGAAGTGCGTCTGCTTTCTGGATGACATCCTGATATTCTCCGAATCGCAGCAAGCCCATGACCAAGATGTTCGGGAGGTGCTGAAGAGGCTGCAGCAGCATAGACTGTACGCCAAACTGGAGAAGTGCCAGTTCGACACGACGGAGGTGGATTTCTTGGGTTACAAGTTGTCGGACAAGGGGCTAGCCATGGACAGCGCCAAGGTTCGTGCGGTGTTGGATTGGAAGAGCCCGCGCAACCGGAAGGAGGTCCAGCGGTTTGTCGGCTTCGCCAACTTCTATCGCAAGTTTATCAAGGGGTTCGCGATGCAGACGGCGGCCATTACGGACACGCTAAGCTCCAAGAAAAAGAAATTCATCTGGACGGAGCAGGCGGAGCAGTCCTTTCAAGCACTCAAGCGTCTCTTCGCGTCGGAAGAGCAACTGCTGCATATCGACCCCAGCAGACCGATGCGGGTAGAGACAGACGCGTCCGATAGAGCAGTGGGAGCTGTCCTGCTGCAAAGGGACCCACAGGGGGTCTGGAGGCCGGGAGCGTTCTACTCCAGAAAGCTCAGCAAGTCGGAGCAGAACTACACCATCTGGGACAGGGAGTTGCTGGCCATTCATGCAGCTTTCAAGGCGTGGAGGCACTTCCTGATCGGCGCCAAGCACACGGTGCAGGTCTGCACGGATCACAAGAATCTGGAGCACTGGCGCACGGCTCAGTTCCTGAACCAGAGGCAGATACGTTGGGCGGAGTTCTTTGCTGACTTCAATTTCCGAATAGAGTACGTCCCAGGCGACACCAACGTCATGGCGGATGCACTGTCCCGCAAACCGCAATACCTCGAAGAGGCGACGCCAGCGGCAGCCATGCACATCTTCGCGCCAACAGCGTGGGCGTGCGCTTCAGCCACAGTAGACCTGGATGCGGTGCGGCGGGCGTTGCAGGACGACTCCTTCGCGCAGGCGAAGATGGCAGAGGTGCACAAGGGCACGGCGAAGGGCGACGAGTTCCAGATACGAGACGGCTTGCTCTTACGTAAAGGGGCCATCTACGTGCCGGGAGACGAACTTCGCGCCAGGGTACTGCAGCAGCTGCACGACGCACCCACGGCCGGGCACTTTGGCACGGAAAAAACGGTGGAATTAGTCGCAAGGGACTTTTGGTGGCCCAGACTGAGAGGGGAAGTCGCGGACTACGTTGCGAGGTGCGACACCTGCCAGAGGGCCAAACCGGTGCACAAACCACCGGCTGGACTGCTGGAACCGCTGCAAACGCCGTTTGAACCGTGGGAGAGGGTGGCCCTGGACTTTGTTACGGATCTACCCAGCTCGAGAGGCAAGACAGCTGTACTAGTGGTGGTGGACTTGTTCACCAAGATGGCACATTTCATTCCGTGTGCGAAGGTGGCCACGGCGGAACAAACCGCCAAACTGTTCATAGATCACGTGTTCAAAGTGCATGGTCTGCCGCGGTCTATCCTGTCCGACCGCGGGCGCCAGTTCGTCTCGAATTTCTGGCAGAAGCTGATGAGTTTTCTAAATGTCAAGGTCGATCTGGCATCAGCAAGACACCCGCAGACCAACGGGCAAGCAGAGAGGGTCAATGCCATCATGCAGCAGTACCTGAGATGCTATGCCAATCAACAACCTGCGACCTGGGTGGATTACCTGCCGCTCGCCGAGTTCGCTTACAACAACACGAAGCACGTGTCCACAGGGGTGACGCCGTTCTTCGCCAACAATGGGAGGAATCCCAGAACCTTCCCGGGACGGGAGAGAGTGGGGGACGGAGAACCACAGACGGCGGACGCGTTCGCGTCAGAGTTGCAGGCGGTACACGATCAACTCAGACGGCAGCTGGAGCTAGCTAAGCACGCCTACAAGGTGCAAGCTGACAAGCACAGGCGGGTTGGCGAAGAGATCCAAGTGGGAGACTGGGTCTGGTTGGCAGCCCACGCAGTGCCGACCAGGTCACTAGCCAAGAAGAAGTTGGGGCACAAGCAAATTGGTCCGTACCAAGTCGAAGCACAGATCAACCCGGTAGCCTTCCGACTGGTGCTGCCGGAGGGTTCCAGAATGCATCCGGTGTTCCACAGGTCGGTGCTCACTCCCTACAAGGCACCTCACAGATTCCAGGAGCCAGGGACGGCACCGAGTCCGTTCCGGGAGCGGACGGAGACGCGAGGGGTGACGCAGCAAGACCCCATCAACGAGGTCACGGAGATTTTGGACTCCAGATGGGGGGAAGAGGGAGTCGAATACCTCCTAGCCAGAGAGGGCACCCGGGCCAGCGCCAATAGCTGGGTGCCAGACTACGCTTTGGAGGAACCCCTGCTCAAGGACGAGTTTCATGCCCTTTTCCCACACAGACCCATGCCAGCGAGCTTCTTCGACGACTGGCTGTTCACGCCCACACTTTCTTCCAGCACGTTCCATGGATTCGACTCGGACGGGGAACACGCACTGAGCACCCGTTCCCCAGAAGGATCGCCGGCGGGTTCGGCGTCAGACACCTCGTATTGGTGGGACGATCGACCGGAGGAGCAATGGCGCCGGAAGTGGCTGGAGATGCCAGGTCGAGCGACCGACGCAGAGACTGACATGGACGTGTTCGGGGAGGACCTTGGGTTCGAGCACGGCGGTACAGAGATGGAAGCGGAACAGGTCAACGTCGGCGACCGCGAGGAGGAAGACTCGGAGGTCTTCAGTTGGCGGCCAACCACGGGGAGCGAACTGTATCCGGCATTCCCTCCCGTGATGATGGAGCACCCAGCACCCACACCTGAAAGCGGGGAGGGGGGAAGAGGGGGCTTCGAGGGGGGGATGGATGTCAGGGGTTCAGGAGCAGAGACGCAGAGAAGGGAGGAAGCAGAGAGCGAGGGGGAGGAATCCGAAGGGAAAATGAGTGATGATGACGACCCGAGATCTCCAAGCCTAAGCAGTGAGTCAGAGGACTCCCAAAAGGGAGCCCCAGTGAGCAGAGCAAGGGGGGGATCCGGGGGGACACCCCAGGAGGAAGGGAACAGAGGAGATTCAGAGAGTAGCAGCTGGAAGTCGGGACCCACGCTCATAACTGAGGGCGGCAGCAGCTGGAAGTCGGGACCCACGCTCAAGACTGAGAGCAGCAGGGAGGAAGGTAGCCAGGCATCGGGTTCCGGAGGCTGTCAGCAGGAGGGAGGGCACGAGTCAGGGGTGGTCACGCCCTCCTCAGAGAGCGAGGCAACGGTTAAGAGGAAAGTAGAGAGTTGGGCGCGCGCGCCAAGTTCAAATGCAGCGGAAGCTGGAGCAGTAAGCAGCCCGGAGAGTGAGCCAGGTCCCAAAGCCCGCCGCAAGGAGGCAGAAGGATCAGGGGGGTCAGCGTCAGAGGAGAGTAGAAGGGAGGAGGCCCAGGGGGGCAGAAGGACCCAGAGACGTAGGGAGAGGCGAAGGAGGTGGAGCAAGGCTAGGGTATTAAGCTGGTGTGCAAGAGGCGGGGACTCAGACGGGTCTTCGCCGACCTAGGGCAGAAGGTGTAGAGCTGCACGCTGCAGTTCGGAAATGAAACCTGTAACTTAATAAAGACTCTTATAAAGTGAACGCTGGCGGACTTGGTCCTATGTGAGCTGGGACTGGGTGGCAGCTCTGACATTCACGTTATGAAATTAAACATATTAATTCATCACTTAACTTAAATAAAATCCTAAGCCAATTAAGCAGCTGCAAGCTGTTTTCAGTTACCGTAATTTAACTTAACATATTTAATGAGTATCAGGAAGATTGGATTAAATTTAATGATTACTTGGTTAAATATGTGAAGTTAAATTAACTGAAAACAGCATGGCCCCACCAGTGGCGTAGCGTGGGTTGTCATCACCCGCGGCAAGGCAAGTAATTTGCGCCCCCTAACCCGTGGATTTGCGCCTCCTAACCCTAACCCCCAGATGTTGCGCCCGGTGCGGCCGGCCCCCCTGCACCCCCCCACGCTACGCCACTGGGCCCCACCCCTTTTAAAGGAGAGGGAGGCGCTCCATCCAGCTGTTTGCTAAACCGCTGCGCTCTGCCCCAGCGCGCGCCTCGCTGCAAGCGGCGCATCCCAGCAGCTCCGTCGGAAGCGCAAAGCGTGCGGGCATTTTGCATTTCTCCGTATATATCCGAGAAGGAGGGGCTTCTTCCTTCCTTCCTGGCCGGCTTGCCCCTCTTTCCGCCATGCCCAAAGTGGTGTCCCGCTCCTTGGCTTGCTCGGATACGCGCGACCGCGAGGAGTACGGCGAGGGCGAGAAGCCCCTGCACGTCTATTACTGCCTGTGCGGGCAGATGGCGCTGGTGCTGGACTGCGCGCTGGAGAAGCTGCCCCTGAGGCCCCGGGACCGCGCGCGCGTGATCGACGCCGCCAAGCACGTCCACAAGCTCTGCAACACCGAGGACGAGCCCGAGGGCGCCTATCTCCGCCGCGACGGAGGCGGCGTCGAGCGGCAGTGGCGGAAGAAGTGCGCGCGGTGCGGGCTGCTCCTCTTCTACCGCCACCAGCCCGACGGCGCGCCCGCCACCTTCGTGGTCGACGGCGCCCTGGTCCAGTTCGGCCAGGGCTGGGCCCAGAAGCAGCTGCAACAGCAGCCGCCTCCTCCTCCTCCCGAGAAAGTGATGGTGACCCGTCGCACGAAGGACATGGGCAAGTGCGGCTCGGTCACCGTCTCCACCGTCGACGAGGAGGAGGAGGAGATAGAAGCCAAGGAAGTGGCCGAGTCGTACGCGCAGAACGCGCGCCTGATCCAGAAGCAGCTGCGCAGGGAGGGCGCTTGCAAGAGGCGGCTGCAGGAAGAGGCCGAGCTGGGAAGCAAGAAGGCCAAAGGGAAAGGCACGCTGATCGACAAGCAGTTCAAATAAGAAACGTCCAGAGAGAGGGATGCGTCGTTTCTTAGGGGGGAAAGGGTGGGGGGGCACACACCACCATGGACGTAGCCGAGGGGGGCCGTAAATCAATACAAGTCTGAGGTTCTGCCCACCCCCCAACCAAAATCATGGACCCCACCCCTGTGTCCTTATTATTCAAATCCTCTTAGGGATGTTGCCTTTCACTCTGGGGTGGGTTGTGTGCACCATGTGCCTTCTGAACCATTTTCCAGAATTATTATTATTATTATTATTATTATTATTATTATTATTATTATTATTATTTTTTATTTGCATTTCTAGGAAGCACCGCAGCCTTAATTTCCTAGCACAAGCAAAGCAACCTTCTCCCAAGGGCAAGCAGAGAGGCGTTAGTCTGCCTCTGTTGTGCTGAGTTACGTTTCTGTTTTTGTATCTTCAGGTGTATATAGAAATTACCGTGTTACTGGCAATATGTCAAGTTTGTATTGATGGAGTTAGAAGCAAAATGCACAGGAAAATAGATCTTTACTAAGTTATTTTTATGTGGTGTGTCGTTTCCAGCCCATCCCCATCGCCTTTGCCAAGAAGTTAGATTTCTTGGTTACACGTGCGCCCCACATTTGCTTTGGAAGATGGGAGAGGGTTATTCTGGGGCTCCAAAGCAGTATTCCATTGAGATACTAAAAGCCTAACTACAGGTGGCGTTAAATGTGACTCAGCATCTTACATACAGGTTTTAAAAAATTAATGGTGAGGGGATCTAACCTTTTCTTCAAGTGATATTTGCTCATGGGCCCGGGGACAGGGCAACCCCTCTTCATCCAAATAAAATAAAAAGTGATTGAAGGAGTGGAATATAAAAGCAAGTTGCATCTAATTCATAGAGTATTCGGAAAAAGGATCCATCAAGACAACTGGATTTTCCTCAGTGGTAAAGAATATTGTACAGCAGTTCAAAAGGTCCAAAAAGTACACAAATTGCACACATAACCACCCCAGAGATTTAACAAAGTAAGTTTGGGTGGGTCACTACAATATCACTTTTACATATGTTAGGGATCTTCCCCATAAGATTGGTGTTGTTCCAGAATTCTCCACTGCTGTGCAATGCTATATAGGTGCAATTTGTAATAAACATTCCCTTATACATGTGGATACTAGTTTATTTATTTTTTAAGTGGATACTAGTTTATAAGGTTTAGATAGCCGTTCTACTTATTTGCCTATGTTTTTTCCAGTGACATTTTTGAAAAAGTGCATGATCATTACCAAAAGTTCATGTATGTTGCTGCCACACTGAATACATGAATGTTGGAAATTCGTAAGATTGCTGTAATTCACCTCCATATAATTTCCTGCGTGAAAAGATGGATTTTCTGGTTTAGAAAATCGTTCTTAAAAAAAACTTTACAGGTTGTAAAGTAAACCCAGTGTAAAATCTGTGTTTGAGCCAATGCATATTGACATCTCAAGTCTATGGATGCACCAGGAAACTTCTGAGTTTTGCCCCCTCCCCGCCCTACCCCCCCCAAGAAATGATGAGAGTAGCTACCTCCCCCCCTTTAATAGTAAGGTAAAGGGACCACTGACCATTAGGTCCAGTCGTGACCGACTGGGGTTGCGGTGCTCATCTCGCTTTACTGGGCAAAGGAGCCCGCGTACAGCTTGCAGGTCATGTGGCCAGCATGACTAAGCCGCTTCTGGCGAACCAGAGCAGCACACGGAAACACCGTTTACCTTCCTGCCGGAGCGGTACCTATTTATCTACTTGCACTTTGATGTGCTTTCGAACTGCTAGGTTGGCAGGAGCTGGGACCGAGCAATGTGAGCTCACCCCGTCGCAGGGATTCAAACCACCGACTTTCTGGTCTGCAAGTCCTAGGCTCTGTGATTTAACCCACAGCGCCACCCGCGTCCCTTCCCCTTTAATAGTACATAGAGCTAAAGGAAGAAGTTGGAAGAGTGATGTTCTTTCCCATTTCTCCTTTCACTTCTGTGTGCTTTCCAAGGCTGAGATTAATACAACTGGATTTTACACAGATCCCTTGGAAAAAAGGAAATCTCTGTGCTGCAGTTTTTTCTGTCTCTATTGGGAGGGGAAGGAGCCATAAATGACTAGAGGTGGTTGCATCCACATAGCACTCTCTTAAAAACCCCAAAAACCCACAGGCCTAAAAGGTGAGCAATCCCTGAACTCTTGAGATTGCAGCCTCAAGTTTTCTCTTCCACATTCTAGCTGGTCAAGCAGATTCTGTAGGTCTGAACAGCAGCCATGGGGGCTGGGGACTACAATGTGTGCAAGGCAGGGAACCCTGGATCTACCACCGTACCACCTTAAAAGAGTATTGTGTATACACAAGCTCAGCGGCTGCCTAAATATTTTGGTTCCCCTTCAAAGAAACATCTCTGGGGTGTTGCCACTGGTCTGTAGCTGTGTCCAGCTGTCTATTTGCTGATATTACTTGCTGTTCCCCCATCAGTTATCTTGACTTTTACCAGCCGGCTGCCAGAGCTCTGGTGTGTTTCGCATCACATGGACGGCTTGTCGGCCTGCCAATTAGGCTTTTGATCCCTGTGCTGTCTGGTGAATTCCCCCCACTTTGAGTCGGCCTGATTTAGGACATCTAGGCGTTCTACTTAATGGGATTGCTTTCCTTTACAAAAGAATACTGGGCAGCTTTTGGGAGTTCCTGCGCCGGGTGCTACAGAGCAATAACCAGGGAGTGTTTTGGGGTCAAATCAGGCCTACTGTCAATCTCTCCTTCTTAAACTGCTGGACAGAAGAGGAAACTGCCGGCCATCCAAGCCAGGCTACTAAGCTGTGTATAGATCAGGGGTCAGCAAACTTTTTCATCAGGGGGCTGGTCCACTGTCCCTCAGACCTTGGGGTGGGGCAGACTATATTTTGAAAAATATAAATACCCTGCAAGCCGGTCCCGCAGCTGCTTCCAGACCTGGAGGAGGAACGCACTCTGCACGCGCTCAGGAGCGTGTCTAGGCGGCGTCCACTCACTGGCATTGTTGACAAGAAGCAGCCACTCCATTGGCCTGTCCTCACAGAACGGTGTGCAACATGCACTTCGGGTCGTCGTCCGAGGCCAGGTCGGCGGGCAGGCCACGCATGCGGAGCGCTGGGCACGTGGCACACAGCTTGCCCTCCAGCTGCTCCAGTGCGGCCACCAAGCGCACCACCAGCAGCAGGTGCGCCAAGCTCCGCCTGAAGCCCTGCGACGCGCCCGTCACAGTGCCCATGGTGCAGCCCAGACCCGCCTGCCAGCCTCTCCGTCCATGGCTGTGCCGGGTTTACCTCAGCGCGCAGGTGGCGAGGCTTCAGATTGGCTGCAGGAACTTCCTGCAGCCAATCCGAAGCTGCGCCAGCATCGTGGAAGTCAGTCCTCGCGCAGCAAGGCAACCGTAGCGGGTGGGGGCTGACCGAGTGGCGGCAGGGTCTGTGGGCCAGATATACGAGCCGGGGGGGGGGCCGCATCCAACCCCCAGGCCTTAGTTTGCCGACCCCTGGTATAGATGATTTAAAGCACACGCGATGCGCCTTCTTTCCCTCAAAAGGAATTCTGTTTAGGTTTGCTGGAAATTAAACTATCATATCCAGAATTCTTTGAGGGAAAGTGTGTGCTTTGAACTTGAATCAAGTGATCCTGGAGAGCCAATCCCATGGTCCTGCCTGCTGGTGATAAGATACTTTGAGAGCTTCAAAACTGGAACAGACAAATAAATCTCAGTGGGTATTTGCCATGAGAGCTGAATGGACCCTCCATGTATAGAGGAAGTTTGCTCAATGCCGGGGACAAACGAGTAGAATACACAGTGTGCCTCATTTATGAAAACCTTTGGCCTTCCAGATTTTGCTGAACTCCTGTCAGATCTAGAAAGCATGGGCAATGGCCATGGATTATGGGAGTTGTAGTTCAGCAACTTTGTGCCCAATCTTCTACACATTTTCTCTCTCACACACATACACAAAGTGTTCCCTTCTCTCTTCACCATATACTGCACCACTGATGTAAATGCCCTGGGTTTGATGCAGACACACAAAAGCATTTTAGTCTGAGTCAGGCAGAATTAGAACAACCTAAGAGACTTTTAGTTCCTCTGGACCATTTGTACTGTTTGGTTTGACAGGCCTACTCCCTGGCAGTCCAATTTCCTGTGCTTTCCTCAGCATTGTTTAGAGTATTTACCCATTTTTTCCTCAACTCTGGGGCCTCTTGGAGGTCAAGCTATTCCAGCTTCCTTATCACAGCAATGTTAACTCATTAGCCTTTCCTCTAATGACTTTTCACCATTGGAATGTGGGGAGGGAGATGTTGCTCTGCATTCATCTGATATCTTTGAAGCATCGAGCTTTAACATCTCCTTAAGAAATCCTCACGATTAGCAGGCGTGTGTGTTATGAGAAAGATATGGAAACAACACGGAGGAGGGAATGGCTGGCTATTGCTGTTTTGGTAGATATATTTGGCTATGTCCTCAAAGAAAGTGACGAGGACACAAAGAACCACACAACTTGTTCTGTACATACAAGCACACAATGGGCATGTGTGTTTCAGATTGTATTGCTCCACCAACAGCCTTCTGCATCACAGAGGAGGACTGCTGAATCACATTCAGACCATTGCCTAGGGGCAGCAAGCCCTGCTTTGGGCAGAGATCATAAGGGCAGCTGATCCCACCAAGGATTGAACCTGCAACCTTGGCATTATCAGCACCAGGCTTTAACGAACTGAGCTATCTGGGAAGCACTATAAGCTTTAAGTCAAAGGAAGCATGAGCTAGTACAATATGCTGCTTTTTTATGCTGGATCGCTGGTTTCTTTGGGGAACCAAAATGATGTCCTCTTCCACCAGCTCCATGGCAGACGTTTATCCTGAAACATTGTTTTCTGTTCATGGAACTCAGCTTACAGCACACATGGCATGATTGATCACATCTTCACTGAAGGTCATCTCCTTCAGTTCTCCCGGTTATCCTCACAGCAACACTAGGCCGAGACAGAAACTTGCTCAATGTCACCCAGTGTGTGTTACGGAACTCTTCATCCCAAATCCATCAAGTCTACCCACTAGGTCACACTCTCCAGCAATCACCCTTGCGTAAGAATAATATATACTTTTGGAACTCCCCAAGGGCAGAGTGCATATTTTGTATGTTTAAAAAGTCCTAACGTTTGTGGAGGCATGTCAAGGTTGTTTCTAAGGGAGAATTAATCACAGGGGCGAGAGAGATTTGGATTAGAAAATAGTAAGGGAAGTCAAGGCTTCAGCCCCTTGTGTATACAGAGAAGCATGTTCTCAATTTTCAACTCTATTTAATGAGCCTTAGGGGCAGCATGAGGATGGCAGAAGTTCACACACTTGAGGTGTTCTTGAGATCTTGGTTCCCAGTTCAGCTCTCTGTGCATGCGACTGCTAGCAGCCCTAGATGCAGTCGTGTATCGTATCACAGAAGAGGAGTTTGGATTTGATATCCCGCTTTATCACTACCCGAAGGAGTCCCAAAGCGGCTAACATTCTCCTTTCCCTTCCTCCACCACAACGAACACTCTGTGAGGTGAGTGGGGCTGAGAGACTTCAAAGAAGTGTGACTAACCCAAAGTCACCCAGCAGCTGCACGTGGAGGAGCGGAGAGGTGAACCCAGTTCCCCAGATTACGAATCTACTGCTCTTAACCACTACACCACACTGACATCTAGGGAATTCCATGGAGCCGGAACAAGCACTCGCACCCACCACTGGAAGCAGGCCTTTGCACAGATTGGGACAGCTATGTTTAGAGGATGCTAATGAAGTTAACATCAGTCGCGGAATATTTTTGTTTACAAAGCATCTTCAATCTGAGAGTCTATCTACTCACTGAGATCTTCAGCAAATGGTTCTCCATGGGGAGCTTCCATTCCGGAGAGAAACAGCTCAGAAATATCGCAGGGTTTTTGTTGTTTTGCCATGCCTCATATATGCCTATGAGAAAGTTTTCCATAATCGGAAAACCCATCTTGCTTCCTGGCACCCTAATTATGGCAGAACCTGGCAACTTCTGGGATTATTAGTTTGTGTTACGCTGATGGCCTCTGGACTAATAGAGTAGCCCCAGAGAATTGTAAAGTTGGAAGGGATCCCAGAGGGTCATCTAGTCCAACTCCCTGCAATGCAGGAATCACAGCTAAATAATCCCTGGCAGGGGGGCCATCCAACATCTGTTTAAAAACCTCCAGTGAATACAGAAATTAGGCATTGCTGTATTAGACAACTCTCACCCTAGGGAAAAAACCAAAGGGAAGGTACAATCCAGATAAATGTAAGAATACTTAAGTACAGTTGAAATCAGAGGGCCTTGTCCAGACACAATTAAGGGCTTAGTTCCTTTACAAGTTCCTTTACAGGTTTTAAGGATGCTTAACTTTCCCTGGATTCAGTGAGTATCTGAAGAAGTGTGCATGCACACGAAAGCTCATACCAAGAACTAACTTAGTTGGTCTTTAAGGTGCTACTGGAATAAATTTTTTTAATTTTCCCTGGATTGCACGTTTTGAGCAACTGGGGGAAAAGATAACAGATTTATTGGGGGCTATGACTTAAGCTGATTAGGGTCACAGAGCACACCTGAACAGGTTAGTCATAAGAAAATCCCACTCTTTTCAAGGAGCCTTACTCCTAAGGGTGTTTAGAATTTCACACTTAGGTGTAGGATTGCTCAGTAAGGTACAGATACTCTCTCACACTGTCTAGAGTGCACACAAATGGCTCTGTGGATGGAGTGTGAGAGTGTATTATAAAGCCAAAGGGAGGCGATAACCAGTCACAGCTGGATTACTCAGGGCAGCCTTTGCCAATCCGGTGTCCTTCAGATGTTCTGGATTCCCAACTCCCATTAGTTCCTGCCAGAACAGCACTTAGGGACTCACTCTTGCACCATTTTTGTCTGAAGAGAGACACATCTAAGAGAAATGATGAGGTGCAATCCAGGCCAGGAGTGAGGAACCTCTGGCTTCCCTCCAGACATTGTTGAACTTCAGCCACAGATTGGCCAATAGTTAGGGATGTTGGGAGTTCAAATCCAGCAACATCTGAAGAGTGGCCACAGGTTCCCCACCTCTGAGCAGGTAGTTATGAATTTGTAAGTTTCAGTGTGAGCATTAAGCATCTCCCACTGACTGCAGTGGGGCTTTAAAAAAGTGGGACTTTAAAAAAGTGCATCGCTTTGCCTGAATTGTGTCTATGGCATTTAACGTGCCCCAATTCCACTGAAAATTATACCTCCTGTAATGCTAAAACATTTCACTCCTCCACTGAAACACAAGTTTTTATCAGCTAAGAAGGCGGCAACCCACTGAGGGGAATACATCACACACATTTCATTTTTCAACATTTTAATAAATAAACTTATGTTGCACAATGGAATGAACGAGCATGTAAGTTAAGTGAGTTAGCTCTTGCGGACACAAGAGTCCTGAAAGCACTGCAGTTCTGGTAATCATGCTGGGAGAAGGGTGTCTTCAGCTCTTCACAGGCGTAGAAGTTGGTTTCATGGCTTTTTTAAGATGGTGATAGTTTGGCAGGATTTTCATTAGGAAGTCCAGCTGCAATGTTTGTGGCTAAAAAGAACAGCGGTGTGAAAAAATGGGGGGGGGGGAGCACCAGATAGGTGATAATACTGACAGTCTGAATTCATTTGCTTATGTTCTGCTCTACCAGGGAAAATAATTCATGGGATAAAGAACCAAAGCATCCTTAAAGACAACATAAAGGTAAAGGGACCCCTGACCATTAGGTCCAGTCGTGGCCGACTCTGGGGTTGCGGCGCTCATCTCGCTTTATTGGCCGAGGGAGCCGGTGTACAGCTTCTGGGTCATGTGGCCAGCACGACTAAGCCGCTTCTGGCGAACCAGAACAGCGCACGGAAACGCCGTTTACCTTCCCGCCAGAGCGGTACCTACTTATCTACGTGCACTTTGATGTGCTTTCGAACTACTAGGTTGGCAGGAGCAGGGACCGAGCAATGGAAGCTCAGCCCGTCGCGGGGATTCGAACCGCCGACCTTCTGACCGGCAAGTCCTAAGCTCTGTGGTTTAACCCACAGCGCCACCCGTGTCCCTCAAAGACAACATAGGAGAAAGCAAATGATCAATTATGCAGAAACCTCATTTCTGTTTCCTACCCGCCCCCATCCTGGGAGTCTCCCCTACTCCCCAGCCAAGCTGAGAAAGACAACAGGCTTTTTAATCCTCTCTGAGTGGGTCACCTGTAAGAGTCCATGATGCCTGGACCTTGATAAGCCACAGTTTGCAATCAGCTAGAAAACCAGAATTAGAAACTGATTGCAAACTGTGGCTTGTCAAGGGCCAGGCATCATGGACTCTTACAAGTGACCCACTCAGAGAGGATTAAAAAGTGTGTTTAGGTTTGTGCCAGGTTTCGTATGACATTCTCATTGACAAATCAGTTGCTCCACCGCCACTGGCCTTTGCACCATAGACACGGGAGTGCTGAGTTGATGCGAAAGAAAAGGAAGCAAGTGGCTCTCCGTCCTGATAGACCAGACTGGGTTGGACAAGTCATGCTGTTGGAAAAGGAGGAACAACTGGCGACACATTAGCAAAGGTTGACCTCCTGTCATGCACCTACCTGGGGCCGCTCGGTCTGCACTCGCCGAAGACAGTCAGCTCCATAGATGACCGTGTTTTCAGGGATGACTTCGTAGGTGTTGACATTGCAGCAGGCTCCAATGATGCAGCCGCTCGTCAAGATCACATTCCTACCCACAAATGCTGCAGAGACAATAAATCTCACATTATGAAACGGCAAACCACCCACCTGGAATGAGCAACGTCATGAAGTCTAATCAATGGTCTGTTCTTTGGCCCAGCATCTCACCTCTAGAAACGGAGGATATCATCAACATAAGCCTACTCTCTGCTACTCCTCCGCAACATCCCAAATTTTTTGTCTTGTTTCTAGAACTCAACTTGTTTGAGATATCAGCTGATATCAGATTTCGGCTGCAATCATGTGCAGTCTCACTTCTGAGTTCCACCAGGTCCACTGCTTATTTCCAAGTGTACACAACCCAGGGATGTGCAACTACACTCTGGTCTTAAATTGCCACAGTCTGTACCATCTAGCATAGGGATGAGGAGCCAGTGACCTTGCAGATGATGCTGGACTACATATCCCATCATCCCTGACCAAGCTGGCTAGGGCTCATGGGAGTTTTAATCCAGCAACATCTAGAGGGCCTTTGGTTACCCATGACTGCTCTAGGAGAACATGGGGAAACTCAGAATTAAGAAAGTTTGCAAATGGAGTGTGTGTGTGCTGTTTCCAAAACTGTCCTGGTCAAACTTTTTTTTTTTTTTTAAAGCAAGGCTGCAATTTTAAGCATGCTACTACGGACTTGCAATATATTTATCAAAATTGGTTTTTCACATAAACCGTTCCACTATTTTCAGATGTCGGAGTGGTCCTCAGAAGCATAGAGAATATGTAATACAATGCAAAAACCGGAAACAAAAAAATAACCCCCAGTTATCGATTTCCCACTTAATCAACATACATACCTTTGGACTCAATTACATTGTTGTCTCCTATTTTCATTGCCTGGGAATCTGTAAGTTCACAGTTAAGAAGAGTACTTAGATACTTACCGTATTTTTCGCTCTATAAGACGCACCAGACCACAAGATGCACTTAAGTTTTTGGAGGAGGAAAACAAGAAAAAAAATATTCTGAATCTCAGAAGACAGAACAGCAAGAGGGATTGCTGTGCAGTGAAAGCAGCAATCCCTCTTGCTGTTCTGGCTTGTGATAGCTGCGCAGTCTGCATTCGCTCTGTAAGACACACATACATTTCCCCTTACTTTTTTGGAGGGAAAAAGTGAGTCTTATAGAGCAAAAAATACGGTAGTTTGCATGCTCCCTTATCCTGGATTCCTCCTAATACAATCCTCTCTGAAGAATCCCCATGTTTTGAAAAGGCATTCAGGACAAGTGGCCTGCTTCAGTAAAGTGTGATTTGAAAGCTCCTGGACCAGTGGCCTTTAGTTTAATCAAAAGCTGCCTATGGACCTTTGAGTGTGTGCTCAAAGGCTTTCCTCAATGCTCAGAGCAGCCAGCTCTGTGGTCCTAGGTTCTTCTGCTAGGCTCTTACAAACTGCCACAGAGAAGGAATGCACAGTGAGTGGAATTCTCTCTGCTGAACAAGCAAAAGATCAGTGGGAAGTTCTTTGTGAGCAACCAATTAGCTGTTATATTGTGAACGACCCTCTTGTTACAGCAAAGCTGCTCCTACCACTGTTCTGTGGCTTCAACAGTTATAAGCTGTGTTAGGCAGAAAAGGAAGTCGAAGATAGACAGGAGATTAAACGAAACTCACAGCTTGTTGTACTAGAAGGCTGTCAACTAAGTTTAAAACACAGCCAACATGGGGAATATTACAGGCAAGGAAAGAACAAGGGAAATTGTAATGATATTAAATGTGATGTTTTGCATTGCTTTGCTTGCCTTGTAGGAGGGTTGCTTTCGTTACCTGGTCCTTTGGATTGCATTTATTTAAGATTGCTCATTTGAGTTTGGAACACCAGCTGCAATGGTTGATCCCTTTAGACAAAACAAAACAGAACTTTGAGGCCTTTTGTCCCAAGAGAGAGGTCACTGCTCACAATGCAGAGTTGCTTTTTTCACATTAGGGAAACTAGCATGTGTTTACCATGTTTGTTGTGTATGCTGCCAACATGCTGAGCAGACACATCTATTTTGCCACACGTTCCCTGTGAAATGAAAGGCACAGCGAGCCCATGCAGCACATTTGTGTAGTGAAATAAATGCACGCAGTTCTTGTATTAAAATATCATTGAGGTTTACTACAAACACACCCACACCCCATCATTATTAGGAAGCTCTTGACCTGAACATGAACAAAATGCCCACGGGTGGAAGTTGCTGGGAGCAAAAGAGATATAAGTGACTAACAACACCTGTGGAATCTGAGATAGGTCATTAAACTCAGACAATCTCCCTTGTGAAAAGGTGTGTGTGTGTAAGTAATAAATCACTCCATCATTGGTGTTTTCATTGCTAAAGTAGCACTGTCCTGTGCAAACATACACTTTCTCACTTTAAAAAACACTGATCTTTTGAAGGATACAACAGCCAACTTCAAAGACGTTGTTGGTGCCAATGATCATTGGTTTGGCTCCCACCTCCTCTGTATCAGGGGTAATGTTTTCAGGATAGCTGTAAAAGGATTGAAACATGCATTAACATTTCTACATCACAAAAAAACCATGTCTTTGTTGAAAGATTGAGAACTGTCTTTATCTTTGGTAGCTATAAGGTTTGGACAGTTAAAACTTTGGCAATGGCATTGGGCTGCTGCTTTGATTCCCCACGCTACCCTATGCCCCAAAGGCAAGTCTGTTTCTTCTGGAATACCAGAACAGGTGTGAATTTGAAAGGAGGTTGCTGGGCGAAACATCCACCTTTGCATCTACATAGCAATTTAAATATATCTGGTGGATAAACTAAATTATGGGCAGCTTCCCAAAATATTTAGCTTTGAAAAATGGATACAGATGAGGAAAAGTCCTTCAGTATAGAAAGTTCCTTGGATTCACCTTTTTCTAGGAGTTAGAAAGCTGATTGTTCAGACTGCAGAGCCAATGAGGACAGATGAGTGTTGGCACAGTACAGCAATATGCTCTGTCGGGCTAAAGAAGGCACCAGTAGTGCTGTGCAACTGGAGAATTCAGGAGATCAAACTATTTCCCATTTAATTTCTCTGCGCTAAGAGAACACCACAAAATGCATATCAAAGTAGTGGGGTAAGGGGAATTTAAAAATACTGTGTGATCAAATTAAATGTGTATAACAGTGAACTAATGAAGGCATGCAAGGATTATAGGAAGCTTTGTTCTTTATCTTAGATTTCTTACACGTGCTTTCTTTAGTGGCATATCCCCTCCACAGTGGAACATAAAATAAAGCACAAGGATTCAACATGGAGATTCACTACCTGTCTGCAACAGTGCATTCATGAAACAGCTTTGCATTTCTTCCCATTTTAACATTGAACTTACACTGTCCCTGCAAAACTGAGCCAATGAGAAGAGGCTGCTTAGGAAGAGGCCAAGAAAACAAGAGCAAGGAAGGTGGTCTGGGAGATTTAAGTTTTAGTGGCTTTGGGTAGTACCAGGCAGCTTCCTATGTTGAATAAGACCAATGGTCCATTTAGCTCAGTACTATCTGCTCAGTCTGACAGCAGCTTTCCAAGAACTCAAGCAAGGAGTTGCCAAGACCTTTATCACTGGCATAACCAAGGTGATAAGGGTAGGATCTTCTGCACACATAACATGTGGTCCAGCACTGAAAGAAGCTGCAGGGGACAGAAAGCTATGATATGTATGCTTCGTAAGCTGCCCAGAGCGGCTGGGAAAACCCAGCCAGGTGAGCAGCATATAAATATTATTATTATTATTATTATTAGTAGTAGTAGTAGTAGTAGTGTAGGGTAGACTGCATAATATTATGCTTGCATTTACATTTTAAAAATTAAGCTGGCTTTTGGCTGCATTCGCTAAGGCCTTCCCAAGGTACACCATTTTGGCCCAAGAAAAGTTCAACATATCATACATACCCATTTATGATAATTGCCTGCTCTTCTATGAGGTTACCTTCCCCGATTACTATTGGTCCAGCTTCTGCAATGATCCGTGCTTTGGGGTGAATCACGGTCCTAGGCCCTGTAGGAAATACTCAAAAGTTTACTCCTGGCATAGCGGTTAGATATTTCTCCAACTACTTCATGAGAAAACAGAGCGTATGGGGCAGCAGTATCAATTTGTCTCAATACATGGTTACCACGGATGTACATGGAACCAATAAGAAATCTCAACCACCAACTATATTCTCAAACAGTGGAAGGGACTATTGGAACACCACTGTGCTGGTCCCGTGGGCTAACCGAGAGGTGAGGTCCGAGTCCAGTCTGAGGTTGAAGGTGCAGTATGGAGGCAGTCCGTAAGTTGGATGCAGGGGAGGTAGTTGGGTGAGGTCAGGAGCTCCGGCAGAAGAGCAGGACAGGGTGCAGGCAGGAACTGACAACCAACGAAGTTGCTCCTGCAACTTGGGACTGAGGCTGGCTGGCTTTTATCTGCCCCGAGGCATAGGGCGGCCCCAGTCCACAGGTGACTCGACTCTCCTGGCCTGGAGGCGATCACTCCTCCTGTGGGAACTTAGTTCCCTCCGCCTCTCTGCCCTGAGCACCTGCAGCTCAGGAGAAGCTGGAGGGTTACCGGACCCAGAGGCAACCTCAGCTTCCCCTGACGGGGCTGAGAGTGGAGCACCTGCAGGCAATGGGTCCTCCATCACCTCAGGAGCCAGAACAGACTCAGCTGGTGCCTGCACCTGAGGATCCAGCACAGGTGAGGACCCTTCAGGCTCATGCCCCGGCCCCAGCTCAGCTGGTTCTGGAGGCGGGGAACCCTGTGCAGGCTGGGATTCCTCAGGTTCAGCCTCCGAGTCTGAATCCCAGGCCATCACACCCACAAGCTTTTCACATTCTCATTAAGACCACCACATAAATATGGAAGGGGTATTTCAGATCACAAACTATTTGCCCTCATGAGCAAATTCTGATCGGCTCACTAGTTGTACTCACCGTTCATCGTTGCAAACTATGAGTGGAAAACCTATGGCCCTCCACATATTATTTGACTACAACTCCCAGCATCCCTCAAATTTGGGTTGGGGCTAATAGTAGTTGGGAGTCCAACAATTTCCACAGCAGGTTCCCCACCCACACTGTAAACAAACATTGATCTTGTTTGTATTATCTTCCCCTGCACAGTCAAGGGATTGTCTCGTACTGAAGGCAATGCTGCTTCACAACATTAAGCAATACGTGAGAATTAAGAGACTATTTGTAGACTGGTATCTTTAATTTGACAATAATTCAAATTAACTCTGGAGATTCTGACAACTACAGTAACCACACAAATTACTTTCTCTTACCAATTGTCACATCCCCCTTGATTTCACTCTCGACACAGACAACAGCTCCAGGAGCAATCTTTACACTGGAAAAGAGAACATCAACAAAAAACAACAACAATGTTTTGCATCTCCCTTGAAAGCACATGTATATGAAAATATATCCAGAATATTTCAAGCAAGCTGAGACCCACGCAGTGGCTTTTAATTCCAGATTAGGAGAGCTGGGTGCTGTTACCCAGATGTAACAGGGTCAGTTACAGTGGCTCCAAATTTTCCTTGATGGGCAGTTCAAGAAAGGGGTGCTAAGAAAATTTAGGCTTGACAGTTCATCTCAGGGTTCCATCGTGTCCCTCAGGGAGGGGGCTACAAAAATTAAGAAACCTAACCAGGGTTCTAGTAAAAAACCAAAATGTTTCACAAGTCTGAAGTCTGTGACACAGACAACGAGACTGCTCCACCCCCCAAAGGAGGAAAGCATTTTTAAACAACGGAATTCTTATACATGTCTACTAAAAATACGCCCAGCTGAGCTCAGTGGGGCTGACTTCTAAGGCAAGGGCACAGGACAGCAGCGCGTGTGTAACTTTCATGTCCTATTTTCTTTTCTCTACAAGGCAAAGCAACAGGAGAGTGGGGCTGTTTTTGTTTTTATTAAAAAGATTCTCTCCCCCTGGTATAAAAAAGCAGCAGCCTGAATAAGCGGTAAAGCAAATGAATAAAAACTACGGAGAAAGAAGTTCCAAGCTGGAAAATTATCAGGCTAAGACCCCCTTTTTTATTGATCTTTCATATCAGATGCGTGGAGTCTTATCCTCACTTCACTGGTACGGGATCCGGTGGAGAGAAAAATGGATCTAGTGGCGCCAAAAGGCCATGAAACAGATCGGGCAGCAGCGGCTGCGAGACATTTCTACGCAGAGCCGAAATGCATACAAGGTAAAAAGAGACTAATAAACGGGCAGCCGTGGCAAATGGCGAGAATAATGCTAAATTTAATTCTGCACCGGGCAAAAGAGAACTGGGAAGAAGACCGGGGCTCCCGCCCACCTTCTTAGCCAAACTGCAGACCTGCCATCCACCAGGCCGCCGCTAAGCCCACCACCAAAGAGACCCGACCAGCTCCAATCTGCTCACCTCTTCTGCGCCTTCTCCGCCATCTTGTCCGCCCTCTCATCCATTGCTCGGCCGGCGGCGACGCAGCCCGCTGATACCAACGAGAAGGAAAGGCGTGGCGATCGTGGCCCTCGGGAATCGATTCACCGCGCCTTCCGCTCGGGCCGGATGGAAGCGACGTAGCCAATGAGAACCCGCCCTGGAGCGTGTAACTCCTCCCCTCCTTCTGGGTTACCATTGATGCGCTTAATAGCGTGCGACGGCGTGTATTAACCTCTTAATGCCCGCCACACAATGTTATGTGTATTGATTTTTTTTCGTGTAAACAGACAAACATGGGAGCCAGCATTTGTGTTAGTGCAGTACATTTATATCATGCTCAAGTGGTGTGCTTGCTTCTCCCACAATGGTTCATGAAACAACAACAACAATTTATTACTTATATTACTTATTTTACTTACTTATAGTTTAATTTATTACTTATATTACTTATTGTTATGTACTGAGTTGAATAGGATCCAAAATGCAGCAGTCTGATTCGTCCTAGAACAATAGGATCCAAAATGCAGCAGTCTGATTCGTCCCAGAACAATGCAGCAGTATGATTGGTTGGCAGGAGCCACCCAATCCAGCTCCAGGTGGAAGTGAATCCACAACCTGATTGGCCTACAGGAGAATCCCGGAATTAGCCAATCACATGCAGCCCATTGTGTAAATAATGTATATAAAGCAAATATTGTGGGGGAACTTCCATTCCTCCTCGCCGCTATGAGCTGAATAAAGAGCATGAAATCCACTCTCGACTCCGAGTATATTTCACTTATAGTACTGACTTATAGTACTTATTACCTGCCCATCTGGCTGGGCCTCCCCAGCTGCTCTGGGCAGCTCCCAACAGAATATTAAAAGCACAATAAACATAAACATAAAAACTTCCCTAAATAGGGCTGCTTTCAGATGTCTTCTAAAAGTCAGATAGTTGTTTATTTCCTTGACATCTGATGGGAAGAAGAAGAAGAAGAGTTTGGATTTGATATCCCGCCTTTCACTCCCCTTCAGGAGTCTCAAAGCGGCTAACATTCTCCTTTCCCTTCCTCCCCCACAACAAACACTCTGTGAGGTGAGTGGGGCTGAGAGACTTCAAAGAAGTGTGACTGGCCCAAGGTCACCCAGCAGCTGCATGTGGAGGAGCGGAGACGCGAACCCGGTTCCCCAGATTATGGGGAGGGTGTTCCACAGGGCGGGAGCCACCACTGAGAAGGCCCTCTGCCTGGTTCCTGTAACCTCGCTTCTCACATTGAGGGAACCGCCAGAAGGCCCTTGGAGCTGGACCTCAGTGTCCGGCATGAACAATGGGGGTGGAGATGCTCCTTCAGATATACTGGGCAGAGGCTGTCTAGGGCTTTAAAGGTCAGATCTTGAGGAGTACACAAGATCTCTTAAGATGTTGGTGCCATCTTGCTACTTTTCCTCCAGTGGTGGTAGGGTGACCAAGGGCACTTGTGGGGGCGCGGCCTCTTGGGCTTCTGCCACCCAAGGTGGCTTCCTCAGCCTGCCTTATGGGCGGGCCGGGGGTGGATGGGAGTGATATTTACCAGGACTGCGGCACACAGGGAAGGGATGTTCAATTTTCCTTCTACTTTTTCATTTCTAGTGAAACTCACTGCATGCCTTCTTTTAGCCATGGACCATCTGTGAGAAATATGGGCGCTTGGAAACCAAACTATTGTACTGACCCTTATACCCACTACAATCCAATGTATCAAAACAATTTTCCATTCATGCCTACCACAGTTGCCAGTTTTTATATTGACTTACTGTGTATTCTTCTGGTAATGTTTATGATGGATATTATAAGGGAAGGATAAGAACAACCATTTATGTGTCTCTGATTCTTTGAAAATATGGCAATTTTGTGTGTCATGGAGATGTTATCAGTTTGGTATGAGGCTCTTATCTTTGCTTCCACCTCATAATCAGTATTCAAAAGGGCCTCATAGGGTGACAATCCGACTTTTGTGGCACAGCAGCTCAGTGAAAATGGCATTTGAACAAATAATATACCTCAATGATATATTTTAGGCAGAATGTCCCGTCTCCATAGTTATAAACTCTGATACACTGACCTTCATCATCTGGGTGATTTCCATTATTAGCCTAATCCAATACTGTATAGGGAAAAGACAACAGTGTCTGTTGAGACACTTCATTTAGGTGAGAAAGGACTGGAGGATAACCAGCAAAATAGCATTTTGAGAATGAGGGTCTTCATGAACTGGGAAACCCCATTTTTCTTTCAAGCCACAGCTTTATACCAGCTAGCTGCTTTACCATTTGCTATTTTGTTCCATTATCTCTGTGCCTCTGGGAATCTTTCTATAAATGCAAGGTAGGTATCATTATCTAATTTCCCCCCCTATTATTACTTTTTTAAAAAATGTTATATTTTTCTTGCCTAATAAGCAGCAAACAAAGCAAGGTCTAAAACAAGAATTTTAAAGTTTACAATAGAAACAATAACTAAGAAATCTTTTTAAAAATATATACTTAAAAAGAAAGCCAATCAAAAAACAGCAGCTTCTAGAAAATAATAAGCTCAATGTATCAGGAACTAGGAAACACTTGAGAAAGAAAAAGTTTTCACCTGTGGATAAGGAGGAGATTTGAAAAGAGAACTGGTAAGGAAAGGGCCAATCCAATTGTTTTCCAGAAAGTGAGATGCAAAAGAAAGTGCCACCAGCCATGATGTTTATGGGGGGCTGAGTCTTATGTCATTTGTAGCATGCCCTGGATTTCCTGCCCCTTTCCCCTTAAAAAAATAAAAATAAAAAAAAATTCTGAAAAAAATAAAATCTGAGGAAGCTTGGCACATAGCAAAACTGTGTAGGTGAGCTCCAGCCATTTGCCACTGTAATTTCCCAGGAACATCTATACCTGTAAAGTGTCACATGCTAATTTTATAGACATTTGTGTCATGTGTTGGTTTCCCAGGTCTTGTAAGTACCTAGCAACCACCATTGGGTACCAAAATAGGAAGATATATTCTCCATGCCTGAACGGTTCTGTCCTTAGGAAAAAGGAACGTACAAAAGAGGCCTTATCTGTGTGGACAGGAGGCTATTGTATATACCAGAGGATGGGGAACCTGTGGCCTTCCAGATTTTGTTGGACTCCAACTCCCATCAGTCACATTCAGCATGGCCAAAGGTCGGGGATGTTGGGAGCTGTAGTCCAACAACATCTGAAGGACCAGAACTTTCCTATCTTTCTTATAGGAACAGTGTTATCTTTCCAGAAAAAGAGGTGCCGGAACTCACCATGAACGCCTTCCTTTTTTCTCTTATAATGGCAATGGTGCCCACCTGAGAGGTGCTGGAACAGAGTTATGGCAAGTTCCAGCTGGAAAAAAAGCCCTGTATAGGAATGTGCAGCACTTTAAAAGCAACAACTAGCTGGGAAGAAAATCAGTTACGACTGGAGCTCCCCGCCATCTTTCTTCCAATAGCATGCCACAGAATTCTCCACCAGTTGAAGCTTTTGTACCGTCTTAAGAGGCAGTCCCCAGTAGTGATGTATGGAAGTGAAAGCTGGACCATAAAGAAGGCTGATCGCCGAAGAATCGATGCTTTTGAATTATAGTGCTGGAGGAGACTCTTGAGAGTCCCATGGACTGCAAGAAGATCAAACCTCTCTGTTCTGAAGGAAATCAGCCCTGAGTGCTCACTGGAAGGACAGATCCTGAAGCTGAGGCTCCAATATTTGGCCACCTCGTGAGAAGAGAAGACTCCCTGGAAAAGACCCTGATGTTGGGAAAGATGGAGGGCACAAGGAGAAGGGGACGACAGAGGACAAGATGGTTGGACAGTGTTCTCGAAGCTACAAACATGAGTCTGACCA
The DNA here is from genome assembly GCF_965113315.1 of Podarcis vaucheri. Classification (NCBI taxonomy): domain Eukaryota; kingdom Metazoa; phylum Chordata; class Lepidosauria; order Squamata; family Lacertidae; genus Podarcis; species Podarcis vaucheri. The sequence continues at coordinate 34,917,562 of NC_138755.1, read as the reverse complement.
AACTGCGGGAGGCAGTGGAAGACAGGAGTGCCTGGCGTGCTCTGGTTCATGGGATCACGAAGAGTCGGACACGACTAAATGACTAAACAACAACAAGAGGCAGTCCTATGTGAATTGGATGAGTACTAATAATTTATGTTTATTTCTAACAGTGAACCAAATGGCATCTTTGGGTATCGATGCAGGTTGAACTAGTGTGATGACCTGGCTGATTTTTTGTTTGTTACCAAAGTGGTTGGTTGGGAACTAGATGTTACACAGGGAGCACAGATTCCCAGGTCTTCCCAACACTGCCTTGCCACACTTCTACGTGGCATTCCCGCCTCCCCGTCTGTTCACTTTCCTGCCAGGCGGGAAACTTCTTACCCTGAAAATTGCCACCATGACTTTGAAAACACGTCTGTTTATTTTTAGGTACACTTTCCTCCTGGTGGGTGGTTTCCTCCTGGCCTGGGCTGCTATGGGCTGCTATGCCCTGCTGCTGCTTATATCTGCCTTCTCCTCTCTTGCCGTAATCCATTCCGCTGGCCCACAGCAGGTCCACACATGGGCATTCTTCGTTCAGATGACCTGGCAAACACTGTGCCATCTTGGGCTGCATTACAAAGAATATTACCTACAAGAAGCTGCATGTATCAGGTAAAGATGTGCTCGCTCTAGTCTAGTGTATCGGTTGGTTGGCAGAGTTAGTCTCGGAGCAGTTTACTTTGCATTATTTCAGTACACATAGAAACAGTAGACAGACCAATTGGATTCAAAGTGTCCTTTCCTGGGTGGTATAACTGTTTTTCTTACTAATTTTATTGTCATTGAACTTTATGGGAATTATACCCAGTATAAACAGGAGCAGTAGTGTAATACCTTTATTAAAGGTAAAGGGACAACTGACCATTAGGTCCAGTTGTGACCAACTCTGGGGTTGCGGCACTTATCTCGCTTTATTGGCTGAGGGAGCTGGCATACAGCTTCCGGATCATGTGGCCAGCATGACTAAGCCACTCCTAGTGAACCAGAGCAGCGCACGGAAACGCCGTTTACCTTCCCGCCAGAGCGGTACCTATTTATCTACTTGCACTTTGAAGTGCTTTTGAACTGCTAGGTTGGCAGGAGCTGGGATCGAACAGCAGGAGCTCACACCATCGTGGGGATTCGAACCGCCAACCTTCTGATCGGCAAGTTCTAGGCTCTGTGGTTTAACCCACAGCGCCACCCTAATAAAATACCTTTATTAGGACAAACTAAACTATCACTAATCAGTGAGCTTCTTTTTGAGGAGGGATAGTCAACCTTTTTATTTCCATGAGCACATTTGGACTTTTGAGTAAGTGATGTGTTGCCACCACCCCTTCTGTTCACTTCCCGGATCAGGCTCCCCTGCAAAAAGAGACCCAAGGTGAGCAAGAATACACATACAAATTTTGCTCTTAAAAGGATCTGCGTAAAAGTCAGATCCTGAGCCATGAAAAGTACATAAGACTTAAAAGACAAGCAGCTCTATTTACTTTTGAAGCGGGGAAATATAAACCAGACAGACTGGTTTATTAGCCATTTCCTGTTGCCCATGGGATCCAGGGAATTTTAGTTCTGTGAGGCGGTTTGAGATATCTAACAAAAAATGTTCAGCACCCTCACCAAAACTACAATTCCTGGCATTCTTTCGGATGCTTAAAATGGGATGTGACATAGGCTCTCTAACAGAATTGCCGAGACCTAAAACTTGGTGGCTCTTAAATGCAAATTGTGTGCTCTTCTGTCACTGAGCTGGGCTACGTGGCTGGCGCTGTAGGTTAAACAACAGAGCCTAGGGCTTGCCGATCAGAAGGTCGGCGGTTTGAATCCCCATGATGGGGTGAGCTCCCGTTGCTCGGTCCCTGCTCCTGCCAACCTAGCAGTTCGAAAGCACGTCAAAGTGCAAGTGGATAAATAGGTAGTGCTCCGGCGGGAAGGTAAACGGCGTTTCTGTGCGCTGCTCTGGTTAGCCAGAAGCGGCTTAGTCATGCTGGCCACATGACCCGGAAGCTGTACACTGGCTCCCTCGGCCAATAAAGTGAGATGAGTGCCGCAACCCCAGAGTCGGCCACGACTGGACCTAATGGTCAGGCGTCTCTTTACCTTTTACCTGTCACTGAGCTAACCTTTTGCTCTGTTTCAGATTGCCCATTGCCCTTTCTGCCCTCATGCTGATGACCCAGAAAGTCACCTCACTGGCTTTGGATATCCATGAAAACAAAGTGAGGGTGGGCTTGCCATCTGAAGAGAGGAGATCCTTTTGCTGGCACCTGCTCCAGGCACTGCCATTGTGTACTTATCTGCTGTGCTTCCCAACCCTGCTGGGAGGCCCTCTGTGCTCTTTCCGCAGATTTCAGGCATGGGTAAGGTATTCCAAGCCTCCCTTTTCTTCAGGTCTCCTCTGGGCTGCCACTCAAAAAGGCCTGGGGGCTCTTACTCTGGGCCTGTTGAACAATATTGTGAGGGGATACATTTCCGCTCTGGACGACCTAATCGACTGCACCCACTTTGACTGTGTTTACGTCATGTGGACCTCAGCCCTGTCGTTCAGGCTCACTTATTACTCTCACTGGCTGCTTGACGAGTCCCTCTTCCTTGCTGCCGGTTTGGGGCTGGATCTTGGCCACCACCAATATTCAGCAGCTGCTGACAGAGTCATCATGGACACAGACATTTGGACCTTGGAAACAACCAACACAATTGCTGGCTTCACCCGAACATGGAACAAGAGCACAGCCCAGTGGCTGAGGCGGCTCATATTCCAGCAGAGCAGTTCACATCCTCTCCTGGCCACCTTTGCCTTCTCAGCCTGGTGGCATGGCCTCCGCCCTGGCCAGGTCTTTGGGTTTCTGTGCTGGGCCGTTATGGTGGAAGCAGACTACCGCTTCCATCGCTTTTTTGGTTCAGTGGCAAAATCCCGGCTTCAGAGGCTGCTGTACCAAACTGTGACCTGGTGTCATACACAACTGGTGGTGGCGTACATTATGACTGCTGTTGAGATGAGGAGTGTCTCCATGCTTTGGCGGCTGTTGTCTTCGTACAATAGCTTCTTTCCATTAGTCTCTGTCACTGTGCTCCTCCTGTTAGTAAAGAAATGAGTGAGCAGCCCCACTGGTCCTCACTAGCTCATTTCGCATCTTGGATGGAGGTGTGTAGACAGAAGCAGGATTTTAAAAACAGTTGCAGCAGCTTTTTCATCCAAGGTTCAAGGCCACCTTGTAAGGTGACTTGCATCGTTAACATACAGTACGTACAAACTAGGTGAAGTCTTTCATCTTGCTCCTCCCATCATGGTTGTCTTTCCCCTCCCCTTTTAATAAAGCCTGCACTTGTTTTTATTCGCCCCCCCCACGTCAATCTTTTCCCCTTACCTGCAAAAAAAGAGCAAAAACACACAATGCTTTTTCAAAAACAGTTAAAACCACTCAGAAAATGTAGATGATGATGTTGATGATGATGATGATGATGATGAGGATAATAATAATAATAATAATAATAATAATAATTTATTTATACCCTGTGCATCTGGCTGGGTTTCCCCAACCACTCAGGGCAGCTTCCAACAGAATATTAAAATACAATAGTCTATTAAACATTAAAAGCTTCCCTAAACACAGCTGCCTTCAGATGTCTTCTAAAAGTCTGGTAGTTGTTTTTCTCTTTGACATCTGGTGGGAAGGCTTTCCACAGGGTGGGTGCCATTACCAAGAAGGCCTTCTGCCTGGTTCCCTGACAATAAAGTATTTCTGTTTACAAAGCAGCAACAGTGCAGTCAAGCACTCTTGACCAGTTTTAAAATCTTGTACCTGTCTTCTCCCTGAGCATGCCTACCTAAGGACAGAGAATTTGTAGAGTTGGAAGGGACCACAAGAGTCATCTAGTCCATCCCAGTGAAGTGCAGGAATATTTTGCCCATCGTGGGGCTTGAACCCACAACCCTGAGATTAAGAATCTCATGCTCTACCAACCAAGCCTTGTCTCCAATTGCCTTTTTTTTTGGTATGTGCTTTTGCCTGTTTTAGGGATTGCACCTGCTGCAGGGAACATGCCTTTAAATTCCCCAATATCGCTGGAGATACAGCAGCTGTTGCTTCCTCTCCCAAGTCCTGTGGTTGCTACATAATTGGACTCAGCGTGGCGGTTCTGCAACGAAGCACATGCTTTGGATCTTACAAAATGAATGCAGTATACAGAGACACTGCCTTGTGCTGTAACTGTGCTTGGCATCCTATTCCAGTACTAGCCCATCTTTTTGGCAGTCCCCAGTACCTTGCCTCTGGTCTTTTGAGCAGACATTGACATTGAGCAGAAGAACAAGCATGCCTCTATGCCATTGTTAAAGCCCATCAGTCCTCTTGCTGCTCCCTAGATGTGCCCCAAACTCTCCTGGCTGTGGCACAGGCTAGCTGCCAAAGAATTCTTCCTTTGAAACCAGGCTGGCTGTACCTTCTAAGAATGCCACCAGGTGGCAGCAGAACCCAATGTTATGCTTGAGAGTTCCTTCTCTCAGAGCAAGTGGCAATGTAGCAAGTACGATGCATGGGAGGCAGCAAGAAATCTACAATTTATGTAGGGTTTCCTCCTACCTCCCCCACTGTCTATACATGACAGCAGATCGCTTTGTAAAAGAATACAATCTATGGCTGTGGGTACATTGCAGTTTATTCCAGCTCCAATGCTCTCCCCGCACTGGTGCTTGAAGCAAAGTTTGTGCAGTTTTTTTTAATGTATCCTGCAGTTTCTTGAGGAATACTCTTGTTTGATGCATTTCCCGTCAGAGCAGCTTCCATACGATTTGAAAACATAAGCTGCAGTTAAGCTGAGATGTGTAGAGTTCAGGCAGCCACATGCTCAGTGAGTTTCATTGAATAGGAGGGGTGGGAGAACAAATCACATCACGTGCATTGGGTGAAATGCAGCAGAGGGAAAGTTTAAGCCACTAATGTGCTTATAGCCTAGATGGGACTCTTGATCTGATAAAGCAGGACAGCTCTGATTAGCCATGATAGCAAAATAGAAATTTCACATTCAGAGAAGTTTACCTTTGAGTACCAGTTGCAGGGAGCAAACAATGGGATGGTGTGTTTGTTTAGTTGTGTGTTTCTTCATGCCTTGTTTGTGAGCTTCCAGAGGCATCTGACTAGCCACTGCTGAAAAAGAATTCCAGCATAGATGGACCCTTAATCTCAACAAGCAACTGGCCAGAGGGGCACATTCAGAGAAGGTCCTATTATTGGTTATGCTGGGGCTAACTTTCACCAATGGGTACACTGTCAAATCTAAGACTACAGTCAATCCTCTGGTTACGGCTGCTTCAGGTTACGTCTTTTCGGGTTGCGGACTGCCAAAACCCGGGAGTACCGGAACAGGTTACTTCCGGGTTTCGGCAGCCGCGCATGCGCAGCAGCTAAATCACGCTTTGCGCATGCGCAGAAGTGCCGCATCGCAACCCATGCGTGTGCAGACACGGGTTGCAAACGCTGCGGGTTGTGAACGTGCATCCTGCATGGATCACGTTTGCAACCCGAGCATCCACTGTACCTGGCTCATCCCAAGGCGCAGGTAGTGTCCTGGTTCTCTGAAGCCAATCAGAATGCTGGCCTAGCTCTGGTCCATGTGTGGATTGGTTGGGACTGGATAGCAGAGCATTCTCATAGTGGTTCTAGAGCAGCCTTCCCCAACTCTGCATAGTTTTGAATCATGAGTTCCATCACTCTTAGCCATGCTGCCTGGGATTGATGGGAGTTATAGTCCCAAGAACATCTGGAGGACACAAAGTTTTGGATGGCTGTTCTGCAGACTCAAGTCAACAGGTGAACCAGGTAATGGCCTGCTGAGTTGAGTGGGAGATGTTCAGGAGCACCAGGGTGCCCAAATTTGGACTTAGCAACTACAGGTCAGAGGGTCAAATCCGGCTCTCTATGGAATTGTCATTCTGTGCAGAGAGGTAACAGAATCGTAGAGTTGGAAGGGACCCCAAGAGTCATCTAGTCGAAGTCCCTGCAAGGCAGGAATCCCAAATAAACATCCACAACAGATGACCATCTAACCTCTGCTCAAAAGCCTCCAGTGAAGGTGTATTGAGGAGGTGGCAACAGGATTTTGAGGCAGCCGGTGGTGGGTGAGGGAGAGAGGGCCTCAGAACACTACCCTTCCTCCCTCCCTACTAGGCCCTCTTCACACATTTCACATTTTAGGTGTCTTAACTAAAAATGCAAAGCACAGATGCGACAAAAGGTGATTGTTGTATACACATGTATCATACAAGCAAGCACATGTCAGGGAGCAGTGTACACTTGTTGGCCAATCTGCATTTGCGGCTGTGCAATTTGTGGAACAGGCCCAAAGTCACCCGCCAGAAAATGTACTTACTAGCCAGTCAGGGTCTCTACAATGGATGGATGACGAACTCCCAGAAAGGGTTGTTTCCTACCATCCATCCGCCCATCCCTTCACGGGTAGATGAAGGAGGAGTGGGGAAAGCAGGTGAGCTGTGGTCAGGGCACATCCGAACTATCAGCTGTCGTGGGACCTGTTCCTTAAAGTTCATAATTGGCATGGTTTGCCTCTGGAAAGTGCTGCCACCACAGAAATCTCATTTCTGCAGTCAGGCAATTTGGTCCATTTCAGTTCGCCTTTTAGCCTACAGGGCAAAGGTCTTGAGGGAGGGTGTTGTGCAACTGCACAAACTTTGCCCAACTGGTCTGGGCGAGCACAATTTCCGTCCTTTTGTGTTGGATCCAACTATTTTCCTTTGAGAACAATATGACCCACCTGTTGCTAATTCCCTCTTGTCCAAAGTTACAAGAGCAAACACAGCTTGGCTGCCAGGCTCCCAGCTGTCAACAGGCTCAGTAAACTGTAACCCCACTGATTTCTTTTCAGGGGTCTATTACATATTAATGCTCACCCGTTCTCACCATATGTTGCTGGTGGCCAAACAGGAAGCCTTTCAGTTCTCTCTTGGTTGCATGTGGCCTGATTGCTCTGCAGGTCCTTTGTGGGCAGGATCCTGGCTCAGGAGGGTAAAACAAACTTGTTCTTAAGGCGTTTAACAGCAGCCCAACATTAATAAAGGTGTGATGAAGTTTTTCCCATCACTATTTCTGGTGCTATGTCAGAACAAACTGTTGCCTGCTTAGTACATAAGGCTTAAAAAGGTAAAGGGACCCCTGACTGTTAGGTCCAGTCGTGGCCGACTCTGGGGTTACGGCGCTCATCTCGCTTTATTGGCCGAGGGAGCCGGTGTACAGCTTCCAGGTCATGTAGCCAGCATGACCAAGCCACTTCTGGTGAACCAGAGCAGCGCACGGAAACACTGTTTACCTTCCCGCCGGAGCGGTACCTATTTATCTACTTGCACTTTGACATGCTTTCGAACTGCTAGGTTGGAAGGAGCAGGGACCGAGCAACGGGAGCTCACCCCGTCGTGGGGATTCGAACCACCGACCTCCTGATCGGCAAGTCCTAGGCTCTGTGGTTTAACCCACAGCACCACTAGCATAAAAGCACAGGATCTGGGTCAGTAAGTAACTGTCAAACTGACTTGCACAGAGCCACTGATCACCTCTCCAACCTACTCCAAACTGGTTGGTAAAAAAAACCATACCTTGAGTATGAATTTCATGCTGCCTCCTCCAACACGAATCATTGTTGAATGCACTGTAGATACAGTGGTACCTCGGGTTAAGAACTTAATTCGTTCTGGAGGTCCATTCTTAACCTGAAACTGTTCTTAATCTGAGGTACCACTTTAGCTAATGGGGCCTCCTGCCGCCGCACGATTTCTGTTCTCATCCTGAAGCAAAGTTCTTAACCTGAGGTACTATTTCTGGGTTAGCAGAGTCTGTAAGCTGAAGCGTCTGTAACCCCAGGTACCACTGTACACCCCAGGTACCACACCTGATTTCTACATGAATAAAAGCTGCACCTGTTTAATTTCTGAGTGCCAAGCTGCTGTTAAGCATTCAGAAGCAAGACAGTAAGGAATTTCTATTGAGAGTTATTGTTTATTTCAGGTTCTCAGTTCTCCCAGCTCACTGCAGCTCTTGATTCATCTGTGTTAATTTAATCAAATAGAAAGATGGATTGCCAAATGGTTACGGTCATGGTATAATTTATAATATAACCTGGGATCAGCTATGGTTGCCCATGACCCAAATCTAGCCTCTGAAGTACTATCTGGGCTTCTCAACTTCAACCCTCTAGGGAGAAAAGTTACAGATAAGTAGTATTATGGTGATGGGACCTCATAGCAAGCCTGCTGGGAAAGGGAATATCAGGATGTAATCCAATAGTAAGGCTAGTGATCAGCCAGGGGTAAAATGTTTCCTCTGCAAACCCTTCCAGTCTGCTTATCTTGCCTGATCCCAGTGCTAAGTCCCTCCAAAAACCACATTGCTTTTGCTGCCGGATCCATATTCTATGGGAAATTGGGAAGGTCTCCAAGCCAGTTCTGATATGACTAATAAACCAGATGTTGCTGTTTTTATGCATGGCACAAAGCCTGCAATGTAAACTCTCAATTGTTCCTCTCCTTCCTCTGTAGACCATTTGGCTGGTAGGGTTTTAATGCTTCCTTGATTGCCTCAATGCAGGTTTCTTGAAGGGACGGATGTTTACCAGATCGCAGGCCTTTACCCTAGAAAGTCAAACCTGCCACACTGTTCACAATCCTCACAGTGGGGAAAACACATACTCGCCTGACCTTTTGCCCATGATCAGATACATGCAGTTTCCAAAATGGAAAATAATCCCCATGAGAGGACAAGTTGCCTAATGAAGCAGCACTTAGGAGCAGGCATAGTCGAACTCCGGCCCTCCAGATGTTTGGGACTACAATTCCCATCACCCCTAGCTAACAGGACCAGTGGTCAGGGATGATGAGAATTGTAGTCCCAAACTTCTGGAGGGCCGGAGTTTGCCTATGCCTGCTTATGAGTCTCCTGTAAATATTACACGAGAGTAGTGCATCTGGAGCAAGACAGCTGCTGGAGCCACTAAACCTTGCTGGGGAACCTATACACCAGTGTTTCCCAACCTTTTTTGGGCAAAGGCACACTTGTTTGATGAAAAAAATCTCGAGGCACCACCATTACAGCCCCGTGACGTCAGCGCGCAGCGTCACGCCGGGAGGGACGCACGAAAGTGTAAGTTTCAATTTTTTCCCCTCCCCCTTGCCGGGGAACCTCCAAGCTTTGGGGGTGGGGGGGGGAGGAGGCAGCAAAGCGAGGCAGGAAGGAGAGCGCGGCTTGGCTGGGTGAGCTTTGGCAGGGGCAGGGAATGAGAGCCGCGAGGCGGGCGCTGCGGACGGAGGCGCTGCCCGCCGAGCTCGCAGGCAGACAGGCAGGCAGACGGCGAGAGCCCCGCGCTGGGCGGCCTCTCCTCGCCGTCGCCGCCCCGCCTCTCGCCGCCCGACTCGCCCGCCTCCCTCCAGGCAACATCTCGCGGCACACCAGGCAACATCTCGCGGCACACTAGTGTGCCGCGGAACAGTGGTTGGGAAACACTGCTATACACCACCAAAGCTTATCAGCTTCTCCCCCACTTTTCCTGATAGCCATTTCAATGTGTGAGTATGATGCTGATCATTGCAAAGGTATCAAAATTCTTTTACATTCTAGGATTTTGATCTGGACTTTTCAGTGATTATTATTATTCTTACATAATGGTAGGGTACTGTAAGGGATGCGGGTGGCACTGTGGGTTAAACCACAGAGCCTAGGACTTGCCAATCAGAAGGTCGACGGTTCAAATCACCGCAATGGGGTGAGCTCCCATTGTTTGGTCCAAGCTCCTGCCAACCTAGCAGTTTGAAAGCACATCAAAGTGTAAGTAGACAAATAGGTACCACTCCGGCGGGAAGGTAAACAGTGTTTCCATGCACTGCTCTGGTTTGCCAGAAGTGGCTTAGTCATGCTGGCCACATGACCCAGAAGCTGTACGCCGGCTCCCTCGGCCAATAAAGCGAGATGAGCGCCGCAACCCCAGAGTCGGTCACGACTGGACCTAATGGTCAGGGGTCCCTTTACCTTTACCTTTAAGGTACTATAGTTTGCCAGTTCCTAGACCCTGGCAAACCGCACCGAGGCAACTTTTGTTTCCTTTTTTTCTTTCAAGTTTTCTTATACACAGTGCTTTTTCCAGCCGGAACTCGCCGGAACTCAGTTCCAGCACCTCTCAGGTGGGTGCCATTGCCATTAGAAGAGAACAAGGGCTGCGTTCTGGCACCTCTTTCCCTAGAAAAATATTAAAAAATGAGTCCATCTGAATGTGAGAGATGAATGGACCCATTTCCTCTCTCCCCTTCAAGAAAATGCTTCACATTTTTCTGTACATGACATAGAGTAAGGGACAGAGTACCCATTCCTTCAGTGGAATGTGGTACAGAGCATGGTCTTTGCTATGACTGTTCAGGGCAGCTAACCAATTACAGGTCCATGTACACTGCAGTTATCATCCTTACGCCATTTATCCACACAGTTCTTTAATGTAGACAGTAAGCTTCCTATAAGGGACACGGGTGGCGCTGTGGGTTAAACCACAGAGCCTAGGACTTGCCCATCAGAAGGTCGGCAGTTCGAATCCCCACGATGGGGTGAGCTCCTGTTGCTTGGTCCCTGCTCCTGCCAACCTAGCAGTTCAAAAGCACGTCAAAGTGCAAGTAGATAAATAGGTACCACTCCAGCGGGAAGGTAAACGGCGTTTCCGTGTGCTGCTCTGGTTCGCCAGAAGCGGCTTAGTCATGCTGGCCACATCACCCGGAAGCTGTACGCCAGCTCTGTCGGCCAATAAAGCAACCCCAGAGTCGGTCACGACTGGACCCAATGGTCAGGGGTCCCTTTACCTTTTAAGCTTCCTTTATCTCCATTAATGCTTTGCTGCCCAAATGACTTTCACCTCCAAATCAATGCTTTCCCATACTTTTCCCTCCCTCAATCTGGATTTTCTCTTTTGAAGTACAGTGGTACCTCGGGTTACATACACTTCAGGTGACATACTCTTCAGGTTACAGACTCCGCTAACCCAGAAATAGTACCTCGGGTTAAGAACTTTGCTTCAGGATGAGAACAGAAATCGTGCTCTGGCGGTGCAGCGGCAGCAGGAGGCCCCATTAGCTAAAGTGGTGCTTCAGGTTAAGAACAGTTTCAGATTAAGAACAGACCTCCGGAACGAATTAAGTACTTAACCTGAGGTACCACTGTATATATTTTATGAGAAAATCCCGATTGAGGGCGGGGAAAACGTGGGAAGGCAGTGATTTGAAGAGGAAAGTCGTATGGACAACTAAGAACTAACCAAGGTACAAGTAAACCCACCCCTCTCCACATTATATGGCAGTATGGATGAGCTCAGAGAGGGTTGAAGAGGAAAGGTTTTGTTTTTGTTTTTAATTGGTGCAGGAAGAGATGTAGGAAATGCTCACTTCCCTGAAAATGAGAGCACACTTCAGACTCCAGAATCTCTTCCTTTTTGCTCAATTTATTTCTCTTCTTCAAGTTACCTTCCTTCCCTGTTTCTATATCTATGAGGTTGGTGATCCCTCTGGGCAGGGTAAAGTTGGAGCAGGGCTCCCAAGAAGGCTTGAGTGGGCAAAGCTGGATGGGTTTGGTGAGACATACAATACTTCCAGGCAGTCAAATATTATGGGATAGGTGCTCCTCATGTGTGCATCCACACTGCACTGCTTCCATCAAAACGCCATACTCCTTTTCTCTGTGGCCAATGGCTTCTTTGCAGTATCTGAACAACCTGTGTATAAAATTAAGCCACCATCCGGAATCACGCAGAATGTTGCTGGGTTTTTTTTAATAGAAAATATATTAGGATATTTCACAGCGAATAAGCCTCTGCTCCAAGATTGAGCACATTCACTAGGAAAGCAAAACAACAACAAAATCTCACAAGAATGAAACCCTCCTCCCATTTAGGAAATACACATACCTTCTTCTTTTTCTTTTTTAAATTTACCTCCAAGAGTAACCCAGGAAGCAACACACTTGGTGGTGGAATCCAGCAGTCTGTTTACAACACTCATAATGGTATTTATCCTGAAATGTACATAGGTTTTGATCTTTGTGTTGTGTTTGTGTATGAAATACGGTCTGTTTCACGCAATTATCATTCCACAGAGGGGACGGGAGGTGTGTGCCATTTTCTGTTTAAGGAAGCGCTTAGTCCACTGCCCTTAGAACGAACGATGCCCTTTTCACACACTATGGAGAATCAAAGGAGCTGAAGATGTTTCAGCGACTTGCAGAGAGAAGGTGGATCTGCGGCGGCTAAATACTGGCAGCACAGCCAGTCCTCCAGCTCGACGCTCCGCTCAGCGTCCACCGCCCTCTCGGCAAACTTCATCATGAGCAACGCCCGCTTCATGTCGATCCAGTTGTGAAGCGCTTCCTCGTGGTTAAGGGCCTGATCCGTCAAGTCTTTCCGGGGACCCCACAGCAGGCACTGCAAGATCTGCTTGGCCTCCACGATGTGGATGCGTTTGATGGGGTCTGCTTCCAGCAACAAGTGAGCCAGCTGCTGGAGCCCCCGAGAATAAATGGAGAGGTGCGGCAACGGGGGAAGGTCTTCCGGGCTGTACTCCTGCTCCCGGAGGTGGGCTTTCACTTCGAAGGGGTTGGGCTGGTGCAGAAGCTCGTAGATGAGGATGCCGGTTTGGAACTCGTCGAATTTTTTGTACTGGGAGGCGGAGACGATCTCCGGGGCCAAGCGAGCCTGGTTCTTTTTCGCTTTGGACTCGGCGGCGCCCGGCTTCTGCTTGGCTTTCAGAAAGTTGCTGATGATGAGCCGCGGCAGATGTTTGTCCTCTCTGCTTTTGCTGCAGCTGGGGGGAGGTCTGCAGTGGACCAGCAGCAAGTTCTCGAGGCAAAGGTCTCTGTGGATGACGCTGTACTCCTTGAGGTGTTCCAGCCCGTTGCAGAGTTGCAGGAGAAGGAAACACACCCGCCGCTCGTACAGCTCCGGCTTCACTTTGTGGAAAGGGCCGGAACCCCTCACGAAGTCGGCGGCAGTCTGGTGCGGGACCTCGCGGGTGATGACGACCACGCAGTCTTGCTCGGTGGCGGCGCGGGAGGGTCCCTGGCCGTCCGCGGAAGGGTTTTTCAGCATGCTGGAGGGCACTGTGGCAACAAAATGGCCACAGTCTTGCTGGATGTTGAAGTGGACCGGGGCGGAAGGGCTGCAGCAAGACGTTGCGGCTTTCGTGTCTTGAGTTTTACATATCTGTGAATGGAAAGCGGGAAAGGGACAGAAGTGAGGTCTAAGGTCAGTTCCGTTTGGGATAGGGAAGGAGGTAAGGGAATGAAAAACTTGATTCAGGGAAATGTGAACCCACAAAAGCATCAGGGTCTGAATGTAAGTAGGTACTGATCAGGCCACTATTGTTATTCTGATGGTGAGGATGATGATGATGATGATAATACTAATAATACTACTACAGTGGTACCTCGGGTTACATACGCTTCAGGTTACAGACTCCGCTAACCCAGAAATAGTACCTCGGCTTAAGAACTTTGCTTCAGGATAAGAACAGAAATCGTGCTCCGGCGGCGCAGCGGCAGCAGGAAGCCCCATTAGCTAAAGTGGTGCTTCAGGTTAAGAACAGTTTCAGGTTAAGAATGGACCTCTGGAACGAATTAAGTACTTAACTTGAGGTACCACTGTAATAATAATTCTGTTCATGGCCAATTATTATTGGTTCACATCCAACTAAGGTTGCCTCAGCGCATGGGTGGAATTCAATGTGGCGTTAAGAAGATTGTGGGGTTCTCCTAACCCTCCAAAGTGGACCTGGAAGAAGCGCAACAGGCAAATCTGGAGAGGAGATGGGGAAAAGTTGTGTTGTGTTGCACTAGGTACAAGTCCTTGCACTGACTTCAGCTAATGGAAGCAGGCAGTTCAATGTGGGCCACTGACAGAAATTTCCATTTGTCCACTCTGAGTTTGACGACTATTGGATACAACCTAATAATATCAATATTATCCTTTCGTTCCTCCCTAAAGGAGACCAGGGTAGCAAACAACTGCAACAACAAAATACAAACATTTAAAAATAAACCACAACATCTAGAAAGCACCATGTTGGCTACCCCATCCTAAAGTCTTACCGAAGTCTCACTTCACCACCACTGATATAATTTTCTCAAAAAATTATCTCTGCCAAAACTTGGATAAAAATGAAAAATAAAATATTAAAGGTAAAGGTAAAGGGACCCCTGACCATTAGGTCCAGTCGTGACTGACTCTGGGGTTGCGGCACTCATCTCGCTTTATTGGCCGAGGGAGCCGGCGTACAGCTTCCGGGTCATGTGGCCAGCATGACTAAGCCGCTTCTGGTGAACCAGAATAGCGTATGGAAGGGCCATTTACCTTCCCGCCGGAGTGGTACCTATTTATCTACTTGCACTTTGACGTGCTTTCGAACTGCTAGGTTGGCAGGAGCAGGGACCGAGCAACGGGAGCTCACCCCATTGCGGGGATTCAAACCGCCGACCTTCTGATCGTCAAGCCCTAGGCTCTGTGGTTTAACCCACAGCGCCACCTGTGTCCCCTAAACAACTTAGTGGTTCCACTGGGGCTCGAACCCAGGACCTTCTGCATGTAAAGCAGAACATACACGCGCACAAAAAACGTATGAAGATGATGAGTAGCAGCAGAGTAAGAAGCAATGGGGGTTCTGGAAACCTGTGAGTTTAAAAGTTCAAAAACACACAGATCTATAATAAAGGTAAAACCAACCTTAACAACTATGGAAACTCCCCAAAGGAAGTCTTTATCTTGGTGTCTACAATTGAGTAATCAGACCTCAAAGTGAACAGAGAAACTGAGGGTGCATCTACACGTGTAGACCGTTGCACTGCTGTCATTTCAATTTTGCCTTCATGGGGCTGTAGCTAAAAGCTTAGTAATGGGGGATGGCTAAGGCACACCAAGGGATGCGGGTGGCGCTGTGGGTAAAACCTCAGTGCCTAGGACTTGCTGATCGTAAGGTCGGCGGTTCGAATCCCCGTGGCGGGGTGAGCTCCCGTCATTCGGTCCCAGCTCCTGCCCACCTAGCAGTTCGAAAGCACCTCTAAATGCAAGTAGATAAATAGGTACTGCTTTATAGCGGGAAGGTAAACGGCGTTTCCGTGTGCGGCACTGGTTCTGGCTCGCCAGTTGCAGCTTCGTCACGCTGGCCACGTGACCCGGAAGTGTCTTCGGACGGCGCCAGTACCGGCCTCTTGAGCGAGATGAGCGCGCAACCCTACAGTCGGTCACGACTGGCCCCTACAGGCAGGGGTACCTTTACCTTTTAAGGCACAACAAAGATGGGGAATGATGACCCTTGTAACTCAATGGAAAACAGCCAAACCCAAAATAAAAGCTGGCTGATACAGTTTCCTTAATTCTTCTAAAATTACTCTACCCCACCCCTTCCGAGGGGTAAAGTCAAATGTCTTGCATCAAATCCTGGGCCACTTTTAAAACCAACCAATTTATTATGCCATATATGAATCAGAATCCAGGTCCACTTTTCGTTGCTCCTATTTTCTTAAGTTTAAATAAAATGAAGCATCATGGTCCAAAACCTCCCAAAACTTTATTTATTCAATTTATTCATTTTGTGCCCTTCACTCCAAATGGGTCAAGGGCAGGTTGCAAAAACGTCGCCAGCGAAACTGGTACGATTTGCAACCCAATAATAAAACGAAAGCATCAAAGCACAGGGTTGGAGGATC
Organism: Podarcis vaucheri; assembly: GCF_965113315.1. Lineage (NCBI taxonomy): Eukaryota > Metazoa > Chordata > Lepidosauria > Squamata > Lacertidae > Podarcis > Podarcis vaucheri. The sequence continues at coordinate 34,901,822 of NC_138755.1, read as the reverse complement.
TCCAGGTGGAGCCTATTCAACATACCGCTGGCATGCTCCTGAGCTGGATCTGTGTCGTGATGGGCACACAGCAACATGCCTGGCACACTGCAGCAAGTCCAGACATTATTGAGGAGCCTTCTTACTTCTCACGTGGAAGTATCCAGCAGAGGCAGTCTAAATAGAAATACCGTATTTTTCGCTCCATAAGACGCACCAGACCATAAAAAGCACCTAGTTTTTGGACGAGGAAAACAAGAAAAAAAATATTCCGAATCTCAGAAGCCAGAACAGGAAGAGGGATTGCTGTGCAGCGAAAACAGCGATCCCTTTTCCTGTTCTGGCTTCTGGGATAGCTGCGCAGCCTGCATTCGCCCCATAAGACGCACACACATTTCCCCTTACTTTTTAGGAGGGAAAAAGTGAGTCTTATAGAGCAAAAAATATGGTACTTTATTGTCACTACCACTTGCTTACAGTGAGATTAAATGGGGGGGCCCTCCCCTCCCACAATCTCTCAGTCCTTGTTACACTCTGTGTGCTGTCGTACGACCACCAACCCCGAAGATCAGCTGCAATGTTGCTGTCTTCCATTCAGCAGCCTCACGGCCCATGGGTAGAAACTGGTCTTTAACCTGTTGGTGCAGCTTATCATGCTTCTATATCTCCTGGGCAGGAGATTAAAAAGGTGCTGGCCAGGGTGTGAGTCATCCCTGAGAATGTTCCTCGCTCTTCTGAGGCAACTGTCTCCTGCGATAACATCTAGCGGACTCAGCCCATGATATCCTGTGATGTCTTCACCACCCTCTGTAGGGACTTTCCGTCCATGGCTGTCAAACCAGCGTACCACATCGTAATACAGTATGAGAGAACACTTTCTATTGTGGACCGATAGAAGGAAATAATCAGTTGCTGTCTAACATTGTTCTTTCACAAGACCCTAAGGAAATGAAGTCTGTTGGGCCTTCCTAACCACCTGGGCTGTATTGACCTTCCAAGTTAGATCTTCACTAAGAGGGACTCCCAGGAATTTAAAGGAGAAGCCACTGTTGGAAGCACAGATGGGCCAGGATAGCTCCGTCATGAGACTCTTAATCTCTCAGGGTTGTGGGTTCAAGCCCCACACTGGGCAAAAAGATTCCTGGTCCCTTCAATTCTATGGTTCATGTTGAACCCTCCATGAAAATATTATTTGTTTAGATAAATAATAATATTTGTTTAGATCTGTTAAGTCTGTTTAGAAAATAATATTTGTTTAATTAAAACAAGGTATCGAGTCCAGAAGAGGTACAGAAGGATCCCCAAATAATAAAAGCAATTGATTTAAAGCACCTTCTGTTTGGGGACCAAGTTGTTTCTCTTGCATCCTAATAGCATTAGTGGCTGGGAATGAGTCTGTAATAGTTCTAGGGGTTGCTTGTGTGTAAATCAACGCCACTCTTGGCTGGTTGCCTGTATGAACCCTTTCTGTCTGGACAGCCATGCGCCCGTGACTGTCTCAATTGCTGGCAGAATCCGTTAGTGGGCGTTTCTTGAACTTCTTCCAGCAAAGAAGCTCTTTGACGCTTAGTCTCCTCCTACTCTCCCTGCGCGGAAGCCTTCTGCGCAGGGAGGGTGTGGGCAGCGGAGGACCCGTGCTCTCCCCACTGGTTCCCGGCGAAGAGTCTCGGAGCCACCTCGCCGATTCCCCCATCTGCCCCCCTTCTCCACTGGTGTTACACTGATTTCCTTCCCCAGAAGATGTGCTGCTTCTCTCCCTCCCGGGACGCTCTCCGGAATCCCTCTGGAGCCCTCCCTCTCCCTCTGGCTCCGATGGCAGTTCCCTGACAGAGTCTAATGAAATCTCTGGACAGCAAATTCATTTTAAGAGTATTCCACATGGTAATATTATTCATTATTGGTTGTGAGACACTGCTCTGAGACACTGATGGGCTCCTTTAGGCTATGGAGCACATTTCCCTGCCGCTATTGTTCTCCAGAGCTGCGCCGCTGTGTACAATCAGACTGTTTAGAATCTGGTTGGCGGTAATAGGATGGAAGCAGCCCAAAGGAGCGCAGATGCGGCAGCCTCGCTTTCCTACCTTGCCAAATGCACTGTGCAGAAGTAATAATCAAGTAACAAACAAACAAACAAACAAACAAACAAACTGAAGAGTCTGATCACATGACTGAATTACAATGGGATTTGGAAACCTGAGTCTCTGCGGAGCATCTATAAAAGCTTTGGGTGGGCTGAGCAGAGGGAAAGGAGAGTGAAATATGCAGAGGAAACGTAACAAGCGCTGCCTTCCATTTCTCCCCCTTCGTTTTCTCTTCCAGGCCTTCCCACCCTCATCTACCCCCAAATACAGCACACATGTCTGTAGACCCTGGCTGGGAAAGGAAAAAGGCAGAAGTAGTGGGTGGGAGAGGAAGGGACGTGGGTGGCGCTTTGGATTAAACCACAGAGCCTAGGACTTGCCGATCAGAAGGTCGGCGGTTCGAATCCCCGCAACGGGGTGAGCTCCCGTTGCTCGGTCCCTGCTCCTGCCAACCTAGCCATTCGAAAGCACATCAAAGTGCAAGTAGATAAATAGGTACCGCTCCAGTGGGAAGGTAAACGGCATTTCCGTGCGCTGCTCTGGTTTTCCAGAAGCGGCTTAGTCATGCTGGCCACATGACCCAGAAGCTGTACGCCGGCTCCCTCGGCCAATAAAGCGAGATGAGCGCCGCAACCCCAGAATCGGCCACGACTGAACCTAATGGTCAGGGGTCCCTTTACCTTTACTAGTGGGTGGGAGAAGGGTTAAGCATCCCTCCCCTTGATACTGTGCACCTTGAAATTGAGCTCCCCCCACCTCTTTTTACATCTTTGGTAGAGAGAGGCATATTCTCAAATCCCTGGTCTTTTGTCGAAGATAAAAGGAAGATTTTTTATTTTTGGAAGAGAGAATATTTTGGCTCCATTTCCCCACAATCCATGCATATGAGCCAAAGCACTAGCAGGGTCTAGGGTTCTAAGGCATGACAGGAAACTCATCTTAGCTCAAACTTTGAAACAGGCCTGTTGAAGCCTGACTTGAGGCAACAATCAGATCTGTAGCTTCTTTCATGTCTGCAGTCAGTGCAACAATATCACATTCACAGGGAAAGAAAAAGGAAAGGCACGAAAGCCCTGAAACCACTGTCTGTCAGAAATATTCCAGCGACGAAAATGAAAGCATTCCAAAAAGTTGCCTAGCTACATTTCCCCACTTAGAACTCGCACACACAGCGGCGGAGCTTGTATCTCAGTTCTTTGGCTCAGCTTTAGCATGCTACTGTCTGCCAGAGTCAGACAATAAAGGCGCATTTTGTAATGCGGGGACACACACGTGTGGTCTGCGACGAGCACAAAACAAGGTTTGTCTCCTTCCCTCGCCATCATGCTCCCTCTGTAGCGTGCATCCACTGGGAGCCCAAACCGAGGGAAGTAAGCCGAGTGGCAGAAAGGCAGGCCTTTTTTTCCCCTTTGTGAAATGGGCATCAGCGCAGACGCCCCTGCGTGTGATGCATTAAAAATGAGCCCCGCAATTCACACAGGGTGGAGAAAAAGATGTTGGGACTAGAAATTATGCAGTTTCAGGCCCTCTAAGGTCTGAGCCTCTAAGAATAGGTCTAAGCCAAAATTAGACAGGCGCAGAACGCCATGATGCTTAGACACACAATAAAGACAATTTTATTCAAGAAGGCTTTACCACATAGTGTGTGTGTGTTGCTAATGGAATTTAATGAAGATCATGGCCACTGGGCCCATCACCTCCTGGCAAATAGAAGGGGAAGAAATGGAGGCAGTGAGAGATTTTACTTCCTTGGGCTCCATGATCACTGCAGATGGTGACAGCAGCCACGAAATTAAAAGACCCCTGCTTTTTGGGAGAAAAGCAATGACAAACCTAGACAGCATCTTAAAAAGCAGAGACATCACCTTGCCAACAAAGGACCGTATAGTAAAAGCTATGGTTTTCCCAGTAGTGATATATGGAAGTGAGAGCTGGACCATAAAGAAGGCTGATCGCCGAAGAATCGATGCTTTTGAATTCTAGTGCTGGAGGAGACTCTTGAGAGTCCCATGGACTGCAAGAAGATCAAACCTCTCCATTCTGAAGGAAATCAGCCCTGAGTGCTCACTGGAAGGACAGATCCTGAAGCTGAGGCTCCAATACTTTGGCCACCTCATGAGAAGAGAAGACTCCCTGGAAAAGACCCTGATGTTGGGAAAGATGGAGGGCACAAGGAGAAGGAGACAACAGAGGACGAGATGAGTTTGACCAAACTGCGGGAGGCAGTGGAAGACAGGAGTGCCTGGCGTGCTCTGGTCCATGGGGTCACGAAGAGTCGGACACGACTAAACGACTAAACAACAACAACAACAATTTGTAAATGGGGTTCTATGGTTTTCTAGACTTTATAATATATAGTTTTATCATTTTAGAGCTTTGTAGAAATATTTTATTGCTTTTAGAAAGTGCTTTTTGTGTGTTAAGAAGTAAAACCTACACAAATCCAGAATGCAGTCCCTAAGACAGGTGGATGGCGCCTTGTACGCCTCATCCTGACAAAACCTGAGGCCAAGTTGGTGCCAAATGTATTTTTTTCTGCTTTCCTTTTCACACGCTGGGCAGAATATTAGTTTGAGTTCCTCACCTGAAGCTTTATGAATTTATATATTGTAACATCACGAATGGAAATCATTAATTATGTCGCTGTTGACTAAGGGATTATTATTATAACTGAAATGCAACTGGCATTAATTAAGATTACAGAACGCAGTGATGTAAGATCAGAAGTGCACCCAAACCATCATGCAGGGAGCCACTTTAACTAAAATGTATTCATTGGAAGTTGATTGGCATTTTGATAATTGTATAATTTGGGAAGTAATTGTTATTGTTATAATTTGGCTTTTATTGGGGTATATTGGGAAACTAATTTAAAGATTTTATTAAAAAAGAAGAAGAATCCACTACATTATGAAAAAAAATGACTTGCAAAACTGTATACTAGCCAGAACAGCAAATTAAAAATTAGGAGAAATTTCCACTAAAATGCCAGCTGACGTATTTTCAGGAAGATTTAAAAACAAACAAACAAAACTGCAGATTGCTGCAGAAACATGAAGAACTTAATTTAAGATTGGGGGAAATGAGAAACCGAGGGAACTGAAATTGGCAGATCCTTCCGTCCCCACTCACAGAAGAGAAGGCCAGGGAAAAGGTGGCAGTGCCTGTTCATTCTGCCGGGGTTTCATGCAAGAGAGAGAAAAAACAATCCTGGGAATCATGACCTGTGCCTCTTTTTTCCGCAAGCAACATTAAGCAATTTAGAACCCCTTGGATTACAGGGATATATGACTTGCCCGCTCTTGGCAGTACATCAATTGGAAATTCAGGTATGAAGACTTGCTCCCAGCCCTGCTCTGTTATACCTGCGCTGTGAGGGTTGCCACGGCAACCAGGCCCAGCTGTGCCCTACTGGCTTTATTGCAGCCTCTCATCAGCCCTGCTTGCGAAAAAGGAGAATTGCTGCTGGCAGGCTAATCAACGGATTGTGTGTAAACTCTGTGCTCCCTCTGGTTCTTATTGGGCAACTCTTAGACCTCAACGCTCGAGTGTTTGCTTGTTCTGACCAGAAACTTTGGACTCTGTTCTTTGATCTCTGGTATTTTTAGGCAATTCACCTGCCCTGTACCTGGGGTTTTGCTAGGTGCTATTTGCCACTGAATTTTTGCGTGAAAGAAATTTCCTGGCGGTTCCTTCTTAGACAAAATATCCTATGAATTCCAGCAGAATACAATAATAAGATCACAGGATCACAGAACTATAGAGTTGGAAGGACCCCATTGGATCATCTAGTCCAACTCTCTGCAATATATATATTTTTAAGCAGACCAGCAAAATCCTTGCTACGTGTGTTCCTAAACAGAACCAGTTTGACAGCAGATTCCCCTCTAAAGCAAAATTCAAGCATATTTCAAGGTTCCTTATCAGGCAACACACCTGATAAATTCTGAAAGAACCCAGTGGTACCTTGGGTTACGAACTTAATTCGTTCTGGAGGTCCATTCTTAACCTGAAACCGTACTTAACCTGAGGCGCGCTTTCACTAATGGGACCTCCCGCCACCGCCACACGATTTCCGTTCTCATCCTGGGGCAAAGTTCTCAATCCGAGGTACTACTTCTGGGTTAGCGGAGTTTGTAACCCGAAGTGTTTGTAACCCAAAGTATTTGTAACCCGAGATAAATGTAAAGGGACCCCTGACCATTAGGTCCAGTCGCGGACGACTCTGGGGTTGCAACGCTCATCTTGCTTTATTGGCCGAGGGAGCCAGTGTACAGCTTCCGGGTCATGTGGCCAGCATGACTAAGCCACTTCTGGCGAACCAGAGCAGCGCACAGAGCAGCGCACCGTTTATCTTCCTGCTGGAGTGGTACCTATTTATCTACTTGCACTTTGATGTGCTTTCAAACTGCTAGGTTGGCAGGAGCAGGGATCAAGCAACGGCAGCTCACCCAGTCGCGGGGATTCGAACTGCCAACTTTCTGATCAGCAACCTGAGGTACCACTGTATATATAGGGTGTGTCCCCCCCCCATCCTTGTGAAGGTCATCAGATCATTCGAGTTCATGGCAGCCAGAGACCAGTGAAAATAATGATAATGATAATGATAATGATATTGCTAATGATAATAATAATAATAATAATAATAATAATAATAATAATTTATTTACACCCCGCTCATCTGGCTGGGTTTCCCCAGCCACTCTGGGCAGTTTCCAACAAAACACTAAAATACAATAACCTATTAAACATTAAAAGCTTCCCTAAACAGGGCTGCCTTTAGATGTTTTCTAAAGGTTTGGTAGTTATTTTTCTCTTTGACACCTGGTGGGAGGGCGTTCCACAGGGCGGGTGCCACTACCGAGAAGGCCCTCTGCCTGGTTCCCTGTAACTTGGCTTCTCGTAGCGAGGGAACCGCCAGAAAAGGCCAAAAGCACAGAGCAAGTCATGACAAAATAAGCATTTTGCAACGACATACCTTCACCGCATAGGTGCTTGACGGATCCTTGGAGCAGGTGGCACAATAATATATGGCGTCCCCTGAATCACAGCAAGGCTTGTTGCACGTCAGCTTGAAGAGGGACCAGTTGTTCTCGCTGAAATGCAGCTCGCTCTTCTGGTCGCGCATGAAACAGTCTTCGCACTTAGAAACGAGGCGGCGCAAGGATTCCGCATACAGCCCGCCTAGCTTGGCGTACACCCCCTCTTTGTTGTCAATATTGCTGAGGAGGTTGTGGAGCTGAAAGCTAGAACCTGAGGAAACTGTGGTGGACATGCTGTGCTGGGAGGAGGAACGAGGCGGCAAGTTTTTGCTCTGGCTACAGCAGGCGCCGCCATTCTTAGCAGAACAGGGATATGGGGAATGGGATCCTCTGAAGGCTTTCTCCAGTGACTCAGAAGAAGAAAATGTCTGGCGGTTGATTCCCAAGGTGGAGCCAAACGGAGGCTCCTCGCGGATGCAGACGTTACTTTCCGACTGACTGAAGTTCAGTTTGGGGCTTGCGGGAGCTGAAGCTCTAGCTGGGGAAGCCGGGCCCCAGTAAAAACCATCTGGCGAAGAAACTGCTCTGCTGACGGTTTTCTTTTGCGGCAGAGGAGGCGGCTGTAAAGGTTTGCAGTGCGGCCTGTCTTTGCTGGGACATGCGGGGAAGTGAGTTGAAGGAAAGGTCGGCTTCCCGGTACGGGTGGGTGAACGAAGGCTCGTTTTGCACGACTGTCCTGAAACACATGCAGACAATAAAGCAATTATAAGCCGGGGACTCCTACCAGCACGGATAAAAAAAGACGTTTTACAATGCGAGGCCTAGATCAAGTTCCATCTAAAAAGGTAAGCATGCCAGCAAAGGGTAATGAAACTTTGCACCCAGATTAGCCTAGGATCATCTGTAGCAGCCAAAACAAGAATGGCCGTTGTACATGGGGTCAAAGTCACGCTAGAGCATGATAAAATTATGAGACATGATATGTGTGTCTGTATGGCAGCATCCCAGCACCCCGAGTCCTGTGCTGTGATGAGGAGGGAGGGGAGCCTGTGTGGATGAATCTCCCTCCCCATGGCAGCCCAGGACCCAGGGGGGATGGGGGGCTGCCGTAGTGTGTATGACTGGCGATACAGAAATCAGCATGAAATTATCCGGCTGACTGTTTGAGCATCTGCCTTCATTAGTAACGCAAAGCGATTAGGTTCCAAAAAGGGCACAATGAATAAAAATGATGGTTCGTAGAGAGAATTCTGAGAAAGGTGGCATTTATTGCCAGGAAAGGTGTTAGGTGCATGCAAGAAAAATTAAAAGCCAATTTAAAAGCGCAGGCTTTAATCTTAAGTATTAAGAAAAAAGCCATAGGGAGTTAAGTATTTATAATATATGGGGGTACCCAGGCCGAGTGTAGACTTGTGGAAATCAAGAGGACTAAATTAGTTGACTAAATTATGTCACATTGATTTCAGTGGGCTTACTCCTAGCATGTCTAAACCTCTCTTGCTTAATAATAATAATAATAATAATAATAATAATAATAATAAATTATTATTTATACCCCGCCCATCTGGCTGAGTTTCCCCAGCCACTCTGGGCGGCTCCCAATCAAGTGCTCCCGGCAGAGTGGTACCTACTTATCTACTTGCACTTTGACGTGCTTTCGAACTGCTAGGTTGGCAGGAGCAGGGACCGAGCAACAGGAGCTCATCCCGTCATGGGGATTCGAACTGCCGACCTTCTGATCGGCAAGCCCTAGGCTCTGTGGTTTAACCCACAGTGCCACCCGCGTCCCTTATGCCTACATTAGCCATCTGTAAACTAAAATAAGTGACTTTTGAAAAGCAGAAGTGACCAGGAGAGCAGTTCCTGACAAGCCTTTGCTTATGCCAGGCATGAAGAGGTTTGTTCTCAAGCTCTCCCAAAATGGTGAGTCTTATCATCTTGCCCACAAATCCTGCCAGACATGTTCCCTATATACTAGGGATGAACAGGCAAACAACCCTATCTGATTTCTACACGCAAAATCCGGGCGGGAAGCGCCGTTCCCCTCAAGCCTCCCCTTCTTTGTAGAACAGGGTGGAACATGATGCCATGCCTAATGGGAGCTTTCTTTCTTTTCTGGGCAGAGTGCCTTTATTTCTCCTGCTTTGCATGGAGCAGAGTCTTCCAGGCCGTGCAGGGGAAAGCAAGGCACTTTGCCCAAGAAGCACTGTTGCTAGCCATGTTGGTTCCTGGCAAAGCTATCTTGTTTCCACACACCCCCAGCCCCCTTCTGCAGGGTAGGGATGGGCAAATCTGTCCATTTCTTACTTTTCTAATCTTAAGTTTAGCTCTCCACATTTCAGCACCTATTTGCCAATTTTCTTTTTAAGACCTCACGAGAATTTGCCAGCATTTCAGCGTGCAATTTTGCCTAATACACCTCAATTTCTCCTAAAGTAATACGCTTTTCCTATACTGTACATTATCTAGTTGGAGAATTTCGTCAGGAAATTCAGAGAAGTGTGGGTTTTGAAGGATGGCTTGGCCGCAGTGCAAGTTTGGGAGATTTGCCATGAAATGTGAACTGAATCCAATTTCTTCCCCACCCACAGAGCACACTGTGTCTCAATGCTAACCAATGCCATGGGCTGGCTGGGTGCAGAGGAATGGTGGGAGGCACCAGCTGGGGAACCCCCAAGAAACCCCCCATGGGGAAGAAGGCTCTGAGCCAGGGGATTGGTGGTGGGATGACAAGGAGTGGTCAGAGGGAGAAGAGAGAGCAGACTGGGAGGAGGAGGTGTCGGAAGCTGAAGAGGTAACAGGGTTGTTAGGGAATTGCCATTGGCTCAGAGGCGAGAGTGGGAAGGGCAGATGGATTACTGAGAGCCTCCAAAAATCTTGGGGAGCAGGACTTCCTCAGCGGAGGAAGGAAGCCACGCCTCTAGTGGGGAAGAGTTGCAGGGCTCGGAGGATGCAAGGCAGTGCCAGGACACCTCACCTGAGCAGAGCAGGGAGGATGGCGGTCCCCCTTTACCCAAGCCTTCCTTGCGCAGTCGGCTTTCGCGCAGAGAGGGGAGGCGTCGGCTGGGGGTCAAGAGACTACTCTGCTGGGGAAAAGTTTAAGGACTGCCCACTCTCAGATTCTGCTAGTGAGTGAGCAAGACATGGAATAGAGGCGTTCTGCATTGTAAAGGTTTTTGCACCAATAATAAAGCTTTTGAAAAGACCAGTGAGGGATCTTGCCTGATCGCTCTCGAGCAACCACACCGATAGCCGTAACAAGGGTTTACATGGACTCCCAGAACATGTAGATGAATGAAGAGGGTGGAGCAAGGAGAGACTAGATGGACTAGATGGAGCCTGAGTTTGCTTGGGAAGGACCTGGCAGAGGAGGAGTCTTAGGGAGCGGAGAGATCGTGAGAACCTTCAATCCTCACTGGGGCAAGACCTACTGAGAAGAGTTGCTATGATCACTAGGCCTGCGCTGTTTTGGTTTCTTGGAATAAAGAGTTAACTTCGCTGACACCGAGTGTTTTATTTCTAGCCTACTCCTGACTCTGGCTCCTGACACCATGGAGAAAGGGAAGCCCCCTCTTCTTCTGCCAGCAAATAAATGCTGTAGAAGAGAAGTCCTTTCTCTGCTAGCATGTTGGGAACCAGGCTTCCCTGGGTGTTTTTACGATCATCAAACCCACCCACCCCGAATCGCTTGAGGGGTTTTGTGGTTTGAATGGAAAGGGGGAATTCATGTTTGGGTCGAAGAGTGGGATGTTTGTGCATCCCTAATTCCTCCTTTTAAAACCCATCAAGTTCTGGTACTGGCAACCTTAGCACTGAAGTGGGAAGTCCAAAGTGACTTTTATTACAATTACCTAAGCTCTGCAAGCTAAGCACAATGCAACCTGTATATCCCCGCAGTGAATGAATCTATCCAAATGAGTAAAGGAATGTTATTGGAAGGTGGAGTTAACATTGCATAGCGTTTCTGAAGACAACCTGGCTCTCTGTCACAGAACTGGGCACTGGCTGCCAAAGAACAGGGTAAATATTTAAGCAGCATGGTAAGCTATGTGAGGACTCAGAGAATTTTTTTACTTACTATTTTTTCCTTTACTTTGTAGTACCTTATTGTAGGACAAGCCCAAGATATTTGAAAAGTTAGGACAATTCACATGCAGTGCATTATTATTGTTGTTGTTGTTGTTGTTGTTGTTGTTGTTGTTGTTATTATTATTATTATTATTATTATTATTATTATTATTATTATCCCTTTCCCAGCACGGATGTAGTCTTCTTCACTACTATGCAGCACTTAGACAAAAAGATAGCGCAAGGGATGGCTACTGGCTTCCCTGTTGATCCTATGATTGATAGCTGGCCACCATGGCTAGCCCTTGCAGCGCAGCTCGTTGCCTGTAGAGGGCACAAGTCCTGCTCCTAATTTCGGTGACATCACAGGAAGCATGGTCCTCCAACTACTCTGATACTTCATCATAAGAAATGCCAGACGCCTTGAATTTAAGCTACATTCAGCCCATATATTTTAAAGTTCTACGACTGCTTTTGTAGTAATGACTTATGCTGTTCTGTCATTCATTCAAAGGTTCCATTTGGTTTTGGGATAGTTTGGCACATTAGCAACAAAGCTGAATAAGTGGGCATTCAAAACAGCAATGTATCATGGATACCAAAGACAGCTTATACCCACCTGAAGGGTGAAAGGAAGAGACCATGTAAAACTTCCCTGGGGAAGTGAAATTCTAAATGCAGCTTTACAGGGCCTGTTTATTGCCTACATTCACACAACACAGTAAACCATAGTTAATGGTTTGCTGCAAACTCATTTATATTATTAATCAAGGTTTGTTTGAGTGAAATAAAGCATAATCTCTCAGTCAGATATAACACAAAGACAGGGATTATGGCTTGTTGCTCCAATTAGTGGTCAGCAAGGCAGGAGCTACCTCCATATTCACAGTAGGCCATTAACTATGGTTTACTGTGACGTGCAAACTGGGTCAATATGTCACAATTTACAGAACATGTTTCGTACATTAACCCCACAGCCCCACTCTAACACACAACTTTTAGCTACCTCCACTGCCGAATGCATTTGTGTCCAAATTCAAACTGTCCGTGGAGCCAGCGGTGAAAGTGACGTGGATTCCCTGGAAAGCAGGACTGAGGTTTTCTGTAGAATCACTGCTGAGCTTCTCCAACTCAGAATTGCTTCTGTTCATTTTTAGAAAATGCCTAGAGATTAAACGGGGGAAATACATAATGAGAAAACAGCAATTCATACAAGAGTCACGTTGCATCAGATTTTGAAGAATGTGGCTATGTCTACACAATAACGCCTGTGATCCTGTTTTGATTTGTTCCTCTCTTATTTCTTTTGTTATATATATTGTTTTGAGGGTTTTTTTGGTTTGCTTTTGTTTGTTTTTTGCATACATGCAGGGGCATTGCTACTCCTTACTGGGAGAGGTGGTAGAGAGATCAGTGCTGTGTGGACACAGGCAGGAGCATTGGATCAGCTCCCCAGTTTGCTCACACAGTGCAGACCCTCCAGCCACCTCACCACCAGTGTTAGAAACTCAGATATAGAAGCTAGGCGCCAAACGTCACCTTAAACCTAGGTTACGATCGCTGAAACAGAATGTCTATTCACCAGGGGGTTGGGTCAGATGACCCTACAAATCTACAATTTTATGATCTCAACTACATTGCTTGACTGTGGCTTGCTCTTGCAACAATTCACTTGCCCCAATATGCAAGAAGGAGAAACACACACAGTGGAACTGGAAATGGTATTTACTATGAACTAAAGCAGAACCTGTTAAATTGTGGTTGCCAAACTGTGTTAAACTGTGGGGTCTAAACCACAGAACCTAGGACTTGCAGATCAGAAGGTTGGCGGTTCGAATCCCCATGATGGGGTGAGCTCCTGTTGCTCAGTCCCTGGTCCTGCCAACCTAGCAGTTCGAAAGCACGTCAAAGTGCAAGTAGATAAATAGGTACCGCTCCGGCGGGAAGGTAAACGGTGTTTCCGAGCGCTGCTCTGGTTCGCCAGAAGTGGCTTAGTCATGCTGGCCACATGACCCAGAATCTGTACGCCGGCTCCCTAAGCCAATAAAGCGAGATGAGCGCCGTAACCCCAGAGTTGGCCACGACTGGACCTAATGGTCAGGGGTCCCGTTACCTTTACCTTTAAGGCAGAGGTTGTTAAACTGTGGTTGCCAAACTTGAGCCCAGAAATCTTCATATACTCATCACTGGACCCAGGCCAGCAGCAAAACACACCTGGTTAATTTCAAACACTGCTTGCCGCTACCAGTTATTGGTGGAGATGGTGCTGTTGGGAGGCCAGGAGCATGCCACCCTACCCACCCACCTCACTTCAGCCGCACCTGCATGCATGAACAACACAAGGTAAGAGAGAGAGAGAAGGCCAAGCAAATCAGAGAATGGTCTCAGCACACTGCTTGGTCAACACCTTGGTATGTGATGGCTTGGGAGAAGTAAAACGGTTTATTTCTGAGCAGGCATACCAAGATACAATTTCTGGTGACACGCTGGTGCTCTACCTTCTAAATAAGTCTTTCCACAAGTCAATAAAAGCTGTCACTTCAAAGGCAACTACAGGACTCAAATGCAAGCTCAACAGGCTGCCTCAATGGCTGGGGACACTGTTCTTAGTGACGTCTGTCCAGCATTTACCAGGCATTCACCTTTGCATCCCTGACTATCGGCACTGTATTGCCGCAGTAGCACGTTTCTATACAGGCAACCTTTATTAATTTTATTCCATTTTTATATCCTGCCCTTTCCCCCAAAGGACTCAAATTGATCTACAGAGCTAATCTTCCATCTGCAAAGGATTCCTCCATTTCTAGCTCAGGGGGTTTCTACATGCATGCAGAAGGCAAAACAATAGATTTGCTTTTGTTTTCTACACACAGTATATTTGCAAGAAAGCAAGCGAAGCACTGCATTGAAAGCTCCTTTCCAAGGTACAATGTCTTTTTGATTAAAAACATGTCTTTATCTGTAGCTAAATATCACAACAGAAGCTCACAAGGCTTATTTTCTTACCACGATTTAGAATTTCATTTCCCCATTATGCCAACAATACAATGCTATTTTTCTGCATTATCTCTTTTCGGTTATTTAATGTTCTTTATAAAACAGCTTAGCCCCCCAATCCCCAAGCACAATTTTGTGATTCCCTGTCATTTCAGTCAAAGTTAACTTTCAAGCCGATATGCAGCCTTAAACTTGTCTGATATCCCTATAATAATATATATTACTAAACTGACTGTATAATTTTTACATTTCATTTCTATCTGACCCAATTTGTTTCCTTCGAAAAAAACCCTCATGCAATATATACACATGCATACATATATACATATGTCCAATCATGTTTTGTGGATTGCTGGGTTTTTTTGTGGTTTTTTTTGGAATGGCAGAAACCTGAAGGTTTCATTCTAATGCAGAGATGGAGAACCTTTGTCCCTCCAGGAATCCAACTTCCATCAGCCCCCCGCCAGTGTGGTCAATGATCAGGCATGATGGGGGGTGCAGGCTAGAAACATCTGGAGGGTCACCCCAGTTCTAATGGTGTTAAGGTGAGCCAGACTACTCAGGATACTTCAGAGACCCTTCTCCACGTCCCTCCATCTTATGATGTCTGATGAGTGGATTATACAGAGCCTTTTGGGTCATGGCACCACAATTGTGGAACACCCTCTACTGACCTATCATTACTGGTCTTTGAGCAAGTTGGCTATTTTGGATGGCATTTGAAGGATAATGCAAGTGACTTCAGTACTACGTAGACTGTTGTGTTTTGCTGATGCTTTCTTTCTTCTTGGCTGTTTGCTTTTTCATATTTTTAGCAAGCTTGTTGTGGTTTTATATTTGTTTATATTGGATTTTGTTAGCTATCTTGGCTGTTGGTTAGTCAGGGAACCATATTTAAGCAAATCGTTTTTTGTTTAAAGCAGACAACAGGGGGAAAAAATGTCTACTAGACAAACACAGAGAAATTTTGCCACTTTTTATATTCTATAATGAAACAGCCCCTTCATGTTGATATAACAGGCAAGAGACAGATAATTTAAACTTTCATATTTTTAACTCTTATCTCCAACATAGTCAGAGCTTAAGAAAAATATACAAAAAGACCCCGCAGGAATTAACATTACAGAAGCCTCCAATTTTTTTAGTATATGTGCTGCCAAAGCGAGCACAACAGAAGCCTCCTTTTATAGTTGCACCTCATATTATAAGCAATAATCCTTAATACAATTTCCTATTTTCCTCTAAATTGGCCTCATTATCAAGCACATCTTAAGCTTCATTTAAGGGTTAGGATTAGAATCATAGAAACAGAAAATTTTAGAGTTGGAAGGTACCCCAAGGGTCATCTAGTCCAACCCCCTAAAATGCAGGAACGCCAAATAAATCATAAATGACAAGGCACACATTTTCCCTATCCAATAACCCTTTCCAGATCCAAGATTCATTTAGGGCTTCTCTTTCTCCCTGTCTCTGACACACAATCTACACACAACATATTATCAATTCTGTAAGAAATTATTAGTTCCTGATTTTTCAGAAACGAATATATTAATGGATCAATCCAATGCAACTTTTTCTTGGATGCTACTCCCAACCAGCTCAATAGGGCTTACTTCCAGGTAAGCAGGTCTAACTTGTCTCTTTCAAAATCCATGCTATCTATCCATGCTAATATCTATTTATTCAAATATGTGCATTGTGACTTTGCAATCTAATGATCTACAAAGCAACTAACAAAATTATTAAAAATCATGAAACCGATTTTTTAAAAAATACTTAAGAAAGCAAAAAAAAAACAACAACACAAAAATAGTTGGAACATGCTAACCATAGGTAACACACCACCCCAGCAAATGCTTTAAAACCAGATCAGACTAACTTACCATCCCAGTAAATGGTGCAATACCAGATCAAACTTTTGTTCAGGAGGGTCAGACATCCTAACATCAACACTGGCAGAGAAACATAAGCATTCAGTGGCGCAATTTCGGGACTGGAGATCTTTTCAGAAGCTAGCTAGCTGCATTTGCAAAGTACAGCCCTGATTGTTGTGAAGTCATATATGCGAGGAGAGCTCTCTTTATTCCCACTGCCCTGGTGCCTTATACAAAATGCACTTTCTGAATAGGGGATAAAACAGAAACAGAAATCATCGCTGCTTGGGGAACAGCCTCTCTTGGCCTTGCCTATTACTGCCACACCAGATAATAACCTCCAGCACTCTCCGTAAAGTATTGTTTATTTTTGATCTAACATATAAATATACATGGCACTTTTCAAGGACACACACACACACACGGGCTGGAGGATTGGGGAGGACAAAAGCAATCCCTGCTCAGGAGAGCTTTCCATCTGAAATTTCAACAGCAGAGATGAAAGTCGGGAAGGGGGGGGAGGAAAGAGAGGTACAGTATCTGTAATGCTAAATTACAAAATGAGGATAACTTTAAGAAAATGTGGCAATTGAGATTCATGCCATGAGCCCCACAGAGCTGTTGGGATCTGTGTTTGGGCTGGCAGTCTCTGATGCAGCAGGAGGAGAAAGGAATAGGTGGTTGGGGAATGAGACTGAATGAGGAGGAACTGGGTCAGAGGAAGAGGGATAAGCCCCAACTTCAGCTGCTTTGAAAGGGGAGCAGGGATGGTGGTTCTCGTCCCTGACCTTCCTGCAGAGCAGAGAGCCTCAGTGGAGGCTGAGGGGGTCTTTGAGCAGATGAAGGAGGAAGGCAGAAGCGACTGCACAGGAGGGTGCAGTCTTGTCACCTAAAACCAGAAGCCACCGTCATAGGAACAGGCCCACCTATCCCAGGGGAGCACACAATCCTGCAAGGCGAGCAAGACTTGCAAGTGAGCACACCATGCCTTGTCTTTAAGAGCTTGGCGAGCAGGGCATGGAAACCTTGTTGGGACATCTTCGTTGCTTCTGTCGGATTCTGAGCTTCCTGCCCTGTTCTTGAACTTCTGCTAAGCCTGTACCATTTTTTGCTCGAATACGAGAGTCTCAGTGGGTAGGACAGGGAAATACCACCCAAAGTGTCCTCAAAAGGTGAGAACACAATTCATGACAGATACAGAAGGTGACGGGAAGCTAAAGCAGGGACTGAAGGAGGTGCATCACCCGATCAGAGCAATGATAAGCAATGGGTTTTTTGGAGGGGGGAGTTTTGGACAGAGGTGAGAAGACTGAGAGATGATAAAGGACAGCCAGAGAAAATAAGGTTACAAGAGTTCAAGGGTGAGACTGGAGGTAACAAGAGGATGGATCAGTGTGTTCACCAGGTGGGCAGAGAGGGGGTGAAAACACAGGGATCATCTATACTTTTTTTCCCATACTGGAACTGAAAACGAGCAAAACATAATGATACTTCATGGGGATTTTTGCTAATAAACAGAGCAGATTTGCCAGCCAAGTCCAAAACTCCCAACTGTGTCTTGCCCAAATAAGAATCACAGGAATTCTTATCCAGTTTCCCAGGGTGTTACCCTTCCCTTTTCTTGTCTAAGAAATGAGTTGCTGAAAGACTCACCATTTCTTGTACTGGAAACCAAGTGGTGTAATTTTACTGGTATTGTTTTGCTTTAATGTACAGTTCTCAAACTGACCTTTTCTTTTCCATTTGTGACACAATTAAACAACCTGTACTTCTTCCCAGGAGTCTTGCAAAATCGTGAAAGCAGAAGAGGTTCTTTAGTGTTTGCCATCAAGATGGCATTTGCGGCAGCAAGCATGGGAAGGCCAACCAGCCTAACAAATTTCAAATTTTGTGCGAGATTATATCCTGCATGTTAGCATTACAGAAACACAAGGGAGTTAGCAGTGTGGCAAAATGCTTACCGTGATTCCAATAGCAGGACTACTCTCTGGAAAACAGCAAATCAAGAGTGCTTCTGACACCTTACTACAATTACTAACTGAGCCATTTATCAAGTTACCTTTTAAAGATGTGAGTGTGCTCTTGAGGGAGATAATTGACACAAGCTTGGCTGTTTAGCAGTTGATTGGACAGGGGTTTAATGGTTGTCCAAGCTCTACAACATGGACGCAGTGGCCTGGTTCAGTCAGCATCCTAAACCGTGGTTTCCTTAAGCCATGGTTTGCTTAACAAACCATGAGTTGTTGCACAGATGATGACACAAGCCATAGCTTGGTTTTTTGTTGTTGCTCTAAGTGCTATTCGTTCTCCAGCTGCTCATGCCTCTTGCCTTTGAGGTTTGGTGAGCTTTGGAGGTGCGGTGGTGAAACAAACCATGATTAAGGGTGCTGTGTTCACATGTAACACCAAGCCATACTTAAAACTGACAAAGGCTTGTAAGCTGGCAGCAAGCCATGTCTTCAGATTGAGGTTCGGTGGTGGTAAGGTGCTGGGAAGGGTATCACTAGTAAGTCATGGTTTAATAAACCATGGTTTCTTGTTATGTGTGAACCAAGAAAGTATGCGCACAAGAGAGCAGGCATCAAGGACAAAGTGAATAAATAGTTTTCCGTGGTCCTCCTCCAACTGAGCAGCAGGGTTGAAATCTAGCAGCCAAAAGATTGGCTGCACATCTCTAACCTACTCTTAACACCAATTCACACAAAGAACTTGGCATCCCTTTTCAGTTATAGACAAAATTTCCCTTTCTATACCTGGAAAAGAGGTTTGTGAAATGAAAAAGCTTGTACTTTTGTAACAACCAGTCCAATAAATATTGTATTACCAAGCCTGTAAAGTCAGAAGAATGCAATTAAACTAACAGCACACTCCAGCCTCGGTCATAGACTTGACTATAAAATCTCTTTCACCTCAAAAATGATCAAATCCTGTTCTCTGATGTCACATTCAATTCAAGTATGTAACATATTTAAAGTACAGAAACCTAAATAAAAGATAGGTAGAAACTGATTTCTTCCCTTCCTGTATTTCCCTATCCCAAAAACCATTTGCTCATAAAAAAACCTGGAGCAATATGCATTTTGTTTGCACAGCTTGAGACAAAGGTTCCAGTCAAGTGTAGTTCTTGAAACAAGTGGAGTTCTTGGCACCTTTGAGGTGAGCCAAGTGTACATTACCAAACACTCCAAAGGTGCAATTCTATACCAGCCTACTCCTAAATCCCAATGAATTCAATTAGGCTTACTCTCAAGTAGGTCAGCAGCCCTCATTTGGATTCATAACCTCCTCCATTCCCCACGTTTCAGTATCAACAAATGAAAGTACATTTCCCCAGAAAATATGGAAAGTGTGCTAAAATTTTCCTTCTTCTGTTATAGTTTACAGTCAGGAGCAATGCCAAATGCACAGCGCCTCAGGGTGTGCAGGAAAATTTGGAGGAGATGGGGTGCCAGGTTTGACACTTTTGCAGAACCTAGGTGGGGGAACTGGCACAATTATATTCCTGTGCTTTCCAAAGTATATATGGCACTGCTTCTTCTCTGCTAACCAAGGCCAATGAATTAACACAAATGTGGACATTTCTAGACTAAGAGATTTCTACATGTGAATAAAGCAAAGATCTTTTTCAAAACTATAGAGCCGTATTTTTTTTGAGAGGGCCTAATCTGAGTATGAATTTGGATCTGGAAGGTGGAAAGGCTGAAGATGTACATATTGCCAATCATTATTTTTTTAATTGTTGTTCTACAGTTCCCTTTCCAAAGGGGTCGTGGCTTTAAGTGCTAAAAATAACTAAATGGTGGTCAATTACTTTCCATCTCTCACAGTGAACATTTTCCTTCTTTAAGTGTTGCCTGCGGCATATTTCAGGGTAACGCACAAAGGCGGACTCTCCCTTTCCATCGCTTAACACAAAATGGGTGATTATCTTTTGCGGAGATTACTGGCTCGTGGACCATTCATCGAGACAAAGGTTCTCTCACAACATCATTTCTCCCCCTCCATCGCAAACTAACAGTTTAGAAATTCAGAACGGTCATATCTAGAAATACAGGGCATAATTTAAATTTAATTTATTCATTCAAGTGTTCACAGATTTCAGTTTGGAGACAGAAGATGCAACCTAAGAGCTTAAAAAATAAAAATGTAGCTCTCATGCAGGGGTTTTGGTTTGTGACTGGATACAGGAGCAGCTCCCCAAATGTTGTTGGACTATAACTCCCAGCAGCCCCACTTAGCATCATGGCCAACGGCCAGGGATCATGGGAGTTGTAGTCCAACAACACCTGCAAGGTACCACATTGGCTACCCCTCTGTAGTTTCTTCTTTCTGTGGAAGTGAGTCAGTGCACAAGTGATGGGGCTGCCACAGTGCAATTGGGCACTGTGGCTCTGCCCCACCAGAAAAACCACTTCTGTCCGTCCCCCCACAATCTATAGAAAAGCAGAAATGGGCATTATTTGCAAACCTAAGTCCTTATGTGACACAACACCATTATTATCATCATGTGGAGCAAGGCTCTACCCTAAGACCAAAATGAGGGGGAAATGTCCTAGATCCAGACCTTATAGGACAGGACTTGAAGCTTGTGAGATCTCTTTTTTTGCTCCTTTTATACTAGAACTTCAAAGCGCAAATTCCACTGAAATAAGTGGTCTTACTCCTGAGTAGACATGGCTTAGGCCTGTTGGTCTCCTTAGAAGCACTGAGAACTGAGCTGGTTCAATAAAAAGCCAGAAACAGCCAGGTTTTGAAGGGGTGTGAGGATCACAGCCCAATTTGAGATGCAGGTTAGACTCAAACGGTTGCAACCGAGTAGATGGCTGATAAAATAGATACTGCACATCTTTCATTATGGCAGTTTGGGAGTAAGCCTCTCACAGGAACTAGTCTTGTTCAGGTGTGGAACGGAAGGGCATTTAGAGATAAAAACCAACGCTCCTAACTCTCCTTGCATCAAGGCTTATTCCAAAACAATTCAGAAGGTAAAAAAGGAATGGATGACGTGAGAGGCAAGAGACCATTGAAATAATGGATCAGGGAGGCCCTTGTTTCAGTATTTGTGCTTCCCTGCTCATGACACCAGCACCGCACTGTGCCATACACCTGTTGTGGCCCTTCCTTCCTTGTGGGTTTCCATTTTTAAAATCACACTGAACAGTACAATGCTCCAAAAGGAGATCTGCAGGACTGGAGGACGCCAGCGGATGAGGAGGCAGCAGCAGACGGATCCGCCACCTCTTCCAGGGAAGTCGAGATCTAACACCAAAGCAGTTTGCTCCACCCTGCTTTACTGAAAGGCTGGCTGCGCCGAGCTCACACAAAACCCATTCCTGGATTCCTTCTAAACTTTCCTCATACCAGCAACCCAGGTGGAGAGGAGGAAGGAGAGTTTTTCGTTGCTGTTACTGTTAAATACCGTATTTTTTGCTCTATAAGACTCACTTTTTCCCTCCTAAAAAGTAAGGGGGGATGTGTGTGCGTCTTATGGAGCGAATGCAGGCTGCGCAGCTATCCCAGAAGCCAGAACAGCAAGAGGGATTGCTGCTTTCACTGCGCAGTGATCCCTCTTGCTGTTTTGGCTTCTGAGATTCAGAATATTTTTTTTCTTGTTTTCCTCCTCCCAAAACTAGGTGCGTCTTGTGGTCTGGTGAGTCTTATAGAGCGAAAAATACGGTACTTTCTTGACTTCCACTAGCGTAGAGTATGAAAGTTTAACACTAGCATTCAACATGTAAACGAGCTGGGAAGCCGGTGCAGTTCTCTTGGTGTAAGAGCAAAGGTCTAGTCCTTGTTAGAAGCCCAATTCTGGACTGGATGAACTTTCTGGATGCTATTCAAAAGCAAACTCATGCAGAGTGCATGGAAGTAATCCAGCCCAGATCTTACCACAGCATGTGTTACAGTGGCCAGATACTTGATCCCTACAAACCCACAAAGGGGAAGTTGAAGTACAGATAGAAATCTGTACACGTTAAAGCGTCTCTCTTGGGTGTATGTACCGATGGACAGGGGAACTCCACTATGTGAACTCTACTATTATTCTCTCTCAAGAGAATGGAGCCTCTGACCAAAAGGTGGTGCAGACACCCAGAGGAATTCCCCACGGAAAACAAAGGACAAGCCCCATACAATCTCTGTGCAAGAGAGCCCTATTTCTCCAATTAATTGCTTCCAGTGGTTCTCATTTCTCTCTCCTAAGAACATTACCCCTTAACCACAGTCAATCTTTGACCTTCCAACTAGTCAAAGTCCTTTTATTATGACTTCCTCTTTGCCGCTGGAGATAAAATAACCCAGCAGGGCAAGTGTATAAAACAGATTCACGTAGAGAAATATAATGAAGATCTTTCCAGAGCAAGTGAAGCTTTTTTCGACACACATCTGCTTTCCCTGCCCCACCCCCTCCCCGCGTTTTTGCTTTCGTTGGAGGGAAAGAATCCCAGAGAAGTTACTGATTCATTGCTGAATCATTAGAAGCGTCCGTTTTATCTATCAGCAAAACAGTTAAAAAAAAAAAAGTTTCAGAGCCCAGTTTTGAGGCCTAACTCAAATGCTACATTTGCAGAGCATCAGCCACCGAAGACCGGAAGACAGAAAAAAGCTCTTAATAGTTTTCCATATGGTGCCTAAGAGAAGGGCTGCAGTGGTCTGGGTAAAATTGGCAGAGGAAATTGGAAAGGTGCTAGGAGACAGTTTACTATAAAGAAACGTTATGGCCTAGTGTGTATGGGAAGCACTTCCTCAGGGGCAACCCAGTTTTATTTTATGATTCTATTTATTTTATGTTGGGCTACTGCATCTCCTTAAAGGTAAAGGGTCATTAGGTCCAGTCGTGACCGACTCTGGGGTTGTGGCGCTCATCTCGCTTTATTGGCCAAGGGAGCCGGCGTACAGCTTCTGGGTCATGTGGCCAGCATGACTAAGCCACTTCTGGCAAACCAAAGCCGCGCACAGAAACACCGTTTATCTTCCCACTGGAGCAGGACCTATTTATCTACTTGCACTTTGACATGCTTTCGAACTGCTAGGTTGGCAGGAGCAGGGACCGAGCAACGGGAGCTCACCCCGTTGCGGGGATTCAAACTGCCGACCTTCTGATCGGCAAGCCCGAGGCTCTGTGGTTTAACCCACAGCACCACCCGCATCTCCTTATTTCCTCCTATTTCCTAGCTCATGTGAAGTCCTTGTTCTTCTGCTTATTGGTGTTACCCTTCATTTCCCCCTCTCAGATAAAATGGACAACGCCAGGATTCTCAAACTGTGGTGCTGCACATTCATGGCATTAAATATTCATACTGATATTTAATTGTATTTTTATTGCTTTTATTTCTTACATTACAATTTGAGTTCTATGAAATACAAAGAAGTACAATATAGAAGAAATAAAAGCAGCAATAAAAATATGATTAAACTTATCCAGCACCCACCAGCACAGTGCTTTTTGAGAACTACAACAGGTAAAAAAAAAAAAAAGCAATATGGCTAACCTGACCCAACAATGTTCCCCCCCATCCCCACGCCATACAAATAAGCCACACTGCAACCAACTGAATACAACCAACCAAACTCTGGATCCTTCAACCCCTCACAATGCCAATAAATATAAATATAAATATAAATATAAATATAAATATAAATATAAATATAAATATAAATATAAATATAGGACCTACTCGTGATGCTGACACAAATCCCCACACTAGCACTAAGCAATAGAACGACAGAACAATACCCCCATATCTCCCCCCCCATTTCTTTTCCCCTTCTCTCTGTAAGATGTCTATTGCATTAGTGTCCCATACTGAACATTAATGAACTGTGGAAAAGACCTTATGAATTGAAAGTGGAGACTCTATACAGTATGTACTTTCCCTTGTTTATTTGTTTATTTCCTAACACAAGAAAATATTCAATAAAAACTTTTTTAAAAGGCAAAAATCATTAAGTGGTCTCCCAAAACCCTCAACAATTTTCAACTGATCAGTTGGGCAGGGGGTAGTTTGGGAACTGCTAGACGACACCATGTGGGAATTCACTTCACACAAACATGAATTCACACAAACATGAAAGGGCACTCAGACTGTTCCCTACAACTGCATAAAAATTAAAATACAGAAACTGACCTCCTGGGTTTTCTTGCTGTGTTAAAGACTCTTTAGGAGACAGCGTATAGCCTTCTTATCAAGAGTTCTGCACATGTGAAGTAAGAAGCTCGTTTGAACTTTCCACAAGGAACTATTCTACATGTTACACCACAAAAGGCAGGAGACTGAGCAGGCAGAAATTCTCTTTTGGCAGCCCCTTACATAACTGGGATTGTCAGGGTACTTAAGCTGTGACAATGCAACAGATTTAAGCCTGTTATATAGATAAGCCCTGTGTTAATCAGTAATTGTGGTGGTAGTACTTTGCTACCCCCCCAAGTGATAATTTAGCACATACAGTCGTACCTTATAAGTTGAATGGAATCTGTTCCGGAAGTCTGTTCATCTTCCAAAACATTCAGAAACCAAAGCGCGGCTTCTGATTGGCTGCAGGAAGCTCCTGCAGCCAATCAGAAGTCGCGGAAGCCGCATTGGATGTTCGGCTTCCAAAAATAGTTCGCAAACCGGAACAGTCGCTTCCGGGTTTGCGACATTCTGGAGCTAAAACATTCGAGAATTAAGCTGTTTGAAAACCAAGATACAACTGTAGAGATACCAAAGCTCACTTATCTCAACCTTATTGATCTTTGGCTACTGTCAGGGAACTGTCATCAGAACAGGGGCGGGAAACAGAGGGGCAGTTGTGTTACAGGGACCTTCCGAAAATCTTGCAAAGCAGTTCTTTTTCAGGTGATGAGGAAAGCCCCACCTCCAGTGGAGAAGAGATGAAAGGACCAGAGGATGCTGCTGGGAGCCTCAGCACCGCTTCTGGCTAAGCCGGCCAGGAGGGAAGCACGCCCCTTCCGTTGCCCACCCTGTGCAGAAGTCTAAAGCGCAAAGAGGGAAGGAAAAGGATGGGCGTAACGAGACTTTTATGTTGGGGGAAGGTTCAGGAAACAAGCACTCCCAGATTCTGCTAGCGATTGAGGCAGACATGAACTTTGGGGTTCTGCACTGTAAATACCGTATTTTTTGCTCTATAAGACTCACTTTTTCCCTCCTAAAAAGTAAGGGGAAATGTGTGTGCGTCTTATGGAGCGAATGCAGGCTGTGCAGCTATCCCAGAAGCCAGAACAGCAAGAGGGATCGCTGCTTTCGCTGCGCAGCGATCCCTCTTGTTGTTCTGGCTTCTGAGATTCAGAATTTTTTTTTTCTTGTTTTCCTCCTCCAAAAACTAGGTGCGTCTTATGGACTGGTGTGTCTTACAGAGCGAAAAATACAGTAGTTTTGCACCTAAATAAAACCTGTAAAAGACAGGTCAGAGTCCTGCCTGGTTACTCGTGAGCAACCACCCTTTGCTATCTGACAGCTACCAACAAGCATGCACACAAAACATTTTTTTCTGTACCTGGATTGTTTCTTTGGAGGTGGTGGTGGTGGTGCAAATTCCTCAATTCCATTCTTGTCTTTAGGGAACTCGAAGGCAAAAGATGCTGATTTGCTCATTCCTGCAATCTTGTTGTCCTGGACAGAGTGTTCCCCCCCCTGATGGCAATCAGAAATACTTGAGGGACTGCTTGCCCCGTTCTCCGTTTCTGTCTCTGGTGTGCTTTTCAAGAATCCCTGCTCTTCTTCCTCTTCTTCCTCGATCCTGCACTGCCTGCTCCATGAGAGATTGTAGTATTTCTGCCTCCTCTCAGAGCTCAAGGCCGCCGGACCTTTGTTCGACTCCTCTGGAGAGATTTTGTTCGTATGAGGGCATATGGACGATGCGGGCTCAAAGATTGTGCTACCTGCGCCGTTCTTTGGAATGTCAAGACCCCGATGGCCGTCGCTATCACAAGTTTCTGCCACAAAAGAACTTACAGACTTTGCGAAAGGCCCCTCTCCTCTAGGCGGGCTCCCTTTGGACAATTTTGGGGGAATAGCAGGAGTCTCACCTATCCCATTTCTGCTAGTTGTTTGGGACTGAAGACCTGGATCATTTTCCACCGAGCTCATCTCGCTGCTCGCTTGCGGCATTTCTCTGTATTCGAAGAAAGGGGATGTTTTCCTAGCATCTGAATTAGAAGTGGGGCTAGGACTTGGCCACTGGACCCCCACAGCTGAGTCTGGACTGCTAAGGAAAATAGTCCGGTTGTCATCTTCTGTGTGGGCCGCCACAATGGTAATAGTCGCCGGTACCTGCGTGACAGATTCTTGGAACTCTCTTTCGCAGTCCAAGTGGAGAGGCTTCCCTCTTCGGAGGCCATCTTGTTTATCTTTACAGGGGCTATAAGCCAAGGCATCACACCTTGCATGTGTGTTGGCATTATTTAGCTGCGTCTTTTTCCTCTTCGTGCTCTCAGCATAGATAGGCTCATTTTGAGAGGCTGCTTCACAGGAAAGCTGTTGCTCTGCGGAATGGCTTGCATTTTCTATACGCCTGCCTACGGTCTGATCTGATTCTCTAACCGAAGGACAGCAATAATTTCCCTTGGGTGAACCACAGGGGCCACTGCCAGTATCTGAGGGAAATACTAATGTGCCTGTTTCGGAACATAAGTGGTTGTATACATAACTGTGTGGCAGATGCTTCTCCCCCCTTTGAAAGTCTGAATTCAAGGTTCTACTTTCCCCTTCACTGAAACTCACCTCTATGGACTCAGTTCTTGCATTTGTCACAGCCTCTGGCGCCTGAAGTTTTGAAATAGGTTTTTCATGCCACACCTCTTTGGTTTTGGTATTGTCAAACCCCTGGTGGACAGGAGCCTCTTTGCAATAGTCTGTGATGGAGCAATACTCCCCGCCTTCACTTTCTAAATCAGAAGAATTGAACATACCAGCTCTTTCTGAAAGTGATGCTTCCTCTCTTTGGTGGATGGGAGAGTATCCCACGGAGTCCACGGCAGAGCCAACACATCTGTCACTCAAAAAGGATGAATTGTGGCAGAAGCCCAGATATGGCAAGGATAACTTCTCCTTGCTGACTACTTCATTTCCATTCTCCTGTGCACCCATATCATTCAGAAATGCCACATTACTGAAGGCAACATTTCTCTCTGCGCTGCTTTCAAGACTCGAGGGACCGGCCAAAGAAGGGCCTGGAGGACTGCGCAAAGTACGATCACTTGGAGTATTCTGAATGACAGGCTTCCTTATGAAGTTGTTGCTGAATTTGTCAATACACACTCTTTGTTCTTCTCCAGATTTCATCAAGGCAAGATTTCTGGGTGGCATTCTCTTGTTGACCTGCATTGATAAACAAAAATATTATATATATGTCTGTAGAAGAAGAAGAAGAGTCTGGATTTGATATCCCGCTTTATCACTACCCAAAGGAGTCTCAAAGCGGCTAACATTCTCCTTTCCCTTCCTCCCCCACAACAAACACTCTGTGAGGTGAGAGACTTCACAGAAGTGTGACTGGCCCAAAGTCACCCAGCAGCTGCATGTGGAGGAGCGGGGAAGCAAACCCGGTTCCCCAGATTATGAGCCCACCGCTCTTCACCACTACACCACACTGGCTCTGTAATTTCTAACTTGAGATTTATAAAATTAGATTATTAACAGAACAAATCAGATCTACTGACTAGGGTGGTCCTGCTGTAATACTAAACACTGAAGAGCAGAAAGCCAAAACCCTCTGTCCAGGTATTCTAAAATAAAAAAATTATCCTCATCTTGAAGCAAGCAAGCCATGCACAGGTTTTCCATACTTTACTGTGCAAGCAGGTACAGTGATACCTCAGGTTACACACGCTCCAGGTTACATACGCTTCAGGTTACAGACTCCGCTAACCCAGAAATAGTGCTTCAGGTTAAGAACTTTGCTTCAGGATGAGAACAGAAATCGTGCTCCGGTGGCGCGGTGGCAGCGGGAGGCCCCATTAGCTAAAGTGGTGCTTCAGGTTAAGAACAGTTTCAGGTTAAGTACGGACCTCCGGAACAAATTAAGTACTTAACCTGAGGTACCACTGTACAAGTAAATTGATGCAGGCCTAATCCAGGGGCAGAAAACCTCAGGTTCAGGGGATTATTGTGGCCCCTCTCTGGCCCATGGGACTCTTGGAAGTCCATGCTCTGCTCCCAAAGTTGCACCTCTCACAAGTCCTGCTCCACACACTTCTCAACGGCCTTTGCCCAGCTGGAACGTATTCTTGAACTAGGATATATTGTTTGGCTGGGTGGAAATATATGTGTGTCTGTGTGCATTGTAAACCTCTAACTTCTGTGTGGCTGGAATAGAGAATTTTGCCTCTGGTGTTATCCACCTTTTGCCTCTGGCTTCTACTCCCCACCTGCATGCAGCCCCCAAAGGATGAGCAAGATAAAAGGTGGACTCAAAACTTTCCCCCACCCCTGCCCTAAAATGTTCATTTGGAGAAATGAAACCAAAGGAGGCCTAAAGAGCCCTGAGATCTACAGATAAATGGCAGTATAGAAATTTTAATAATAATACACATGACACTGACCAAGGTGTTAGACAGAGACAATGCAATTCTGTTTTGCATCACTTTGCATGTGTGGATGACATATTATTGATGTAAAACAAAAACACAACACTCACACCCTGTCCATGCATGTCAGAGATCCTTTCTCCCTGGTAAGATAGTTCACTACACGCTGGGAGGTGTTGCTGTTTTTTAATGTGGGTGCACATTCAAAAATATGTCCCTCTCTCATCTATTATCAGTCTATAATCTTATTCTGAATAATACAGGTGGAACTGTTCTGAGTCTAGTAAGGCCTGGTTCTTGCTAGGGTAGAAAACCCTCGCTTCAACTGATTAAACGCTCCTCTATACCAAAACAAAAGGGACGCGGGTGGTGCTGTGGGTTGAACCACAGAGCCTAGGATTTGCCAATCAGAAGGTCAGCGGTTCGAATCCCCACAACAGGGTGAGCTCCCGTTGCTCAGTCCCTGCTCCTGCCAACGTAGCATTCGAAAGCACCTCAAAGTGCAAGTAGATAAATAGGTACCACTCCAGCAGGAAGGTAAACGGCGTTTCCGTGCGCTGCTCTGGTTCGCCAGAAGCGGCTTAGTCATGCTGGCCACATGACCCAGAAGCTCCCTCGGCCAATAAAGCAAGATGAGCACCGCAACCCCAGAGTCGGTCACGACTGGACCTAATGGTCTGGGATCCCTTTACCTTTATACAAAAACAAAACAAAACACCCTCTAAGAGATGAGGCCTAGCCTTCTCCCTGAAAGGCCAGTTTCCAATACGCAGGGTATTTATTTAGTAAGTAAGTAAGTAAGCAAGCAGGACAGTTGACTCATGTGAATCCCTCCCACTTGCAATCTGCACTGTGCAGCCCACACGCAGTTTTATCATCTCAGTGAGAACTCAGCCTAAAGTGCATGTACTTAAATGGGAAAATAAGAGTGGAGAAGAGAGGGAAATGTTCATTAACGTTAGTGGTCAAACAAAAGTTACTCTGGCAAGGACATCCCCCCCCCACCAGTTCAGGGCAACTGATAATTTCCTCTCCCACTTCATGCTATAAAATGGAGCCGCTTTCTTGCTGCCCATATCTGTTATAAGCATTACAAAGGAGGAGGCGTTGTCCTCTGTGAACTGGCATCTGGTTTATTGAGAAGCAAAGTCACGGCAGTTCAAAAGCCCTGAGAGGATCCCTCCACATTAAGGGAAACCTGTGCGTTAGGAAGAACATCAAAGAGCTGTGTGGAGACTTTCTTCCCAAGAACGGCAGAAACAACAGGGCTTGTATCTGGAAAATAATTTTAACTGGTCACTTCTGATCTCGCCGAGTAGAAAAACGAGACATCCATTGTGCATCAACACACCCAGCCACCTTTACAGACTGATCCAGAATGATGTTATGGCCGCAGTTCTGTGCACACTTGTCTGAAAGAAATTCCCATTAACTCAACAGGACTTAATTCTGAGTAAACATGCACAGTGTCAACTATTCAAAGTTATGGGTTTCTTTCCTGACTTTTTCTTTCTGTGCAAATATTGCAGTAAGAGCTTAACTACACATTGAGTTAAATGTGTAATGCACAAGATTGTCAACAGGGTTGTGGGTCAATGGGAGTTTTTTGCCCACAAGTAATCACCACATGGCTGGGACACAGGTGGCGCTGTGGGTTAAACCACAGAGCCAAGGACTTGCCAATCAGAAGGTCGGCGGTTCGAGTCCCTGTGATAGGGTGAGCTCCCGTTGCTTGGTCCCTGCTCCCGCCAACCTAGCAGTTCGAAAGCACATCAAAGTGCAAGTAGATAAATAGGTACCACTCCGGTGGGAAGGTAAACAGTGTTTCCATGCGCTGCTCTGGTTCACCAGAAGCGGCTTAGTCATGCTGGCCACATGACCCGGAAGCTGTACGCCGGCTCCCTTGGCCAATAAAGTGAGATGAGCGCCGCAACCCCAGAGTCGGTCACGACTGGACCTAATGGTCTGGGGTCCCTTTACCTTTACTAATCGCCACATGGAGGAATATTCATGGGGATCATTTCTGGGGAGGAAATAGTTAAAACTCTTCTCCCCACATATGTCAGTTCCAAGTGCTACTTGATTAATCTACTGATTAAAGCTGGAAGCCTCATTTTTAATCTGAATTTAACAGTGAAAAAGGTGGTGCACAGCTTTGAACAGAGAAAAAGGGTGGCAAGTATTAACAGGCAACAATTTCATATCAAATATGACGAGTCCCTGCTTCCTGGAAAGGTGAATTTTCCAATCAGATGCTCTGACAAAGAATGCCTGAGCTACGCATCCCAGAAGTTCAAAATTACAAAGTACGCCTTCGAAAACTTCAAATAGACTTTGTAATCATGGGATCTGAAAGCATAATACATGTAGGCTCCGGAATATATTTTTCTTTCCCCTTTCAAATGTGCAGCTTTGAGGCACATTTCATTTTCTCCTGGACAAAGAGGGCTAGAGTACTGCTTTTTAAAAATGAATATAAAAAAGATACCCAGAATCTCAGCAGCAGAAGCCCTTAAGCACAAAAGCCTTTCTTCTATCCTCTCCACACTAACTGCCATGAATCATTCACGGCCTGCCTGAGTGACACATGTAGGTAACTGAACGCTGAACTCTGCTTTAACTGAATTTGATGAAATTTTGCTCATTAAAAACCAAGCCCAATTAGAAACACCAGTACTTTCAAGTTAGTGCATGAAATAAATTACTCATTCTGCCAACCTTTCTGGTCTTTTCTTTGCTTAATAAGTCTTATCTACAGTTAAGAGTTGCTGGCAAATTTTGCCTAGAGCAAAATATCAAGGCTAAGGCAGAAATGTCTGCTTGGGGAAAAGATCCAAGGCATTAAATAGGCAGCAAAAAATGATTTATTTTTTTTAAATACCAGTGACAATTCTTGATGCGTTGTGGTGGCAGCGGCTGTGTTCACACATCTCTGCCTGAAATACTTCTTACAACACACTGTAGTTTAAGAAATGACAGTAAACTCTGTAGCATTATTTACAACCTTCCCTTCAGCAGAAGAAGAGGCAGAACAGTTCAAGGCAAATTCCAGGTGGAAGTACTGATTCGTGTTCCGCTTCAATGTCTGTTTGTGGGAGACCAAGTTCGCTGAGATATCCTGCATCCTCCGTGTAGAGGACTGAGTTTAATAGAATCCCCTAGGTGGGATCCCCTAGGAACTCGCGGTGTACAAATGAGTCTATTTTCAGCCCATGCCACTTGCGCATGTGTTCACTCAGAAATCTGCCCTGTTTCTGTTTTTCAGTTCTTGTTACCACTTCTAAATACATTTAATTAATTAATTTCTCTCTCTCTCAAAATACACATTTCAAAATACTTTACTCTTTTTTTAGCCAAAAACTACATCTGAATATTGAGGAATGCGGGTGGCACCGTGGGTTAAACCACAGAGCCTAGAATTTGCCGATCAGAAGGTCGGTGGTTCGAATCCCCGCGATGGGGTGAGCTCCCGTTGCTCGGTTCCTGCTCCTGCCAACCTAGCAGTTCGAAAGCACGTCAAAGTGCAAGTAGATCAATAGGTACCGCTCCGGTGGGAAGGTAAACGGTGTTTCCGTGCACTGCTTTGGTTCACCAGAAGCGGCTTAGTCATGCTGGCCACATGACCCGGAAGCTGTACGCTGGCTCCCTTGGCCAATAAAGTGAGATGAGCGCCGCAACCCCAGAATTGGTCACGACTGGACCTAATGGTCTGGGGGCACTTTACCTTTACCTTAAGTCAGGGGTGGCTAACCTGTGGCCGTTCAGATGTTGCAGGACTCCAACTCCCAGCAGCCCCAGACAGCAAGGCTAGAGATGGGACTGGGATTTGTAGACCAATAATATTTGTAGGTTCATAGGTGAGCTCACCCTGGAGGAAGCATGCAAAGCTTTCCGGCTTTCTCTGAAACCCAAGAGGATGTTACCCACCAAGAACCTAGGAACACACCCAGAAATTCTGCAAGGGTTTCCTGTGTTACTGACAAGCAGTAAAATCTCAAGCCATTGACAACAGAACCTTCCTTTGCTAAATGAAGAAAAATTACAGGAATTGTGTCATAACAAATACCAGTACTGTTCTACGTCAAATACAATTTTTTTTTTACAACAGAAGAACCTTGTAAAACACACCCTGCCCCTTGTTAAACATTACCTGTGGGATATCGGCACTCAGGTTCCCATCCGCCCACACATCGGCAACATCCGAGTTTATCATCGTCGGTTTCACGGCAATTGTTGGCTTGGAGTAAGGCAAGGAAACTACTCCGTCATCCTCCAGAGCCGTAGGCTCAGCTTTGGCTCTGGTTCCATTCAGATCCTGCAAGAGGCCACAGCTACCTCCCAGGTCCAGGGGTGGTGCCTGCAGCTGGTGGAAGTGTCTGGGGCAGAAGCAGTTTTTGCAGGAGCCCGGCTTCCAGATGTGTTCCACAAAATCACTACACGCAGACATTTTCAAGCCCACTCGCTTCACTTCGACTGCCCTCTGCATCTTGTATGTTGAGCTTCGCTGTTCATTTTGCACTCCGTGTAGCGGCTCTTAACAATTTGTCCTGTTGTGCAACTGAGCTATCTGGAAAGAAAGAACACATCGCTGCTATTAATTTTATACATGGAAATTTGAGGAAGCTCTTTACACCATGCCACCCCTCTAAAACTTTCTGAATTTCTGCCCCTCCCCACCTTCACAAACTAAATTCTACTTTCTGGGGTGCTCAACCCCCTCAAGGAAAACCCCATAAGCAACATAGGAGAGTTTGCAAGTGCCTATTTGAATATGCCAGGCATCCTCCCCAACGTGAACGTTCAAAGATGCCTGAGCGCCTGTCATTAACACTATATGGGATTGCTGAAGGAAATGACAGCACCCACAGATGAAGTGTGGAGCTGCCCTGAGGATATGGGGATATTTCCATACATCCTGCAGTTACACACAGGTCCGTGGATCTGGCTGGCCACTGTGAAAACAGGAAGCTGGACTAGAAGGGCTTTTGGTCTGTTTCAGTCGGGCTCATCTTACGATGTGCAGATATTAAAAATAACTGTAGCATGAATGCTTCCCCCTTGGGTATTGTCACACACCCTCTCTTGCCTGGCAACAGGACTCACCTGGCTGCTCTGGCCCTAAAACAGGAACTGAGCAATTTCTTCTTTTTGCTGCTGCTTGCAGAATTCCCACACAGATAGCTCAGTTGGTAGAGCATGAGACTCTTAATCTCAGGGTCAAGGGTTCAAGCCCCATGTTGGGTGAAAGATTCCTGAACTGCAGGGGTTGGACTTGATAATCCCCGTAGTCCCATCCAAATCTACAATTCTGTAGGACTCTTAACTGCTTCTTCTCTTGATACAGTGTCAGATAGTTCACTAAATTCCAGTAATAAGTCCTGCCCCACTGTTCCCCACGCAGATACCTGCACAGGTGTCTCAGCCTATGACATGAAAAACTGCATTATGCCTTAACTAGAATGGTTGTTTGCTTACATTGCCTTTTCACAACATATATTTTACGTGACACAATCCATTCATGTTAATCAGCCAGTGTGGTGTAGTGGTTAAGAGTGGTAGGCTTGTAATCTGGTGAACCGGGTTTGCGTCTCCGCTCCTCCACACACAGCTGCTGGGTGACCTTGGGCTAGTCACACTTCTCTGAAGTCTCTCAGCCCCACTCACCTCACAGAGTGTTTGTTGTGGGGGAGGAAGGGAAAGGAGAATGTTAGCCGCTTTGAAACTCCTTTGGGTAGTGATAAAGCGGGATATAAAATCCAAACTCTTCCTCTCTAAGTCCTATTGAGTTCAGTGGGAGAACCATTAAGCACACACAGCAAAGGGTCGTGCGGCACCTTAAAGACTAACAAGTCCTCGGCATAAGCTTTCGTGGACCACAGTCCAGCAGATGCATGGAACCTAAACCTAAACTGGCATTCTTAACTATGTATATGTGTCTAACCAGTTTCCCACATTCCATCACACTCTACCATACAGGAGTATGTCCTTTATTCATAATGGAAAACCCATTACTCAAAATTCTCAAAGGAAAACCCAGGAACGGCACCCAGAGCTCTGCATGCATGGGAAATCCACTTTCCCTATGAAGCCTTTGGCCTAACCTTAGGCCAAAAAAGTACACATTACGGAGAACATAAATAAGGCTGCCACTAAAAATGGCAGCATTTTGTTGAGGTGTCTCACCCCCTCCCCCAATCACAGGCTGTAACTAGGTAAGAAATTATAGATACTAAGGAGAAAATTTACATAACATATGGCTCCTTTTTCATGTAACACATAGTCGGGGCTGCCCCAAGACATGTTGCTACCTGAATCAAAAAGCAAGGTAGTACATATCTTGTTCTACGTACAAAAGCCAACCAGACTAGCAAGTGACTCTGACTACAACACTGGTGATGGGGCAGAGAGTGGACTTGAGGGCAACAGGCGAGCTTAGGGGATACAGGGCAGACTGCATGGCACTTACAGCTTTGTCCGTTCTCCGCCACTCAGCATCTTCTGCCTGAAGTGGCCACCTCACTCTGCCTAACAGTAGAGCTGGCTCTGAATAGCAATTCCCTCAGTTTTCATGCCTGTTGCATCTTCTTTGCTTCTTACCTCTCCCAACAACAAATCTCAAGCTGGAAGACCCTTAGGGAATATTCCCAAAAAACAAGGAAAACTAAAACAGGTGTTTTGCTTCTCCACTGAGATCACTGGGACCTCCAAGCGCTTGACTTTTTCTGGACTGTGTTCAAGGTGTTCAGGCTGGTTGTGTTTTTTTTTACACATTCCACAGCTATGACCTTAACAATAAGTATCTAGAAATATACAATGCCTATTGTCCATCTGGAGATAAGTTTCATATATCTGGAGTATGAGATTCATTCTATGACCTGGTCACACCGCCTTTGCAAATATAGTGGAAAAGTAAAGAGCACATAGGAATGGGTTGGGCAGCGGAAGAAATAGTTTCAGCATGAATCAAACAGGAACTTGACAAACATACGTATCACTGTCTGCCACAAAAAGAAGCCAATTTCTCTATGGCTTAAAAAACATTGAGCAGTAACCAGATATATCACTAATGAGCACTATGACTGCTCACAAAGACACACTGTGTGTTAATCTCAACCCAGGCACTTCAAGTGTCCCTATTTTCCAAGAACAGTCCTGGATTGCAGAAGCTTTCCTGGTTTCTGATTTGATCCCGGAATGTCCCGTTTTCCCTTAGGACGTCCCTATTTTCATTGGAGAAATGTTGGAGGGTAATGGAATAGGCCATCTCCAGGGCATTTTTTCCAGCCAGAACTCACCGGAACTCAGGCCCTGCACCTCTCAGGTGGGTACCGTTGCCATTCTAAGAGAACAAGAGAGGTGTTCATGGTGTGTTTCTGCGCATCTTTTTCTACAAAAATAGCACTGGATGTGTTAAGTTGTGGGTGAGCATATCAGACAACACAGCGATTCTTCAAACAGCTCTTGTTTATTCACAGGCCAGAACTGAACTGAACTGAAGGGTTCAGCCAGCCTGCTTATATAGAGCTCCACTAGAATGCAGCAGTAACCATTTTCTGTAACTATCCAATCACTGAACGTTACTTTCAATCCCTTATTTGCATATGTGGGCCTGAGTGAAAACTATCTACAGTATCCCCCCCTGCTGGCCCAGGGTGAGAACTTCAGTACCTAACAAGATGTCCCTATTTTCATCGGAGGAATATTGGAGGGTATGTGAGCCCTGCTAGGCCTGCAAAACCTACATCACACCCAGCAGTTATGGTATGTTTTACGCAGGCAGTAGAGCAGCCATGTTGGATCAAAATGGACGACACTTTGCCATGTCTGTGTCCCTGCCGTAGCTCCTACTTGGACCTCTGTGCATGTATTTCCTACTTTACATAAGGTTCACAAAGACTCTGGCATTTAGAGTAATAGGAACAGCAGCGATGAAACCAATAGGATCACCTATTTTGTCAAACCAGTGCGGGAAGTGTGCGAAAGTTCCCTGTGTGGCAAATAACGGATACACAAAGTGTTCCCAGTTGCCCATTGCTCTCCAAAAAAGATTATGGTCATTCATAGTCTATGTGAATCTACCCACACAAATAGTAAAATTCGTGGAAAGGTTGGTGGAAAGGTCCAGCTCCCTGTTGCCATTGATGATCAATATAAAAGGTGTATTTGGTTTTTAAAAGTGGTTTCTTTCTTCTTTTTGTGAAGGGGGACAGGTAGCAAGGATGTGTCTGTTATATGGCTATTTTTCCTGCTTCTTTCTTTCTGCCCGCTATCGGCCTTGCGCCGTGTGCTTTGCCCAAGCAAAGGACCACACTACAAAGCTAGCCTACAGCCCTAAGTTCAGTACGTATGAATTTATATTGATCTAACATGCTAAGGAACAAGCCTTCAGGAAATAATATGAATTACAAAACCAGTAAATTGATTTAACTCTGCTTCCAGTCTCCCCAAAGGGAGGAGAAAGTGGGATATGATATACATAGTAATAAATATGAGGGCAGCATAAGAAACAATTATTTTAAGATTTCATTTCACCATACAAATCCTTAAACTAGGTAACAGCTACAGCAGCCCAGTGGCCAGGTCCACATGTCACTTTTAAACCATAGTTAAATTAAACTATGGTGTAAATGTAAATGCAAGCTGGTGTCCACCGCCCCTGTTGCTGCCGATGGTAGGGACCTCTGAAAACAGAGTTGTGGTTTCCTTCTACCTAAATGAGTCATGTGCTGTAACCAAGATTTATTCTTCGCTTACGGCTTGTGGTTTGGTTGGAGGTAACAAATCAAAAGTCAAGCCATGGTTTACGTCCTGGCAGCACAAGAGGAATGAAGATCAGCTGCACATTCAGATTTACACCATTGTTGTTGTTGTTGTTGTTGTTGTTGTTGTTGTTGTTGAGTCGTTTAGTCGTGTCCGACTCTTCGTGACCCCATGGACCAGAGCACACCAGGCACTCCTGTCTTCCACTGCCTCCCGCAGTTTGATCAAACTCATGCTGGTAGCTTTGAGAACACTGTCCAACCATCTCGTCCTCCGTCGTCCCCTTCTCCTTGTGCCCTCCATCTTTCCCAACATCAGGGTCTTTTCCAGGGAGTCTTCTCTTCTCATGAGGTGGCCAAAGTATTGGAGCCTCAGCTTCAGGATCTGTCCTTCCAGTGAGCACTCAGGGCTGATGTCTTTAAGAATGGATAGGGTTGGATCTTCTTGCAGTCCATGGGACTCTCAAGAGTCTCCTCCAGCACCATAATTCAAAAGCATCAATTCTTTGGCGATCAGCCTTCTTTATGGTCCAGCTCACTTCCATACATCACTACTGGGAAAACCATAGCTTTTACTATACGGACCTTTGTTGGCAAGGTGCTGTCTCTGCTTTTTCAGATTTACACCATAGTTTAGTTTAACTATGGTTTAAAATGACATGAAAACATTTTATTATTTCCTTCCTATCCATCATTCTCAATTCAAGAAATCATTGCTTTACTTACCGTACACTGTGCGGAAAATGCTTGTTTTTATTTAAGCTGATTATCCAATTTACCATATGTTGGGTGTGTTTCAGTCACAATTAAGAAAGAAAAACTTGCAATCCAGCAAATGGGAGGTACAGTCATTTGGTTGCGGTTATTTTATGAGGACCTCTAAAAATGTTCCATGTTTGCTTTTTCCAGAACCCCTCCCCCAAATTATGGCTCTTAGTTCACGGTACAGCAGTTAATTGTTTTAGATCCCTGAATGCCGCCGCCCCTAGAAGGATCAAAATTCTCTTTTCATTCTAGTAATTGGATCAGAAAGAAGAAGACAAAAGGATTATAATGGAAAATGTTAATTGCCCTCATTTTAAAAACTAGCCACACTGCTAATCAAAAAATCTGATGATGATTAATTGAAAAATGTATTGTTACTGAATGCACAAAGAAAGAGAAGGGGCAAGAAAGAAAAGAAAGGGTAATTAACATCTGTTTCAACTGAGCAATCAAACGACACAAGACAACTAAAGGATGGAGAGACAGGCAGACAGATAATTATCTATTTGGAATTAGTTCCACTCATTAGTACAATTATTCTGAAGTTAAGTGGCCTGAAGCTTGACGTCTCCAATATCTATTTGGAAATAGTTTTAAAACGTAGGCCCATCTTCTAATAATACTGCATAATTAGTTGCCAACTAGGGAGCTGAAGTCTTTGCCCTACAGGATACACAATATTTCCTTCTATATTAAGAAAATAACATACTGTATGAGTACCGCTGGATCAGGGTAAACCTAGACTCTGTGGTTTAACCCATAACGCCACCCGCATCCCTCTCTACAGTCATTGCAGACGCATTGCATTACAGAGTCTAGGACTTGCTGATCAGAAGGTTGACGGTTTGAATCCCTGTGACGGGGTGAGCTCCCGTTGCTCGGTCCCTGCTCCTGCCAACCTAGCAGTTCAAAAGCACCTCAAAGTGCAAGTAGATAAATAGGTACCACTCCGGCGGGAAGGTAAACAATGTTCCGTGCGCTGCTCCGGTTTGCCAGAAGCAGCTTAGTCATGCTGGCCACATGACCCGGAAGCTGTACGCCGGCTCCCTCGGCCAATAAAGCGAGATAAGCGCCGCAACCCCAGAGTCGGCCAGGACTGGACCTAATGGTCAGGGGTCCCTTTACCTTTACCTATCTGAAATTACAGAAAGTTAACAAATGGAAGATCAAGACAGAATGTAAACAAATGATGGTTATCAATCCGTCAAGTTTTTAATATCAGCTGTATTTGCCATAACTTCTATATTGTCCACTTCTATAACAATGGAAACAGGCAGCTGATTTTGCAAGGACCCCACGAGAAACACACCCATTTATGGAAAAATTCCCCTTCTAATCCTATTTCTCTAGCTCTATCATGTCCGACAGTTAAAAAAATTCATTTAATACAGGATTTACTGCAGCCTTGGAAATAAATCCTCAAAATGACATGCCAGCGAAAGTTGTTACCAGCCCACTCACACCCACTCCATGTTAGTCATTTGTGCCTCAAACAGAAAAAGGAACCAACTTTTGTAAAGCTTCCCTGCCTATTTGCCTGGGGGCAATTGTTACTCACCACAGGTGACCAGCTGAATAGCAAGTTACTAAGCCAGATTTATTGCTACTCGGACCATGCGTGCTGTATATCCAGTCAAATGTATTCAATTTGTCAGAAGTTGTTTCTTTTTGTTTTCGAATGTATTTCTTATCAATAAAAAAAACAACCCGGCGTGCTGAGAGCAAAAATTTTTATTTTGAAAGTGTGGGCTAGAGAAAAAACTTTCAGAACCTGGATAGCTCAGTTGGTTAGAGTGTGGTGCTGATAACACCAAGGTTGCAGGTTCGATACCCATAGGGGACAGCTTCATATTCCTGCATATTTCAATTAATTGATTGTGATTTTATGTAAACTGTGTTACTTTTATTGTTGTTAGCCGCTCTGAGCCAGGCTTTGGCTGGGGAGGGCGGGATATATATCTATATCTATATCTATATCTATCTATATCTATCTATCTATCTATCTATATTATTATTATTATTATTATTATTATTATTATTATTATTATTATTATTGCAGGGGGTTGGGCGAGATGATCCTCAGGGTCCTTTCTATCTCCACAATTCTATGATTCTATTATTCTTATTTTAACCACTGGATTAAGACTTTGGAATCCTGTGTCTGAATCTCCACACCCTCACTGAAGGTCACTGGGAAACTTTGGCTGGCATGCAACTAAGTTTTACTCAGAGCACACCCACTGAAATTAATGAACGTCCCTCAGTTGGGTTCATTTGTTTCAACAGGTCTGTTCTGAGTAAAACTTACACTGAATGCCCCCTCTTTGATTAGCCACTCTCTCAGCCCGATATCCCTCACAGGCTCATTGTTGAGGATGAAGCAGGTGGTTGGGTACCTTGAACTCCTTTGAGGAAAAGTGGGATAGAAATGTGATCAATAAGAACAGCGTTAAGAAGCAGCTTTTGCTAAGTTTGCAAAGTGCTCTGCATACATTACCCTGGTATTGATAACCACTGTGTAGGATCTTGCCCGTACTGTTATACTCTGCGTGACAGGAATACACGACGGTGGCTTTGCCTAAAGCCAAGCAGTGAGTTACTGAGCGAGGTGGCACCTAAGTGAAGCGAGAGACTAAGCTGAGACATTAACAAAGTGGATAGCCTCAAGAAAGGCCTGTACAGTGGTGCCTCGCATAACGAAATTAATTCGTTCCGCAAGTTTTTTCTTCTTGCGAGTTTTTCGTCTTGCGAAGCACGGTTTCCCATAGGAATGCATTGAAAATCAATTAATGCGTTCCTAGGGAAACCGCCTTCAGACCAGGTCCGGGGACAGTCTGTCCCCCGACCTCTTCTGAAGGCTGGGGGGGGGGGGACAAGGGCTTTTCTTCCCACTGCCAGCCTTCAGAAGGCTGTTCTGAAGGTTGGCGGTGGGAAGAAAAGCCCTTCCCACCTCCCGCCCCGCAAGCTCCAGGCACAGGAGGGCTTTGCTGCCGCCCGCCAGCATTTTAAAAGCCCCTGCTGTCCCGGGGCGATTTTAAAATGCTGGCGGGCGGGAGCGAAGTCTCCGCTGTCCTGGGGAGATTTTAAAATGCTGGGGGTCGGCAGCGAACGCTTCGCTCCCGCCCGCCAGCATTTTAAGATCGCCCGGGGCAGCGGAGAAGTCTCCGCTGTCCCGGGAAGGCAGGCGGGGGGGGAGCGAAGACTTTTGCCCCCCGCCGGCCTTCAGAAGAGGTCCAGGACCTCTTCTGAAGGCCGGCTGTGGGCGAAAGTCTTTGCTCCCAACCGCCAGCAATTTAAAACAGGTCCCCGGAGATTTCCCTATGGGCTTTCGTCTTGCGAAGCAAGCCCATAGGGAAATTCGTCTTGCGAAGCGCCTCCAAAACAGAAAACCCTTTCGTCTTGCAGGTTTTCCGTCTTGTGAGGCATTCGTCTTGCGGGGTACCACTGTACACTCGCCTTCAACCCATAGCTGTCAACTGTCCCTTATCTGGCGGGAAACTCCCTTATCACAGCGCCGTGTCCCTCTGCTGTCCTGGATTGATGATATCCCTTAAATTTCCCGTGTTTCATGCTCGCCCAGCTCGGGAGGGAAGCAGTGGCTCGGGGTCTTCCTCCGCAAGAGAGTGAGAGAGAGCGTGTGCATGAGCTGCCGCGTCTCCTTCTCTCCCTTTTCCCCCTCAGGGGCGCGTTGTGAAAGACGGGTGGCGGCGGGCAGGCAGGCAGCCCCTCTCTTGCGAGACTTCCGCTGCCTTGCCAGGGGAAGCCGGAGGCGGCAGCGGTGGCCTGAGGGAGAAGGAAGAGGGGGGGATGGGGAGGGACGCAGAAGGGCGGCACTTCAGTGGCCACCGTGGTGCCGCAACCACCTCATGCCGGGCTCATGGGTGGCGTGGGTGAGAGTCTCTCTCCCTCCCTCTCGGGTGGGGAAGGGCCGATGGAACTCATAAGCTAAGGAAAATCCCTTATTTTGGCTGCTGATCCCTTATTTGCGAGGCTGCTGGTCCCTTATTTTCAAATCTGTAAGTTGACAGCTATGCTTCAACCTGCTTCTGCAAACTGTAATACTAGCCTGCTGGCTCCTTGGCTTGAAATTAGTCCAAGGGCTACATGAAGTTAGGCCGCAGATTACCAATTTAGGATGCAGATTATTCCAAGGGCTACCTGAAGTCAGACCGCAGATCCCTCACACCTCTACTAGACTCATTTGTTCTATCGATTTTCATGGGGTTAAATCACAAATAACTTTGACGCCAACCTGTGGGGCTCCCCAACATAGGAAAGTTGGTTTCTAGCAGTACTCAGCCAGATGCTTCTAAGCTGGAGTGGCTAAAACATGGGCCTCCAGATGTTGTTGGACTCCAACA
Organism: Podarcis vaucheri; assembly: GCF_965113315.1. Lineage (NCBI taxonomy): Eukaryota > Metazoa > Chordata > Lepidosauria > Squamata > Lacertidae > Podarcis > Podarcis vaucheri. Next base: position 34,859,430 of record NC_138755.1, on the reverse strand, counting down.
CCCACGGCCATAACCAATGGTCAGGGATGGTGGAAGTTGTGGTCCATCAACATCTGGAGGGCCACCGGCAGTGTTTGAAATGAGCCAGGCGCATTTTGCCCCTGACTATCGGCAACTTGTGAGCAAGTTAAAAATGCCTGGGCACTAGGATGGCGCCGACATCTGGAGGTACTTGCTTGGGGAATCAATGGATCTTGACCGTTTTCACACACGAATACTTTGGCTTAGAATCAGTTTGATTCCCTCCCCCTCTTTCTTTTTCCTTTCTCCTCCTGTGAAGAGGCTGCATCCTAATGTTTTAATGTTGTATTTTAATCTTTTTTAAATTGTATTTTAATCAACTTGTTTTTATTATTGGTTGTTAGCCGCCCTGAGCCCGGTCTTGGCTGGGGAGGGCAGGGTATAAATAAATAAATTTATTATTATTATTATTATTATTATTATTATTATTATTATTATTAATTTTATTTGCACAATCACAATGATTTACAGGAACCAAAATGCCTTTTCTGTGCAGCCTGAGGAGGAGCAGTGAACAACATTATAGTTAACTGTTGTAGCTGGTCTTCACTTACCCCACCCCACTGCACTGCTCACAGCTGTGAAGAATAGTCCTATGATACGAATGGTCCATGCCACCATTAAGAAAAAGAAGTAGATACAGTATAGGCCAATATAGATGTGGGCTTTCCCTGGATAAAGTGACTTTTCTTCTTTAAGTTCTCCAAGTTCGTAACCTAGCTCAAGGTTGTTGTCTGAACAAGTCAGATGTTTAACGGATAAGCAATCAGCCTATCCATTATTTGAAAAATAAGGCATTGGAGCAGTCTTGCCGAAAAATGACAACTATACATTTCATTTTGGTGACTGTAACCTTGGGAAAGTCCAAGGTTTATCCAGGGAAAGCCCACGTATATATTGGTCTATACTGTACCTACCTCTTTTTCTTAATGGTGGCATGGACCATTCATATTTAAGGAGCCATTTGGTGTCCAGCTTATATATCTGAGTTTCTAACACTGCCCACTGGCTATACAACCCAGCTCCAGGAACTCATAAGCAGGGAATCCTCTAAACATCCTCTAATTATAACATTCAGATATACAGCGCCTTTCTACATAAAGGTAAAGGGACCCCTGACCATTAGGTCCAGTTGTGGCCGACTCTGGGGTTGCGGCGCTCATCTCGCTTTACTGGCCAAGGGAGCCGGCGTACAGCTTCCGGGTCATGTGGCTAGCATGACCAAGCCACTTCTGGCGAACCAGAGCAGCACATGGAAACGCCGTTTACCTTCCCGCCGGCGCGGTACCTATTTATCTACTTGCACTTTGATATGCTTTCGAACTGCTAGGTTGGCAGGAGCAGGGACTGAGCAAAGGGAGCTCACCCCGTTGCGGGGATTCGAACTGCTGACCTTCTGATCGGCAAGTCCCAGGCTCTGTGGTTTAACATTCGTGGTTCCAATTAACTATGGCGGCAAATAACTACTCAGCACTTCAGCCTTCTATGCAACATTCACTATTGTATCACTTCTGGAGCAGCCACCCTGTTCAAGGTGCCATTTCATTACAATTTTCACTTTCCGTATCATTCCTAATCCCATCAGCGATGAATCACTCTTGCAGGCCCAGTAAAAATATATATACTGATTTTCTATACTGACAGCTCAGATACTGATTGCTCCCTGCCCCTATCAGTGTTAATGTAACTTTTCCTGGCCGACTTACATTTTAACTGGTATCATTTTGTGCCAAATCTGCATAATCAGGCTATTTTGGAGCTGGGGATATAATCAAATCCATGCTTTAAATGTAAATTTATGCTGAGTTTTAAAATATGGCTCATACAATGGGTAATATGCAAGGGAGATGCAAGTTACATTTTTGTTTCTTCAGTTTCATTAAAGCTTTCCTCCGACAGAAATCCTCCAAACTGAGAATCTATTCTAAGCCACCTACAAAACATATATTTACTAATAGCTATTATTCAAATTTTGAAAAGTTGGCATGAAAACAAATGAAGTTTTGCAAAGTAAATGATCAGTCAATACCACAGGTTTGGCACTATATTAGTGTGAGCACAATTCCCCCAGAAGTTTTTTTGAACAAGACCCATTGAAATCGATGAGAGCTGCACAGGTGCTCGTGGTTACTCTTGTGCAACTCCATAGATTTCAATGGGCCCAGTACAGGAAAACTTCCTAAAGGATGCTCCTCAAGTTTTCTAGCCCATGGTGAGAAAAGTCACACGGTTCTACCACTGCATACAATGGAAGACATTGTATGAAGCAACAACAGCTACCGTACTTTTCGCCCTATAGGACGCACTTTTCCCCCTCCAAAAAAGAAGGGGAAATGTGTGTGCGTCCTATGGGGTGAATGCAGGCTTTCGCTGAAGCCTGGAGAGCGAGAGGGGTCGGTGCGCACTGACCCCTCTCGCTCTCCAGGCTTCAGGAAGCTCTCCGCAAGCCTTAGGAGCCCGCGGGAGTTCCCGTCGGGCTCCCTAGGCTTCCGGATAGCAACCTGCATTTTGAAGCCTGGAGCGCATTGCCCCAGACCTGGTTTGGGGGCTTGCAGCAGGGAGAAGCACGCTTCTCCCCGCCGCCAGCCCCACAAACTTGGGGGACAGCGGGGAGGCGGAGCGCCGCCATCCCGCTGTTCCCCGACCTGGTTTGGGCTTCAGGCAGATATCTGCAAGCTGTGGGAGCCTGGCAGGAAGTCGCACCGGTCTCCCATGGCTTGTGGAGAGCTGCCTGTTCTGGGGGCTGGGGTCAGGGGAAGCTTGGGCTTCCCCCGCGCCTGGGGGGGGGGAAATAATTTTTTTTCTTTATTCCCCCCCCAAAAAAAAAACTAGGTGCGTCCTATGGGCCAGTGCGCCCTATGGGGTGAAAAATACGGTACATAAATCCTAAGAGTTCTGCCTATGAATATCAAGCCAACACATTATATTTCCAGGTATGTTACCAGAATACACCTTCAAGGAATGTCACTCAAGTTGGATGCATTTTTGTCACTGTAAATATTTTCAGCAATTATTATTATTATTATTATTAATTTATTTATTTATACCCCGCCCATTTGGCTGGGTTTCCCCAGCCACTCTGGGCGGCTTCCAACAAAATATTAAAATACAATAGTCTATTAAACATTAAAAGCTTCCCTAAACAGGGCTGCCTTCAGATGCCTTCTAAAAGTCTGGTAGTTGTTTTTCTCTTTGACATCTGGTGGGAGGGTGTTCCACAGGGCGGGTGCCACTACTGAGAAGGCCCTCTGCCTGCAGAAACATTTAAATTATTATTTATCACTGCAAGTAATAACTGCAATTATGCCCCATTGAAATCAACTAAGACCCACTGATTTCAAAGAGGCTGGAGCAGGGCCAACTTTATTTGGGCCAGTTCCACAATGTAGGAAATTAGCAGCGCAGTTCTCTGTACGGTTTATCCAGAAATAAGTCCCCCTGTGTTCAGTGAGGATTGCCGTCTAAAGTCCAGAAGCAAGCTGCAGTCAGTTATCCAGGTATCATCTGAATCCTAACACATTGGGGTAAAATCCATCTTAAGCAAATATCCATGGGGGATTTAAGAACCTGCTGAACTCTCCATATCTTCCAGCATCTTTAGCTCAGTTGGTAAGAGCATGGTGCTTATAATGCCAAGGTTGCAGGTTCAAACCCCATATGGGACAGCTGTATATTCCTGCATTGCAAGGGGTTGGACAAGACGATCCTTAGGGTTCCTTCCAACCCTATGATTCTATGATATGGAATCAATAGAATCCAAGTGTACTTAAGCTTCAGTTGGATCATGCCCACTGATCACAATCACGGGCTGGGGGGGAGGAGATATTCCCTGGGATCACTGCACTGACTTCAAAACACTCTGGTGGAATCTACACATAAAAAAACGTGAATATGCGCTTTTTTTAAAAAAAAAGTTTTGGAAAAAAAAGATTTAATTTCTCATAGCTCACCAGCGCCATCTAGTGTCACATTTGTATAACGCACTTTACAACACACTTAAAACGTTTCATCTGCAGCTGTATAGCTGAATCCTCTGTATAAGATCAGTAACACCAGATTTGCAGCTTGATTCCCCAGTCTAAATGCAGCCCGCGAGGCACGCCCTGTGGCCTGTCAAATATTTGACCCTCCTCCCCCTTATTGCAGTCTCAGACAGGTAGTAATAACAGGTGTATCATGCCCCTACAGGAAATCCACGCATGGTGGGCTCTATTTGCCTTTCTGTGGCACACACTTAGTAAAGGCCTGACAAAACAATAATATGGTTCTTTGGTAATTAATAAACCCTAACAATGCTTGTACTCACAGTTGTAAAATGTTAGGCTGACAAGCAGCACTATTTGAAGAGTCAAGGAAATTGGTAACTTTTAAAAGGGAGCTGTGATCCAGTAACATGTACACCCAGAAATAAAACCCACTGAGTTCAATGGGACTTCCTTCCAGGGCACTGCGAGTCGGGTTGCAGTCTAAAAACACCAAGGGAAAGAAACCAACTAACACTTGTATATTCTGCAATCCTGCAACAAGCAGATGGGAAAGGATCAGGAACAACTGGCAAGTTGAAAGAAACGTGGAATATGGTTATTGCACCGTATCTAATTACAGTCTGGACTTTCACAGCTTTTCCGTAAAACCCTCTCTCGTCTTTTATACAGCTTATGAGGAATCTGGTTTTTAAAGCACAGGATATTGGAAAGATCAAGGTCCAGTCAGACGTCTGGGCAGCGCTACTAGAGCTTTTTCCCCCTTTGCTTTTTAGCAAGCCATGTGCTTCGGAGGAAATACGTTTGCCCCGCTCACCCAAAGAAAACCTCGCCCCTGGAACAGCCGAACCACGACAACCTTGTAACATTGCGGGGAACTTACTGGCAAGAAATGCCCGGCGACTTCCATCGGCCAACCATCTGCTCTGCCGGGCACGTTTCACGAAACGCAGCGCACTGCATTCAGTTCAATGCAACCCCCTGGAAGCCTTTAACAAAAGGCTACCTTGCTTACTGTTGTTCGGCGCTCGCCACGTGAACCTCGGAAGAGAGTGAAACAGCTGCGGGGGTGGGGAACACGCAACACGTGTGTATAAGCGTCGCAGAGCAAAGCACCCACGCAAAATGCACGGAGAGAAAACCTCGAAGTCCTGCGAGACTCTTCCAGGAAAGCGGCGCGTCTAGGCGCAAGGAAGCGAGGGGCGCATGGCCTTTTCTGCTGGGCGAAGCGAGTCCCCGCTTCCCATGAGCTCTCTCGGCCTCGGATGGGAGCCCACCCACCCCCCCGAGGCCGACCACACACACACACACACACACAAAACACACAAACCAGGCTGCAGGGGAAAGTTTTGCCCTGCGCCCCGCGCTGCAAGCTCTCCCGCAGCGCAAAAGGAAGCGCGCGCGCGCCTACCTGCTTGCGAATCAATGGGCAAATGTCACTTTGGGGAGCAGCGGCGAGGAGGAAACTCCGTGTCCCCCTTTTGCGGCGCCGCAGCCCGGACCCCGCAACTGCTGGGGCTGCAAACCAGCAATGAATGGAAGAGGCGAGGAGGAGGATGGCGGCGGCGGCGAGGAAGGAAACTCTTACCTCCCAGACTGCCGGCTGCAGCGCCATCAAACCAAGCCTTCCTAGCGTGCCAAAGGGGGACCTCCCTTCTCCACCGGCTGAGCAAGGATCGCCGCCCGGGCAAAGCCGAGGGTGTGTGTATTTTGTGCAAGCGAAGGAGGATTTCCCGGCTGCAGGGAGCAGCGGCAGCTCCTCTTCCTGCCGCAAAATCGCCCCTCCTCTCGCAGCCCGCCTCCCTCCCCCCTCCCCAAACACCCCGCTGCCCGGAGCAGGGAGAGATTTTTACATGCGATGATATACAAGCCGAGGGCCGCCTTTGCATTTCAGGAACTCGGACGGAGGCGCCTCGCTGCCTTTCTGTTGCCATCTGAGCGTTTCCTCCCCCCCCCCGCCAGGGTCTCGGTTAATCCCCTCCTCGCCTTTCTCGGCCTCGCCACAGGTGCTTCCCGACCTCTCTTCACACCCAATTGGCTTTTTCTTAGTTTCACCCCGCAGGTGCACCACAGCAAGGTACAACACACCCTACTATCATTTATTCCCCCCACCACGCACACTTTCTGCAGCCCCTCGTTTGCCTTGCCCCCTTTTCTCTCTGCACCCCCTTTTTAGATCCCTTTCCCCAGCGCACCCTGTAACCCCACAACTCATCCTCCTCTGCACCCTCCTTCCCCATTTCCCCCTCTTGAGCACTCCCCCCCCTTTCCTCCTTGCTCAGTTTGCAAGCAACAGAACACAAGGGTTTCATTCTCCCAACAACTCTTAAATAGCACAGTGAGGAGGTCTCAGGACCAAAGGAGATCTCTCCTTTTCTTTAAAATAATAGAACCATAGAAATGTAATAATAATAATTTATTATTTACACAAAATAAAAAAAATCCTTCCAGTAGCACCTTAAAGACCAACTAAGTTAGTTCTTGGTATGAGCTTTCATGTGCATGCACACTTCTTCAGATACACTGAAACAGAAGTTGCCAGATCCTTCTATATAGTGAGAAGGTGGGGAGGGGTATTACTCAGAAGGGTGGTGGGAATGGGAGATTGGCAGATAGCTGAGATGAGCCTGTTGACGACTCTTAACGACTGCAATAGGCCTTACAGGAAAAGGCAGGGGGTGAGAAGGTGAAAGATGGCTTAGTCATGTATAATGAGATAAGAATCCAATGTCTTTGTTCAGACCAGGTCTCTCCATGGTTTTAAGTTTGGTAATTGAGTTGCAATTCAGCAGCTTCTCTTATTATTTACACCCCACCCATCTGGCTGAGTCTCCCCAGACACTCTGGGCGGCTCCCAATCAAGTGTTAAAAACAGTACAGGGTAGAGTTGAAAGGGACCCTCAGGGTCATCCAGTCCAACCCCATGCAGTGCGGGAATGTCAGCAAAAGCAGACAAGGAAGGAGAGGCCACAACCACCTGAGAGAAACCGTTCCACTGTTGTCAACAGTTCTTCCTGATGTTAAGTCGGGATCTCCTTTCTTGCAATTTCAAGAAAAATTGTAGCATCCTTAATCTAGATTGGGGCATTGAATTGGCTAGGTGGTTTTCCCTTTCTGAATCCTGTCTCCCAGTGCAGAAATGGGGAAGATACCTGCCTTCACTGGTACTGCTAAATCCAGTAAAAAGGCTCATAAGGTGCAAATCTGCACATACCAATTTACAGACTTATATACACAAATCTGAGGGACGCGGGTGGCGCTGTGGGTTAAACCACAGAGCCTAGGACTTGCTGATCAGAAGGTCGGCGGTTTGAATCCCCGCAACGGGATGAGCTCCCGTTGCTCGGTCCCTGATCCTGCCCACCTAGCAGTTTGAAAGCACGTCAAAGTGCAAGTAGATAAATGGGTACCGCTCCGGCAGGAAGGTAAATGGCGTTTCCGTGCGCTGCTCTGGTTTGCCAGAAGCGGCTTAGTCATGCTGGCCACATGACCCAGAAGCTGTACGCCGGCTCCCTCGGCCAATAAAGGGAGATGAGCGCCGCAACCCCAGAGTCGGTCACGACTGGACCTAATGGTCAGGGGTCCCTTTAACTTGATACACAAATCTAAGGGCTTCCCTCTGTCATTTCTACTTTACGGTTTTCTGGCTTTCTCCCTCTGACTGAAGGGGCTTTTGGAAACCAGTCATCTCACAGGGAGCGGTTTTCTCCAGGCGGGGCGGAATCTTTAACATGCCCTTTGTTTTTTAAAAATAGTTATTCATATTTGTATCCCAGGAAAGGAGGAGGAAGTGGGGAATTGGCAAAGGGGGGGGGAGAGAGCAGCACACCTGTTCCTTCCTGAAAAAGTGACGACTCAGGAAAAACATTCCTCACAGGGTAGGAGCAGAGGGCAGGTGGGTGAGACAGCTTTGGCAAAGAAGCAGAATTGGACCACTTAGCCATTTTCTGTTTTGCCTCTCTACTGTACGCGTTGTAGGGCAGAGGCATGCCCAGGGGTCCAACTCTGCCCATCTGCTGCTACTGCCACTGGAGCCAGCAAGGCCTAGTGCTCAGGCTGGGGCTGAGGCGTCAGCTGGTGACTCCTAGCTTCAGCAGGCCCTGTCGTTCTTCATCGGATGGCTGCCCTGCAGACGGTAATATGAAATCTGTCTCTGCCCTCCTGGCCAATTTCTCATTGCCATTTCTGGGGCACTGGCTTTGTAGGCGGCCCATAGCAACAGGTATTTCACCCCCATAAAAATTCAATGCTCTGGAAATGACTTGCTCAGGGGCAAAGACTGCAGAACTGCAGGGCAGTATCCGCACACAATGAATGCTGTTCTTCTCTCACACTTGATATCCTGCGGGCATATCCAAGATATGACACAAAGCCCATTCTCCATGGGAAATCAAATCATAAAATACAAAAGTACACAAACAGCCGACCCAAACACCATTTGTATCCCAAGTTATGAATGACAACCTAGCATGTTGTTTTTTTCAGCATCCCTTTGTCAACTCTCCTTCTTTGTCCACCTCCACCAATGCAATAGCACACAGTGTTTCTCAAACTTGGGTCTCCAGAGGTTGTACTACAACTCCTATCATCCCTGACCGCTGGTCCTGCTAGCTAAGGATGATGGGAGTTGTAGTTCTACAACAGCTGGAGGGACCTAGCATTTCTTTCAAGAGTCCCCCCCCCCACTTTTTTTTACACCACTGATTCAAGGATGTTGTTGTTGTTGTTTAGTTGTTTAATCGTGTCTGACTCTTCGTGACCCCCTGGACCAGAGCACGCCAGGCACTCCTGTCTTCCACTGCCTCCCGCAGTTTGGTCAAACTCATGTTCGTAGCTTCGAGGACACTGTCCAACCATCTCGTCCTCTGTCTTCCCCTTCATGTGCCCTCCATCTTTCCCAACATCAGGGTCTTTTACAGGGAGTCTTCTCTTCTCATGAGGTGGCCAAAGTATTGGAGCTTCAGCTTCAGGATCTGTCCTTCCAGTGAGCACTCAGGGCTGATTTCCTTCAGAATGGATCGGTTTGATCTTCTTGCAGTCCATGGGACTCTCAAGAGTCTCCTCCAGCACCAGAATTCAAAAGCATCGATTCTTCGGTGATCAGCCTTCTTTATGGTCCAGCTCTCACTTCCATACATCACTACTGGGAAAACCATAGCTTTAACTATACGGACCTTTGTTGGCAAGGTGATGTCTCTGCTTTTTAAGATGCTGTCTAGGTATAAACCCATACCTTCTCCCTTTGAAGCAGTATCCTTCATTAGTTATCCTTGAAAACAGGCAGTACTGTAGTTTCCACAGTTAGAAATCTATGTCATTGTATGTATGTACTCACCCAGTATTTCCCTAGAAATTTAGCAGGAAGGAAAGGGGCACGTCAGCAGCAAGAGGAGAGAGTTTGCTTGTTTTAGCAAAACCTAAAAATAAAAATTTCTGATTCATATGCCGTTTTTCAGGGAGACGCAACAACCCCATGGGATCAGAGAACAGAATACTTTGTTTTTGTACTTCGTTATCTGGAAGGGCAAATTTTGGAAGCAATTGCAAATGAGTAAGATGAAAGAACGGGGGGGGGGGGAGTAAATGGGAATGTAGCTGCCAGCTGCATCTTCAGACTACAGATTTAAACCCGTTTTGAGTCAGTTCAACAGGCTTTGCTACAAACCAAGTACTCCTGGATGGAGATGGGGGAGAGATTTGATTTTGTTTGTATTTTAAAGACTACCTATTTTGTACTCATCAAATCAATACGCGAATGGAACACAACTTCCTATGAAATTCACGCTTCTCTGAATGTTGCAATGCACTTCTTCAACCAATGTGTACACAGGGGAAATTTGTCTTAGGGGGAATTGTGCATTAAAACGCATGCATTAGTTAAAATAACATGAAAAAAATATATTAGGGAGAAGAGCTTGCAAAAATCTGCATGGGAGCCCAAACTGCATACAACAATACAATACATACAACAAATTTTTTGCTGCAGAAAAATGGAGAACTGAATTTAAGACAGGAAAATTGAGAAACCAAAATGAACCGATTCATCCATGCCTACTTCTAGGAACTGCTAGTGCATCATTACAAATAAAATAAGTTAATGAAGTAATTAAAAGCTCTGTGAGCTCACAGTACCTGCCCTTAGAGAAGGCAGCCCCCTGTTTCTTTGCATGCACTGATCTGAGCTCGCCTCATTCCTGAAACAGAGGTGTAGCAGAATTACCTGCCCTCCAAGGTGTCTCCCTTTGAGATGATGCATGAATCAGTTCTGTGAGCTTCCTTCCTTCTAATTAGGGGGAATTGCACAAAACAGGGGCTTGCCCTAGAGTAATTCTCACTTTTGGAAGCTGTGGCTGGATGGTTACGTGGGAGCCGGTTGAAGTTAAATCTTTCGAAGACAGAGGTCCTTTGGCTGGGTTGGGACAATATGGGATTGGGGGGCCAACTCCCATCTCTTGCGGGGGCGCAATTAGTGCCAGCGCCGTCCGTTAAGAGTTTGGGTGTAATCTTTAACACCTCCTTTTCTATGGAGGTGCAGGTTGCAGCTATAACAAAGGGGGCATTTTTTCATCTCCGCCAAGCTAAGCAGTTGGCTCCTTACGTCTCTCGCCCTGACCTAGCCACTGTGATCCACGCGATGGTCACCTCCAAGCTTGATTATTGTAACTCACTCTACGTGGGACTGCCCTTGAGACTGACCCAGAAACTCCAGCAGGTGCAGAATGCCGCGGCGAGACTCCTTACGGGGTCCTTGCCGCGGGATCACATTCACCCAGTGCTATACAAGCTGCACTGGCTCCCGGTGGAGTACAGGATCAGGTTTAAGGTGCTGGTTTTAACCTTTAAAGCCCTATATGGCCTAGGACGCTCGTACCTATGGGACCGCCTTTCCTGGTATGTCCCACGGAGGACCTTACGGTCTTCAAATAAAAACATCTTGGAGATCCCGGGCCACAGGGAGGTTAGGCTGGCCTCAACCAGAGCCAGGGCTTTTTTGGCCATGGCCCCAATCTGGTGGAACGCACTGTCACAAGAGACTAGAGCCCTGCGGGACTTGACATCTTTCCACAGGGCCTGCAAGATGGAGTTGTTCCACCAGGCCTTTGGCCAAGGCACAGTCTGACCCCCCCCCCCTTCTGCAATCCTCACAGAAGTCTAACCCAATGGTTGCCATTAATTTGATTCTGAATTGATTTTAGAATGTATTTTAATCAATTGACTGTGTGATTTTATGTATGCTGTGCTATTTTCACTTGTTGTTAGCCGCTCTGAGCCCGGCTTTGGCCGGGGAGAGCGGGATACAAATAAAATTATTTGTATCTGAAGAAGTGTGCATGCACACGAAAGCTCATACCAAGAACTAACTTAGTTGGTCTTTAAGGTGCTACTGGAAGGAATTTTTTTTATTTTAAATAAAATTATTGTTATTGTTATTGTTATTTTGCACCCTCTGAAAATGTAAATCCTTTGGGGGGGTAGGAACGAAGTGTGCCTTCAATTTCACTCAAGGAAAAGAAAAAGAATGTGGCTCAGCTCTCAAAACTTTGGGAAACAGTGTTTTAAGGATATGTATCATCATGACACAATTACAATTCCCGGAACTTTTTTGGGAGTGAGCCAAGAGTGTCAAGTGGTTCCAACCTGTTTACTTGTTGTGTAGGAGCTGGGACGTCTGGCAGAGTTCTCTGCCTCTTAACAAAGCTACCATTCCCCTGGCACTCTGGGTGAAGCCATGACAATTAAGCCCCACTAACTTCAAGAATCCATATTTGAAGTCTCTTTAATGCCCACCTCCCCACGCCACCCTTTATTATTTGGCTTTTGTGGCTGCCACTATGATGGTGTAACAACGGCGGCAAATCTTCCCCATCTCTCTCACTAAAAGGATGCTGAAACAGAAATATCACATCTTGCATTTTTGCCTTTCTTTAGTTCTCCAGAGAAATTGTTGAACCACTGGGCACAATAACACTACTGTGTCATTAAGACATGGGAATCTTTTATTTACTAGATTTCCGACAAAACCTTCCAATGGCTTCTGATTCTACTCCAACAAAGGTAATTCTCCAGTTACACGCTAGCTCAACAGTGGCCAATCAATTAATCACTCGAGCCTTTCTTTAACATCTGTGTGCAGAAAGCTTTATGAATATTAAATAGCTCATCTCCATGGAACCCTTTATCAAGTCAGGGCAAAATAAATTGTATGGATTGAATCCCAGCGTTGTTGTTGCTGAAGTACTTTCGTGACTTATACAATTAATATGAATAACCAATGAATTTTATGTCCTTCTAGGTGTATGTTGTTGTTAAGATATTACTCATTGCTTTTAACCAGTGTCTCAAAGTGACCTGCAGATATTTTTATATATATAAATAGGAACCAAAAGCTTGCTAAACAATTGCAAATTCTGAGGAAAATCTGAGCTTCACAAACATCCCTTGCCCTCCGCCTAACCCTCAGTTCACTAAGCCATCAATCAGAAGCGGTGGGGTTTAATAAGCGTGTTGAACTTGTTTTTGAGTCCAAGCCGCTACTCAGTCATTGGAGTTCACTAGGTGATCTTGGTCAGCCTCACAGGTACCTCACAGGATTATTGTGACAATAAAAGGGATTGTTGGAATTCTGGGTTGCTGGAATTTGGGCAGGCCTTCAGCATGAGACAGGGACGCGGGTGGCGCTGTGGTCTAAACCAAATAGCCTCTTGGGCTTGCCGATCAGAAGGTCGGCGGTTCGAATCCCCGCAACGGGGTGAGCTCCCATTGCTCAGTCCCAGCTCCTGCCAACCTAGCAGTTCGAAAGCACGCCCAAAAGTGCAAGTAGATAAATAGGTACCGCTCTGGTGGGAAGGTAAACGGTGTTTCCGTGTGCTGCTCTGGTTTCGGTGTTCCGTTGTGGCAGAAGTAGCTTAGTCATGCTGGCCACATGACCGGGAAAAACTGCGGACAAACGCCGGCTCCCTCGGCCTTTAAAGCAAGATGAGCGCCGCAACCCCAGAGTCGTCTGCAACTGGACTTAACTGTCAGGGGTCCTTTACCTTCACCTTTCAGCATGGGACAGTCATTGGAAACGGGCACACGTGTATTGTTTGGACTGGCAGAAAGCAAATAGCTAGGATGTCTTTGAGTGGTGAGGAATAAGATAATACATTACTACGTACATGACATACCACTTGCCAAAACTGAGGAAAGGTCACAGCTCAGTGACAGAGCATTTGAGTTGCATGCAGAAGGTCCCAGGATATTACCAGCCCAAAAATGGAAAGACGACAAGATACCAACTAAAGAAGAATGGCAAGAAAAACTGATGGACTATGCAGAAATGGTGAAGCTAACTGGGGAAAACTTAGAGACAAAGACAATAGAGAATTCAAAAAAAAACAAAACTGGGAACCATTTATGTTGTACTTACAGAAACATTGTAAAGACGTGAACTCACTAGGAGGGTTTGAGTACACACAATTAACAAAATGAACATAGAGATTAAGATGTAAAAATTGGGAAATAATAAAGTATAAGAGGCAATTTGAAAACAATTATGGTATAAAAAGAATAAGAATAGAACAATATGTAATCTAAAGAATGTAATAAAGGTAAAGGGACCCCTGACCATTAGGTCCAGTCGTGGCCGACTCTGGGGTTGTGGCGCTCATCTCGCTTTATTGGCTGAGGGAGCCGGCGTACAGCTTCCAGGTCATGTGGCCAGCATGACTAAGCCGCTTCTGGCGAACCAGAGCAGCACACGGAAACGCCGTTTACCTTCCCGCCGGAGCGGTACCTATTTATCTACTTGCACTTTGATGTGCTTTCAAACTGCTAGGTTGGCAGGATCAGGGACCGAGCAATGTGAACTCACCTCGTTGCGGGGATTTGAACCACCGACCTTCTGATCGGCAAGTCCTAGTCTCTGTGGTTTAACCCACAGCGCCACCCGCGTCCCTAATAAAATAAGCAGGAGAAGTTAATAGGTAAAGGACCAGAAGAGGAAGTTGAGGGAAGTCATGGGGGGAGAGTATGAGAATTGTATTTTTCCTTTTTCTTTGAGATAATGCCATTGTAAGGATCATAAAATTGTAAAACTTAATAAAAAACCATTTAGAAAAAAACAACCGAAGGTCCCAGGTTCTCCACATAGGAAAGAGTTCCTGCCTGAAACTCTGAAGAGCAGCTGCCAATCAATGTAAAAGGCACTGAACTAGATAGACCAATAATCTGACTCGGTATAAGGAAGCTTCCAAAAGGATGTGCTAACACACATCCACACCAGCAATTATTGCGGATGCTTAACAGGTTACTTTTGTTCATTGACTTTCCATGGAAAGGCTAAATCCAGATTAAATGAAGACAAAGGACAACCTTTCTTTTTCTTCCTTGATGGCAGGAACATCAGGTAGACAATGCAAAACACTTTAGAACATGAACAGCACTGATTCCACACCAAACTGCTGTCTGGAAGCACTCTTGTGTGCTGCTGTTTTGAGCTTCTCAACGGAAGAATGGGTCCTTCAATACGTTCAGAAAGTAATATAACTGAAAATGCATCTTGTACCATACTTTCAGAGACTGAAAGCACCTCAGCAGCATAGCCTGTTATTACAGCCCACATGCAGCCTCGGGCCTCAGCCTACGGGTGTCCCCTGCCTGATTATATGAAGGCAACTGTGGCTTCTGCCTGGATTATGCAGAATGTGTGTAAGGTCATTACGGAAAAGTTGTGGAGAACTCGGAAGCTTGCCAAATCGAGTCTTTTTGCTTGGTCCTAATAAAGGTATTCAAGGGATGTGGGTAGCACTGTGGGTTAAACCACAGAGCCTAGGATTTGCCGATCAGAAGGTTGACGGTTTGAATCCCTGCAACAGGGTGAGCTCCCGTTGCTCGGTCCCTGCTCCTGCCAACCTAGCAGTTCGAAAGCACGTCAAAGTGCAAGTAGATAAATAGGTACCACTCCAGCGGGAAGGTAAATGGTGTTTCCGTGTGCTGCTCTGGTTCGCCAGAAGCGGCTTAGTCATGTTGGCCACATGACCTGGAAGCTGTACGCCGGCTCCCTCGGCCAGTAAAGTGAGATGAGTGCCGCAACCCCAGAGTCGGCCACGACTGGCCCTAATGGTCAGGGGTCCCTTTACCTTTAATAAAGGTATTACCCAAGTGTGGATTTTGGGGAGCTTTTCTAGAGACACTTCCATTTCCTGAGATCATGGATTTAGGCAGCTGTGGTCAAGCAGACCTCTTTCTCCATCCTCACCCCAACATTGATTCTTTGCTATTTATTTGGGAAGTGGCTGGCTACAGTGGAGGGCTGGCCATGGAACTCTCTCTATCCAAGGTTTAGGTTGAGGGAGGAAGTTAAAGCCTTCTTATTTTGCCAAACCCATGGCACTGTTTAAAATCACTGACTCAAAGCCACTTTCCTGCTGACTCTGCTGTGTTGGGTTTTAAATGATTCAGCTGCATTGTTATGACAACGTTCTCATGATTTTTGCGGTAAACCACCTTAAGTAAAATGCTTTCTGTCTAGTGTGGTGCAGTGGTTATAGTGTCAGATTTAGACGGGGGAAACCTGGGTTCAAATCCACCCACAACAACTCAGCCTGGCCTACTTTTCAAGAACAACAATTGTGGCACCTTAATGACGAACAATGTCAATATGGCATTGTAAAGGGAATTGGGGGTTGCTTGTGCGTAAGTTGCCACCACTCTCGGTGAGGTTGCCTGCATAAACCTTTCCCTGGCTGGACAGTCCTGATTCCGCGTCTGTCTCAGTCACTGGCAGAATCCGTCAGTGGGCGTTTCCTGAACTTCTTCCAACATAAAAGTTCCTTGACGGATAGTCTCCGCCTAGCCTCCCTGTGCAGAAGTCTTCTGCGCAGGGTGGGTGTGGGCAGTGGAGGACCAATGCTCTCCCCGCTGGTCTCTGGCGAAGAGTCCTGGAGCCATCCCTCCGAAGCCCGCCTCCGCCCGCCTTTCTCCCTGGTGTAACGCTGATTTCCTTCCCCGGCCACTGAGTCCCCTCTTTCCCTGCTGGGACCTTCTCCGGCATAGCTCGGGAGCCCTTCCTCCACTCCTGACTGCGATGGCAGTTCCCTGACAGGCATGTAAGATTCCATGGACCAAAGACCACTTCATCAGGCACATGATGTGAAGTCCTAAACTGTCAGGAGTGTGTGGAGAAGATTGAGGTCGGAGGGAAAGATAATGTAAAAAATGAGCAGACAGCCATAGATACCTAAAATCAAAATGGTTACATTGACAAGTGACTAACCAGTGCCGACAATAATACAAATATCGATAAGATAATCAACAAACCTGAGATTACACAAGACCAGGGATTTTTTTTCAGCCGGAACTCTGTTCTGGCACCTCTCAAGTGGGCGCTAAGACTATTTTATTCTGAAGATAAAAGTGGGGCATGTATGCCACATTGATTTTGTTAGAGAAAATGCAAGGTATTGTTCACTGTTTTTATTTACAGTGGTACCTCGGGTTACAGACGCTTCAGGTTAACTCAGAAATAGTACCTCGCTAACTCAGAAATAGAGTCCACTAACTCAGAAATAGTACCTCGGGTTAAGAACTTTGCTTCAGGATGAGAACAGAAATCATGCTCTGGCAGCGCGGCGGCAGTGGGAGGCCCCATTAGCTAAAGTGGTACCTCAGGTTAAGAACAATTTCAGGTTAAGAACGGACCTCCGGAATGAATTAAGTACTTAACCCGAGATACCACTGTATTTGACTTGCTAGCCGAACGTTACCCAAAGGTCTTGAAGCAACCTACAATTAAGTGTGTGCGAACACGCACAAAAATGACACTTTTAATAATGTTACTATTACTGAATATATAATATTACTGAGTATTACTGAATGAATATAATATAAATGTAGTATTACTGAATGAATAATGGCAACAATTATACTTTCCAAAGAGTTTTGATGGTGGTTTCTTTATCTTTTAAGGGGCTAAAAGGAAGCCGTCCCCCTTCTTCTTAATGCCTCAACAGTCTCCACACAGATTCTTTCAAAGAATCGCCAAGCTGACCAGGAGCCAGATCTGGGCACTGGGGCAAAGACAGACCCTTGCTTTTACATACACATACCCCAGGGACAGTACTTGCTAAGAAATCCTTGGAGAATGGGTCTTTTGACTGAATGTGTAGATTTTGCTTTTGAAGGCCGTGGCGATGCCTGGAGAAGGGGACCACGGGCCTTGTGACACGGCCGATTAACAAATGGGCTTTGTCCTGTGTCGCTACCAGGACACCTGCAGCTGCGCCATCATGCCTCTCACAATAGGAGGGCTTTGTTAGAAGGCTGGTCTCCAAAGGATGGAGCAAAGGAGCGTAAAAAGGGAAAGTTTCCCCCCCATTAAGTCACTGAGTCTCCCCCAAATAGAGCTGTGTCATATAAAAACTCTTGTCTTCATGTGTTAACTTGGAAGGGCTGGAGGGCTGGATCATAAACAGATGAGCCTTTTTGTGCCGCGTTTTCCCTTTTTGAAAAGAACTGGCCATTTTGCAAATCCCAATTATTGTCATTTGCTTCAGACAGCATTCCTGATCGCAGCTGGCAAAAAGCCCACAAACAGAATGGCACGGGACTGGTGCCTAGGATAAAATACGTCTTCAAAAATGAGGGGACAATGCTGCTTTTGTCTAGTGCTCAGCGACAATGGCAACCGACTGCTTTCTGCTGCCGTTATTGGGTGTGTGTGATGCTCTGTGTAAATGTGCTTAGGTTGTAATGTGTTTTTACTTACATGTGTGTTTTAAATTTGTTGCTAGTGACTTGGAGCAATGGACAAGTTTGATACCATTTTTTAATCGTCGTGGTTTAGAAACCAAGATTCCAGAGTCCTCTAACAGAATTTAGCATAACATTTCATTATGTACCATTTAATATTTAATCATATTAAAGAAATTAATGTTGTGGTCCTGTGACCTTTTCTTGCAGGGGAGGCAAGAAGCTGCACTGAGTTCGATAGGACTTCCTTCCAGGTAAACATCAGATTGTCTTATTACAGTGTCTGGGATGGGATGGGGCACCCCATGGCTTCACAATCTAGATTAACTTTCCTCAGTGTGCTGGGCCCGGGGGTAAACACGAGCAACGCGGTCCAGGTCCGGTCCCAAATCCAAGGATTCCGCGAGGTGTCAATCCGACAGAGCCAAGGCAGGTCACAAGGCAGGAAACCAGGCTAGGTCAGGCACAGGGTCACAGGCAGGCTCCCGCAACCTGGGGCAGGGTCCAACTGCCTTTTATCTCTGTCGGGGTAATGGCCGGTCCTGATCCCCTGGTGACTCACCTCCCTGTCTTACCCAAAGGCGAGCACTCCTCCTGCAAGTACTCAGGTCTCTCCTTCTCTCAGACCTTAGCCTCTGCAGCTCAGGAGATGTCGGTGGGTTACTAGACCTAGAGGCCACCTCAGCTTCTCCTGACACAACTGGTAGTGGAGCAGCTATAAGTGATTGCCCAGCCGAAGGCAATGAGGTCATCCCCGCATCTGGAGCCAGGGCAGGCTCCGGCCCCTGACTCGGCCCAGCTGGTGCTTGTTGCAGGGGAACCTGTGCAGACTGGGACTCTTCAGAATCAGGCCCCAGACTTGGTTGCCTGAGGCAGAGGACTGAGACTCCTCTGGTTCCGAGTCCAAGCCCGAGTCCCAGGCCATCACACTCAACCTGGTGTCCACCAGACAGAGGCGCCAGCTTGCAAGGGCGATGGGTGTGTGTGACATCACGCGCATGATGTCAGGATGTTGGGAGGAGCTGGGGACAGAGCCGAACATGGAGGCCGCGTGGCTTCAATGGCCGGCAGCTCCTCTTCCATCTCCTCCTGGCTTCACCACAAGTGGGAGACTGCTTTGACCCTCCTTCCCTCTGGAGGAGGAGCAGAAGGAGCTGGCCACTGGAGCCATGTTCGGCTATGTGCTTTGCCTCTGAGCTTTTGGGGCATTGGGGACCCAGCCCCCACCCCAAAAATATTGGGCTTGGCCCCCAGGAGCTGGAGTTTCTGCCACCAGATGTTTTGGACAACACGTCTCATCAGCCCCAAGCAGCATGGCTGTGCTTAGTGGGGCCGATAGGAGTTTTAGTCTAAAATATCTGGAGATCACTAGTGTGCTGGTCCCGGGGGCTAACTGAGAGGCGAGGTCCGAGTCCAGTCCGAGGTCAAGGGTGCGGTATGGAGGCTGTCCATCAAAGCTGAAGCTGGGTCCAAGGCAGGGAGTTGGGTGAGGTCAGAAACTCTGGCAGAAGAGCAGGACAGGGTGCAGGCAGGAACAGGCTACCAACAACGTTGCTCCTGCAACTTGGGACTGGGCTGGCTGGCTTTTATCTGCCCCGAGGCATAGGGCGGCCCCGGTCCACAGGTGACTCGCCTCTCCTGGCCTGGAGGCAAGCACTCCTCCTGCAGGAACTTAGTTCCCTCTGCCTCTCTGCCCTGAGCCTCTGCAGCTCAGGAGAGGCTAGAGGGTTACCGGACCCAGAGGCAACCTCAGTTTCCCCTGATGGGGCTGAGAGTGGAGCACCTGCAGGCAATGGGTCCTCCATCACGTTAGGGACCAGAGAAGCTTCAGCTGGTGCCTGCACCTGAGGATCCAGCACAGGTGAGGACCCTTCAGGCTCAGACCCCAGCCCCGGCTCAGCTGGTTCTGGAGGCGGGGACTCCTGTGCAGGCTGGGATTCCTCAGTTTCAGCCTCCGAGTCCGAATCCCAGGCCATCACAGCTAGGTTGGGAAAGGCTGGCCTTGGGCTGTATTCAAGTTACTACAGAGGCAGCTGGATTCCTCCTGTGTTCTGGCTTGGCAAAGAGAGGAATCCTACCCTCTCGACTAGTAATCATTACACAGTAGGCCTGTTGAATAAATGGTTTCTTAGGATGTGTGCACAGTTTACTTTTAAAGCATATTAGAAGCACATTTCCCCCCTCAAAGAATTCTGGCCACTGCAATTTTCCCCTCACAGAATTACAATTCCAGGCAACCCTTAACAAACCATAGTGCCCAGAATTCTTTGAGGAAAATGGTGTGATTTGAATACGTGCAAAAGGCATAGTGTGTAGGCAGCTGTATGAGTTCAGACAATATTTTTGTCAGTACATGAAGGTAACTGAAGTTACAGGATCCAATTCTGGCATCATTGGCTGGTTTTGCGGATTAAGCATTATTCCATTTATCCAGAACAAAGAACCATCAAGCACTTTTGTTGAGGACACATGACCGCAGATGCACCAGAAATGTTTTTTGGGTTTTTTTGTTCTTGGCCATCAACACCAAGACCAAGGGACAAGTATGTGTACCTACCTGGGTGGTGCTGATTTTTTCAACAAAGATCTCTTTATCCGAGCCAGATTACTATAACCTGTCAGCAACAGAGGTTTGGCTTGTCAGATAAGCACTTCTGTGCCTCTTTGTGACATTGGTGCCACATTCAGGATCCTAATTACTTCCACTGCAAAGGCAAAGTACTAGACAACAATTTACTCTCTGGTAGAAGGGACGTGGGTGACGCTGTGGGTTAAACCACAGAGCCTAGGACTTGCCGATCAGAAGGTTGGCGGTTCAAATCCCCGCGACGGGGTGAGCTCCCGTTGCTTGGTTCCTGCTCCTGCCAACCTAGCAGTTCAAAAGCACGTCAAAGTGCAAGTAGATAAATAGGTACCGCTCTGGCGGGAAGGTAAATGGCGTTTCCGTGCGCTGCTCTGGTTTCACCAGAAGCAGCTTAGTCATGCTGGCCACATGACCCGGAAGATGTACGCTGGCTCCCTCGGCCAGTAAAGTGAGATGAGCGCTGCAACCCCAGAGTCGGCCACGAATGGACCTAATGGTCAGGGGTCCCTTTACCCGTCACCTAGCCAACTTAGGATTTTCACTGAACATTTAGAAAAATACTTACTTACATGTAAAATCGGATATTCAACATGAGAATTTTGTGGACCTCTCAAAAAGCAGAATTTAAGACTCCTAAATTGTGGGGCTGTAGCAGTGGATGAGATTGTTGATCATAGCTGGGTGCTTAACTCTGTGAAAATCTGCAAAAGAGAATGCTGTAAGAGTAGCAGATTTCTCTGGTCCTCCTAAGGTCAGATTAATACACACTGTTTCCAAAGGCGTAGCAGAACAGAACATTTTAAACTACCAGGACATACAATATCTAAAACTAATACTGTATAATAATTCAAGATAATCCTTGTAAGATCATACCAAGAATCCATCTAGTCCATCATTTTCAGTTTCCAGCCGTGCTCTGACAGATATCTTGGGCAGTTTGTAACAAGGATATGAAGGCAAAGGTTATCCTCTGCTTGCCCCATGTGAACTTAGGATGTACAGATCAGTCTGTTTTCAGTCTGTGCCACATACCATAAGTCCATTTGGTGATATTTTTGCATTAAGAACAAATGGCAGATTAATGGACCATATGGAAAATTGTATTTAACTCCATGTTTAAATATGTATTTTATCACAAAATATGTACTTAAATACTATTTTATGTTTCCGTGTATGCATTTCTAAATCTGTTTTATCCTAAAATGCACATTTTAGTGCATTTTGGTACATCTTTTAGCTGAGAACTGTATTGCAAAATTTGCAGAAGAGCAAAATTCTAAGCCTAATTGCATTCCAGCCCATGTATAAATCTGGAAGGTGCTATATCAGGTCGCTTCTCTTTAAAATGTGGACCTAATAAAATTCTCCTCCATCTGTATTCTGAACACAGATGTTCCCTTCAGCTCTCAAGGCTTATAACTGCAGATACACTTATCCCCCATTAATTTGTCTAATCCTTTTAAAACGGCGTCTAACTAGAAGCCATCACCAACTTACTAATGAATTCCAGAAGTTCATTACGCATTGCATGAACCAATGCGTACGGTGCAGCCTCCTAATTAGATGTTGTAAATATTTCCATAAAATAGGGTGGTATCTCCTCCTCACATCTGCCATCGCATCCTTGTGTGGCTGGACTTGTCCTTAGGGGGCGAACATGCAGGGCACTGACAAGGCCTGTTGGAACTCTGTGCGATCAGATCCTAGCCCAGATAATACCCACTGTGGCTCTACGTCGCAGTGGAAGATTTTGTACTGAAAGCTGTCTTTCCAGTAAGCTTATCTTACTGTTCCTTCATTTTGGGGAACTCCCTGTTAAACTTTGAAGGAACCTCAGGATTCCCCAAACTCATTTTAAAGACCACCGTTGCTGAGGTAGAACTGTATATCTGTTTCCAGGGCAAAGCCATATGTTACTTGTATATTGTTATTGATTTTTTGGGGGGGACTCCCCTAAACCCTACAAATTAATAAATGGTAGGATTTTGATTGTTTGGGGTGTGAAGGGAGAAATACAGGCTGCAGAGGAATTCCTGGACTAGCCTATGTAAAAATGACCTGGCCAGGACCATTAAGAAGCAAGACAAGGTGAGCCATTGCCATTGGCAATGCAAGAGAACTGTTCTTCCTCCATGCCCCAAGGTGTGAACAGAGACAGGGGAATTGGAAGGTTGCCCAGGGTAATTGGGTGTGGACAGGAAAAGAGAGTTTTTGAGCAAGGTGTTCTGGGAGGAAGAAGAAAGACTGGGAGCCATCTTGGTCAGGTTGGCTGAAGGCAGGCTGGGAGAGTCCATGGCTGCACTGCTGTGGGGGAGAAAGCCCCTCTTGAAATTACCATGCTATAAGATCCGGACTCCCTCTATGCAGACTGAAGGTGTAAATGGGTAAATAAACCACATTTCTTAAAGCTACAACAGTCTCCGCTGTGTCTCAGTTCTCCAAAGGAACACAGACCTTGGGTGAGTGCCTGGAACCCCATGGGCTCTTGTTACCGCTCAGCAGAGAGAGGGGGAGGCACCTTTTGTAACAATATTAATATATGGATGATGTCGAGACTATGAACAGACCTCACTGCTGGTAAAAATACTGCGGCAGCAGCTGTATGGAAGCAGGAACTATGTCAATATTGAGTCATCTCATGCCACGCTGCTCCTAATTTAAGGAGACATCAACTGCTCTTGGCTTCTTCCTTCTGTATTAGAGCTTTGGAAATAGGAGGCACATCTCTCAGTATATAAATTAAGGGATGCTGGAGCCTTGAAAAGAGAGGCACAGCTTTTCAAAGGGAAACCTATTATTTTTCTCTGCTCCATCCTTCTTCTGTGTCATCTGGGACCTTTCGCACAAGGGCACCGCTCTGTTTATTTACATTTATGTTTAGATTTGCATCCTGCCTTTCCACAAAAGAGTCCTGTGGGTGGCTCACAACATAATACTATACAGTAATGCAATCGACATCAATCAAAATCAGAAACAGACGTGGCGAAGCAGAAGGGCTGTATGCAAGAGCATTGTTCTAGTAGCCTGGGAAAATAAACAAAATGTTTTTCCAGCTAATATAAATGAATCGGTTTTGTAGCGCTAGTCTATCTTATTCATGTCATGGGGACCACCTCCACCAAGAAAAACTCAGTGGGTGGTGGCACCCAAAAAAGGGCCTCATCGCTCAATATCTGCAGTCATTCCCACCCCCCTTGTTCCTGATATACGTATATATATATTTATTTTGTTTTATTGACCCTTCTAGAAGCCTGAGACAGAGTCCAATTCAGATGATCGCTCTCATGCCATACTGAAAACCACATTGGATCTGAACACATGTTCAGATTTAGCACTTTTACCATGAGGTCTAGAAAGTCACTTGTACCATTAAACCTGTCATTCTCTGTATTTTAAGAAGTACGTAGGAACTGACATTATTATGTCAGCAAATGCTGACCTGAATCATAAGGAAGGTAGAGAATAGGAGATGTAGCTATATCAAGGGGAGGCTATAAAGAAGACCCCCTCTATTCTTCTTCCCTGCTGGGGGAGCGGGGTGCCATTTTGAGATTCACCTCAGGTGCCAAAATGTTTTGGGCCAGCCCTGTGTGAGTTATCTCTGAAACTACTGCCACCCTTTGACGTTTGTGGCCTGACAGCCCAATCCTCAGAAGCAAGCTTTATTAAGTTCAAAGAGACTTGCTCCCAAGAAAGTTGTGGAGCCTCACTGTGAACTAACGCCTATTTTTGCGCAGCTGAAATTTTCAGCATTCTTGCATTTATTTTTAAATGAACATCATCAAAGAAGGGAAGAAAACTGGTGCGGATGAGGCGAGGAATGTAACCTCTTTCTTACTTGCGTGAGAAAGAAAAGTAGCTGCACAGATGAAGGAGATTCACAGGCAAAATCTTAATTCTCCCAAGTGAAAATGAATGGGTAAGGACTTGTTCAGTCTCTTGAAGAACTGAATCCATTTTGATTGCTTCACATGAAGCTACAGGCCACATCAAAGTATTTTTGTATACTCTGCCCCCCCCCATCCCGTGTTACATCAAGTCCCAGGTAGTAAAGCACTATTTGCCAAAAGGAACATTTGCAAGATGAGCGAATGACAAACAGGAGCTGTTAATCCAATTATATAAACAGTATTTATCACTCAAGCAACTGGCAATTTGAAACTTGCAGTGGATAGAAATATGCTGAGCTGGGAATCGTGACCTTGAAAACACACACACACACACACACACACACACACACACACACACACACATATCCTGGAGAGAAGATGGTCCTTTGGAGACCTGTAACTTCACTCAAAAGGTACAGACCTCAACTACACACAATGTCAGTGCACAGTACAATGTTTTAAATTTTACACTTAGGCCTCGGAGAACTCTAAAATGACTATTCTGTATTGGGAGGTTTGTGAGACTGTTATATTTTGTTGTTGTTGTTTAGTCGTGTCCATCTCTTTGTGACCCCATGGACCAGAGCACGCCAGGCACTTCTGTCTTCCACTGCCTCCCACAGTTTGGTCAAACTCATGCTGGTAGCTTCCAGAACACTATCCAACCATCTCATCCTCTGTCGTCCCCTTCTCCTTGTGCCCTCCATCTTTCCCAACATCAGGGTCTTTTCCAGGGAGTCTTCTCTTCTCACGAGGTGGCCAAAGTATTGGAGCTTCAGCTTCAGGATCTGTCCTTCCAGTGAGCACTCAGGGCTGATTTCCTTCAGAATGGAAAGGTTTGATCTTCTTGCAGTCCATGGGACTCTCAAGAGTCTCCTCCAGCACCATAATTCAAAAGCATCGATTCTTCGGCGATCAGCCTTCTTTATGGTCCAGCTTTCACTTCCATACATCACTACTGGGAAAACCATAGCTTTTACTATACGGACCTTTGTTGGCAAGGTGATGTCTCTACTTTTTAAGATGCTGTCTAGGTTTGTCATTGCTTTTCTCCCAAGAAACAGGCGTCTTTTAATTTTGTGGCTGCTGTCACCATCTGCAGTGATCATGGAACCCAAGAAAGTAAAATCTCTCACTGCCTCCATTTCCCCCCCTTTTTTTTGCTTTATATGCACATCCAAAATACAGATTCCTCACTTCCTGTGGCCTCTGTATCATCTCAACACCAAAGGATGAAGGAAATGTAATGAGTGGGTTGGAATGATCAGACAGGATCCTCCTGGTGAGAAAATGTATTTAGGAAATTCCACAGGCTGGGACCAGCTTGACATTCAGTAGGAATGGCAGCTAGCGCTATGTAACACTATTCCTTCCGAAGCTATGCTAACAACCTCAGCAACTCCACACAGCAGGGCTGCTCATTAGCTACTTGAGCAAAAGGAGAGATTTGTAAATGGCTAAACAAAGAGGTAAACACAAGGTGGTGGTAGCTCTCAGCTGTAACAACAACAAGGAGGCTTTTCACTGTATAAACAAACAAAGCAACCCCCATCCCTGTTGTGTGAAAGAAGCCTTAATTCATAGGTATAACACTGGGGTAACCACTGAAAAATAAGTAACCGTGTCTGAGGTAACCGTGGCACGATTATGTATGCTTCACCCACAGTCACCAATCTGTCATGAAAGAGCATGTAAAATTTTATTTAGTACCTATGGTTCACATCATGAGCACACAAGCATGTGGGTTTCCAGAGAGGCGATGGTCACAACTTTGTTCCCCTCCCTGACCATTTTGCTGCACTGCAGTGGCGAAGCTGCATGCTCCGTTACCGGGGGCGGAGAGCAGGCGGGGGCATGGCTGGTGCCCTCGGGGTGTGTGGTGTGCGCCCCCGGGGGCATGACGCACACCCGGGGGCGTGTTACACTGCCCGCGAGGAAGAAGAAGAAGCAGCAGCAGCAGCAGAAGAAGAGTTTGGATTTGATATCCCGCTTTATCACTACCCTAAGGAGTCTCAAAGCGGCTAACATTCTCCTTTCCCTTCCTCCCCCACAACAAACACTCTGTGAGGTGAGTGAGGCTGAGGGACTTCAGAGAAGTGTGACTGGCCCAAGGTCACCCAGCAGCTGCATGTGGAGGAGCGGAGACGCGAACCCGGTTCACCAGATTACGAGACTACTGCTCTTAACCACTACACTACACTGGCTGTCACGCGAGGGCGTGATCCACCACCCACGAGGGTGTGCATTATGGGGCCGTGGCGCACTGTCTGTGGGGGCATGGCGCCCGGTGCGTGTGTGAGGGTGTGCCGCGATGGCACCCTACTGGAATAGTGGTGCCCCGCGGGGGTGGTCCACTCCCTCCGCACTCCCGTTCCTCCGCCAGTGCTGTGAGAAACCATGGTTTGGTTTAGTGTGTCATCCAGATCCTGGCTTGTGCTTCAGCTGGCTCCAAATAAGGAGCTGTAACCAAGGTTTGCCCCTGTGAGCAAACCTGAGGTAATCCAAGTTATTCATGATCTATCATTTCACCCTCAACATGCATTTACAAGAGAGATACAAAGTGAATTGTTATGGATTACTTCATTCTGGCTCCCACTTTCCCACATAAATGCGCTCAAAGAAGTGTGTGATACATGCAAAAGAGGAGCTAAAAAATTCAAAAGTGTACAGAGCAGCTCTTTTTGATCAGATCCCCAAGAAAGTACCAGTGATTCAAAATTATTACTCCTCTCCACTAACTACATTGTACTGTAATGGAATTTTGTGGTGGGGAAGGGACACTTTCACACCATGGCATTGAAAGCACTGTGATACAACTGTAAACAGCAATGAATTCTGGGAGATGTATTTTTTTAAGGGTGCTGTGTATAGTTTGGAGGCCCCCTATTCCCCCCACAGCGCTACAATTTCCAGATAAGTTTAACAACCAATCCCTTTGCATGGGGAACTCTGAGAATTGTAGCCCTGTGAGGGGAATGGGGGATCTCCTAACAACTTTAAGAGCAAAAGAAGGACCAAGAAAAGGAGCCAAGATGTTCCTCTCTACATGGTTCTCCATGATGGGAGTGGTGGTGGGAATAGGCATCTGAAGAGAGCTAAGGGGGAAGCAGAACGGGCAGGAAGGAGCGTGGCACATGGCCAGGAGCAGTAGTAGGCTGAAGTTCACATATTGATTTCAAATAACTAACCAGATCTTGGACTACAGTCCTCTGTTTTGTCTTTCTGAGGACAGAGGAATTAGCACAGAGATGCTATTCAGGACGCGGCTTCAAGATTAACCAGCCCGCATTTCTATACACTGGAATTTCTGTTCAAGAGACATTTCCTTCCCTCCCCAACATGCATTCCATTCCATGTGATGGTCCTTAGAAGCGCTTTTTGATTAGACTTTGCTGGTAAAAAATTCATGTGGTCTGCTGCACAGGTGGGTATAGGAGAACATGGGTGCTTTTTATATCCAGTTGGCTTGTCTTCTTTGAAGAACACATCGCTGCTGCCTTAAGACTTTTTTTTAAGCACACAGCACAAAGACTTCAAAGAGAATATTTCCTCTTGATTCTCTTCG
The DNA here is from genome assembly GCF_965113315.1 of Podarcis vaucheri. Classification (NCBI taxonomy): domain Eukaryota; kingdom Metazoa; phylum Chordata; class Lepidosauria; order Squamata; family Lacertidae; genus Podarcis; species Podarcis vaucheri. The sequence goes on along the minus strand of NC_138755.1, from coordinate 34,831,656 downwards.
CTGTGGGGCAGTCAAATGCAAGAAACACACACACACACAAATTCTCTCTCTCTCTGATTGTGGCAGCCGACAGGAAGGACAAAAGCAGCTGTTTTCATCAAAATTCTTAGTCACACCATTCACATCATGACCCTAAGCTGGTCTGAAAGAGAGAAGCAAACAACCCTTTCATATAGCGAATAGGCCTTCTGAAATAACCTCACCTATATCTAAGGAATATCTTGAAGCTGGTAGGAGTGGGTAGGACCCTGCTATCATCTATCTATCTATCTATCTATCTATCTATCTATCTATCTATATCCATTACTGGCTTTTCCTTTAAAAATAGAATAAAAAATGAACCTAGAATTATGTTTGTTCTTATATAATTTAGATAGTCTTCTTCTTTGGCGATCACTCGTAGCCAAGTAAGATTGTCTTCCATGAACACGGTCTTAACAGTGAGTCCGTAAGTGACTGTGGAAGTCAATCCTGGATCCACACGTCCTTCCACAGTGGGGACATGGGTTTCCAGGTGGGAGTTGATCATGGTGAAGGCTTGCCAAACATGCCTTCCTCTTAGCACGTTTCTCGTTTTCGTCCTGAGTTCGAGTGTCTTCAAAGTCCATGCTGTGGTGGGCAGCAGCAGTGTTCTGATCAGTGAGCTGTTATTTTAATTTCCCAGACCCCACTGGGGGGCTGTCATTTTAACTTTTCACAGTACAAAGTTCCACAAGGGCATTGTAGGAAACTCAAGATGTCACAGGTACTAGCCAATCAGGTGCTTGTGACTCCTTCATGGCCACCTTGTGCATAGCCAAGGAGGAGTGGTGGAGACCGCCTCCCCATCCTGACCCTTCCAGGGAGGAAGAATAGGAAGACAGTATAGATTTACAACAGTGGTTTGTGGGAGGTCACAGCTCATAGGCAGATGAGGGGAAAAGTTGGGAAATAATGGGAGAGGAGGAGCAGGCAGAGCTGGAGCAGCAGCTGGCTGCCAAGTTGTCACTAGAAAGCATTCCAGACCCATTTCCCAGAACCTGGCGAGCCTTAAAAGTAGGAGAGCAAATGGCCACTTCATACACTCACATGCACACACACATAGAACACACAGACACACACACACACACAGAGGCAGGCAACCTCCCTCAGCCTTAGTTGATCTGTGCAGATCAGTCAAGGTAGGGAGTTGTCGCTCTCAATCTCCGCTCATTAAGTGATCAATCTGATGAAGGAGTCATCTGCCTCTCTCCATCAGGGTGCTGTCCTCTGCCTATACTGTGGTGCTGTACCTCGGGTTAAGAACTTAATTTGTTCTGGAGGTCCTTTCTTAACCTGAAACTGTTTTTAACCTGAGGTACCACTTTAGCTAATGGGGCCTCCCGCTGCCGCCATGCGATTTCTGTTCTCACCCTGAAGCAAAGTTCTTAACCCGAGGTACTTACTATTTCTGGGTTAGCGGAGTCTGTAACCTGAAGCGTCTGTAACCCAAGGTACCACTGTATCAGCACTGTGTCATTTTTCTTTCTTTCTTGAACCATCACCAAAGTGATTAGGGTCTTGGAGGGCCAGATAAATATGTTTGGGGAACAGATCCAGGGGTCAGCAAACTTTTTCAGCAGGGGGCCGGTCCACTGTCCCTCAGACTTGGGGGGGGGCAGACTATATTTTGAGAGGGGGAAAGGAACGAATTCCTATGCCCCACAAATAACCCAGAGATGCATTTTAAATAAAAGCACACATTCTACTCATGTAAAAACACGCTGATTCCCATCCCGGGGCTGGATTTAGAAGGCGATTGGGCTGGATCTGGCCCCTGGGCCTTAGTTTGCCTACCCATGGATGGCACTCTCAAACTGGGGGTTAGCCTTGGACGAAGCATTATGTACCCATAATAAAATGCAATGTAATAAATAAAATAAAATAAAATACACACTCTCTCTCATCTCTGTGTTCCAGGACATAAAGAATATAACTGAGACAGTCCTTACCAAGACTCCAGAGACTGCACAGTAAATGTTAGCTTCCCTTTTCCTTTGTAAAAGATTGCAGATAACAACTTCCCCCAGAGAAAAATGTTGGCATAGCCTGACTAGGTTTGAAATAAGATGGTTCCCTCTGCTCACATCAAAATACACTGATTGCTGTGAGTGTTGTGGGCTGAAGGCTGTGCAGGGAGATATCTGATGGCTGAAGTGTTCTGATTTAGGGCAGCACAGTTGTCCAATCTGGAAATGCATTCCACATTAAAGCAATCTGCACTACCCTCCATGGATTTCGGCTGCCTACAAACACAGCATTTTATTTTAGAATCAATGGAGACCGAGTATTTTCCCACACAGTCCATATACAGTGGTTCCTCGGGTTAAGAACTTAATTTATTCTGGAGGTCCGTTCTTAACCTGAAACTGTTCTTAACCTGAGGTACCACTTTAGCTAATGGGGCCTCCCGCCACCGCCGCGCAATTTCCGTTCTCATCCTGAAGCAAAGTTCTTACACCGAGGTACTATTTCTGGGTTAGCAGAGTCTGTAACCTGAAGCACCTGTAACCTGAAGCGTCTGTAACCCGAGGTACCACTGCACAATCTAGATCTATCCCATATATTTTTTTGGCCCTGAAAAGTACTTCTTGAGAAACTGATTTCATTCAAGAAATAAAAGCTCGTGGGAGGAGGTTGATTCTGCAGTGCGTCCATTTTCCAGGCAGTCCTGGGAGTGGTGTGGGTGTGGGTGTGGCACACTACACACCATCAGGCAGAATGGAAAAAGGTGCCAAAAGATGCGTTAGATCTACCTCTCCAAAGGTGGAGAAAGAGCTCTGACCTGAGAGAGAAAGAGAGAGAAGACTGGATCCCTCCTGCAACACTAGCATGGAAATTATATAGTGCCTGGAGTGTTGAGCTTAGATCAAGACACAGCGGGTTCAAATTCCACAAAGCCCACTATGCAACCTTGGGCTTTTTGAAGCCTAACTTACCGTATTTTTTGCTCTATAAGACTTGTACTTGAATTGTGCTCAGAAACGTACTGGGAGCATTGCCTCCATTTTTTCCTGTAGCACATTGAGAAGAAAGCACCACACCTGAGTACAATCGTGGCTCTTTCATTTGCTTACAAGCTGGCTTGGGGGGGGGGGAAGATTTCTGTTTTCACAGCAAACAAAGAATAGGAGCCAGCTGATTGCCAAAACAGATAAAGGGTTAGTGTCATAAACTTTATGAATGCTGACCCTCAGGGTTCTGTGGCTTCAGTGGCAAATGGTGGGGGCTGAAGAGAAGCATATCTGATAACACAACACCCACACACCCAAACACCCTAGGAACGTTAACAGGCACACTTTAACGAGGCGTGTTCTTCCTGTTACTAATGATCCCATTTGTTCCCAGAAGATTGCCTCTCTGGTTCTTGTAACCCAGTGGGCAGACTTTGGGGCAAGAATGCCGCAGGAGGAGACATAGCCGGCCGTGGGGAGGCAGGGATCTTAATCTCAGCAACTGTTTCATGGGGGCAAGGCCTGACACTCCTCTGCAGATCCTGTTTTGCTAATACAGTGGTACCTCTGGATGCGAACGGGATCCGTTCCGGAGCCCCGTTTGCATCCTGAGTAAAACGTAAGACACCACTGCGCGTCTGCGCTTGTGTGGGTCGCGTTTTGCCGCTTCCGCACATGACATCATTTTGAGTGTCTGCGCATGTGCGAGCGGCGAAACCCAGAAGTTACGCGCTCCGTTACTTCCGGGTCGCCGCAGAGCCTAACTTGAAAATGCTCAACCTGAAGCACATCTAACCCAAAGTATGACTGTAAAGAGTTAACTTCAGCTTGCTAAGTGTGATTTACTGCTGGCTCGGTCAGTGCACAGGGGGAGGCGAGGGTGGAAAGTCCAGCTGCCCAGTTGGAAGCCCTTTTGCATACCCTCCAACATTTCTCCAATGAAAACAGGGACATCCTATTCCATACCCTCCAACATTTCTCTGATGGAAATTTTTTTGTTTAGTCGTGTCCAACTCTTCGTGACCGCATGGACCAGAGAACGCCAGGCACTCCTGTCTTCCTGATGGAAATAGGGATGTCCTAAGAAAAAGCGGGACATTCTGGGATCAAATCAGAAACTGGAATGGCTTCTGTAAATCCGGGACTGTCCCTGGAAAATAGGGACCCTTGAAGAGTCTGCTTTGCACGGCTTCTGCTGAGGGGACTCACTACTGGAGTCCTTCCCATAGTAATTATTTCTATATTTGCATCTATACAGATAAATTAGCATGTGTGCATTTTACATAAACCTGTGTCTTCTTTTGCCTTCTCTTCTGGCAATGCATAAAACGATACCTGTTAATTATTCTGACACACCAAGCCCTTCACCTGCCTGAGGCGGCTCGTATTTCAAAACAGAGGCTGCAGTCTTAAACAGTCCCTTTCTTGGGAGTAGGCTCCAATGAAGATGGTGGGACTTCCTTCAGCATGAAAACACACCTAGGAATGGGCTGCAAACATTGTCTGACTACCACACACAAACATACCACAGGCTGAAGCTGCTACAAGCCGGCAAGAGCAGATTAAAAGGATGAGGGCAGGAACTTCAAGAATGAGAAAAATTTAACTGGGAGCCAGCCTTGATGGAAATAGCCTTCGTGGATATTGATAACAATGGCTAGAAAGTGACAAGTCACATTCTGCCCATTAATCCCTTTCAAACTGCAGCATTCGCCCCTCACCAAGGCTTTTCTTAAGGCATCGACTGTGGGAGAACGGTTGTTTGCGTAAGGCACAGAATAGTCTACTCACTACTTTATCAGAAACATTCTTAAGAGCTTTAATTAAATACGATAAGGCCAGAGGAAAAGCAAACACTTCCAGCCTACGTGTTTCCTAACAAGGGGGGGGGGGGATAAAGATAATGTGAGACCTCATGAGGGGAAATTCTCTCTGTGTTATTATTCACTGGAGGCAATATAGAGAAGAAACAAATATCCCCGTTGTTTGGTTGCTCAAATTAGTGTTGGGGTCTGTGTGTGTAAAAATGTCACCATAATCTCCAGGTGTGCTGTTAATAATTATTGTTTATAATTCTTATTGCTCCTTTAAAGGGGTGATACCCTCAATACCGGGACGCGGGTGGCGCTGTGGGTTAAACCACAGAGCCTAGGACTTGCCTATCAGAAGGTCGGTGGTTCAAATCCCCATGATGGGGTGAGCTCCCGTTGCTCGGTCCCTGCTCCTGCCAACCTAGCAGTTCGAAAGCACGTCAAAGTGCAAGTAGATAAATAGGTACCACTCCGGCGGGAAGGTAAACGACGTTTCTGTGTGCTGCTCTGGTTCGCCAGAAGCGGCTTAGTCATGCCGGCTCCCTTGGCCAATAAAGCGAGATGAGCGCCGCAACCCCAGAGTTGGTCACAACTGGACCTAATGGTCAGGGGTCCCTTTACCTTTACCCTCAATACCACATGGCAGGAATTCTATATTTGCTGTGTTGATGCAGTGGAAAGACTTGGGATTCCTCTCATGAATTTCCTCACCAAGCATGACGGCTGATGCCATCACCTTTGTCATTCCCACATAAGCCTGGAAACGTGTACAGCAGCCTTGGTTAACCAGGTGTCCTTCAGATGTTAGGACTACAACTCCCATCAGTCTCAGCCAGCACTGCAACTCCCATCAGCCATAGCCAACACACAGGTAGTATGAAAACGCCTGAAGCCAAGAGACACCCCTGAGCTGGATGTACATGCGCCTGCGTATTTTATAATGCACATATCACAGAGAGGTGATTAAAACGGTACCTCAGATTGGCTTCTCCTGCCCCTTCCATTGCTGTTGTTGGAATGTGCACCTAGCAACACAGAAAATTTATCTTATGAATGTTCTCACTTCATGCCACTGGCTGCTAATGGCCACTTACCCAGTCTCAGGGTGTGCGGTGGTTGCAGCCTGTCATGGCAGAACCCGAACTCAGGGAAGCAACATTAGGCTAGGCACCAGTTATTGGTAAATCCTCAGGCCGGACGTCTGGAATGGTGGGGAGACCCTCATGCCTCTTCATAAGCCTGACCCATCTTTGCCTCTCGGCTTCCTTCCAACTCTATGTTTCTATGATTCTTCTCCTGCTTCAGTTCCTGATTCTGGGCTGCTCTCTGCTACAGAGTCTCCCCGCTCACTAAGCCCTGTTACCTCTCCAGCTTCTGACTCCTCCTCCTGCCAGTCTTCTCCCTCTGACCACTCCCCTCTGACCGTTTTGCAAAGGGGAGCCAAAGAACCTTGAAAATGACAAGAGGAGGCATCTGGAAATACAAGAATCCTCATAGACTCTAGAGCTGGAAGGCTGATAAGGGATCTTTTGCAACCTGTCACTCCCCCACACCCAACATTTAGATTAATATAAACGCACTGCTGTGAAACATTAACCCAAATTACCTTAATAAATCACAGAACAATGTCTGAAGCTTGACTCAGCCAGGCAGTCTTCAGGCTCAGGGTATTTGACTTGAACTTTGCAGGGTTGCATTCCTATTGCTGGTTGTGTAGAAGTGTCAGTGGTGCTATTTGTAAGGTGCAGAGGAGGATAAATGCAGCTTTTAATACTTTCCAATAGGCGCATCTGACTAGATATACAGGGGTAAAAAAAAAAACCCACACCAGCTGAAATGTCTCCTACAAAATAATTAAAATAGTATTTGTCATACTACTTTAGCATTTTTTTAGTATTCTAGTGGCATTTTTTCATACTTTGGATAGCAGAAGCACATTTTTCTGAAATAAAATTGGAAGCACACTTAGCTTTTACACTCAAAAGGTTTACTCCATGTCATTCTCTGAGTGGAGCCCATCTGTTATATTTCTCCATGAGTCACTACAGACATGCATCCTGAATGGAAGGAGAGAATCTGTGAAATATTGTGACTCACTTGCTTCCTGTTGCCTCTTTTTCTTCTTCTGTAATTGCAGCGATTCCTGCTGCCTATTAGCACTGGCGGAGGAAGGGGTGTATGGTGGGTGCAGCACTGCCCCCCTGGGATGCTAGCCCCGCCGTGCAGGTGGCTAGCCCCGCCCCTGGGTGCACAACATATGCGCCAGTCTGGGTGCCAGAGCAGCTAGCTCCGCCTCTGCCTATTAGGACTTGTAGGACAGAAGACATGGAGACCAACAGTAGGTGGCGCTAGAGCCCCAAACAGGCAAAGCCAAACAAGGACTTCTTGCACCTTCCTGATCATTTGTGCTGCTGATGCTATTGGGGAAGTCAACTGGATCCCACATTCAATACCGTTCGCACCTGCAAACATTTTCGGGTGGTCCCACGGATTCACTTCTATGTCCTCCAGAAAAGTGCAGGGAGTCCGTGGATTTGGTCCTAAGGTCCTAAGAGAGATAGGATGCTAGGAGCATGCAGTTACATAGATTCTGCTCCCAATTAATTTGTGGAATTGGGCTTTTGTCATTGTAGATGAAGGCAGCAGCCTCCTGAATTAGCAGAAGAATTTATCCCTTTGCCACCTCTGTAGCTTCTTCTCTAGTTATTCCCTTGGTGCACGAATCAGAGGCGAATTTAGGGCAGCGCAACTATGACATAGAGTACATAGTGAACAGAAGACAAGAAGTGTGAGAAACACTGGATTTTGGCCTTGCAGGGGGCGCCGCTGAAATTTGAAAGACCCAAGTCCACCCTGCATGAACTGACGAAGCTAGCAACCAGAAAATTGCAATTGTACGAGCCTGATCCTCTCTCTGACTCCCTCGAGGACATCTTGTGAACCAGACGATGCCATCGTGACTAATTCCTGCCTGAAGTGAAGCATACCTTTTCGAATCCCAGCTGGTGACAGCTATGCTTGCAAAACTGAATACCAACTAATCGCTTTGTAAATCACCGAGGATAACGATAAAATATTTTTCAAAGCTGGATTTGTCTAGCAGAGGTCTTGTTTTGTTCTAGCCTTTCTTATCTAATTCTCCAGGGCAGTCTGCTACAGGTATGTGCTTTGCTCCTCGTTTCATCAAACGGCATGGTTCTTTCAGAATTTGCCTCAGCTGCTAATTTTGTTGACTGCATGTTGCAGCTTGGTGGGACTTTCTTGTAATGCCACTGAGGTAAACCGGCAAGTCCTGACCAGCTTAGTATCAGTGATATTAACATGCCTCAGACGCCACTCTCTCACAATGGGCAAGATCCAGCCGGCATTAAACAATTATAAGATTGCTGCCCAATGATATTTCAGCACAGCACACCATGGTGTCGTGGTTAAAGCGTTGGACTCGAAGCAACGAGATCTAGGTTCATATCCCACTCAGCTATGAAGCCCACTGAGTGATCTTGGTCCAATCTTTCAATATAATTTTCCTCACAGGCTTGTTGTGAGGAAAAATTGCATGGTGGAAGAATTACATATGCCACCTTGAGTTATTTGTGCCAGTGTGGTGTAGTGGTTAAGAGCGGTTGACTTGTAATCTGGTGAACCGGGTTCGGGTCTCCGCTCCTCCACCTGCAGCTGCTGGGTGACCTTGGGCCAGTCAGACTTCTCTGAAGTCTCTCAGCCCCACTCACCTCACAGAGTGTTTGTTGTGGGGGAGGAAGGGAAAGGAGAATGTTAGCCGCTTTGAGACTCCTTCGGGTAGTGATAAAGCGGGATATCAAATCCAAACTCCTCTTCTTCTTCGGAGGAGGAAAGGCAGTGTAATTAATAACTAAATAAGTGTAATAGTTGAGAATACAGTGGTACCTCAGGTTACAGACGCTTCAGGTTACAGACTCCGCTAACCCAGAAATAGTACCTTGGGTTAAGAACTTTGCTTCAGAATGAGAACAGAAATTGTGCAGTGGCGGTGCAGTGGCGGCAGCAGAAGGCCCCATTAGCTAAAGTGGTGCTTCAGGTTAAGAACAGTTTCAGGTTAAGAACAGACCTCCAGAACGAATTAAGTTCTTAACCCGAGGTACTACTGTAAGCCCTACTGAATTACGTACAGTATACAAATGAATTGTTCAAAATAAGATAACACATAAAATGTTCATAATTGGTACAAGCTGCAGAATGTAGCTTTTCCTGTAGCAAAGTGATGGCTCTACAACTACAACTCCCATCCTCCATAACCATTGGCTGTGCTGTCTGGGGTTGATGGGAACTGGAGTCCAACAACCACTGGAGGCCCACACATTGACCATCCCTGTTGTAGCAGAATATGGGATACATTGGGGCAGGATTTAGCATACCCAGAACTTGGCTGGATCATGCCTTGGGTACATTCACATTCATGCCTGTGCATGGAATCTGTGGAAATATTCACATCCATTTCAACTAAGTGTCTGTAAGGATTGGCAGACATCTGTAATGTATTGAGTGACCTTCTTTTTGTATAGTTCCTTCTGCAAAAGTCTGTTGCCCTGTATTCCCTGTATTATCAAGGAGGCATTTGATTCTGGCCAAACATATTGTTACAAAAGTTCCCCTCACCTCAAGAGTCTATGGGGTTCCAAGCACTCATCCCAGGTCTGTGGTCCTTTGGATTATTGAGACACATTGGAGACTGTCGTAGCTTTAAGAAGTAAGGTTTGTTCACCTATTTACACCTTCAGTCTGTATGGAGGGAATCTAGCATGGTCATTTCAAGAGGGGCTTTTCCCCCAAGGCAGTGCAGCCAGCCTTCAGCCAGCCTGCCCAAGATGGATCCTAGCCTTCTTCTACCTTCTTCCCAGCAATCCTTGCTCAAGACTCCCTTTTTCTGTAATCTCAAACACACACACCCATCACCTTGGCAACATCTGTCTCCCCAGGCCAAAGGACTAGATGGCCCAGCAACCTTTTTTGTTGTGTTAACAGATTTGCTCTTTGCAAGGCCAGCCAGGCTGGTAGCCAACCCAGGAATTGTACTGCAGATTGTACTTTCATCCATATCCCAATTAATCAAAATCCTACCATTTATTAAATTCTAGGGTGTGTTTTTTGGGGTGGGGAGTTCCCCACAAATCTATAATACCATGTAACTGGATTAGAATGTAAAGTTTTTAAAAGGATTTCTTTAAGAACAGCAAGGACTCTGCACGATGGAGACGGGTAACCTTTCTTGTTTGTATGGCCTGCAGGCTAATTCTTCTTCTGGCGACATATCAGTAGAAGGTGGAGCCCAAAATGGGTGTATGAAAGACACTATATATACTAGGCAAGAAGCCAGAACACATAGTCATAAGAGGTAAAGCTGTGCTTTCAGAAAAGAACACCATTAAAAACCTGAGCACAAAGGAATGTATTTGAACAGCCTGACCTACATTTGATGGAGGTGATGTCAGTTGGCACTTTCAGACTGCTGCCCTTCTGCGCAGGTCTCTCGCACATTAAGGTAGAGCCTGGTATGTGCCCTTTGCGCAATAAGAGTGCACCCTCATGAACCACTGCAAAGAAAGCGGGTACATTAGGATAAACAGCTAAGTAGTACTCTTGCACAATACATCAGCTTCTAAAAAAATAATGGAAAACTACAGGGGAAAGTGCAAGAGAACCACCACTTAACAACATCATATAAAGGTAAAGGGACTCTGACCATTAGGTCCAGTCATGGCCGACTCTGGGGTTGCGGCGCTCATCTCGCTTTATTGGCCGAGGGAGCCGGCATACAGCTTCCGGGTCATGTGGCCAGCAGGACTAAGCCACTTTTGGCAAACCAGAGCAGCGCACGGAAATGCCGTTTACCTTCCCGCCGGAGTGGTACCTATTTATCTACTTGCACTTTGATGTGCTTTCGAACTGCTAGGTTGGCAGGAGCTGGGACCGAGCAACGGGAGCTCACCCCGTCACAGGGATTCAAACTGCTGACCTTCTGATCGGCAAGTCCAACATCATATAAACCATACCAATTTTGCAAAAATCAATCAGGGTGACCACTCATTTGGAAACAATCAATGTCTTTTTTATCTGCTGGATTTTCAGAAACGACTCTATTTCATGGGTGCCAGCCTTACATTGCAGTAGTTTAGAGACGTTACTAACAAAATTGTCGTTATAGTGGTTGGGGGCAGAAACAGGGGCAGGATGCGGTTAAAACCTTTCGTGGGAGCAGCCAAGCTCTGTGTATATATAGACATCACATGTCATACCCTCCAACATTCCTCAGATGAAAATAGCGACGTTTCTGTCACTCCTCCCCCCCAAACTGGCTTTCCTCGACACCCCATTTTTTGTGCCCCCCCCAGCTGCAGAGCATTTCAGAAGACCAGTGAGTGCCAGCACCAGTTCACCAATGGGACAAAGCACACATAACCCCCCATTGTTCTACTCAGACACTGAAGGTCCGACGCAGAGAGCCTTCTGGCGGTTCCCTCACTGCAAGAAGCCAAGTTACAGGGAACCAGGCAGAGGGCCTTCTCGGTAGTGGCACCCGCCCTGTGGAACACCCTCCCACCAGATGTCAAAGAGAACAACAACTGCCAGACTTTTAAAAGACACCTGAAGGCAGCCCTCTTTAGGGAAGCTTTTAATGTTTGATGCATTACTGTATTTTAATATTTTGTTGGAAGCCGCCTAGAGTGGCTGGGGAAGCCCAGCCGGATGGACGTGGTATAAATAAATTATTATTATTATTATTATTATTATTATTATTATTATTATTATTATTATTATTCCCTCCACCGTCTGAGAAAACCCCTTGATCCCGATTTCATTTCATTTCATTTACATTTACAAAAAGAGAAACACACAGCAATAAATAGATTTTAGAAAGGGGCAAGATTAGATGCAGACACGCAAAGTGTTTTCCTTTTTTAAAAATTAAAAAAATCAAGACTCCTTGCGTTCTGCTCCACTCCCCCTTCCTTCTCACCCAGGGCAGTGGCCCTGTCTGCACCTCAAATCTGGCATGTCACATGGGCAGGGCCTTGGCAGAGGCAGCCTCTTTCCTCCTCGCTCGGGCTGCAGCAGCCGCTACAAACTGCCCATGTCATGGTGTTGTTGTCTATCACATGACAGTGTATGTTTTGACTCCACGGAGTGGGAAGTGACGGAGACAGGATGTTTGTGTTACTGTGTTCCGTGAAGCAGGACTATTGTCCTTTGTTCTTTTTCTCTTTGCTGTTTGATGCTAGAGAGAGAGGGAGCTAATCTAATAAAGTAGATTAGCCAAAATGCTGAGTTGCTGAGGTCTGTTATGCGCATGATGCGCAAACTCTGCAGATCCCTAAGTGTGTCGGTTGATATTGGTCGCTGCGATGTTCGGGCTGAAGAAAGATTTTGAAGCTCCCGAACGATTGACCAGGAGGGGGAGAACATGCCAGTCGGGCATGTGTCCCTGCCAGGGTCCTACTCGAGTGTAGGCTGAACTCCTGACACATACGGTATGTCATTCCATCAGAAGCATTCACTTTAACTTATATTGGAGAGTGGAAATAAAATCACGTGAACTCCCTATGTCAGATGATCTCAGTTTCTTGATGAGGAAGGTAAAAGGTAAAGGTACCCCTGCCCGTACGGGCCAGTCGTGTCCGACTCTAGGGTGGTGCGCCCATCTCACTTAAGAAGCTGGGGGCCAGCGCTGTCCGGAGACACTTCCAGGTCACGTGGCCAGCGTGACGAAGCTGCTCTGGCGAGCCAGCACCAGCGCAGCACGTGGAAACGCCGTTTACCTTCCCGCTATAAAGCGGTACCTATTTATCTACTTGCACTTAGGGGTGCTTTTGAACTGCTAGGTGGACAGGAGTTGGGACCGAAAGATGGGAGCTCACCCCGCCGTGGGGATTCGAACCGCCGACCATGCGATCGGCAAGCCCTAGGCACTGAGGTTTTACCCACAGCGCCACCCGCGTCCCTGATGAGGAAGAGCAAGACTTTAATCTTAGCCTACTTTGCAACTGGGCTTCAGGTTTCTTGTTTGACTCTCAGTTCAGTAAAAAAAGAATTTTACCATGGCTCCTGTGTCCCTGCGAGTTGCTTCTTTCCGGCTACATGAATCACAATGCTTTAGTGTGATAGAGAGATGAAATGTTGAGAACTGGCTATTATCGTGGGGACCTGCTGCCGCACAATAGCTCCTTTCAGTCTTTGCTTGCACAGAGAGGGAAAGCAAGTACAAAAGGGCTGTGGGGTTTGTGGTTTAAGCCCCACCGCCATTGCTGCAGCTGCTCAGAGCTAGGGAATAGGCTGCAGCTCAGGGGAAGAATAGGGACGGGGGTGGCACTGCGGGTTAAACCACAGAGCCTAGGACTTGAAGATCAGAAGGTCGGCGGTTCGAATCCCCGCGACGGGGTGAGCTCCCGTTGCTCGGTCCCTGCTCCTGCCAACCTAGCAGTTCGAAAACACACCAAAAAAGTGCAAGTAGATAAATAGGTACCACTCCAGCGGGAAGGTAAACGGTGTTTCCGTGCACTGCTCTGGTTCACCAGAAGCAGCTTAGTCATGCTGGCCACATGACCCGGAAGCTGTACTCCGGCTCCCTCGGCCAATAAAGCGAGATGAGCGCCGCAACCCCAGAGTCGGCCATAACTGGACCTAATGGTCAGGGGTCCCTTTACCTTTTACAGGGGAAGAGTGTATATTTTGGATGCAGGAGGTCCCGGGTTCAAGCCCCACATCGCCCCCAAAACCCTTGGAGAGCTGTACCTGCCAGCCCTTCCAGACTGTGGGTTTTTTTGAAGCTGCATTTAGCAACAGGTCCTTGGCCCAACGTTAGTGGATCCATGGTGGAAGGATCCTGGCGCATCTGCACGTCCTTTTGCTGCGGAGGAGCACTCTTGCACGACAGCGCAACAAAAGAGGGACCAAAACGACAACAACCCTGGAACGTTTGTGGTACAAGATTTCAGCCGGAGGCAATGCGACACACACGGATTAGAAAAGAAATGTTATGCCCTCCCTGAAACGTCTGCTGGTGCAAACGGTATTGAAAGTGGGATTGCGTACAGCTGTTCTGATACCATCATGAACACAAACATCATGGATGCACAATAAAAAGGATGCCTGGAGGCAGTGCTTTTATTCTGGGGGGTACGCAGGGGGGCGCGTACTCCTAAACATTTTGTGAATCTAACCGGAGAAGAAACTAATTTTTTAAATTAAAAAAAAATAGTTTATTCTCTAGCACGGTGAATCGTCAGTTCTGTTGCTACCCCCGATGGCGGCCTCAATTCTTGTCACGGTGTTTCCTGAGTCTCAAACAGAAGCGAGCGTTTAATGTGTGAAGTAGGAGTTGGACTCGAGCACGGTGATTGGTCAGTTTCGTTGTTACCACCTCCGATGGTGGCTTCCTTTCCTTTCCCGGTGTTTCCTGAGTCTCAGACGGAAGTGAGCGTTTAATGTGTGAAGCAGTATGGAATGTGGATGTGTGATAATATGAGGTAATGCATGTTCTTTGTACTTTTGTCCAACCGCTCAGATTCGGGAAGAAGTAGACTCCACCGTGGGAGCAGGGCCGGGGCGGGAGAGTGCAAGAGTTCTGTCTGGTCAAGTTGAGTGGGATCAATTCCAATCTGTTGCCTCCGAGGATGTGGACAGGCTGCTTGGACGAGTGAAACCAACCACCTGTCTCCTGGATCCTTGCCCATCCTGGCTAATAAAAGCAAGCCGGGAAGGGCTGGGCGATGGGCTTCGTGGGGTGGTGAATGCTTCCCTCCGTGAGGGGGCCTTCCCAGACCCGCTGAAAGAGGCGGTTATTAAACCGCTTCTTAAAAAACCATCTCTAGATGCGGCCACGATGGCCAACTATCGCCCAGTCTCAAATCTTCCATTCCTGGGCAAGGTGATTGAGCGAGCGGTTGCCGAACAACTCCAGGCACGCCTGGAAGAAGCGGACCATTTGGATCCCTTCCAGTCGGGATTCAGGCCTCATCATGGGACTGAAACTGCCTTGGTCGCACTGGTTGATGATCTCCGGCGGGCTAGGGACAAAGGTGAGAGCTGTTTCCTAGTTCTGCTGGATCTCTCAGCGGCGTTCGATACCATCGACCATAGCATCCTTCTGGACCGTCTTGAGGGGCTGGGAGCTGGGGGCACTGTTATACAGTGGTTCCGCTCCTTCCTCCTGGGCCGTGTTCAGAAAGTGGTGGTGGGGGATGAGTGTTCAGACCCCTGGGCTCTCACTTGTGGGGTGCCTCAGGGTTCTGTCCTCTCCCCCATGCTTTTCAACATCTACATGCGGCCGCTGGGAGAGATCATCAGGAGGTTTGGGCTGGGTGTTCATCAGTATGCGGATGATACCCAGCTCTACCTCTCTTTTAAATCAGAACCAGTGAAGGCGGTGAAGGTCCTGTGTGAGTGTCTGGAGGCGGTTGGAGGATGGATGGCGGCTAACAGATTGAGGTTGAATCCTGACAAGACAGAAGTACTGTTCTTGGGGGACAGAAGGCGGGCAGGTGTGGAGGATTCCCTGGTCCTGAATGGGGTAACTGTGCCCCTGAAGGACCAGGTGCGCAGCCTGGGAGTCATTTTGGACTCACAGCTGTCCATGGAGGCACAGGTCAAATCTGTGTCCAGGGCAGCTGTTTACCAGCTCCATCTGGTACGTAGGCTGAGACCCTATCTGCCTGCGGACTGTCTCGCGAGAGTGGTGCATGCTCTGGTTATCTCCCGCTTGGACTACTGCAATGCACTCTACGTGGGGCTACCTTTGAAGGTGACTCGGAAACTACAACTAATCCAGAATGCGGCAGCTAGACTGGTGACTGGGAGCGGCCGCCGAGACCATATAACACCGGTCTTGAAAGACCTGCATTGGCTCCCAGTACGTTTCCGAGCACAATTCAAAGTGTTGGTGCTGACCTTTAAAGCCCTAAACGGCCTCGGTCCAGTATACCTGAAGGAGCGTCTCCACCCCCATCATTCTGCCCGGACGCTGAGGTCCAGCGCCAAGGGCCTTCTGGCGGTTCCCTCATTGCGAGAAGCAAAGCTACAGGGAACCAGGCAGAGGGCCTTCTCGGTAGTGGCGCCCGCCCTGTGGAACACCCTTCCAGCAGATGTCAAGGCGATAAACAACTACCTGACATTCAGGAGACATCTTAAGGCAGCCCTGTTCAGGGAAGTTTTTAACGTGTGATATTTTATTGTATTTTTGGTTTTTATGGAAGCCGCCCAGAGTGGCTGGGGAGGCCCAGCCAGATGGGCGGGGTATAAATAATAAATTATTATTATTATTATTATTATTACTGTTCCCGGTTTGAACTATAAAATGGTGATTTTCTTGAGTCAAAATGAGAGTACTCCTAAACATTTTTTTTTATAGAAAAACAAAACAAAACACTTCTTGGAGGTGCTCAGTAATGAGTAGAGGGACCAGTGGTCTTTCTAATATTAGAGAGAATGCTACCAGCATTCTCCTACAAGCGTGGGAGAAAAGGCATTCACAGTATGTCTGCCTATGAGAGGAAGAGGGCAACGGTCATACCAGGGGATGGAACTGCAGCGACCTTGCGCTGTAGCTGGAAAGGAGCGAGACTTCTCAGCCCCGAAGCACTGCAATTCTGGCTCGTACAATGGACTGATAAAAGCTCCATAAATCATTCCGCTCCATCTCTAACAGGCACATTCATAACCCTTCTGTTTTTTCTCAAGTCACTATTTCAACTATTTCAAAACCGAACTGGTGTCTGAATCACAGGTCAAAGGGTCATCTGGCCATTCCAGAGGGATACTTTCATTTTTCAACTATACAAAAGGGGATTTTGAAAGGTTTCATTTTCCGGTAGGAAGGGACTGACTAAAGGAAAAGTTAATAATAATAAAAAGACCACCTCCCCCCCACAATCTGTAGTGTAAAGTCCCAGAAGGTGGAAACACCCAATTTACTTTTGAAGGGAAGGGTTGTTTTTGGGCACCACACAGGTTGAGGAAGTTTGGGTTAGAAGTTTAGAGACTGTTTCCAGCGTCAACACTCCAATGCCATTCTTCGGCCCAGTATACCTGAAGGAGCGTCTCCACCGCCATCGTTCTGCCCGGACACTGAGGTCCAGCGACGAGGGCCTTCTAGCGGTTCCCTCATTGCAAGAAGCAAAGCTACAGGCAAGAGGGCCTTCTCGGTAGTGGCGGCCGCCCTGTGGAACGCCCTCCCATCAGATGTCAAAGAGATAAACAACTACCTGACATTCAGAAGACATCTTAAGGCAGCCCTGTTCAGGGAAGTTTTTAATGTGTGACATCTTAGTTTATTTTTGGTCTTTGTGGAAGCCACCCAGAGTGGCTGGGGAAACCCAGCCAGATGGGCGGGGTACAAATAAATTATTATTATTGTTGTTGTTGTTGTTGTTGTTGTTGTTTGAAAAGGTAGAGCCTGGTGAACTATGACCATTTCTGCCAAGCCTCAGTTTACGCTGGGAGAACTGGCCATGTGTGGGTCTATTGTAGGGAAAGGGCTCACAGATTTGGCTGATAATTGCAAAGTGTCACTCCTCTGCTGATTTGAGTCATGCAGTCTCTGCATTTTAAGGTCCTATGCCAGCAATAACATTGGGATTAGGAAATGATCAGAAAAGAGTGTGGGTTTCACAATTACTGCCAAACCAGTTTATGAAATATGACTTTTCCCGTCTGAGGATTAATGGTGGTTTATCGTGGCAATCCTTTAAAATGCCTATTAGTAAAGACGGTAACATACGTCTCTATGGGTCGCTTGCTGCTGGTTTTTAAGCAGTTTCTTTCGAATGACTGAGGTCACAAGAGTTACAAAGCAGCATAATTGAAAAGTCAAAGTTCTGAAGCACCCGTTCTGAAGCAAAGTTCTAAAGCAGTCCCTCCTAAATTGTGATCTGAGGACACACTAGTACAGTGGTGCCCCGCAAGACGAATGCCTCGCAAGACGAAAAACTCGCTAGACGAAAGGATTTTGTGTTTTTTGAGTCGCTTCGCAAGACGAATTTCCCTATGGGCTTGCTTCGCAAGACGAAAATGTCTTGCGAGTTCTTGCGAGTTTGTTTCCTTTTTCTTAAAGCCGTTAAGCCGCTAATAGCCGTGCTTCGCAAGACGAAAAAACCGCAAGACGAAGAGACTCGCGGAACGGATTAATTTCGTCTTGCGAGGCACCACTGTATACCATGTGAGGAGCTGAAGAGTACCTTGCAATGCTGGATGGCTCAGTTGGTTAGACTCTAACCATCAGCACATGGTGTTGATAATGCCAAGGTTGCAAGTTTGATCCTTGTATGGATATTCCTGCATTGCAGGGGGTTGGACTACTAGGCAAACTTCACGATCCCTTCCAACTCTACAGTTCTAAGGCAGAAGCATACCTAGGCTTCCTTGTGCCCTTGGCAAGGAACTGTATCTGCAACTCCAAAGCCGGAAGAGACCATGGACCATGAAGTGCAGGTGGGTTCCCCACAAGGCAAGACACAGTGATAACAGCAAAAACCTTTATTGAACTAATGGAACTGAACAACAGGGGCAAAGCAACTGCTGATATACATTTCTGAAGGTCTGGGCCACTCCCACTTCCAACATGATTGGTTGTCTAAACTTCCAATCTGCGAATCATAGCTCAGAGTTTAAGGGCCAATGGCAGAGGCCCAAATCCTGAAATGTTCTGTGATTGGATATCATGCATCGAATCAGAACACAGGGCTCAGACTCCTTAGTCCAGACACAAGCTCAGGCAAACACAGACCACTGAATACATAACAGACCAGAAGCTCAAAAAGAGTTCCCTCTTTGCACTCTGCCACTGCCATTGAGGTCAGGTCTGCTCTGCTCTGCCTCCCCTCTTCCTCCTCCTTCATAGGTCCACCTGCCTCCTTCCACTTGCTGCTTTCCCTTCTGCTGCCTTCACTTCCCTTCCTTTCCCCTCCACCTGCAACTCTCACCTGCTCCCTCCATCTTTCATCCCTCAGAGACAGAAAAAAGATTCTGTCCCAACCAAGGAGGAGTGACAGATCAAATTGATGGACTATGCCGAAATGGAACCATAAGAAACCAAGGAGAATTACACTTTATTAAAGGATGGGGAAAATTTGTGGAATACCTGAAAAGTTTTTGTACATATATAAATTCATTAGCAGGATTAACCTAAAACAAGCAGTCAAATGTAATATTAAAGAAAAATTAGGGAGTATTTAATATTTAGAATTAAAAATATAAGAAACTGCAAAAGGGGTGGGGGGAATCAAAATATATGTGAATTGGGAAAGTATTGGATCTGTATGTTTGAAAGTAAATTAAAACTGTTTGAAAGTAAAAATTTTTTAAAAAGTCAGGAAACCCTTGGTAGTACGTTGTTGTTGAAAAAAATTATCAACTTCAGCCCCAAAGCTCAACTGCGCTGCTTAGTTTAAATATACAGTGGTACCTCGGGTTAAGTACTTAATTCGTTCCGGAGGTCCGTACTTAACCTGAAACTGTTCTTAACCTGAAACACCACTTTAGCTAATGGGGCCTCCTGTTGCCGCCACGCCGCCGGAGCACGATTTCTGTTCTCATCCTGAAGCAAAGTTCTTAACCTGAAGCACTATTTCTGGGTTAGCGAAGTCTGTAACCTGAAGCGTATGTAACCTGAAGCGTACGTAACCTGAAATGTATGTAACCTGAGGTACCACTGTACTGGGTTAGGGAGCTGTCAATCTTCATGCGGTGACATCAACACCCTGCTCCTTTTGCATCACTTTTGATATCTCTGCCATTGTCACAGCTGATGATGATAGCACAGACATCTTGGCACCAGCAAGCCACATGCGGTGGGGTGGCAAGGAAAGGAAGAAACAAACCTCCACTCCTCATGTTCTGCCTTTGCTTTGAGAATTGGGCTTCCCCCCTGCGCCTGCAATTAGTTAAGGAAAATGAAGGTGCATAGCCACTAGACGCGCATTAAGCGCACATCTAGTTTGGCCCCGCCGGCGGAGAATGAGCCCTGCGGAACCCGGCGTTGCTTCCTATGGAGCAGGCATGTATAGGATTGCGCTGAGCGTCACTCGGCTGCACCGTGCGGCTGTGGACTTGCACAGAAGGATCTTGCCAATGGCCTCATGCGCAAAACAAGATGCTTCCCTCCCTCTGTGAAAGGTAAATCGCTCCTCCCTCCTCCCACCCCATTGCTCCCTTTATTTCTCCTCTCTTTGTTTCTTGCCTCTATATATATATATATATATATATATATATATATATATATATGCTTTCGTAGATTTTCACGGGTACAGGAATGCAGGTTTTGGTGTCTTCGGGTGTCTTCCCGTGTAAGAGTCGGGGTGTCTGTGCGACGTTTCGACGAGGTCTCACTCGTCATCTTCAGGCTGGTGCTTTCGGCTTCTTGTTACTGTGTTCCAGTAACAAGAAGCCGAAAGCACCAGCCTGAAGATGACGAGTGAGACCTCGTCGAAACGTCGCACAGACACCCCGACTCTTACACGGGAAGACACCCGAAGACACCAAAACCTGCATATATATATGGGATCACCCCTCTCACCGGTCATCGCAAATTTGTACATGGAACACTTTGAAACCAATGCTTTAGACAAGTCAGAACACAAACCCAAACTTTGGCTCAGATATGTTGACGACACCTTTGTAATTTGGCCACACGGGAAAGAAAAACTAGATAGCTTCCTCACACATCTCAACAGCCTACACCCCAAAATACAATTCACTATGGAAATAGAAGACAACAACCAACTCCCCTTTCTTGACGTCCTAATCTACAAAAAACCTGATGGCTCCCTAGGACACACTATCTACCGGAAAAAAACACACACCAACCGCTACTTACATGCACAATCACACCACCACCCTGCACAAATAAACTCCGTAGCCAAGACTCTCATCTCCAGAACCAAACGCCTGGCTGACAAAGACCACTTGACAACTGAGTTACAGAATCTCTCAAATGTGTTAATCGCCAATGGATACCAGAAAAACAGGGTTACGAAGCTAATCCAAAAAGAAACACCCCCCAAAAACCAAGACACAGAAGAAAACAATGGCATGGCCCTCCTTCCTTATATCAAGGGCACTACAGACAAAATCAGCAAAATCCTCCATAAACACAATATCAAAACAGCCTTCTGCACCAACCAAAAAATAGCCAATATCCTCAGAAACCCAAAAGACAAAATCCAGCTGGAAAACCAAGGGGTCTATGAAATACCCTGCAAAGTCTGCCCAGCCACGTACATTGGACAAACAAACAGACGAATAAATGCACGTATCGCAGAACACAAGAATGCCGTCAAAAAAGAAGAAAAAACTTCCTCTCTTTTCCAACACATGAAAGAAACAGGACATGAAATTAATTTTGCAGATTCCAAATTGCTCTTTAACATGGAACATCACCACAAGAGAATAATCATGGAAGCCATCGAGATAGAGAAACACCCTCACAACATGAACAAGCGTGACGACACGTCCCGCCTGCCAGACATCTGGAAATTAGCCCTCCCCACAAAAACCGACACCAGAACCAGAGGCACACAGAACGCCGTCACCAATCAACCACACCAGACCCAAACCCAGACCCTCTCCACAGACATATTACAGACTCCATCCAGTAGCCAAACTATAGTGGCACCTCCGGATGCTGCACCCCCCTGCAATCCCTACACAGATCTGGCTGGCACAAGACACAAAACCATAGCTCGCCCCTATACACGAAGCCAAGCCAGAGCACAACTAAATGCAGCACAGCCATCTTCTCAGAAAAACTCTTCACAAGCTCAAGAGGTCAAGACACGAAAGCTTTAGCAACTAATCTACACTTAATGACCCACCCAGTGATATTCAGAATATCACTCATGAAATCACCCAAGATATCCCTCAAGTAATTAAGGAACAAAAGAAGAAAAGGCACACTAATCTAGGAACTTCCTCTCTGCCCAGAACGTTGGAGGCTATACACCACACCCCTCAACAGTATTTATAGGAACTCAAATACCAGACTCTGCTCTGTTCCAGTAACAAGAAGCCGAAAGCACCAGCCTGAAGATGACGAGTGAGACCTCGTCGAAACGTCGCCCAGACACCCCGACTCTTACACGGGAAGACACCCGAAGACACCAAAACCTGCATATATATATATATATATATATATATTCATTCTTAAACATTTCTCAGACTTAGCTCAGGAATGATCAGATGTCGGAAAGTGATTGAATTACCAGTTCACAGTCACTGCTTGGGCGGCTGACCCAGTTGCATTCCTCCCCCTGCCATGGCTACAGCTTCCAGTAGTAGCATTTCCTCTTTTGTGCTTTTGTCTTTAAATAAGGCAGGAGCCGGTTTCTTCAGATACCGAAAGCTTCAGCCCACTGATCAAAGCAGGAGCCAGAACATTCCTTGCATGTTCAGCAAGGGTGTTCTTGTGGGATGGCCCTGGAGACCCAAGCCTTTTGCACTGGGCCCTGGGTCTCCTGCCCCTTCCGTTTTCTAAACCTCCTTTGTTTTAACTTTGCGGTGCTCCCAGCTGCCCTGTAAGCCAAGCGTAGTGCTGCTGAGCCCACGGAACATATTACATTTCCAGAGGGCCCAATTCACATACAGAGGACGAAGCCTGGAAAATTTGGTTGGCATCCCTATAGCTCAGAGAAAGTCCTGAGAACAAAGGCCAGGGCTTGTTTGTGTGTCCGCCCCCCCCCCGAAATTCCCCCTTAGAATTATAGAACTGTACAGCTCACAGAATTGCAAAGTTGGAAGGGGCCAAAGCGGTCATCTAGTACAACCCCCTGGCAATGCAGGAATCCTTTGCCCAATGTGGGGCTCCAACCCACAACCCTGAGAGAGAGCCCTGTTTGTATCTGCGACAGGAGACCCTGCCTTTCCTGGAACAGGTCCTGGAGAGCTAATTCTGCATGTGGTTTGTACACCTGTCAAGTTCCATTCAGACCACAAAGTGAGCATGTGTAGAGGTTGAATGAAGAGGAATTTGGGAGCGCTCCCTCTTTTCCACTGTACACATTCAAGCCTTCATGCCCTGACTCTGGATGGCCCCCCATGAGAAACAAAATATTGGATTAAATGCAGCGTGACAGTGCTCACGCTGTATGTTGTCTCCGCCCACTGTCTGATGCTTAGATTGGAAATGCTTTGGGGCAGAGATCCTCCTTTGCTGCTTCCGTTTCCCTGCAAGACACCAAGCGCATTGATCGCGCTGCGTGATTAATAGGAACAAACTCTAGAGATGGTATATAATCTTAAGGGTCTGGCAGGATTAATTGAGCCACAGGGGATGATTCTCTCTCGCTAAAGACGCCTGCCAATTATATTACCATTCTAAACGAGCTAGGCCTGCGCATTCCTGTAGGCATGCTGTGAACAGTGTGATATTTGCTTAAGATCTGGATCAGGTGTGGCCATGTAATCTGCCCCGTGATTTGATCATGCTGCTTTCGAGGGTCTTAGGTTCATTCTCCTTCATGACTGGGATGCCAGAGTAATGTACTGCTAATAATCCGCTGATCCAAATGAAGGCAAATTTAATGAGAGAGCGCTACAAGAAATGGTAGCTAAGGAAAAGGCGGAACAACTGGCACGAGATCTACAAATGTTCTCTGAAGTGCTCCCCACTCCCCAAATATATTATGATCCTGTCCTTTTGACATTCCTAGGCCATTTCCTCCCAACGGTTTTTCTCTGGCAAAGAGAAAAACAGCTAAAACAGCCAATGCAATTCTGGGCTGCATCAATAGGAGTATAGCATCTAGATCAAGGGAAGTAATAGTGCCACTGTATTCTGCTCTGGTCAGACCTCACCTGGAGTACTGTGTCCAGTTCTGGGCACCACAATTCAAGAAGGACACTGACAAACTGGAACGTGTCCAGAGGAGGGCAACCAAAATGGTCAAAGGCCTGGAAACGATGCCTTATGAGGAACGGCTAAGGGAGCTGGGCATGTTTAGCCTGGAGAAGAGGAGGTTAAGGGGTGATATGATAGCCATGTTCAAATATATAAAAGGATGTCACATAGAGGAGGGAGAAAGGTTGTTTTCTGCTGCTCCAGAGAAGCGGACACGGAGCAATGGATCCAAACTACAAGAAAGAAGATTCCACCTAAACATTAGGAACTTCCTGACAGTAAGAGCTGTTCGACAGTGGAATTTGCTGCCAAGGAGTGTGGTGGAGTCTCCTACTTTGGAAGTCTTTAAGCAGAGGCTTGACAACCATATGTCAGGAGTGCTCTGATGGTGTTTCCTGCTTGGCAGGGGGTTGGACTCGATGGCCCTCATGGTCTCTTCCAACTCTATGATTCTATGATTCTAAGAGCAAGGCTATTCACAAACAGGGATAAGATGCTCTAAGCAGGGAGGTGCCACAGCTTGGACCACAGCAAGAGATCCGCACTTTCAGAGTCTGGCATCTCAAAGAGACATTACTGCCACACCTTCCTGGAGCAACAGGGAAAATCTTCTGTTGGGACTTCCCAACTATCCCTAAACCCTTGGCCAGTATGCTAGGGTTGCCATATTCCCCAAAGTGAAAATCCGGACAGAGTTGTTGAGCTGCTTGCCACACATCTGGTTTTTCATGGACATTTTGCCGATTCTGCAAAAATCCACCTGGACACCATTTTGGGAGCGTATGGCAGCCCTACAGTAAAAAGGTAAAAGGTAAAGGACCCCTGGCTGGTTAAGTCCAGTCAAAGGCGACTATGGGGTTGTTGCGCTCATCTTGCTTTCAGGCTAAGGGAGCCAGCATTTGTCCACAGACAGCTTTCCGGGTCATGTGGCCAGCATGACTAAACCGCTTCTGGTGCAACGGAACACCGTGACGGAAACCAGAGTGCACAGAAACGCCGTTTACCTTCCCGCCACAGTGGCACCTATTTATCTACTTGCACTGGCGTGCTTTCGAACTGCTAGGTTGGCAGGAGCTGGGACAGAGAAATGGGAGCTCAGTCACGGGGATTCGAACCGCTGACCTTCTGATCAGCAAGCCCAAGAGGCTCAGTGGTTTAGACCACAGCGCCACCCGCGTCCCATGCTGTAACTGACTGCACCTTACTGCTTGACTGCACCACAGCTCACACATGACAAAGCAGAAGGCACCAACATTTTCTTTTCACAGCTTTGGTTTTCTTAAGCACCATCCACTCCAGTTTTCGCCAACCTGTTGCCCACTAGTTGCTTTGGACTACAACTCCCATCAGCTCCATTTAGCATAGCCGATGGGAATGGTAGTCCAGAGCCTCTAGAAAGCACTAGGATGGCAAAGGCTGATCTACTCCCATATAGGCCTGCCTAGATTTAAGGCTTAGCCTTGGAGACCTAATAATAACAATAATTTATTATTTATTCCCCGCCCATCTGGCTGGGTTTCCCCTGCCACTCTGGGCGGCTTCCAACAGAACACTAAAATACAATAACCTATTAAACATTAAAAGCTTCCCTAAACAGGGCTGCCTTCAGATGTCTTCTAAAAGTCTGGTAGTTGTTGTTCTCTTTGACATCTGGTGGGAGGGCGTTCCACAGGGCGGGCGCCACTACCGAGAAGGCCCTCTGCCTGGTTCCCTGTAACTTGGCTTCTCGTAGCGAGGGAACCACCAGAAGGCCCTCGGCTCTGGACCTCAGTGTCTGGGCAGAACGATGGAAGTGGAGACGCTCCTTCAGGCATACTGGACCGAGGCTTGATCTCTCTCGTTGGCCTGGGGCATTAGGAACCAGAAGCAGTGCCTTCTCAGTGGTGGTGCCGCCACCGTGGAATACTCTCCAGGTACAGATCTATCAGGCCCTCTCATCCTTCCTCCCCTCCCCTTATTAATCCAAACCCTCCAAGTGTCACTATTTTCCAGGGTCAATCCCAGATTTACAGAATCCGTCCTGGTTTCTGATTTGATCCCAGAATGTCCCACTTTTCCTTAGGATGTCCTTATTTTCATAGAAAAAACGCTGGAGGGTATGTTAATACATTTAAGTGGTTTTAAGCCTTTTTTCTCCTTTAGAAAAATTCCAAAAGTAACAACAGATAAATGAATAAACAAGCATTGGAGAGGAAGTGGGGAAAGTTAGGAGAGGACATCAAGCACTCTCTTTGGTTTATTAAATGTGAAAACTTAATTTGCTTTAAGAGACTTTGAATATCAGGTTTTACTGCCACCTTAGAACTGAATTACATCCTAAATGGCTGCTTTTAGTTTATAGCTGTCCTCTTTAATGTATCTTTTGCTACTGATATGGGATCTCATTTCACCTTTATTTATATGCTGTGGAGTCACTCAGAGTGCTCTGTTGGGATAAAAATAATGGAATTGGTTGAGTGGCTGCTGACTAGCAAGTTTCGCAAGGTGCACCTGCAGGACTGGTGACAAGATAGGTGCAAAATAATGAGTGGTTTTGCACGGTGAACAGCAAATCGGAAGCGGCAAGCTTCGACAGAAATCCCCCAGCAAACTTGCTACATGCCCCGCCTCTATGTGCTCGACAAATATGCCAACTGCCTTTTTAGTATTGGTATAACCTGTTTTATTTTTGGAGCTCAAAAATTCAGCAGTCCGAAATATAACCCGCGGCTTCCTCATTAAATAAAGGCAGTGTGACTATATAAGGCTCCTATACTGAGTTACACCAGCCCAATATTATCTATTCTGAGTCTGAACTCGAGGCGAAAAAGCAGGCCAGGCTGTTGTGCCTTTTAATAGAAGTTGTCCTGCCTCTCACTGGAAGAACTTGAACTCCTTTCTGCTCAGACTGGTAAGCAAAGGAGGAGTCATTGTTCCAATAAGCGACTTGACCCTAGGATGCCATGACAGTGGTACCTCGGAAGTCGAATGGAATCTGTTCCGGAAGTCTGCTCAACTTCAAAAACGTTCGGAAACCAAGGGGCAGTTTCTGATTGGCTGCAGGAAGCTCCTGCAACCAATCGGAAGCCGAGTCGGACGTTCAGGTTCCAAAGAACGTCCACAAACTGGAACACTCACTTCCGGGTTTGCGGCGTTTGGGAGCCAAAACTCGACTCGCAAGACGCTTGGGATCCAAGGAACGACTGTATATAAGGCAATGAGGCAGACACAACTTAGCACAGCAAACAGGACTGTTCCCTAGACTGGGAAAGCAAGCAGGCTGTCCTCATGGGAGACTGGGTGGCCTGCACTGGTGTCTCTACCACCTGGATGATGGAGGAGGCATTGGCGACTCCTCTGGAGACGATGGGATGGACAGGGCAGCAGCCTCCAATTGTGGGACTGAGCTGGGCGCCGTCTCCAGCAACTCTGGAGTCGAAGCTGGCATGACAGGCAGAGTATCTAACTCAGAGGTGGAGCCTGGTGACTCCAGAGACGGAAACAACACAAGTGGCACAGCAGCTAGTCCCGGTAGCTGTTGCCCCTATGAGGCAGTTGTGAGGACTGAAGGTCCCCCACCTTCCCACAGCTCTTCCTCCCATGGTTCCTTCTCAAGCAATCTGAGGCTCCTTCATCTTGACTGTCTTTGCTCCTCCCTCTTCATACCTCTTCGGGTTCTGGGAGACCAGGGGGAGGGAAGCTGGTCGCCACAGGAAAGGGAGACAGCCCGGCTTCCTCAACAGCCTGATTCCTCTCCGTGGTCACAGGTTTTCCTTACATTATTAAGAGTCCTTGCTGCTGGGTATTAATAAATGCTTACACATACGGAGAATCTCAGTCTTCTCAAGTGCTCAGGGGATGGATCTAAACACTGGCAGGGACACACACACACACACACACACACACTAAAT
Organism: Podarcis vaucheri; assembly: GCF_965113315.1. Classification (NCBI taxonomy): domain Eukaryota; kingdom Metazoa; phylum Chordata; class Lepidosauria; order Squamata; family Lacertidae; genus Podarcis; species Podarcis vaucheri. The sequence continues at coordinate 34,804,124 of NC_138755.1, read as the reverse complement.
AGGTCAGAAGTTAGATCGTTGTAACAAAAGAAAAAAATCCCTATGAAAATCACATTTTTTAAATTTCCTGCTCTCTTGCGCCTTCTGGTGTTGCATGTTTATAGTGCATTCAAATCATTGTTTCTTTATCAATGTAGCTGAGTCCAGGGAGTGTCCAAATTTTAAGGCACCCAAAACCCTGTCACATTACCTTGCTCCCATCTTTACTGAGGGAGTTTGACACAGACCCCTCTGCCCTTTCTAGCTGGCCCTGCCTCTTCTCAGGAATCAAGGACAGTAGTACGAAATAAAACTCTTTCAGGGGCTGTTAAGAGACATTGTGCATGCAAGTAGGAGAATAAACCATAAATGTGATTTTTATTTTTATTAAGGGCGCCTGCCTTTTAAATTCCCAGACTGGCTTTTAATTCAACAGCCTCGGGGAGTTGGCTGTATACCAGAGCGCAACCGTATTATCTATAGGAAGCCAGCTTGGGGGCGCTTTGTCTGTCTGTTCTGTGAGAAGAACTGCCAGGCAAGCAGCTAATAAATAACACTTGTTTGGGGTCTTAATGCGCCCCATTCAAAACCATGTACAAAAGGAACACTATGTAACGGAAGGAAGTTTGCGTGTGAAGGCAACAGACAGGCAAGGCGATATAGTCCAACAATGCGGTTGGTTTCCTGTTTGTTATTTTTCAGGAGGCCTGGGTCTTAGAGGAAAGCAAAGCAAAGCAAAGCAAAGCAAAGCAAAGCAAAGCAAGAAGCTATAGAGGACAAGGGGACAACTAAAATGTGCTCCATATGCTCCAGCTGTCCCTTTTCACCAGGGACATTAGTACCAGTAGCTGTCTCAGCCAATATTTTACCAGCAGGTTCCTCCCACCATTCCTCTTCTGTATCCAAGCAGTCCCTGATAGTTAAGAGATGGAACTTTCACCAAGTATTTTGGTGTTCTGTGTCGTCTTCTGGGGGAAAAAAGTCATTCCAGATACCTCTACTTGCATTGCTCATGGCTCAATTACTTATTTCATGCAAAAGATAGCATTTAGGAAAGGCCATTAACTAGGCCTGATGGCTTCTGTTTACATGTCACGCCACTAGAAAGCTCAGGTTCGTTTATCATCTTTCTCAACGGCTACGTCAACATGGGAGATTGGATGCTAAGGGTGGATTCATTAGGCTAATGATTACAGCAAACAACTTCTGAAGCGTCTCTCTAAGCTCCTCATCCCAGTCCTCCTAGGAGGAAACGTGGGGTATACATGTTGTAATAAATAATATAACAGAAGTCAGAGGCACAGCGAAACACACTTCAGAACTTGCTTCTGAATGTGAACGCCATTTCTCCGCATTACCTTGCTTTCATTAGGCTGTGCACTGAAATGCATATCGAAACATCTCTCTCCACCTACATTCTAGTCGCAGCACAGAAATGCTTAAAAACACAACGAGAGATGGATTGGGGCTCCTGCTCAGGAGGAAAAAAACAACCCAGGCTGTGTCAGTGCTCATTGTGCAACCTAATTGGAGCACCGGGACAAAAACTGTTTAATTAAGCTATTACGTGTTTCACAGATGTATGTTTATCACTTACATACTGCAATGCAGCCTCTATGTGTCTACCTATGTTAGTGTGCCTATTCCAGTCAAAGTACCAGGTGGTGGCATTTACATGTGAATGAGCTGTCACAGGTAGAGTGCCTATCGCAGGGCTCAGCAAACTTTTTCAGCAGAGGACCGGTCTACTGTCCCTCAGACCTTGTGGGGGGCCGGACTATATGGGGGGGGGGGGATGAACGAATTTCTATGCCCCACAAATAACCCCGAGATGCATTTTAAATAAAAGCACACATTCTACTCAGATAAAAACACGCTGATTCCCGAACCATCTGCGGGCTGGATTTAGAAGGCGATTGGGCCGGATCTGGCCCCCAGGCCTTAGTTTGCCTACCCATGGCCTATAGAATCTCATTTAACTCTGGTGTAGTGTGTAGTGCTTTTCATTGGGGTCAGTTCAAACATCAGCCGAAAATCATCATGTGGCAAAGATAAAAATGATATCTGAGTGGTCTTCGGTAGGAAGGAGTCCTCACAAAGGCTGCCTTTTGCTCTGTTGGTTCGTATTAATAAAACAATTTTTTTTAAAAATTGAGCTAGATTTTTAAAACTAGATGACTAGATGAACCTTCTGGGTAGCTTCCAACTTTGCAATTATTCTATGAAGCAATGTACCTGCGTGCATCCTCTGCTGTTGTATAGCTGTCTTAGCTAATTTTGCAAATAGGTAAACTCCTACCAGGAATTTCTGGACCTCTTTAAGCTACTAGATTTCATGTGGCAGCAGGGCTGAAGAATCTTGCTCTGCACACTTCCGCTCAGTGTGCTACCAAGCGGTATGTTTTGCAAGAGTGCGCCAAGTATCCATGAGACAGATGGGTTTGTTGCTGAAGCCCATTCTGATTACTGCTATCTAAATGGAGCAGAAGGGATGCGGGTGGCGCTGTGGGTTAAACCACAGAGCCTAGGACTTGCCGATCAGAAGGTTAGCGGTTCGATTCCCCACGACGGGGTGAGCTCCCGTTGCTCGGTCCTAGCTCCTGCCAACCTAGCAATTCGAAAGCACGTCAAAGTGCAAGTAGATAAATAGGTACCGCTCTGGTGGGAAGGTAAACGGCGTTTCCCTGCGCTGCTCTGGTTCGCCAGAAGCGGCTTAGTCATGCTGGCCACATGACCTGGAAGCTGTACGCCGGCTCCCTCAGCCAATAAAGCGAGATGAGCGCCGCAACCCGAGTCGGCAACGACTAGACCTAATGGTCAGGGGTCCCTTTACCTTTAAATGGACAAGAAAGTTTGGCCTAGATGGCAGAGCAGGGGTACTGTGTCATGCTAACTCTTGCATCAAGCACCTGCAGTGGGAACAAGACCGGTCCATAATATTTTGCTGCCTGAGGCGAATTATAAGATGCTACCTTTCCCCATTCCATGTACAAAGTCCGACTGGGCTGTCTGTTGCATCTTACTTCAATACTGTCAAAAGGGCCCATCACCTCCCACTGCACCTGAAGAGAGCAAGTTAATTTAAGGCAGCCCACATAGCCTAAGGCAGCTCTGCCGTCCAGCACCTCCCCACTGCCCTCCAGCTATCTGCCGCCTGAAGCAGTTGCCTCATTCTGTCTAATGGTAGGGCCAGCTCTGAGTTTGACATCATGTTGCAAAGCGACTTCTGTCTGTGAAACTTTTTGTAGACTTCGCATAACTGCCGAGACAAGTGTTTTATTATGCCTGCGCCATCTGCAACAGGCGTCTGAACAGAAGAATCCGACGGGTGGTGGTATTCATTTCAGAACAGAAGCACAGCCCTGGTTTGAAGTTTACAGGGAGTGCTGCGAGCCATTTAATTAGGATAACATAGTCAGGCATCGCATTACAGCCTGCAGGATATAATTTTAAAATAAGGTATTTACTTGACATGCTGGAAAACTGACCCCTGGAAGGAAGCAGCATGTATGTGTCTACTATTAGAAAAAGCTGCATTTGATTTCTTTTCATTCAGTTGATATGAGACTATGGTCATTCACTTCAAGCGGCAGGTGAGTTGATTTTCAGACAGCTCCATTAATGTGTGGACAATTTTAGTACAGAGTTGGTTGCTGGACTGTCACTGAGATGGTGGTCTCATGTCGCATTTCCAAAACTTCTGGCAGTGAGAAGAGTGTGCCATTGTCACACAATGCTTTGTTGTTGTTTAGTCGTTTAGCCGTGTCCGACTCTTTGTGACCCCATGGACCAGAGCACGCCAGGCACTCCTGTCTTCCACTGCCTCCTGCAGTTTGGTCAGGCTCATGTTTGTAGCTTCGAGAACACTGTCCCACCATCTCGCCCTCTGTCGTCCCCTTCTCCTTGTGCCCTCCATCTTTCCCAACATCAGGGTCTTTTCCAGGGAGTCTTCTCTTCTCATGAGGTGGCCAAAGTATTGGAGCCTCAGCTTCAGGATCTGTCCTTCCAGTGAGCACTCAGGGCTGATTTCCTTAAGAATGGAGAGGTTTTATCTTCTTGCAGTCCATGGGACTCTCAAGAGTCTCCTCCAGCACCATAATTCAAAAGCATCAATTCTTCGGCGATCTGCCTTCTTTATGGTCCAGCTCTCACTTCCATACATCACTACTGGGAAAACCATAGCTTTAACTATATGGACCTTTGTTGGCAAGGTGATGTCTCTGCTTTTTAAGATGCTGTCTAGGTTTGTCATTGCTTTTCTCCCAAGAAGCAGGCGTCTTTTAATTTCGTGGCTAACGCTAGGAATGGGCAAATTGGTCAATGTTGTTTCCTCTCAGTTTCTTATTAATTTTTGGACAATGACACTATAAGGCCAGGCTATAGTTTGAGACACTTTCCAATTCCAGATTCCCTATAACACGTAGGGCCACAGCCTACCCTACCAAATGTGAACCTGTGGCATAACATGGTGCCCTGTCTGCAAAATGTCTAATGGTGTTCTTTTGTGAATTGCTTTGAGAGAGCCTTGAAAAATAATACCATTTTAAAAAAAGAAAAGAAAAGAAAAGAAACCAAGTAAATATTCTTCTTGACAAAGGGAGAGACTTGACTGTAGGTTGGTGGATTTCAAAACAAAGGTCACACAAGAACCTAGGGTTCTCAATGGACAACTAGTAAGTGACACAGTAACATACCTGTCAACATTTATCTAATGAAAATAGTGACGTCCTATTTAATAATAATAATAATTTTTTATTATTGCTTATACCCCACTGATCTGATTGGGTTGCTCTAGCCACTCAGGGCAGCTGGGATTAGGTTTTCAGTCTGTGTCTGCCTAGGAACCTAAATCGCAGGGCTCTTGAGTTTAAGTGGGCATCTCAGCATTTGAGCTAGTGATTCAGACTCGGCATCACAGAGACATCAATGAGCTCCTGATCCACAGCAAGTGGCCAGTTTCCAGCTTGTCAGGCAAAATGAATGAAACTTGTCTTCCTACAATTGCTGAAACCCAAGCTTTCACATTCCTAACTGGATGCCAGTGTTTTGTTACCTCCCGTCCTCCCGTCCCAATAACTTCCTTTTTATTTTAGGATTATAAATAGCAGGAATTCCGCTGTGTATTTTGGAGCAGCACAGTTCTCAGCATGCATTTCCATAAATCCATAAAGCACGAATGCTGCAGAAATGCTGCTGTGGGGCGTGATTTCCCCACCCTTTATTAGACATACTTTTGAGCCTGTAGACTCCGTGCTCTACTCAGAAAAGCTGCATTTAGCATTCCATGTGCAATGATGGAATATTTCTCTTCTTATCAAGGAAACAATTCCCCATATCTTTGGTGGAATGGCAGGAAGAAAAAAACCACAGCTTCCAATGTTTCACAGAGGGAAACGGACACACCTCTGTTCTCACCTCAAGGATTGCTGCCTGTGGTCATCTCCCATGCTATGATGATGATGATGATGATAATAATAATATGTTGCCAGCCATAATAATAATAATAATAATAATAATAATAATAATAATAATAATATGTTGCCAGCCATAATAATAATAATAATAATAATAATAATAATAATAATAATATGTTGCCAGCCCATCTCACTGGGTGGCTCTGGACAGCTTCCAACAAATTATAAAACCACAGCAAAACATCAAACATTAAAAACTTCCCTACACATGGCTGCCTTCAGAAGTCAGATACAGTGGTACCTCGGGTTACAAACTCCGCTAACCCAGAAGTAGTACCTCAGGTTAAGAACTTTACCTCAGGATGAGAACAGAAATTGCACAGCGGCAGCGGGAGGCCCCATTAGTTAAAGTGGTACCTCAGGTTAAGAACAGTTTCAGGTTAAGAACGGACCTCCAGAACAAATTACCGTATTTATCGCTCTGTAAGACGCACTCCCCCCCCCCAAAAAAAAGTAAGGGGAAATGTGTGTGAGTCTTATGGAGCGAATGCAGGCTGCGCAGCTATCCCAGAAGCCAGGAGAGCAAGAGGGATCGGTGTGCACTGATCCCTCTTGCTGTCCTGGCTTCAGCGAAAGCAACGCAAAGCCTCTTGAGGGCAACAGAAGGAATGCTCCTGCTGCCCTGAAGAGGCTTGGCATGGCTATCCCAGAAGCCAAAACAGCAAGAGGGATTGCTGCTTTCACTGCACAGCGATCCCTCTTGCTGTTCTGACTTTGCTACACTTCAGCAAAGTGGGAGGAGAAATGGAAGGGGCTCCGTTTCTCCTTCCGCTTTGCTGGAGAGGCACTGCGCAGGGAGGGAGAGAATTTTTTTTCTTGTTCTCCTCCTCTAAAACTAGGTGCGTCTTATGGTCAGGTGCATCTTATAGAGCGTAAAATACAGTAAGTTCATAACCAGAGGTACCACTGTAGTTGTTTATTTCCTTGACATCTGTCAGGAAGGTGTTCCTGCTATCAAACATTGCTGAAGATTATCCATAACCACTTCCTGAAAGTTATATTTGTTTACTCTCCTATTAAGGGCACGACTAGATGATGTGGTGGGTGATCAGATCTCCTGAGGATTTTCTTCCCCAAAGGGCAAGTGTAGCTACAGGAAACTCTCATTGGCCCACCATAGGAAATGAGGCAGGGAGGCCATTTCAAAGAGAGTTCAGATACAGCTAATTCAAATGAATCAACTGGTAAAGAAAGAATCCACAGTTAGTGTGAATTCTCCAAATGTGGCCACCAAGCCACTATCCTATTTTTGCGAGGAGGCAGTGGGTGGGTATAGAGACCTCCTGGCCCACTGCCTTAGAGATGCTCTCTCGTAAAAATATTTGCTGATCACAATCCTAGACTAAAAGCACGTTTCTGAACACAATTCAAAGGGTTGGTGCTGACCTTTAAAGCCCTAATCGGCCTCTGCCCAGTATACCTGTTCACCTCCATCGTTCTGCCCGGAAACTGAGGTCCAGTGCCGAGGGCCTTCTGGCGGTTCCCTCACTGCGAGAAGTGAAGTTACAGGGAATCAGGCAGAGGGCCTTCTTGGTAGTGGCACCTGCCCTGTGGAATGCCCTCCCATCAGATGTCAAGGAAATAAACAACTATCTGACTTTTTGAAGATATCTGAAGGCAGCCCTGTTTAGGGAAGCTTTTAATGTTTGATGTTTTATCACTTCATTATTATTAATATTCTGTTGGGAGCTGCCCAGAATGGCTGGGGGAAACCCAGCCAGATGGGCGGGGTATAAATAAATTATTTATTATTATTATTATTATTATTATTATTATTATTATTATTATTATTACAGTGGTAACTCTGGTTGCGATCGGGATCTGTTCCAGAGGCCCATTTGCAACATGAAAAGAACGCAACTCGCAGTGGTGCATCCGTGCACACACGGGTTGCGATTCACCGCTTCTGCACATGCGCGTGATGTCATTTTGCGCTTCTGTGCATGCGCAAGTGGTGAAACCCGGAAGTAACCCTTTCCGGTACTTCCGGGTCACCGCAGGACGTAACCTGAAAGAATATAACATGAAGCAAACATAACATGAGGTATGACTGTATTATTATTATTATTATTATTATACAAAGATTACCCACAACTTGCTTCAGACCACAACTTGAGGTCCCCCACCACTTGCTTCAGATCAAATGAGTTTAGTGCTAATGCTACAAATCTCTTAACTGCCACCACTGCACTGTGACAAAAGGCATTCCCTGTGAATCCCTGCACTTGATGTATGCCTGTTCCCAGGGAGAACAAGAGATGCATAAACAGGAACTGCAAGGTACAAATTGCTCAACAATCTCCACTGCCACAACACACAGCCAATCTTTCGAGGCGGGAAAACAGGAAGCCTGTGAAGAGGTTGCTTGCAGGATACAGACTTGATATTATGAATTATGAGACGAGACGGAGGTGGGAACCCAGGTCATCTACAGAAGCTTGAGCTTTGCTGGCTCAGAAGCATTTAAAGCACATCCAATGCACATTTAAGGCACATGACTTCCCCTAAAGAACCATGGGAACTGTAGTTCCGCCACCACAAAGCTTTAATTCCCAGTGCGTTTAACAAACTGCTGTTCCCAGGTTTTTAGGGGGTTGGGTTGGAGGGGAGCATGTCTTTTAAATGTGCATTGAGTGTGCTTTAAATTAAATGTATGGTGTGGACCTGCACTGTTAAAAAAGCCCAGCGGTTTTCTTCAGACAGTAGCCAACACGATGCCTTTGGAAAGTCACAAGTGAAGCAGCCTGCTCATATTTACCTCAGCATGATACTCAGAGACATAGCTGCTTCTGAAAGCAGAGGCTCCACTTGACTGTAGTGGCTATTGGAGACCTATCTTCCATATCTAATCCTCTTTAAAAAGCCACCTGAGCTTGTGTCTTTCACCACTTTTAATTCTCTAAGTTGGTAATCCCCTGTACAAAGAACTTCCTATTGGCTCAACCTACTGCCCATTCATTTTACTGGGTGTCTCGCCACCTGACCAATTAGCATTATTAAATAGGGAGAATATTTTCCTTTGGTCACAATCCATTTAAAGCACAATCATAGGTTCCCTCAAAGAATCCTGGAAGCTGTTGTTTGTTGAGGATACTGAGAATTGTAGCTCTGTAATGGGGTTACCTAAAAACTCTCAGCACCCTAACAAACTACAATTCCCAGGATCCTTTGAGGGAAGTAATATCTGTTAAAGTGGTATAGGATTGCTTTAAATGTTTAGTGTGGATGTGACCTCTGTCTACTTCCTTCACATGGATCTATCCTGCCCTTGACCTGAAATTGGCCAGGGAAGTCCTATTAGTTGTATCATCAACAAGGGTGATCCAGTTAACTGGAACCTGGAATAGGGCCTTCTCAGTTGTGGCCCCCTCACTTTTGAATCTGCTCCTCCCTCAAACAGGCTGCTGTGCTGAGTGGGTTGCAGTGACACCTGAAAACTTCCTTACTTCATCAATCCTTTGAGCATCAACAGCAAATATTTGTGATTTGCATTTAAATATTTACAAACTGTACTTTCCTAAGAAATGTAACAAGGCAGTGTACAACATAAGGACACGTGCTACAGTGCTACGATAACATCAGTAAAAACATCAATAACACGTCAATAAATTGGTCAGTTGAAAAAAAATCAAATGACAATGTTAATTTGTATTGTTCTTCAGATAAGTACTACGAGAGAAATGGCTACATACTGGTTTTAGTGATTTAATATTGAGTTAATTAACTCTATTTGTCATTTGTGGCATGTGATGTTGTATCGCCACCCTGTGACCTTAAGGTGAAGGGTGGGATATAAATTTTAGTAATAAACAACGTTTATCAGATTTCTCCTTATCTGTTTCCCCCTCAAACTAGAAAGCCCACGGAGCATAGACCTGCAGATATTCTGCTTTAAGAACAACACACCACAACATTGCTGTAACCCAAAGTAACCTGCACTCAGAATCACTGGTGAATCCTGCCAGTTCATTCAGTGTGGTGCTTTTACCCCTGCTTCTGCTAGCCATGAGGAAGCACAAAGAATCAGGGAAGAACTGCCAGCCTCTGAAGTGCTCGTCCACAGCCAGCGATATCGAAGCACGTGCACCATTTCTTAACATTAGTCATGATCTTTGGCTCCCACATATGGTAGATGTAGAAAGGAAAGGGCAGGTATCTTATGTCGATTAATCACACGCTAATTGCCCAAGAGAGTGCTGAACCTGAACTTGAAGAAAACCACAGGAAAGAAGGAAAAGGTGAAAGGGCCGAGAGAGAAAGGCAGCCAGCTTAATCCCAACTAATGTGGTTTCCGTCCTCTTGATTACATCAAGGACTTCAAGGCCAGCTGTGGTGGCAACTGAAATATACTCAGAGTCGAGAGTGGATTTCATGCTCTTTATTCAGCTCATAGTGGTGAGGAGAAATGGAAGTTCCCCCAGAATGTCTGCTTTATATACATTATTTACACAACGGGCCCCAGGTGATTGGCTAATTCCAGGATTCGCCTGTAGGCCAATCAGGTTGCGGATTCACTTCCACCTGGAGCTGGATTGGATGGCTCCTGTGGACCAATCAGGCTGCTGCATTCTGGATCCTATTCAACTCAGTACATAACAGCAACTATTTTGGAGAACCCCCTTCCAATTGAGTTTGATTATTCACCATTATTCACGGAAAGAAGCCTTCTGTAGGAAGGTGAGTCAGGCCACTGGTTTCTTTAGGCTGGTACTGGAGACACTGACTAGCAAAGGCTCTTCAGGAATTCAGACAGGAAATCTCTCCCAGCCCAATGTGGAAATGCCTGCGATTGAATATTGCAACCTGCAACCTGCACCATGCTAGACTGGTGGCGGTGGTAGCTGAGGAGGAGCACCGACGAGAGGGAAGGAAGGAGGGAAGGAGAGAAAGTCGCTCCTTCTCTCTGTTGTCGCTCACACCAAGCCAGGCTCCTCATCATCTGCACCAACAGTGATGCTGTCTTTGGGGGACAGGAGGCGGGCAGGTGTGGAGGACTCCCTGGTCCTGAATGGGGTAACTGTGCCCCTGAAGGACCAGGTGTGCACCCTGGGAGTCATTTTGGACTCACAGCTGTCCAATTGTCACCCTGGACAATTCTGTGTCTAGGGCAGCTGTTTATCAGCTCCATCTGGTACGCAGGCTGAGACCCTACCTGCCCGCGGACTGTCTCGCCAGAGTGGTGCATGCTCTGGTTATCTCTCGCTTGGACTACTGCAATGCGCTCTATGCGGGGCTACCTTTGAAGGTGACCCGGAAACTACAATTAATCCAGAATGCGGCAGCTAGACTGGTGACTGGGAGCGGCCACCGAGACCACATAACACCGGTCTTGAAAGACCTACACTGGCTCCCAGTACGTTTCCGAGCACAATTCAAAGTGTTGGTGCTGACCTTTAAAGCCCTAAACGTCCTGAAGGAGTGTCTCCACCTCCATCGTTCTGCCTGGACACTGAGGTCCAGCGCTGAGGGCCTTCTGGCGGTTCCTTCGCTGCGAGAAGCCAAGTTGCAGGGAACCAGGCAGAGGGCCTTCTCGGTAGCGGCACCCGCCCTGTGGAATGCCCTCCCACCAGATGTCAAAGAGAAAAATAACTACCAAACTTTTAGAAGACATCTAAAGGCAGCCCTGTTTAGGGAAGCTTTTAATGTTTAATAGGTTATTGTATTTTAGTGTTTTGTTGGAAGCCGCCCAGAGTGGCTGGGGAAACCCAGCCAGATGGGCGGGGTATAAATAATAAATTATTATTATTATTATTATTATTATTATTATTATTATTATTATTATTATTATTATTATTATTATTACAACCACCATTTTGGGCCTTCCAAGCTCAAATATTGGAGAAAAGCTTTCTCCGTTTCAAGTCCAAATGGGATAGGGGGAACTTTTGTCCAAAAAGGGAGCAATCCCATTTTTCTAGGGATGGGTGGCAAACCTACATGGTGCTCAGCACGTGGGAAAAGGGGAGGTGGTTAACCTCTGATCCTGTGCCTGGGGATGCTATGTTGAAAGTTTTTCTTTTCTTTTTTTAAGTAAAATTGTGTGCCTTGTGGGGGCCGTAGGCTTGGCACAAAGACTGCCAGTTGCTGGCCTCTCCTCCTCTGACTGGTCTACCCCATAGCTGTCAACCTTCCCTTTTTTTGCGGGAAATGCCCTTATTCCAGCGCCATTTCCCGCTGCTATCCCGGATTGTTAGATATCCCGTAGACTGTCCCCGGGACAGGTGAGGCTGCTGATCCCTTATTTTCGAGGCTAAAAAAGGTAAAGGGACCCCTGACCATTAGGTCCAGTCGTGACCGACTCCGGGGCTGCGGCGCTCATCTCGCTTTATTGGCTGAGGGAGCCGGCGTACAGCTTCCGGGTCATCTGGCCAGCAAGACTAAGCCGCTTCTGGCAAATCAGAGCAGCGCACGGAAACGCCGTTTGCCTTCCCGCCAGAGTGGTACCTATTTATCTACTTGCACTTTGACGTGCTTTCGAATTGCTAGGTTGGCAGGAGCTGGAACTGAGCAACAGGAGCTCACCCCGCCACGGGGATTCGAACCACCAACCTTCTGATCGGCAACTCCTAGGCTCTGTGGTTTAACCCACAGCGCCACCCGTGTCCCTTTTCGAGGCTGCTGATCCCTTATTTTCAAATCTGAAAGTTGACAGCTATGGTCTATCCCGTTCAGCACCCCAGACTTCCTAAGCCCTCCTTAGGGGAAGCAAGCCGTCCAAAAGTTCATTCCCTTGCCTGATATCCACAAATATAATCCCGCGGCCACAAATGTAGCTTATCTTGGCTTGAGCCAAAGCACTGAACTTCCCCGTCTGCTCCCTCTGCTCCTTTTGATTCTCCAGAGTTGGCAGGGCACCAGAAACAAATTGTTTGATTAGTATCGCTAGTAGTTCACTGAACAATTAATTTAACCAATACCAAAAACAAGCCACAAGGCTTTTGCTGCAGGCCACCAAGAAGTATTCACTGACTGGAAGAAATACGGCACCGTTCCAAAACGAGATCTCCGTCAGATCGTGTTTGGCCAGCCCTGGGTTTGCCCTTGATCTATGTGCCTATTAAATTTAATTTCCGTTTTCAATTCACCGTTGCTTTCTTTTCAAGAGCCGCAGAGGAATGCTGCTTTTCCAGAACCCGAGGTCTGACAACTCCCCGCTTTTGTGAAAGTCAAAAACGTGCAGGAATATACATGAGTCTGAGGACTCATCTGTGCTATACATTTAAAGTAGTATTATGCCAATTGATATAGCTATGGCTCCCTCCCAAGAACCATGGGAACTGTAGTTTGTTAAAGGTGCTGCGAGTTGTTGTTGTTTAGTCATTTAGTCGTGTCCGCCTCTTCGTGACCCCATGGACCAGAGCACGCCAGGCACTCCTGTCTTCCACTGCCTCCCGCAGTTTGGTCAAACTCATGCTGGTAGCTTCGAGAACACTGTCGAACCATCTCGTCCTCTGTCGTCCCCTTCTCCTCGTGCCCTCCATCTTTCCCAACATCAGGGTCTTTTCCAGGGAGTCTTCTCTTCTCATGAGGTGGCCAAAGTATTGGAGCCTCAGCTTCAGGATCTGTCCTTCCAGTGAGCACTCAGGGCTGATTTCCTTCAGAATGGATAGGTTTGATCTTCTTGCAGTCCATGGGACTCTCAAGAGTCTCCTCCAGCACCATCATTCAAAAGCATCAATTCTTTGGCGATCAGCCTTCTTTATGGTCCAGCTCTCACTTCCATACATCACTACTGGGAAAACCATGGCTTTTACTATATGGACCTTTGTTAGGAGATGCCATTTTCCTCACACAGGTGCAATTCTCAAAGTAGATTAACAATCAAACCCTCTTCCCAGGGAATTCTGGGAAATGTAGCTCTCTGAGTGGAACTGGGGTCTTCTCTTAGCAGCCTTAACAGAATGGGATCCTTTGTGGGAAATCATTACTGTAAAAATGGCATGATACTGCTTCAGAAGTACTATACAGATGGGGCCTGAAACACGAATGCGAGGAAATACTTTGGGAAAAGGAACAGAAGAAGATACTCTATAGTGATTTTTTTAGCTTAGGGTGTTGTTTTTTAAAGGGTATACAAAGTAATGCAGGATAAAGTCTCTCAATTTCTATTAGAGATTAAATGGAACTTTCCTATTCAAAAGCAGTCTATCAGGCTGCGTGCACCTCAAAACAGTAAAACAATAATAATCATCTGCAGATCCCATGACAAGAAAAAACTGAAGCTGTGCCCTGAATAAATTATACAAACTAGCATTGTTTTTATAATATGGCATAATTCATGCAACTTCTGCTGGACTCAGGAATGGCGAGGGCCAGATTTAGGTTTGGTGAGGCCCTAAGCTACTGAAGGTAATGGGGCCCTGTATATGTCCAGCTAGCCTTTGTCAACAACAAATTGTTGCTTTTTTGTGTGTTGAATTTATCCTATATGGTAATTTATGGACCTAGCAGGTATCTAAAGCCATTTGCACATAACAACGTATGTATTTTATCAAAGTAATAGCTGAACTGAAATACAATTAAGAAGAAGTATATTAATAGTGAAATTGGGGGGGGAGAGTGGAGCCCTAAGCTATAGCTTGTTTAGCTTATACAGTGGACGCTCGGCTTGTGAACATGATCCGTGCGGGAGGCACGTTCGCAACCCGCAGTGTCCGCAACCTGCAGCGCTGCATTTGTGCATGCGATTTGGCACTTCTGCGCATGCACAAAGTGCAATTTAGTGTTTCTGCGCATGCGCCAAAATCTGGAAGTAACCCGTTCCGGTACTTCCAGGTTTCTACACATCTGCAACCCGAAAACGCGCAACCTGAAGCGTCTGCAACCTGAGATATGAATGTACTTAAATCTGGCACTGCACACAGATGCTCCCATCAGCCATGACTGTTGGCCATGATGGTTGGGCTGAGCTTTGCCTTGGCAGCTCAGTGAGTAGAGCATGAGACTCTTAGGGTTGTAGGTGAAAGCCCCACACTGGGCAAAAGATTCCTGCATTGCAGGGGGTTGGACTAGATGCCCCTTGTGGTCCCTTTTAACTCTACAATTCTCTGGTTCTATGATGGGAGCTGGAGTACCGCCATGTTTAGAGGATGACAGCTGCGCTCCCTTTAGTGGCGTTTGTGTCCTTGCTCAGACTGCATGCTTCCTTAGCTATGAGTGATTGCCAAATAAGTTCCTCCATTGCAGGGGGCTAGACTAGAAAAGCTTTAGGAGTCCCTTCCAGTTCTATAATTCTGTGGTTCTGTGTATTTTAAAAATGGGGCATCAGAGTTTTTAGGGGGCTAACCAGGTTGGGATAGCTGGGATAGCAGGCTTGTTGGTTTTGAATGTCTTATGTAGATCCCCCCCCCCATTTCGTTGTTCTGTATGGGTTGTTGTTGTTGTTTAGTCGTTTAGTCGTGTCCAACTCTTCGTGACCCCATGGACCAGAGCACGCCAGGCACTCCTGTCTTTCACTGCCTCCTGCAGTTTGGTCAAACTCATGCTGGTAGCTTCGAAAACACTATCCAACCATCTCGTCCTCTGGTGTCCTCCTTGTGCCCTCCATCTTTCCCAACATCAGGGTCTTTTCCAGGGAGTCTTCTCTTCTCATGAGGTGGCCAAAATATTGGAGTCTCAGCTTCAGGATTTGTCCTTCCAGTGAGCACTCAGGGCTGATTTCCTTCAGAATGGAGAGGTTTGATCTTCTTGCAGTCCATGGGACTCTCAAGAGTCTCCTCCAGCACCATCATTCAAAAGCATCCATTCTTCGGCGATCTGCCTTCTTTATGGTCCAGCTCTCACTTCCATACATCACTACTGGGAAAACCATAGCTTTTACTATGGGACAATGACAATAATGATTATCGTATCGGAGCAGGAAGACGGGGCTGGTGTTTCCCAAGCAGGGAAACTGCTGGTGTTTTCCCCTACGAAAGTTTGACAGCAACCAAGTACTTTCCTCCAGAAAGTTGAGTTGATCTCCCACCATAATAAAGGAACTTCACATTTGAAGTCTGAAAATACCCTCATTTGGGAAACCCCAGGGGAATACATTACTATTACTAGAGGAAGGAGAGGACAGAACAGCTTTTGTTCTCTGTCTGCTTATTTGCCTTGTTTCTAACTCCCTCCCAGCTCTCGACCTGATCTGTTCACCAGTAGTTGCTGCCCCTTGCTGGACAGTGTGGAAACCTTAGTGAAAGTCTTAGATCTGGAAGGCTGGTACCTAGCCCTTTCATCTTTGAACGTGTGCCCCAAATACAGTGTACGATGCGTGTAATTTCTCATATTGTACCCTGTTGGGTCAATAAGGATTCTAATCCCCAGGCTGCAGGGGGTGTAGAGGCCTGAGATATAATAATAATTATTATTATATTGTCATTCCACGTTCTTTTGACTATCCCAAGGCTATTCTGTGGGCCAGAAGGTCATGCCAGCTGCCCAAAATTCAGAGGGCTTGGAAAAAGGAAGCTGGATTGGCTTTGAAGGAGGGAGGTGTGATTAAGCCCTCTCTGAGGCCTTCCTCTTCTCCACCAGACAAACTAGATACAGAGGGCAACCTCTGTGCTCAAGACACCTCCTGTAAGGATTAATGAATGGGGAAATGGAACAAAAATGGACTGTGGAATGAGGGATGAGGGAGACATTCAATTCAGATCATGTTTGAAGGTGAACGTACAAAACTTGCACTTTCTGAAACAGTGTGCAAAGCTGAAGACAGCTATCCTTTGGACTTTGCACATATACATATACATATACATATACATATATGTATACCAATACATAGGTAAAGGTAAAGGGACCCCTGACCATTAGGTCCAGTCGTGACCGACTCTGGGGTTGCGGCACTCATCTCGCTTTATTGGCCGAGGGAGCTGGCATACAGCTTCCGGGTCATGTGGCCAGCATGACTAAGCCGCTTCTGGTGAACCAGAGCAGCACACGGAGACGCCGTTTACCTTCCCGCCGGGGCGGTACCTATTTATCTACTTGCACTTTGACGTGCTTTTGAACTGCTAGGTTGGCAGGAGCAGGGACCGAGCAACGGGAGCTCACCCCGTCATGGGGATTCGAACCGCCGACATTCTGATCGACAAGTCCTATACCCACGTCCCTCTACCAATACAGCATATATACACGTGAGCACACACACACACACACACACAGAGCGTGTGTGAGCGTGTGTGTGTGTGTGTTTGTGTGTGTGTATTATACCAGGGAAAATAGTGCATAGAAATGAATATATTAGTGGAAATAACACAAAAATTTAGAGGAAATTGCTTGTACATGAATAACAATAATTTATTTATATGTAAAAGCTGCATATGTAATATGTGGTAGTTAAAACTGCATGTGTACATTTGTTTATCTGGATAAATTTGAACAAAAATGTTGATGACTTTTCGCGAGGATTTAAACTAAATAAATCACAAACTGCCCCGGAATGAAGAGAACTGAAACTGGCAGGTCCTCCTATCCCAATTTAGAATACGGTTTGGGGTGGGGGAATTGATTACTGTATTGGTAATGGATCAACTAATTTAAGAACTGATTCGGGTGGTCTGTGTTGGAGGTGAAAAACTTTCGTTTCATGTGATGAGGTTGGGAAATTTATCGGTCTGCTCTCTGTGAAATGTAAACTCTAGTCATTACTTCTAGATGCACAAAATTTAGTTACGTGCAAATTTTGTACAAATGTGTGCTTATGGACGTGGGAATTGGAGCAGTGGCGTAGCGTGGGGGGTGCAGGGGGGGCCGGCCACACCGGGCGCAACATCTGGGGGTTAGGGTTAGGGGGCGCAAATCCACGGGTTAGGGGGCGCAAATTACTTGCCTTGCCCCGGGTGCTGACAACCCACGCTATGCCACTGAATAGGAGAACCCCTAAGCAGAATGGAGGAATTTTAACTGACAGCTGTTAAAGAGGTATGATTTGTTTTTGCTTTGTCTTTGCCTACCCTCTAGTGGGCTCTGATGGGAGTGCAGCCATTCCAAGGCTCATCCTCACATTGTGTTTCTTCCCCCACCTTGATGGCCCCATTCCCTCCAACATTTCTCCGATGAAAACAGGGACATTCTAAGGAAAAGCAGGACATTCTGGGCTCAAATCAGAAACCAGGACAGCTTCTGTAAATCCAGGACTGTCCCTGGAAAATAGGGAAATTTGGAGAGTCTGTTATCCCAGTTGGGCAAAAAAGGAATAAGCACCCCTTTTCAGTTGTTGCCATTAAAATCTGGACGTCACTAGCTTTACCCCCCCCCAAATGGGCTATATCACTCCCCTCCGAAGTTGGGATGCAAGAAATGTCCCGCAGTGTTAGTTGCGCCAGCAAGTGTCAGGTGGCTTCTGTTTCCATGCTCTGGGTCTTTTAGTGACCTGGGAAAGCCTGTGACAGACACAGCAAGTTCTGTCCCAATGGCTATGCATGCTCTGAATTTTTGAAATGCTCCTCGGGTACCCTGAATTTAATGTAACTAGTTGCTTCTGCAACAGATTTTAGGGACCGCCACTGGGTGAATTTGGATGGGTGGTAGTATCTTACACACTCAGATTCAAGAGAGGTCACAGTAAAGAGAAATATGAACAAGTCTACTTCCACCCTCGAGGGAGTTCCAGAATCATGCAGCTGCCTGAATGCACAGTGGAGCAAAATATCGCCAACACATCACTCCACAGTCGAAATAATTGCACTGGCTACCAGTTAGCCGCCGGGATAAGTTCAAGGTACTGATTTTGGCATAGAAAGGCCAATACAGATTGAGACCATGACACCTGAAATAACTTTAATAATCATTTTATTATTTGTTACCCCAGCCACTCTGGGCAGCTTCCAGCATATACAGAAACATCATAAAACTTCAAACATAAAAAACTCCCCTAAACAGGGCTGCCTTCAGGTGTCTTCTAAAAGTCAGACAGTTGTTTATTTCCTTCACATCTGACGTGCCACGGGGCAGGCACCATTACCCATAAAGTCCTCTGCCTGGTTCCCTGTAGCTTCACTTCTCACAGTGAGGGAACCACCAGAAGGCCCTTAGAGGTGAATTTCAGTGTCCTGGCTGACGGTGGGGATGGAGACGCTCCTTTGGGTATACTGGGCTGAGGCTGTTTAGGGCTTTAAAGGTCAGCACCAACACTTTGAACTGTGCTCAGAAACGTCCTCGGAGTCAATGTAGGTCTTTCAGAACCGGTATTATATGGTCCTGGCAGCCGCTCCCAGTCACCAGTCTAGCTGCCGCATTCTGGATTAGTTACGGTTTCTGAGTCACCTTCAAAGGTAGCCCCACATTTTGCGTGGTCCAAGCAGAAATAAGCGCCCCTTATATACCCAGAGGAATATTGCACTCTGCAGGTGAAGGCTTCTTGCGGATACCATGTTAGGGGCCTTGTTTAAAGGTTTGCAGCCATCTAAAGTTACCCACTCACTTGGGGGGGGGGGGACTTGGCCTGTTCTTGTGACTGCAATGGCAAGGAATGTGCAGAAACAGGAAGCAAGTAACACTATTGCTACTGACTTTAGATCCAGCTGCTCTTAAAGGCACAGCTACATTGGCTAGCTGAAAACCAAATAAAACTTGTGAGAGAAAATGAATTGGTGGGATGAAGAAATTAAAGCACCTTAAAGGAATCTTATTCTTTGGCAATCTCTCATAGACGTGTAAGATTGTCTTCCATGAACACGGCCTTAACAGTGAGTCCGTAAGTGACTGTGGGGGCCAATTCTGGATCCACACATCCTTCCACAGTGGGGACATAGGTTTCCGGGCGGGAGTTGATCACGGTGAGGGTTTGCCAAGCGTGCCTTCCTCTTAGCACGTTTCTACCTTTCGTCCAGAGTTTGGGTGTCTTCAAAGTCCATGACACCTTTGGTAAAGGCTGTTCTCCAACTGGAACACTCACAGGCCAGTGTTTCCCAGTTGTCGGTGTTTATACTACATTTTTATACTACATACACCAAGGCACAAAGGACTTTGGTATCTAACATGGCGACTGAGTTGTTTATGCAGCTCTTTTCAATGTATTTGTCCTGCCCCAGGGCACTTCACATTCCCCCCTCCCTTTCTCTCAAGGGTAATTAATTAAGAGCATCCAGATTGCTCCGTTTACACAGCCTCATCTGTGCCTCTCCGTGTTTTGCCATCCAGTTCCTAGAACCACCTTTCAAAAGATCTGCAGTGTCAGTTTGTATGTGTTTATTGCTTTGGTGTGCTGTTACCTAAGCAATAAGAGCCAACCTTTATTCAGGACAATAAAAGTCACCGCCTTCATCCTTAAGCACGATCATCACACAGAAACAGGTGCGGCTCCAAAGGTGCTCTGAGAGCCGGCCCCACCTTCCTGAAGTCACTGACTTGGCATCACCTGTAACGGCAACCCTTTCCTGATTCCGCGGTTCCACTTCTGCTTCCTCTCCCCTCCCTTTCTTCCCCATAAAATACTACCCAGAACAAGCTCAGCTGCAGCGCTAGCCTGGTTTCTCTGTACACACAGAAGTTTCGGTCATACTAGCCAGTTTCTTTTAACTGGGCACACGGCAGGGAGAGAGCGAGCAACAGTCGCAGCAGGCGTTGTTTGCAGCAGGACAGGTAAACAGCCACTTCTCCCTTAATATCTGTATCCAGGCCAGGGCTAAATACAGGATTTTTGCAGGTGGGTGGGGAGAGGGAGGGACAGTTCTCATAAGGCATCAGCTTAAGGATAGATCCCACGAACCAGGAATTGTCTCCCACTGCCTGTGACCTTTTTGAGTGCTGTATGACAACAGTATCACTGCTTAGGCGATTAATAATTTGCTGGTTGAGTGGCGGGAGGACCAGGTGAAAGCGTGGACTTGAGGTCCTCTGGAGGCTGACCTGAGCAAAGGGATAAAAGCCCACTCCCTCTAGCTGAGGCAGGAAAGGTCTTCTTCAAGGTTTGAAGTTATTTTTTAAAGGACAGGATGTTCCTTTAAAGCACTGGAATCCTGGGCTAGAAAATAGCTCTTGGAAGGAACAGCAGGTCCCTGGGGACTTCTGCCTCTCCTGAGCTGGGTCGCAGCTTCTCCAGCTGTCCTCTTCATGGGTTTCCTTGCAAGCTTAGCCGGGTCTTCCCCAAATGTAACTACTCTCCCGCTGTGAATCTTCTCTTTATTCTGTGTCCTGGGCAGCTGTCTACCAGCTCCACCTGGTACACAGGCTGAGACCCTACCTGCCCGCAGACTGTCTTGCCAGAGTGGTGCATGCTCTAGTTATCTCTCGCTTGGACTACTGCAATGCACTCTATGTGGGGCTACCTTTGAAGGTGACCCAGAAACTAATCCAGAATGCAACAGTTAGACTGGTTACTAGGAGTAACCGCCGGGGCCATATAACGCCGGTCCTGAAAGATCTACATGTGCTCGGAAATGTACTGGGAGCCAACTTCAAAGGGTTGGTGCTGACCTTTAAAGCCCTAAATGGCCTCGGCCCAGTATACCTGAAGGAGCGTCTCCACCCCCATCATTCAGCCCAGACACTGAGATCCAGCGCCGAGGGCCTTCTGGCGGTTTCCTCATTGCGAGAAGTGAGGTTACAGGGAACCAGGCAGAGGGCCTTCTCGGTAGTGGCACCCGCCCTGTGGAACGCCCTCCCATCAGATGTGAAGGAAATAAACAACTATCCAACTTTTAGAAGACATCTGAAGGCAGCCCTGTTTAGGAAAGTTCTTTATGTTTGATGTTTTAACATATTTTTTATATTCTGTTGGGAGCCACCCAGAGTGGCTGGGGAAACCCAGCCAGATGGGCGGGGTAAAATTAATAAATAATTATTATTATTATTATTATTATTATTATTATTATACGGCTATAGATGCATTCTGCAGCAGACTTTGTGTGGCGTAAATGATACGATGCCCGGCTGGCACCACACAGCCGAGCAGAACGTAAACTAGCAATCCCACAGCAGGTATATAAGGACCTGAGCAAGTAAACCAAGGTTGTTTCCTGAGAGCAAGTGGTTTTTCAGTCACCTGTCTGTACCCATAACAGCTTGTCTGTCTGTCTGTCTGTCTGTCGCCTGGCACAGAATGCGGACGCCGACCGCCATGATCGTGGGCATCGTCCTAGGCCCCTGCGGCCTCGTCCTGAACCTGACCAGCACGCTGGCTCCGGCCTGGAGGGATTTAAGCCGCATCCCTGACCAAGCCTACGACATGATCCAGCACCAGGGCATTTGGGACATCTGCAACGAGTTCCAAGGCAGCCAGAAGACTCAGTGCAACATCAGGGACACGCTGGGGTACTTCTCCCACCAGACCGTGCAAGTCGCCAAAGGGCTGATGCCATCCTCTGTGGCCGTCACGGTCCTGGGGTTGGTTGTGGCTTCGCTGGGCGTTCGCTGCTGGCAGGATATGCCCCAGTACCTGCTGGCTGGGCTGGGCGGCCTGGTGCTCTTTGTTTCCGGGCTGCTTAGCCTGATCGCCGTCTCTTGGTACAATCACGACATCCAAAACCTTCCCATCACGGCCGGCAGCAGCCTAGCGGTGGGTTACTGCCTGGTGCTAGGCTACTTAGGGAGCTGCCTGGAGATAATTGGGGGCTTCTCCCTTTCGCTCAGCTTTGCTCAGTGCTGCAAGGAGCGCAAGCTGAAGAAAGCAGCGATGGATTACAGCTACCCACCCAGCAGTCAGAGGGTCCCAGCCACCACGGCTGCCATTTCTCCCTCCTTTGGCAACACAGAGATCCAAATGGACTATTACAGGACTCCAACCCCCAGGTCTTACACCAACCCCCAGGACGTACTGGAAAGTGAACACCCCAGTAACTGGAGCAGGTTTCCCTGCGATTCTGATTTATAGCCCTAAGCCGGGACACTCTTGCAAGGAACGAGCTGCAGAAAGATTCCTTCTGGAACTCTGCTTGGACAACAAAGATACCCAGTGCGGAAAGTTTAATTCCAGCAAAGACCTTTTCCTACCTCTTTCGCTCGTGAATCCAGCAGGTGCCATAGCCCTAAACTGCTACAGATTCTGGTTCTACGCTTTTCTTTTCGCTTTCTCTCAGGTTAAACATTATATTAAGACAGTAATTAAATCACTCTTGCATGAGGAAGCGATAGGGAGTTTGAGCGGTCCTCTTCACTGTGCAATTTCAGGGATGGGGAGGGGCTTGCAGGGCAGCAACCATAATTGTTTTATTGCTTTTGCACACATTTACTTGAAGAGTGACCCAGAGCTTTGTTAAGCAAATGGACAAGATGGTTTTTTTGCACACTGGGTGAAAGCTGA
Organism: Podarcis vaucheri; assembly: GCF_965113315.1. Lineage (NCBI taxonomy): Eukaryota > Metazoa > Chordata > Lepidosauria > Squamata > Lacertidae > Podarcis > Podarcis vaucheri. The sequence goes on along the minus strand of NC_138755.1, from coordinate 34,781,444 downwards.
AAATTCAGGACCCTGGAATATCTTGGAGCAGGGGCAGGTCTCCTCTGCAGCAACAGATCTGCTTTCATCCCCCTGCGCCACCACCTTCTGTTTACTAAATTGGTAAGAGACCAGGAATCTATTATCCCTCAGGGTTTGACTGTACTCTCAAAGAGATGCCTTGTTTTCCTATTTACAGATGGATACATAAAAATGCAATATGCACGGAATAAAAGTTATATTTTGTATGGTGATTTATACGGCGTCACTAGCTGAATCTTGCCTTCGGAAAACGCACCTTACCCCTCAAGTGTTTACTTCAAAAGGATCGCTTGATTCTCAGCACTTTTAAAGTATCTCCCACCCACCCAACCAATGCTGGGAACTAACTTAAGGGTGCCGATAATTGTAGCTCTGTGAGGGATAAAGTACAATTCCCAGGATTCTTTGAGTGGGTGGGGAATGTGCTTTAAATTCATAGTGTGTAAATAGCCCAAGTCTTTCCTTTCTACATGCACTCATTTTCTTAAAACGACCACCTGTCAGAATAAGCAACAGGTATTTGGCTGGAGTATGTGGAATGTTTTCCTAGGAGAGAGAAAACATGTTAGGAATGCGTGTTAGGGAAATGAGTTAATGCATAATGGTTTAGCACATCTGAGCTATGTGTATTAGAGTGTATTAGAGATGTGGGTGGCACTGTGGTCTAAACCACTGAGCCTCTTGGGCTTGCCGATCAAAAGGTTGGTGGTTCAAAACCCCGCGATGGGGTGAGCTCCCGTTGCTCTTTCCCAGCTCGTGCCAACCTAGCAGTTCGAAAGCACACCAGTGCAAGTAGATAAATAGGTACCGCTCCGGCGGGAAGGTAAATGGTGTTTCCGTGCGCTCTGGTTTCCGTCACAATGTCCCGTTGCGCCAGAAGCGGTTTAGTCATGCTGGCCACATGACCCGGAAAGCTGTCTGTGGACAAACGCCGGCTCCCTTGGCCCGAAAGCGAGATGAGCGCCGCAACCCCATAGTAGCCTTTGACTGGACTTAACCACCCAGGGGTCCTTTACCTTTTCATCTTTTAGAGTACACATGTTAATTGCCACGCCCCCTCCCCCCAAAAAATCAAGGAAATCTTCATCAAGCGTGGTATTGAGAATTCTGTTACAGAACCTCTACAAGTGGTGCAACAGTATAGCTGTTCCTGAACCAGAAGAGCTTGATTACATTAGCTCAGGCACTGGAGCATTTCAAGGCTGGATTACTGCAATGTATGTTATGGGGAGCTTCCCTTACACTAGATCAGGAAACTGCAACTGGAACAGAATGAGGCCCAGTCAGTATACAACATCTCTACACTGGTGGCCTATTTCCTACCATCCAAGTTCAAGGTATTACATATATTATATTAGTATATAAGGCTCTTAGTTATATATTAACAGACCTTCCAAGTGTCTCTATTTTCCAGGGACAGTTCTGAATTTACAGAAGTTTTGTAGGTGCTTCAACAACAGATGGCAACGATTTTAGCAGCAGACCTGCTTGTGCCTTTAGATCCGGCGTTTCCTAATCTTGGGTCTCCAGCTGTTTTTGGACTACAACTCTCATCGTGCCTAGCTAGCAGGAATTGTAGGTGCATGTTTGGAGACTTAGAGCAGGCATCCCCTTAATTTATTCAGAGTTCATTTTCTGCGAGTGAGAAGAATCCCCGTTTTTCCCCCCTTCTCCTTTTTCCTGTGACTGCCATGCAATTTGTTAATATTTTACCAGTTTATACACTATTTGCACAGCAGGCATAATACATTCACAAGGAAGAAGCAGACTGTGCCCTGTTTTGTTTTTAAAGCATTTGGAAAAAATGCATTTAACTCACTGTTTGTACTTTCCCTCCAACTAGTAGGAAGAATGCTGGCTTAACAGAGCTTCCCAAAGACTGCCAATCTGTTTTTAGTTGCAAGTGGAGTGGAATCTCTGCTTTGACTTCTGGAACTCGAATAATGTCCTAGGGAAATGGCCAGTTCCCCTCCCCCTCCCCCAAATTTTCATTGGGGCAATTTTAATTTGGCTGGAACATAGAGGAAAATATCTCCTCCTCTTGTTGCACTTCCAAACGTGATCCCCCCCCCCCGAAAACAATTTATTGGGAAGGAAGAAATGTCTATGAAGGCAGTCCTCATGTGAAAAGCGAAGGATTACATCGATTGTAGAAATTAACACTAACAAGAGATGGAGTATAGAAAGGGGGATTTCTGGAGCAATCTATATAAGCCATAACCAGCCAAAACCCACAGAAGAGCTGTCACCTACATCTGGGGAAACTGTGCAACTGTTCCTTTGTGTCAAAAGCAGTCTGCTTTTTTTTCTGAGCTCTGAAAAAAATGGAAAGCTCAATAGGAAAACTTGGGGTGTCTCAGAATGCCTCCAGACAACCCTTTCATCCCAAGTCTTGTGCAATTATGAGGTTAGATTATATCTGATCTTCATTGACCATTTGGTCAGTTTTGTTTGTGCTCAGGTTCTACAACCATGAACATTCATCCCGATTTGTGTGTTTTTTTAAAAAAAAACCAATTCCAGAATTTTCAATGCACTGTCACTTTCCTAATGTCAGCAAGAAATTTTTTAAAGGATATGTGTTGGGGTAAGGCAGGGTTTCCCCAAACTTGGGTCCCCAACTGTTTTTTTAAGACTACAACTCCCATCATCCCTAGCTAGCAGGACAAGCTGTCAGGGATGATGGGGACTGTAGTCCCAACATAGCTGGAGACCCAAGTTTGAGAAACCCTGGGCAAGGTGATAAAGGTAAAGCGTAAAGGGACCCCTGACCATTAGGTCCAGTCGTGACCGACTCTGGGGTTGCGGCGCTCATCTCGCTTTACTGACCGAGGGAGCCGGCATACAGCTTCCGGGTCATGTGGCCAGCATGACTAAGCCGCTTCTGGCAAACCAGAGCAACACACAGAAACACCATTTACCATCCCGCCGGAGCGGTACCTATTTATCTACTTGCACTTTGACGTGCTTTCGAACTGCTAGGTTGGCAGGAGCTGGGACCAAGCAACGGGAGTTCACCCCGTCGCAGGGATTCGAACCACCAACCTTCTGATCAGCAAGTCCTAGGCTCTGTGGTTGAACCCACAGCGCCACCTGTGTCCCTTGGGGTAAGGTGATAGAGCCCTTCAATTGTACAATGCTAAAATTCCTGGTGTGTGCTTGTCTCCCTCCTGCAAAACCCAGACTCTTGACCATGACATCATGCAAATGCCCAGAATAAAGTGCAAATATCCCACAGAAAATGCCCAGCGTGGAAACAGACATAGCATATCCCCACTATCATCCGGGTGATGCATTTGGGGGGGGGGGGAAAGAGATTACAAGACGTTTATCTACTATGAATCATTTATTTGTTTGCTTTACGAGTCTGTGCCCATGCCTGTCTTCATTGGAGTCGACAATTCCTGCGGAGGATTGTAAAGCCACATTTTAAGACCCTCAGCATTTTCACCTGGACTATCAAAAGCAGTGGTATTACAAGCAGTTAAGTTCTTCAGGCAAGGAAGAACGGCAGACAGATTGCTAGAAGCTTTGCCAAGTAGGGGGTGCGCTTATTTCAGCCAACGTCCCTCCCTCTGTCCTGCCAGCATCTTAACCACTCACAAGCACAGCTCCTTTAGGCAGCGAGGTTTTTCTGACCCTGCTGCTGGGTTTGCCTTTCGCAATAGCCAGGCCAAGTTTAAAATCCCAAAGTAGGAACAACACTTGTTCCAAGAACACAGGAAGCATATACCAGTGCTCGGAACTGGAAGCTTAGGACAGGAATCTTAAGAAGCCCTCACCTGCTCGGGATCATAAGCTGCATTGATACAGGTTTCATCTTCAACGAAATTGTCTTCTTTGTCGCTGTCCTTCTGGTAGCTGGCCAGCGGTCCAGTTGATGATACACTTGAAGTCCTGTGGGAGGAAGATACACGTACTGACTGATGCAAATCCTAGGCTGGAACCCTTGTGCTAAGCTGTTAAGAGGCACAGTGATCTTGTAGAACCACCTGCACCACCAATTTGGAACCCAAACTACATGCATTAATGCAAATTAGAGTTGCAGGACATGCGTGCCAGAATCTTTCATGATTCTGCGAACAGGACTGCAACAGGCACAAACAAGCCATTCAAACTTAGAAACAAAGCAAGCTGTGTCTGCACAAGCAAATTACTGCTGCCCATATTTTGGGCTCGGCCAAAGTGAGCATCAGGGACGCAGGTGGCGCTGTGGGTTTAAACCACAGAGCCTAGAACAGAAGGTTGGCGGTTTGAATCCCTGCGACGGGGTGAGCAACCATTCCTCAATCCCTGCTCCTGCCAACCTAGCAGTTCGAAAGCACGTCAAAGTGCAAGTAGATAAATAGGTACCACTCCGGCGGGAAGGTAAACGGCGTTTCCGTGTGCTGCTCTGGTTTGCCAGAAGCGGCTTAGTCATGCTGACCACATGACCTGGAAGCTGTACACCTGCTCCCTCGGCCAATAAAGCGAGATGAGCGCCGCAACCCCAGAGTTGGTCACGACCGCCGACCTTCTGATCAGCAAGTCCTAGGCTCTGTGGTTTGACCCACAGCGCCACCCGCGTAGAGAACGGCAAATAGCCTTACCTTTGCCGCATTCTTTGCTTCCTGAAGTAGACAAAGGTCCCTGCTGCCGCCATGGCCATTAGTAGGATGGAAATGATGCCCAGAATGAGACCCGCCCTAGACTTCTCCTCCTCCTCTTCACAGTAGTCTCCACTATAGCCCAGTGTGCAGATGCATTTCACTGTATCGCCCTCCATTGTGCAGTCCCCTCTCCTGTTACAGGTCTCGCTGCTGCAAGGCTGAGACTCCAGGCCACTTTTCACGATTCCCTGCACCAGAGAAGATTCTTTCCATTTCTTTTTGGGAGGTAATGTAGTCTTCTGGGTTCTGCTTGGTTCGAGTGCCCATGCTGCTGTTGCAGTCGTACTCCTTCTTGTGTATTTTTTTACTTGTGTAGTTCCATCCGTAGGCTTCTTGGTGATGGTTTTGGTGGGTGCCTCTGTGTTTTTCTTAACAAGAAAGGGTTTTGTTTGCAGCAGTGTGGAAGGTCGGTGTGTGGGCTGGGGTTTCTTCTTCGGAGTGTTGTTGCCTGCCGGCAGAAAAGCCATCAACACATTGCTTTGGGGACACAGTGAGATCAGCCTAGGACCATATGACTGATCTGGTGGTTTAAGGATAGAAAATATAACTGCCTGCAAAGCTTACTTTCAGAGGTTATGCTATGTACTTGATTAAGGAGGTAGCTCACCTTTCCTTTTCTAGCAAAGTCATAAAACACAGATTCTCAAAGGTTTGTCTTAAACTGTTTGAATTATCTGTTGACCAACTTAGCTGCTTTGGCCAACAGTTTGGTTGTGGGTATATTCCAGTCTAGAATCTAGCCATTCTACAAATAGTACCATCATTGCTTCCCCGATTGAATACTGAAAATGCATTTTTAGTAAAGCGTTGAGAATATGAAGCACTTCCTACCTCCTGCTCACAGAATAATTCCTAAAAGCCCCCATTGGAAGACAGCATGGCAAACTAGTTTTAAGTATGTAGCTTGGATTTCCCTTATGTTTTGCATAATCTTATGTTAGCTACGGGACACGGGTGGTGCTGTGGGTTAAACCACAGAGCCTAGGACTTGCCGATCAGAAGTTCGGCGGTTCGAATCCCCACGATGGGGTGAGCTCCCGTTGCTCAGTCCCTGCTCCTGCCAACCTAGCAGTTTGAAAGCACGTCAAAGTGCAAGTAGATAAATAGGTACCGCTCTGGCGGGAAGGTAAACGGCGTTTCCGTGCGCTGCTCTGGTTCACCAGAAGCGGCTTAGTCATGCTGGCCACATGACCCGGAAGCTGTATGTCGGCTCCCTTGGCCAGTAAAGCGAGATGAGCGTCGCAACCCCAGAGTCGGTCACGACTGGACCTAACGGTCAGGGGTCCCTTTACCTTTACCTTATGTTAGCTATAACTGTGCCTTGGATAGCCTCATGGGCTATGGTGCAACTTTTCTGTACTAGCAAAGCAAGAGGAGCTCACCCCTGTTGTGCAGATTCGAACTGCCAACCTTCCGACCAGCAAGCCCAAGAGGCTCAGTGGTTTAGACCACAGCTGGCCATAGGACCCAGAAAGGTGTCTGTGGACAAACGCCGGCTCCCTCGGCCTGAAGCGAGATGAGCGCCACACCCCATAGTTGCCTTTGACCAGACCTAACTGTCCAGGGGTCATTTACCTTTACCTTACTAGGAAAGAACAGTATTTCATTACATTTAAAGCTGTAGTTGTTGGGTTCTATGATTTTCTGGTAAGGCAGCAGCTAGATCTTAATGAATCTAGCTGTCCAACCATTAGGAGTTCAGGCATTTTTGAGGGCCATTTAGCAAAGGAGAATTCTCCAAGGATCCATTTACTCACAACAACACAACACAACACAACACAACACAACACAACACAACACAAAACACAACACAACACATGCAGTTTCTCAGTTGGGTTACTCACAGTCTCTCTCGTCTGATCCATCAGAGCAATCAATGCTGCCATCACAAACTTGCTCCTTTGCAATACATTTGCTGTTATCCTTGCAGGCTTGGAGCGGCTCCGAGCATAGTGGTTTGGTGCATCTAGTACCGTGCTCTAGAACGTACCCGGCGATGCACCTGCAATGTCTCCCTTGCGGAATTGGCAAGCAAATGTGGCTGCATCCACCATTCTTTTCTGAACAGCCATTGTGACCTAGAAGTAGCAAGAGAAAGATTTTTAACCGCTTTGGCTTCCCTGCTACTCTGCAAAATGTGGTGTGTTAAAAGGAAGCACCCTCCTGTCAGCTTGGTTGCTGGTGCAATAAACCCGTGGTTGGTCTTTTTTTGGGGGGGGGAGTTATAAACATGAATAATTTTATACAAATAAGAGTACACCAAGTTTTCTCATGTCATATGTATACCACAAAAATAGCATAATAAATGTGGGGAAATATCTGCAACATACATTTCATTATTAGTGGTAGTGGTCAATGTATAAGTTCTTGGTTTATGAATCGGTTTAAACAATTAGGAAGGAGGAGGAGGAGGAGGGGAAAAGGGGAAGAGGGGGAGTGGCAGGTGGGGTGGGCTGGTTATGCTTCTATTATTCTACTTAGTGGCAGGGGGCGTAAACATTACTTGTATGGGTTCTCTTACTATTCACTTATGGTATTTCCTTGGTGGTGAGAAAGATTGCGAGTGGCTTAGGGTGTGGTTGGTTGTGTTTGGTTGGCTGTAGTGAGAACTGTTTTTGTGTGTGAGCGGGGTTGTGAGTGTGTATTTTTGAATCAGGTTAGCCAGATTGAGTCATATGCTCTCAGGGGATTCTTGATGTTGTCTTGTTGGGCTATGTATGTGATAAATGGGAACCAAACCGGGGTGAAGGCGTCTTCTTCTATTTGTCCCCGTGTAGGTTTATAGGTTAGTTTTTCTAAAATAAACCTGTGTTGAACCCTTCTGTTACCTGGTCCCCAGTTTAAGCAATCTAGAGCAAGCCTTAAAGAAATCGGGAGTTCTTCCAGAAGGCAAGCAGCTTGACAGATTCAAGTAAGGAAGAACTGGTGCCCCTATTTTTGTGTTAGGTTAAGAAGCCACCATTTTGAGTTATAGCCCTGGTTGACCAAGTAACTGCTCAGAAGAGACCCTGGTCACCCCTTTAAAACTTTTAAAATGTTTTACCTTGTTGGTTGAGTTTGCTGTAGATCTTTATATCCACAAGTTTCTGCTCTTCTTTAAACCACCAGTTTTCCGAATCATCCAGTCTGCTGTGCCACACTTTCGTTGCACCTATTAAGGCATGAAATAAAAGGAAAAAATTGGAGACACATTCCTTACAGTAACCTAGGGCTTTACTGGGGGGGTGGGGGTGGGTTGGTGTGAAACTATATGGCATTAGAATTTCCCACCCCAATTCTCAACTAGCTAGAATCTGTTTATTTCTGAGCTAATTAGGTAAGTTATCTTCGTGCGCAGTGCACTGCATCAAGGCTCCCAAAGAATACCAGCTGAATGTGTCCCATAAGCTTAGGAATAACGCTAAACACTCATCTGAACCCCCTAGAATGCTGATCATTTAAGACTTCTAGCTAGGATCAGTTCCTTGGCATCTGCCCCACTTAATTTTGTTGGCATGCCATGGACTTCTCAAGTCCAGGCAGGTGATCAAGCAGGTGATCTGCCACATCTACCCAGTGGCGTAAGCATGGAGGGACAGGGGGCCGTGGCTCAGGGCGCACATTTCTGAGGGGGCACAACCAGGAGCCCCCCACGACAGGCACCCTCATCGAGGCTGGAGCTGTGGGGAGACAAGCTGCGCCCAGGCCTAGCCTTTGGGGCTGGGGCACCGGCAGTACCTCCTCCTCCTCGTGGCCAGCGAAATGACCTCCGTGTGCCCCACCACTGGGCTGGCCAAGAGGGAGGGAGGAAGAGGAAGGTCGGAAAGCACTGCTGGAGCATTGCTCAGAGTGCCTTGCTGCAATGATAGGTAGCATGAGGTGACACGGTGGTGCCCTCAGCTTCACGTTTTGTCTGCCTTATCTCTGCTCCCTGGTTGGGACTAGTTCGCAAGGAGAGATTCCCTTGATTAGACGCTGGCCAGCAAAGGGACTGACCATTGCCCAGTCCACCAGAGGGGTACAGCACTTGCCCCACCACGGAGACCAGCAACCCATGCTACGTCCCTGCATCGACTCACACTTTATTTAATGTTTTGCTGGAGTTCTACATTTGTTGGAGCCTGCTTACCATTACGTGCCGTTGTTGTCCAGACCATTATCCCCTCCCCGGCAGTGAAGAGTGTAAGGCCACGCAGCCCAGAACGAATGAGCCTGTGCTGAGTGCCATCCATCCGAATGCTTTCCACAGTGCCTTTTGCTGGAAGAAAGGAAGTTAGAGGCTGAGCTGTGTAAGAGGAATATGCATGGGAACTACCTCCTGTTGTTTCTTGGGAGCAAAAATATCATTGAGATTCAACCCACATTACATTAAGGACTAGCATCTGCAGAGAAGCATCTCACTCTCTGACTTCCATTCTCTAAACTTTGCATGATCTTGAAATATCTCGTCTTGAAGGCATTCCTAGCAGGAAGTCGCCAACACTTGTTACATTGATTAGATCTTGCTGGCCATGCCTATCTCGGACTTTTGCTTCTCTGCAGGATACAGATACAGCTTAAACACTGACACCATATCCGAACTGGATTTGAAAGCCAGCCCATTATAGTAAATAAAAATAAATGCAATAAAGTTAACAAAGGATCCATTTCCAGATCCCAAGATGGGTTATTTTAAAAGTTAGCTAGTGGTTCAGCCAGTCCAGGAAGCTGGCCAAGCCTTTCAACATGCCCCTATGGAGGCTAGCTGTGCCCAAATAATTATACCATTGTGGATGTTAGACTACTTACCTTGGTCAGCCCAGTAGACCTGGGTGCCATAATCTACTATTGTTAAACCCACTGGAGTCTGTGATGTTGCCCAGAGAATGTTCCTCTTGCTCCCATCCATGGAAGAACATTCTATTACGGGACCAAGGGCGCTGTGTTCGTTACCGGAGTCGACAAAGCACATGGCCACAGTTGGGGGATGCAGAACTACAGAAGTTGGATGGGACAGCCCATCGCTGATCAGAACAAGTGTGTATCTCCCATCTGAAGTTGCTACTTGGATTGATGGGTGCTTGCTGTCAATCCAGTAGATGTTGCCACTCAGCCAGTCAAGAGCTAGTGAGATCACGGTGCCCTTGACCGGCAGGACTTCCTTCAGTGCAACTCTCCCGGCGTCCTTCATAGCTACGACCTTTATGAGGCCACCTTCAGACTCCGAGAAGTAAAGGGCATTGTCACGTACAGAGTAGTCTACTGCTGCCAAGTGGTTGACGCTTGTCATGGGGAGGGTGCTGTGGACAGGGGGCAGCTGCCCCGAAATGGAGCGCAGTTTCTTTACGTAGACCTAGGATTTTAGGACAGCATGAGAGACATTTATATGGTTTTGGGAGGCAACAAGAGGGTGTTCCATTTGAAGCTTCAGCGGAGAAATTCTGCCAAGGAAACCCTTCTCATATGACCTAAATCTACAGTGGTACCTCGGGTTAAGAACTTAATTTGTTCTGAAGGTCTGTTCTTAACCTGAAACTGTTCTTAACCTGAGGTACCACTTTAGCTAATGGGGCCTCCTGCTGCCGCCGCGCTGCTGGAGCATGATTTCTGTTCTCATCCTGAAGTAAAGTTCTTAACCCGAGGTACTATTTCTGGGTTAGCAGAGTCTGTAACCTGAAGTGTCTGTAACCTGAGGTACCACTGTGCTGGTCTTTAGGGTCTTTTTGCCACAACTGGCAAAGATGAGCCTTCACACAAGTCTAAAATAATTGTGTCTCTGCAACACAGTGAAGTGGAAGCTCTCCATTGATGTGTTTGGTAAAAGTATACAAGGGGTCTGACTGAGGCATCACGGTCTTCCTCACTTGCGAAAGAAAAGACAATGGACATTTCACAACGGCGATTGCTGCAGGGAAAGAGCTTCAGTAACGTGCGACCCTGAAGTTTTGGATCCCCTCCAAACTGGTGCCAAAGTTTTGTGCTATTTTTGTGCCACCCCCCAAACTGAGTAATTGATACTCCAACCCGGAGACAAAGGTATTCCCACCCCCAACAAGCCAACATTGTGTGATTCACTCCAAACTGGTGCCAAATTTTGCAACCGTTTCAAACCTTTCTGCACTGCAAACCCTGCTCCCAAAATGAGGAATTGATACTAAAAATTGGGTTCCTAGTTAATGCCGCTGAAGTGAAATGCACTCAAGATCCCACCTGGTCTGACTGGCTCCAAGCAGTGCCAAATTCTCACAGTTGTTTTGCACCGTTTCAGAGCACAAACCCCATGTTTTGCATTGCCCCCCTAAAAAGCAGCACAGTAAATGCATTAAAACTGGGAAGTATCTCTGCCTAGAGGCTGACTTAACGGCAGTTTGAGCATTTCCGCTGCACCAAACAGCAGAAAACTATTGCATAATGACTGCTCTCCACATCAAACGGAGGGCACCCTTTGCGTGCCAGCGCGCAGCACCCCCAATCCTACGTGAAGTGGGAAAGCTCTCCTGGACCACCTCCCAGGTGCGGACCAGGTGAGGGTAGGCTCCAATCTTTAAGCATAAAAGGGGTGGAGCCTACCTGGGAGCTCTCAGTCGGTTCCAGAGCTTCAGGACTTCATCCTCTGAGAAGGTAAGACTGGGGCCACAGTCTGGGGTGGGGAGCTATGCTTGCCATGCCTTTAACCCCCCCCCCAACTCCTGGTGGGGATCCCAGGGTTCCCTGTTAAAGGGGTTGTATTGAGGGGAGTCACTGACCATACGATGAAAGGTTGTCAGTGCACTCCCCTGTGTTGCGGTGAATTAGTGGGCAGGCTCTCTGCTTAAACATACCGTATTTTTCGCTCTATAGGACGCACCCGTCATAAGACGCACATAGTTTTAGAGGAGAACTAGAAAAAAAATATTCTCTCCCTCTCTGCGCAGCGCCCCTTCAGTGAAGCGGCAGGAGAAACGGAGCCCCTTCCATTTCTCCTCCCACTTCGCTGAAGGGGCGCTGCGCAGAGAGCGAAAGCTGCGCAGCGCCTCTCCAGCGAAGCAAAGCCAGGAGAGCAAGAGGGATTGGTGCGCACCGACCCCTCTTGCTCTCCTGGCTTCAGCGAAAGCAACGTGAAGCCTCTGGAGTTCGTGTTACAGAACATCACAAAAGCTAACACTTTGGTATCAGTTGAGAGGGGATCCAAAATTTTGAGGTCACGCTAAAATGCACCTCATGGAAAGGGAGATGAGATACACAACATTTTTTGTCGAGCAGCCCTGTAAGAGCTCAATCTAGTCCACGTTTACCCAGCAGGGAAACAAATCCTTTCCTTTTCCAACTTACCACAAAGGGGGAAAGGACCCCTTGGACTGGAAAACTAAATTCCCTGTTATTATGCAAGAGGTCATTTGCAGCAATACCTGAGTAACAGAGGCTTGTGCAACCAGAAACATGAACGCCGTCTCCTTCAGAGGAACGCAGGTCTTTTCATCGTTTGAAAGCACAAGTCCAGCTGGGCAGCGGCAGCTCCCTCTTTTGTCTGGGTTCAACAGGCACAAGTGGGAACAGCCATTTCCCGCACACGGGTTGGGGGCTCCCGGCTGAAGAACTTCATGCAGGATCTGCAAGCCAATTTCCCCAGATGTTAAAAGCCTTGACCGAGATTGGTGTTTCCAGGGCATCTCTGTCTGTGGCCTGAATCAAGACCGTGCACTGCAACATACACTGTGCTGGGAGAAATCTGCAGTAAAGCCCGTCTGCGTTGTGTGGGTGAGTCGGGGAAAGTAAAAGCATTTCCCATTTAATCTCAAGTTTGTGGCAGCTGTCATGAAGTGGGGGGAAAGGTACCTTCCGTCCTCCATTTGGCAAAGGATGAGGCCCCTGAGCCAAGTGTGTAACAGGTCAGTTTCCCTGGCAGTCTGGATTTAGTCTAAACCACAGAGCCTAGGGCTTGCTGATCAGAAGGTTGGCGGTTCGAATCCCCGCGATGGGGTGAGCTCCCGTTGCTCGGTCCCTGCTCCTGCCAACCTAGCAGTTCAAAAGCACGTCAAAGTGCAAGTAGATAAATAGGTACCACTCTGGCAGGAAGGTAAACAGCGTTTCTGTGTGCTGCTCTGGTTCGCCAGAAGCAGTTTAGTCATGCTGGCCACATGACCCGGAAGCTGTACTTCGGCTCCCTCGGCCAATAAAGCGAGATGAGCACCGCAACCCCAGAGTCGGCCATGACTGGACCTAATGGTCAGGGGTCCCTTTACCTTTACTCTGCATTTTTGAAGCAGAAGAGCTTGCGTTGATCCCCAGCTACTGAATAACTCTTAACAAACCGCGTCCTTCAGGCTGCATTATTATTATTTCCAATAGACTGTAAGGGCTTTGCCAAGCTAAGTGGAATGCTTACAGCTTCTTTACACAAGTGTGATTCACTTCAGCAGGCAAGTTTGATGCAGCTTTTACTGATGGCTGGCAGTCTGAACCACACTCACACATGGGACTTCCCAAAATGAGTTAACACTAATTAGTGCAGCAGCAATACCCACAAGAATAGCGGCATTTGGCCTATACCTTGTTCCTAACCGTGTTTTCCATTCTCCCAGCCGGCCTTGCAGCAAAGCTGTTTTACTTGCTTAATATGATAGCGTGAGAGTTTTGCTCAGAGGGATGCTATGCAAACAAAGTCCCAGCAGAACCCAGTTTCAGTTATTCTTCAATGCTTGGCAAGGAGATATACTCTTGGCTCAACCGACTGGTCCCCTACAAAGAGTTAAAGGCAGTACCTTAAGTCCATATGGTTGCCCATGACGCTTGATAAGGACAGATCTATTCTTTCCAGTCCTTTTGTGTAGTCTCTGTACTGTCCTTGTTTTCAGCTCGGACCAATAAACGTAATCCTCAAAGACTGCCACTGCAAAGGGACTATGAATTTCAGTCAGCTCAAACACCTAGCAGAGGGGAAATGAAGTGTTGATGTCAGGATACTTATCCCCATTTGACCTAGATCTTATGTTCAACAAAGATTTGGAAGTTTTTAAATGAGCATTGTTCTCCCAACTTTTGTCTTTGTCACTTCTGGGTCAAATGCAAGATTTTGTATCCATATAGAATTCTATCAAGATTTACTGAGAGCAAAGATGGGTTGTTACACTGAAAGCAGGAGCAGTTCCCACTTTCAATGGAAAAAAGAAGCCTCAGCTCTTGAATATATAAGCTTACCTGAGCTTTGTCCACAGCTGGAAGCAGGCATTTATTTGATATTAATTTAACTTGCGTACTGCTTTATATTTCAAGAAATCTATAAAGTGGGTTACGTCAACTGTACTACCAACACTTCTAAAGTACCACATTTAAGTAACGTAAGAACTAAATCTCTAAATACGCCTGAGTAAAATAAAAAACAAAGGCAAATCTTACACAAAATGAAAATACATCAATGTACAGTATAATTATATACAGCTGAATCAATGAAATTTATCACAACAGATTATATGCATACATATAACTGACCCAGAACAAAGTGGCAGTTAAATTTCAGGCTGGAAGTTTGAAAGAATAGTGGAGTCAGATAAAAGGATGGTTTTTCTTTACTGATATTGTGAATGAACTTGAGTAAAGAACAAAGAAAGTGGATTTTAAAGCAGTATATCTACTTTGGGGTCGCCATATATATATATATATATATATGGGACGCGGATGGTGCTGTGGGTTAAACCACAGAGCCTAGGGCTTACCGATCAGAAGGTCGGCAGTTCGAATCCCCGCGATGGGGTGAGCTCCCATTGCTCGGTCCCTGCTCCTGCCAACCTAGCAGTTCAAAATCACGTCAAAGTGCAAGTAGATAAATAGGTACCGCTCCGGCGGGAAGGCAAACAGCGTTTCTGTGCACTGCTCTTATTCGCCAGAAGTGGCTTAGTCCTGCTGGCCACGTGACCTGGAAGCTGTACGCTGGCTCCCTCGGCCAATAAAGAGAGATGGGCGCCGCAACCCCAGAGTCCTAATTAGACCTAATTGTCAGGGGTCCCTTTGGTCAGGACCTAATGGTCAGGGGTCCCTTTACCTTTACTTTACACACACACACACGTGTGTGTGTGTGTGTGTGTGTGTGTGTGTGAGAGAGAGAGAGAGAGAGAGAGTGTGTGTGTGAGAGAGAGAGAGAGATCACATGAATATTATAAAAAAGCATTTTTGCATGCAATAACACATTTGGCAATCACTCCATCCACACACCAGGAACACTTATAAGGTATGCGGTACCTTCATACCACTGCCATCCAAGTAGGCCGACCCAATATAGTGAAACTTGTCATCAGACCAGAAGATTTTCCAGCTCAAGAGGTCAAGGGTTATGCTGGTCGGCCAGCCAAGCCCACCAAGTAATACTGATCTGCTGCTTCCATCCATACCAGCTTGCTCTATTTTGGAGTCATCCCCTATTGCAGACCAATACATTAACCTAAGGAAGAGAAGGTGAATGTTAAGATACTTTTGCAGGGCAGAGAAACTGAATGGACTTCCGTTTTCACACACTACCGATACAATGCTTGTCGGAAAGAAAAGGTTCGCAAGCCTAAATTCCATTTTAGTCTGCAGATTTCAATTGCCATTTTCCCATTTATCCCCTTTTGAGAATCGCACATCTCTTATCGTAGCCAGAGCCTACTTTCAGCCAGGTCATGAATCCCTATGACCACAGCAGGAGCTCAGATCAAAAATTCTGCAAACGGTAAGTGTGCATTGTCCTTTGCACATGAGTTGACCCCTAGCAGACGAGGATGAAAAGCTGGTCTTCCGTGCAGTTTAGAGTTCCAGTTCAGACTCTTTCTTTTTAACCCGCATGGCTTATATGCATGGATCATCCCCAATAAGGAGTTGCCATCAGTCCCATTTTGCAGCAATCTTTTTTTTATGTTTTGATTGGTCAAGCTTGCCAAGCCTATTTGAAAAGTTTTTGTATGTGGTGGGCAGGCACAGCGATACAACGTGCACCTTTGCTCTTTTTTATTTTAAAGCTTAGGCTAGCCTTGAAAAGAAGCCAAGATCAGGAGCCAAGACTAGAATGGCAGGCCAGCAACGCTTCTCACAGCAATTAGAATGGCATGTGTGGCTTTTCGGCGGCCTGTATCTGGCACATGCAGCAGACTACATGCTACCTTGGTTCCCAAACACCTTGGTATTCAAACACCTTGGTTCCCAAACGCCGAAAACCTGGAATTAAATGTTCCGGTTTTCGAACTTTTTTGGAAGCCAGACGTCCGAAGTGAGTGTCGGCTATTGTTTCCGGGGCGCCTGCACCAATCAGAAGCTGCGCCTTGGTTTTTGAACATTTCAGAAGTCAAACGGATTTCCAGAATGAATTGAGTTTGGTGCTTTTGTTTTTGCGATTTATTTTGTGTTTCTGAGGCTTTTTCGGTTAATTTGTTTTTGTGACTGTGTGGACCCAGTTCAGCTACTGATTGATTGATTGATTGATTGATTGTGTGACTGCAGAAATGGATAAAAGCCCCCCATCCAAACAAGGACTATCATCAGTGCAGTTAAGAAAAAAATAATAATTTTTATCATCTACAATACTGTCTTATTTATAGTACAGTACATTGATTTTTGCTTTCATTTTGTGGATCGACGGTCTCGTTAGATAGTAAAATTCATGATAAATTGCTGTTTTAGGGGTTGTTTTTAAAAGTCTGGACCGGATTAATCCGTTTTGCATTACTTTCGATGGGAAAGTGCGCCTTGGTTTTGGAACGGACTTCTGGAACGGATTAAGTTTGAGAACCAAGGTAACACTGTATTCCACTTAGAAGCCCAACCCTCTTGGAAGCAATGTTCATAAAATACAGAGACTCTGAAAGTCTTACCCATCCAACGGGTGGAGTGCGAGTGACCGAGGCTGATCCAGGTAATCCAGAACCACAGTGTGCTCAGGAGTTCCTCTCCATTTGCCATTTAGCTGTGTAGCCAAGATCTGTCCTGCCATCCCGTCTGTCCAGTAAAGATTTCTTCCTACCCAGTCTACTGCTATGCAATCTGATTTGATTCCTGGAGTCATGGGGGGTGGAATAAAATGAGTGCACTCCACCGACATGCAGGAACGTAACTCCCCATGCAAATCGGTCATTGCCTGTATTTACTCTAGCAGGTGCCAAACTTGCTGTGT
Source organism: Podarcis vaucheri (assembly GCF_965113315.1). Classification (NCBI taxonomy): domain Eukaryota; kingdom Metazoa; phylum Chordata; class Lepidosauria; order Squamata; family Lacertidae; genus Podarcis; species Podarcis vaucheri. Next base: position 34,764,698 of record NC_138755.1, on the reverse strand, counting down.
TAAAATCACCTAGGCTGTTAGAAAAGACAGGTGTAGCTACCTGCAATGACTTTCTGCAGCATTTGATGGGTTGCACAATTTTCATTTGTGCTCCAAACCACCTTGCAAATACTGGTGGCCTGGACAAGTGGTTGCTCTTGAATTAGTCCAGGAAGCTTCTTCTGGAGCAGGAGATTTGTTCCAGATTCAGTTTATTATTACAGTGGTACCACGGGTTATATACACTTCAGGTTACATACACTTCAGGTTACAGACTCCGCTAACCCAGAAACAGTGCTTCAGGTTAAGAACTTTGCTTCAGGATGAGAACAGAAATCGTGCTCCGGCGGCACGGCAGCAGCAGGGGGCCCCATTAGCTAACATGGTGCTTCAGGTTAAGAACGGACCTCCGGAACGAATTAAGTACTTAACCCAAGGTGCCACTGCATTTTACATTCAACAAGTACGAAGTTTCATCAGAGACTTTCAGCAAAGTTTGCTCCCAAGTCAGATGCCCGAACCTAAACCAAAAGACCCACCTTTAACTAGAGTCCCCCTTTCCTTGTTTCTCATGTTCATCCACTTAATACTTTCTGCATTGAGGTCCATCCAGAAGATTTTCTGTTCTGCCAAGTCATAGTCGATAGAAAAGATAATAAAGTCCTTCTCAATGGTCAATATAACATCTTCTTTCAGGCTCCTTAATCCATATAGGATCAAATTGAACTGAACTGCAACAAGCAACTTCGGCTCAGAGCCTGCAGGAAAGAGAAGTGGTTACACATTGCAGTTTTTTTAAGTTACTGCTGCACTTAACATTACTCCCCACATTTGTATTTGGGTGAAAAGTAATACATGGCAAATTACGCCAGCTTTCTTTTCAATTGTTTGCAGCTTCAGTCTTTGCAAAGCAATGCTGCTTTTCGAAGCAGCAGAATTCTAGGTGCTAAGTCGGGAGTCCTTGCCCAACTAACAACTCTATTAGTGCTGCTCAGCAAGCTCCCATCACTTTTCCAGCACCATGCAGGACAACACAGAGGCTTAGTTTCTGCAGCTTCCTAGCCCCAAGTCTGTGGGTGCATGTGCCTGAAACCAAATTCTTTTATTCCACTTCAGGTAAGCTCAGCTCAAGCAACTGGACCACACAGACATATGCCTACCAGAAGAGGCAAGCTCCACATTTACAGGGCCTTACCAACTACTTTAGGGACACGGGTGGCGCTGTGGGTTAAACCACAGAGCCTAGGACTTGCCGATCAGAAGGTTGGCGGTTTGAATCCCCGCGACAGGGTGAGCTCCCGTTGCTCGGTCCCTGCTCCTGCCAACCTAGCAGTTCGAAAGCACGTCAAAGTGCAAGTAGATAAGTAGGTACCACTCTGGCGGGAAGGTAAACGGCGTTTCCGTGCACTGCTCTGGTTCGCCAGAAGTGGCTTAGTCATGCTGGCCACATGACCTGGAAGCTGTACGCCGGCTCCCTCGGCCAATAAAGCGAGATGAGCGCCGCAACCCCAGAGATGGTCACGACTGGACCTAATGGTTGGGGGTCCCTTTACTTACCAACTACTTTGCAGGTGTGGCCATCTGGTTCCAGCAAGTAGCCAGGGTGGCAAGTGCACAAATAGCTTCCCTCTGTGTTGACGCAAGTCTGGCTACATTTCTCCTCCGACAACTCTTTACATTCATTGATATCTTTGCAGGAGCGCCTGTCGCTCCTTAGCCGGAATCCTTCATGGCAAGCACATTTCTGTAAGGAGAAGGTTACGTTAAAATAAACTTGGGTCTTCATGTTGCAGGCAAACAGGTCGCTTTTATCATCTTCGTTCAGAGCTTTTATGCTGGAATGCTCATGTATGAAAAGTTGCTGCTGGAGAAAAGTGAAATGATCGTTGCTGCTCAAGACTGACTGGTTGCTTTCTGTGTTCCATTTCTTTCATGGAAAGAGCCTTAGCAAGCTTCGTCCTGGCAGAAGCAGCGGTCAGTTTAGACGTCACTCAATGCAGAGCCCTGTGGAATGGGTTCTAATGGGCAGGGGAGGATGTATGAATTGCAATTCATCCCTCCAGACTCCCAATGTGTGTGAGCTGAACAGGGTTTCAAAGCCCCATCCTTGGCAGCAAAATTAAAAGGAGCTCTGAAGCAAGGTGGCTCGCCCTTTTGTACATCGCTTAATGAAGGAGAAGGTGACAGCTTGGGTCCAAAAATATAATTTACTTACTTATATTCTTGAATTGGTTCACAGCAATTGCAGCAGTAAAAACTATGCAGGTGAAATGCTTATGTTTAGAATATGAACAGCTTCAGGCAAGTGCCTAAAGGTGGAGCAAATGGAGGCATAGCTGCATCTAACGCTGGGCAAAGGGAGAGAGAGGGGGGGGGACAAGAAGTACCGTATTTTTTGCTCTATAAGACTCACCTTTTCCCTCCTAAAAAGTAAGGGGAAATGTGTGTGCGTCTTATGGAGCGAATGCAGGCTGCACAGCTATCCCAGAAGCCAGAACAGCAAGAAGGATTGCTGCTTTCACTGCGCAGCGATCCCTCTTGCTGTTCTGGCTTCTGAGATTCAGAATATTTTTTTTCTTGTTTTCCTCCTCCAAAAACTAATTGCGTTTTGTGGTCTGGTGCGTCTTATAGAGCGAAAAATACGGTACTATATGCTCCTCCCTCTCCAGGATACGAGGGTAAATGACATCATACAGTGCCCTGTCTACCAATTGTATTTCTATGGCCTGCGCATTTGCCAAGCAGCAATACAACTCTGAGCATCTTAAAAAGCAGAGACATCACCTTGCCAACAAAGGTCCGTATAGTTAAAACTATGGTTTTCCCAGTAGTGATGTATGGAAGTGAGAGCTGGACCATAAAGAAGGCTGATCACCGAAGAATGGATGCTTTTGAATTGTGGTGCTGGAGGAGACTCTTGAGAGCCCCATGGACTGCAAGAAGATCCAACCGATCCGTTCTTAAGGAAATCAGCCCTGAGTGCTTACTGGAAGGACAGATCGTGAAGCTGAGGCTCCAATACTTTGGACACCTCATGAGAAGAGAAGACTCCCTGGAAAAGACCCTGATGTTGGGAAAGATGGAGGGCACAAGGAGAAGCGGTCAACAGAGGACAAGATGGTTGGACAGTGTTCTCGAAGCTACCAGCATGAGTTTGACCAAACTGCGGGAGGCAGTGGAAGACAGAAGTGCCTGGTGTGCTCTGGTCCAGGGGGTCACGAAGAGTCGGACACGACTAAACAACAACAACAACAATACAACTCTGTGGACGTAGCCCCTTCTCATGCTAACTAGCAAGAATATGCATTGGTTAGGTTTGGCTGCTAATCTCCCACAAGCCCAAAGTGGTAGTATAGTCAACATCCAAGAAGAAGCAAACTTACAGGACCGCTAGGAGACTTGTAGCAGATCTGGGAGCACGACCGCCGGCATGAAAGAGCACAATTCCTGCCTTCATCGGTCCCACCCTGACAGTCTGGTCTCCCATTGCACACCAGAGTGTAATTAATGCAGGTTTCACCACACTGGAATTCATAGCCCAGGCACTTCCTCGGCTTGCCTGTGTAACAGCAAGAAAAAACTCAAAGACTGTACCAGCATTAAAACATAGAGCAGAAATAAGTGGGTCTTCAGAACTCTTAAGGGGCCAGGCTGTTACAGCAGTAAAACCTGCATGCCTTTTTACCAGCGGATTTTAAAGGCACTGAAGAAGGAGGGCATGCAACTGAGAGTTGAAAAGTTTGGTTTTCCAGTTGCTCGTGAGTCTGGTGATAAAGGAAGGAACTGCAGGGGAGAGGGTGGTGAGGATTCAGCAGCACTCCCCCACCCCTTTAAAATTGCACCTCCAACCCCACTGGGGCAGATGTGGATTTATTTTTTTAAGGTCTGCTGCTATTGCATGTACTTTGGCTTTCATTTTGCTCATCAGCTAAGGGAATACCGCACAGCAGGGTCAAATCCTGCTCATGTTCTTAAGAGCGAAATGGGTGGCAGTGAAGACTATTGCACTTGCATTGCTGATGAAATTACTGCAGGCTCATTAACAAGCTTGCAGGGATGCCTATCAGAGCAGGTTTGGGGAACCAAATGTTGTACTATAAAGGCCATCGTCCTGGGCCATGTTTGTTTTGGGCTGACGGGGGTTGTAGTTCAGCAACAACTGGAGAACCAATGGTTCCTCACTCTTGTATTAGAAGTTCTGATCCACTCTAGACCTAGCGCTGGGTGTTGCCATTTCTCCAAAAAGTGGAGAAGCTTTAGGCTGTCAATCAACTCTACCTTCTGCTATTCTAGACTAGCCTCAAGGTGTTCACTTGAGGATTTCCCCCTCCACACTTGTTTCGATTTCTCCTTTACAGAATGTGATTCCTCTGCTGCTAAACAGCACAAGTAATTTCACCAGCTAAGACTTTTAAAGGCAATATATTTTTCTCGTGGCTCTTGAATGGGAGTGCCACATAAGTCCAAAGGGGAGAGCTGCTCGACAGTAAAGACTTTAAGCACCCGCAAAAGCTCTTGCAAGGGAAACGCAAAGAGTACCTACAGGAAGTCTCATCACTCCCGTCTCTGCAGTCTGCCTGCCCATCGCAGTACCATAGGTCTGGGATGCATTCGGAACTTCTGCACTGCCACTGGTTGTCACCGCACTTGTGCTCTGGCAAACTGCAGTCCTGCAAGGAGAAGGCATTCAAGCAAAAGGGAATACACACACACACAATTTCTCCTTTGCCGTTTTCTTGTGCTGCAGGGATAACTACACAACCTAGAAATGGAGTTTGGAGCACTCAGCGGTGCTTCATTTTGCAGCTGGCTGCTATGAATTTGTGCTTGCTTAAAAAGCAACCTCTTTGTTGTCCATGCCCATCAAAATACTGTAACTTTTGGACTAGCCAGGTCCTGTAGAAAACACATGCGCATGCTTGCATGTAATTGTTATTGCTTTAAAAGAAATGGAATAGCTGTCTCCTGCCCTTAATATATGTTTGCAACTGATCAGATCTTTATAAATAGCCGATTTGATGGCCCTCTGCATTCCTTGCCAGTTTACACACACACACACACACACACACCTGTTCATCAGATTCATCTTTGCAGTCCTTATCGCCATCACAGAGCCATTCCTTGAGGATGCACTCTCCACTTTTAGGACAATTGACTTCATCCGAATGGCAGAAATGTAGTTTTGGGGCTACTGGGCAGCCTTCTTCATCTGAGCCATCCTTACAGTCACGGTCTCCATCGCAGTGCAGGGAGTACGACACGCACTGGCCACTTCTGCATTGGAATTCCTGATCAGTGCACTTTGCATGAACTGCAGGGACAGACAGCGGTGTTTATTGTTTCTAGAAAGCACCCAAGAGATTTCACTCATATAGGATTCATGAACAGTTGAATGCATTCTCCCCACAACAATCAATGTACAGTGGTGCCTCGCAAGACGAAATTAATCCGTTCCGCGAGTCTCTTCGTCTTGCGGTTTTTTCGTCTTGCGAAGCACGGCTATTAGCGGCTTAGCGGCTATTAGCGGCTTAGGGGCTTAGGGGCTTTAAGAAAAAGGAAACAAACTCGCAAGAACTCGCAAGACGTTTCATTTTGCGAAGCAAGCCCATAGGGAAATTCGTCTTGCGGAACGACTCAAAAAACGGAAAACTCTTTCGTCTTGCGCGTTTTTCGTCTTGCAAGGCATTCGTCTTGCGAGGTACCACTGTAAAATATATTTAACACAAGCTACACAGAAATGCATCTGGGTCCACAAACCCTGTAAGAATTGACATATGATTCAGCAGTTTAAATTGTGTGAAGATATAATGACCCACTATCATATGAATTAGTCCTTCGACTGTCATAGCTCCAGGAGATGCGGATATTTACATATCCCTTTGGCAATTAACCCATGATACTACATATGGGTTCAGGTTTGATGCCGACTGCATGTTTATGAATGGAACATCCTGATATTTCACACAACCAGGAACAGGAAAGTGCTGTCCTTGGTTGCAAATTGGCTGCTGCACCAACAGCTGTAACTGCGCAGGCAAATGCAGAATGGGCTTTTGGGGTGAAGAGATGCTACAAGCCTCAGGACATCTACTGGATTCAAGACCTAGCCCTCCAGCCCATTCTGAATTCATCACCCCATTATCCACAACAGTCAGTAGTCCAAAGCCATTGGCTCCTGGTTCAAGAGTTAAGCATCATTTGAATTAAAAAGTTTCTAGAAAGTTCAGACAGTGCCACCAAAGCTTTTGTTGTAAGGGGCAATGCCACCCTGCAGGTTCAGGGACAAGGTTAAGATACTTTCCCAAAGGCAGCCTGATAAGACACAGCAGGTGGCAGTGTTAGCTCAGGGCATGTGTCTTATGCTATGCTTTACCCAAGCTAATAGTCAGGAACTTTTGTAGAAAGCTGGCAATTTGGAAGCCGAATGTACCCATTCGGGCACCGCTCTGCCAACTGGGTATTTGCTCACCGCAGCCCTGTTCATCGGCGCTATCGCTGCAGTCAGGGCTCCCATCGCATAACCAACTCTCAGGCACACAGCGCATGTTGTTATCGCAGCGCAAGGCACACTCTGGAGTTGGCACCCAGCAGCTGGCTTCATCCGAGCCATCGGGACAATGTGGAATCCCATCGCAAAGGAACCTCTCACGAATGCATTTGTTTCCACTTCGACACTGGAAGCTTCCTTTTAGAAAGAAAGAGACAAGAACACGTTAAATTCAATAGCCAGGCCTTTCTGTGGGACTGGAGAAAGCAAGCGCATACTTCCTAGATTAAAAAAAAAGTTGACAAAATGATAGAGTAAGGTGGTCTATCACGAGGCCTTTTTTGGCGGCTCTCAGGAACATCTGATGCCTTCCCAAAGCCAGGTCAACAACACTGGCAGGGGGTTGGACTTGATGGCCCTTGTGGTCTCTTCCAACTCTATGATTCTATGAAAGGAGGCCCGAAGGCTTTTGGCAGGCAGTGAGAGGGCTGGGGAAGACCCTCAAATTCTGCCCTTGCTCCCTTCCTTCCCCCCTAGTCAGCATGTCTAACAAGAGCCAAATCTTTAATAATTTAGGCAACTCTGTAGGCCTGCAAAAGTTTGACCTTAGCCCAATCAGCCACATTTGTCATGCTAGGTCATTTGTCTCGATGGGATAGGAGATGGTCCCTCCATTATTAAATTTCACCATGTGCTGGATGAAGTATTAAGCTATTCACACACAGCATGGAAGAACTTAGTACCTGGTTCACCACAAATGAGGGAACAGAAGTCTTCATCAGACCCATCCATACAGTCCTCTTCTCCATCACAGACATATTCATAGGGCACACACCCCTGCCCATTTAGGCAAGGAAGTTCAGCCCACCCACAGGGCACAGTTGTTAAGACAGTGGTACTGGTTGCATTTGGTACTGTTGTGGTCTTGGTGGCCTTGGGCGTTGTTGCCTTTGTGGTGGTCTTGGGTGTTGTCGCCCTTGTGGTGGTCTTGGGTGTTGTCGCCCTTGTGGTGGTCTTGGGTGTTGTCGCCCTTGTGGTGGTCTTGGGTGTTGTCGCCCTTGTGGTGGTCTTGGGGGTTGTCACCTTTGTGGTGGTCTTGGGTGTTGTTGTGGGTGTAGTAGTCAGCACTGTTGTCCTTGACGCTGTAGTCTGCGCTGTTGGTCTTGCTGCTGCAGCTGAAGTAGTACGGTTAGTAGTTGGTGCAGCAGTGCTTATGACAGCAGGCTTTGTAACAGGAACAGAACGCACTGCAATTAGAAAGTTAGCAATCAGTTCCAGTTTCTTCATACTCCTGTTCACATTGCACTGACAGTTTGTGTGTTTGATGGCCAACCCTTAATCTTTATAGGAAAACAGAGCACTTGAGAATAAGCGTTGCGGTCATCTTGTAGCTGCCAGACTGGTGACTGGGAGTGGCCCCTGGGACCATTTAACACCGTTCTTAAAGGATCTACATTGGCTCCCGGTACGTTTCAGAGCACAATTCAGAGTGTTGGTGCTGACCTTAAAAGCCCTAAACGGCCTCGATCCAATATACCTGAAGGAGCGTCTCCACCCCCATTGTCCAGCCCGGACACTGAGGTCCAGCTCCAAGGTTCCCTTACTGCAAGAAGGGAGGTTACAGGGAACCAGGCAGAGGGCCTTCTTGGTAGTGGCACCCGCCCTGTGGAACACCCTCCCATCAGATGTCAAGGAAATAAACAACTACCTGGCTTTTAGAAGACAGCTGAAGCAGCCTTGTATAGGGAAGTTTTTAATTTTTGATGTCTTAAAGGTAAAGGGACCCCTGACCATTAGGTCCAGTTGTGGCCAACTCTGGGGTTGCGGCGCTCATCTTGCTTTATTGGCCAAGGGAGCCAGCGTAAAGTGAAGCCACTTCTGGTGAACCAGAGCAGTGCACAGAAATGCCGTTTACCTTCCTGCCAGAGCGGGACCTATTTATCTACTTGCACTTTGACGTGCTTTCAAACTGCTAGGTTGGCAGGAGCAGGGACCGAGCAACGGGAGCTCACCCCGTCGTGGGGATTCGAACCGCCGACCTTCTGATCGGCAAGTCCTAGGCTCTGTGGTTTAACCCACAGTGCCACTCGCGTCCCTTGATGTCTTTACTGTGTTTTAATTTGTTGGAAGCTGCCCAGAGTGGCTGGGGTAACCCAGTCAGATAGGCATTATATAAATAATTATTATCAACATCACATTTTTTTTGCAAGTGTGCCCCATTATCTAAAAGACAGTTGGCGCTCCTGGCTACTTTGTTAGATAGGCAAGTCCTGTAGCCGTTAGAATTGTTTTGCCTCTAGTCTGTTGGATCTGTGTTGTGCTTCTGCCTGATCCCTTGCAGGTGAGAAGCAGGAGTATAGGCCTATTACATGTCATGGCAAATCTTAGGACCCATTCAGGATTGGGGAATGCTTTTGGCCCAGCAAGCCAGATCCTTACCTCCCCACCTGGCTAACTATGATAGGTGGTCAGGGATGGTGGGAATTGTAGTGCAAAAACAGCTGGAGATCCTAGTTTGGGAAACACTGTGCATGTGCCTGTGTATGCGTATGTGTGAATCACCTTGCAAAAATGGACCAAAGGTTTATCAGATAAGACTTTCTCTAGACTAGTAGTGCCTGGTCCTGTGTTGAATGAAGCTGGCAAGCACAGCATGTAGCAACATGCCACAGCCAATCCATGCCCCAGAACAAAAATTCATTTCAAGGAAAAACCTGACTCAAGAGGTGATGGCCATGAATTAAGCAAGTTGAATTCACAACTGTTTATAAAGCAAACAGTGGATTTCTACAGCTGTTATAAGACCCCTCCTCCCCTGCACAATCCATTGGCCTTAATGATCAACAGCCGCAGGCACTATGGGAGATAGGAACTCTCATTCCCACGCAACAATTGCAGTGAACAATGGTCCAAAACATTCAGCAACTGAACTTCTTACCATAGCTTTAGTGGGCACTAACAGTAAGCCAAGAACTCATGCACTGAAAAGATGATGTAAACATGTAGACCAGCAAGCATTTTTCTGCAGCACATATTTCATAGGGACGACTGAACCACACCCTTTGGTAAGGCCCCCTGGCTGTTTAAGTGCCCAGAATTGGAATTCACAGTGGTGACAAGTCAGTTTACCTGTTCTCAAATTCGTGTCAAAGATCATCATTGCTTTCTGTACGTTGGCTACTTGCACAGCAGAGGGCACCCCTGATCTTCTGTTCCAGACCACAACGGTTGTTTTGTTGAATGACACCAGGTAAGGTCCATACACAGCTGCCACACCATGGGTCCAATTCTCTTTTATACTGTATGTCTCGCGTGTGATAAGGTTCAGCACCTTCAGCCCTACGAACAAGGAAACGCTTATTATTCCATCGCAACAAGCAACCAAAGTGTGTTGTATATTTACACAAGTCACAGCACAACTAGTTTCTAGAAAGCTGAATGGGACAGCCCAGCAACCTTAGCAAATAAGGGCTCAAGCCAATATTGTTTTTAAGTGTGTTTTGTTTTTTTAAAAAGAAAACACCCACCCACGCCCTCAAAGCAGTTAGTAAGGAAATATTGCCTGTTCTCAGACTAGAGGGTGGGAACTGATATAAAAAACGGGCTTTGCAGTGGCAATGTTTGTTTACTGCTGCACAGCTAGCATGAGAACCATCAACTACACAAGGTATAATGGGGCAAGCAACATGTAATTTACCCAAGTCTTTGGAAGCCCAGAGGAGGCTACCCGAGCTTATGTCCAAGGCGACTGGAAGATCTTCTGTCCAGGCTTCCTTCCCCACTTCTTTGATACTGCTTCCATCAAGGCTCATCCTCTGAATTGGTTTCCCACTTTCTAGCCAGTAAAAGGATGCTCTCTTCCAGTCTAGGAACAGGTGCCATATAGCAGCCTTCGCAGGATAGAGAACCTTCGTCGTCATGCCAGCAAAACTAGTAACCTTAATTTCAGTTCTGCTACAGGTTAACCAATATAGGTCCCCAGAAGTTATATCGACAGCCGCTTCACAGACTAGGGGGGGAAAGCAAATGTAAAAAATTAAGCTTCTCCTTCCAGTCTCACTGGAAGCCCAGCTCATCAAGGACGTCCACTTGCAGAACCAACTTCCATTTCCCCTTCCTCTTTCTCCCTGCAATTGGCTCGGGGGTGGGGGACCTTGGTTAGAGAAGTGCCCCAAAACATTAAATGGTTTGTGCCACCCCCACACGCTTTCTTGAGCTTTCCCTGGCCATTTGCCTATAGGCTTGTCCACACTTCCCCTAGTTCTATGCCTAGAAAGCAAAGGGGTCCAAGCAGTTTCGCCTTCGAGCTGCTGCTTTCCTCCCCCACAAAACCTGCTCTTTAGCGCTAAATCGGTGCAAACATCAGACCGGATGACTTGATTGACATTTGCTCAGGTTCAGTGGTAAACAGTGAGTCTCCTCAGGGGAAAGCGAAAGCATGAATGACCCTTATGAAAGCATGATGGGTCGTTTTTTATTGTCCCAATCTGCTAACACGGCCTGGGGGAGTAATCACACCTATGGTAAAATTCCGTGCATTTCTGGGGCACATTATGTTGCAGGTGTTTCCTTTGTTTCTGGAAGGAAATGGAAGGTAAGTGGTACCCGGCTGAAATTTGGGGGCACTGCACAGGTGTCAAATGTCCTGGGAGGATTACCTGGAGGTCTTCTGCTGTGTGAACTGCACAATGAAAAGTGCACTGGGGGTGGGAGGATGAGTTACTTGCCGCACAAAATAGGATGAGGGGTAATCTTTAGGGCTAAGCTACCAGCTGCAGAGGAGGATCAGTTCCTCCATCAGTTTTGCTTTTATCCTTTGCGTATTGCCACAGCTTTAATCCACTGTCCTCGCTGCATCTGCCAAAGCTGCCATTGCTCTTTCGCAGCTCTTAGCTGAAACACTCCTTGTAGAGGGAAGGGTTGGGTTAAGGGCTAAGGGCTTTTCAAGTTACAGGAACATGGAAGCGAGCCCTGTGCTGCTGGGAAACTACCGTATTTTTTGCTCTATAAGACTTACTTTTTCCCTCCTAAAAAGTAAGGGGAAATGTGTGTGCGTCTTATGGAGTGAATGCAGGCTGCGCAGCTATCCCAGAAGCCAGAACAGCAAGAGGGATCGCTGCTTTCGCTGCGCAGCGATCCCTCTTGCTGTTCTGGCTTCTGGGATTCAGAATATTTTTTTTCTTGTTTTCCTCCTCCAAAAACTAGGTGCGTCTTGTGGTCTGGTGCGTCTTATAGAGCAAAAAATACGGTATTTCCCAGACCTCTTGTACTCCCTCTTCCCACTGCAAGCCACCACAGCTAAAGCAGAGGTGCTGAACAGGCAAGGAAGTTTCCTTACTTCCTCACACATGACTTCAAAAGTCATATCTTTCTGCTGAAACATTTGTCGTCATTGGTACTTAGAGCACTTAGAAGTAGCTGTAAGGTTTCAGGCAGATGTGCACATATTTTCTGGCCTGTCTACAAATCCTTTTAAAAGGATGCAAAGCATGAGCTCTCCCATAGACAAAAGAGCCTTCTCCAACGGGCGAAGATTCCAAAGCTAGTCGAAGGCAGAAGAACTGCTTTCTACCCCATCACTTTCCTCTTTGTGCAATGCACTCCTAAGAAGCAGCAGTTTAGTGACCTTGCTTGTTCTGCTATGGCACTATCTGTCAGATCTGTGTTTGAAGACTTACTGTACTCCTGTGCAAGGCCTCACAGGCTTCTATGGCCTTTTGCTTCGTCTCTTCCCTGTCCAGAGCACAGACCGTAAACTAGAGATCCTAAAGTTATGTTGAGTCAAGTAAGAAATTAGGGGTTACGGCACTGCGGCAGCTGGACCACACTGTGCCAAACACTGGACTGGTTACAGGAAGTGTATCCATAAGATAATTATACCATTAACTCTAGCTGCAAGGACTGAATCACGAAATAGGCAAAGAGGTAAACTGCTGTTCCCTTAGCATCCTGCACTGTCTGCATGTTGATGCTTTAGGGCAGCCTTTCTCAACCTGTGGGTCCCCAGATGTTGTTGGACTACAACTCCCATCACCCCTAGCTAGTAAGGCCAGAGCTCAGAGATGATGGGAGTTGTAATCCAACAACATCTGGGGACCCACAGGTTGAGAACCTCTGCTTTAGGGAGTAAATATAGTCTGGAGCAGATTGGAAACCAACCAACCAAGTAAATTCTCTTCCAAACCCATTTCTTGTCTTGCCATCATCATTAGGAGTTTGTTTTAGAAGTCCATGCTTCATTTGCGTAGAAGCTCTACAGCAATGAACAGGAGCTCACCTGGCGAACCTGTAGGAATTATTAGTTTCGCTTTCGTCTCTTCAGTGAAGCGCATCAGTTCTCCTTTGTCATCAGTCCAGTAGATGAATCCCCTGCTCCAGTCCATGTCCTGGAAGTAGACGTTCTCTGGCCACTCCTGAATCACTTCATGCTGCTGCAACACTGTCCCCTTTGGGTCAACTTCCAGCCGGTAGATTTGCTTGTTAGTAGAATACAAGACATTCAGCACTGCAGGAAGAGTACAGGAATTGAGGAACAGGTCTTGCACAACTTGCTAGCCATCCCAGCTCAGTGTCACCGTATTACTCAACCCAAGTACTGCTCTTGCTATGACAAATAGAACAGGTTATAACTTCAGTAGTCACCTGGGCTTGATACCTGCACCGTCTGATTTTGGTGCTGGAGTAACAAGTTGATGCTCAAGTAGTCATGCTAGTTGCTCAGAGTCAGTTTAAAGCTATAGATGAGATGCTGGGGAAGCATTTATTACCACAAGCATTCTGGCTAATTGGATTTTGCATTTCTATTAAAGCCAACTGCTGATAGACCTGCTTTATCTTTCTTTGACAGGAAGGCTGAAGAGGTCACCCAGCCTTCCCATAGCTCTACAATGCAATGTTTTGTTTTCTTAAGTGTGTCAAAACATGGTGGTGGACCAAAACAGGAGATTCAAAACAGTCCTGTCTGAAACTGAGCTTCTGGGACTGTGTGACAGGTTTCTATAAAAATCATGGACACATCTCCATTCTAATCAACAGCTAGATAAAATTTAGCACCAGCAGTTTCTCATAAAAACCCCAGAATGCAATGTAGCACAAGCTTATCTGAACACTGGTGTTTAACCCACCCCACAAAGAGGGATTCTCAAAGTAGTTTGTGGAAGGATTTTCACCCCAGATTTAAAAGAACAAGCCTACCTGCACATTGGTTTGAAGGCAGGAGGAAAGTGCCATCTGGACAGGCACACCTGTAGCCCTTGGGATGAACAGGTGACAAAAGGCAGATATGGCTACACAATCCAGGTGCACAGGCAGGTGTGTTACCTAGTGACCAAGGTGACAAGTTAGTCCAAGAATGGGGCCACCCCTTCCTAGGTTGAATCCAGTAATTAAACTTAAGTTCCCATGTAGGCACAGACCACGTGTATTGCACACAAATGCTGAAGTTGATGCCAGCCACAGAATTCAGCAGTATGAGAAGATAGTTCTCATTTTCAGGCTCACCCCATCTACAGAACTTAGAACATGTATAAGACACCAAGGCAGCTATTTAGATAGCAAGAGCAAGCAGTTGTCTAAACCAGGGTTTCCCCATCTTGAGTCTCCAACTGTTTTTGGACTACAATTCCCATCATCCCTGACCACTGGTCCTGCTAACTAGGGATGGTGGGAGTTGTAGTCCCAAAAACAGCTGGAAACCCAAGTTGGGGAAACCCTGGTCTAAATCATACTTGGAGCCATTTTGAGATCAAGCGGGTTGCACACTGACAGAAGGAAGACGCTGTGCAAATTAGGATTTGCCTACTCTGAACATAGGGACGCGGGTGGCGCTGTGGGTTAAACCACAGAGCCTAGGACTTGCCAATCAGAAGGTCGGCAGTTCGAATCCCCGCAACGGAGTGAGCTCCCGATGCTCAGTCCCAGCTCCTGCCAAACTAGCAGTTCAAAAGCACGTCAAGGTGCAAGTAGATAAATAGGTACCGCTCTGGCGGGAAGGTAAATGGCGTTTCTGTGCATTGCTCTGGTTCACCAGAAGCAGCTTAGTCATGCTGGCCACATGACCCGGACGCTGTACGCCAGCTCCCTCAGCCAATAAAGCGAGATGAGTGCCGCAACCCCAGAGTCGGCCACGACTGGACCTAATGGTCAGGGGTCCCTTTACCTTACTCTGAACATATAGCACCAACCAAATCCCCAACCACCTCACATTTACAGTACAGTTCACATATTAGATCTCAAGCATCAATGCAGCAAATGAATGTTTGAAAAGTGCCGAAACTCAAACAGCTAGCGGCCAAATTGTCTATGCGGCAGGTGCATGGAAACTATTTCACCAAGTCAATGATCCTTGAGTCTGGGACAAGATCAACTGCACTGCAGTTTAACATTTCAAGTTAAAATGTGAAGCGTTAGATTTCTAAAGCAGGCATAGGCAAACTCAGCCCTCCAGCTGTTTTGGGACTACAATTCCCATCATCCCTGACCATTGGTCCTGTTAGCTAGGGACGATGGGAGTTGTAGTCCCAAAACAGCTCGAGTTTGCCCATGCCTGTTCTAAAGCTTTCAGAGATAAGAGTTAATACTGAAAGGATGAAAAGCTACTGAAGACAATATGTTTTGTCTTAGATCTCCTTAATAAGCACATTTCTTTCCCTTCCAAGTATCCACACCTGAGGTCAGATATCTACTTAGCAGAGGGGTGGGGGCCTATACTTCAAGGCCCATGGGCCTTCTAGCTCTAAAGAGATCTTAATATTTTGTGAAGCGTTGTTCAAAGCTGCATTGGAGACGCACTCCCTACACAGGGACAGGACTCCTTTATATTGGACACTTCTGCTTTTGTGTTAGGCGCATAGAGGACCTTGTATGTGGAGGCTTAAGCATGTGCATGCTTACCTAGCTGCATGTTCTGCCGAACAGAGCTCTTGGAATGCTCCCAACTGGGAGATACTTCCAAGTCCAACTGGTGGCCATTACAGTAGATATGGCTGTCAAGTTTCAGATTCTTGAGGAAGCAAAACTGAAGGTTGCAACAGGACAACTCTATGGTAGAACAGTACCATTGGGGTTTATAGCCTTTGGGTCACCTTAAGCACCCTTGGCCCAAGACAGGCCACTTGCCTGCTCCCCCAACCAGACATGTACCCAGCCCTCTACCAAGACAACAGTCGGTTTGTTAATATTAACTCTGCCTGGTCATGGGCATAGGTATTTAAAGGCAACACACATGGAAATGAGGAAATGAAATAACCATGCCTGCTACCAGACAGGTCTTGCTCATAGCTACGTAGCAAGAGAGATTTAAAAATTGGTTTGTTTGTTTTTTTAAATGCTTCCAATCCACCCTTCATAAAAAAAATTCATCTCGGGTGTTTTACTTACTTTGAGGCTGCAGTAGCTCATGCAGTACTGTGAACGAAGACACTGAAGAGTTCAGCAACACACCGACACCTGGCGAGGTGCGGGATGCAGACAGCAATTGCTCTTTGTCTGCCCAAATGATGGAATTCTCAAACACAGCCAGTCCCAGAGGGGCCTGTGCTTTCAGCAGCTTCTCTGGGAAAGTGTACCTGCCAGTGCCGTCGGCCTTGATAGTCTCTATGGACTGAAGAGCAGAAACGCCAAGTCAGAATTCCCAAATCAGACTGAGAGGACTAGCACTCAAGCGCTTCAAGTGACAATTTCTATAGCCTTCGCCAGCTAATGAGCAGTTCACCTAAAAGTTTGGGGAGTACTGCTGCCCGCCCACTAGAACACCAAGCCAATTCAGAAGTGCTGGTAAGGAACACACAAACACTCCTGTTGTTTACTGTGCTATTATCTTCCCATTGCCGCCACCGTGGGCTACATTATAGTGCAGACAGCTCAACTAGAGTCAAGGCAACCAAACAAGGTTCATGTCCCAGGTGTACACTAAAACCACTGTTCGGATCTACTGAGCAAAGCCTTCCTCCAGAGGTTATGTGCAGACACATGCCATATGTAATTGCACCACTGTTCATTTGCCGCCTCAAACCAACGTTTTGCATTTTTCTTTGTGGACAGTCCTTAAAACTACACTTCATTACAGATTCCTAGAGGGCTAAAGGCTCAAGTGGCTTCAGGGGCACCAAGTGGCTTCTGTCAACTTCAGCGGGTGGCCCATCTGCGCCCATATCTGGACAGGGAACACCTAGCAGCGGTTCTCAACCTGTGGGTCCCCAGATGTTGTTGGACTACAACTCCCATCATCCCTGAGCTCTGGCCTTGCTAGCTAGGGGTGATGGGAGTTGTAGTTCAACAACATCTGGGGATCCACAGGTTGAGAAAGGCTGACTAGATTATGTTGCCTACACTCTGGTAACCTTTAGGTTAGATTACTGTAATGTGGGACTGCCTTTGAAGATCTGAACCTGGAGAAAAGTTGGACAGCTGGATTGCTAACCAATGCAAGACTGTCTGAACATATAAACACCTAGCTTTGAATCCTGTTCGCAACTTCATTTGGCTATAGTACTTCCTCAAATAGTCCAAAAGGGACACCTTCTCACATTTTAACAGGCTTGCTCTTCTTCAAGGCTGCCTGCTAACTTAGAGCCACATTAGACATGACATGCATTGTACAGGATTTAATTTTTTTTTAAGTAAGTGGGGGGGTGGTGGTCCTGTGAGTTGTGAGTGCAGGGAAAGAGGACATTCAAACCCTTGCCCTTGCCATGAAGTGAATGGAACAGCACCAAACCCACCAGACTTTCCAGCATGGAAAAAAGCTTCTGTTGGTACCAGATCACAATGAAATGTTACATCAAGATGCTACAGACTTGACACAGGCTTCTTTGTGATTTTCCGGTGCATCGAGTTTCATACCTTTTTATACGCACTGATCCAGTACAATCTACTAGTTATATGATCAAGGGTCAATCCAACAGGGTCTTCAGCGGTTACGATTGCAAGTACATGTCTGTCTGAACCATCCATTCCCGCAGCTTCGATTACAGTCCTGTCTTGCTCACGATTCACCCAATACATGTAGCTGCAATAAAAAGAGGTGATCAGAGGACTGCACCATGTTACTGGGCTACTCAGCACTGCAGGAGCAACATCCAGTATGATTGTTTTGGGACCAGCTACTCTTTGGCATGGGGACGCAGGTGGCACTGCGGGTTAAACCACAGAACCTAGGACTTGCCGATCAGAAGGTCAGCGGTTCGAATTCCTGCGACAGGGTGAGTTCCCGTTGCTCGATCCCTGCTCCTGCCAACCTAGCAGTTCAAAAGCACATCAAAGTGCAAGTAGATAAATAGGTACCGCTCCAGCGGGAAGGTAAACTGCGTTTCCGTGTGCTGCTCTGGTTCGCCAGAAGCGGCTTAGTCATGCTGGCCACATGACCCGGAAGCTGTACGCCGGCTCCCTCGGCCAATAAAGCGAGATGAGCACCACAACCCCAGAGTCGGTCACGACTGGACCTAATGGTCAGGGGTCCCTTTACCTTTACCTTTACTCTTTGGCATGCTTAAGAGCAGAGCACGTCACACATCTCACTATTTCCACCCACAAGGAACATTTTCTTCCAAGTTAACACCTGAACAGATCATGAAGTGCCTTGATACATCAGTGCTGTGGCTAAGCTTTCCAAGTTCCAGAATTCCTTTCTGCCACAGACCTATTCTGGCTACAGCCAGCTCATATACAGGACCTCAAACTGGACCACATTGTGTGTTTTCAGTGGCCAGTCACGCAAGGCCTGCCTTTCTTCACAGAAGTTGCAACACAAGGGACGCAGGCTTCGGTGAGTGGGGATTACATGCAAGTACTCCTAGGAATTTGACTGGTAATTGTGTTGAGAGGGCAAGGGAGATCTTTATGCATGCTCAGAGGCATCTTTAAATAGAGGCTCCAAAATATTCCAGTTGAAGAACACCTTCATTCTCTGTACCTTGCATATAAATCCACTCAAGCCCTTAAACCAGTGTTTCCACAACTTGGGTTTCCAACAGCTTTTGGACTACCACTCCCATCATCCCTGATCACTGGTCCTGCCAGCTAGGGATGATGGGAGTTGTAGTTCAAGAACAGCTGGAGACCCAAGTTGGGGAAACACTGTCCTAAACGCTCTCATCCTATTAAATTATCTAGGGGCAATTCTGCTGCACTCCTGGAAGTGTCACTATAAACTCACCTTTGCCCATTTAGATTCAGTATTCAAAATGCCTTGGATACAAGCAAAACTTATTTGGAATCAACAGATGCTTTATTGCATATCCAAACTAAGAATGGAACATGTATAGCTACGGACAGGGCATTAATTTGCTACCAGATTTTCTAGTTACCTCCACCACCACCCACCTCCATGTTTCTTCTACAGACACTCATTTTCCTACCCACAACATCCATTTGGGAAATCTGCTTCCTGGAGCTCTGTGGCTGACTTGGCTATGGTATGCCTATGGTAGAATAGGAAACTGCAGTATTGTATCTTAAGAGCTGCAGTGGGTCATCTAAAAGGAAGCGGCCTTTCAGATTTCACCCTTAACATGCGCCCATCCCTAGTAAAGCAATAGAGACTTCAAGCCAGGCTATTCCAGACAGATTCCAAGTCACAGCAGTGAAGCAAGGTATGTTTACCTTTTTTCTGGAAATGTAGCGAGTTGTTCTGGCAACACGTTCTTCTCCAGGATCTTCACGTAGCCTCTGCCATCACTCAGGCCAGCAAAGATGGCGCCAGGGGCACTGCTGGTCCAATATAACTGCCCTGTGAACCAGTCTATAGATATACTGTTGACACTGCCAGCATCTAGGAGAGAAACATTTATAGAAGCTCAGTAGTTTCATAACCCTTACAGCGAGAGATCTTGGGACTCAGCTACATTAGTCAAAAAACCACACTTTGAATGCATTAAACACCAGATGGCAGTGGAGAGCAAAAAAATAATAATTTGCAATTTTACATAGCTTTTTTTCTCTTTTCATAGAATCAGAGTTGGAATAGACCACAAGGGCCATCGAGTCCAACCCCCTGCCAAGCAGGAAACACCATCAGAGCACTCCTGACATATGGCTGTCAAGCCTCTGCTTAAAGACCTCCAAAGTAGGAGACTCCACCACACTCCTTGGCAGCAAATTCCACTGTCGAACAGCTCTTACTGTCAGGAAGTTCTTCCTAATGTTTAGGCGGAATCTTCTTTCTTGTAGTTTGGATCCATTGCTCCGCGTCCGCTTCTCTGGAGCAGCAGAAAACAACCTTTCTCCCTCCTCTATGTGACATCCTTTTATATATTTGAACATGGCTATCATATCACCCCTTAACCTCCTCTTCTCCAGGCTAAACATGCCCAGCTCCCTTAGCCGTTCCTCATAAGGCATCGTTTCCAGGCCTTTGACCATTTTGGTTGCCCTCCTCTGGACACATTCCAGTTTGTCAGTGTCCTTCTTGAACTGTGGTGCCCAGAACTGGACACAGTACTCCAGGTGAGGTCTGACCAGAGCAGAATACAGTGGCACTTTTACTTCCCTTGATTTAGATGCTATACTCCTATTGATGCAGCCCAGAATTGCATTGGCTTTTTTAGCTGCCGCGTCACACTGTTGATGCGGCAGCTAAACTGTTTTGTTAGGAGGATTTAATTTCTGACTTATTTATTGTGTGAACTATCCAGCCAGCAGTGGCAGCCAGCGCAGATGCACGTCTACTGTGGCTGCTGCTGCTTTCCTGCTGACTGAGAAAAGCTGCTCCACCTCAGTGCCAGTGGAAGGTAGTGCCATGGTGCCTTGAAGTGAGGGCAATCAGCTGCCCTGTTCTCCTTTAGCATGAGGGAAGGCAGCTCAGATCAGCAGCATTATCAGCAGAGATCATTGTGTGATATCCGCAGTGCCTTGAAATCGGCTAGCCTCTCCTTCGAGCGAGAAGTATTATATTGCTGTGTATTGCCGCGTCAAAATCATTACCGCAGTGTCATTTCAAAACTGATTTTGGCCAATACAGTCGTACCTTGGTTCTCGAACAGAATGAGTTCCAGGAGTCCGTTTGACCCCAGAACCGTTCGAAAACCAAGACAGCTTCCGATTGGCTGCAGGAGCGTTTGGCTTCCAAAAATTTTCGATCGTTCGGGAGCCAAAACGTACGAGTTCCAAGGCATTCAGCAACCAAGGTATGACTGTATATTGAAAAAATTGATGAAGACCATAAAATCTGTGGTATTGCCATGCAAAAATGACAAAAAATTAGTTAGGGGTGAGGCAAGGGATGGGGCCATGGAGGACCCCCCGGGTGTGTTCCCCGGACCCCCCAGAGGTCCCCAGACTCCTAATTTGGAAGCACTGCTCCAGAAACAAACTCCTGTAAGAGGAAGTTTAAAACTCTGCTTAGGAGCATGAACAGGAAACTTAACAAATCCCTGTGCTGCTTTTGTGCTGTATTTTAATTTGCCATGCCACTCCACTTAGGATTTCCATTTAACCCACTAATAGGTGAATATATCGCTTTCGCAGCCAATCCCTGTCTGGAATTACAAATCATGTTGGGAGCTCAAACAGGAGTAAGCAACGATGATGCAAGGGTTTGTCTTGTCCATAAAAGGCAAACCCACCTATTTATTTATTTTTTAAATAATTTTTATTAAAATTTTCCATTTTAACAATTCAATCAAATCACATTAAATATTCCAAATTATAAAAATACATATCATATAGTCCAAATATTCCGCCAAATTATAAATTTTTATTGGGGCTTCCCATGCTTCAAGTTCGGTGGGGCTCTGATCATCTTATATCTCTACTGCCTTGAGTTTCCAATAGTTCCTTTAATTCTTCCTGTTGTTACCTTTCCTAACAGGCAAACCCACCTAGATTGTTACTCCAAAAGTAGAATGTAGTGTCCAGCCAAGGAAGAACAGAGTCTATGCCACCATGTTTTCAGCTCAGAATATCTAGTCTTTTTACTTATGAGAACATATGCAAGGAATAGTCTGTCCAGCCGCCAAGAAAATAAGCTCCTGCTTTCAGGATTCAGGCCACTTATTAAAATTATGCTGTTATTTGCTGCATTTACATTTAAACAGCAATTACTACTTATGCGCCTATGGCATGTGTTGCATGTTGTTCTGTCCTTCCTCACCTACTTTAAACCTCAGGCCAATTGAGCAAATGGTCAAAAGCTCACCCTTTTTCCAGTCCAGCACCACCCACTATATTACACCAGCTCTCGGTGTACTTTTAAAGTTCACCTGGAGTACTGTGTCCAGTTCTGGGCACCACAATTCAAGAAGGACACTGACAAACTGGAACGTGTCCAGAGGAGGGCAACCAAAATGGTCAAAGGCCTGGAAACGATGCCTTATGAGGAACGGCTAAGGGAGCTGGGCATGTTTAGCCTGGAGAAGAGGAGGTTAAGGGGTGATATGATAGCCATGTTCAAATATATAAAAGGATGCCACATAGAGGAGGGAGAAAGGTTGTTTTCTGCTGCTCCAGAGAAGCGGACACGGAGCAATGGATCCAAACTACAAGAAAGAAGATTCCACCTAAACATTAGGAAGAACTTCCTGACAGTAAGAGCTGTTCGACAGTGGAATTTGCTGCCAAGGAGTGTGGTGGAGTCTCCTCCTTTGGAGGTCTTTAAGCAGAGGCTTGACAACCATATGTCAGGAGTGCTCTGATGGTGTTTCCTGCTTGGCAGGGGGGTTGGACTCGATGGCCCTTGTGGTCTATTCCAACTCTAGGATTCTATGATTCTATGACCTCTGCTAAGCCGCCTTGCTACAGGCTTCCAAGGACACAATGGGATGCTGTAGTATTTGGCCAATGACTTAAGAGCTTTCTCTAGATAAGGATGCAATTACTGCAAGTATATCAACAGCTTTACCTGGATACAGAAGCATCTCATTTTTTCCTGGCACATAGATATGAAGCTTTCTTCCTTCATCAACCCAATAATAGGCTTTCCTTAACGAGTCGTAGGCAACAGAGCTGGCCGATGTCCTTATAGACATTAGAGTTTTCAGTTCATGAGTTTTTACATCCAGGACAGCAAGATCACGACCAACAGCCAGAAGTATTTTTGTAGCACCATCTGGAGGAGATTTTTCATTATTAGGCCTTGTCCCAGAATGCAATCCTGCTCATTATTAGCTGTTGAGCTATAGAAAATCTAGCCAGTAAGAAGATATTCAAGCTGTATCCAATAGCCTTACTTACTAGAGTTGTCCTTTATGGGAGACATCTGTTAAATATCTCTGCTTAGTAGCACTGCACATACCCAAACTAAGACATGCAATCCTAACTTTTTGTTGCTTTTTGTATTCTAACCTCACAGATTGTCTGTTGAGAACATGCAGTTAACTTGCCCACAAGAGCTCAATTCCCCTCCATTTGCCAGAAACCTGAGCATTACCTCTACAAAAGAAATTACAAGCGTACCAACTTTTGCCAAGCTAGGCAGTCTTGTGCTTCCCATGTCTCCACCTCCCTGCAAATCAGCATTGAGAGCTGGAATTCATGCTCCATGTAACTGAGAGCCTACCTGCAGTCCTACAGGTAGTTCCGTTGGAGAGCCAGTACCCATGGACACAGTCGCAGGTAAAAGAACCTACTGTATTCTTGCACAACTGGCTACAAGGACCGTAAGCCATTGCACACTCATCAACATCTGCAACGAACAAGCAGAGTCAGTGTAATGTACATAAAGTTCCTGTGGTCTGGGAAGGGCTGCTATAGCCATGAAGTACTACTAGCTTTTATATATATATATATATATATATATATATATATATATATATATATATATATATATATAATTACTATATATTTATTTAAACCACTTAAAGGTAGAAGGTAAGGTAAAGGTTACCCCTGCCCGTATGGGCCAGTCGTGTCTGACTCTGGGGTTGTGCACCCATCTCACTTAAGAGGCCAGGGGCCAGCGCTGTCCGAAGACACTTCCGGGTCACGTGGCCAGCGTGACAAGCTGCATCTGGCGAGCCAGCGCAGCACACGGAAACACCGTTTACCTTCCCGCTAGTAAGCGGTCCCTATTAATCTACTTGCACCCGGGGGTGCTTTCGAACTGCTAGGTGGGCAAACGCTGGGACCAAACGACGGGAGCGCACCCCGCCGCGGGGATTCGAACCACCGACCTGACGATCGGCAAGTCCTAGGCGCTGAGGTTTTACCCACAGCGCCACCCGCGTCCCTATTTAAACCACTTGCATTTATTTAAACCACTTTTTCCACTTGCAGGACTCAAGGTGGCCTACGGATATGAACAAGAATTGCTAAAAACAGAAAGGCAGCCATTAAAAACAATTTAACTACACACACACATACATAGAATCTGTTTGAAACATACAAATAATTACAATAGAAACAATACCAGTCAATTCATTAAGAGTAGCCAATTCCCAAAAGCCTGTTGGAAAAAGTAGGTCTTCATCTGCTGGCGGAAGGACAAGGAGCCAGCCAGTCTGGCTTCCCAGAGTCTGGGAGCAGCCACCAAGAAGGCCCTCTCCCACATTCCCAACCAAGAGCGCCTGTGAGAATGGTGGGACCAAGAGAAGGGCCTCCCCTGAACATCTCAAAACCGGGGCGGGATTGTATGTGGGATTTCGGTCTTTCACATGGCTTGGACCCCAGCCATTTAGGACTTTATAGGTCAGAACTCTGAATCTGTGGCGACATCAAGGTCTATTTTGATGCTGATCATCAATTTCCTTATTTGGACAGCTTGGGTGTCTTGGCATCCCAAGACCTCCTTGTGAAAAGCAGTATTCAAGCCAACTTGGAAGGCTCTTCTACCCAATTGGTATCCAAGCTAGTGGGTTAGGAACAACTACTGAGAATCGCAGTCTGCTCTATGGCATATTTCAAAAGCAGCACTACCACCATACAAAAAATGATTTAAAAAATCAGGTCCTCAAATGCATATCTGGGATAAAAATGGGTCTTTGGTCAGAAAAGGTTGAAGATAGTGTCCCAGGATATATGAATGGTCACAACTTGCAGTTTAGAGAACTTTCTCCAGTTCTAAATAGTGAGCACCTGTTTTATTTTACCTGCACAGTCTTGACCATTGGCCTGAAGATTCCAACCAGGACCACACGAACACCTCGCACCCCAATGAGTCTCAGTGCAATTCTGCATGCAGCCTCCATTGTTCAGAGTGCAGTTCTTACCTAGATGCATAGGACAAGAGTTAAACAGAGCTGACACCCTCTAACAGCTGACTAGAACACTCTTAATTATTTACTATACGAGTATAAACAGTTAATTACCGCAGGTGCTGGGTTCATCGGTGCCATCTAAACAGTCTTTCACTTCGTTGCACATTAGAGATTCCATAATGCATTTCCCTTTATCACAATGGATCATTCCTTCTGGGCAGTAAGCTGTAAATTAGTTAGATTTATGCACAAGGTTAAATGTGTCAGCAACCAGTTCAAGACATCTAATGTATTGTGCGCCCTATTCCATTTCCTAGAATATTTACACATTGCCTGAGTGTATCTACTACCATTGTAGTCCAGTTTGTTACACAGCCAATGGAAATAATATAATAATTTCCCCAGCCACTCTAGGTGGCTTCCAACGAAGTATTAAAATACAATAGTCTATTAAACGTTAAAAGCTTCCCTAAACAGGGCTGCCTTCAGATGTCTTCTAAAAGTCAGGTAGTTGTTTATTTCCTTGACATCTGAAGGGAGGGCGTTCCACAGGGCGGGTGCCACTACTGAGAAGGCCCTCTGCCTGGTTCCCTGGCTTCTCGCAGTGAGGGACCCACCAGAAGGCCCTTGGCACTGGACCTCAGTTTCCATGCAGAATGATGGGGGTGAAGATGCTCCTTCAGGTATGCTTTATAAGAAATGCTTTATAAGGCAGGTTCAAGATACTGATTAAGCCTTTGAACAGTTTCAGCACTGGATATGTGAAGAGTGATGTTTTAATTTGGCCTTTTCTAAGACAAAGCTGTCTGATGCCAGCTCCAGATATTGGCATTAAAGACATGGTGTAATCAACTTTGCTAGACTATTAGGGTAGCACCCAATAAAATACATCTTAAGTTAGCACCATACAAGTTTATGCATCTGAAAAAGTCTAATTCTGAAGAAAACAGCATCCTTAGTTTTCAAACACATGTCCACCACAGCCAAAGTCTGAAGCTCAGTTTGGACAAGATGCAACAAGTTTTTAAAAATTAAAATATACCAGCATGGGCGTAGCCAAGGTGAGTCGGGGGGCAGCTGCCCCCCCCAATCAAGTAAAATAGAAATACTTAACTGAGCAATCACGTTGGTTCTGCCCCCAACAGAAGTCCTGCCCCCTTAATAAAAATCCTGGCTACACCCATATATACCAGCAGTGTGCTATGCAGCATCTTATTAAACTGAGTTCCCTCATCTTCAACATACAGTAGCAGAAGACCTTAAACCAGCTCTGTCAAATACTTCCCAGCAAAATTGAATCCTGTGTGAGGGGGGAAGGGGAAGTTACTTGAAAACTTGCAGGTTCCAAATCTTGGGAAGCAGTTTTAGAAAAACTACTGCCCAAATAGGTTTTTTTTACTTTTAAACAAACTTTATCCAAACCATCTACTGAAAGTTGCAGCCTGATAATCTCTTCCTGATATGTCTTCAGAGGGTAACTACATGAAGTCTCAAGCGCAACTTTTTAAGATGCATTTTCACAACTGCATAGCTGTCAACTTACAGATTTGAAAATAAGGGACCAGCAGCCAAAATAAGGGACCTGCAGCCTCACCTGTTCCAGGCACTCCAGTCTTCCTGTCCTCCTGCAGTCTGGTCAAACTCATGCTGGTAGCTTTGAGAACACTGCCCAACCAACTTTGTAACCAGAGGTTCAACTGACTAGAATCTGAATCACATGCACCACAAGGCCTATGCAGCCTCAACTTAAGATGGCTCCCCAGCCTGGCTTTGCACTGCAAAGTTTGCAGCAGCACGTGCAACAAAATGGCGTCCAGCATTCAAAAAACCCCTCAGCTTGCATTAACTAGCCACACACAAGGCATGCAAGCTCCACCCCCCAGTCGTTCTTAGACTTCTTATTGGGGGAGCAACACAGCCAAGCAACACAGTTGGAGCCTCCTTCCTCCCTGGCCGGCAGGAAGGGAGGGAGAGGAGCTGCCTCCTTTGAAATTTAAGGGACATAATTTGAGGGACATCCATCAATAAGGGACAGCAGCGGGACATGGCGCTGGAATAAGGGAATGTCCCTTCAAATAAGGGACACTTGACAGCTATGCAACTGGATGGACACCTATGTGCCTCTGAAAGGAGGCCAAGCGGCTTACCACAACCATCTTCATCTGAGCGGTCGCCGCAGTTGTCTATGCCATTGCACTTCCAGTCCTCCATAACGCACACCCTGTTCTTGCACTGCCACTGTCCAGCCAAGCAGTTTTTCGGGGGACAGTTTGCTTCATCAGAACCATCTTCACAATCTTTATGCTGATCACATACTTTCCAGGGATCAATGCATTGCTTATTTGCTCGACATGGAACTTTGTCTCCACAAACTGCAATGATATTGGAGCAACAGAATGAATGACTTTCCCTTCTAATCCTTCATTCATGTGGTCAACACTTTGAGGTGCTCCAAGCTCAATCCACTAGGAGGAAGCCTATGTGAAGGTCAAGGTTGGAAACTAACCCATCCTTCAACAGCAGACAAATGTTGTCTGGAATACCATGCTTAAGTAATATGCATTGTGAGTGCATAAGGACTTGTGTTCAGTTCCCAGAACCTCCAGTTAAAGTCTACAGACTAAGAAAAGATCTCTCCACAAGACCTTGAGAGCAAGGGGAACTGGGTTATAGGTGAACCAAAGGCACCACATGTTCAAAGTTCAGGTAAGAAGAGTTTCTCAGAGACATGTGGAATATAAGACTGCTGAACTGTTCATAGGAAAGTTTTAGAGATGAGGACTTATTTTCTTGCTAAGGGACTCCTTGTCCCTCGCATGCAGGCAGCTTGACCCACCCTAAGTGCCGATACAGCCCTTTTGGATAAAAAGGATTCTCTGTATTTACCTTCACCTTGCCCCAGCGTTAGAACATAATACACCTCATGTAGTTTCCAAAGGGCTTAGCAGCTGCAATGAAGAGACAAAACGTTCAACTGCCTTGAGATTCAGAAGCTGGTATTATTAGTAACTGGGAAAATAAGGCAGCCACCTCTTCCTGCAGCAGAATCTAGGCTGAACACTGCAGAAAGTGCAGTGGTACCTTGGCTCTCAAACTTAATCCGTTCTGGAAGTCCGTTCCAAAACCCAAGCGTTCCAAAACCAAGTTGCGCTTTCCAATAGAAAGTAATGCAAAATGGATTAATCCGTTCCAGACTTTTAAAAACAACCCCTAAAACAGAAATTTAACATGGATTTTACTAGTTATAGGTAGGTAGCCGTGTTGGCCTGCTGTAGTCGAAACAAAATTAAAATATTCCTTCCGGTAGCACCTTAGAGACCAACTAAGTATGTTATTGGTATGAGCTTTCGTGTGCATGCACACTTCTTCAGAATTTTACTAACGAAACCATTTATCCATAAAATGAAAGCAATAAATGTACTGCAGCCACACAATCAATCAATCAATCAATCAACCAATCAGTAGCTGAATTAGGTTCCACACAGTCACACAAAAAAAGAACCACAAAAACGCAAAATAGCAAAAACAGACAGACCTCAGCATAACACTCAAAATGGAAGTGTGGCACTCAAATCAGAAGTGTAACACTCAAAACGAAGCATGTTCGGCTTCCGAAAAAAGTTAGCAAACCAGAACACTTACTTCCGGGTTTGCAATGTTTGGGTTCCAAGTTGTTTGAGTATCTACGTGTTTGAGAAACAAGGTACCACTGTACCAGCAGAAGCCCAGATGATAGTACTCCCTTCAGCATTTTGCCTTCCTACTAGGGATGAGGTTATTCCTTCCCTCATCTGTCAGCAGCTAAGAAGCAGGGCTCGGCTGAAAGACCAGCTCCATCTGTGTTGAGAACAAGGATTGCCCAGCCTCTCTTAGTGTAAGGAAAAATTTATATTGGACTTTAAGCTGGCCTCTGCTTCAACAGCTTCCGCACTGGGGGTTGCCGACAGCATACTCTTCATTCAGTCAAGAGATGAAGGAGATAAATGCAAGGGGCATCAGTTGCACTGCACCACAGAGAAAGCCAGAGGAGCAAAATGCCCGGGAAATGTTGAAAAATCGTTTTGAACGTACCACAATTCTCTTCATCTGAGCCATCCATGCAATCACTGACGCCATCACAAAGCCAAGTAGCAGAAAGGCAGCTTCCATCTTTGCACTGCCATGCATTCGGATCACCACGACATCCTTCGTCTGAACGATAAAAGTTATTTAGCTTGATTTAACACTGTACTTAGCTGGAGTGGTTAGGTACTCTCCCTTTTTAATAATAATAATAATTTATATTTATACCCCGCCCTCCCCAGCCAAGGCCGGGCTCAGAGCGGCTTACAAGCAATAATAAAAACAAGTTGAATGATTACAACTTAAAAACAAAATTTTAATACATTAAAATATTGAAACATTAAAATATTAAAATGCAGCCTCATCACAGGAGGAGAAGGAAAAGAAAAAAGAAAGAGAGGGAGGGAATCAAATTGGCTCCAAGCCAAAGGCCAGGTGGAACAGCTCTGTCTTACAGGCCCTGCAGAAAGAAATCAGATCCTGCAGGGCCCTGGTCTCATGAGGTAGAGCGTTCCACCAAGTCGGGGCCAGAGTTGAAAAGGCCCTGGGTTCTGGTTGAAGCTAATCTAACTTCCTTAGGGCCCGGGACCACTAGGGTGTTGCTATTTATGGACCTTGAGGCTCTCCGTGGGGCATACCGGGAGAGGCGGTCCCGTAGGTACGAGGGTCCTAGGCCGTGAGGACCTTTTAAAAGAATGTTGCCTTTAGGGTAGTTGCCAAGGAGGAATTTAGTAGCCTGGGAAGTTGCGTTGAAATAAACGTCCACCGCAGAGATGCTACAGTTTAAAGGACTTGGCATGCGTAATAAAATTATTTCATGAAATTTATACACCGCTTGATTAATGTTTTCAGAAAGCAGTTTACTAAAAAAAAACATGGTTACACAAGTTATCTTGGAAAGACATTAGCTTAACCATTGAAGTGACTAGGGAAAACAGTTTCAGCTGTCCCAGGAAACAACAAACTATTAAAAGTCCATCTCAAAATGTTTATCAGAAGCCTTGGTATCCAACCTTGGCAGGCCCAGATTTAGGTTTGATGGGCCCTAAGCTACTGAAAGTAATAGGGCCCTTTATATGTCCAGCTGTCCTTTGTCAACAACAAATTGTCACTGTTTTTTGTGTTGAATATATGCTATATGGTAATTTATGGACCTAATAGGTATCTAAAGTCATTTGTACATAACAAATAGGAGCCTACACAACACAAAACACTGTTGCTGTATGTAGGTTTTATTTTATTTGTTTTTTATCTTATATTTTGGAAATGTACATCCAGTTTTTTTCCTCTTTTTTTTTTTTTTGCGGCCCCCAAGAGAGTGGGGCTATAGCTTGTTTAGCTTAGATGTAAATCCGGCACTGAACCTTGGTCTCCCAAATAGACTCTCAGCCATTTGAAGGCTCTGAAAGGCTTACCACAATGCTCATCCGAACCATCAGGGCAGTCTTGCTCTCCATTACAAAGCCACGTCAAAGGAATGCACTTATCTCCACAGACAGCTTGCTGAGAGATACTGCAAACGTTTCCATCTGTACAATGCAAATAGGATATAGTCACTCTCTGTCCGCTCCACCCTAACTCCCCCCACCCAAAATCTGCTAGATTGAAGGGGGGAACCTCCAAAATGGGTTCGTGGGGGAGGGGGCGGCACATAGGAAGGAAACCCTACTGCACAGGAAAAAGCCCTTGTAGCAGCTGAACTCATTTTGATACCACCCATAGTTTTTTTTTTTTTTTGCAAGACTCTTTAAAAAGCCAACTTGTTTTTTTAAAAAGCATGATAGTGTACAATAAAGTCATTCAAACATCACAAAATGAAGGATACAAAGCAAAATTATTTATACACACACGCGTTACTCATTTCATTTAGCCTCACTTCCCCAATAAGTATCCCTTGAACTACCATGTGGTTTCATTTGTTTATTAAATTTATATCCCACTGGTCCTTCCAGAGAAGCCTAGAGCTGCAAACTAAGGAGATTAAAGACTACTGCGTAAAAAAACAAAAACCCGAAAGCAATGCCAGCTTGAGAGGAGAGAGGCACATCATCCTCCCAAAAAACCAGAGTCCTTTCTGTTGGGGATAATTCAGACTGAAATTCCACTACCACAAGGTGACAAAAAAAGGTTATTTATGTATGCTACTACTGTGCCAGTGTTTTGTTAGCATCAAAATGGAAAACGAGGTCCCAACCAAAGAATGGCAACTTAAATTGACAGAATATGCACAACTTGCAGAGGCAACACAGAATAAGAGAACTATAAGAACATATGTTTAAAGAAGACTGGAAAACGTTTATTGAATATATGGGAAATCATTGTGTACAGCTGAAAACGCTGGCAGCATCAAGATAAATTCAACAATGTAAACAAGTTTTGATGGATGCAATAATGGAATACCGAATGGAATAGTTTTTGTAAAACATGCAGGGATTTGTGGTGCGTAAAATGAACCATGGAAAGAGAAAAAGGGAAGGCATTGCTGTTTTAAGGATGTAAAATTAGTTTTTTAAATTGCAAAACAGAAAATTTATACCTATATATATAGCCCACGACCCCACTCTCACCTTTGTTGGGGAGCAAACCCCACCCAGTCGCAGTAGCGAAGAGCAGCAGCAGCGCAGCCTGGAGCGTAGCGCGCCCCATAACGCGCGGAAAAAGCGCGCAGGAGCAGCGCGAGAAACAAAGGCGAGCACAGAAAGAATAAAAGAGCGGGGGGAAAGCAGCAGCGGAGCAGACGCGCGGAGAAGCTTTTATCCCCCGCGCAAGAGTCCCACTGGGTGGGGCAGCGGCTGGGCGCGGCTCCGGCATTTAGAAGTCCCGTTGCGAGGATCAGGCCCTTAATCCTCAGCCAAGCGCGGATGGAGTCGCGAGGCCCTAATCCTGACGCTCCTCCAAGCCCCGGCACCACGTAGCTTGTTTGCAGCAAGACCCGATGACTGCATCCCTTACTAGGGAGTAAACCGCCTTCGCCGCAACAGGGCTTGCTCCCGAGTAAACGCAGATGGAGTGGGTCTTCTTTGTGGTGGCTCCTCCTTTGTGGGAACTCTCTTCTCGGGAAGGCTGGCCTGGGACCAGTTTAGTGGATCTTTAGGCGCCAGGCAAATTTTTCCCCCTCTATCCTTTGGCCTTTTTAGAACTAGGCAGGATATTTTTCATGCTTTTCCTCTTAATGTATCTCTGTTTGGCTGGTTGTAAGTCAATTTGGGTTTGCCTTGGGCAAGATAAAGTGACTAACTAGAAAAAGTTGTGCTAAAAGCAGAATGCTGGTCCAACTCAATCACTTCTCTATATCTGTAATAAAAGGTAAAAGTACCCCTGCCCGTACGGGCCAGTCGTGTCCGACTCTAGGGTTGTGCGCCCATCTCACTCAAGAGGCCGGGGGCCAGCGCTGTCCGCAGACACTTCCGGGTCACGTGGCCAGCGTGACATCGCTGCTCTGGCAAGCCAGAGCCACACACGGAAACGCCGTTTACCTTCCCGCCAGAGCGGTACCTATTTATCTACTTGCACCCGGGGGTGCTTCCGAACTGCTAGGTTGGCAGGCGCTGGGACCGAACAACGGGAGCGCACCCCGCCGCGGGGATTCGAACCGCCGACCTTTCGATCGGCAAGCCCTAGGCACTGAGGCTTTTACCCACAGCGCCACCCGCGTCCCCCATATCTGTAATAAAAATATGTTATTACTCAAACCGAATTTGCTTTAGTTTTAATCTGGTTTTGCCGAAGGATTTGTTAATCTATCAGTGAAATTGTTGGTTTATTTAGTTTTGAATTGTAATTAAGTACTGAATTTCATAGAATCATAGAATCATAGAGTTGGAAGAGACCACAAGGGCCATCGAGTCCAACCCCCTGCCAAGCAGGAATTTATTGGCTCCTGGGTTCATACGGAGGTAATTTTACTGAGGAAATGCTTATAAGGTTACATTCACAGGCACAGAGGGGAGATGGATTATAATTGCCGGTAACATGAGCAAAACAGGCAGACATTTTAAACTGCCGAACCTTCTTCCAGGCATAGAGCTGCAATATTGTGCTAAGCTTCACCACCTGAATTGCTGCCTGTTATTGCTGCTGCTAAATGCATACAGACCTTTGTTAGAAAAACAAATCTTTCATGCCCAGTCATGTTGTGAAACTGGTAAACTGCAAGGGACATATTCCAGCCCTTTGAAGAAGGCTTATGCTATGTTTTGATTGATAAATATATGCTAATGTTTCAGGTGCTGAAAATATCATTTATAGCCTTATCTTCAGAAGATGAAAGACTCCCGCTGAAAAGGCAGTTTTGAATGCCAGGGTACCAAAGATCCACAGCTAATTTAGTGGTATGTTACTTAACCTTTGCTAAAAATAATACTATATTCGTTCTTATGAAACCACCATGCACAAGACAGAAAAGATAAGTCAGTTTCGAGATAACTGTGATGTCAGGAGCAAGGTTATCCTTCATACCAGCAGTGGGAAATAGTACTAACAGAATCCTGTCATCAGGAGTAAGTCCCACCAGGTAAATTGAAAATTTGCTCTTTAGGAAGTGCAAAGTACACCCACCTGTCTGTGATTAACTCAACAGGGCTGGCTTCTAATTTGGCATGTACAGAATTGCACTATTAATGTTTATTTTGAGGCAAAAGCTGCTAGCAGTTATGGATGCAGCTGTAACTATTATGAAACCCGCAAAACAGGTATGAGCCACTGATTGGATTCACAATCTTGGACTCTGCTGTTTTAAAAAGCAGATCAAGCTTTTCCCTGAAGACTTATACATATTAAGTAGCAAAGTACAATGTTGAGGGGGGTGGGTTCCCTTCAGCACTATTTAACTGTATTGAAAATGTCAATAGGATTCAGCTGTTGCTCAGTAGCAGGATCTTACCAAGATAACGTGCAATGGCTTTATTTTCAAAATGAAATTTGAGGTCATGTGGCATTTTAAACTTAAAGACATAGTTTCTGTTTGAAAATGATTTCCATTTGATTTTACATGAACACATTTGTATTACGCGAAGGAAAATTAAAATCGTATTATAATAAGAGATTAATGACATTTTGCTAGGCTGCGTAGAATGGCGTTTGTTGGAGCCTAGTTGTATTGCCAGTTTTAGAAGTCTGGTCTTTCTGGCTGACAGCTGGCACGGCAGTTCCAAAACAAAGGAGAATAAAGCT
This sequence comes from Podarcis vaucheri, assembly GCF_965113315.1. Taxonomy (NCBI): domain Eukaryota; kingdom Metazoa; phylum Chordata; class Lepidosauria; order Squamata; family Lacertidae; genus Podarcis; species Podarcis vaucheri. The sequence goes on along the minus strand of NC_138755.1, from coordinate 34,730,870 downwards.
TATGGTAAACCATCTCCACCTCTGAATTCTCTTTCCTGGGTCCTGTCCTTTAATAATAATAATAACAATAATAAATGTTATTTATACCCCGCCCTCCCCAGCCAAGGCCGGGCTCAGGGCAGCTAACAAGCAATAATAAAAACAAGTTGAATGAATACAATTTAAAAACAAGATTAAAATACAACATTAAAATATTGAAACATTAAAATATTAAAAATGTAGCCTCATCGCAGGAGGAGGAGGAAAGAAAAAAAGAAAGAGAGGGAGGGAGGGAATCAAATTGGCTCCAAGCCAAAGGCCAGGCAGAACAACTCTGTCTTACAGGCCCTGCGGAAAGAAATCAGATCCCGCAAGCCCCGGTCTCATGAGGCAGAACGTTCCACCAAGTTGGGGCCAGTGCTGAAAAGGCCCTGGCTCTGGTTGAAGCTAATCTAACTTCCTTAGGGCCCGGGACCACTAGGGTGTTGCTATTTATGGACCTTGAGGCTCTCCGTGGGGCATACCAGGAGAGGCGGTCCCGTAGGTACGAGGGTCCTAGGCCGTGAAGGGCTTTAAAGGTCAAAACCAGCACCTTACATCTGACCCTGTACTCTGTGCTAAGAGGTGTCTGGGCTAGAACTAGAACATCATGTATCAGTACTGCTTCCCCACATGCAGGGCCAGCCCAAAGATGGAACCAAAGGCTAAAATGGCACCCTCTCTCCATTCTGTGAACAGGAGCCCCCTTGACTGGCAGCTGAATCTTAGTACGCTGCTGGTGATGTCCATAGCATTCTCTGCTGCATCAATGGCTTTGGACGCATTACACCTTTAAAGCACATTCATTCTTTCAAAGAATTCTGGGTACTGTGGCTTGTTAAGTATTCCTTGGAACTGTGATTCTGTGAGGGGTAAACCACAGTGCCCAGAATTCTTTGAGGGAAAGAATGCACTTCTTATGCGCTTCCCGTCGTGTTTGCATGCAGGGTCATCACTTGAGGGCAGCAGCATGGAGTGATTTTGCATGTATGGATAGGTTTTGCATGGATAGAATTTTGCATGGATAGGATATAACAGAATGCTTTCAGTATTTTAAATTATTTTTTTTTGGAAGCCGCCCAGAGTGGCTGGGGAAGCCCAGCCAGATGGGTGGGGTATAAATAACAACAACAACAACAATAATAATAATAATAATTAATAATCATAATATTCCAGCTGCCAGCCTGCCAGTCAAGTGTATAATGGGGTCCAGGCAGCACTCTGAGCCTTCCCAACTCCCTCCAAGCACATCCTGCAGACCCTTATCTTCCTGCTTTCATAAAGCATGTTCCCCACTAGGTGGCATCTTGGACCGAAAAAGCCCAACAACAACTTCGGAAGGGATTGGCAGTTCAGTTGAAGCCACCGTGAAGTCTTAGCTGTATTTAAAATTAGCCACACTTCCTACTCTTGTTAATATTTGTGATGAAAGTGGAGCAAGAGTTTGTCCTTAAGGTCTCCTCCTCCATCTTCTTTCAGAGGTGTGGTTGCAAGACCTACCACCTATGTCTCGGCCTATATTTCTTGTTACCATTCAGGTTGGTGCCATTTTAGCCATGTGTTTTTTTAATTGATATTTAGCTTGCAAGTTTCCACCTGTTTCCCCACCCCATCTCCTTAAGAATTATTAAAATACCAGCATCATAGTGCCTTAGTACAAAATTTAAAAGTGATTGGGGGGGGGATCACGATCACTGGCTTCCAGTTTTCTAGTCAGTGCCATTTTGTCACCACATATTACCGTATTTTTCGCTCTATAACACGCACCAGACCATAACACGCACGTAGTTTTTAGAGGAGGAAAACAAGAAAAAAAATATTCTAAACGAAATAATGGATATATGATTTTTATGGTTCATGCTGTGGCCACAGACATGTGATCTGACAATGAGTTTGGAGTAGCTCAGTGCAAAAATCCTGAGGATCCATGTGGATCCATGCTTTGTAACCACGGAGGAGGGAAGGAAGGGGAACCATGGATCCTCTGCTCACGACTGCAGCAGATCTCCCCCGCCACCCGCAGGCATTCTCGCCATAACACGCACAGACAGGAGGAAAAAAGTGAGTGTTATGGTGCAAAAAATACGGTATTTTTTCCCCATCTTAAAACATTTTCTCCTACCTGCTTAAAGTTCAACCATAGTGCTTTAGCACAAATTTTTGAACGATTTTTAAATCGGGTTTTAAAAATGGTTCAAGTGGATTTTCTCTTTCCTGCCTATGCGACTACGTCACCGAGTCACTCCCGCAGTTAGTTTGAATAAGCAGCAGAGAAATTTCATTGGGACCACATTCCCTGCCTAGTCTTTCAAAGGCAGCAGGTAGTTTTAAAAAGACAGAAAACACAAAAAGCCTCTGCCTGCTCTTTAAGAGGCAGCAGAGTCTTATCTCCAACCTTAGTGCTGTGGGACTACAGTGCTAAGATGAGAAATAAGCCTGTTAGAATTCTGAATTAACTGATGTTTGGTGACATCCACAATGAGAAGCAATATGTCTCTGACCAGTTTCTAGAATCTCAGGTAGGGAGAGTGCTGTTATGCTTGTCCCGCTTGCGGGCTTACAATGGGCACCTGGCTGACCATAGAACCATAGAATTGTAGAGTTGGAAAGGAACCACAAGGGTCATCTAGTCCAGCCCCCTGCAATGCAGGAATCTTTTGGCCCAGTGCGGTGCTCGAACCCACAGCCCTGAGATTAAGAGCCTTCCTGCTTTACTGACTGAACTATCCCAGGATGCTGGACTAGACGGGCTTTTGGCCGGATCCTGCAGGCCCTGCTTAAGCTTTGAGGTGAATGACAGGTGAGTGGCCCTGCTCACCTGTCGAAAATGACTCATGGAAGGTGGGCTAGATCTGGATGCAACCCTCAGGCCAAATCCAGTTTCCCACCCATTGGGCGAATGGAACATAGCTGGGTGAACACACGCAAAAAGCATTCTTCTTCCCAAAGTGTGGAAAGTCAACTGAAATGACTTAAGTAGCTTACAGTGGAAGAGCATCACCCCCCTGTTGCTGTGTTTGATTTGTCCTTAAATGCACTTATTGAACAGAGGCGGGACATTGACTAATTTGCGCAGTCGCAAGCTACTGGCACTGCTACACTCCTGGGCTGACTGCTGTATATGTAGCCTGAAACGTTGCAGCAGATCAACATAAACAAAGATTTGGTAGGCATCCAAAGAACATCAATTAAATCTGAATGCGTGCCAAGTTACCAAGAAGCGAAGCCTTAAAACAAAAGTGCTCTCCCAAAACACAAGCCAGTATTAATGGAAGGAACAGAGCAAAACCAAACCACCAGATCTGCCAGCTGGGAGGAGTTAGGGGGAGAAAGTTCCTTGCTGCAGTAGGCAGCTGTGCCCCTACATGAGCATAGCATTTCCCCTCCTGACAGAGTGTGCGCATTACTGCCTGCTCCCATTCGGCTGTGTCTTCAGGCCCTGGCATGCTGGACAGCTCCCTGCCCTGGCTTGAGACTGGGATCTGCCCACCAGGTGCTTTGGTGAAGCTGCCAACCATGGATGAACATGAAAGGGATATGTCTTCTTCCCACCCCCTTTGCTCCACTGTTTGTCTGTGGGGCAAGCAGTCTTCCTGCCAAGTGGATATTCAAAGCATCTCAGTGGACCCATTGGTCCCCTCTAGGGCTGAGGGGTTGGGAGTCGCATTCCTGAGTGGGCATCTGCAATACCTGGGCTCCTGGACCTTGACACTCTTGCTGGGTTGCGACCTATGAGTGGGAAGGAATGGTATGGAACCCCAGTTCCCAAGAGTGGTGGTGGTATGAAGGGGAAACCATGGTGCTGGGGGCAGAAGCTGCCACAACCCCTGCAGGGCCCTCCCCTTGGCATCTTGTGTTAGGATATTTCCGTTCCACCTTAAAAGGGAGCAGGCTTTGTGAGTCACAAAGTCTGCGTATTTCCTGTTCACAGGACGTTTCTGTTGTGTCTAAGCTTTCGTTTCTCTCTGTGTGTCAGAGACACTGAAGCTGGCAGTCATGTTTTCTTTGTTCTGACCAACGCTGAATAAACTTGTAAATAATACTCTCCTGCGTGCATCTTTCGCTGTGCATTATCTGCTGATAGAGCATGCATGAGCTCTGGAATGTGGCAAGCTATTTCTGGAAGCTCGTGTCGCTAATTGCTGATACTGCGTGTCTACGGGAGATCAATGGACGTCCGGAGACGGCTTGGGGGCCATGATGGACTTTGTCTCCCTGGAAGTATCCCAACATCTTCCATGCCCAAACTTCGTACCAGCAGGTGTGGTGTTGCCTGCTTTCTTCATGCCTGGTGTATCTTCGCTCATTGGCACCTTGCCTCTTACTTTGCGTCCCCTCTCCTGGCTGCTCGGCCGCTCCTTACCATATCTCTGTAGGTGCTTGCAAGTGCTCTATGGAGCATGCAGTGAGAGATAGGAGCATCTTTAGGGCTGTGGTCTTCTCCTCTCCCTGTTGTGGCTGTGTAATTGGTTCTGCCTTGGCACTGAAATTTTATTTTCTTCTCTTTGCATTGACTTCTCTGATGTTGTGCGTTAAGTGAGGGCAGGTACCTACAGCCACGGTAAAATTTAATGATTTCTCTGCAGTCAGACGCGGGTGGCTCTGTGGGTTAAACCACAGAGCCTAGGACTTGCCGATCAGAAGATTGGCAGTTCGAATCCCCACAACGGGGTGAGCTCCCGTTGCTCCGTCCCTGAACCTAGCAGTTCAAATGCACGTCAAAGTGCAAGTAGATAAATAGGTACCGCTCCGGCAGGAAGGTAAACGGCGTTTCCGTGCACTGCTCTGGTTCGCCAGAAGTGGCTTAATCATGCTGGCCACATGACCCGGACGCTGTACACCAGCTCCCTCGGCCAATAAAGCGAGATGAGCGCCGCAACCCCAGAGTCAGTCACGACTGGACCTAATGGTCAGGGGTCCCTTTACCTTTACTAAGTCCCATGGAAATCAATATGACCCGAGTAGAAATACCTGGGCTTGGGGACTGGTAAGTTGAATAAATACAATCACAGACCTTTCAACATGCTGAAATATCTTTCCCATCTTTCCCTTAAACCTAAAATATACCCCCCGCCCGGTCGCTTGTGTTATACAAAAGTTCATGTTACACAACCTCAGTTGGCCCTGAATGACGACAGCGCAGCTTCCCAGAACCAGATCACATCAATGTGCTTCTCGAGAAATCTGCTCTCTGGTTCACCAGAAGCGGCTTAGTCCTGCTGGCCACATGACCCAGAAGCTGTACGCCGGCTCCCTCAGCCAATAAAGCGAGATGAGCGGTGCAACCCCAGAGTTGGTCACAACTGGACCTATGGTCAGGGGTCCCTTTACCTTTACCTGCAGTCGGGGTGCTGCTGCCATGTGTGTTTATGGTGCTGTTTGGGTGCCTGGCAGGTGTGTGCATTGTAGATGGCATGGCTATACATGCTGGGACCTGCATCTGGACTAGCTGCTATGGGCAGGGCTGCAATGGGGATGTGTTTCTTCTGTATTGCTTGTTTTCTTTTTCCCGGCAACGGCTTCTCCCACACCTTGCCTTACCGGGTTTGGATGTGGTGGGATTTGCATGGGCATATTGCCAACGCATTGATCTACTCCCTGGCAGATTTCCCCACTTGGGATTGCTCAGGCAGATACTAACTTGAAAATGGGAAACTGAGGAGAAGCTAAAGTAGAAAGTTCTTGTGTGGAACACTCCTACAGTGCCGCTGTGAAAGGGTACGTCTGAACGCTGACCTCCGTACAGCTTTTCAGTAACTGTTTGAAGCAAGCTTGTTCATGTTATACTGATGAAAAGCCCACGCTTCAGTGACTTACACTAAGATGAGGTTGATGTAACAGAATTCCTGACTGAGAGTTCTCGAGAAGCACGTTGATGTGATCTGGTTCTGGGAAGCTGCCCTGTCGTCATTCCTCCATCAGGGCCAACTGAGGTCGTGTAACATGAACTTTTCTATAACACAAGCAACAAGGGGGGCTATTTCAGGTTTAAGGGGAAGATGGGAAAGATAGCCGCCTGAAGCTAGGAGAGCAAGACTCTCCTGGCTTCAGGGATAGCTGCCTAAAGCCGAGCTCCTGCTGCGCTCCGGAGGCTTCGTGTTGCTTTGGCTGAAGCCAGGAGAGCGAGAGGGATCGGTGCGCACCGATCCCTCTTGCTTTCCTGGCTTCGCTGAGGGGGCGCCACGCAGAGAGTGAGATAATTTTTTTTCTTGCTCTCCCCCTCTAAAACTAGGTGCGTCCTATGGTCGGGTGCGTCCTATAGAGCGAAAAATACGGTATTTCAGCATGTTTAATGTTGAAAGGTCTGTGAATGTATTTAGTCCCCAAGCCCAGGCATTTCTACTTGGGTGACATTGATTTCCATGGGACTTACTCCCAGCTAAATGGGTCAGATTGCAGCCCTAATCTCCATCTGATGGGGGAGAGAAGGCAGGTGCTTATCCTCCACAGTTTTCTCTGTTCTTCCCTTCTCTCTTGTCCTGCCACTGTGGGTTAAAGTGAAAAGCAGAGAGACACAAACATCCACTCATGCTCTTGCCATGCTTCTTGAGTTTTGTGATGTAGTCAGCGAAACCTAGTGGGTACACAGAGAACTGCTCAGTATTTTGCATTCTTAACACCTCCAGAAACTCACCACCACTTCCTCCTTTCCGTGTTGGGCATCCTGGAAGGTAAAGGAAATGCTAAGGTACAGGTGGCGCAGAGTGCTTTGGGAACTTTTTCCTTCCTAGACTGGCTCAGGAAACTCTTCGCATATGCGCTTCCGAGGGGGAATGTTCCTAGCCAGAGATGGAAGCAGCTTTCCCTGCCAGACCAGGTGGACTTGTATTACAGAGTCTTCCCCTAAGAGAAGCATTTTTGCAAGAGAAGCATTGGCTGTGCTCAAAAAACGAGCCCCATACAATCAGTGATGTCTGTGGTCAGATAAAAGCAAAAAAGCGTAGAAGTCCTACCCAGTGGCGTAGCGTGGGTTGTCAGCACCCGGGGCAAGGCAAGTAATTTGCGCCCCCTAACCCGTGGATCTGCGCCCCCTAACCCGTGGATTTGCGCCCCCTAACCCCCAGATGTTGTGCCCGGTGCGGCAGGCCCCCCCCTGCACCCCCCACGCTACGCCACTGGTCCTACCACTTTAACAATGGTATAGAAGGGGGAGTTTCAGCAGGTGTAGTTTGTCAAGCAAGCAACACCTGCTGAAAAATCCCGTTTTTGTGTTTTTTAAAAAAATCTGGCCTCTCTACTAGGAGATGGCCCATGAGCGAGACTTCCACTGAGCTTCAGCACATCCAGAAATGTAATCTGTTGCTTGCAATGCCTGCAGGAGAGAGCAAGTTCTTAACTAGGAAACTGCAGCTGTGCAGTTTCTCAAGAAGAGAACTAAGGCAATGAGGAAGGAGGGAGCTGCCTGAGAGCTGACTATTCTGTGATTCCACACAAGTTGATATAGTACTGAGTGCAGAATTGTAGCAAGCTGTGAATCTCAGCTTTGTCTCCCTCTACCCACCCCACAAAAATAATTAAGGAAAAGTAAGCATTATTTCCTATCCATTGTAGCGATGCAAGTAGACATCTCTGACATGCTTTGAAGCCTATCAAAGCATCAGAAGCAGAAACTGTGGCTGAGTATCTTGCATGTTGCCCTAGGGTGGAGTTCTAGGTGGTGTACTCCTTGCCCCCCCCCCTGCTCTCCTCCTTGAGTAGGAGTAAAATAACGCATATGTAAATATACAGGCAAAATTTTAACAATGCAGATCTTTTCCCTTTGCATAATTTATATACATTGCTAAGTTTTGGTTTGCATGGGATTTTGTTTTGTCATGGGGCAGAATTTTAATGGGGAGTGGAACCCCTGGAGCTACTCAAAAGCTGAGTTTGCAAGGGAAGGAAATAGAGCAGTAGCAAGAGCTCACTCCAGCTGCAGGCCTAGACACACACTTACCTGGGGGTAAGTTCCATTGACTACAACTACCATCATCAGACTATAAGCCATGCTGATTGGGGCTGATGGGAGTTGATCAACAGGATGCCCATCTCTGCCCTAAACCATGCATTGTGCCTTGTCAAGTGTTTGATAACCCTCTTGATTTATTTTGTTTTGTAATCTCAAGTAGACTGCAAAAATAGATTTATTGTGTCGCTGATGGCCTGCCATATTAGAAGTGTGTTAGTCAGGTGGGTCACAAATTCTGCAGGGATCCGACTGTCTTTTTCTCTTGTGCATAGGATGACACTAGAAGTCTGGGAATGAAATAGTAACCCAGTTTGTACTCATTCCATTGGCCGAGCGATGACTTTGTTACCATAATCCCTTGATTAAACTTGGCTCTGCACGGTAATCTTACGCCACAAACTTGGCTGGCTTCAGCTTTCTACATTTCTTCTGCATTCGGAGCCAGCTTAGTTCCTGGTACAGGCCTGCAATGATCTACAATAATACTGGAGAGTTATATAATCATCTCAGAAGTCTATATTGCATTTCCTTTGTGCCAGGGAAACTTTGGATGCTGATTGGTTGAGTCAGAGAGATGCTGAGGAATGTCCATTAACATTCCAAATTCCGGCTTGATCAAGGAACAAAGCTTGACAGCAACAAAATGTTCCCAGCCTGGCTTCTGTGAGAAGGAATATATCAGTCTGAGTTGGATTAAAACTTAACACATAGCCTCTGTATAGGCTTTGTAGATGGAGGATCTGCGGGGGTGGGTAGCTAAGCCCACTTCAGAGCTGAATAAGAGATGACCAGAAGTACAAAACCTGGTGGGCTAAAAGCACTGAGGTAGAGCAGTGGAAGGAGGGGAAGAGCGAGTGGTGTATATAAGAAACCTGAAGGAAGACCCTGAGTTTGAAACCTCCCAATACCCATTGTATTACTTGAGAATTGCTTCTCTTGTTTTCTTCACATTCTGAAAATAGGAGTGTAATGCTGAGTTTAGTAAGCTCCTGATTGTGCAGGCACGTTTAACATGTAAAGGTAAAGGGACTCCTGACCATTAGGTCCAGTCGTGACCGACTCTGGGGTTGCGGCACTCATCTCGCTTTATTGGCCGGGAGAGCCGGCCTACAGCTTCCGGGTCATGTGGCCAGCATGACTAAGCCGCTTCTGGCGAACCAGAGCAGCGCACGGAAACGGCGTTTACCTTCCTGCCAGAGTGGTACCTATTTATCTACTTGCACTGCGTGCTTTTGAACTGCTAGGTTGGCAGGAGCAGGGACCGAGCAACAGGAGCTCACCCCATCGCGGGGATTTGAACCGCCGACCTTCTGATCGGCAAGTCCTAGGCTCTGTGGTTTAACCCACAGTGCCGCCCGCGTCCCTTACTTGTAAAATGTAGCTGCAAGTGATTTCATTCATAGAAATCATTGGCTTAGTTCACACATGTAAACTGCCCTGTGAGTACGCCCTGCACACACACAAAAATATGGGCACTATATTTTAGCCTTCACAGAGCTACAATTTCTACCACCCTTAACAAATCGCAGTTCCCTGGACTTAGTGGGATGCGTGTGTCTGCGTGCTTTAAATGTTTGGTGTGTACACCTCCATTAAACCAGAGCGTCCTGTAACTCTCCAACTCAAAAGAAATTATCTTGCCACCTTTCCACTCGGCTGCTGAACTGAACACAGCTAAGTTTTGCCTAACAATTTTAAACTGTATTATTTTAATTAGAAAGTGATTGTTCCTTGGCCTGACCTCAGTAGTTATGGTCAACATTTCCCCCCTCTTATTTCAGGCTTCTAATATTGTTGAACTGCAACATGTTCTCTAACCTCAGTGTGCCGTTCGTTTTACCAAAGGCAAATGACGCCCGATTCCTTCATTCGATTCTCCAGCTGGCTTCCCTTCTAGACTTTGCATTGTCCTTTTATCTCTCTCCAAATTCTTTCCAATTTGTCAATGTCTGCCTTGAATTGAGGCATCACTGGAATTATGTTCAATAGTACAATGAAGCATTTATTACAGATATTGTTCTGTGTTTGGCTCGCTTCATCACTGTGAATGGGTGGTCAGGGCCTTTGACAAAAGAAATTTGATGCTTATTTAATGGGTCTAGATGCCCACCCGCCCAGTGGACAATTAACCTGATGGGTGGAGTCTTGGATGTGTGCACTGCTGGGCATGTGTGTGAGAAGCAGCAATTTTGCAAATTTAAAGGGACAGAGGGGAAAAAGGAAAGAGGTGGAGGAAGGAGAAGAAGAGGTGTGGGGACATAGGAGGGAGGAAGAAGCTGACTTAGCTGAAACTGCTAGTGTTGCATTTCTGAAGAGCTGTCTTTAGACCTTCAGCTCTGGGGAAATGGGGAATCCACAACAAGTTACAACATTAAACAATATTTGGGATTTGGCCTGTACATCATCCAAAACCACTTAGAGTTCCCTGCATGGTTCCCTGCACGTTTCCAAGCACAATTCAAAGTGTTGGTGCTGACCTTTAAAGCCCTAAACGGCCTCGGTCCAGTATACCTGAAGGAGCGTCTCCACCCCCATCGTTCTACCCGGACACTGAGGTCCAGCACCGAGGGCCTTCTGGCAGTTCCCACACTGTGAGAAGCCAAGTTACAGGGAACCAGGCAGAGGGCCTTCTCGGTAGTGGCACCCGCCCTGTGGAACGCCCTCCCACCAGATGTCAAAGAGAACAACAACTACCAGACTTTTAGAAGACATCTGAAGGCAGCCCTGTTTAGGGTAGCTTTTAATATTTGATGTATTACAGTATTTTAATATTTTTTGGGAAGCCGCCCAGAGTGGCTGGGGAACCCCAGCCAGATGGGCTGGTTATACATAATAAATTATTATTTTTGTTTTGGGGTTTCACAAAGGCCTTGGTACAAGCTGGTCTGCAGGTTTAGTCTTCGTGGAGCCCTTCAATTTCTCTTTGGTCTCCCGTCTGGCTGTGGATCAGAGGCTCCAAACTCTCACTCCAGTGCCAAATCAGTCTCCGAAGCTGCACAAAGGGCCTCAAGACACAATTCCAGGATCAGATCTGATTTGCCACTGGCACACCACGGATCCCCTTTTTTTACTCTTTCTGTCCCTGAGCCAGCCTCCTTCCTCCCCTGCCCCAAACTGCAAATTCAAGTCCTGCCACAAGTCTTTGTTTGGGGGCACTTTTTTCAGGAACAGCTGGCCCACAATATCGCCTGGGTTCAGGAAAGCTGACTGTGCAGGGAGGGTGGTAAGTGTGTCCAACGAAGCACGCTCAGAATCCCCCTTCCGACTTTCCTGCCCAATGCAGGAAGGTCAGGGTGGAGGAGGCAGGGGTGGCGCATGACATATGATCCCATAGGCCCTCCACGGATTTGAATTTAAAATGCTTAAAGAAGGCTAAAACCTCCCATTGAATTAGAATCATAGAATAGAACCAAGGGATCCCAAGGGCCATCTAGTCCAACCCCCTAAAATGCAGGAATCTAAAGCATCCATAAAACTCCAAACTCTGCTTTGCAGGCAAGTATTTCTCCACTTGAGATTCTTATTGTTCTGCCTGAGGTACAGGTCTCTGAAATGGATAGAGAATGGTGGAAGTGGTGAAGAAGTTTGGGGACGCAGGTGGTGCTGTGGGTTAAACCACAGAGCCTAGGACTTGCCAGTCAGAAGGTTGGCGGTTCGAATCCCCGCGATGGGGTGAGCTCCTGTTGTTCGGTCCCTGCTCCTGCCAACCTAGCAGTTCGAAAGCACGTCAAAGTGCAAGTAGATAAATAGGTACCGCTCCGGCGGGAAGGTAAACGGCGTTTCTGTGTGCTGCTCTGGTTCGCCAGAAGCGGCTTAGTCATGCTGGCCACATGACCTGGAAGCTGTCTGCGGACAAACGCCGGCTCCCTCGGCCAACAAAGCGAGATGAGCACCGCAGAGTCGGTCACGACTGGACCTAACGGCCAGGGGTCTCTTTACCTTTACCTATTTCTCCACTTGAGATTCTTATTGTTCTGCCTGAGGTACAGGCCTCTGAAATGGATAGAGAATGGTGGAAGTGGTGAAGAAGTTTGTGGATGAGGCAGGGTACAGAAAAGAATGTGTCTCGCCCACCTCTTATCTTTCCTTTGCTCCTAGTTGAATAACACCCCACTCCATCCCGCTCTGTGTTGTCACGGACACCATCTGGAGCTGAAAACCCATCCAGTTTGCAACAGGATTAAATAAATGCTTTAATTTTTATCTCTTTATTAAGTGTGCAGTGTTTTTAGCTTGCACTTATAAATGTTCCCTTCTCCCTTTGGGAATGACGAAATACAAGACAGAGTGGGTCAGCCGTGGAAAGGGATGAACAAAGTAATCTCAAAGCTGTTTAATCTCATCTATAGACATCAGTCAAAACAGCTGGGCTCCCCTACCCCTCCAAACCTGGCGCTTTAGTTTTTTTAGGACATGCTGTATTTTATTGCAAAGGATCAACACAACAGCCCTGAGGTCATTTTACTGGTGGATCTGCAATTCCAGTGGCAAAACACATCACCAATTTTAGCAGTCCTTTGAAAGCCCTGGACAAAATATAGATGGGAATAGCTTGGCTGAGCTCCATAATAATGAGACACTGCAAGAAATGAGATCACCAGTCCCAGTTTAGAAGAGAGTGAGAGCACACCACAACTCTTATTGTCGCCCTTGGCATGTCGTGGGCTGGAAAAAAGAGAAGTGGTTTGGTGGGTGGGTTGTTGTTGTTGTTCTGGTGTTTTGAATAGGCCAAATGAGGTGGTTGAATTCAGGCAGCAGCTGCTGGAGGGCAGGGGGTATCACAGCAGCTGGCACCAGCCCTGCTTGCTCGTTACTGGCCTTGGCTGTCTTACCTAGTTATAGTCTCGTTGTGCGTCGCAGACATTTCATTAGGAAAAGCCCCTCCCCAAACAAGCAGGCAGAGTTGCAGGCAGCCCAGGCCATGAACTCCAGCAGTCACCGCATGGGCACATGCATTGGTCATGTGACTCGCACTGGTGCTGCCCAGCCACTGCTGCATTGCAGCGTTTGTCCTAGCAAGCAGCAAGCATGTAGCATTAGCAACTGCCCACAAGACTCTGGATTTCTGCACTGGAAAAGGCTGACTTCTGAAAGCCTGTATGTGCTGTGCAAAGTGAGCACATCTCTGTAAATTATTTTACATAGTTGATTCTGATAGAGGGAGAGGATGTAAACCCCCCCCACTAATAATCTTCTGCAGCTTCTCCTTCGGCTGCTGCGGTTTTAGCAGATGTCACAAACACACATACACTGGTGCCTCGCAAGACGAAATTAATCCGTTCCGCGAGTCTCTTTGTCTAGCGGTTTTTTTGTCTTGCGAAGCAACCCGCTTAGCGGCTTAGCGCTATTAGCGGTTTAGCGGCTATTAAAGGCTTAGCGGCTTAGCAGCTAAAAGGCTATTAGCGGCTTAGCGGCTTAGAAAAAGGGGGGGAGCGAAAAAAATCGCAAGACTCGCAAGACTTTTTCATTTTGAGAAGCAAGCCCATAGGGAAATTCGTCTTGCGAAGCGCATCGAAAAACGGAAAACCCTTTCGTCTAGCGGGTTTTTCGTCTTGCGAGGCATTCGTCTTGCGGGGCACCACTGTACTTCCATGCATGGGTTTACAACCTCTGATTGTATATTTGCAAATTAAACAAAACAAAAGAAACCCTCCATGAATCTCTGCTGGAATCTCTCGCTACTTGGGAAACTAAGGAGTGGCTAATGTTTAATTGGAAATAACTTCCTCTGCTTTCAATGAGGCTGACTCCCAGTGAAGCATGCATGGGATTTCAGGTTAGCACTTTGCCCTTCAGCTTGTTATTTGCTTGATTCTTCATTCATTGATTTCTGTGCAACTTATTTCCAAGTATGCTTAGGACTGCAGCCTGAGAAAGGTAAGACTATAATCCTGTGGATACTAACATGGATTTAATCCCACTGAACACAGTGAAACTTACTTCCAAGTACCGTATCTTTCGCTCTATAAGACGCACTTTCCCCCCTCCAAAAATTAAGGGGAAATGTGTGTGCGTCTTATGGAGCAAATGCAGGCTCCATGGCTTCAGCGAAAGCAACGCAAAGCCTCCAGAGCGCAGCGGGAGCTCCCGCACCGATCCCTCTTCCTCGCCTGACTTCGCTGGAGAGCCGCTGCGCAGCTTTCCCTCTCTGCACAGTGCCCCTTCAGCGAAGCGAGAGGAGAAATGGAAGGGGCTTCGCTTCTCCTGCCGTTTCGCTGAAGGGGCGCTGCGCAGAGAGGGAGAGATTTTTTTTCTTGTTCTCCCCCTCTAAAACTAGGTGCATCTTATGGTCGGCTGCGTCGTATAGAGCGAAAAATACGGTAAACATACAGTATATTGACTCAGGTTGTTAAGCGAGGGCTTCTTCCATGTTGATGCAGCGTCCGTCCAGGTTAAAAAGAACCACACAACGATATTGGCACACAAAAGGGGTGGGTGGGAGGGAGTTAGACATTCGAACCTCAATAGCAGCCCCCCTCCCCTTGCACACACACATGCATATAGCCATGGGGGGCAGGGGGCAGCTGCCCCCCAAATCAAATAAATAAATAAAAATACTTAACTAACTGACAAATCATGTCTCAGATAGCTTGGTTCTGCCCTCCCCAAACAAAAGTCCTGCCCGCCCCACATAAATCTTGGCTACGCCCATGCACGCACACATACAATACTGCATAACACTCTGCTTTGAGAGAACTGATGGGATTTTTCAAGGGCATTTTGTGGTGTGGCATGTGGATCAGCTGTTTAAAAGGGAAAGAAATTTTCAAAAAAAATCTCTCCAGGCATATCTAATCCAATACACCCTGTGTAGCTGAAACAAAACAGCTGGTTTCAAGGTAGGAGAAGCTGCTGACTAACGGTCTTTGTCAATTCGATTGACCGCCCTAGTGTGAAGTGAGCAACATCACTGATTTTTTTATGGATGCTGCCCAGAAATTTGTCCTGCTCTTACCTCATTTCTTTTCAAACATGCAAATGCGATTTTGTGACAAGGTTGCTCACATCAACCATATAGTAATCTATGGCTGCATACGCACTGTGCCTTTAAAGCACCTTCAAAGCCCTCCTCAAAGAATTCTGGGTAGTGTAGTTTCTGGGAATTGTCACTCTGTCCGTTCTTTGAGGTGGAGGAAGGGCTTTGAAGGGATAGTGTGTGCACAGCCTAAGTCCCATATGTTTATCGTAGTTGGTTAAACGCATTGGTGCAATCTGTGTGGTGAAATGTGCTGTTGAGATGGAATCCTTAATTGGAAGTTCTTAATTAAGCAATCCGGAAGTAGAGCTGAAACATATCTACGTGACAAATCTACATGGAAATTTGTCCACCCCAAAACTTGCAGGTGGAAACGATATTGAAAATCAGGTCCCTCATAACCATCCTGATACCATCATGAGGACAAATAATCATGAATGTGCAATGAAAAAGACATCTGGAGAGGTCCCCTCTTTCTCCAAAATCTGTCACTCTTTAGCAGGACAAAAAAAAGCAGAACCTGTTGTTGTTGTTTAGTCGTTTAGTCATGTCTGACTCTTCGTGACCCCTTGGACCAGGGCACACCAGGCACTCCTGTCTTCCACTGCCTCCCACAGTTTGGTCAAACTCATGCTGGTAGCTTCGACAACACTGTCCAACCGTCTCGTCCTCTGTCGTCCCCTTCTCCTTGTGCCCTCCATCTTTCCCAACACCAGGGTCTTTTCCAGGGAGTCTTCTCTTCTCATGAGGTGGCCAAAGTATTGGAGCCTCAGCTTCAGGATCTGTCCTTCCAGTGAGCACTCAGGGCTGATTTCCTTCAGAATGGATAGGTTTGATCTTCTTGCAGTCCATGGGACTCTCAAGAGTCTCCTCCAGCACCATAATTCAAAAGCATCAATTCTTCGGCGATCAGCCTTCTTGATGGTCCAGCTCTCACTTCCATACATCACACATTACTCTGTCACTCTTTAGCAGGACAAAAAAACCAGAACCTAGAACTGTACAAAGGTGCAGACAGGGGTTGGTCTTCATTCTCAGTGACCCAGGTTGAGTTGTAGGAGATAAGCAAGACTTGGGGAATGACTGTTATTCATTGCTGTCAGAGGGCAAATCCTGATTCTTGCAACTGATGCATGGATAACGGGGGTGGGGGGTGGGGTGGGGGCTGGGCAGGAATCATATCAAGCACTCGCACCAGTTGTGTCCCTGAGTTCATTCCTACCCTCAGACCGTAATCAGTTTAGAGAAATAGAAGGCAGGGACAGATTTGGAAAAAGGAACTTCACCGCATGCTCTTGGCTGACGTAATGGTCTCAGCAGTGGAAGGCAGGGTGGGGAGTAGGGCAGAAGAGACAATGAAAGGAAATGGAGTCTTGAAGGGACTCTGATGGTATCCATGCTGTACCTTTTAAAGCACATTTTTCCTTTCAAAGAATTCTGGGGACAGTAGCTTGTTAAGGGTTGCTGAAAATCGTAACACTGAGGGATAAACTACAGTGCCCAGAATTCTTTAAGGGAAAGGTTGTGTTTTGATCGTGTTTCAAAGATACAATGTGTACACAGCCTCTTTCTCCACCCTTCGCATATCCTGTGAAACTTGATAAATCTTTAAAAGGTAAAGGGACCCCTGACCATTAGGTCCAGTCGTGGCCGACCCTGGAGTTGTGGCGCTCATCTCGCTTTATTGGCCAAGGGATCTGGCATACAGCTTCCGGGTCATGTGGCCAGCATGACTAAGGCACTTCTGGCGAACCAGAGCAGCGCACAGAAACACAGTTTACCTTCCCGCTGGAGCGGTACCTATTTATCTACTTGCACTTTGACGTGCTTTCGAACTGCTAGGTTGGCAGGAGCAGGGATCGAGCAACGGGAGCTCACCCCGTTGCGAGGATTCGAAGCGTCGACCTTCTGATCGGCAAGTCCTAGGCTCTGTGGTTTAACCCACAGTGCCACCTGCATCCTTAAAAAAAAAGATTTCTCTAAAGAGAAATCTTTAGCAAGTGATAAATCCAGGAATGTATCAATCTAAGCAACATTTGCCTTATTTGATCCTGGCTTTTATTCACCACTGACTTGTTTATATTTGCCAATAAAGCCTCTGACAGTTTAATTTTATTCTTCTTTGAGAAGAATTCTCATTTCAAGATATGGGATCCCATCACTGAAACTTTCCTCAAACCACACAGTTTGTAGTTCTCACTTGAGCGTGCCATTTGCAAAACGTGATGCTGCACTTATGAGTTGTTTTGGCTTTCGGCTTTCATTTCAATATTTTATGGAATCAATTTGATATGATGCCAAACTCATTCTTGCTATAGGCTCATTAATATCATATTGACCCTGGGAAGAGTCTTGCCCTGGAACAACTTGGAACTGTTTGGCAAAGACCAGTAATGAGCACAGGGTAAAACTTGCCGTTCATGGCGGTCTTGTGAAATAGCTTGCACCTCACTTGGTTCAGTGCAGTGGATTGAACTGCCCGTGTCTGAATCTCCAAGTAAAGAACTCTAAAGAGAAAGAATGCAAGAAGTTTGGTAGACATGGGCTGTAGTTGGCTTTTTCACATGAACTCAGGAGCACTAGCTCAAGTCCTCTCTTCCAGGCAAATATTTATTAATACGGGAATCTTTCCACTGCTACATTCCGGCCATGATGGTTGTGATATATTTCTGAAGTTATTTTTACATTTCCATTCATTATAGTCTGCTTGGGAAATTGTGTGCTTGTGTGTTTTAAGGGTGTGTTTGAGTGAGTGAACCGGTTTGCGAATGTTCTTTGGAACCAGAACATTTGACGGGGCTTCCACGGCTTCCAATTGGCTGCAGGAGTTGCCAAATGGAAGCTGCACTTTGGTTTCCAAACATTTTGGAAGTCGAATGGACTTCTGGAACGGATTCCATTCGACTTCTAAGGTACGAATGTACTTGGTTTTTTTAATACACACACACACACACACACACACACACACATTCACACACATTCACACACACAGCCTCCTTGCTCTGAGATCTTCATATGCTCCCCTGGTGGAGATACACTGCTGTAGGTGACTGCCTGATCAGCTTGTACAGTGGTACCTCGGGTTACATACGCTTCAGGTTACAGACTCCGCTAACCCAGAAATAGTGATTCAGCAGAACAGAAATTGTGCTCCGGCGGCATGGTGGCAGCAAGAGGCCCCATTAGGTAAAGTGGTGCTTCAGGTTAAGAACAGTTTCAGGTTAAGTACGGACCTCTGGAACAAATTAAGTACTTAACCCAAGGTACCACTGTACAGTGGTGCCTCGCAAGACGAAATTAATCCGTTCTGCGAGTCTCTTCGTCTAGCGGTTTTTTCGTCTTGCGAAGCAACCCTATTAGCGGCTTAGCGGCTTAGCGCTATTAGCGGTTTAGCGGCTATTAAAGGCTTAGCGGCTATTAAAGGCTTAGCAGATTAGCGGCTAAAAGGCTATTAGCAGCTTAGCAGCTTAGAAAAAGGGGGGAGCGAAAAAAAATCGGAACACCCGCAATATGTTTTCGTCTTGCAAAGCAAGCCCATAGGGAAAATCGTCTTGCGAAGCAGCTCAAAAATGGAAAACCCTTTCGTCTAGCGGGTTTTCCGTCTTGCGAGGCATTCGTCTTGCGGGGCACCACTGTATATGCAAAAAGCACTATGAGGATACTGCCATTACATAGCTCAGTTTCTACATGACACTGGAGGCTTCTGTTGCTGTTCTTTCTTTTTTAAGAGAGGCAATAAAGTTCTTGCACAGTGTCCTGGATGGGCTGTCCACTCTAAGGCTTCCTTCCATGGCAGGTACCATAATGCTCCAGTGCTTTCTCCATACTAGGGGAACTCTCCCTATGAATTGCTGCTTCCCGACCATTTTTCTGATTCAGGAAATGGGAGCATAAAACAATATTTAATGGGTCCCCCCGTATGTTTAGTCCAAGGGCGTCTGTGCTCTCCGGAGAGCCGCTTCAGTTTTGCCCAGCAAGGGGTTGGCCAAACTGACAGAGGAAATCATTTATTGCTGCAGATATCTGTAGGCTGCAATTACAGAACTGCTTTCCGTTTTGCTTTTGCTGTGGCCAAAGCTTTTTTTTTCTTCCTCCAAGTTCCAAGAGCCAGTCACGGAATCCGGTTTAAACTCACCACCCAAGTGACCGATTAATCATATCTCAGCAGCAAGCGAAGTTATAACAGAATGCTTTTCAGGCAACACCCAGCTGGACTAGACTAAACCGGAGGAACTGTTTAAATATTAGCCATCAGTGGTGTTGCAAGCGGCAACATGCCCAGAAATGCGTAGTGACTGCCTCTGGGCCAAAAGTATATAGGAGTGAAGATTTATCTATCTGGAACACAGTGGTTCCTCTGTGAGGTCTCAGCTGGCCACCCACTATGCGTCATATGCAGAATGTCACTTTAATTTCAATCTGAAAACTGATCTCAAGAGTGGCTAAAGCTATAGGAGGTGCTATAGCTACAACTGTGGCATCAGTCAATCTTGGAGAGCATTTGACATCTAAGGCAGATGGCAGTTGTAGCAACTTAAGTACAGTATTGAGTTTGAACCAGTGGCACAGCGTGCGGGGACCCACGGGGAGTTGCTCCTGGTGCAAAATAGTTAAAGGTAAAGGTACCCCTGCCCGTACGGGCCAGTCTTGCCAGACTCTAAGGTTGTGCGCTCATCTCACTCTATAGGCCGGGAGCCAGCGCTGTCCGCAGACACTTCCGGGTCACGTGGCCAGCGTGACAAGCTGCATCTGGCGAGCCAGCGCAGCACACGGAACGCCGTTTACGTTCCCGCTGGTAAGCGGTCCCTATTTATCTACTTGCACCCGGGGGTGCTTTCGAACTGCTAGGTTGGCAGGCACTGGGACCGAACGACGGGAGCGCACCCCACCGCGGGGATTCGAACCGCCGACCATGCGATCGGCAAGTCCTAGGCGCTGAGGTTTTACCCACAGCGCCACCCGCGTCCCTATGCAAAATTGTTAGGGGCGCAATATTTCAACACCCAGTGCTGCCTCAACGCAACTGCACGCTGGGCTCCATTGAAACGGCTTCTCCATGCAAACCAGGAAGTGACCTCTCTAGACAACAAAATTACTCTTCTTTTCTTATCTCTGCAGTTGCCATCTCCTGGGTGATCCAGACGCCTTTAGGCAGTTGAATGTGTGTGTGTACTCTGTTTCCCTCACTCCTGCTTCCCCACCACCACCTGTGCAGCCCCAGACGCTGGCAACCCATGCTACATCACTGGTCTGAACACATGTTCAGCGCTCTGGAAACATACTTCAGAATGTGTGTGCCGCTTTGAGCACACTTAAAATGTAATGCCTTCCTTTGCTCTTAGTTCAAAGGGGCAGTCAGGTCACTCAGTAAGCCAAATGTAATGCTTTATGGTGTCTTTGCATTCTGATTCTTTACATAAAAAGGGTAAAGGGACCCCTGACCATTAGGTCCAGTCGCAGATGACTCTGGAGTTGGGGTATTCATCTCACTTTATTGGCCGAGGGAGCCGGCGTAAAACTTCTGGGTCATGTGGCCAGCATGACTAAGCCGCTTCTGGCGAACCAGAGCAGCGCACGGAAACGCCGTTTACCTTTCCGCTGGAGCGGTACCTATTTATCTACTTGCACTGGCGTGCTTTCGAACTGCTTGGTTGGCAGAGCAGGGACCGAGCAATGGGATCTCACCCCGTTGCGGGGATTCGAACCGCCAACCTTCTGATCGATAAGTCCTAGGCTCTGTAGTTTAGACCACAGTGCCACCCGCGTCCCTATTCTTTTCATAGGACTCTTTACATAGGATTCTTTACATAGGACCCTAAATATCTCCCCGCACACAAGTTTTTTCTCCTTTTAACAGGTGTTTGTTGGGAACTGAGCCCATCTTAACCTGGCCTCTGAGGTCAAGTTCCGCTCTGAGCTGCAATCTCAAAGAAGCTCAGTGATGTCTCTGCTTGACATGAAGAAACTGAAACTGAGTTCCTTGAAGGAAGAGTTGGATAGAAATGTAATGAATACCTAAGACCAGGGGTCAGCAACCTAAGGCCCATGGGCCGGAAACGGCCTGCAGAGGTCGTTTGACTGGCCCACGAGCCGCCCCCTGAACCAAGCTGCCTGCTTGCACGCTGCACTAAATCAGCGCAGCGCGGGGACTCACTTCTGCGGCACCGGAAATCGCATCTGCGCACAGACACTGAAAATCATGGGCACCGATCTGAGCCAGGCAAGATAAACCTTGCTGACCGCTGCCTAAGACCATAATCCTGGACACACTCACTTGGGGAAAATGTCCCACTGAAATGAATAAACATTCATAGGATTGGCTGTAAGTCAACCTGGCTGTGAGAATCAACTTCTGCCTTTAGTCTCAGGACTGGATTCACATGCAATAATCCTTTTTCAGTTGGCGTGGAATGTTTCTCAGCGTGCCATGGCCCTGGGCTACATCACTCCCCTGTCTTGGGCTTTAACGGTTATTTCCCAACTCAGTGCATACTTGCAGCACTTAAAATAACTGCCAACTGAAACTCCGGCCTTAACTACACCTTAGTGTGCTTGAGAGAAAAGGCTCACTGCACTACCACTACATCCCCACTACAAGGAAATTATGGTGTTAATTGGTTGAATGAAGAAACAGTTCTGCTAAATATGCTGAGGGGGCAGGGAATAAATAGCCGCAAATCTAGACTTACTGTTTTGATTATAGTTGACTTTCTCATAGTACAGTGGTACCTCAGGTTAAGTACTTAATTCATTCCGGAGGTCCGTTCTTAACCTGAAACTGTTCTTAACCTGAAGCACCACTTTAGCTAATGGGGCCTCCCACTGCCGCCACACGATTTCTGTTCTTATCCTGAGGTAAAGTTCTTAACCCAAGGTACTATTTCTGGGTTAGCGGAGTCTGTAACCTGAAGCATATGTAACCCGAGGTACCACTGTATTGATTTGCAGAGGAGGCCCTATCATGAGATAACGACCTCAAGTGGTGGAGTTTGGGCACCATAACAGGCATTGTTGGCAGATGACGACATATGTTGCACTGGAAGACACACAGGTGAATGAACCTTTGATGTTGTGTTTTTGTGTGAATGTCTACTGCTCGTTACATCCTCCCTCCCTCGTGTGTGTATTTGTACCTGCAACTCAGGGCAATAATTCATTCAGTTTGATGCAATAGTAGTCACTAATTGCCATTTATCAATGAATTGTATTAAAATTATTATTTAAATACTGAACAAGATAATAAATCTACCGGCTGACTCAGTGCCTTCCATGCATATGGTGCTTTATTGAGAGGTGAAGCTGAGACTCCAAGACTTTGGCCACCTCATGAGAAGAGAAGACTCCCTGGAAAAGACCCTGATGTTGGGAAAGATGGAGGGCACAAGGAGAAGGGGACGACAGAGGACGAGATGGTTGGAGAGTGTTCTCGAAGCTACCAGCATCAGTTTGACCAAACTGCGGGAGGCAGTGGAAGTCAGGAGTGCCTGGCGTGCTCTGGTCCATGGGGTCACGAAGAGTCGGACACGACTAAACAACAACAACAACAAGGTGTGTGTGTTTGTGTGTCCTGAGGAACTTCTGAGCTGAATTGCCACAGTGGGTGAAAACAGGAGGAAAGGAAATGGGGGGGGGAGAGAGAGTAAGACAGGATGAACAGGAAAAAATACAATTAAATCTGTACTTAAGTTGGGCATGAGGACGAAAGAATTTTTCTGATGGGCTTTACTTTTGCTGCAGATAGCAAGAGAATAATGTCCCCAAGAATCTCTTCCATTCCTGTCTTCAGGAAAAGGGGAACGCTTTGTGGTATTTATGTGTTCTGTGCAAGCGCTCACCTACTTTTGCGTTTCAGAGAGGCATGAATAATATATACACAACTGTCTCAGTTCTGCAGCACTCAGCAGACTCCCAAGGGGACGGGGAGGAGAGAGGAAATCCTACCGGTGTACTGCAGCAAACTGTTTGCTCATTAGGCAGGGAAAGAGAGGAGGGAGAGAGGAGGAGGGATAAAGAGATCCGTTTATATCAGTGTGTGTGAGCCATTCATCGTAACAACTCTTGGGTGCATTTGCAAGCTCAGATCACACTGATGATTATTTGCGTTGGAGTTGTTACTGAGGCAGCCGTTCCCATGTCCCCCTGCCAAATCCGTCCTCACTCAGGATTGAGAGAGCTGTGTTAATTAAAACCAATCCCAGCCTAG
Organism: Podarcis vaucheri; assembly: GCF_965113315.1. Lineage (NCBI taxonomy): Eukaryota > Metazoa > Chordata > Lepidosauria > Squamata > Lacertidae > Podarcis > Podarcis vaucheri. The sequence goes on along the minus strand of NC_138755.1, from coordinate 34,707,725 downwards.
GGGCCGAGGTCTGTTCCGCCCACCACCCAATAAAATATTTGAGGGGGCCATCTCACCCTCCCAAGTTGATGGGCGTTGCCAGTCAAATGGTGTGCATGTGCAATGTTATGTGATCAGTTACCTGGGCTCCCCAATATTTTATTCAAGTTCGCACCCCTGCTCCCAGCTGATGCTAGGAATAGGAATAATAATAATAATAATAATAATAATAATAATAATAATAATAAATTATACCCCGCCCATCTGGCTGAGTTTCCCCAGCCACTCTGGGCGGCTCCCAATCAAGTGTTAAAAACAGTACAGCGTTAAATATTAAAAACTTCCCTGAACAGGGCTGCCTTCAGATGTCTTTTAAAGATAGGATAGTTGCTTATTTCCTTCACATCTGAAGGGACGGTGTTCCACAGGGTGGGCGCCACTACCAAGAAGGCCCTGTGCCTGGTTCCCTGTAACCTCACTTCTCACAGTGAGGGAACCGCCAGAAGGCCCTCGGCGCTGGATCTCAGTGTCCGGGCTGAACGATGGGGGTGGAGATGCTCCTTCAGGTGTACAGGACTGAGGCCGTTTAGGGCTTTAAAGGTCAACACCAACACTTTGAATTGTGCTTTGGGATTGTTTCTTTGTAGCCAGCTACAGCTTTTTTCTTTCTTTCTTTCTCCTTTTCCCCCCAACTGAAAGCAGATGGACACCATACCAAATTGGGCAGACGAGTTGCATAGATGCATTTGTTTTCATCTTGAAAGTACCACAACGTTCTCTGCTGTTTTTCTTCAACACAACTATGCCTCTGCATTTTGACTTCAAGACTACAGCCAGAAAATGTGTTGCTCCTTAGGGCTTGCTAAGGATTGCCCCAGTGGAGCGCCATCCTTGCAGTGCAAATGAGTTGGCATAAGTGACCAGCCTACCATCTTGGTTATTTAAATATGCTGCATAAATGTCATATGAGCAAACCAAATGAATAAACTCAAGAGTTGTATCCAACTAAAGCCCCACCTGCACTGTACACTTAAAGCAGTATCATACCATTATAGTCAAGGGATGCGGGTGGCGCTGTGGGTTAAACCACAGAGCCTAGGACTTGCCGATCTGAAGGTCGGCAGTTCGAATCCCCGTGACGGGGTGAGTTCCCGTTGCTCGGTCCCTGCTCCTGCCAACCTAGCAGTTCAAAAGCACGTCAGAGTGCAAGTACATAAATAGGTACCGCTCCGGCGGGAAGGTAAACGGCGTTTCCGTGCGCTGCTTTGGTTTGCCAGAAGTGGCTTAGTCATGCTGGCCACATGACCCGGAAGCTGTACGCCAGCTCCCTTGGCCAATAAAGCGAGATGAGCGCCGCAACCCCAGAGATGGTCACGACTGGACCTAATGGTCAGGGGTCCCTTTACCTTTACCATTATAGTCATGGCTTCCCTCAAGGAATCGTGGGAACTGTAGTTTGTCAAGGCTTCCAAGAGTTGTTGGCATCTTTCTGTCTCAAGAAACAATGGAGTGCACCTCCAGGGGTGAAGTCACACAGCTGCGCTAGCGGGACCGAAGTGATGCCCTCTCTATCATCTAGGTCATGGAAACGCCAGGGCAAATAGCTCAGTCAGCTGAGCATGAGACTCTTAATCTCTGAGTTGTGGTTTTGAGCCTCACATTGGGCAAAAGATTCCTGACTTACAGGGGGTTGGACTAGATGACCCTCAGGGTCCCTTCCAACTCCGCAATCCTAAAATTCTATTAATGATGCCATTGTGGCTACTCCTAGTGCAGGTCTTCTGCTGATGGGACTCATTAAGTGATACCTGCCCTGTGCCTTCAAAGCACATTGTTTCCCTCAAGGAATTCTGGGCACTGTAGTTTGTTAAGGGTTATAATCATAGAGTTGGAAGGGACCACAAGGGTGATCATCAGTTTGATTTAATTAATTTTTATAATGAAATATTTTTAGATTGTGTGACTATTTTACTGTTTGATTATTTGATTGTTGTTAGCCGCCCTAAGCCCGGCTTCGGCTGGGGTGGACGGGATATAAATAAAATTTATTATTTATTATTATTATTATCTAGTCCAACCGCTTGCAATGCAGGGAATTTTTTTGGAGGAATATGTTTTGAACATCTGTAAATGTATAGTGCGTACACAGTGAAAACACTCGTTTCATTCCAAAATTGAAAGCTCATTGCAGATTGATTTTTTTATTCCCCTGCAGTGTGTCCATTTGAAAACAGTTGTCGGCAGTCCTGACAATTTCTGTGTGGGTGTGCACATCCACATCTGCCCAATGATGCTGTGAGTGGGTGTATATCAAGATTACAAGCACCACTTCCTTCTTCGTTCACTTGGACCATGTGCAGGGAGGGAAACATGTGGATATCCAAAAGAAGAGGAGGGTTTTCAAACACATAACAAGTAGGCACATCCAACCTCATGAATAGCAGAATCTAGAAACACTCTAAATTGAAAGCAGCATGTTGGGGATGAGCATGAATGATTCCAGATTGGGAAAATCTACATCTTTTGTAGATTTTAAGAACCTTTTAATGAGGGTGAAAGAGGAGAGAAGAACCTTTTAATGAGGGTGAAAGAGGAGAGCGCAAAATATGGTCTGAAGCTCAACATCAAAAAAATGAAGATCATGGCCACTGGGCCCATCACCTCCTGGCAAATAGAAGGGGAAGAAATGGAGTCAGTGAGAGATTTTACTTTCTTGGGCTCCATGATCACTGCAGATGGTGACAGCAGTCATAAAATTAAAAGACGCCTGCTTCTTGGGAGAAAAGCAATGACAAACCTAGACAACATCTTAAAAAGCAGAGACATCACCTTGCCAACAAAGGTCCGTGTATTTAAAGCCATGGTTTTCCCAGTAGTGATGTAATGAAGTGAGAGCTGGACCATAAAGAAGGCTGATAGCGAAGAATTGATGCTTTGAATTATGGTGCTGGAGGAGACTCCTGAGAGTCCCATGGACTGCAAGAAGATCAAACCTCTCCATTCTGAAGGAAATCAGCCCTGAGTGCTCACTGGAAGGACAAATCCTGAAGCTGAAGCTCCAATACTTTGGCCACCTCGTGAGAAGAGAAGACTCCCTGGAAAAGACCCTGATGTTGGGAAAGATGGAGGACACAAGGAGAAGGGGATGACAGAGGACGAGATGGTTGGACAGTGTTCCCGAAGCTACCAGCATGAGTTTGACCAAACTGTGGGAGGCAGTGGAAGACAGGAGTGCCTGGCGTGCTCTGGTCCATGGGGTCATGAAGATTCGGACACGACTAAACGACTAAACAACAACAACATATTTTGTGCTACAGATGGGTTAGGCTGCATACCCACCAAGTCTGAATGGAAAAGCTGGGCTGTGGAAGGCCGTATGTCAGCAATGCTATACTTTACATTTTAAACCAATACGCTAGGATGAATTGCAGAGGACAGTGTTCCTTAATAGTAGAACAGAAGAAGGCATTCTGATTGGTAAAGCTTGCTATGTAGGGGAGAGAAAATCTGTTCAACTATTAAAAGGCACAGGACTCAAGACAACTTTTTCTTGAGGTAACTCCTACCAAACAAGCAGGAGGGACGACTTGTGGCTTTAAAATGCATTCACTGGTCGAGTTCAAACCTTTCCCCAGTCAGTATAACCTGAACTGCAGTGATCTCTGAAAGCAAACAGAATGTCCATATAGGGCTTTGCTTTCAATCATCACTGCTAATTATGTTGAGGCCTTCAGTTCCAAGAAGGGGGACTAGCTTAAATCATATCTTCCTTTTCATCACTTCTAAATCTGTTCCTTGAACCGCTCAGGCATATTCTCTGAGAATATCGCTTGCTTGACTAAAATAAGAGTGCTTATGGGGGCAGGCAGGAGAGACGGTTGGTCAATGGCGTCCTTCAAACGTTTTCCACCCACCAACCAGGTATTATATTTCAACAAAGCAATTTTCAAGGGAAAGACGGCCAGTATGCTACAAACAGGAGTAATGATTTAAAATTAACCACCACTTTCTTTCTTTTTAAGCTAACTTTTTTTAAAAACAAGCCCCCAGGCTTCATTCATTCTATCATAGAATGTTATGTATACATAGGAGTGAGAAGCAACTGCTGTCCTTTCCAGCTGTACCCCATATTACTTTTCCAACTGTACAGCCCATTTACTTTGCTCCATAGAATTCAATGGGGGCCACTACTGAGATCCAAGCCAGCCCCTCTTCCTATAGTCTTTCCCTTATTCTCCTGTGCAGGTGATGTTCCTGTAATTTGTACTCCATGAGATTTGGGTGGATTACAAATTCAGTTCCCTTGTCTTTCCAGAATGTTTTAATTTGGAAAGAAAATACTCATTTCCCATAAAAGCCCTGAAGTGACCCCCTGTCAAAAATAAAGACATTTGCAGCCACTGTATTGATGCTGCAAGGGACTTTTTTATGTGTCATTATGACAGGTGGCGGAAGGAGCGAGCCACATTCCAGTGAGTGAGCCTGTCCCTGGCTATAGTACTGGTTTTAGCCCTCTCACTGGTCAGAGCTGAAGGAGTTAAGGGGCAGAGGGATTAGGAGAGGGAGGCTGGGAAGATGAAACAGGTTTGAAAAGGCAACTGAAACCAGCTCAAGTTAGATTGCTTTTCAAAACTATTGGGAATTTTTTATAGAGTAAATGAAGGGATTTCACTGCTGAAATTAATCATTTACAACTTTAAAAAGGGACACAGGTAATTTTAACCTGTGATCTCTTTCGTGGTTGATTTCAAATACTGCACACATCAGGTATCTGTCCCTAAAAGGTGTTAGGAGAGGCATTAAATTTCAGATTAAAAGGAAACTGAAGGTAAATAGAAGATCAAAGAAGACTTAATCCTAATAACACAGGGACAGTAAATTGTAGACAGATGATGGACCTTGAGAAAGTCCCCCCAAAAAAGAGTTTAGCCAAGCAAAATTTAAATTGAAAACTCAGAAAAATACCAAGATGGAGATTTTAAAGAGAATCAAGAAAATCAAAAATACTTAAATGGAAAAGCCAAGAGAAAATGAAGATAAATGAAGGATGAAAAGTGGAAGTACATGAAAGGGCACATGAATATGACGTTTGCTTAAAGAAGAGGGAAGATGAGTAGGGAAAATAGAAGGCATTTCTTTTAAAAGGCAACCAGAGAAGCCATTTCATGAAGGGAAAGTTGGGGGTTTTTGTTACTGAAGCTGAAAATGTGCAGGTGGGGGAAAAAGAAAGAAGACAAGGAGAGGACAAAGCCGTTCCTTCTAATTTCATGTTGGCTCAGGTTGCCTTGGAAGGAGAGAAAGACAGGACAGTTGCTGAAAAGGCAAATAAAGCATTTTGAGGATGAACCTGCTGATGGCGACTGGAGAGTGACTGCTCAGGGACATGGCAAGTCCAGGATCCTGAGGAAAAGTGCTTTCTCCAAAGGAAGTTTCTGAACTCTTAAGGTTTTTCTTTTTCCTGAGAGAACCCCGAGGGTCATCTAGTCCAACCCTCCTGAGATGCAGGAATCTCAACTAAAACATCCATGACAGGTGGCCATCCAACCTCTGCTTCAAAACCTCCAAGGAAGGAGAGTCCACCACCCTCCTAGAGAGTCTCTTCCACTGCCTAACAGCTCTTACTGTCAGAAAGTTATTCCTTACACTTAGTCGGAAAGGCCTCTGTGACTGCTTGGGAGAGGAGGAGCCTTAAAAGGCAGGGACCTCAGTCCTGACAACTGCTCCACAGGGGCAAGACCTACTGGGAAGTGTCGCTGAGTTGTATGTTCATTCCCTTGAATAAAAAGTTGACTGAGCGCTGACAACTGGCCTTGCTTCTTTGTGCTGACCTGCATCTGACTCCAGCCCTGGCAGCCTGGCCCTTTGTTTCCCCCCTGATCGTGGGAAGTGCAGTTTGACCCTAACTTTACTTAGGCAGGAGAGATTATTGGTCAAGGCCCCGGGTGTCCTGGTAGTTGTCCACCATAAAGGAAGGCTGTAGCTCAGTGGGCAGAGCACATGCTTAGCATTTAGAAGGACCTGGGTTCAGTTTCTAGCATCTCCAGGTACGGGTGGGTCCAACTCACAATATCCTTTCATATGATTACCCGATGAAAATCTTGGCATATTGCAGAGATGGCAAAATGGATGGCACTGTTAAAACATACAAATTTAGAATATTTTAAGGAAGACCGGAAACCCTTTCCAGTCTAAATAAAAGGTTATTATTTCCCCTATTCAAGGATCACAGCGGATCATCAGGGGATGATCACAGACATATCTCAACCTGATCTACGGTAACCTCACAAGGCTGCTGGGGTGAGGTAGATTGTGAGCTCCTTGGAGGAAAGATTAGCAAAAGCAAAAGCGAAAAGTAAATAATCAGACTCCTGTGTGAACCTTGGTCTCTAATAGTTAACTGCTATCTTTTCTTCCTCCACAAGGAAGTGGGAATAGAACTCAAGAAGCTTGGGTTGGGCAGTGTAGAGAAGGACAAGGAGGCAAGACCATTGTCTAACTGCAGTAGTGATCCCATGTTGCTCTCATTTATTTCAGTAGTGCTGGTGTTGGGGACCTTTGGGCTGCCCGATGTTGCTGAACTTCAGTTCCCATCATCACTGGTCACTGCACATACCGGGGCTGATGGGAGCTGTACTTCAGCAACACTAAGCAGGCCAAAGGTTTCCCCACATTGGCAGTTAAGTATTGTTCCTGAGAATTTCCCTCATGGATTGAACCAGTTCATAAACACACACACATACACACAGAGGTATGGAGCGCTCCCCAAAATGAATTTAAAAGCTCTCAACTTCTACTAAATGGTTGGCTCTGCCTTGCATGTGTGAATGGGTGGCGCTGTGAGTTAAACCACAGAGCCTAGGACTTGCCGATCAGAAGGTCGGTGGTTCGAATCCCCCGACGGGGTGAGCTCCCGTTGCTTGGTCCCTGATCCTGCCAACCTAGCAGTTCGAAAGCACGTCAAAGAGCAAGTGGATAAATAGGTACCGCTCCGGCGGGAAGGTAAACGGCGTTTCCGTGCGCTGCTCTGGTTCGCCAGAAGCGGCTTACTCATGCTGGCCACATGACCCGAAAGCTGTATGCCAGCTCCTTCGGCCAATAAAGCGAGATGAGCGCCGCAACCCCAGAGTCGGCCACGACTGGACCTAATGGTCAGGGGTCCCTTTACCTTTACCTTAATTAGCATCTTTTTTACACAGATGGAGCTTTCACACTGCAGCACACCTGTCCCTGGAACACACTGGCTTCCTGCAGCTCTGAACCTTAGGGGACGTCAGGAATGCCAACTTGAATAAAATATGGGGGGGGGAGATAAGCCCCACCCCACCTAATCAATCATAGGACACGCAAGGGCATAGCCAGGGGAGAAGGGGGGCAGTTGCCCCCATAAATCAATAAAAATACTTAACTGAGGTTCTGCCCCCCCATAAAGCCTGCCCTCCCAACATAAATCCTGGCTCGGGCAGGCACACTCCATTTGAATGGCAATGACCATCAACTGGGGGGCCTGGCCCCCCTCAAATATTTTATGGGGGGGTGCTAAGGGACCTTGGCCCCTCGGAGTTGCCTCCTTTGGGTGAGGAGGACGAGCCTCGTTCAGGGATGTGAGCCGGCAGCAAAGGGAAGCGAGGAAAATGCTGGCGCGCCCTTTCCTCCTGCAAGGGCGGCTCCGACCAGGCGTGCCCTGACGCGCCGAGGGGCGGCGCTGCTGTTGCCGCCGCTGCCGCCACGGGCACCTCCTCCAGTTCCCTCCCCTCAAGTCCCGGTTCGGGAATCGGCCGGCGCCGCCGCCTTGCTGGGAGCGGCCGCCCAGGAGAAAGGATGCTCCTCCGGGCGCGGCGGCGGAGGAAGAGGCGCGGCGGGCGGGACATCATCCCTGCGGCCGGCAGCCTTGCCTAGCGCAAGACGCGCGCAGCCTCCTCCATGGCGAAGCCCCGCGCTACGTTGCAGCGGCGAGGCCCGGCTTGCGGCAGGGAGCCCGGCGGCGGCGGGGGCGGCGCTGGTGCCCGGGCCCATCTTTCCTCTCGCCTCGGTGCGCCCTAAGGACTGCGGCGGCGCTATGGCCGAGACGGAGCGGCCGGAGGAAGCGGCCCGGCTGTGGCGAGACGCCGCCCTGCGCGCCGGCAAGCTGCGGAGCGAGCTCGGGCAGCTGGAGCTGGGCTCCCGGGAGGAGAGCGGCCCGCAGGCAGAGCCGGAGCCCAAGACCGCGCTGCTGCTGCAGCAAGAGCAGGAGCCGCCGTCGCCGCTGGAGACGCTGAACCTGAGCGGGCGCGGCTTGGAGGAGCTGCCCGAGGGCTTGTGCGCCGCCGTGGGCAGCAGCCTGAGCGCGCTCTCGATGCGCAGGAACCGGCTGGCGAGGCTGCCCTCGGCCGCCGCCCTGGGGCACCTGGGCCGCCTGGCCGAGCTCGACCTGAGCCACAACCGCCTGCGCTCCCTGCGCGACGACGGCCCGGCGCTGGCGCTCCTGCGCGGGCTGCGCAAGCTCAGCCTCAGCCACAACCAGCTGGGCGCCGGCGGCGACGGAGCGCTGCCCGACGCCTTGGGCGAGCTGCGGCAGCTGGAGGAGCTGGACTTGAGCTTCAACCGCCTCAGCCGCCTGCCCGGCCAGGCCCTGGCCCGCCTGCAGCAGCTGCGCGCCCTCGACGTGGACCACAACCAGCTTCCCGCCTTCCCTCCGGCGCTGCTGGCGCTGGGCTCCCTGGAGGAGCTGGACTGCTCCGGCAACCGGCACCTGCGGGCCCTGCCCGAGGGCATCGCCGCCCTGCGGCGCCTGAAGATCTTGTGGCTCAGCGGCACAGGCTTGGCGGCCCTGCCGGAAGGCTTGTGCCAGCTGGGGGCCCTGGAAAGCCTCATGCTGGACGGGAACCATTTGAGAGGCCTGCCCTCCGGATTTGGCGGCCTGCAGCGCCTCAAGATGTTGAACCTCTCCTCCAACCGGCTGGCGGACTTCCCCGCAGCTGTGCTGGCCTTGCCTGGCTTGGAAGAGCTGTACCTGAGCCGCAACCAGCTCACCCTGCTGCCCGCTGGGCTGTGCCAGCTGGGCCAGCTGCGGACCCTGTGGCTGGACAACAACCGCATCCGCTACCTGCCCGACTCCATCGTCCAGCTGCATCATCTGGAGGAGCTGGTCCTGCAGGGCAACCAGATCGCCATCCTGCCCGAGGGCTTTGGCCAACTCAACCGCATCAGCCTCTGGAAGATCAAAGACAACCCTCTGATTCAGCCACCCTACGAGGTCTGCATGAAGGGCATCCCTTACATCGCGGCCTACCAGCAGGAGCTGGCCCACTCCCAGCCTGCCCTCAAGCCCCGGCTCAAGCTGGTCCTGATGGGCCTGAAAAACGCAGGCAAGACGCTGCTGCGGAAGTGCCTCGTGGAGGACGAGGGACAAGCGCGTGGAGAGCTGTCCTTCGCTGCAGCTTGCAAGGACGCTGGGAGAGCTCGGGCCAAGGGGTGCTTCATGCAGACCCTCAGAGACCTGCCCCCTCAGCCTCTTTCCCCCAAAGCACAGCCACGCCGTTGCCCCATTGTCGAGCAGCCAGAGGCTTCCCCTTTGCCAGCTTCGACCCTGAAATGTTCCCATTTGGGATGTATCTCCAGTGAGCAGTGGGACATGCTCTTTTACCCTTCCCCGAAAGCTGCTGGGCAGACCCAGGTGGGATGTTTTGCTGCTGAGCGGCAGGACGATGCTCCGCTGGCCCCGTCACCAAAAATAAATGGGGAGGCGCACTTAGGATATTACCCTCCCCTACGGCCCATTATGTCCCCAGCTCCCTACGCAGCCGGGTTGCCAGGCAGCAGCAAAGGCATAGAGGTGACCGACTGGACTGCAGACGTGGAAAGGGGCCTGACTTTCATTGTGTACGAGCTGGCGGGAGACCCAAGTTACGACGTGATCCAGCCCTTCTTCCTCTCTCCGGGAGCCCTCTATGTGCTGGTGGTGAACCTGAGCACTTATGTGCCGCAGTGTTTCTATCCCTCCGTGGGGCACTTCCTTCACTGGCTGGGGGCAAAGGTGCCCCATGCCGTGGTGTGCATGGTTGGCACCCACGCTGACCTGTGCGCTGAACGGGAGGTGGAAGAGAAGTGTTTAGACATCCACCGCCAGATCTCCCGGCAGGAGAAGTGCGACTACGAGGGCCTCCAGAGTCTGGCCCAGCAGGTAGACGAAGCCCTGGGGCAGGATTTCGACCTGCGCTGCTCCAGCCCCCACGTCGCCTTCTACGGGGTGTCGGACAAGAACCTGCGGCGGAAGAAAGCTCAGTTCCAGTATCTGCTCAACCACCGCCCCCAAATCCTTTCCCCGGTGCTGCCTATCAGCTGCTGGGATTGCTGCCAGGTACGCCGCTTGCGAGAGAAGCTCCTTTCGGTAGCCGAGCATAGAGACATCTTTCCCAATTTGCACCGAGTGCTGCCAAGGTCCTGGCAGGTGCTGGAGGAGCTGCACTTCCAACCGCAGGGTCAGCAGCTGTGGCTCAGCTGGTGGGACTCGGCTCGGCTGGGCCTGCAGGCAGGGCTGACGGAGGACCGTCTCCAGAGTGCTCTTTCCTACTTGCACGAAAGCGGCAAGCTGCTCTACTTTGAGGAGCACCTCACCCTTCGGGAATACGTTTTCCACAACTTGCCCAGGCTCATTGACATCCTCAACGTCTTCTGCCAACGGGATGCCGCGGTCTTGCTCCAGAAACTGCTTGGCAGTGCCCACGTGGACGAGCTGAAGGCCACGCAGCTCCACCACTATGTGGAAGGCTTTTTGCTCCACGGGCTTCTCCCCGCTCATGTCATTCGGCTGCTCCTCAAACCCCACATTCAGAGCAGAGAGGACCTGCAGCTGATCCTGGAGCTGTTGGAGAAGATGGGTCTCTGCTACTGCGTCAACAAGCCCAAGTCCAAGCCCTTGAACGGGGCGACGGCATGGTACAAGTTCCCTTGCTATGTGAAGAACGAGATGCCCCACGCAGAGGCGTGGATCAACGGCTCCAACCTGGGTGGGCAGTCCTTTGTCGCTGAACAGCTGCAGATTGAGTACAGCTTCCCCTTCATCTTCCCCCCGGGGCTCTTTGCCCGCTACAGCGTCCAGATCAACAGCCACGTGGTTCAGCGGTCTGATGGGAAATACCAGATCTATGCCTACAGGGGGAAGGTACCTGTCGTAGTAAGTTATAGACCTGCCAAAGGCACCCAGCAGCCAGATACTTTGTCTATCGCTAGTCATGCATCCTTACCAAATATATGGACAGCCTGGCAAGCCATAACCCCACTAGTGGAAGAACTGAATGTCTTGCTTCAAGAATGGCCAGGCCTGTACTATACTGTGCATGTCCTCTGTTCCAAGTGCCTTAAAAGAGGGTCGCCCCACCCGCATACTTTCCCAGGTAAGAATATTTTAATGCTCAGGTGTTTCTTTTGTGTGTGTGTGCGCGCGTGCGCTACTGGGTTAATATCGAGTGTGCACATGTAATTGCCTCGTAAGCGGGTGGTAGATAGATGTAATCTGTCTTTCTGCAGCTGCTTGCCGCGTTGCAAGATGATGCAGGTAATCTCACCTGGAAACCTGACTACTGCCAGGTGAGAGAGGTTACCCCAGGATAGGTTTGCTTACCTGTATGTGCTCCGTGTTCCATCCTGCCAAGCAGCGAGGAATCTTTGCACTTCTCTGTTCCCCCCAGATTTCTGGTCAGGGTTGAAAATGTCAAATTCTCCCTCGGCGCTTAGCAGAACAATACAGGATTCACCTGCGCTTTGACGTAGGCGGTGAAATTCTTACTATGGTGGTGCAAATAAGTCCATACAGAATACACCCCCAGCGAACTCTGTTGCCGTGAAGCATATTAGTCATCCGTATTTTCCAGTCAAGTGATAAGTTGGTGTTTTGTGAACATCAGGTACAGATACGTGGTTAAAATGGCTGTCTGCATCTTGCCCGGATAACAGTGATACCTGGCGTATTTTTATAGCCTCACTTTGCCAGCAGCATGCACCCTTGTCACAATTATATCACTTGGTCAAAGGATCATCTGTTCCCACCCATTGCTGTGTTTAGCAGGCGTTATTGTGAAAAAATCCCTCTCTGTCTCCCTTTTGCATATTCTGATGTACAAAACAGCCAAAGGAACTGATTTACTTCTGCTGGCTCCTGTACGTGTTTTCATAGAGAGTTCATGTTTGTTTCTTCATTAGATTCCGTATTCTGTTCTTCCTTCAGTCAGGTTGGCAACTTCCTATGTGTGCGGCATGTGTGTGCTCACATATGTTGAGGCTCTGAATCTTAACAAGCCTCCAAAAGCAACCATATATTGCGGCCAGCCAAGTGTTTGGCATTCTCCCTGCCCGCCTACTCCCGCCCCTGCCTGCGACTAAATGCTGAGTATTGAAAGGGTGGGGGGGAGCTTGGGAAAGCCACAAAAGATGGTTGGTGGGCCTATGCGTTGTGCAGACTTGATGAATAGTATGTGGATGTATTCTTAATACTTTGGAATACTTGCAAAGCAAATTGATTTAGGGGATGGTGTTTCAATCGTTGGCTTTTAAGATGAAAAACCCCAAATAATATCTGATGTTAGAATTTTCGTCAAAATTGCCTGTAAAGGGGGGGGGGAACGTTAGGTGGAGGTGATTGCTTTTTTGGTTTCTTAAAGTTGACAGTGGCCAACAAGAAGGATTACTGCATACAGCATGTAAATTCACCCCCCTTTCCCCTCAAGTCTGGTAGGTTTCTGTGTTGTTTCAATACAAATGTTGACCAGAGGCGATATATGGGAAGCTGTGCCCTCTCTCAAACCGCATCCGTTATCTTAAAGATAATGGGCCGGATCCAGCTATGTAGGTGTGCTCGTGGGAGCCAGGGCGACACATTTCTGCTAGTGCAGGGCGGTCCAACATTTCATACCAAGTGGGCCGCAAGAGTATGGAACCAAAGGGCTACACTTTGCCATGTCATGCTCCCCCCAACAAGGTGAAAATTTGACCGCTTCCCAAAGCCCAGCATATCGCTTACCCGGCTTTGGGAAGGTGGTACAAGGGGCATCAAATGTTGCAAAGGGCCACCAAAAAGGCCTCGAAGGTTAAGTGTTGGATCACCTTGCCCTAGTGAAACAGGGCTCCCTCCAACCCCTGGGTGCCATCCCAGATCAGCTCTGGGGTGTCTGCAGAACTCCTAGAACAGCATGGAGGACAGAGAGGGGAGATTGGTCTGCTGGGCGAGCTGAAATGTTTGCACTGGTGGAGCCATTTTGTTGTTGTTGTTGTTGTTTAGTCGTTTAGTCGCGTCCGACTCTTCGTGACCCCATGGACCAGAGCACGCCAGGCACTTCTGTCTTCCATTACCTCCCGCAGTTTGGTCAAACTCATGCTGGTAGCTTCGAGAACACTATCTAACCATCTTGTCCTCTGTCGTCCCCTTCTCCTTGTGCCCTCCATCTTTCCCAACATCAGGGTCTTTTCCAGCGAGTCTTTTCTTCTCATGAGGTGGCCAAAATATTGGAGCCTCAGCTTCAGGATCTGTCCTTCCAGTGAGCACTCAGGGCTGATTTCCTTAAGAATGGAGAGTTTGGATCTTCTTGCAGTCCATGGGACTCTCAAGAGTCTCCTCCAGCACCATAATTCAAAAGCATCAATACTTCGGCGATCAGCTTTCTTTATGGTCCAGCTCTCACTTCCATACATCACTACTGGGAAAACCATAGCTTTTACTATACGGACAACAACATGGAATTCCTCCCAAGCTATTTTGCAGCCATACACCGGCAATCCTGAAAACTATTCAGGTTTAGTCTCCTTTTAACTGTGTCCTAGCTTGCTTTATCCCCATAGAATTCAAAGGGAGCCACTGATAAGTCACTCAGGCCCTCTTTGGATAAACTTGTCCGGGGTTCTTTTCCCCCGCTATGACACTAGCCAGTGATGTGGAGCAGAAAAAAACCCCAGCAGACTTCCATGGAAAAATGTCTATTTCATAAGTCAATTAGCAGCAGTGAATGGATGTCAGCTGATAATAGAATATTTGAAAATACAATATGTGAAACGTGACGGTTCCAAATTTTTCCGTTTTGTTTACTAAATGCAGGAAAAATAAACAATAAGAAAAATAACAAATTAGTAGCAATGAATGGATGTCAAATGAAAACACAACATTTGAAAATACAGTATTTGAAACTTGACAGTTTCTTAGTTTTCAGTTTTGTTTCCTAAATGCAGGAAAAATAAACATGAACACACTATCTAGGGACATCTGAATTTTTTGGGGTGAAAACTGAAAATTTTATAGTGCACGTCGCCCTAGGAAAAGTCTCCCAATTCAAGCTTTTTTCCGGAAAGTTTGCATCACTGCAAATGACCTTTATGCAGAGAGGCAATTAAGGGAAAAAACGATGCACTGGTTTGCTGGAATGATTTCTTCCTTAATTATGAAAGCTACTTCCACTGTTGTGGTCCCCTCTGAGCCCCAGCAAGGAGTGATTCTGAGTCACTCACTGCAAGAGAGAGTTGCAAAATGACTGCCTCGCTCTCCTCCCCTAGTCTAGGTTTCAGTTGTGGGAGCAGGCGAGGGGACAGCCAACACAAAGAGATTGTGGTTGCGGTGGTGACTCACAGCTTCTCTTCAGTGTGATAGCTGGAGACTTTCTGGTGATGGTTTGTTTTGAATTCATTACTTGTCTGTAACCAGTTGATACTTTCCTGCTTTAGTAATGCAGACTTGAGTCAGAACGCCGGAAGAGTATTTTTGGCAGGAGGAGCGTATGTTGGCATAAAATCAAGTCAAACTTCTGACCTTAATAAGCAATGTGTTTATGGGACTTTTCTTTCAACAAAGTACTTGGGAATGTACTTCATAAAGATGGAGGGAGGGGGGATGAGTTAATTTCGCTCTTATTCAAATGTGTGTTTTGGCTCGTTTGCGTTTTTCTTAGACTGTGGTTAGTTTTTGACCTGGCTTGCTGCTGCTGCTTCTACATACCTGGAAGTAAGCGCCAGTAGAAGTCATTTCAGAGGACGCAGTGGTCAGATTCATGACATAAAGCTTGCTCTTTCCTGCATCTGTTAATGCACTAGGCCCTTGTTGATTTGCAGGGTGAAGCTCTTAGGTTAGAGTTTCTGCTGTCAACATAACAGGGTCTGATCAGGGACTTGCTGATCAGAAGGTCGGCGGTTCGAATCCCCGCAACGGGGTGAGCTCCCGTTGCTCGGTCCCTGCTCCTGCCAACCTAGTAGTTCAAAAGCACGTCAGAGTGCAAGTAGATAAATAGGTACCGCTCTGGCGGGAAGGTAAACGGCGTTTCCCTGTGCTGCTCTGGTTCGCCAGAAGTGGCTTAGTCATGCTGGCCACATGACCCGGACGCTGTACACTGGCTCCCTCGGCCAATAAAGCGAGATGAGTGCCGCAACCCCAGAGATGGTCACGACTGGACCTAATGGTCAGGGGTCCCTTTACCTTTACCTTTAATCAGTGTACTGGGTGCTTTAGAGAGCAATACAGTGGTACCTCTGGTTGTGAACAGGATCCGTTCCAGAGGCCCATTCGCAACATGAAAAGAGCGCAACCTGAAGCGTCATATCTGCACAGGTGCGCGGCACGATTTGGTGCTTGTGCGCCTGCGCAAAACGCGATTTAGCGATTCTGCGCGAGCAGTGAAACCCGGAAGTAACCTTTTCTGGTACTTCCAGGTTGCCGCAGGACGCAACCTGAAAGAACGTAACATGAAGCAAACGTAACATGAGGTATAACTGTAATGACAGTTCTTTGCCCTCAGGGTGGTCACAATCTGAGTACAGTGGTACCTCAGGTTACATACGCTTCAGGTTACATACGCTTCAGGTTACAGACTCCGCTAACCCAGAAATAGTGCCGCGGATTAAGAACTTTGCTTCAGGATGAGAACAGAAATTGTTCTCTGGCAGCACGGCGGCAGCAGGAGGCCACATTAGCTAAAGTGGTGCTTCAGGTTAAGAACGGACCTCCGGAACGAATTAAGTATTTAACCCAAGGTACCACTGTATTGACTGTGACAGAGACATCAATGATAATGAGGGGCAATAACTGAGAAAACACAGTTAAGAATCCCTTCAGCCCAATGCTATGTTCCTGCCATTCTTAAATTTATAGTATCTTGTTAACCAAGCCAATCATCCCATAAAGAAAATGAGCATCTGTTTGTGAGCAAAGTTCATTATCCCTCTCTAAAGTGCTTTTTCGAAATGGGCGCCCCCTCCAATTTGGCTTTCTGTTGATAGATACAAAAATTGCATCCAGGCACTGGATTCTGCAGATAACTGCTAAACAATATTTTAGTTTTAAGTATATGCGAACTACTGAAAATGTGAACCACACTGCAATCATTCAAGGACAAGATGAGCCCTCTGAGCCCAGAGGATACTGATTAAAGGCTCTGCTATTTTCAGGTCACCTTCATCATTGGATTAAAAACATACAGATGAAGCCATCTTATGCCAACTCAAACCACTGGACATCTAGTTCAGTGCTGTCGACATAGACAGCTTCCCTGGGTTTCAGGCAGGAAACATTTCCTACCTTACCTGGAAATGCTGGAGATTGAATCCTAGGGCTTTTAAAATGCAAAGTGCATGTTCTGCCAGTGAGCTAAAGCCCTTCCTCAAGGGTTACAGATTGCAGGGTCAGAGGAACTCCTTCCTGGGAAGAGACTGGTGAAGTTCATATATGTTTGGTCCAGGCCTAAATAGTTCAGCTGGTGAGACACCCTTTGTTTCATTCTGAATTTCTCACCCTGTTTGGAAATGAGTTCCTCTTTCCTTTTCAAAAGAAGGAAGAAAAAATATGTTTCAGTGCATGACTACCTATTACTTGCAGTTGGTTGTAGTGAAGCCCAACTATAATGGGTTGGGAGTTACTCGTGCGTAATCCTGCTCCGTTTGAGCATTAGATTGCCTGGGTAAACCCTCCAGACTGCACAGCCCATGTCAGCGTGGCTGCCCTTAGTCACTCGTAGAATCTGTCTGTGGGCGTTTCTTAAAGCGTTGCCAACATAATAGTTGTTTGACGCCCAATCGTTTCCGCCTCTCACTGCGCGGGAGTCTCCTGCGCAGGGTGGGCGTGGGCAGCGGGGTGCTTGGGCTCTCCTCGCTAACTTCCAACGAAGAGTCCTGGAGCCCCTGCACCTCCCTGTCCCAGTTGCTCTCCTGGATCTCTGATGTTACACTCATTCTCTTCCCCTTCTTCCCAGCTGAGTCTCCCTCTAGCGCTAGGACCTTCTCCTGCAGAATCAGAGACCCTCTCCTTCTCCCGTGCCTTTGATGGCAGTTCCCTGACACCAACAGTTAGTGCCAACCGTGGTTTACAAATCCACTTAAAGTCATGGTTTCTGTTTCAGGTTTATGGTAGAACCATAGTTTATATTAAGGGTAGTGCTTGGATTGGTGACTTTAAATCTCGGTTAAGTCTGACACGGGGAAAGAGGCAAGGGAAATCACTTGGAGAGGAGCCTTGCATTTTCAAAGCTGGTGCTGCATTTAAAAACTGTTTTCTGGGGAGCCGTTATTACGTGGCATTGGAGTGTTGCAGTATAGAAAACCCTAGAGCAGGGAGTGGCTAACAGCGCTAGAAACTCAGATATAGAAGTTAGGCACCAAATGGCTTGTTAAACCAGGGTTGCAGTTGCCCAAATGGAATGCCTGGTTGCCATTTGGGGACCAGACAGCTCAAAAGTCTCATTTTTCAATATGACTTCTTGGTTCCTGAAATTTACTCTGTGCAGATAAAATATAATTTTTACAGGATGCATTGCTAGTATGTGAAAAGAGTCAAAATCCAAGGATCCCCAGGCATGCACCTGCAGATGGTGACGCCATGTGCCATCCTGGTGAATGGGCATCTTCGCTTGGTCACAAGCGGCCAATAGCCACCTGCAAAATGAATTTTAAACACTGATGGCCCTCTAGTGTTGTTGAACTCTATTTCCCACTATCCCTGATGTGTTAGCCATACTGGCTGGGGTTTATGGGAGTTGGAGTCCAATAGCCACAGGATAGCCACAGGTTAGTTAGCACTGCCCTATAGGAACAGTGTTACATGATAGGTCACTGCGGGGGAAAGCATATTTGCCAACTGGAATGTTCGCCAATGGGACCAGGGGCAGGGTGTGTGTGTAGATTTTAGGAAACGGTTACAAAAATTATTTTGAGCACCCTGATTAAGAATGATCTTCTATGTTAAAAAGACCACCTAACTTAGCGTTTATTTAAGGCCTGAGCTTTTTATGTTGAGCTTTGGGTTCTGGTTTTAGGTATCCCTTGTGAATTTAAGAACACCAGACAGCGTGATGTGACAATAAAGGAGCATGCAGAAGATTACCGATGAGATAAGCACATTTCAGAGACTCTCTTGGATACCCCATTGAGGATTTGCATTGCTGTCTTTTTACAATTGTCTCATTGTGCCTCTGAATATATTCTAGACTAAAGAATCTAATGCATGCTGTCTGAGTCACTAAATGATGCAAAGAGTGCGGCTTCCAGGATCTCCCCAGTCACCCGGATTATGGGAAGAGGAGTGTGTTAAGGAATTAACTGATTGGTTAAGTGGTTTTTGAGAAAGTTCTGTAAAGTGTGGAATGGTTATTATGGTCCTAATCCCATTTAGTGACTAAAAGGGTAGGATTTAGGGTTTATGTTTCTTCCAGATTAATTAATTTGTGCTAAAGTCATGCAATCTTGTGAACACCCCTCTTGAAATATGCAGATCGTTTTCTAGTGTATGCTTATGTGGTTTGGCTCTGTTGAGACTCTAATAAAATTTTCTGTAAACAATTCCCTGAATTTGTGTTGCTGTCCTATGCATGCTTATTTGGTGATAAACCCTTCTGAAATCAGTGAAGTTTTCTTGAGTAAACGTGAATGAGATCTGATTGTTAGAAAACTACCTCATAAGGAAGAAAGGTTCTAGCCTAACCTTCAACCTGAATTGTTTTTCTACATGCAAAAAAAGGTTCCTGGGCAGGTATCAAAACAACACGCAGAGGTATCAAACATGCAGGTTTGAGGTGCAAAGTTATAGGATTGTTGAGAGATAGAGACATTATTGTCAACAGTTGTGATTGTTTCTGAATTAGAGCATTGTGCTCACGATTTGTTCAGATACAACAGCAGTGGAGGGGTGGGGAGACAGCATTGGCCTTTATGAAGCTTCTTTGTTTGTTAAATTTATGAGGAACTGCATCTTTAGGAGAAGCTACGTCTGTTTTCTCCCAAATGAAAGCAATCAATGAAGTTGTTCATACTAAATAGCTCATCTCAATCTTCAGAACTCAAGAATCCAGCCATTGCATCAGAGAGCTGACTATGAAATACAAGAAACATATTCTTCGAAAGTGTTTTGCTGCCTCTCATGGAAGAGGCATGGCACGGCAGAAGAACTAAACCTCTCCAGAGAGCCTCCATAATAGGCAAATACCACTATGAGTGAAAGGAGAAGAGGTCCAGTGGTACGAAGTGCCATGCAGATGGATGCTGAGGACTAAAAATATCTAGGAGAATGCTGGTCCTGTAATGTTAAAGATGCTGCTTTGAGGCCTAAAGCTGACACTGAACTATACTGATAAGAAAATCTCTTCGTTTTCAAGAGTCTAATCTACATTCCAAATAACACATGGTACAGTCCTCTCAGAAAAAGGTACCGTATTTTTTGCTCTGTAAGACGCACCCAACCATAAGACACACCTAGTTTTAGAGGAGGAGAACAAGAAAAAAATTATTCTCTACCTCTATGCGCAGCGCCCCTTCAGCGAAGCGGCAGGAGAAACTGAGCCCCTTCCATTTCTCCTCCCGCTTCACTGAAGGGGCGCTGCACAGAGAGGGAAAACTGCACAGCGCCTCTCCAGCGAAGCGAAGCCAGAAGTGCAAGAGGGATCAGTGCTCACCAATCCCTCTTGCTCTCCTGGCTTCAGTGAAAGTTGCACAGCCTGCATTTGCTCCATAAGACGCACACACATTTCCCCTTACTTTTTAGGAGGGGAAAAGTGTGTCTTATAGAGCGAAAAATACGGTATGTCAAAATAATTGATCCTACACAAACTACAGTGTCACGAAGAAGACTAGATTAAAAGGTATTATAGCTTTTTTAAATATTAAATTCAGTATTAAAAACATTTTAGCATAATTTCCCCCAATTTAGAACATCAACTTCCATGTTTACTTTAAAGTGATAAACACAACACAATCCTGGAAGTCAGTCCAGTAGTATTTAATCCCAAGTAAATGTGTCTAGGAATGCAGCCATCACAGTGTTTTTTAAACCCAAGTTTTGATCTTTGAAAAAGTGTTTGTTTACATTTGTAAGGTTGCACACCACTCACTACCTGCTGCAAGTACTCTTGTAAGATTAATTCTTTGCAACTCAAAATCCCTGGTGCCCTTACTAGTAATGTTTGAGCCACTGGAAGACTTCCCCAGGAGCAATCCCAGACCCCCCGTGTTCCCCCTGCTCTTAGGACTTTCTCAAGTGTTTTGCTTGTGGCATGGTATCAGTTAGAAGGAAATCATACTCCAGCCTTCCACTTTAAAACAAAAGACCCTAAAGAAATTTGCAAATGCCGTCACATATTTGCAATACTTAATGAGCTCACGTTTACATTTGTGCTCCCAAACATGTCTAGTGGGGAGAGTGTAACCAGCCTTGTGTGACAGAATAGCGTCTGTTCACGGTTGCTGGGTCAAGCAGTTGCATTGTTGATCATTTGTAAGTTTCAGCAGGAAGCTGGGAGACAGCATGTTCCCTGTTAATCCCTTCCCAACCAAAACTGCACTGGCTAGCTGTTGCAGCTTAACTCTAGTGCACCTACTCCATCTTCAGCTGTTAAAAACATCTCATTTTTCAATAATGTGAATGAGTCTGCACAAGTGTCAGGCGTGTATGCTTCACTTCATTTGCATGCCACTGGAAGAGATCAGAAAGACGTGATTTGGTTTTAAAACTAACCACAGTTTCCCATGACATCCACACTCAGAGATATCTGGTTTCACTGTAGTTAGTGAAATAAACCAGGAGCAAGCATGTTTTTATGTCCTGTTTTTTGTTGCTCCAAAATCAACTTACTTAGAGTAGGGGACCAGGATAGTGCCATGCTGTGTGGCATCGGTTGCCAACAATGCCCATATATGCCCATAGAGGCCTTTCCGACAAAGTGTAGGAAGAACCTTCTGACCGTAAGAGCTGTTAGGCAGTGGAACAGACTCTCTAGGAGGGTGGTGGACTCTCCTTCCTTGGAGGTTTGGAAGCAGAGGTTGGATGGCCACCTGTCATGGATGTTTTAGTTGAGATTCCTGCATCGCAGGGGGTTGGACTAGATGACCCTCGGGGTCCCTTCCAACTCTGCAATTCTATGAATGATGCCACTGTGGCTACTCCTAGACTGCAAGCGTAAAGCTTCTATCTTGTGTATGCTTCCTTGGGAGGAAGCTCCACCCAATTCATCCGTGGAATTGAGCTTCATGGCTGCAACCCTAAGCACAGGAACAAAGGAAGCTGCCTTGTAGCTGAATTAGGCCAGTGCTCCCATCTGGCTTTGTATCAGTGACTGACAGTGTCTCTCTAAGGATTTCCTCCAGCAGCCAAATCTGGAAATCTGTTACCTCCTCCATACAACACACACACTCCACCACTGTGTTATAGCTGTGCCCCCAAAGCACACTGGCCGGATCACTGGGACTTCCTTCTAAGCAGAGTTAGGGGCAAACTGCACTTCCCATGGTCAGGGGGAAAACAAAGGGCCAGGCTGCCAGGGCTGGAGTCAGATGCAGGTCAGCACAAAGAAGCAAGGCCAGTTGTCAGCGCTCAGCCAACTTTTTATTCAAGGAAATGAACATACAACTCAGCGACACTTCCCAGTAGGTCTTGCCCCTGTGGAGCAGTTGTCAGGACTGAGGTCCCTGCCTTCTAAGGCTCCTCCTCTCCCAAGCAGTCTCAAACAGCATCTGAGGATCTCTGGCCTCTGTTCCACTCTCCTCATTATTCTGTGCGTTCTTGGAGACAAGGCTGGAGGGGAGCTTGTCGCAGCAGGAGAGGGAGACTCCCTGGATTCCTCAGCAGTCTCTTGACGCCCCTCCTCTGCTTCAGCCTTGGAGTCTGAACTGCTTTCTTCCACAGGTTCTTCCTGCTCACTAAACTTTGTTGCCCTTCAGCATCCAGCTAGATTCTCTGAATTGCAGAAATTGGCCTCTTGGCTTGTAGTAGCCACTGACACATGGCTAAAAAGGAAGAAAGAGGAGACTAATTTGCAAATGCTGTATATAGATGCACATGTAAAAATGATTAATACCCTACTGAGTCATACAAAGTAGACCCATTGGTTTCGGTGAATCTGAGTCTGAATTGGCTGGATGCATGATTTTAATGCATGACTAATGTTAGATATCACCCTATACTTTTTATAGAGGAATGCAATACATCTCACTGTAGCGGGGAGAACCAGGGCCTGTGTGCATGTGCTCAGTCTTCTGCCAAGGTGCTGGCTTCTGATTGGCAGTTCCTGGGCCCCTGGTTTCCTTTACTTTTAACCCAGATTTGGAATGGACAGCCATTCAAACAGAGGACATCATACAGAGAACTGCCACCAGTCCTTATTCTGCCACCTCTCCTTATCCTAAACTTCTGATAGCCCTTCAAATGGCCACAAGTCTTCTCCAAAGGAGGACACTGACCACCCTGTCTTTGCCCTGCTTGTTCTGCTAATGTGTGCATGTGGTACCAGTTGCTCTGTCATTGAGACCTTGTCCATTTCCCACATAATTTAAAAAGGTTGCATTTTTGGGAGTGCGTGTTGTTTCCTAAACAAACATAGATGTGAAATTAGACTCTCTTTAAAAAAGTACTAGGGGAGTAGTACTCCTTAGTGCCTGGAAATGCTAGGATAGGAAGCACCCACATGATCCAGCCTATCTAGACACACCTGGAAATGCATCAGGGGAGCATCATTAGAGCAGCAGGCACAGGGCAAAGGTTGCTTGAACTGGTCTTTAGATGCCATGGCGGAGTTCAGAACCAAGCTTATTCACTGAAATCCCCACACAAAAACACTCCCATGCTAATACTTTGGGAAGTGAGGGATATAGGGGAAAATAGAGGGGCATAATGGTTGCATTAGAAGTTAGCGAGGACCGAACCCTGACCTGGAAACCTTGAAGGTGGTGCTTGAAATGGTCCTTTGGTGCAATGGTGGAGTTAAGAATCAAGCTCAGTCACTGAAGTCACCACCCTCCCATGCTAATACTTTGGCTTAAGAAAAAGGGAGCCAATTGTTATTTGGGCAGTGTGGGATAAAGAGAGAGAGAGGGGGATAGAGAGGGATAGAGAGACATAGAGAGATAGAGAAGGAGAAAGAGACAGAGAGGAACAGAGGAACATAGAGAGAGAGGGATAGAGAGCGATAGCAGTTGCATTGGAAGTAAGCATGGACACCGCAGGGATTTGAACCCCGTCCTGGGAACCAGGAGCGCCGACCACCAGTGCCTTTTGCTTTTTTTTTGAGCAATGCAACAAGGGGAAAAGCAAAACCTGAGAGAACATTCTGTGAATGTTCTCTCAGGAAAAAGAAAAACCTTAAGAGTTATGAAGAAATCTGCTGCAAAGGGCTTCCACCTCTGACGAGTCAGAGACTGCAACCTGAAAGAGTCTTAGCAGAAAACAATGTTAGTGCAAAATGTTGCAGATGGAACACGATAAGAGATTTCTTCCCTAGTCAAGCAAGGGGTACTGACCTAAATATCCTTGAACAATGGAATACCATTTTGACTGCCATTTTTGTCTGAAGCTGGATGAGCCATTGATCTTTGTTGTTGTTGTTTAGTCGTTTAGTCGTGTCCGACTCTTCGTGACCCCCTGGACCAGAGCATGCCAGGCACTCCTGACTTCCACTGCCTCCCGCAGTTTGGTCAAACTCATGCTGGTAGCTTCACGAACACTATCCAGCCATCTCGTCCTCTGTCGTCCCCTTCTCCTTGTGCCCTCCATCTTTCACAACATCAGGGTCTTTTCCAGGGAGTCTTCTCTTCTCATGAGGTGGCCAAAGTATTGGAGCCTCAGCTTCAGGCCATTGATCTAGAGGGGCACAAAAGAGAGGTAAAATTCAGACTTCAATCTCTGCCATTAAGCTTGGTATGTGTAAAGAGGAAAGATTGCTCAATGCTCACCCTTTTGTTTGTCCATTTGACTTCATGTGTCTGGCAGCTCCTTCTGTTGGTGTGCAATCTAAAGTCACTAGTTTATCCTACCAGCAGGTGAGCCTCAATGTGGTGACACAGAATAGGGCCTCTTCTGACATATACAGAAGATTCCTTTGCTGTAAAAAGTCGCAAACCGTCTTGCCGCAACCTTAAAACGAATGAGGAATCACAGAGTACCATTTTGACTACATATTTCCTCCCTAGTCAAGCAAGGGATACTCACCTAGATGTGTTTCAGTCAAAGAGTGCCATTTTGACAGTCATTTTTTAAGAAGCGGATGAAGAGATTAAAAAGGCGAGACCAGTACAAAAGCATTGCACTGAAAAAGATCACTGAGTTGTCTTCATCCAAAGACTAGTTAGTTTGTAAGGTAAACAAAACTTTTAGACTTTAAAGTGCCTTAGCACAAGAATTGCCGGTGGAAAAGAGATTTTCTCTCCAGCGAAACACGAGATACTCACCTAGAAGCCACCACCTTTTGAAAAGTCAAAAGTATTTAATAGTTACCTTCCTTCAACTGCAGAACTAATTTCCAGGTGTGAAGTTACTGGCAAAGGAAGCTGACTGCTAGGCCAGGTTTTAAAATTGGCATTTTAAATGCATTACCTTCAGTGCTGGAGGAACCAAGTTTTTTTGTGTAGAGTCAACACTTTGTGTTGTCTGAGCTAGGCAAAAAAATAAAATAAAATCCGAAAACCTTGGTTATTACCACCAGAGAGCCACGTTATGCATCAGGGGTAATCTTGCCTGGCCTGTTTCATAGTTGCCTATTGAGCTCCATTTTCCATTTCTTTTCGTAATCTTGCCGGTTCTGCTGGAAAGGCTTAGTGGAGTTGATGTTCTAGTCTGCTTCCTCATTGGATCCTCACAACCACCCTGAGAGGTGGGTTAGGCTGAGAGATAGAGCGCTTCATGGCAGAGTGAGGATTTGAACTCAAATCTCCCAGGTCCTAATCCAGCACTCTAGCCACTCTCAGGAACTTCCTTTCGAGAAAGCACTTTCCCCCAGGATCCTGGACTTGCCATGTCCCTGAGCAGTCACTCTCCAGTCGCTATCAGCAGGTTCATCCTCAAAATGCTTTATTTGCCTTTTCAGCAAGTTTTTAACTTACCTGTCTTTCTCTCCTTCCAAGGCAACCTGAGCCCCCATGAAATCAGAAGGAATGGCTTTGTGCTCTCCTTCTCTTCTTTGCCCCCCCCCCCATATGCACATTTCTAGCTTCAGCAACAAAAAACTCAAACTTTCCCTTCATGAAATGACTTCTCTAGTTGCCTTTTAAAAGAAAAGCCTTCTATTTTTCCTACTCGTTTTCCCTCTTCTTTAAGCGGACTTCATATCCATGTACCCTTTCATGTGCTCCTTCTTTTCATCCAAAGTCTCCTTAGTTTGAAGTTTCCTTCATCTTCATTTTCTCTTGGCTTTTCCAGTTAAGTATTTTCAGTTTTCTTGATTCTCTTTAAAATCTCCATCTTGGTATTTTTCTCAGTTTTTGTTTGTAAAATACGTCCACCATGACTTCTGTGACTCTGCAGGAAGAGGTGGCTTCCTCTGAGTGTTGTGGGTTCCTCAGACACAACTGTAAAGAGAGGGTGTCAATGAGACGCACCTGGAAGAGACTGGGGTCTTCAGCACCTTTTCTCTCTCCTACAGAAACAGAAGACCAAAAACAGCACGTTACCTAAAGCCGCGCAATCAAAATGCATGTTTCTCTCAATAATACACTGCTGGTTTTTACTTGATGTATCAAGAGCTCTTACTCACTTTGCATCTTGGGAGTTAACAAAACAGTTCTGCCTCAGACACAGTGAACTCTGTGACGTCTGTAAAACAGAAGATCTGGAACAAAAGAAAGAGTGTTGTCCCACCCGCAAGTGTACCTCACTGTGGACCGACACAGGAAAAGGCCTTCTCTGCAGTGACATCTCAACAGTAGAAGTTCCCTTGGAAACAGGAATGGCGGCCACCTGGCGTCTTCAGTTCCCAGCTCATCTGAAAAAAATGACTGAATGACCAATGTTGCCAAGTGCAAGCTCCTTAGGAACTTGTATATTTTATGTATTATTACATAAGTAACCTACCTTTTCTCCAGTGAGTTCATGGCGGTGTGATCGTCCTTCTCCTGTGACCTGAAAAAGTCTTTGCACAAAGAGTTGCAGAAGGAAGACAATATACCGTATTTTTCGCTCAATAAGACACACCTGACCATAAGACACACCTTGTTCTAGAGGAGAACAAGAAAAAAAATGTTCTCTCTTTCTCTGCGCGGCGCCTCTCCACCAAAGCGGCAGGAAATGGAAGGGGCTCCGTTTCTCCTGCCGCTTCGCTGAAGGGCCCTGCGCAGTTTTCCCTCTCTGCGCAGCTCCCCTTCAGCAAAAACCTTGGTTATTATCACCAGAGAGCCATGTTACACATCAGGGGTAATCTTGCCTGGCCTGTTCCATAGTTACCTTTTGTGCTCCATTTCCCATTTCTTTTCGTAATCTTGCCGGTTCTGCTGGAAAGGCTTAGTGGAGTTGATGTTCTAGTCTGCTTCCTCATTGGATCCTCACAACAACCCTGAGAGGTACGTTAGGCTGAGAGAGAGAGCGCTTCATGGCAGAGTGAGGATTTGAACTCAAGTCTCCCAGGTCCTAATCCAGCACTCTAGCCACTCTCAGGAACTTCCTTTGGAGAAAGCACTTTCCCCCAGGATCCTGGACTGGCCATGTCCCTGAGCAGTCACTCTCCAGTCGCCATCAGAAGGTTCATCCTCAAAATGCTTTATTTGCCTTTTCAGCAAGTTTACAACTTACCTGTCTTTCTCTCCTTCCAAGGCAACCTGAGCCCCCATGAAATTAGAAGGAATGGCTTTGTGCTCTCCTTGTCTTCTTTGCCCCCCCCCCCATATGCACATTTCTAGCTTCAGCAACAAAAAACTCAAACTTTCCCTTCATGAAATGACTTCTCTAGTTGTCTTTTAAAAGAAAGCCTTCTATTTTTCCTACTCGTTTTCCCTCTTCTTTAAGCGGACTTCATATCCATGTACCCTTTCATGTGCTCCTTCTTTTCATCCAAAGTCTCCTTAGTTTGAAGTTTCCTTCATCTTCATTTTCTCTTGGCTTTTCTTGTTAAGTATTTTCGATTTTCTTGATTCTCTTTAAAATCTCCATCTTGGTATTTTTCTCAGTTTTTGTTTGTTTGTTTGTAAAATACGTCCACCATGACTTCTGTGACTCTGCAGGAAGAGGTGGCTTCCTCTGAGTGTTGTGGGTTCCTCAGACACAACTGTAAAGAGAGGGTGTCGATGAGACGCACCTGGAAGAGACTGGGGTCTTCAGCACCTTTTCTCTCTCCTACAGAAACAGAAGACCAAAAACAGCACGTTACCTAAAGCCACGCAATCAAAATGCATGTTTCTCTCAATAATACACTGCTGGTTTTTACTTGATGTATCAAGAGCTCTTACTCACTTTGCATCTTGGGAGTTAACAAAACAGTTCTGCCTCAGACACAGTGAACTCTGCGACGTCTGTAAAACAGAAGATCTGGAACAAAAGAAAGAGTGTTGTCCCACCCGCAAGTGTACCTCACTGTGGACCGACACAGGAAAAGGCCTTCTCTGCAGTGACATCTCAACAGTAGAAGTTCCCTTGGAAACAGGAATGGCGGCCACCTGGCGTCTTCAGTTCCCAGCTCATCTGAAAAAAATGACTGAATGACCAATGTTGCCAAGTGCAAGCTCCTTAGGAACTTGTATATTTTATGTATTATTACATAAGTAACCTACCTTTTCTCCAGTGAGTTCATGGCGGTGTGATCGTCCTTCTCCTGTGACCTGAAAAAGTCTTTGCACAAAGAGTTGCAGAAGGAAGACAATATACCGTATTTTTCGCTCAATAAGACACACCCGACCATAAGACACACCTTGTTCTAGAGGAGGAGAACAAGAAAAAAAATGGTTCCGTTTCTCCTGCCGCTTCGCTGAAGGGCCCTGCGCAGCTTTCCCTCTCTGCGCAGCTCCCCTTCAGCAAAAACCTTGGTTATTATCACCAGAGAGCCATGTTACGCATCAGGGGTAATCTTGCCTGGCCTGTTTCATAGTTACCTTTTGTGCTCCATTTCCCATATCTTTTCGTAATCTTGCCGGTTCTGCTGGAAAGGCTTAGTGGAGTTGATGTTCTAGTCTGCTTCCTCATTGGATCCTCACAACAACCCTGTGAGGTAGGTTAGGCTGAGAGAGAGAGCGCTTCATGGCAGAGTGAGGATTTGAACTCAAGTCTCCCAGGTCCTAATCCAGCACTCTAGCCTCTCAGGAACTTCCTTTGGAGAAAGCACTTTCCCCCAGGATCCTGGACTTGCCATGTCCCTGAGCAGTCACTCTCCAGTCGCCACCAGCAGGTTCATCCTCAGAATGCTTTATTTGCCTTTTCAGCAAGTTTTTAACTTACCTGTCTTTCTCTCCTTCCAAGGCAACCTGAGCCCCCATGAAATTAGAAGGAACGGTTTTGAGCTCGCCCTGTCTTCTTTTTTCCCCACCTGCACATTTCTAGCTTCAGCAATAAAACCACCAAATTTTCCCTTCGTGAAATGACTTCTCTAGTTGCCTTTTAAAAGAAAAGCCTTCTATTTTCCCTACTCATCTTCCATCTTCTTTAAGCGGACTTCATATCCATGTACCGTTTCATGTGCTTCCTCTTTTCATCCAAAGACTAATTAATTTGAAAGGTAAATAAAACTTGATTTCCCCTCCTTCACATTCCTTCATTTATCTTCATTTTCTCTTGGTTTATCCATTTTTAATTTTCTCGATGGATTTCTTGATCCATCTTGGCATTTTTCTGAGTTTTCAGTTTAAATTTTGCTTGGCTAAACTCGTTTTGGGGGGACTTCCTCAAGATCCATCATATGTCTACAATTTACTGTCCGTGTGTTATTAGGATTAAGTCTTCTTTGATCTTCTATTTTCCTTCAGTTTCCTTTTAGTTTAAAATTGAATGTCTCTCCTAACACTTTTTAGGGACAAACGCCTGATTAAGATATATGCGCACAGTATTTATAATCAACCACGAAAGAGATCACAGGTTAAAATTACCCGTGTCCCCTTTGAAGTTGTAAATGATGAATTTCAGCAGTGAAATCCCTTCATTTACTCTATAAAAAATTCCCAATAGTTTTCAAAAGCATCTAACCTAAGCTGGTTTCAGTTGCCTTTTCAAACCTGTTTCATCTTCCCAGCCTCCCTCTCCTAATCCCTCTGCCCCTTAACTCCTTCAGCTCTGACCAGTGAGAGGGCTAACACCAGTACTATAGCCACGGACAGGCTCACTCACTGGAATGTGGCTCGCTCCTTCCGCCACCAGTAGGTCATAACCACACATAAAAAAGTCCCTTGCAGCATTAATACAGTGGCTGCAAATGTCTTTATTTTTGACAGGGGGTCACTTCAGGGCTTTGATGGGAAATGAGTATTTTCTTTCCAAATTAAAACATTCTGGAAAGACAAGGGAACTGAATTTGTAATCCAC
Source organism: Podarcis vaucheri (assembly GCF_965113315.1). Classification (NCBI taxonomy): domain Eukaryota; kingdom Metazoa; phylum Chordata; class Lepidosauria; order Squamata; family Lacertidae; genus Podarcis; species Podarcis vaucheri. The sequence goes on along the minus strand of NC_138755.1, from coordinate 34,678,054 downwards.
CCAAATCTCATGGAGTACAAATTACAGGAACATGACCTGCACAGGAAATAAGGGAAAGATTATAGGAAGAGGGGCTGGCTTGGATCTCAGTGGCCCCCATTGAATTCTATGGAGCAAAGTAAATGGGCTGTACAGTTGGAAAAGTAATCTGGGGTACAGTTGGAAAGGACAGCAGTTGCTTCTCACTCCTATGTATACATAACATTCTATGATAGAATGAATGAAGCCTGGGTTCTTGTTTTTAAAAAAAGCTGGCTTAAAAAGAAAGAAAGTGGTGGTTAATTTTAAATCATTACTCCTGTTTGTAGCATACTGGCCGCCTTTCCCTTGAAAATTGCTTTGTTGAAATATAATACCTGGTTGGTGGATGGGAAGGGTTTGGAGTGACTGAAATAGATGTACAGCTCCACTAATTACAGAAGAAATTTCATTTCACTCTGAAGATTAAAAACCTCAGTGTTTGATGCTTAAGAATGCCTTGTGTGGTTTAAAGTTAAGTGCTCTTTTCTCTCTTCTATCTCTGTCTTAACTTTAACCGCCATGACATGATTGCATAATTATTGTAACTTGCAAAACCGGATGAATCTTAGCACAATGTGTAAAGTTAAAAAGGTAAAGGTACCCCTGCCCGAACGGGCCAGTCTTGACAGACTGTGGGGTTTGTGCGCCCATCTCACATCTATTGGCCGGGGGCCAGCGCTGTCCGGGGACACTTCCGGGTCACGTGGCCAGCGTGACATCGCTGCTCTGGCGAGCCAGAGCCGCACACGGAACGCCGTTTACCTTCCCGCTGGTAAGCGGTACCTATTTATCTACTTGCCCCCGGGGGTGCTTTCGAACTGCTAGGTGGGCAAATGTGTAAAGTTACTTTCCAGATAAACATCTCTGAAGTTGGGCTGTTATTTTACAGGAAAGCAGTTAGAGGTGAAAGACCGTGTGAAATTGCTTTGGATATGGTTTTTACCCTGCTGTAACCACAGTTGTGTAATGCATGACATCATTAATCTGTTTGCCATTGCCAGTAGAATTAAAATTCTCCTAATCAAATGCATTAATTTTAAAGGAATTTGCTGAAACTGTTCTTAGCCTGAAGCACCACTTTAGCTAATGGGGCCACCTGCTGCCGCCGCGCCGCCGGAGCACAATTTCTGTTCTTATCCTGAAGCAAAGTTCTTAACCCAAGGTACTATTTCTGGGTTAGCTGAGTCTGTAACCTAAGCGTATGTAACCTGAAGCGTATGTAACCCGAGGTACCACTGTACTTGCTTGCCTGGATGGAATATAAGAGAGGGGTGTGTGAGTCTGTGTAGAAAGTAGACTGTAGTACAAATGTACAATTTTCCATTTGGTGCTCTCCTAACTTTTGCCCCTGGCCTTGCCCCATGTTGACATGTAGTCCCCTGACATTTCACAGATGAGAGGACAAGCCCTCAGTCTGAAAGATGGTCTCCTGCCGCTGCTTCAGTAGATTATAGGATCTGTTCTGGCTATGATTTAAGACTGCAGGTTTTGACCTTGCAAAGACTTGAAGAAACCTGAATCTTTATAGCAAAGAAACCTCTCCTCTCCTTTTGTAGGCGATTCTTATACAGCGAATAAGAATCATGAGGCATATAAGTGTCCCTAGTGGCTGTTGCTCGGCTCTCAGTTCATTGTCTCTGGAAGTTAGCCAATATCTGAGCTTGGTATTTTCTGGAAATGATGCAAGATGTTTTAATTATAGCATTGTAATATATAAACAGGGGGAAAATAGTTTTTAGTTTCTTTTCTGTATTTCTTGTAGGTTAGTTCTTTTAATTGTATTGTGAAAACTTCAATTAAATTTTTTGAAAAATTCTACACAGAGAGACATATATATGAATGAAAAGATTGAAGACACTGGGATGTATAAATAATAGAATATGTATTTTAAATGTCATGATTTTCGTATTCCAAAATGGTTGTTGCTGACACTGTCTCAGAGAGAGGAGAGAGAGTGACAAGTTAATAAACCTGAATAAATAAACCAAAATAGGTTAAAATAGTAGTCAGCAGTCATAATACTTTTAAAGCTTCACATGAGAGGCGATGGCATTTATATTGCTTTTTTTTTTTTTTTTTTTTGCTGCTGCTCAAAGCATTTCATATAGATTACTTTCATTTTTATGGGGCTTCGTGGGGCAGACTCTTAAATGCTTATTCAAATATAAAGGAACGAGGTTACCCTTACCAATAATACCACAATGATGAGAGGGCAGTAGTCATTTAAAAAACAAACATGAAACCCTTGTATTACTATGCTCAGTTTTGTTCTCTCTAATGCCATTTTCTGAAATGCCTCCTATTACTTGCCACTTTTTCATTGTAAACTTCTAAATCACTTTTAAATCTCAACTCCCCTTTTAGACCTCCCCAGTGCCTGTTGGTTTTATGTGGTGGGGAGACGAAGGCATTGACTGAAACTAAATGTGCAGGCCAGGGGCATCCAACTTCATGTGGGATGTTCATGTCTACTGTTCTATGCTACCTCTAAATTTTGCGGTCTCATCTAAACCTGCATTCTGCTCATTCGTACTAGATTATGCACATAAGAAGGTAAAGGGACCCCTAACCATTAGGTCCAGTCGTGACCAACTCTGGGGTTCATAAAGCTCATCTCGCTTTATTGGCCGAGGGAGCCGGCGTACAGCTTCCGGGTCATGTGGCCAGCATGACTAAGCCGCTTCTGGCAAACCAGAGCAGCGCACGGAAACGGCATTTACCTTCCCGCCGGAGCGGTACCTATTTATCTGCTTGCACTTTGATGTGCTTTCGAACTGCTAGGTTGGCAGGAGTAGGGACCGAGCAACGGGAGCTCACCCCGTCGTGGGGATTCGAACTGCTGACCTTCTGATCAGCAAGTCCTAGGCTCTGTGGTTTAACCCACAGCGCCACCCGCGTCCCTTTTAGATTATGCACACACTCCTCCCTATTTTAAGATTCACTGATTTCTTGCTTGCTAGCATTTCTCTAAAAGCCCATCTGTGAAAGCCCAGGCAACACACTACATTTTCCGTCGGCAGATGGAGGTGGAAATGCAATGACAAAAGTAATGTTGATCTCATTCCAATAAGTATCACTTTGGAAGACTTCCTACACAATTATTTTGGTTCTGTATACTTGGAACTGCCTTTATTTATGCTACTTCTCAACCCCTGCCCATGTTTGAACAGCTCAGAAAGTGCCTTGCATGCATGCAGCACCCCAGGTGGTCTCCCATCCGGGCAGCATATGGGACAAGTCCTGCTTAGCTTCAGCAGTAGATTTCCGTCATGTGCCTTCTAAGCATTCTCTGGGAAGAAACACTCCCTTGCTGCTTACAAGGGTGGGGGGAATCAAAGCTCTTCCCCAGCAATCAACATTCATTAGGAAGTCACAATGTTGTTTAAAAAAGCAAAACATCTATTGCAGGCATATGGCATTATCTCCTACCTCAGTTCATCAAAGGAGAGTTACATTCAGAGATAAGGAGATCCTTAAACACATGGAGAAAAACACTGGGTCCCACCCACGGAATCTGTCGTCTTTGCAATTGCATTAATTAATGTTAAGCTGCTCTTTATGATGAAACTGAAATGCCGTAGGTGACAAGCGCTACCTCTTTGCCTGCTCTGTCCCTTTACATTCCTTTGCAAAAACCATTCAAACATATGTAATGAGAAGCAGATTTCTTCTGTTGGGACTGCTATTAGCACTGTTGCTGTTTCAGAGAACTAGGGCAGTTTGGGGGCTGAGAGACTGAGTTGGGAGCCAGGAAATATCTGGTTCAGATTTCATTGAGTTGACCCCTAGACAAGCTCCTCTCTCTCAGTCACAGCCCCCTTTCCGTGGTCTAGAGATCAGACTTACCCCTATTGTAATGTTTTCTAAAATATGTGAAGGAAAACTTGGAGCCATGCAAAAGCACTCTTATAAATGTTTGACTTGGTTTGTTATATTTCTGTGCCACTTTTGTTCAAATGAATCCCGAAGCGGCTTACAAACAATAAATAACAGTAACGTGATAAAACATAATAGAACAATGCCAAGCATCATTAATTAAGATTGGCCCCCATCTGTGAGCTAAGCTGATCTTGATTCCATATGAGAACGATGAAGAGGTTTAGAATGCAGCATGACTGTCACATTTTGTAAATAAGATGGTTTGAGTTTTGTGTCTCTTGTTACTTGGGACGCAGTGTGTATTGGTCACATGTGGTGGGTTGAATACCCACAATAAGCAGCTGGTGTTTCTCTTCTGTAATAATTATTCAAGACCATATTCCATAGTTGGAGATTTTGTTGTTGCTTAGTCGTTTAGTCGTGTCTGACTCTTCGTGACTCCATGGACCAGAGCATGCCAGGCACTCCTGTCTTCCACTGCCTCCCGCAGTTTGGTCAAACTCATGTTCGTAGCTTCGAGAACACTGTCCAACCACCTCGTCCTCCGTCGTCCCCTTCTCCTTGTGCCCTCCATCTTTCCCAACATCAGGGTCTTTTCCAGGGAGTCTTCTCTTCTCATGATGTGGCCAAAGTATTGGAGCCTCAGCTTCAGGATCAGTTGGAGATTAGGCAGTTGGAATTAGTGCTCCTAGCATATTGAATACATTGAGAGCAAGAATCTGAAAATGGTGATCTGATAAGTTGTACGAGCATCTTTTTAGATTCTTACCTTCTCCTTCCTCACAGTATTATATTGTCAAAACAGATCTGTCACTTGATTCCACCATGAACATCTCACCTTATATTTATTACTAGAGACAGTTGAGTAGTTTTTTAAAAGAGAATTCAAAGTAATTTGAGAGAGGCATTGTTTCTCGTGGTGTCTATCAGAGGCAACATGAAACGTCCGTATCGAAACAGTTCAGAAACTTGCCAGACCTGATTACCACAGGCAAAAGCGAGAGAAATATACATGCCATAAGCAGAACTCTTTCCTTGAAACTGTCTGGAGAAAAATGATGTTTGTCTTCAAAGCTGAGTAATAATAACCAAATGTGGATAAAATGAGCAGCTTTTCGTGTTTCTTTCTCAAAGGGAGCTTAGTCCAGGCCCTTCATGCAAACTGAGAAATCTTCCATAAACTATAGCTTTCTGTTTTTCCCTAAACAGGTTAATGGTTTCAGAAGTTGGTTGGGCAACTTCTGGCTTATTTGTCTACTTGCTTGTATGAAGGGAGAAGTGAAAGGACTGTTTGTGTGGCAAAAGCACTCATACATATCTTGGCTTATTCAGATGAGATACGTTCATATGAATGCAACCGGTGTTTAATTCAGATCTTTTCTGAGGCAAGCACAATGCCAAAACCTGCCTCCCATCCCTGGAAAGGCGGGGTCAGGGTTCATCCCTGTATTTGTAAGGTGCCTTGATTTATTTATTTGTGATATTTATGTAAGCTGCCCAGTAGCATGATTCTCTGGGCACTTTGCGAACGTCAAATAATAAAATACAATATTAAAAATCCCAGTCGTAAAACAGTAATTGTAGCGTGAAAAACTACCAGCACGTCCTGAGTTATGCCCACATCCTTCCCTTCCATGCTCTTCAATTCCCTCTCATTTACAGGAAATATTACAGAGTTCTTATTATCCATTAGCTTCCTGAAGAAAGTGAAATGTAACCGCTGAGGCAGGTGTATGTTACCTGTGCTTAAGTAACCGTTCTATTAAAGTTTAAAGATCTGTGTGTGAACTTTCAAGGCCTATTAGGAGTATCACTTGCTACCTCACAGGTGACTGAAGAGCAAGCTTTTTTCTGCACTCCCTCTCTCCCTTTCCATTCCCACAATAGAGAGAGGTGGAAATAGTTGTGTACTTCACCCATAATTAACGAATGGTGCACAATGTTTTTCATTATTGGGTATGTAGAGCGTTGCCGGTAATTGGAAGATTCAGGGCTCAGTTATTTTATTTGCTTCTCGTTTTGCTTCAGGTGGCCTGAGATGGCAAGGAAGGGATTCAGATGTTGTTGTTGTTGTTGTTTAGTCGTTTAGTCGTGTCCGACTCTTCGTGACCCCATGGACCAGAGCACGCCAGGCACTTCTGTCCTCCACTGCCTCCCGCAGTTTGATCAAACTCATGCTAGTAGCTTCAAGGACACCATCCAACCATCTCATTCTCTGTCGTCCCCTTCTCCTTGTGCCCTCCATCTTTCCCAACATCAGGGTCTTTTCCAGGGAGTCTTCTCTTCTCATGAGGTGGCCAAAGTATTGGAGCCTCAGCTTCACAATCTGTCCTTCCAGTGAGCACTCAGAGCTAATTTCCTTCAGAATGGAGAGGTTTGATCTTCTTGCAGTCCATGGGACTCTCAAGAGTCTCCTCCAGCACCATAATTCAAAAGCATCAATTCTTCGGCGATCAGCCTTCTTTATGGTCCAGCTCTCACTTCCATACATCACTACTGGGAAAACCATGGCTTTTACTATACGGACCTTTGTAGGCAAGGTGATGTCTCTGCTTTTTAAGATGTTGTCTAGGTTTGCCATCGCCTTTCTCCCAAGGAGCAGGCGTCTTTTAATTTCGTGACTGCTGTCACCATCTGCACTGATCATGGAGCCCAAGAAAGTAAAATCTCTCACTGCCTCCATTTCTTCCCCATCTATTTGCCAGGAGGTGATGGGCCCAGTGGCCATGATCTTCGTTTTTTTGATGTTGAGCTTCAGACCATATTTTGCGCTCTCCTCTTTCACCCTCATTAAAAGGTTCTTTAATTCCTCTTCACTTTCTGCCATCAAGGTTGTGTCATCTGCATATCTGAGGTTGTTGATATTTCTTCCGGCAATCTTAATTCCGGCTTGGGATTCATCCAGCCCAGCCTTTCGCATGATGAATTCTGCATATAAGTTAAATAAGCAGGGAGACAATATACAGCCTTGCCGTACTCCTTTCCCAATTTGGAACCAATCAGTTGTTCCATATCCAGTTCTAACTGTAGCTTCTTGTCCCACATAGAGATTTCGCAGGAGACAGATGAGGTGATCAGGCACTCCCATTTCTTTAAGAACTTGCCATAGTTTGCTGTGGTCAACACAGTCAAAGGCTTTTGCATAGTCAATGAAGCAGAAGTAGATGTCTTTCTGGAACTCTCTAGCTTTCTCCATAATCCAGCGCATGTTTCTAATTTGGTCTCTGGTTCCTCTGCCTCTTCTAAATCCAGCTTGCACTTCTGGGAGTTCTCGGTCCACATACTGCTTGAGCCTTCCTTGTAGAATTTTAAGCATAACCTTGCTAGCATGTGAAATGAGTGAAATTGTGCGGTAGTTGGAGCATTCTTTGGCACTGCCTTTCTTTGGGATTGGGATGTAGACTGATCTTCTCCAATCCTCTGGGCACTGCTGAGTTTTCCAAACTTGCTGGCATATTGAGTGTAGCACCTTAACAGCATCATCTTTTAAAATTTTAAACAGTTCAGCTGGAATACCATCACTTCCACTGGCCTTGTTATTTGCAGTGCTTTCTAAGGCCCATTTGACTTCACTCTCCAGGATGTCTGGCTCAAGGTCAGCAACCACACTATCTGGGGTGTACGAGACATCCATATCTTTCTGGTATAATTCCTCTGTGTATTCTTGCCACCTCTTCTTGTTGTCTTCTGCTTCAGTTAGATCTTTACCACTTTTGTCCTTTATTATGGTAATCTTTGTACGAAATGTTCCTTTCATATTTCCGATTTTCTTGAACAGATCTCTGGTTCTTCCCATTCTGTTGCTTTCCTCTATTTCTTTGCATTGCTCGTTTAAGAAGGCCTTCTTGTCTCTCCTTGCTGTTCTTTGGAAATCTGCATTCAATTTCCTGTATCTTTCACTATCTCCCTCGCATTTTGCTTGCCTTCTCTCCCCCGCTATTTGTAAGGCCTCGTTGGACAGCCACTTTGCTTTCTTGCATTTCTTTTTCATTGGGATGGTTTTAGTTGCTGCCTCCTGTATAATGTTGCGAGCCTCCACCCATAGTTCTTCAGGCACTCTGTCCAGCAAATCTAAATCCTTAAACCTGTTCCTCACTTCCACTGTGTATTCATAAGGGATTTGGTTTAGATTGTATCTTACCTGTCCAGTGGTTTTTCCTACTTTCTTCAGTTTAAGCTTGAATTTTGCTATAAGGAGCTGATGATCTGAGCCACAGTCAGCTCCAGGTCTTGTTTTTGCTGACTGTATAGAGCTTCTCCATCTTTGGCTGCATCTTTTTTGCTGACTGTATAGAGCTTCTCCATCTTTGATTCAGATGTAGCCACTCTCAAATAGAGTACCAGACATTAATTCCTAGTTTCCAGTTTGGAGTGGGGTGTAGAATCATTCTGAATGAGCCTCCATACAAAACAATTTTAGCTTTCTGTGCAGGGGTTTGCGTCGGGGAGAGCAGGTCTCTGCAAGTGGTACAGAACAGATACAGTCATACCTTGGCTCCCGAACGCCTTGGGAGTCGAATGTTCCAGCTCCCGAATGATTGAAAACCGGAAGCGAGTGTTCCAGTTGTCAAACGTTTTTTGGGAAGCTGAACATCCGGCGCAGCTTCCCCTATTGTCTCTGGCACACCTGTGCAATTGGAAACCAATTGGAAGCCGCTCTTTGGTTTCCAAACATTTTAGAAGTCAAAGAGACTTCCAGAACGGATTCCGTTCGACTTCCGAAGTACAACTGTACTGGTTTTACCTCCTCAGTGGGAACTATGCCGACTTTCCAGAGTATGATAGAACAGGGACTCTTCAAACTCTGTTCTAGGGAATCCACGGATCCTTGGAGAGTTACCAAAGAGTTAGCACTTTCAATGATAATTCCATCATCCAACTTGTAGTCTTTGAATTCAGTGCAGAGTACAAAAGGATACAGAGATGGTACGGAGAGAGAATACAGAGCTGCTCCATTAACTTGACTGTACAGAGAAAAGGGGGAGAGAGCACTTAACTCAATGTGAAATGTGAAAGGCCTTTAAGTGGCAATATTATTGCATGCATTTGGCCAGTCCTCTAACACTAATGCAGAAGCATAGTGGTGCTTATTTCTGCAGCAGCATTGATTGCATTATGTATAGAGCAATCTTCCTTGTCATAGTGCCTTCCATTCGTTTTGGATTACAGATCCCATCATCACTGACCATTAGCCATTCTGGCTAGGGCTGATGAGAGTTGTAGTCCAAAATATCTGATGGGCACCAGGTTAAGGTTGGCTGTTATAGGAAGTGCATGTGAGATGGTAAATAATTTTGAAAAACACTCCTGCCCTTCATAATGTCTCTCTTCCCGGCCTCCCTAAGAATGCATCATCCATGTGTATTGCAAAATACTGCTTCATTCATCTGTATAGAAAATGATTTATGAGCTGCCCTTTGTTCTGAAATCACAGGCTGGCATTTGGGTTTGTAGGGGGGTTGGGCAATGACTTGCTGGTTTTCCAAGGTGGATTTTGGATCCAGCATCCCCCATCTGCAGTCTGAAGCAGTTGTTGTTGTTGTTGTTTAGTCGTTTAGTCGTGTCCGACTCTTCGGCACTCCTGTCTTCCACTGCCTCCCGCAGTTTGGTCAAATTCATGTTAGTAGCTTCGAGAGCACTGTCCAACCATCTTGTCCTCTGTCATCTGAAGCAGTACAGTGGTACCTGGGTTAAGTACTTAAGTCGTTCCGGAGGTCCGTTCTTAACCTGAAACTGTTCTTAACCTGAAGCACCACTTTAGCTAATGGGGCCTCCTTCTGCTGCCGCCGCACGATTTCTGTTCTCATCCTGAAGCAAAGTTCTTAACCTGAGGTACTATTTCTGGGTTAGCGGAGTCTGTAACCTGAAGCGTATGTAACCTGAAGTGTATGTAACCCGAGGTAACACTGTACTGCCTCATAAAAGTTGTGTAGCATGGTTGTGCTGCAGGTTAGATTGTGTCTCGTGTTATGAAAGGGTAGTTGGAGGAGAAAGTTGATCTGCCATTCATATTCAGGGCTGCTGCTTCCGTTACCTTTAAAGACATGGGTGTGGTCATGCAAGTCCTCCTTTATGTCTGGAGAACTCATGAAAATGTCATCTGGGGCCTGCAATGCCAGTGTCACTCTCCGAGATAATGAGCTTTAGAACAATTTCTGGAGTCTTGGTGAGCACAGATCTTGTCTCTTGGTAACTGTGTGGCGTAGTCAAGGATCCAGTGCTAATCATCACCTTGGTGATGGTTTTCACCTTGGACAACAGAGGTTGAAAGATTAGGAAGCAGAATTCAATCCCTACTGTAGTTGTGTCCTCCTTGATTGAACCGCGGTGACGTCCAAGAGAAGAGAGGGAGACTTTGGAATGAATTCCTGATTTAGTTTGTGGATAAGAGCCCCAGGTGTGATGAATCTGTCTCCCTCTTCTCCCCCACCCCACTGTTGGATAAAAGCAGCAATGCAAAAGCCAGCAGCAGGTGGCTGGAATGCAAAACAGGATGTTGTTGTCTGGAACTGTACTGGTGGGAAAAAGGGGCAGTCCATTCTCTGTACTGAGCACCGGATGTTAGCTCAGAGTGTCATCTGACCTGTACTGGAAGTACAGGGGTGGAGTTGTGACTCTACTGCTGGAGTCTGGAGAGTGCAGTCACGTTTCTCTGTACTGCTGAATGACAGGAATAAAAGACATGTAAATAGACTCCTGTCTGTCTCTTTTCCCCTCCCTGGGGGAAGCAGGGAGGAGGGAGGATGGTGTGTTCTTCTCACGAGAGGAGGATCGCCGATTTATGGCCTTGCCTGTATCCTGCCGGTAGACGCAGATTGGAAGGTCAACAAGTATCTCAGTCGGTTGCCCGGGGGAGGCCAGTTACCTCTGACTGAGAGCTGAGATACTGACAGCCACCCCTTTCCCAGCACTGAACATCCCCTCTGTTCTTTTTCTTTTTAATATATTTTTGTTAAGTTTTCCATATTTCATTACATTACATTTCAGTATGAAAAATTTCAGTATAAAAAAAATCAAAAAATTCATAACTTAAAGCATTACTTAAATAAAGCATCGACCTCCTTCCCTCCCTCTAACAGACTTCCATATCACTTAACCAATTTCTTCACATTCCTATATTCACTTTTTTACCTTATATCAATCTTTTAGCAATCACCTTCTTATAAGTAAATCAGCTCCTTAATTTCCCATTACTAAACATTTCAACTTAAACCTACAAACGTTTTCAATTTTCTTTCATATAAAGTATAAATTTGCCCCAGTGCTTTTGAAACAATGAACATCCCCTCTGTTCAATGCCCCTAACATCCCCTGCCACACCCCTGTTCTCAGGTCACCTATAGTCTTGTCTAAGATGCAGAAATCCTTTAAAGGCTGGAAGTTCTTAGTACTACTTCAAGGAAAGCAAAATTAGCTCTTATGAAAGGGGGCATAAAATGTCCTCTTTTTCCAAGGACATCAAATGATAAAAACAATTTTTAAATAGCTTCAAAATGGACTCTTCTGTTTACACTGCCTTTTTATGTGAGTGCTCGTTAGATAGATGTTTTACTCAGCGGCGTAGCGTGAGTTGTCAGCACCCGGGGCAACGCAAGTAATTTGCGCCCCCCGCTGCCGCCCAAACGACGCCGCTTGCCCGGAGGAGGAGGGGGGCAGAGAGGCGAGGAAAATGCAACAGCCCAGCAGCTGCAGCAGCACCGGCGGAGGCGGGGCTGTGAGGAGGGGCTGCCTGGCGCGTCCTCCGCGGCGAGCGCTGAGAGCCGCTGCCTGCCGGGCACCTTCAGCCCGGACGCGCGCACAGCTCGTCGGTTCCGCGAGACATGCGGCTCCGCTACAGCCTGCGCCCGAGGCTCTTCGGCGACTCCGGAGGCAGCGAGCGCGCCCCCCCAAAATGTTGCGCCCGGTGCGGCCGGCACCCCTGGCACCCCCCACGCTACGCCACTGGTTTTACTGGTTGCATACAGGCAAGCAGCAGTGGTCAAAGTGGTGTGTTTGGCTGTGAGCAACCCATCCTTGATTTCTCTTAGAACCTATTTTCTCCCTGTGAGGTCCAGTGGGTCCTTCCACTTTTATTTTGCTTGGTCTCAGAATCCTCTCCCTCTCTCGTATTGTGCCCTTCCAGTTCATCTTCAGTGATAACATTACAGCTGGTGAGGCAGTATGAAAGCGACTTTGGTCATAAGTGATGAATGTCTGACGATAACTTGCCATGACTTGCTGAAACTGGAAGGGGCAGCTGTGCCCCTGGACACAAACAGGTTCCCTGACACATTGATTTAGTTTCCAGATGTTACTTGTTTCAGTGATGCTGTAGCTAGAGATAGCAAAGACAATCTGTGAGATTTGGTGGGGAGGAAGAGCTGCCTGTTTTCCTACAGTTCCTTTCAATGTTTTGCTCTACGCTGTACCAATCACATCTTTAGGCAGAGTGAGGAGGGACCTGCTGCAGACAGATATTTTGGGGTACCCTTTAAATGCCAACAAAACATTTATTTAGATTTTATTTTTTTACCACTGTGGCAAAATGGTGGTTTGGAATTTCTGCCCTGGGTGCCAGAATGCTTTCTTGTTGCTCCGTCCAGTGCAGCAAAAATTCCTTCTGGCCCGTGCATTCTCTGTAATTTACATATATATGTGTTAATTAAGGCAAGGCGGAAAGCTGACTTCTGAATAAATTACACCAAGTATGCATGCTTTTAGTATGTTGTTGTTTAGTCGTTTAGTTGTGTCCGCCTCTTCGTGACTCCATGGACCAGAGCACGCCAGGCACTCCCATCTTCTACTGCCTCCCGCAGTTTGGTCAAACTCATGCTGGTAGCTTCGAGAACACTGTCCAACCATCTCGTCCTCTGTCGTCCCCTTCTCCTTGTGCCCTCCATCTTTCCCAACATCAGGGTCTTTTCCAGGGAGTCTTCTCTTCTCATGAGGTGGCCAAAGTATTGGAGCCTCAGCTTCAGGATCTGTCCTTCCAGTGAGCACTCAGGGCTGATTTCCTTAAGAATGGAGAGGTTTGATCTTCTTGCAGTCCATGGGACCCTCAAGAGTCTCCTCCAGCACCATAATTCAAAAGCATCAATTCTTTGGCGATCAGCCTTCTTAACTTATGCAAAATGGTAAAAGTTGTAGAATAATTCTTCTGCTGCTAGACATGAGGATGAGTAAGCAGTTTTGCAGGAGCACTGAAGCCCCTGTTGCCCAAACTCACTTGAAATTTTCATCAGCTGTAGTCTGGTTTCACCTGGAGGCATATCTGTGCAGCCATAAAAGATAACTTTCAAAACAAATGAAAAGCGAGATGCTCAGAGAGATGAGTTCTACTGGACCCTAGACTGTGTTCTTGAATGGGCCCGTAAAGATTCCTGAAATGATAATTGCTTTAACTACATACTCTTCATCTGTAGCTTTGGGAACTTAAATTTGTGGAAACAAGGTGCATCTGAGGATTGAAAAGGGTGAGGCCAAGACTACAGAGGTCCTAAGGCAGGAAGAGGAGACCTAAACCTGGGACTGCAGATAGAGTAGGAGGAGAGAAGAAACAGGAGCATTTTTTGTCTGCATTTCGGTAACGTTGGACAGCCTTTTGAGTCAAGATGGCAGCCCAGTCTGTTCCAGATGTCACTGATTTGGACAGTGGAACCGGCCCTGATCGCCTCGGTTTGACCCACCTGTCTGACACTGAGCAGTAATTGATCATACACCGAGGTAATATTCATGATGTAAAACAATATACCCCCTACCCCTGGCTTTCATCTGTCAGCGCAATTCCTTCAAACTGCATGGGGAGGTCAGCACCATCTTGAACTAATAAAAATAAAAATAAATTATTATTTCTACCCTGCCCATCTGACTGGGTTTCTTGCCCCAGACACTCTGGGCAGCTTCCAGCATCTAAAAACATATATTTAAATAGGTGCACAATTATTAATAGCTTATGATCTTAGTAAAATTATTAACTGTTATTATGGTCGTTAATGAGCACCTTTTGCTTTGGGCACCTCTGAAGCAGGTTTTTTTTTAAATTTTGGTTCGCTTTTTGGGCCAGGGGAGAGTGCAGGAGGTAGAGGAGAGAAAACGTCTCATTGCACTTGTGGAGTTCCTGTTGTATAAGTGGGTGGATAATATAATTGCATCTCTATCCTCTTTGCATTAATTTTATATTCCCCATAATTCATTTCTATCTTGTTTTCCAATCTCTGTATGGACATTCTTGCAGGACAGAAGCAGCTCAGCTGAAGAGTCTGATGACCTTGCTCAGTCATCAGCAATAAGTGCTTTCTAAATCAGTTACATAATACATTATCAACATTGGCAAAATTGCGTGGCCTGGCAATTACCTTAAGTCCAGCCTAGAGCTTTTCAAACAGCATTTTCCCTTGGGATAAGGCATTTTCGCATGCTGGGTTAAGTGGGTACAAGCAGTACGGTTTGAGGCAGCCTGATTGCCCTGCCTCTGTTTACTAGTTGTAAAATGTAATAATTTTGCAGTGCAATGTGTGTGTGGTGGAGAGGACGGTCATAGTGGACTGTGTGCTTATGTGTGTAAGTCTAGATCTAGATCAAGGGAAGTAATAGTGCCACTGTATTCTGCTCTGGTCAGACCTCATCTGGAGTACTGTGTCCAGTTCTGGGCACCACAGTTCAAGAAGGACATTGACAAACTGGAACATGTCCAGAGGAGGGCAACCAAAATGGTCAAAGGCCTGGAAACGATGCCTTATGAGGAACGGCTAAGGGAGCTGGGCATGTTTAGCCTGGAGAAGAGGAGGTTAAGGGGTGATATGATAGCCATGTTCAAATATATAAAAGGATGTCATACAGAGGAGGGAGAAAGGTTGTTTTCTGCTGCTCCGGAGAAGTGGACACGGAGCAATGGATCCAAACTACAAGAAAGAAGATTCCACCTAAACATTAGGAAGAACTTCCTGACAGTAAGAGCTGCTCGACAGTGGAATTTGCTGCCAAGGAGTGTGGTGGAGTCTCCTACTTTGGAGGTCTTTAAGCAGAGGCTTGACAAACATATGTCAGGAGTGCTCTGATGGTGTTTCCTGCTTGGCAGGGGATTGGACTCGATGGCCCTTTTGGTCTCTTCCAACTCTATGATTCTATGATTCTAAGTTATAATTCCTGTACAGACACTCTTCTGCTGTATTATATATAACCAGCAACAGGCCCTTTCCATTCCATATTCTGAATCTCCACAAGTTAGTTGAAACAGCCCTCAGTATTGGCTGCAGCCATGCACTTCAGACACTCATTTTCTCAGTGCTCCATATAATGTGGTTGGCCTTAGTGCAGATATTCTGACCCACACCCAGAAAAGTTGATAGGGACTGAAATGTCTTTTAATATCATTGAGAAAGTACTGTGTCTGCGATGCTACAGAAGCCCTGTTTGTGGCAATGGATTTGCAATGAGCTCATTCACGCTGGTAAGACAGGTATTGAATATGGATGTACGAACTGGCTCAGTCACTGAAGTGGCTCACCTGTTTTGTTTGTTTATAACTGGGTTTCCCAAGCTTTTGAGTTCATGGACCCCTTGATGAGTTGATAAAGTCATCCTTTACCCAGAATCTTAGGAATGCAAATGGAATAAAGTCAAGGAATATCAGTATATACCGTATTTCCCCGTGTATAAGACGCCCCCTATTTTGGGGACTCCAAATTAAGAAAATGGGAGGAAATTGCCCCATGTATAAGACGTCCCCCTTTTCTTAACATAATTTTTAAAGAACAAAACCTAGTCTTATACTCAGAAAAATACGGTAATCAACATTTACTAATCTCCAGTTGACATCACTAGGAATCATAAAATGTTAAAAAAGTGAGATAGGATAATAAAAAGTAAAAGTGAACCTGTGTAAACAATTTTTAGCGGCAAAGCAGAATGGTCTGATGCGGTTGTTTTGTGGAATCATCTTATGAAATACAGAGGTTCCTCGTTGAGAAGGAACTCTGTACATGCCCGAGGTTCATAATCTCTAATTAATTTTTTTGCAGTATACCTCGTAAACTTCTTTTCCACCCCTCAGCCTTTGTCAGCCCCAGATCTTTAATCATCCCCTGCACAGTCCCATCAACCCCAGGGGATCAGTATTGACCGCTTTTAGGAAACCCTGACTTACTGTAATACTTCTTTCTGTCCCCTCCTTTCTTACAAGAGGCACAGCAGTTTAAAAGTTCAATATAATTCCACATGCAAAAATAAAAGCAGTAAAACAATTTGGCATCCCAGTGTTGAAAGAGCAAAAATAAAATTTCAGTCTGTACCTCTGGGTTCTTGGGGTGTTTTTGTGGGTGGGTTAGAAGGAGGCTATTTCTTGGCAATATAAGAGTTCCTTCACTTTCTGTATTATCTCTCATTTTTATGAAACGGCTTGCCGTCAGGAGCTGGGGTTTCCAATTGTGTGTGACATGCCTCAGAAAGAATGTACTATCCAAACAAAGACGGGTTGCGAAAGGTCTAGTCGATGAAAAAAGCTGGAGGGATTTGTGTGTGGTGTGTGTGTGTGTGTGTGTGTGTGTGTGTGTGTGTGCTACCTTCTCTCTTTCCTGCCCTGTCCCCCTGCTTTCCCTTAATGCAATGAGAGGAAAAAGGAGCCAAGAGTTCCTTCTGGCAATGTGACCTTTCTTGACTTTGATCTGCAGAACATTTCTAATTCCTCTTGGACTCCACTGGGGCTTAATTCAGCAGAACAGGAAAATTGTTATTCCCCCCCCCCCTTAAAGGATGAGTTTATATAATGCTTGGCACTGATTACTCGGGCATGTGGTAGGCTTGATAATGTGATTGGGGGAATGGTCCACAGAGAAACAAATAAGGGTGCTGCGTGTACTCAGAAATGTAATCATTGTGGTCGTCATCCCAGACGCCACTGCTGCTGCGGCTGTTATTAAACTCGTCTTAAATTGTATGTGGCGTCCGCCACCAGACCATATCATCATCCTCAGCATAGAGGTCACTGACATCTCCGGATTCCCAGTTGAGAGGAGTGGCAGTATGAAAATCAAATAAGCAAACAAACTCTGGCCAAGGTGCCAAGTGTACTTTTCAGAATTGCAAGGGAAATAGAAGAAAAAATAATGCAAAAACATGGCAGCAGGAGAAGAATCTGCACCCGTGTTCTCTTCATACCACAGATTATATGTAACACTAATAGGTATAAACTATTAGGCTTGGGCTTGCCGATCGGAAGGTTGGCGGTTCAAATCCCCGCGACAGGGTGAGCTCCCCTTGCTCAGTCTCTGCTCCTGCCAACCTAGCAGTTTGAAAGCGTGTCAAAGTGCAAGTAGATAAATAGATACCGCTCTGGTGGGAATGTAAACAGCGTTTCCGTGCACTGCTCTGGTTTCGCCAGAAGCGGTTTAGTCATGCTGGGAAAACTGTCTGCTGACAAATGTCGGCTCCCTTGGCCAGTAACGTGAGATGAGCGCCACAACCCCAGAGTCGTTTGCAACTGGACTTAACTGTCAGGGGTCATTTATTAGGCATAATATAAAGGTAGGCGGGGTTATGAGTATTCCGTGCTGCAAATATAAAAATCCTGCAAATTAGAAATGGATTTCTGTGGTCTGTGCGAATTGGGAGTGGGAAAGCTATACCCCTCCAAATGTTGAGCTGCAACTCCCATCAGCCTCAGCCAGCATGAGGCAACATCTGGAGTGCCACAGGTTCCCAGTATAAATGATGCAGATTGGGCAGATTCACACTATTGATTTTGCTTAATTTATTATGCATTTTAAAACTTGTTTGCGGAAATGAATCAATATATTATTCTGCTTCTGCAAGTAGGGATGAGGGTGAGTCTACTACATTAACTATGGAAAATCTTGCTCAGAGAAACGGAGGATAATCACAAACCACCATCACTCTTTCATAAGACCATTTGTTATTCTCCAAGCTGTTAGTGGAAGAGATTATCAGAGACTTGGGAGGGTGGGCTGGTAAATTAAATTCCACTTTTGGGAGGGGAGACGTACCTTTTGACAAAGTGGCCAGGGGGTGGGGCAGCCATCTCCCCCCCCCCAAAAAAAAAATGCAATATCCTCACCTACCATTGTTCCTATTGTCCCACATTTTTGAAAGAAAGGCAGCCAGGCTTCTGAGTACAGCCAATCAGCGACTTGAAGCTGCAGTTTATTTTTCTTTTAATTAAGAGGGAGAGAGAGCTCAGAGGGCCCTTGATCATCTTGTCAAAACACAAGCCTTGCCCCACCCAAAGTGATGTGACCTTCCCAACCCTGAGATTAATATGACCTTTGGAAAGGTTGTGTGTGTGCATGCGTGCGCAATCACAGAATTGTAGAGTTGGAAGAGGGACCACTTTCAAGCATATCTTTACATCTGCAAGGCCTGGGAATTTGGGGTGTTGTTGCTGAGTGTCGCGAGAAGCCAAGTTGTGCACCCAACGCCATTTTTTGTGCTTCCCCCTTTGCATTCCTGTGGGATCTTACCATCACACACACACACACACACACACACACACACACACACACACAGCCCTGAACTCAGGCAACGTAGAGACTTCCGTGATTTTTAAAATTTCTGTTGGCTTGTCGCTTCTCTGGGCTTCTTTGCAAGGCCAGCTTATGTCAGTAACATGAGCAAGAAAAAAAGAGAGGCTGCAAATGCAGAAGAGGGAGAGCAAGCCAGAGCTCCCCAGTAGGAAAGACAGATTATAAATTCCAGTGGTGACTGCTGCATGTGGGGAAAGTTGTGGCCACATACCATGTTAATATCTATGACTTGCCACAACTGTCCCCACCCGCTTCAAGTTTTCTTTTGAGCCTTGGTCTCAACTAGGGCCAGAGCCTTTTCAGTACTGGCCCCAACTTGGTGGAACGCTCTGTCACAAGAGACTAGGGCCCTGCAGGACATGACATCTTTCCGCAGGGCCTGCAAGACAGAGCTGTTCCACCTGGCCTTTGGTTTGGACTCAGTCTGACCCTTATGTTTCCCTCCCCTTATGGTTTTGATCTATGGGCTACATTTAAAATGAGGCTGCATTTTAAATTGTATTTTTAACCTGTATTTTAAACTGCCCCCCCATTATGTTTTTATTGTAATTTTACTGGTGTTAGCCGCCCTGAGCCCGGCTCTGGCCGGGGAAGGTGGGGTATAAATAATTTATTTTTATTATTATTATTATTATTATTATTATTATTATTATTATGTGTAACATCCTCCTTTAGGATTTCATGTGCTTGCCATTTTAAGGACAAATGCTCCTCATCGAACTCTTTACTCTCGCCTATTCATGGGGACTCCAAAGTGCAGGCTGTGTCTACAACCTGTTAACGTTCATATTGCCTTGGATAAGCATGTCCGTTTTATGAGGTGGGGTGGGGTGGGGGAATTATTCAGAAGTGGCGAAATGCAATAACAAACCCTACATAAAGCTAGTTATTGCTTCATGAAACAAAATGTCACAGTAGTCTCAACAAATTAGTAATTAACTCCTGGAGGGAAAATTAGGTGGAAGGATTTTCCATCCTTTGAAATCTTTAAATTGCTGTTTGTGTTCTTCAATTTAAAAAAAAAAAAGTTTCCACAGCCTGGAAGTTGTGGGGCTGGATGCAGGAATTGCTGAGGATGTTGTTCTGGCCTGTTTAGCACAGGACATCAGATGAAATTGTGTGAACGGCAACTTCCATCCTTTAAACTAAAGAATCTTCAAACTCTGAATATTGCTGTCTTTATTGTTTTCTTTCCTAGGGGAATAAGGGAGGAGGATTTCCCCCCCCTTCTTGTAACAGTGCTATTTAATGCTATTGTGTCCCACCCTTGCTCTAACAAACACAACACAGTGTACATGGCATGTTCTCCCCCCCACCCAACATCCCACTCCTCACTTACACCCATGGCACTCTGTGATGTAAGTTAGTCAGAGAGACATTGACTGACCCCAAAAACATCAAGTGAGATTCATGGTCAAAGCTGGGATTTGAACTTGAGTCTCCCCCACTTGACGTCTGACACATTAATTTGTATTCCCTTCTCCCTTCATTGTATTCACCAATACGGTACTTCAGGTTGTAAGCTCATTAGGTCATAGAATCATGTTGTTGTTGTTTAGTCGTGTCCGACTCTTCGTGACCCCATGGACCAGAGCACACCAGGCACTCCTGTCTTCCACTGCCTCCCGCAGTTTGGTCAGACTCATGTTTGTAGCTTCGAGAACACTGTCCAACCATCTCGTCCTCTGTCGTCCCCTTCTCCTTGTGCCCTCCATCTTTCCCAACATCCGGGTCTTTTCCAGGGAGTCTTCTCTTCTCATGAGGTGGCCAAAGTATTGGAGCCTCAGCTTCAGGATCTGTCCTTCCAGTGAGCACTCAGGGCTGATTTCCTTCAGAACGGAGAGGTTTTATCTTCTTGCAGTCCATGGGACTCTCAAGAGTCTCCTCCAGCACCATAATTCAAAAGCATCAATTCTTTGGCGATCAGCCTTCTTTATGGTCCAGCTCTCACTTCCATAGAACCGTAGAATTGGAAGAGAGCACAAGGGTCATCTTGTCCAACCCTCTGCAATGCAGGAAACGTTTGCCCAACATGGGATTCAAACCCATAACTCTGAGCTATTGGGTCATAATCCCCCTTTTTCTTTGCTGGCGTTATTTTATAAAGTGCCATGTACACTTGGAAGCATTGTACACATACTGTATTCTGATGTTATTGTTAGCTGATCTAAATGTTGACTCATTATCAGCTAATAAGACTAATTGGCTACTGTATTTTTTATATAACATTATTTGAAATACATTTGTAAGATTTGAAGAGTTGTTGTGTTAATTCTCTCCTCTTCCTGTGCCCTCTGGAGCAGATTTTGAGGGTGTACAGGTAACAACAGTGTTGGATGCAACCCAAAGAAACTAAAGAGACTCCAGAGGAGAACTGATACAACAAAAGATTTGGAATGCATTAATGAGAGCCTACAGTTATTGGGGGTATTTAGATCAAGACCTTGGATTATTAAATATCTAAAGGAGGGAAATGTCAGCATCTGGATACCAGGCCTACCTGGGAAAACCTCCTCATCAACAGTCACCTCTCTGTCTGCATTTGCTCACCTATCCTGTTACCATAGACTCTCTCATTTATTTTCCCCTCTTGTTATCTTCCCACACCGTTGAAAGCTGCTCAACAGCTCCTTAGAAACAGGCAACTGCCTTTTTTTTTATTTACTCTGTGTTTGCACTGAAGAAACAATAATTTGAGAAGGTGAAATGGTTGCAAGCCATTAGCACAGAAAGGTCTGGGCTGAAAATAGATAATTTCCTAGGGGAAATTACAAATGTCTGATCCCTAGAAGAATTTAGGAAAAGTGCTTGCATCCAAAGGCATGTGCAATTGCAGAGGGTCTCTGGAGGGCCTCTCTCCCTTTCCACGGCCCTCTTCCGAGGCCGTTGAGAAGGAAGACTGAATTCAGTGCACCCCTGCACTGGAACATACCTAGGCAGGGGTTTAAAGTGTGACTGTGTGTCTGGCTCTTAGCAATTCTGCTCATGGCAGGTATAGTTTAATTCATTTATTAAAGCCTTCATTGAGTCAGAGCCCATCTACCCCTAAATCCTAATGGCAATCTCTCTTTTTCTCTTTCTTTCATTAGACTCTGGGAGTGCATGCATTAAATGTTCAGATTCTAGATAAAGATCTCTAGAGTCCGTCTGTCTGGTGGTGCAGGTGATTGGAGAGGGAAAGCGATGACAGCTGCTTGCTTTTGTCTTGCTTATAATCCTTCTGACGTTCAGTTTGTCAATACGATAATTGTGTCGGCTGACATTTTTGCATTACGCTACGTCTCTTCAAGCAGTTAGTGATCTCTTGAGTTGTGTTTTCCTTATCCACGCTTGGAAACTTACCCTTCTTGTGACTCAAGACCTGAAGCAAGATGTGTCGTGGCTGTCTTAACACCCTCTACCTTGTTTTCCGCAGGAGAATTGCTGAGTCAGCCCAGGCCAGAGGGAGTGACTGAGATCATCTGTCCGAAGAACGGTAACGAGCGAGTGAATGTGGCTCTGGTTTACCCCCCTACGCCGACAGTGATCAGCCCTTGTTCCAAGTAACTTCTGGAAGACACCTGCCTTTGCCCCCATATAAGGACACACCAAACACCCCTTAATCGAACAAGCCCTTCCTAAGCATTTTTGGAAATGTACAGCCCAGAGATGTTTCTGATTACTGGTGGGACCTGGACAACACAGTTTGGGAAATAAAGGTACAGCTATGTTGTTTTCCTTTAGTGAATGGGAAGGTATTTGCAGTGTTGGGTTTTTAGGCTAGATTGCTACAGCAAAGCTGAATTTTGGTGGAGGGTGAGTATTTTACGAGGGTTCCTTGTTTTGCTTATTTATTTATGTTGCAGAATGTACACCTTAAAAGCTTCCGTTTGTCTGTGTTTTTGAAATCCACTTGCAACTCCTGTTCTGGGCAAACATCAACCACGGCAGAAAAAAAGCCTCACTAAGGAGCATCTCGCAGTTAGCGGCACATGGTTTATTTTTGCATGAGAACCAGCGCCCACACTGCTCTGCTGACATGTGCATGAAAGAACTATGTCAGTAATACACAGAGCAGACGAGTAGCGTCCAGTTTAGATTAGATTGGGATTAAGCAAGTTGCAGTTCTGCGAACGGTTTCGAAATATCTTCCAAAGCAAACGTAGGTTTGTTTGCTTCAACTGCTCATTTATAATAAATGTTTGTTCATTCCCATAACGTACCAGGACTTATTAAGCTATTAAAGCCATTATTAAATAAATTATGAAGCCATTGTTAAGTAAATAATAAGTTTGGTCATTGCCTAACACAGAGCTGTCTCTAGGTGATTTACATTCAGTTTTAACTGTCAATAAGTCCAAAGATCCTACTAGTGTCCTGTGTTTTCGATGCACCAAGCCACAAGATCCTCCTAATAAAATTATCTATGAATTTAAAAAATAATGTTGCAACTTGATGGTTGATCATTATTCAAATTGCAACATTATGGAATGGCTTTGTGCACATTTAGATTTTAATAAGCTTAAGTAAGGTTGGGTTTTAATAAAATCAACCAATACATTGTCCTGTTATTCTTCAGACAACCTCCGCTGAGATTCACGGTAGATTTGCCTGTCAAATACATTTTGACACTAGCAACCTCGTACCTGGAATTGCTCAGAAATTTTAAGAAAGCAAAAAATCAGTGCAGTTTTGAAAGGTCCAGCCCACAATCTTTATTCAAAATGGTGTCCAATTATATCCAAACAGGCAGAAGCATACTCCTTGAGCTCAGAAACCACGATGCAAAATTTGGTTGGCAGTATCTAAAGGCATGTCCAGATGCATAGCAAACAAACAGCTTTCCTAAATACTTTCCTAAAAACCTTCTTGTATGACCAGGCCTCTGTCCCTTAACTGTCTGTGGTCTTCTAGAAGTGGGCGGGATGTTTTTAATGTATTTCTCTTTCCTCTCGTTTTTTTAATGAATCTATGTAGGGTCTGGGACGCGGGTGGCACTGTGGGTTAAACCACAGAGCCTAGGACTTGCCGATCAGAAGGTCGGCGGTTCAAATCCCCGCGACGGGGTGAGCTCCTGTTGCTCGGTCCCTGCTCCTGCCAACCTAGCAGTTCGAAAGCACGTCAAGTGCAAGTAGATAAATAGGTACTGCTCCGGCAGGAAGGTAAACGGCATTTCCGTGCGCTGCTCTGGTTCGCCAGAAGCGGCTTAGTCATGCTGGCCACATGACCCAGAAGCTGTACTCCGGCTCCCTCGGCCAGTAAAGCGAGATGAGCCCCGCAACCCCAGAGTCGGTCACGACTGGACCTAATGGTCAGGGCTCCCTTTACCCTTTACCTTTATGTAGGGTCTATTATCTGTCTGTCTGGTTGTAAGTCACTTTGGGTTGCCCCGGGCTAGATAAAGCAACAAAGAAAGTATTAGATGAAGATGATAGACATGTACAGATGCAGGATAAGTATATTATGGTACAGAGAAGGTGGATCCTTAGCGCCACGAACCTTGAGACTTTATGTTTTGTCTTCTTCAAACACGCAGATTAACGGGAGCAGGTGTGCTGAAAGGCTATGCGCTGGGGTGGACACAAATCTGTAGCCTGCCTGAATTGATCCTTACATCGGCTGGGGTTGGAGTGGTGTGTTTCCAAGAACTTTGTCCAGAGGCTTATTGAAGCAAGAAACACAGCAAAGCATGCTCATCCTGTGCTGCTCTTGGAACTTTTATACACGACAGTCTGAAAACTCTGGGTGGTTTTAATTGCTTCGTAAGCACGGAAACAAGAGCATTGTTGACTGACGGCGATGCGCTGGGATTGAGAACTCTGTGGACCTGTATTGTGCACTTGTTTGGACCCATTGGTGAATGTAAGATTGTTCTCGGTGTGGTCACTGTTCAGCTGCAGCTGAAAGATATATCTGCTGAAAAGGCACTGTTGGTAACTCGGGTAAGTTTTGACTTTGTCATTGTGTTCCTCAGGGCTTACTCTGGGTTTGCAAGGGCAAGGCACCTCCAGTTGGCCTTTTCTGCAGGGAAGAGACCTGCCATTCTTGCAATGACAGTATCCTTAGTTTCTCTACTGATCTCTTGATTGCCATTAAAGCAATATGAAAGATGGCTTAAGCAGTGGTGGTGTAGCGTGGGTTGCCAGTGCCCGGGGCCACACAGAGTGGGTGGGGGAGGGAGGGAAGCGGACAGAGTATGCATGCACATTCAACTGCCTAACAGCGCCACCCAGGAGATTACAACCACAGAGATAAGAAAAGAAGAGTCATTCCCGTTGTCTGGAAAGGTCACTTCCTGGTTCACACGGAGAAGCTGTTTTCAACAGAGCCCAGCAATGGAAGCACACAGCTGTATGGAGCTAGCACAGGGTGTTGAAATTTTGCACCCCTAACAATTTTGCGCCTGGGACAACTGTCCCTCTGCCCCCCCTCCCACTATGCCACTGGGTTTAAGGGTTGCACTTCATTTCCAGGGCAAGTTTACATACAACATAGAAAGAACACTTGTTTATTTGTGTGTGTGAGCTCTTGGAGATAATAATTGCAGGTAGAAATTGTCATGTTACCATTGTCAACTCTAAAAGTACTTTTCAGTGGAAATAGTCCATTCATGATTTTAACTAAAGAGTCATATAAGAGTCCAGGTGATAATACGTGGATGTGTGAACAAGGCGGAGATAAAATATTCTGTCGGATAATGATTGGGGTCCAAAGTTACCACAGTTTAACTGGCTCTGGCTTTTCAGTTAATTTTTCTCTCTAGCAATGTTAGTGATTGCTTTCTTTGGTTTGCTCACAAGCTCTTGGTATTTCCTTGAGGAATACCTTTGCTGGTCATAACATTTATTCCTTGGCAAATTCTACAGTTAGGGATAACATTGATTATTGTAGTAACTCTTTAAGTAGCAGCAGAACAAAAAATCTGTTCCCAAATTAATCTTTCTTAGCTAAATTAAACGATTGTCTTTTGTTTTGATACTGTCATGGCTTGCTGCTTATTACAAATATATTACTGGTTGAGGTAAAAGGGAGAAATGACATTTCATTCCATAAAACAGCTCAATTTGGGGCACAGTTTGATTAAAATTTTCTCCTTTTTATTTCAAAATGGACAGAAAACCAACATATTGTTGAATGCCACATCCTCCATCTCACAGATTCCAGCATTTTAGTTGTTTAAATGTCTGCCTTCTAATGACCAGCTGCTTAGGTCACCAATTTAATAATAATACTATGTACAAAGGTAGTGTACAAAAATTAAAAACAAAAGGCAAGCCCTGCCCACAAACTTACAATCTAGTACATTTAACTAATTTTGTATACTACTGAAACTTCACTAAGTGCTTTTTGAGATAATGAAGTAAAAAAAAAGTAGGATTAAAGAAGCAAAAGCTATTAAGTGTTGAAAAGAAAGAGCATCCGTATGACAGCAATGCCAAAAGCAAAATGACCTCTACACAGTTTTCCTAATAGGCGTCCCCATCCATTTAAAATGTGCCGCCCCTTTCGCTTAAAATTGCCACCTACTAATTAAAGCATTTGTTGATTAAGTGAGATGGATACAACTTTACAACCCTACCTATAATAATTCCTAATTATTATCTGAAAGTTAGACGCTGGCTTTATAACCAGTACAATTGAGGGCGGGGAAATGACTGCGGTGGAGAAAAATTCATTACTGTGTAATGAAATTGCTCACATGAAAGGAAAGGAAAAATGTCAGTAGTCTACTCAGCCTTTTTATTCTGCGCTTGTGTGCAGATACTTATCTGGCTAGTTTAGCTGCAAGCTTAGTTTGTCTTGTTAGCCTGGTATAGGTCTGGGTTCTGCTCAGGCTTGGGGATCAGAAACCTTTGTTGTCTGCAGACAGAAGTGGATCTCTTTTGTCCTCGAGAATAATTTCAATGTTTCGTATATCCTGGCTTCGTTTGTGGGGAGGGCGGTGGAGCTGGCAGGTGAGTTGGGGAGAAAATTCTCACTAATAAATGCTTGACATCAATTCACCGAAACACAACAAATGCAGATTTTCCTGCTTAGTTTTGCATGTTGAACAATAACCGTGCCCTTTCTCTAAGCATGTACTTGCACATACTGATGTGGTTCTCAACCATAACAATGGTAAAATTGCACCCTGCCCTTCTGCCTTTAAAAAGGTTCTACGGTAGATTAAAGTGCTAATAATAATAATAATAATAATAATAATAATAATAATAAATTTTATTTATATCCCGCCCTCCCCAGCAGAGCTGGGCTCAGGGCGGCTAACAACAATCAAATAAACAATCAAATAATAACACATTCTAAAAATATTTCATTATAAAAATTAGTTAAAATCAAATTGATGGCAACCGATTAAACAAAATTCTGTGCAGGTTGCCAGAGGAGGAGATATAAAATCACACGAGCGTAATCGGCTAAATCCAATCAAATATAAAACCAACACACTAATATCACATAGCAGCAAGAAGAAGAAGAAAGTAATATTTGTATATAAATTGCATCCCTCCCTCCTTCATAAATTATTTGGAACAGAAATACTTACCGTATTTTTTGTTCTATGAGACTCACTTTTTCCCTCCTAAAAAGTAAGGGGAAATGTGTGTGCGTCTTATGGAGCGAATGCAGGCTGCACAGCTATCCCAGAAGCCAGAACAGTGAGAGGGATTGCTGCTTCCACTGCGCAGCGATCCCTCTTGCTGTTCTGGCTTCTGAGATTCAGAATATATTTTTTCTTGTTTTCCTCCTCCAAAAACTAGATGCGTCTTGTGGTCTGGTGCGTCTTATAGAGTGAAAATTACGGTAAGTTGATTTCCTGAAGCAGAGGGAAATGGGTGACAGGAGAGCAGGGCTGGGGGATCTTTGGCCCACTAGATATTTGCTGAACTGCAACTCCCATTAGTTCCAGCAAGCATGGCAAATGGACGGGGAAGATGGGAGCTGTAGTTCAACAATACTTGGGAGCACCACAGGCTCGCCATATCTGCCGATACATGATGGTTGGGTGGTCATCTGTCATGTGTCATCTAGTTGAGATTCCTTCATTGCAGGGGGTTGGACTAAGTGACCCTCGGGACCCCTTCCAACTCTATGACCTGGTGAGCAGGAGTGGGGACCAATCTGTATCCCAGTTTGTGAGCTTCAGCTAGCCACACACTATATGCTTCATATTCAGGTATCTTCAACTGTATGAACAGCCTTTTCCCCTATTAAAAAACATGCTCCTGTCTTTGGTTTAATCTGAAGGGAACAATCTCTTCCTGCACAAATTATGTTTCCTTTCGGTTTGCTTTGGAGGCAAATTTGAAGGCTGGCTTCCATCTGCTTGCTGTCTTCAATGTGTTGGAGGCCGCAGGGAGGGAGGGAGTCGAGTAAATCTCAGCAAGGCAGAGTTATAACACCACAAAATCTGGATAAGAAGGTCTGGATCAGGGATCAGCTGGATATTGATTATAAGCTCCTAAAAGCCCCTTGAGCTTCTTTGGAGAAAGGAAAAGGCTTGCTATGGAATGTAGGCTAGATGCTGTGCAGACAAGAAGCGTTCTTCCTTCCTCCTGTTGGGTGGGTTCTGTTTGGCCGTCCTTTAGAGGCCTGGGGAGCAAACGATGACTTCTTCTCTTTTTGCTGCTTCGCTGAGAATAGTCTTTATTGGGCCCTCCGTCCGTTTTGTTCGGAACTTCCTTGAGTCAGCAGCTCAGCACTAACAAGACTGCTGAGCTATGTGGAAATCCAGGAAACATTGGTTACCAAGATAGCAGAAACTAGATATGCCAGTGGTTTACTAAAGGACTTGGTCATCCCAGACCTGGCAGAGAATTCATCGCTATCTACCAGCAGCAAGTGAGTTGCACTCCAGCTATTGATAACCAGCCACAAACAGGCGGAAGAGCATTACAGGGCTTATTTTAAAACTTAAGATGGTCAACCCTACGCACCCTTAGCTGAGACTGCAACTGGGATCTGTGAGCATTATCTGAGAATGCTAAAAACAAAAAAGTGGTTTTGGAGAGGTGTGTGTGTGTGTGTTTTGAATTGGTTTTACATCTCCTTAACACTGTTTTGTAGGAACTGTAATAGGAGTGTTTGCCTAAGTCTTCCTGGTAACTTCCCAAGTTTGTACAAATGGGGACATTAGCCTTGTCTGATGGATAGACCCCCTAATTTCTTTGAGAAGTACAGTGGTGCCCCGCAAGACGAATGCCTCGCAAGACGGAAAACTCGCTAGAGGAAAGAGTTTTCCGTTTTGGAGGTGCTTCGCAAAACGAATTTCCTATGGGCTTGCTTTGCAAGACGACAATGTCTTGCGAGTTCCTGCTGGTTTCCCCCCCCCCTTTTTCTAAGCCGCTTATCAGCTGATCCGATCAGCAGATAAGCCGCTAAAAGCCGCTAATAGCGCTAATCCGCTAATCCTTCAATGGACTTGCTTCGCAAGACGAAAAAACCGCTAGACGAAGAGAATCACAGAACGGATTCTTTTCGTCTTGCGAGGCACCACTGTATAATGTGAGAAGTTTTGCTCTTCAAAGGCAATGCTCTGCTTATGACAATCAGAGCCGTCTTTCCCATAGGGCTTAGTGGTGCGTTGCGCCAGGGCGCCGGCCTCTCAGGGGCACCCCAGCAAGTGGGGGAGCTGCGTGACTTTGCCGGGGACCTCCCCTTTCCCTGCACGCCTGCCAGCTGCGCCCCGCCAACCATAAGGCTGGCGGGCGTGCAGCTTCCTTCCCAAGCCTCTGCATGGATCGCTGTCCTCCCGAGGAGGCCTGGGAGAGGCGCAACTTCACTCCCAAGCCTCTGTGGGGATCACTCTCCCACAGAGGCATGGGAGAGCGTTGCGCGCCCCCCCCCCATTGCTGACAGTGCGCAGCTACGGCCACCCCAACACTATCTGTGGTAATTTGGGGGCTCTGAGTGGATATTTGCACCCCAGCGCCACATCTGCTAAAGACAGCCCTGAAGACAATTATGAATATGTGGAATGTTTATGACTTGCTTCTTGTATATAAACTTCCTCTTGTTCTTTCTTTTAGTTTCCCCATAGGAAGAAACTCATAATTCTGTGGCTGTAATGTGCTGTGGAAAAGGACGCAAAATCAAAACTGGAAAATACCTCTTCAGATGGATGCTTTCCCAGGGACTGAGCATATAACTTAACCCCAGAAGTGAAATGGTTTTTAAAGTAATATATTAAGTTGCAGATGAATGGTGGACTAAAGGATTCATCACTCGACCCTCAGCCTCAGGATCATTCTCTAGCGAAGAGCTGCTTGCCAACAGAGTAGGATGAAAAACTTCTCAGGGATTATGTTCAATGTGCAGTTTAAAAGCCGCAGCTGCCGTTGACGACAGCAGTATCGGGGGCACTCTGTTTCCAAGTCTGTCAAATGTGAAAGAAGATCACTGCTGAAGTTCACTGCTGTTCAGCAATTTGTTTGTGTGGTTTTTTTTAAGTGTTAATCTTTATTTTTCTAAGTTTTTAATTATCTATGCAGTTTAGAATTAATTTGACACTGGGTACCAAGGTCAGCATGGAGATTGTGCTAAATCAGTTGCTGGGTTCTGGATGTGATGTCAAAAGAATGCATGTAGGTTTCTATTGTTTAAACACCTGGTTTGTGCACATACACACACATCACGCACACACACAGATACACACACAAACACACAATCTTCAATTTCACTGCAGTTTCATGGTAAAATCCACCTAAATAAATCCACCTAAATAAACACTAGCACAGATTCTTCTGGGAATGCCTCTGCCTCCACGCAGCAGTTGAAGCCGTACTTGAAAGAAGCGAATGTGGTTCAGAGTTTTCTCCCTCTTTTGCGTGGAACATGTCAACGTGGTGGAGAAGGGGAAGACAGCTTTAGTTAAACTTTTTTTGTGGAGTATGCAGAGTGGACAGCCGTGAAGTAAGCCAGGAATCATTCATCCCTAAACAATGCCAAGAATAATTGACCAGGGGGGGAAATGGAATAATTGAATTGAGGTAGACATGATTGACAAGGAGCAAAGAGCAGCGTGGAGATGGACACACCTCAGTCCTCCAGCCACTTGGGAGCCAAGAGAAAGCAATTCAACTATTGGTGACAATGTGCCACAAAGATTGGGCTTTATTGCTAGACCCGGTTTACCTTCGGTGTATTGAAATTAAGCACTTGGAATACCAGCAGCTAAAATGCAGATCATGTTGCAACGAAGTTGACCACCTCAGTTCCAGAATTTTCTTTTCTCGACTATGGATCACGCTGGCTTTATTCATAATGTCCCTCATGCTGGGGTGGGGATTGGTTCAGTGTCCTACAAAACGTGGTTTGTTTTCAAAAGAATGTATTAGTCTGGGCCCCACTTTAAACATCGCCTGAGTTATGTATAGTTATGGCACTACACTTTAAGCCATTCTGATAATGGTAGCGCCTTCTGCCCATATGGTTAGAGCAGCATTTGTGCCACATTTGCTAGATTAGGAAACTTAATTACGACACCACCATCCAAACCTGCAACACAGTCTACCTTCAGCGCATCGATGGAAGATTTTGGTGTTACTGGAATGGTTCAGGAAAGCCACAGAGCAGAGGAAACCACACTTCTCGGACCTCAAGATTATTCCCTTGTTTGAAGAATGCAGCCAACAATCTGTAATATCCACTCTTACAAGTAAACATCACATTTTAAAAAATGTTGGGGCATTTTAACATGCAACTTGGAGGTGGATTTCCATGGGGAAATCATAAAAACAGCTGTTGAATTTTAAGTTTAGCTGAGGAAAAAATATACCTCATTTGAAAAGTGGTTGAAAAGGAGACATTAATCAACAAATGTGTCTGGTGTTACGAGTGAGCTTTTGAGTCCCAGTGGCTAATTTTTGTTGGTGTGTGTTGAAAGATGTCCCCCCCCCCCCCCCGCTTCAGAGTCACTCCATTCGACAACTGTTGTGTACAAGAAGGTTAACTGGGGGATTAGCTGCAGTTTTCTGTTGTATTTTGGGTCTTGTGGGCCATTTCAGGTCTAGTGTGAATTTAAGTGGAACATTCCCAGATCTTAATTACCTTAGCGCATCAGGGGCATGTGCTAAGAAGACGTTCCCAAGCAGATTTCGGTGCCACATCACCTAGTAAAATAGTTTGGGCTTCAGAAATGTATTGTTTATTTTTGCCTTAAGTAGGCTTGAGCAAAACTTGGTCATTCTGTGGGAAAGTGCCAAAACAGCAGTGCTGAACCAGGCTTCAGCACCACTGAATTTCTGGCAAATACTAGTTGAGTTTTCTAAGTGTACCTTCATTCTTCAGTGCAACTTTCTAGGTAGCTCTGACTTCTGTAAGGAGGAGCACAACTTGACATGAGTTTTCCCTCTCAAGGCCAAAATGAAGGGGTTTTTTTTGCACCTGTTAAAGTAGATCTTTGCCAGCAATGGGAGATTGACTCTTTCCTGATGTCAGCCTAAACATGGGTGGCGTTCAGTCATTCATGTTTTTCAGGCTATTTGCTAAAAATGCTCAGCAACATCGCACTGGAGCGGCTGAGGCGAAACACTTGCTGTGGTTGTCTGAGAACTTTTAAGAGCAAATATAATTTTTTAAAAAATCATTTTTTTGCTATGCAGGACATTTCAATACAGACACTGCAGCCAGACAAAGATATTTTGGCTGGCAGAGTGTCTTGACAAGATCCTGTTGTGGTAGTATCGGCGGAAGACTTCTGCCAGCTTTTCTGGGAAGAGGGCGAGGTTTTGCTCTGTGAGGCACAAAAAAAATCAATCAAGCTATTCCTCTTAAAACTGCTGGAGAATTGCCCTTGGAATCAGTCACGTTTTCTATTCCTAGGTTCCATGACAGGAAAAGCTGTTTCCTGGATATGCACCGCAGTGCTGCCAAAGAAAACGTGTGCTGTTTTTAATTCCTCAAAAGATTCTCTTCCCTTTGACCCATCTTTGATTCACTTCTGGAAGGCCAAAAAAAAAGGGGTGTTTGGTGTAACATGGGTGGTGATTGTTCAGCAAGGGGCATGGGGGGGGCGCGGCGGCTATACTTATAGCTTACCTGTTAATTCTCCATATTACAGCACAGACTTCTTTTTTTACAAGAAAAAAGAAAAAAAGAAGAAAAAATATTCTCACCAAGACGAAAACCTGAGAATAAAAGTAATATTACAACTTGAGTTTTCTCTGACTATTTATTGACAGAACTGTGATTTGTATTTTTGCCTGTGCAGGCCACAGATAAATAAGTTGAAGCAGGCTTCTTTTTCCCCACTTTCCAAATTTGCATTGCAAAATGTGAACAGCAGTACTTTTTATTTATTAAGGAAGGTTTACAGATGGCTTAATTGTAAAACTCTTAGGCAGTGTGCACAATAAAATTAGAATAAAACGACCAGTACCATAATACCTTTACTGGGGGATTAATTTAAAAGCCATAGTAGTAAGCAAGCTTTTGACTTCAAGCTGAACTCTTGTTTTGGCCGCACGTTAACCAAAAGAAATGATGGGCATGACGCAAAGTTGGCTGTTGGAATGCCTGAGGCATTGTGGAGACTTGCACTAGTTTAGGTTATACTCTGTGCAGAAAGATCACAGATTGCAGCACAAGTCCTGCCAGGGCAAAGAAGCAATGGCTGAAATTCCCTTTGAAAATACAAAAACCAGCAGTGATTCAGATGTCTCTCTAGGAAAACGCATATGGAAAATGTAATTTTGTAGGAAGCGGTCGCTACTGAACTTTATTTTTTTTTTTTTTTTTTATAATAATTTTTATTACATTTTTTACAGAAATAACAAAGAGATCAAAAAGTAAGAAGAAAAAAAAAAAAAAAAAAAGACCAGAAAAAAAGGAAAAAGAAAAACACAACCATTTCGATAACTCATTTCAAATTTCCATTGGACTTCCCCCATCCCTCGCAGAATGCATTTCTTAACAATAAGTTTATCAGCAAATTATATCCTTATTTCATATGTTTCTTTCAATTTTCAATTACAGTTTAAATTTAAATCTCTTGATCAATATATACTCTGAACAATATACCATAATATCATTTTTACCCATTTAAACCTTAATTCTTTCATAAATCTTGTCAAATTTCATAAATAATTAAGTTTTGTTACTGGGGCTAGATTCCCAATCACACGACATCTTATGTTTCATATAACTTATAATACTTTTGCAAATAGTTTTTAAATTTTTTCCAGTCCTCCTCCATTGCTTCTTCTCCCAAGTCTCGAATCCTTGCAGTCATCTCGGCTAATTCCATGTAGTTCATCAATTGCGTGTGCCAGTCCTCCAGTGTGGGCAAATCTTGGGTCTTCCAATGCTTAGCGATAAGAATTCTTGCTGCTGTTGTAGCGTACATAAAAAAAGTTCTATCCTTTTTAGACACCTTCTGGCCGACAATGCCCAGAAGGAAGGCCTCTGGTTTCTTGGGAAAGGTGTACTTAAACACCTTTTTTAACTCATTATAGATCATTTCCCAGAAGGCCTTCAGTCTTGGGCAGGTCGCTACTGAACTTTAAAGTAGATAGCTGCCCTTTAATTGCATTCTAGAGATCAAGGTTTCCCTTGTTGCCTACAGGAAGTGATGGGACAAATCCAGAACGGAAAAATTAATTTTGTGGAGGCAAACATCCACATTACAAAACGTGGTTTTCAAGAGACTTCCACCAGTAAATCTGAGGAGAATGACTCCACTGAATAATGAGAGACAGTTTAGATTTTCCTGAAGTTGGAGAAATGCCCTGCTACTACTGTTTTTGGCTTGCATAAATATGAATCCAAATCGCAGGGCTGTTGCATGCATCCCTTCCACGAGATTCCCAAATACCATCATATGCCCTCCAGATTTTTTGTGATCAGAGCCTTATGCAGACAACCCTGTCGGTTTGGACAGGAAAGATGGAATTAAATTCCCTACATTGCAGATCTTCTACAAACTGATGAAAAACATGACCCCAAGCAATACTAACATAAATTTTTAAAAGAAGCATCTAGTGGGAAAGCTATTACATTTACGGGTTATAAATTGATGGTGAGATAAAAAAAACAAGCAGGGTTTTTCTGCATTATACAGCAAAGTGTATAAAGTCGCTACACTCTTAACCTTTCTAAAACACAAGCTCTTTGTGTTTTATGAACTGGTTATACCTTTGCACCTCAAGAGGAAATCTCTGATTCCACACCAGCCAATAACTGCTAAAATCTCTTCAGCTATTTGAGGTCATTTTAGCAAATGACATTGGCAATCATGGTTGCCTTGGCAAAGTAAAAACCTGTTGCTAGAGAAACCAGACATGTCATTGTTCACCTGGTTTTATCACTTCGTAATCTAGACTCCTGTCCATCAACGGCATTTTTATCACTGCTTATATTTTTCTCTCTCACTGCTTAAGAGGTTACCAGCTAGAACTGATGTTTCAAGAGAACAGACAAATTCATGGATGGGAAGGCTAACAATGGTTACCAGCCATGATGCCTATGTTCTGCCTCCTCTGTTAAATGCTGTTGCACTCAGGTCCTGACTTGCCAGAGGCATTTGGCTGACTCCCTATAAGAACAGAGTGCTGTACAATATAGGCCCATTTGTTGTTGTTTAGTCGTGTCCGACTCTTCGTGACCCCATGGACCAGAGCACGCCAGGCACTCCTGTCTTCCACTGCCTCCTGCAGTTCGGTCAAACTCATGCTGGTAGCTTCGAGAACACTGTCCAACCATCTCTTCCTCTGTCGTCCCCTTCTCCTTGTGCCCTCCATCCTTCCCAACATCAGGGTCTTTTCCAGGGAGTCTTCTCTTCTCATAAGGTGGCCAAAGTATTGGAGTCTCAGCTTCAGGATCTGTCCTTCCAGTGAGCACTCAGGGCTGATTTCCTTCAGAATGGATCGGTTTGATCTTCTTGCAGTCCATGGGACTCTCAAGAGTCTCCTCCAGCACCATAATTTAAAAGCATCCATTCTTCAGCGATCAGCCTTCTTTATGGTCCAGCTCTCACTTCCATACATCACCTTGACCCAACTGCAAGGCTCTCTCCATGTTCTTATAAGAGTTCTGGGGCCCAATCAACAAATTTCTTGCTGAGCAGCAATTTCCCCTCCCCACAGCAAACCCACCCAGAAAAATTTCTGGCATTTTCCAGAAGGCCTGGAGGAACAGTTAAGACAGAGATGTTGCAGGCAGAGAACGACAGAGCCTGAGCCACAAACCAGGAATCAGTAAGTCCCCATTTCTTCCATGACCTCCCTAGGTGACTTTAGGCAAGCCATTTCCCCTCAGCCCAACCCCGCTTGCAAAAGCACACAGTCACTCGGCTTTTTGCTCAGATACTGGAAGGGAGTCAAGTTATGAGGCAGGTGGTGCTTTTCTCAAAAGGAAAATAATTGGATTGCTCCAGTAAGCTTGCACATTAAGCACTGAAATAATTCTGCTCCCGAAGGAAAGGAGCACAGGGCAGTGCATTTAAATACCCTGCTGGGAATGTTTTGAGGAGGTTCTTAATATGTTCTACAAGGAAAAGAAAACATGGGAAGACATGCACTCGCAGCATTTTTCTAACATTTCTGTCAGCCAAAACAGTTCTTGCCTTACTTTTTGCAGCAGGTATGCATATTCCAAGTTTGGCAGGACACTGGTGTTAAGTTGTGGGTGGACATATCAGACAACACAGCGATTCTTCAAGCAGCTCTTGTTTATTCTCAGGCCAGAACAGAACTGAACTGAAGGGTTCAGCCAGCCTGCTTATATAGAGCTCCACTAGAACGCAACAGTAACCATTTTCTGTAACTAGCCAATCACTGAACGTCACTTTCAATCCCTTATTTACATATGTGGACCTGAACTATCTACAGTATCCCCCCGCTGGCCCAGGGTGAGAACTTCAGTACATAACACCTGGCAACTAGACAGTGGCGGTAGTGGAGAAACAAATGGTTATTTCCCCTTGTCTTTTCAGGACAACTGACAGTTGTAGCAGTGTTGTTCCTAGAAGGGTGGGGAAAGCTGGTTCCCGCAGCTGTGGGTTTTCCAAAGCCAGGATACATTCACATGCATAAAGGTTACCTAAAGCCTTCCACTCACCTACTGCTGTAATGGTGGTGTAGTAAACATTTTTCCAGTGGAAGCTTAATATCTTATCAGGTGATGGATGATTAGCCTTCTCCCTTTCCCACTGGCAGGTTTGGGAAGGGGGTTTATTCCAACACACAATTCCCCTTGTGGGCACCTCTGCCGCCTACATGCTACACAGAACAGGATTTGATTCTGCTTGCGTAAACTGGCTCTAATAACTACTTGTGAAGGGAGATACGATCTTCCACACAATGCCTGCAAGGGATCAAAGTGTTTAAAGAAATAAAATAAGGGCCGCTGGGTGGGGAGGGGAGGAGAGATGGGTTTGCCTATACTTGTTGCTATGGGCACCATTATCACTGGATTCCATTCCTTGTGTAATGTCAAGAATGTGCTTTATTTCTTAACTCGCGCTCTGCAATTACAAGCAGATGCAGAGACACATTAGCCAATCAAAGAAGTGCTATTATCTTCCTGATTTGCCACTGCCATGGACTGTTTTAGGAACGCACATGAGCAAATGTAATGGGGATTGCCATAGGAAATTATCTCTTGAGAACGAAAAATAAAACGAAAACAGAATTTCCTTCTGTGCAGTGAAGTTTAGAAGAGTTAAAATAACGGATTTAGCTTCCTTGGTAGCTGAAGATTTTTGGACTGAAAAATGCTTGCGGTGTGGGTGTGTTGCTTGCAAGCGAGTCACTGTTCCCTTGGCTACCACAACAAACAAGACCACAAGCAGCCACTGGAGCCAGAAGAAAGATAAACTCTAAACTCTACTTGGCAAATCCAACGTGTGCGGAAAGAGCAACAGGGACAAAAAATGGAAAACGTCAAGGTATTTGGTATGGACAGATCTAGCTGAGACATTTCTGTTTCTTTACTATCTCCAATGAGGAAACCATGCCTATTTCTTCAGGGGCTCAGGGACAGGTTGGATTTGGAGTTGACACATCCATTCAATGGCATCCCAAAGGAGATCAAACACTCTGTATGCCACTATCTTTCAAGGTCGACTCCTATCGCCAGAGGTAAGCGGTCCGCTTGTTTTGCCTGGGAAATATTTCGCCCCAGACAAAAATGGCACTTGATTAAAAATTGCTTTGAAATGAGTGTCTTAATGAATAAGTTGCTGTCGTTTGTCACTTACGAAGCACCTAAATATTTATAGGTGCTGTACGGAAATTAAAGGACAGGACAGTCCCTGCCTGCAGGCACTCAATCTAAAAGTCAAGGAGAGACTAGAGGAGACAAGAATAGGGAGGGAAGAGGGAAGTAAACGAGTCCAGGCACTAATTATTGAAGTTACATCATCTCAGCAGTATCATCTGTCCTGGACGTGTGGCCCTCCCTCTCTTTTAAGCACACACACAATCCAGCAGTTCTTACTAGTTTCCTGACTGATGGCTTCTCTTCAGTTTTGCAGTCTCAGAGCAACTGGCAGCTGGAACCCAGTGTACAGTACTTTCTGGCAAGGAAGGGAGAAGGGCGTTCCTTGCATCTGCTCCTTTTCTAGCCAACGGATGGGGGCCGTGTTGGTCTCCATATCGCCACAATATTCTCCTTTGAGAGCCAGGGTGCTGTCTCTTGGTCCTCAGGTTGGTGGCAGAGCCTACGGTGCCCTTCCCTTCAGTTCAGAGAGTGGTGCCACACCAAGTTACCACTAGAACGTACAGAGCAAAACTAGGACAACGAGGCATTAAATGACACTGCAGCCTAAATACAACATCTATGCTCCGTGTTCACGTTTTCTGCAGATACTTATGCTGCCACCCTGAAGCCAAAACCAGATGTTTCACTCAGCACTCAGAAGTAAGTGGCACTCTTTGAGAAGAAAAATGATTGGTTTCACATTTCCTTTGAAACCCTTTTATTATAAATGTTAAGAAGTACAGTAATGCATGAGCAATTCTTCATACCCGGAATGTGCTGCACTGCTTGCCCTCTGGTGGCAAGAAGGGGGGAAATATTAAGAGCAGGAAGTGGCCTGAATATGTTCATTTTAAAATGTACATAAATTGTTTCAGACTCTCTTTGCATTCCACAGCCATTTCACCTATGTTTATACTTTCTCTGTTTAATATTTCATACACACACCAGCCAACTGAGGATAACACTTAATAAATCTGATGAAGCAAAGTGAAAACACACACACACACACAACAAACACAGGCCAGTTTGCTAGATTGTTGTTATCTAGTTAATGCACTACAAAGTGGGGATCCTCAGACCCAGGAGCCAAAAGTGACCCTCAAGATTACCCCGGGCCATGCCCCACTTCCCCATATCTTAATACCTTTTCTCCCCATAAGCCCCAGTCACCCACTACTGTACTTGTTGACCTGATTCTACGTCCTCCTTGGGGGGCTTTTACCTGGCTGGAATGCGTCTTAGAATCATAGAATCATAGAGTTGGAAGAGACCACAAGGGCCATTGAGTCCAACCCCCTGCCTAGCATGTATGTATCCTGTTAGCCTGGAGGATTTTTTTGGTGTGTTCATGCACATATGCGTAAAAACCTCTGGCTTTTGCATGGCTAGAATTTATCTTACTTCTCAGTTCTGTTGCCTCTGACCCCAGCCACCACTGGCAGAAGGTAACCCACATGAGGAATGTGAACTACTGAGGTGAAAAGCACTGCCCACCGTGTTTTAGCTCTGCCTTACAATTCCTATTCTTTGACCACTTTATCTTTTATTTACTATTTTATTATTACGTTGTACATTACTTTTGGGGGACAAAATGCTCCATGGTGACCTCACTGAAGGCTGCGTCTCAAAGTTGATGTGGCAAAAACTTTCTTTTCATAGGCAACATTTTGGTGAGACAAGGTGGTGACACAAAAACCTTTTGTCATAGCGCCCGCAGGAGCAGCCAGTATTGCATATTTAAATCTGAAAATGGGAGGATGTGTGGAACCTTGACTCGTCAGAGAAAACACCTCTTGAAATCACAGCAAGAAATCTACATATTATTTTTAAAATTACAAAATTTTGCAGGGGCCCTCGGGGAATCACAAAAAACTGTCCCCATGGTATTACAGCAGGGGACCTATAGAATCAGTCAATATCTTCAACCAACCAACCTGAAAGATCCTTTCAAATTAGGAAAAAGGACTTGCAGGCCACAAAACACTCCAAGGGTGTCAGATACGGCTCACGTGCTGTGGCTTAGCCATTATGTTTTAAAACACTGATATTTCTTAAGGATTTTTCCAATGCAGGCACAAAGCCACAGCCTGCCTGCGGGAAACCACTTTCTCCAAAGCAGGGGTCAGCAAACTTTCCCAGCAGGCCCTCAGACCTTGTGGGAGGCCGGACTATAATGGGGGGTGGGGAATGAACAAATTCCTATGCCCCACAAATAACCCAGAGATTCATTTTAAATAAAAGCACACATTCTACTCATGTAAAAACACCAGGCAGGCCCCACAAATAACCCAGAGATGCATTTTAAATAAAAGGACACATTCTACTAAAAACACGCTGATTCCTGGACTGTCTGCGGGCCGGATTTAGAAGGCGTTTGGGCTGGATCCGGCCCCCGGGCCTTAGTTTGCCTACCCATGCTCCAAAGGAACTATCAAAAGGAGCATCATTGATATATTAAGAAAAAAGCCTACATTCACCCACTTACTCGAAGCAGTCTTCCAATTGCTAGAGGATGTTAATGTCCAGCAATGCAAAAATTATTGGTTTATAAGTATCAACATGGTAACATGCATTTATTTAAATTTTATGGATCTGTTTAAGAGCAGATCAGTGGACATGTTTATTTTCAAGGAAGTCATAACAAATTATGTAACTTCTCAACAGGTGAAGAGACAGGACGAAAAAAATCATCCACGATATGCAGCACTCCAAAGTGGAAACGGTTTAACCATTCCAGCTACCAAAAGTACATTGCTTACCAGTGCAAAAACTGAAGGCACAAGCCACAGAAGGAAAGATGACATTTCCAGATTCTCGCTTTGTACCCTACTGTAATTATGAGAATGTGATGAAATAGAAACTATATTTGATATTGCCACATTAAAAATGGAAATAAAAAAGAAGTCAGTGCCATACTTCGAAAGCTCTCCTAGGCAGCTATAGGTTTTCTGAAGTTTGTACACATAAGATCAGCAATCCTCTTGTGTGGACAGCATGACAGTACTAGAGGAGTATTGACATGACGCAAGAAATGTAAACAAACAGTTCTGCTTGGTCTTCATACAGTGGACACTCAGGTTGCGAACGTGATCCGTGCAGGAAGCACGTTCACAACCCACAGCGTTTTCAACCCGCAGCACCGCATCTGCGCACACGCGGGTCACAAGCTGGCGTTTCTGTGCATGCGCAAAGCACAATTTAGTGCTTCTGCGCATGCACCGAAACCCGAAAGTAACCCATTCTGGTACTTCCGGGTTTGGCGCAGTGCGCAACACAAAAACACGCAGCCTGAAGTGTCTGTAACTGTTATGTACTGAGTTGAATAGGATCCAAAATGCAGCAGTCTGATTGGTCCTAGAACAATAGGATCCAAAATGCAGCAGTCTAATTGGTCCTAGAACAATAGGATTCAGAATGCAGCAGTCTGATTGCTCCTAGAACAATGCAGCAGTATGATTGGTCCGCAGGAGCCATCCAATCCAGCTCCAGGTGGAAGTGAATTCACAACCTGATTGGCCTACAGGAGAATCCCGTAATTAGCCAATCACGTGCAGCCCATTGTGTAAATAATGTATATAAAGCAGACATTCTGGGGGAACATTCATTCCTCCTCACTACTATGAGCTGAATAAAGAGCATGAAATCCACTCTTGACTCCGAGTATATTTCAGTAACCCTAGGTATGACTGTACTTGCTGTTATTAAGGATTTTGGGCACCAAGTTTTGGAAAGGAAGTAAAATTAATAAAGATATATTCGATGTATATATTTTAATGGGTATTTTCGTGTAAATATTGGTTTTATTGATATTGTCATTGATACATTATTATTTTGCGCCCTGTGCGGGGGAACTGCCTGCAACCACTCTAACTCCGAGCCCGGGCAGAGGGCGGGGCAAAGCGGGAGTCTGAGAGGAAGGCCCCGCCCCCTGACGTCGAGGCGCATTGCCTAAACACTGAGAGCGGGAGTTCTCCACGTGACACTAGACGGGCCGCGGATTGGAGGAGGAGCCGCCAAACGGGCGCTTTCCGTTCTGAAATGGGCGGGAGGAAAAGAGAGGCGGGGCGCCGGACAAAGACGCGCGGCAGCGGCGGCGCGCACGCGCACTTCCCCCTCCAGGACCTCTCAGTCTTAAGAGTTGTTAAGATCAGGGGAGGGGCGTTCCTATCCTAGGTCCCGCCTACGCGTCAATCGTCAGGGTCGGGTGGGCGGAGCCGTGCGAGCAGAGGCTCTGCGGCCAGCTTGCGTCACTTATCCCGCCCCCTTTTGTGACGCCGCTGCTGCTTTTGATCTTCTGGCGCCCGCCCGCGCCTGCCGCGCTACAGCGGAAGAGAAGGAGGGAGCGGCGGAACGCGAACGTGCCGACGTCGCAGCAGCAGCAGCAGCCGCTAGCGCTAGAAGAGAACGGAGGAGTGACAGAAGCCGGCTTGCGGGTGAGCGTTGCCGCGGAGAGGCTTCGGAATGGGACTCGCCCTCCCTCCTCCTCCTCCCCCCCCACTGTGGCGTCATTGGTCCAGCTCGCGCGCGGCGCCCGGCGAAAGTCACGTCACGTGAGGCGGCATTAGCCGTTTGAAGGAGGAATGGCGCTCGCGCGCGAGAGGGGGGAGGGGAGGGGAGGAGGAGAACGGGCCTGTTTAACGGTCTCAAATCACCCCCACCACCCCGGGCCAGACTTGTGGTGCTTCACATTATTATTATTATTATTTTATTATTATTATTATTTTATTATATTATTATTATTATTATTTTATCATTATTATTATTATTTTATCATTATTATTATTATTATTATTATTTTATTATTATTATTATTATTATTATTATTATTATTATTATTATTAAAAAATCCCTTCCAGTAGCACCTTAAAGACCAACTAAGTTAGCTCTTGGTATGAGCTTTCGTGTGCATGCACACTTCTTCAGATACACTGAAACAGAAGTTGCCAGACCCTTCTATATAGTGAGAAGGTGGGGAGGGGTATTACTCAGAAGGGTGGTGGGAATGGGAGATTGGCAGATAGCT
The DNA here is from genome assembly GCF_965113315.1 of Podarcis vaucheri. Taxonomy (NCBI): domain Eukaryota; kingdom Metazoa; phylum Chordata; class Lepidosauria; order Squamata; family Lacertidae; genus Podarcis; species Podarcis vaucheri. The sequence goes on along the minus strand of NC_138755.1, from coordinate 34,635,442 downwards.
GAGATGAGCCTGTTGACGACTCTTAACGACTGCAATAGGTCTTACAGGAAAAGGCAAGGGGTGAAAAGGTGAGAAATGGCTTAGTCATGTATAATGGGATAAGAATCCAATGTCTTTGTTCAAACCAGGTCTCTCCATGGTTTTAAGTTTTTTTATTTTTTTATTTTTTTTATTTTTGACTATGGCAGACCAACATGGCTACCTATCTGTAACTGGAATTATTATTGTAGTAGATAGGTAGCCGTGTTGGTCTGCCATAGTCAAAATTAAAAAAAATCCTTCCAGTAGCACCTTAAAGACCAACTAAGTTAGTTCTTGGTATGAGCTTTCGTGTGCATGCATCTGAAGAAGTGTGCATGCACACGAAAGCTCATACCAAGAACTAACTTAGTTGGTCTTTAAGGTGCTACTGGAAGGAATTTTTTTTATTTTGGAATTATTATTATTATTCTCAGAGCGGTTCACAACATAAAAATGCCGTAGGACAAATCCCACACAAAATAATAAAAGCAAACCCATAACCACTCCCACAACACATTTGAAAGGGTTGTGCTTCCATTAATACTTGTGAGAGCAGCACCGTTATGAAGTCCGCCAAAATGCCACAGCATATCCCGCAAGGTTTCGGGTTCTCCAGAGCTCCTTGTCAGGCTGGAGGTTAAACAAATATGGGGTGAGGTGGGTGGAGCAGCGTGCATGTTTCTTGTGAAGGAGGTGAGGACAGGTGCCCCAGCTAGGCCGGAAGTCACCCTAAGCCTCAAACTGTCCAAAATTCCCTTTCTCTCTTCTAAAACAGCTTTTCTCTGCTTTCTCACAAGATGCCGTTGCATAGGCGAAATGTTACTTTTATCAGTATGAGAGAGCTTCAAAAAGGCTAATGAAGAGGCTCTGTCAATGCCAAGCATAAAGCAAGCCTGGGAACTGAGTCTTATCTCACTCTAGTTGCAACACATCTTGGACACTGGACCACCGCAAGGCTCCTCGACCCCCTTGGCTTCTCATCCCCCTTTCCTGGGAAGGGCGCCAAGAGTCCCAAAGACAGGAGCTTTCTATTCATGCTCAGGAAACTCATCATGGGGCAGGAGGAGAAAGGGGAGGGAACTGGAGGGGAATATATGCTCTGTGCAAATGGCTGTGAACTGGTGCTTGTTTGTGAAATTATCACACTAGCTCCTTCTACCAAGCCTGGATGGTAGAAATAAAGCTTTTTCTCTGAAAATTATCCCTTGAGTGTCTGTTTGACTCCCGTTTCCCTGTCCCGGGCACAATTCTCTTCCCACCCGAGGGCAAAACCTGAAAAGGCTACAATTGTAGACTCTGGTGCTGCTTGTGTGTGGCAAGGTGTGTGTGTTTTTGGTAGCATTCCCCCCTCCCCCCAATTTTGTTGAATGGTCTATTATTTTTTCCAAATTATTATTATTAGTTTTCCAAAAGATTTTTCAAACAAACATAAATCTCAGCTGTATTTAAACCCATCTTAGTAACATTGTTAAGTGACTTCTTCGTATCCCCCTGGTTGAATTTCAGTGTATATCATTTTAACAGTTTTCCAAAACCAATATTCTTATAACATGAACTTCATTACTTCATTACTTATCATCTTTCTTTCTTTCAAATTTGGCATTAAACATATTAATTCATCACATTACATATTTAAATCCTAAGCCTATCTGATATTTGCAAGTTTGGGTACTGTGACCAAGAAGGTTCTGCTATGATATTGTGGCACCAGCCACAGTGGAACTATCAGCAAGAACTCCCCAGCAGATCTCAGACTATTGACTGGTAGACTAAATCCGACCCACAAAGCAATATTGACCATCATTTCCTTCATTTCCTTCAAAAGTTACATATCTGTGAGGGGGAGAGAGGTTCCAGACTATTACAACTCTGGGGTTTTCTTTATATAATGCCCTGGATCAGGTAAAAAGTGTTATTAGTTTATATATGGATCAGCAAATCAACAGGAATGTGTTGAATAAAATACTTATTTTAAGCTTTGGAAGTTGAGGTCGACTGATAAAAACTTGATTGTTTTGTATCATTATCACATAGCCTTCCAGAGTAAGTGGCATTATATATATTATTGTCAAGAAAAGAAAACCATGTCTGGTTCAAGTGACTTCAGCGACCCAGTTTACAAAGAGATTTCTCTGACGAATGGCCATATCAACCGAATGAGCCGAGATGAACTTAGAGCTAAACTTGCTGAATTCAAGCTTGACACCAGGTAAGCATTTGTCAGGTGTTTGTCTTTTTTGAGGATACATATGCATTTCTGATTTCATATGTAAGTAATAATAATAATTTTATTATTCATATGACGTTCATCTGACTGGGTTGCCCTAGTCCTAGCCAATGTGGGTGGCTTCTAACAAAATACAGTCGGACCTCTGCTCCCGAACGCCTTGGGAGTTGAACGTTCTGGCTCCCAAACAATCGAAATCCGGAAGTGAGTGTTTCGGTTTTCAAACGTTCTTTTGGAAGCCGAACATCTGATGGGGTTTCCTATTAGCTGTAGGAGCTTCCTGCAGCCAATCAGAGGCCGCACTTTGGTTTCCAAACATTTCAGAAGTTGAATGGACTTCCAGAACGGATTCCATTCGACTTCCGAGGTACAACTGTATTTAAAAACAAAACGAAACATCAACCATTAAAAACTACCCTGAGCAGGGCTGGAATGAGACTGGTATGGTCACCTATTATGCAAGCTACAAGCTTTTTACAGCCTGAAGAGTAAGTGAAATTAGAGGGAAAGTTTGTCATTTGTTAGTTATTTAGAGTACATTATAAATGGAATGGAACTGAAGACTTGTGGAGAAACTGAGGATTTGATAGTTACAGCTGCTACTGGTGATGTAATTTCTGAACACATGACTTGTTGCATAATTTGTAATTCTAGAGTTTGCAATATAAGTTATAAGTCTGTATATTCTTCAGTTATGCAGCAAAAGGAACATGTAAGAGAAGTTCCATATAGCCTTCCTGAAAGGTTAACCTGGTAAGAAAAGGGAATTGAAGGGAGAATGACAGCTAGGAAGAAACTCAATAGGATGGTTTGGATGTAATTATAAACAGTTTGCCGTTGTGGGCACAAGTCTCAGAATTGCATGCTCCTCCGCTATACTACCCATGCTAGCTGGAGCTGATCCAAAGGATCTGGACGGCACTAGGATGGGATTGGTGGTTTAGCATTATAGCCAAACCCTAAATTGGTTAATGAGCTATGCTTAGCTGAAATAAACTTCTTAGCTGTGTACATAATTGGTACTATTCCTGTTTTGCGATTAATTCCTGTCCTATCATCTATCTATCACTGCAGCTTGCCTGGATATGCTTAAGCTTATATGAATCATGAATCAAATGATTGTTATTTTTTTAAGTGTTTCCATTTCACTGCTGACTTCCTTTGTAAAGAACTGGGGTAACTCTGAATAAGGTGGTCTTTCCATTTTCTAAGACTTGCGATTTTTCTGATTCTTCTAGAGAGATTTTTGGACTTGCTTTAAGGTGGTTATTCCTTTCTCAAGAGAAGACTGTACTGTAGGAGCAACTGCTTTGTGTGGCCTGTGGATCAGAACAGCTCATTGTAATACCTTTTAGGCATTGGCATTTACAAGAGGCAGGGCTAAAGTTTGCAGAGGGAGCCAACCAACAAATAGACCATGAGATTTCTACACTTTGTATTCTACAAATACCATGGCATTTCCACACTCAGCACTTTGCTGAATAAATCTTAGGTGATGGTCAAGCACTGATATATTTTTTTCCTTTGGCAGAGGAGTGAAAGATGTTTTGAAAAAGAGACTGAAAAACTACTATAAGAAAGAAAAGTTAATGCAAAACCAGACTATGAATGCAGATAATTACTACGATTACATCTGTGTTATTGACTTTGAAGCAACTTGTGAAGAAGGAAATCCTCCTGAATCTACACATGAAATCATTGAATTTCCTATTGTCTTGTTAAACACTCGGACATTAGAAATTGTAAGTGACCCTGTTTCTTCTTACTTTTTTATGGGTAGCAAACATTAGATACAGTGTGTTTTGTAAAAGAGAATTTGGGCAATACAGTGGTACCTCTGGTTATAGACGGGCTCTGTTCCGGAGGCCCGGCTGTATCCCCAAAACTCTGTAACCGGAGGCGCCCTTCTGGGCACGTGCGCGGCGCAATTGAGCATTTCAGCACACTCACGTGACGTGCAGATCGCTTCTGCGTGTAGATCACTTCTGCGCATGTGCGGGTGGCAAAACAGGAAGTATACACTTCTGGGTTTGCCGCATTCGCAACCCGAAGAGTACGTATCCAGAGGGATAACCCGAGGTACCACTGTATATCCTTTTCTTACAGATATTGTTTAACCTCTTAAAAATAACTTTTGGTTTTTGTTCAGCTTTCAGTTTAAAAGCTTTTTACAGGAATTTAAAAGTAATCACATGTTTGTTCCTGCAACAAAGGTAACTAGAACCTTCAGGTTTTTTTTTGTGGAAAAGCAGCCAGCAAGAAAAATGTTATTACACTGCCACTCCTATATTAAAAACTGCAGTATCCTGCTTTTCATTTTTCAAAGATCTGTTGAGCTTCATTACACATATGTAAGTTTGTCCTCAATAGTGCAAAAAATCACATCTGTACACGTGTTCAGTGGCTCTGATGATGTGTCCATAGTTCTTTAACAGCTACTGTATGTTAAACAGGTCTCAGCACTACATATCAGCCGGCAAAGATACCCAAAGTGGAGGCTGTTGAGAATGTCCCTGTCCACAAGAAAATGAGAGTCAGGTTTTCTCTTTCATAAAATGCTGCCATTTCACTGCTTGTGTTCAAATATAAAAAAGCTTGGATGTTGACTGCTTGCATGCTAGTTAATACCTTAATTATTACTCTTTTCTTCTAAAACATTATACATTTTCTGTGATTCTTTTGCATTGTTGCCAAGTGAACTATGTTTTAATATTATAGGAGGACACATTTCAACAGTATGTGAAACCAGAGATTAATCCTCAGCTTTCAGAATTCTGCATTAATTTGACAGGAATCTCTCAGGTAACATTCTCTGCAGCTGACCACAGTTATGAGTGTAAATGAAGCAAGTGCTTGTTATAATAGTCTTGGCTCCTAGTTCCAAGCATATTTATTGGGTATGTTGATGATTAATTAAGTGTGCTTAGGACAACAATGTCCCCCTTCCTTTCCTGTTTCCAAAAAATTTCTAAAATCAATATTTCAAGTACATTAATTATGTGTCCATGATTTTCAGCCTGTGTTCTTGGGATTCCTAAAGCTCCTTCAGGTCCTTATCAGGGTTTTCTCAATAATATCGTTGATGGAAGATAGGATTCCCTAAAAGGTAGCTTGAATGATATTGTATCATTCTGAATTTCCCCACACAATGTGCTGGAAACTGTCCCTGGATGGTGTTCAGAATATTCTAGACTGTGCCTCAAAGTAAGAGTTAATCAGCAGGTGTATAATGGTTTCTATGCAGACAGAGGTTTAAAAGAAAGTTAAAGAGCATTGTTCTGGGAGATAAAAAGGGAAATGTATTGCTCCAGCTATAGGGTATATTCAGATTGTGCTACTATTTTAAATTCTATGGGGATTATGTTGATGGATTGATTTAAAGTTTGTTTTTCCAGTATAAGTGTTAGGAATGCAGCTCCATCTAATGTTGTCAGTCTGTTGTGCAGGGATTGTTTGAAAGTAGTTACTATCCACTGAATGCAATAGAAAACAATAATGTTTTTAGTTACGTTTTGTTTTTTGTAAATCTGTTGTAGACTTGCTAGCAAGCTTTTAAAGATTTATCTTATCCAAGTCCCAATTTGTGTTAATCTTGCTTTTCACAGTTTCTTGCACAATGTTTTTTTAGATCATACCTTGTACAATATTTTTATTTTTGCTCATTGCTGTTGTTACATATTTTCAGGACCTTGTAGATAAAGCAGATGAATTTCCAAAGGTTCTGCAATATGCTGTGGACTGGATGAAACAGAAAGAACTGGGAAGCAAATATAGCTATTCCATATTAACTGATGGGTATGTATTCAATTGCTTAAAAATAATATTTTTAACATTGCAAAACCATTAATTTCCAATCAAGAAACATATATTGTAAAAATTAAGCCAAATTGATAATCTTAACTCTGTGCTATTGTTTTATGTTGCATCTTTGGAATTATTCAGGTAACTGAAGCTGTTTTTGCATTTTTATCTGAATAGCATGTCATGATGAATAGTTCTGTAAAAGGACTTCCAAACAAAGTTGAATTCAGTGGGCATAATATGTGTAACTATTTCAAGCATGTTAGTATTCATATGTAAGTATTTAATCCAAGTGGTTCTTACAGCTAGTGTGCTGGTCGCAACCATGCTCCATTATGTTCCTATCCATATCCAGAATTATGTTCCTACCCATAATTAGTATAGCAAAAAAACTCTTCTGCATAAAAGTTGCAATTTTGCTATTTGAGTCCCACCTCTTTAATTTTAGCAAGACTGATTCTATATAAAGTAATGTCAAACACCATTGCACAGTTACAAAAACAAAGTTAGTTAATACAGTGACAGAAATTTTAAAAATCCAGCAGAGTCACATAAAACATCAGCGCATAAATGCAATTTTTATCTCACTGTTAAATTAAAAGATCAGGCAAATAGAACTGGTTTTACCTGGCCTCAAAACTCATTGGTTAAAAGGAGTTTTGCCAGTGCAAGGATTTATCCTTGTGCAGTGAAATACTCTCCCCCTCTCCTCACTGCATACCCAATAAATCTGTTCTAGGGGTTTCCCCCACCTTCTATAAAAGGAAAGGGGAGAAGACCGGTTGCCACCTGTCCAGCCTCTGAAGGTGCCCAGAAGATGACCTCCAAAGTTCATGTAATCAGAGACACAGGGGAGATCCTCATGTGTTGGTCCTATTAGCATGAAAGGGACACCTAACTCACTCTTAAGATACTATGCATATTTTTTCTTTTTTTAAGATCTTGGGATATGAGTAAATTTTTGAATATCCAGTGTCGCATTAGCCGTCTGAAATATCCTTCTTTTGCTAAGAAGTGGATCAATATTCGCAAATCCTATGGGAACTTCTACAAGGTTTGTGTCTCTGTCACTTACATTGCCTGAAACTCAATGCTAGGTATTTAAAATTTAAGTATATTGTAGACTTATATTATCAATATGATCTGACATACATCATTTTTTGTTCAGAGAATTTGTTTAAGTTTGTTTAAAAGAGGGAGCATTCCTTGCTAGTTTTTTTGTTTTTGTTTTGCTGTTACAGTTATCCCTGTAGGGATAACTTTTGTTTCCTGCAATGATGATGATTTGTGTTTTCAATATTTATTTTTTCCTCTCTGCAAAAACAAAAATATGCCTTTTTCAGTATTATAGCTAGGAAGCATTTTATGTTCTTAAGCTCTAAATGTAAGTTTATTACTTTCTCAGAAAATAAGTGTTGCATATATTTCAAATTACCCCCCCCCCCAAAACCCCACATTTCTATCTCCATGGCTTCAAAATTTGTGGGAACAGCCTGTAACTGTTGCCTACTGTGCCTTTAGCTCTTCTAAATTGGTTGAGAAGGGTATAATCTTCGTTATTTTGGGTTGTATTGATATTTGTCATACCCAGAGTAGACCCATTGAAATGAATGCATATGGCTGATTTAGGCCTATTATCTTCAGTTGGTCTACTATCAATAGAATTTAGTTGAATATAACCCTTTGTTTGTTTGTATTGTGGCATTAGGCAACTGAACAATTTAATAACAGCAACAACAACAATAATAATGTAGGTGGGTATATACATATTGGTTCTCTTTCCTACCTCCTCCTGCTTTAGTATCTTTTATTTTCTTTATCAGGTTCCAAGAAGCCAAATTAGACTTTCAACCATGCTTGAAAAGCTGGGAATGGACTATGATGGACGGCCTCACAGTGGGCTTGATGACTCTAAGAACATTGCACGCATAGCAATACGTATGCTTCAAGATGGTTGTGAGCTTCGGGTGAATGAAAGATTGCATGGTGGGCTGTTACTGACTGTCTCCTCCACTGTCCCAATAGAGGGAGCTCCTGTACCACTAATGCCAAGTTTACGATAAAAATTAAACATTGAGTTACATTACATTGAGGACCATACCCAAGAACGCTAGGACTTCAAAAGACTTCCAAGGAGCTTAAAAACTGGTATCTGTTTCCCAGTTTAACAACTCACTGGAATTTACAATTTGTCACAAAACCACTGGTGTTAATGTTGGGTTTTTTTTATGGCCGCCTCGGTTCGTTGTGCTAGGTTTGGTATAAAATATCCAGGTAGTTAAGATGGCTTTCTGTAAAATGTAAAGTCAAAACTAGAAGCATAGAATTGAGTCCACAGGTGTAATACCGTTCTTTTCTCCTTCAATATGAAATAGGTAATTGCAACACTGTTGAACAACACCATTGAATGTGCTGTACCTCTTTTGTAGCATACAAGGGTCTGCTTGACTTTGTGAAACAGTGGCCAAATTGACTTTACCTTCTGCTCATATTTCATAACTTACCTGTTACTTTTTGCAAGTCTTGCTCCAGGAGAGGGAGATTCAGTTTTTAAGTTTGCCTGGCTTTAGCCCAAGTAATAGCAATTTCATACAGTAATAACAAACGTTTTTCTTTTTCGTTTTCAGAAATGTTTAGGCCTTTAATTGGCCAAAATTAAGCACTTTTTAGACACCTTAAATTGTTGGCTTTATGCTCTCCCATTTAAATAAGTGGAACTAGAAAGGGCTTGATTTTGGCTGGAATAGGTTTCTGTTTATTTTTCTTCCTTCCATTATGAATCAAATAGTTTGGTTTGATTACTCGACTACTCTACCTCTGTTGTAAAAGGATCAGTGGAGAAGCTTATTTCCACAATATTTTAATAAGATCTGGATTTGATGTGATTATTGCATAAGTTTATTTCTATGACCAAAGACAAACTCTTACATATATAACTATGCCAAACAGCCTGCAAAGTGTATAAAGCTTTGCTTTGATGTTGACATAATAAATACAAGTCAAGTTTCTATTGGTACATAAAATATTACATAAAAGTGCACATCTTTTTTATCTTGTGTTGATGAGTGGATGCTTGTCTTTTGAACTATCCTCCCCTTCTCAAGTAGCTCTGATTTGCTTATATGCACGTTGCTCTATTTTATCTTCAAAACAACCCAGAAAGAGTGTTTGAGTAGCTCAGATTTCATAAGGCTCTTCAGGGCTGAGCATGAATTCAAACCCATATCTTCAGTTTCCAACACTTATCCATTCCCCTGCAGTGGGTTTTTGGTTCTACATGTAGATAAACTCACAATAATGTTTAACAGTCTATGGTATTTGTTTAATACTTCAAGAAAATTAGAAAGACCATCCAAAGCAATAAAATACAGTAAGCCCGCAACTTACATGTGGGTCACATTCCAGGGGTAATGTCTAAAGCAAAGATTGTGTGTAGTAAAAAAATAATGGGTTCAATAGCAGATGGGATTGCCAAAGTCTTTTCCTGGATGCCCGCTCTTTTCTGCCTGCTAGCTAGCGATTGATTGATTGATTGATTGATTGATTACCAAACACATAAAGCTGAATGTGCCCAAGTTAAACGTGCATAAGTTGCAAGATTACTGTACGCCAAAACAAAAGATAATGCATATCCTGTACAAAATATTACTGGGCTATAACTATCTTCTTGTGCAAAATACATAAAAGTCCTCAAATAAACTCTAAGCTAAATCATAGTCACAGTAATACCATAAATACTGTATTTTTCTGTGTATAAGATGCCCCCGTACATAAGACGCCCCGTATCTTGGGGGACTAAATTTAAAGAAAATGAGGAGAGCTGCCCCAAAGTTGTTGAGCTTTTTTAGGGTAATTGCATGTGTGCCATCACCCCAACAGGGCCGTTGCGGAGGGTTGGCAAAGTGGGCAGCCATTATTCCCCCCCCTCCCCACCCCACTGTGGGCGGGAAACGGGGTGCGGGCCCCCAACAGGCTGTCTGGCTGTGCGCAGATTCCCTTCCACACTGCTGCGGGAAACGCTCCCTAGAGCGCGCACCTCCCGCAGCAGCATGGGGTGGAGTTGCATGCACACCAACCTGCAGGCTGGCGGCGTGCAGCTCCCTGCCCCCACTATCCGTGTATAGGATGACCCCAGTTTTTTGACATGATTTTTGAGTCAAAAAACCTCATCTTATACACGGGAAAATATGGTACTCATCATCTGCTATGAATTCATAGACAACAGAGTCTTGTGGCACCTTAAAGACTAGCCCAATTTATTATGGCATAAGCTGTCCTGGTTTGCTGTCCACTTCATGAGAGGCGTATGTTACCTTGAGTTGCAGATCAAATATGATAGCTAACACTGACATTGGTAAGCCGATAAAATAAAAACCCATCTCAAGCCCTAAAATCATTAAAGATGCATCACACTACCAGCTATTGACTTTTGATGTTGATAAATTGATTCAAAGAAGCTTGTCTGCTATTGCTCCAGCAAATATTTCTTTTCACATTACAGTGGTACCTCGGGTTAAGAACTTAATTCATTCTGGAGGTCCGTTCTTAACCTGAAACTGTTCTTAACCTGAGGTACCACTTTAGCAAATGGGGCCTCCTGCCGCCGCCACGCAATTTCTATTATCATCCTGAAGCAAAGTTCTTAACCCAAGGTATGTACTGCAAGAAGATCAAACCTCTACATTCTGAAGGAAATCAGCCCTGAGTGCTCACTGGAAGGACAGATCCTGAAGCTGAGGCTCCAATACTCTGGCCACCTCGTGAGAAGAGAAGACTCCCTGGAAAAGACCCTGATGTTGGGAAAGATGGAGGGCACAAGGAGAAGGGGACGACAGAGGACGAGATGGTTGGACAGTGTTTTCGAAGCTACAAACATGAGTTTGACCAAACTGCGGGAGGCAGTGGAAGACGGGAGTGCCTGGCGTGCTCTGGTCCATGGTGTCATGAAGAGGCGGACACGACTAAACGACTAAACAACAACAACTATTTCTGGGTTAGCGGAGTCTGTAACCTGAAGTGTCTGTAACCCGAGGTACCACTGTACATTTCATGCCACAAAATGTGGTGATGCCCTCTAGGTTAAATGGCTTTTAACGGGAGAGATAGACATACTGGCTATTAGGCATGAGAAGGGGGACCAGCAACAAAATATAGTGCAGTGTTCCTGTTTAGTGCCCCAGCCAGCCATTGCCCTCTTCCTGACTTTCTGATTTCCCCCCATCCCAGTATTAGCATCCCATTCCCACTAAGCATGCACAGTCCTCATTAGGCTGTTCCTGGGATTTCCCCCACCAGGGTTTCTCCGCCATTTTTTAAATACTTGATACCTCCCTCCTGTGCATGAATGGCATTGTTTTAGCTAGGATCGAACTCAGATAATGAATTCATTAATATAGAAGATAGCTATTGCTTTTATGCCCTGTTTGTGGTCTTGGAAGAATCTAGTTGGCCACTGTGGAATGCTAGACTAGACTTTTGAACTGCTCTAGCAAGACCCTACTTATGTCCTTGAGTTCTTATGTTTACAGTGTAAAGCCCCTGATGTTCACTTGAACATTCTTGCATGAAGGGGACTTAATTTTTTTCAAGTGACGCATGGCAACATACAGTATTAAGGCAGGAGGAACAAGAGAACAAGACTGCCAACTGGGAATTATCAGACATTCCCAATAAATTATGTTCAGGGTAAGCACAAAGTTCTCAAACTTCGGTAAACAAGGTAATAGACTGCCAATGTGAACACCTGCCTGCGGAAGGTTTATGGGATAAAGGCTAAAAAAAGAACTCTTGCCACAGGGTAGTCTTTATGTAATCTGTTGCAAAATTCTTATCTTTTGGGTTCTGATCCAGCCAAAGTTAAGCATTTAAGTCCCACTGGCTTCAGTGAATGAGGGCATCTAGAAGGATATAAAAATGCCTAACTTTGTTGGGAATGTGTCCTAAATTTTCAATAGAGCCACAAACATGAGTCAATGGTCTCATTCACACTTCACTTAAAACCATGGTTTCAACTTAACTGTGGTTTCAAGGTGAATGCCCAGTGTGATAGTGCATGCTGCTGAAATTGCAGTCACTTTGTCCCCGCTCCGCTCCAGCTGCTGCACTACAAGGTGCTAAGTCATGGTTTGGTTTAGTATTATGTCTGAGCCTAGGCTCATGGTTTGTCAAGAACAAACCATGGTTACTGGTTGTGGTTTATTACAAGCCCCATTGGGATATAAAGCTAAGCCAACCCATGGCTTAGTTTACACTAGTGTGGTAGCACCAGGAGTGGCCACAGTTTTCTTCCTGTTCAGCAGCACATTACACAGTCACAATGAAGTCCTAGTTGAACTTAATTGGTGTAAAGTGATAAGCAAACCAGGCCATTGAGTCACATCTCCAGGTCCAAATGCCAATAAACTGAACGCACATCCCCATTGAAATAGCAGTAGTCATGTCTGCTGATCTGATGCATCTGTGGATGCAAATGGAGATTTGTAACTGGCACCATTACCAGTGGCCCATGACTGTAGCTTGAGCACGGCTTCTATTTCACTCCTGGGACTCTTTAAAACACACTCCCTTTAAAGCTCTTTAAGAAGTGTGGTTGCTTTTATGCTTATTTTGTCTCTTACCTGATTTATTTACTTTACCACTGCAGTAGCAAAGTCCTAGTAGCCAGGTTACTCAATAGCCAATGCAACGCAAACAATTCCACTGAATACCATGTTCTGACCTCTATTACAAAATTAATAAAGTATGATTCACCACTGCTAATTTTAACTGTGCTGCTTATTTGTTTTAAAGCATTCTAAACCACTTAATACATTTTTTTAAAAAACTCGAAGCAGTATACAAAAATACAACATAAAAACAGTATAATAAAAACAGATACATCATAATAACCAGTACAATGGCATTAGAAAAAAAACAGATAAAAGTCAAGAATTCAATAATAATACGGTCCAATCTGATAGGTTGGGGGAGAATATGTCATTACAAGATGTCTGACACAATGCGTTGCAAATAGAAGGGCATTCCACAGTGCAACGAAACTGCCTGTTTTGGGTCACTGATATTCTGTAAGGTACAGTGCCACAAATAAAAAAAAAGTACGTTATCCAGATCTAAATTGGCTTTAACCAATCCAGGGAAGAGAACCTTAAATTACATGATCAAAACTGAAACCATTTCAGTGTTAGAAATTATTAGGAAAAGGGCTGGATATAAAACAAAGTATAATAAAGTCACTATATTAATTATGGTGCATATACAGTATGTAACCTCAGGTTACATACGCTTCAGTTTACAGACTCTGCTAACCCAGAAATATTACCTTGGGTTAAGAACTTTGCTTCAGGATGAGAACAGAAATTGTGCAGTGGCGGTGCAGCAGCAGCAGGAGGCCCCATTAGCTAAAGTGGTGCTTCAGGTTAAGAACAGTTTCAGGTTAAGAACAGACCTCCAGAACGAATTAAGTTCTTAACCTGAGGTACCACTGTACATGGAAGGGCTAATTAAACAGAAGCAATGAGAGACAGATTATGATTATTGTTGATTTCCATATTTTCACAGTCTGTTATCTTCAGTGCTTCATTCTAGCCCAACCTGTTATCTGTCTGAGATCTGCACAATCTTGTCTGCATAGGAAACAGGAAACAGGAAAACAACATCTTATGACCTACACTGTAGCCACACGCACTGCACGTATATTTTTCTCACCATGTCTGAGGAAGAATGCTGCGAAACTCATAAACTTGCCTAATATATCATAACTCACTTGCTTACATGAAACTGTACTTGCGGTGTTAACGCCCATTTGCCCAACTGAGAGATGTAACAAAACGATGGCTGCAGCAATACAGTGGCGTTAATAACATTGGAAAGCCAATAAACACATTGATATCTGCATCAGCTTGGCAATTAAATGGCCATGCCACTTTGTCTAGGAAGTTTTCCTCCATGTCAGTTTGGAAGACTTTTTGTCTAGTGTCGAAGAATAATATCCTAATATTAGTCCTAGAAGGGGGATGCCATTTAACTCAGTACAGTGGTGCCTCGCAAGACGAAATTAATTCGTTCCGCAAGTTTTTTCTTCTTGCGAGTTTTTCGTCTTGCGAAGCACGGTTTCCCATAGGAATGCATTGAAAATCAATCAATGCGTTCCTATGGAGACCGTCCGGGGACAGAGGGGAAGCGCCGCTCTGTCCCCTCTTTTGAAGCAAGGGGGGCCACTTCTTCAGATACACTGAAACAGAAGTTGCCAGATCCTTCTATATAGTGAGAAGGTCTTACAGTCGTTAAGAGTCGTCAACAGGCTCATCTCAGCTATCTGCCAATCTCCCATTCCCACCACCCTTCTGAGTAATACCCCTCCCCACCTTCACACTATATAGAAGGATCTGGCAACTTCTGTTTCAGTGTATCTGAAGAAGTGTGCATGCACACAAAAGCTCATACCAAGAACTTAGTTGGTCTTTAAGGTGCTACTGGAAGGAATTCTTTTATTCTGCTTCTTGAGAACTGTGCTGTATTCATAGATCTCTCTTCACGTGAGTTGTTGTTGTTATACCCCACCCATCTGGCTAGGTTTCCCCAGCCACTCTGGCTGGCATACAGCACATATAAAAACATAGTAAAACAGTCATTAAAAACTTAATAATAATAATAATAATAATAATAATAATAATAATAATAATTTATTATTTATACCCCGCCCATCTGGCTGAGTTTCCCCAGCCACTCTACTCATGTAAAAACATGCTGATTCCCAGAACCGTCCGCAGACCAGATTTAGAAGGCGATTGGGCCGGATCTGGCCCCTAGGCCTTAGTTTGCCTACCCATGATCTATATCCAGGCATTCAAGCCACAAAGCGGCAAAACTACAATAGCAAATCAAATCCCCCCCAAAAGCTAAACATAGCACAATTTAAAACCATCTTATCCTGTCCGAGATAGTTTTCCACCAGGTATGCCGCTCCAGGAGGGACACACAAGGAGGGAGAGTGCGCCCACCTAGCCAGCCAGAGCAGCCAAATCAGCCCTGGCGATCAATAGGTTGACCAGTGTCATGGCCCAGCTGCCCTCACAACAACCTTGGTTGCATAAGCAAAAGATCTATGGTTGGTAAATCCATGTTTGATCTAGCAGGAGTTTCATACAGAAAGTTGCATCACTTTATTTCGTAAAAGTGTTAAGCGATTCCTTTTTTTAGCATGATTATACTGAGTAAATTTAGGGTGTGATTCACCCATTCCTACACACGTGGGCTACATCTGTGGAGGCATCAGACTGTTGCACCTTCCTATTTCACAACTAGGCAGGGCAGTGTTGAGCCTTAGACACTGTCTTGTTCCAAGCCACCATGGACAACGCTGCCTCTTAAATCTTAGTGTACAAGCTACTGCCAGGAGGAATGTGATTAAGGCTGCATGCCTACATGAAGAGGAGCAGGCCTTTCGATAGCTGTATGGGAAATGTTATGTACTGAGTTGAATAGGATCCAAACTGCAGCAGTCTGATTGGTCCTAGAACAATAGGATCCAAATTGCAGCAGTCTGATTGGTCCTAGAACAATAGGATTCAGAATGCAGCAGTCTGATTGGTCCAAGAACAATGCAGCAGTATAATTGGTTGGCAGGAACCACCCAATCATGCTCCAGATATAAGTGAATCCACAACCTGATTGGCTTACAGTAGTATTCCAGAATTAACCAATCATGTGCAGCCCATTGTGTAAATAATGTATATAAAGCAGATACTTTGAGGGGACATTCATTCATTCCTCCTCACCACTATGAGCTGAATAAAGAGCATGAAATCACTTTGCGACTCTGAGTATATTTCAGGAAACCTCCCGTTATGGGGCGTAGCTGAGCATATTGCAGTCTGCCCAGGACAGCAGCAGCTAAGGATTACGGAGAGGGAACAGGAGAGATTACTAATGTGGGAACATAGAAGACTGCCTTATACGAAGCCAGACCAATGGTCCGTCTAGTGCAGGGGTCTGCAACCTTTAAGACAAAAAGAGCCACTTGGACCCGTTTCCGGGGAAAAAACAAAAACTGGGAGCCGCAAAACTCGTCATTATAAAAATAACTTTTTTGTCACTTTTTTATTATTTCTTTGTTTGACCCCTCAGAATTACTCCTCCTCATAGAAATAAACGTTAAATTAACAAGTTCCCTTTTTGTGTGTGTGTGTTCACTCCCCTTCAAAACAGTGACCAGCGTACATGCCCCCTTTCAATGCAGTGACCAGCATACATGCCCCTTACAATGTAGCGGGCGGGTGGGCGGGAAGGTGACGTTGGGACGGTGCGTGACTAACGCACGCACTGCCCCCATGTGATGTCACAGCCAGTACAGCGCCCGCCACAGTGGGGAGTGTCGGGGCGCACAATGCGCCTCCTCCCTTCGCTAGTATCCGCCCTGGAGCCGCGGCAAAGGTGTAAAAGAGCCACATGCGGCTCCGGAGCTGCGGGTTGCAGACCCCTGATCTAGTGCATGGGTAGTCAACCTTTTTATACCTACCGCCCACTAATGCATCTTTCTTGATGGTAAAATTTCCTTACTGCCCACCAGTACTCGATGGAAGGAAGATTCAGCTTGTGCCGTAGAGCCCCCCACCGCCCACCTAGAATCCTGAAACGCCCACTAGTGGGCAGTAGGGACCAGGTTGACAACCCCTGATCTAGTGCTGCGTTGTATATATGCCATGGGTAGGCAACCTAAGGCCAGGGGCCGGATCTGGCCCAATCGCCTTCAAAACCTGGCCCGCTGATGGTTCCGGGAATCAGTGTGTTTTTACATGAGTAGAATGTGTCCTTTTATTTAAAATGCATCTCTGGGTTATTTGTGGGGCATAGGAATTGGTTCATTATTATTTTTCAACATATAGTCTGGCCCCCCACAAGGTCTGAGGGACAGTGGACCGGCCCCCTGCTGAAAAAGTTTGCTGACCCCTGGTCTATGCTAACTTCAGGCTTTGATGGAGATCTGTCAGTTACTCTCTGTTGTGTCAGCAGTTGGGGTGCAGAAATAAGGGAGAACTCTGCCAGAGCCTCTGCTGCTGTTCATAGCTTGGAAACAATCCACTGAGTTGCATTATGGGGAGACGGACGCCAGTAGCCCGATTAGAAGTTACCAGGGACCAGACATAGTCCCTCGACTGCTGGCAGCCTCTCCTGGTGTGTTTGTTGGCTCCACAAGCACAAAGCAGAACTATTTTATTACTGTATAATATTTTTTAGGGGGGAGGGTTCAGTATTGGTTAACTTTTATGCCCCCCATCTTGTTTCTAGGGATTTTTTCCCGGCCTTCTCTGCTTCAATTCGCCTCCTACTCTTCCATGACCTCCACTGCCCAGAGAAGGATTTAGGGGAGCACACCTGGTTCGGTTGCACTGGTGCAGAGCCTTGGGGGTGCCCCTGGGGACTCCGCAACTATTATTTAGAATGGGGCGTGAGAGGCGGAGGGGCACCACATTTTAACGTTGCACATGGCGCCACTGAAATATGACACCGCAAGATCTGCCACTCATGCCCCATTCTAAATCATAGTTTCCAGTATGGTGTAGTGGTTAAGAGCGGTAGACTCGTAATCTGGTGAACCGGGTTTGCGTCTCCGCTCCTCCAGATGCAGTTGCTGGGTGACCTTGGGCTAGTCACACTTCTCTGAAGTCTCTCAGCCCCACTCACCTCACAGAGTGTTTGTTGTGGGGGAGGAAGGGAAAGGAGAATGTTAGCCGCTTTGAGACTCCTTAAAGGTAAAGGGACCCCTGACCATTAGGTCCAGTTGTGGCCGACTCTGGGGTTGCGGCGGTCATCTTGCTTTATTGGCCGAGGGAGCCGGCATACAGCTTCCGGGTCATGTGGCCAGCATGACTAAGCCGCTTCTGGTGAACCAGAGCAGCGCACGGAAACACCGTTTACCTTCCCGTTGGAGCGGTACCTATTTATCTACTTGCACTTTGACGTGCTTTCGAACTGCTAGGTTGGCAGGAGCAGGGACCGAGCAACGGGAGCTCACCCCGTCGCGGGGATTCGAACCGCCGACCTTCAGATCGGCAAGCCCTAGGCTCTGTGGTTTAACCCACAGTGCCACCCGTGTCCCTTGAGACTCCTTAGGGTAGTGATAAAGCGGGATATCAAATCCAGACTCTTCTTCTTCTACACTGTCATCTCATCTTCTTCCTATTCCATCATTTAGAATAACTTTCTCAGATGTTTTGGATAACAACTCCCAACAGCCCCAGCCCGCATGGCTGTGCTGGGAGCAGTGGCGTAGCGTGGGGGGTGCAGGGGGGGCCGGCCGCACCGGGCGCTACATCTGGGGGTTAGGGTTAGGGGGCGCAAATCCACGGGTTAGGGGGCGCAAATTACTTGCCTTGCCCCGGGTGCTGCTACGCCACGCTACGCCACTGGCTGGGAGTTTTAGTCCACAGTGTCTGGAAGGCACCAGGTTGTAGAAGGCTGACTTAAAGCAGCCCACGTGGTTCCATGGAGGGCAGCCAGCCCATGGCATAGACATTATCATGCTTTGTCACACTTCCTTCTTCGAAAAGCACAGCGTCTAGACTTCCTTCTAGACATCATTGTGATGCGAGTTTATTTAGGCCTCTCTCTGGATGAGAGGCTACAAAAGTGCAGATGAGAACTTTGCCAAATGAAAAGAGTTCCAGAGCTGCTATTTGCTGTGCAGCAACAAGCCAAAGGGGTTGCAAGGTCCGCCTGCCTACAGTTTAGTTCTCTTCTGTTTGTTTTACAAAGCAGTGCCTGAGAATAGCTTTTGCTGCCAGGCCCTCCTTTTGTGTGCACGCTTCTGAATGTTTGCTTTTTGCCCTTGCAAAGATTAACTAAAATATGGTTTTTGCTTCTCATTGACAGAAGTGGCTCAACTTGGAGACATATACAAGCATGTCTGCTTAGAGGTCAGCCCAAACAAACGGAGCTTACGTCCAGGTAAATGTATATATATATATATATATATATATATATATATATATATATATGCAGGTTTTGGTGTCTTCGGGTGTCTTCCCGTGTAAGAGTCGGGGTGTCTGTGCGACGTTTCGACGAGGTCTCACTCGTCATCTTCAGGCTGGTGCTTTCGGCTTCTTGTTACTGGAACAGAGCAGAGTCTGGTGTTTGAGTTCCTATAAATATTGTTGAGGGGTGTGGTGTATAGCCTCCAACGTTCTGGGCAGAGAGGAAGTTCCTAGATTAGTGTGCCTTTTCTTCTTTTGTTCCTTAATTACTTGAGGGATATCTTGGGTGATTTCATGAGTGATATTCTGAATACCACTGGGTGGGTCATTAAGTGTAGATTAGTTGCTAAAGCTTTCGTGTCTTGACCTCTTGAGCTTGTGAAGAGTTTTTCTGAGAAGATGGCTGTGCTGCATTTAGTTGTGCTCTGGCTTGGCTTCGTGTATAGGGGCGAGCTGTGGTTTTGTGCCTTGTGCCAGCCAGATCTGTGTAGGGATTGCAGGGGGGTGCAGCATCCGGAGGTGCCACTATAGTTTGGCTACTGGATGGAGTCTGTAATATGTCTGTGGAGAGGGTCTGGGTTTGGGTCTGGTGTGGTTGATTGGTGACGGCGTTCTGTGTGCCTCTGGTTCTGGTGTCGGTTTTTGTGGGGAGGGCTAATTTCCAGATGTCTGGCAGGCGGGACGTGTCGTCACGCTTGTTCATGTTGTGAGGGTGTTTCTCTATCTCGATGGCTTCCATGATTATTCTCTTGTGGTGATGTTCCATGTTAAAGAGCAATTTGGAATCTGCAAAATTAATTTCGTGTCCTGTTTCTTTCATGTGTTGGAAAAGAGAGGAAGTTTTTTCTTCTTTTTTGACGGCATTCTTGTGTTCTGCGATACGTGCATTTATTCGTCTGTTTGTTTGTCCAATGTACGTGGCTGGGCAGACTTTGCAGGGTATTTCATAGACCCCTTGGTTTTCCAGCTGGATTTTGTCTTTTGGGTTTCTGAGGATATTGGCTATTTTTTGGTTGGTGCAGAAGGCTGTTTTGATATTGTGTTTATGGAGGATTTTGCTGATTTTGTCTGTAGTGCCCTTGATATAAGGAAGGAGGGCCATGCCATTGTTTTCTTCTGTGTCTTGGTTTTTGGGGGGTGTTTCTTTTTGGATTAGCTTCGTAACCCTGTTTTTCTGGTATCCATTGGCGATTAACACATTTGAGAGATTCTGTAACTCAGTTGTCAAGTGGTCTTTGTCAGCCAGGCGTTTGGTTCTGGAGATGAGAGTCTTGGCTACGGAGTTTATTTGTGCAGGGTGGTGGTGTGATTGTGCATGTAAGTAGCGGTTGGTGTGTGTTTTTTTCCGGTAGATAGTGTGTCCTAGGGAGCCATCAGGTTTTTTGTAGATTAGGACGTCAAGAAAGGGGAGTTGGTTGTTGTCTTCTATTTCCATAGTGAATTGTATTTTGGGGTGTAGGCTGTTGAGATGTGTGAGGAAGCTATCTAGTTTTTCTTTCCCGTGTGGCCAAATTACAAAGGTGTCGTCAACATATCTGAGCCAAAGTTTGGGTTTGTGTTCTGACTTGTCTAAAGCATTGGTTTCAAAGTGTTCCATGTACAAATTTGCGATGACCGGTGAGAGGGGTGATCCCATAGGTGCTCCTTCTATCTGTTTGTATCTTTGTCCATTGTGGATGAAGTACGTGTTGGTTAGGCAGTGGTTGGTCAGGTCCAGGATGTATTTGGGGGGGTTGTATTTGTTTTGAATGGCTGTCAAGGCTTCATTAATGGGCACTTGAGTGAAGAGAGATACAACATCGAAGCTCACAAGTAGGTCATCGGGATGTAGGTATTGTTTCTTTATTGTTTCTATGAACTGGAAGGAGTTAGTAACGTGTGAAGCGATGGATTCTGCATAGGGCTGAAGTTGCTTAGCGAGAAATTTAGCGAGATTTTGTAGAGGTGAGCCTATGGAGCTGACTATTGGTCTGAGTGGTGTTCCTTCTTTGTGTATCTTGGGGAGACCGTAGAGTTTGGGGCATCTGGATGATTGGACAAACAAACAGACAAACAAACAGACGAATAAATGCACGTATCGCAGAACACAAGAATGCCGTCAAAAAAGAAGAAAAAACTTCCTCTCTTTTCCAACACATGAAAGAAACAGGACACGAAATTAATTTTGCAGATTCCAAATTGCTCTTTAACATGGAACATCACCACAAGAGAATAATCATGGAAGCCATCGAGATAGAGAAACACCCTCACAACATGAACAAGCGTGACGACACGTCCCGCCTGCCAGACATCTGGAAATTAGCCCTCCCCACAAAAACCGACACCAGAACCAGAGGCACACAGAACGCCGTCACCAATCAACCACACCAGACCCAAACCCAGACCCTCTCCACAGACATATTACAGACTCCATCCAGTAGCCAAACTATAGTGGCACCTCCGGATGCTGCACCCCCCTGCAATCCCTACACAGATCTGGCTGGCACAAGGCACAAAACCACAGCTCGCCCCTATACACGAAGCCAAGCCAGAGCACAACTAAATGCAGCACAGCCATCTTCTCAGAAAAACTCTTCACAAGCTCAAGAGGTCAAGACACGAAAGCTTTAGCAACTAATCTACACTTAATGACCCACCCAGTGGTATTCAGAATATCACTCATGAAATCACCCAAGATATCCCTCAAGTAATTAAGGAACAAAAGAAGAAAAGGCACACTAATCTAGGAACTTCCTCTCTGCCCAGAACGTTGGAGGCTATACACCACACCCCTCAACAGTATTTATAGGAACTCAAACACCAGACTCTGCTCTGTTCCAGTAACAAGAAGCCGAAAGCACCAGCCTGAAGATGACGAGTGAGACCTCGTCGAAACGTCGCACAGACACCCCGACTCTTACACGGGAAGACACCCGAAGACACCAAAACCTGCATTCCTGTACCCGTGAAAATCTACGAAAGCATATATATATATATATATTCTATATATATATATATAGAAGGAGCACCCATGGGATCACCCCTCTCACCGGTCATCGCAAATCTGTACATGGAACACTTTGAAACCAATGCTTTAGACAAGTCAGAACACAAACCCAAACTTTGGCTCAGATATGTTGACGACACCTTTGTAATTTGGCCACACGGAAAAGAAAAACTAGATAGCTTCCTCACACATCTCAACAGCCTACACCCCAAAATACAATTCACTATGGAAATAGAAGACAACAACCAACTCCCCTTTCTTGACGTCCTAATCTACAAAAAACCTGATGGCTCCCTAGGACACACTATCTACCGGAAAAAAACACACACCAACCGTTACTTACATGCACAATCACACCACCACCCTGCACAAATAAACTCCGTAGCCAAGACTCTCATCTCCAGAACCAAACGCCTGGCTGACAAAGACCACTTGACAACTGAGTTACAGAATCTCTCAAATGTGTTAATCGCCAATGGATACCAGAAAAACAGGGTTACGAAGCTAATCCAAAAAGAAACACCCCCCAAAAACCAAGACACAGAAGAAAACAATGGCATGGCCCTCCTTCCTTATATCAAGGGCACTACAGACAAAATCAGCAAAATCCTCCATAAACACAATATCAAAACAGCCTTCTGCACCAACCAAAAAATAGCCAATATCCTCAGAAACCCAAAAGACAAAATCCAGCTGGAAAACCAAGGGGTCTATGAAATACCCTGCAAAGTCTGCCCAGCCACGTACATTGGACAAACAAACAGACGAATAAATGCACGTATCGCAGAACACAAGAATGCCGTCAAAAAAGAAGAAAAAACTTCCTCTCTTTTCCAACACATGAAAGAAACAGGACACGAAATTAATTTTGCAGATTCCAAATTGCTCTTTAACATGGAACATCACCACAAGAGAATAATCATGGAAGCCATCGAGATAGAGAAACACCCTCACAACATGAACAAGCGTGACGACACGTCCCGCCTGCCAGACATCTGGAAATTAGCCCTCCCCACAAAAACCGACACCAGAACCAGAGGCACACAGAACGCCGTCACCAATCAACCACACCAGACCCAAACCCAGACCCTCTCCACAGACATATTACAGACTCCATCCAGCAACCAAACTATAGTGGCACCTCCGGATGCTGCACCCCCCTGCAATCCCTACACAGATCTGGCTGGCACAAGGCACAAAACCATAGCTCGCCCCTATACACGAAGCCAAGCCAGAGCACAACTAAATGCAGCACAGCCATCTTCTCAGAAAAACTCTTCACAAGCTCAAGAGGTCAAGACACGAGAGCTTTAGCAATCTAATCTACACTTAATGGCCCACCCAGTGATATTCAGAATATCACTCATGAAATCACCCAAGATATCCCTCAAGTAATTAATGACCCACCCAGTGATATTCAGAATATCACTCATGAAATCACCCAAGATATCCCTCAAGTAATTAAGGAACAAAAGAAGAAAAGGCACACTAATCTAGGAACTTCCTCTCTACCCAGAACGTTGGAGGCTATACACCACACCCCTCAACAGTATTTATAGGAACTCAAACACCAGACTCTGCTCTGTTCCAGTAACAAGAAGCCGAAAGCACCAGCCTGAAGATGACGAGTGAGACCTCGTCGAAACGTCGCACAGACACCCCGACTCTTACACGGGAAGACACCCGAAGACACCAAAACCTGCATATATATATATATATATATATATATATATAGGTTTGTCACCACAGTGCGGCAATAGATTTGGGGCATCATTAGGTGGAGAGAGATCTGATCTACAAGCTCAGTTTAAATGAAACCCGTTGCCTCCCTTGTTATCAGCCCTTTCAATTACAGCAGTGGGTTTATAAAACAGTAACAGAAATCCTTCAAGAGAGCAGGCTAATTCTGAGGAATTAACTGGCAATTCCAAATTTTACAAGATGCTATATAAAATAAATAAACTGTGCAAAGAAGACTTCCTTGTGCACTAGATGGGGGAAAAGGTTTGGGGGGAAATTATCTCAGAAAATATATGACAATATTTATGAACATAGGGAATTAAATTATTAGCCTGAAAATTATAAACTATTAGTTTGCTGGCATTTTGTACCACAGAAGCTTAAGAACGTTCAGTCTAATGTAGATGCATTTTACTACCTATGAAGTCATGCAAGGAAAGTGATACGGAACGGGGGGGGGGCAATGTCTTCTTCACTACAATATATTTGCTCAATTTCTCTAGGACTCCATCACCCCTCCCCTGTCCTCCATAATCTCTCAAGTAATACTGTCAAAATCCTGTTACAATGTATCCACTCTGTTTCTGCTTTTGCTCTCTAGTACAGAGTGGCTTAGAAATCACTGAAATCTTCAAAAATTGATATAAAATCAGCCGTGGTTCTGATCTGCTCGTTCTCGGTGCCATTCAACTCAGTTCCCCTTGGACTCCATGATGCTATCCCCACTTCCATAATCCCCGAAGCGGCAGGTCACGTACACAGGAACTTCTTAATCCTGTCAGATAGTCTTGCAAAATCCTTCCTTCGGGCAATATTAGGTGGCAGACGATGCATATCTCTGACCCATTGTCTTGCCACCACCGGTACTCAATAAATGTGTATCTATGTATATTTCCCGCTCCGCATATCCCCCCTCCCTCATCCGAAAATGCTAATTAATGTAATCCCACCTTTTCATAATGTATTCATGACGTGTAAAGTATATTCATGATGTAACTTGTGAAACCCAACCTTCCCATAATGTATTCGTGACGTTTCATGCACTGTATTCTGGGATATGGAGGGAAATCTCAAAAGTTCATGTCACCCCTTTCTGGCTGTTCAATCCCGCCTTGAACCTGTTGCGCAATAAACTTGGACCTTCTGCAGTTTGCTCCTGTGTCCGGCTGAGCTCATTTTCTTCCGCAGGGACCCACGGACTTAGTCCGATGAGCTGGGTGGCAGAGTAACCCCGCACCCAGATTTTAGCCGTAACAGTTGGCTGCCCAACGTGGGGCTTGCGGTTCTCCCGAGCTGCTGACTGGGGGCCCCGAAATCTTCAGCCGGCTCCAGGCCATTTTGCCTGGGAAGATCCTTTTGGACCCCCAGCCATCTTCTGGGCGGTAATCAAAAGCCCTAGGAGTTCAGCCGGGGAGCAAAAGAGGGATCCAGCCGGCTTATTCATCGATCCCGGGATCATCATAGAAGACGCGTGAGTATAAGGAAAAAGGAAAATCCAGTGCACTGGTGGGAAGGGGGTGGAAGTCTCCTGGCAACTGAATTCTCTGCCCTCCTCTCTATCGCTCCTTCTTGCCTTTCTCTTGGTCCGGTTAGTGAGAGAGACCGGGGACCGCTGCTCAACCCGAAAGGGGGGTTCTGAGCTCTATCCCTTTTCCTTAAAATCTCCAGCCAGCCGCACCAATTGGGAGCCCGAAAGTAAGACGGAGAGACCCGACTTGAAAGATAGCCGACTCTCTGCAACGGGCATCCCAGTTGAAAGCAAGGGGTTGGAGCTCTCTTTCCGATCTTCCCGAGCGTCCTTTCTAGGGGGCAGGAAGTGGTCTTGCTTTCTATCCCAATCCCAGCCGCACCGGTCGAGCTACATACCACGTGTACTGTAAGCTCGCTTCCGAAAGCAAGGGGGATTTTCGACCCGAAATTCTATCCAGGGACCACCCGATCTGGCACTGCATGGCGCGGGCGTCCAGTAGGGCCCCTTTTCCTGAGATGTGACGATAGGTAGGAGGTTGCCAGGAGGGATAGCCCATGAGGAATTGGGCAGGACCGGCAGAGTGGAAAGAGACCCCAGGTTACAGGAAATAAGGAAATAAGGAAATAGGAAATGGAACGCAAGGAACCGGATAGCTAGAGCTCTCTAAAACCCACTAAGGAAGTTGCCAGGCAACTAGAAGCCCCTTCTCCTCTTTACTATACGTCCCTGTACTAAGCATACCAAACCCCTAGACATACCAATCCTAATCAACCCCTCTTTTTCCCCTTCTCTATCCCAGACACCCCCCCCCCAAAAAAAAGAAAAAAGCAAAAAAAGCAACAACAGCAACGCATGCATCTATAAAGGGGTACCCAGTCAACCAAGCGTTGTGAGCCCTACCAGTTTGATTAACTGGTGGTGTGTTTGAAGAGGCAAGGAGGCTCATAAAACCATGTGGGACCTTCCTACTAATTTCACTTAATGAAGCCAAAGGTAGTGGCCCAACTCCTTGCAATAACCAACTAAAGGATGAGAATATATATGTTTACATGTTGTCTGTTATGTGTGTTGTCTGTTAATACATATATGAGAAGATGTATGTTTACATGTTGTCTGTTATGTGTGTTGTCTGTTCCTTCTGTCTCTGGCAGACTGCCTTTCTTAAGTGTGCATAGTTTAAACTGCAAGCTTGCTTCAAAATTTAAATCTAAGGAAGCCATGCTGGATCTTAGCAGTCCTAAATAAGACAAAAAATTGAGAATGAAGTGTGCAAATGTTTACCCCACCTCTTGCTTTGCCCCAACTTTTGAGATTGTGAGTCTACAGTCTTATTTTGGAAGGTGCTGATAACCTAATGTTTCTGCTGCAAAAGCCTAGTTGAGCCAACTGCTCTCTCAAGCTAAAATGCAGTGTATGTACTTCATTAAGTATATGCCTATGAAAGTATGGTGTTCATTCAAAGAAAAATATTTGAATCCAGTTTTAACTTTGATTTGGTTGGACAGAAGAGTTATTGTAAGGCTCCTGATATCAGTCTCTATAAGACTTCATGGCCTCTTTTGTTAGAAAATGCCCCCCCTCCCCCTTGTTTCACTCTGCCTCTTTCAGTTGTTTCCCCCCTTCTTACTTCTGTGCCAGGTAAATTTACTCCCGAGTAAGCTTCCTTTAAAGGAAACTGCAAAGAGGGGAGGGGGGCAACACTCGTGTATTCCCTTAAAAAAAAAATCAAATCTAGGGCTGCTTTAACTGTGCTTTATAAGAGATCCTCTCCCTATCTTACGAAAACTGTTCACTTCAATCTTCCTTAAATATCATTTCAAACTCACTCAAACTATCTCAAGATCTGCAAAAAGGGTTCTGTGTAAAGTTATGTACTTTTATTTTCCTCTTCCTTAGTACATGATAGGAGCATAGATGTTTCCTTTCCCAGCTGTAAATCTGTACTTAAATGTGTATGCCTCTTTGGTAGTACAAATCTTGCTGCAAAATCTTGCTGTGAACCCTATATTTTGGAGGGTTGGACTAGATGACCCCAGGGTCCCCTTTCAACTCTCCCGATTTGTGGCTGTGTGGAAGGACATGTGTCTGCAAGCATTGGAGGGTACTTCTTAAATTCTGGTGACGTGATGGAGTTGAAATTCAACCTAGCTATGCTCTTTAGTTTTAAAAGGTGAGAGGTGAAGCCCAACTGGTAATATCAAGCATTTAAGTGATTACAGTGTTCATCATTTTGTCTATTATTTTAAAAAAAAATCAAACTTAAAAGTCCATTAAAAGTTTAAGCACATAAAAATTCATATAATCAAGTAGAATTAGCCTTGACCATCCATCCTGTAAATAAAGGGCAGTAAAATTTGTCTGCAGATGGTAAGGCTGAGAATGTTAAAAAAAAAATAAAAAAAAATCATATGAATTCTAACTCTCTGGCCATTTTACTCATAAATAAGAGAGCGGTTGATTGTTCCGCGAATGACCAGATAAAATGACCAATAATGATAGTCCTTTCCTGTACATAAAGGAAGCACTCCTGTTGCTGGGGCTGAAATTGCTAGCTTTGGTGAATACTTAAATTGCTGAGTTTCTCTTTTTTGTTGTTTTAAAATCTAACCCTATTTTTAAAATCTACTCCTTACCTTTCCCTTCCTTATTCTAATTGAGCCAAAGGATGCAACATTTTCAATGGTATAAAAGGTTTGCTGAGACATGAACTCTGCACATGCACAGAGGCTAGATCAGCTTTAAAAAAAAAAAAAAGAGAGAGAGCGAGAGAAAGGAGGGGGGAGAGAGAAGGTTTGGAGAGCGTGAAACCTATACAAATTTCCTTATGTAAAACTTGGAACCATTGAGCGAAATCATCCTTAATGTGTTTTGCTCCAGGGCTACTTAAGACAATAGAGTTAAGTACTGGACATGCCAAATTCTTTTCACAGGTAAATATCAAAGCACTCCCACTGTGAGTTCCTCTCTTGAGTAGTTTCCCCATGGGATTTAAATTTTATAACAGTTTTCTTGTGTGTGTATGTGTATATGCCTATGCATTTTAGGAACAGCATTTCCTGACAGACCTCTCACATGAAATAATTTTCCCTTTTAACAGAGTGTCCTTTCTGAGGGGATGCAAACAGTGATTTAAATACTCTATAAAAAGTAATTGCATTTGTTTTCCTTTTGTCTTACTTCCCTTAAAGCCAAACAGTCACTTTCTTTCTGTTCAGCAAAACAAGTCTGAATCCCTGCTATATTAGTTGATTTCCTTCTATCTCTTTGTGGCTTTGACATTATTTTTTAGGTTACAAATAATCTGTTTTCCTTTATTAAGTTCGTTTTATCAGTTCTTCCATTATATATATGAAATTAATCGAAGCACAACCAAACATTGTTTGTGGAATGGTATTTGTTTACCTTTTTGCCTGAGCATTTCTTAATTCTGTCATTTTGGCTAGTGCAAGGTACTTGCACAACTTTAAATTGCCATTCATTTTCTTGGTATTAACTCATTTCCCAGTATTCCACTATTAACATTACAGCTGATGTCACATCAAGAAACACTTTTATTTTCATTTGGGATGTTAGAATGCCAAAACAGATTACTTCAGGTTACTTATTAATTGTGTGTCTTAGCATTTATTTATTTTTGGTTCCTCATAGCTCATTTTGTGTGTTTGTGTTTTACTTTGGGGACATGTTCATCACATGTTGAAAGTCAGTCTCATGAAGTTCTTTTATTGGATAGCACATGGTGAATTTTAAGTTTTCCCCATTGCTTTCCCATTTTTTTTCAGTTCAGTAGTAATATGTGTGGTTTTGATAATATCTTTGTACTATTTAATAATAGTTATTTTCTGAATCTGATGTCTTTGTGTCAAGTCCATTTTCATCTAACTGGTAATCTAATTTTGCTTTCCTTTTATTTTTTAACCTTTGTATTTTTTACAGTTCTCTTTCTATACATGTGGAGTAATTTTTATTTTATAATATGAAAAGAACAACAACAACAAAAATTAAGTAAAGGAAAGCAAACAAACTTAGCAGACAATAACAGTAATTATGTGGAAAAGTGATAATGAATAAAATGTTTAATCCACTAAGATTGTTATTATTTGCAGCTTCCCATGGAAACTGGAGGACATCCTTTTTGCCTTTTGCCCCTTCCTTATCTGTGTTTTTAAGTCGCCCCAAAACCCTGCCCCTTACAGGATATCACTTCTACAGATGTGCAATGATGAAAAGCAGCAACAACCCCTCATGGCTAAGGGGAGGAGTTGAATTGCAAGGACATTTTTTCACTTGAACCTCAAGCCTCTGCTCCAAGATTCAAAAGATACATACGTAAAAGATCACAATGGTGTCAAGATATGCAACAGATATTTAATTATTTTGTTTTGTATTATGTGTTATTATGTAAGAATGTTGAAATGTGTCTGACAGTGTGATTTCCACAAAGGGGGGCAATTTATTGTGTGTAACTGTTTTTATGTTTAATGTCTTATTCCTTACACACCAGTGGAGAATTCTCATGCATTTTATACTTTCTAATAGCTCACACTATTGTGTAGTCCAATGTTTAGATAACCACAATTCGTTGTCCCACCTGGCACTATGCCAACCTTCCCTACCCATTTTAAAAATGTGCTAAAACTTGCTTTACCAAGGAGAAGCTTCTAAGAAACATGAAGGTGGATATGCTTTGGTTTAGCAGGAATGATTCCTTATAGACTTAAATTGACTTATTTGGACAACTGCCCTTGTTAAGAATGGTTTTCTTTTAACAGATTGGTTTGAAGAGTTGAGAACCATGGGGCAAGATAAATTCAAATTGGACTCAGTTTGAATTGGGCACGTGTATCCAGGCTGCAATTAGCCTTTTGGTCCTTTAAGTGCAAGTGAGCAACCCCCATGCGTGCAAAACCACAGCCTATAATAAAATCCCATAGCTAAAGGCCAAGGCGAAGACATCTCCCTCAGAGATGCCCAAACCTGTGCCAGCTATGGTGAATGCCAGGCGACATGGTTAAATGAAAGCCCTGAGGGGATTCAACAGACAGGATGTGTTGCTGTAGCACTATGTCAGTGTGAGACCACAGAAGAGCTAGCTTGACACCTGAGAAATACACAAAAATGGCGAAGGACAAAACACCAACTGCATTTTTCAGTCAATTAGACCTTCCTGCTAGGTGTAAAGCATAAAACACTACTGAGAATGCCACAAGTAATTTAGCAACAAAATACAAGAGGTGTTCTTTATATAATACCCTATATGCAGCTACCTGCACTGATATACTTGCAAATGACCGTAAGAGGCATGGCTTGCAAGTCCCTTTCAGGTTTGCATAAAGCCACACATCCCATTCACCGAGATTTAGGGTGCGGAGAAAAGATTTGCAAGTTCTTACAGAACTTTAATGCAAATCTATCTCCGAATGGGGGACTGATACGGAACGGGGGGGGGGCAATGTCTTCTTCACTACAATATATTTGCTCAATTTCTCTAGGACTCCATCACCCCTCCCCTGTCCTCCATAATCTCTCAAGTAATACTGTCAAAATCCTGTTACAATGTATCCACTCTGTTTCTGCTTTTGCTCTCTAGTACAGAGTGGCTTAGAAATCACTGAAATCTTCAAAAATTGATATAAAATCAGCCGTGGTTCTGATCTGCTCGTTCTCGGTGCCATTCAACTCAGTTCCCCTTGGACTCCATGATGCTATCCCCACTTCCATAATCCCCGAAGCGGCAGGTCACGTACACAGGAACTTCTTAATCCTGTCAGATAGTCTTGCAAAATCCTTCCTTCGGGCAATATTAGGTGGCAGACGATGCATATCTCTGACCCATTGTCTTGCCACCACCGGTACTCAATAAATGTGTATCTATGTATATTTCCCGCTCCGCATATCCCCCCTCCCTCATCCGAAAATGCTAATTAATGTAATCCCACCTTTTCATAATGTATTCATGACGTGTAAAGTATATTCATGATGTAACTTGTGAAACCCAACCTTCCCATAATGTATTCGTGACGTTTCATGCACTGTATTCTGGGATATGGAGGGAAATCTCAAAAGTTCATGTCACCCCTTTCTGGCTGTTCAATCCCGCCTTGAACCTGTTGCGCAATAAACTTGGACCTTCTGCAGTTTGCTCCTGTGTCCGGCTGAGCTCATTTTCTTCCGCAGGGACCCACGGACTTAGTCCGATGAGCTGGGTGGCAGAGTAACCCCGCACCCAGATTTTAGCCGTAACAAAAGACATAACAACACAGCCTTTCCCAACCTAGCGCCCCCAGATGTTTTGAATCACAACGCCCATGATCCCCAGCCACTGACCTTGCTGGCTGGAGCTGATGGGAGTTGTATTCCCAAGACATCTGAAGGATATCAAACTGGAAAAACTGAGGATAGCACATTTGGTGGCAATGTCCAATAATACTAAGAATGTGTTTCAGAAACATATTATTGGTAAAATAAATGAAGTAAGCAGAATTACAGTCCCATTAAAGAACTGCGGGAGGCAGTGGAAGACAGGAGTGCCTGGCGTGCTCTGGTCCAGGGGGTCACGAAGAGTCGGACACGACTAAACAACAACAACAACAAAAGAAGTAATTCTGGCATAGTTAAAAGAATCCAGCGGGAGATTGAAACAATATTTCACATTATCAAAGCAGCAAGTTGCCAAAAGCTCAACACTACTGTGGTACCTGAGGTTAAGTACTTAATTTGTTCCGGAGGTCCGTACTTAACCTGAAACTGTTCTTAACCTGAAGCACCACTTTAGCTAATGGGGCCTCCCGCTGCCGCCGTGCTGCCAGAGCACGATTTCTGTTCTTATCCTGAAGCAAAGTTCTTAACCTGAAGCACTATTTCTGGGTTAGCGGAGTCTGTAACCTGAAGCGTATGTAATCTGAAGCGTATGTAACCTGAGGTACCACTGTACTTTAAAAAGTCAATTTAAAAATAGGGAAGCAATGTTGGGTTGTTATCAGTTGCTTTAAAATGACGTATGAAATTAGATGAGGTCGGTTCGAGGATATTAAAAACTTGAACGTATTGGAGCTGTTATGATTATATATGGCAATACTGACTTGTTGAAATGGTTACTTCATGGGAAATTTTATATTGCATATAATTGATTTTCTGCAGGGACGTGGTTGGGGCCATATTTTCAAATGAGCAAGAGCTCAAGAGCATGCAGTATCACCACAAAAAATGTACTGCCTGTTCTGGCCAAACAGAACTGACATGAACATTAAATTGTAGGGCTAAACCACAGCTACTTAGGTTTTTTCCCCAGGAACGTTTTTCTGCAATCTGGAGGGAAAAAATATTCTGTCTTTGCAGTGCTAACACACCACTCATGTTTGTTTGTTTGTTTGTTTGTTTGTTTGTTTGTTTATATTGCCCTTTCTCTCGTTTGACTTCATTTGCCCTCAGTGATGCAATTGTGTTGCCAAATCTTACTGGCTAAATAATGCAAGCCACTCTTCTTGCTAACTGCATGTTCTCTAATCGCCTTAGGGCAGGAGTAGTCAATATGGTTCTTTCTAGATGTTGCTGGGAGTCCCTCACCCTCAACCAAACATAGCCAATGGACAGGGTAGGTGGAAGTTGTAGACCAACAATATTTGGAGCACATCTGCTAAGGTAACCTGTGTGACTTACTGAAGCAGAGGAAGATGCTGCAACCAAGGATAAAAAGTCCACGAAAGCAATTAAAAAAGATGTTCAAAGTGATTACCATATTTTTCGCTCTATAAGATGCACCAGACCATAAGACGCACCTAGTTTTTGGAGGAGGAAAACAAGAAAAAAAAAATTGGAATCCCAGAAGCCAGAACAGCAAGAGGGTTCGCTGCACAGCAAAAGCAATGATCCCTCTTGCTGTTCTGGCTTCAGGGATAGCTGTGCAGCCTGCATTCGCTCCATAAGATGCACACACATTTCCCCTTACTTTTTAGGAGGGAAAAAGTGAGTCTTATAGAGCAAAAAATACAGTATACTAAAAACAAAACAAAACACCTCTGAAGCTCTTATCTTAGGGTATATAGTGACAGAAGCCTTTTAAAAAAATAATAATGATTGAGCTGTTTTATGTATGTAACAACGTAACTCCCGCCGGGCTCCCAAGGCTTGCGGATAGCTCCCTGAAGCTTAGAGAGCGAGACGGGTCGGTGCGCACCGACGCCTCTCACTCTCCAGTCTTCAGGGAAAGCCTGCATTCGCCCCATAGGACACACACACATTTCCCCTTCATTTTTGGAGGGGAAAAAGTGCGTCCTATGGGGCGGAAAATACGGTATATAAAGATAAAACACTGTGGACTTTATTTTCAGATAAACCTTACCCACATTTTGAACGCCCTTCTTCAGCTTTATTATAGAACATATTCAGGGCAGATCTTGTTAAATTCTTAACCATTCATTTCATTTACCCGCCCCACCCCCCAATGTTTTATACTTCCCAGGATTTCAGCAGGGCCGGCGTATTATGATGACTAAGTTGCTGGGTTGTGGCCACTGAGGTCAAAGACACTGTCTTGCTGGCCTATTATT
The DNA here is from genome assembly GCF_965113315.1 of Podarcis vaucheri. Lineage (NCBI taxonomy): Eukaryota > Metazoa > Chordata > Lepidosauria > Squamata > Lacertidae > Podarcis > Podarcis vaucheri. Next base: position 34,601,676 of record NC_138755.1, on the reverse strand, counting down.
AGAAGCCAGGTTCAGTAACTCTGCGGCCCCAGAGAACTGCAGAGGCCTGCTGACTTACCCTTTTAGAGATCCTGGATTCTTGAGGCAAAGCTTACCAGCGTTCCAGAGGAAAGCAATGCTGTTTAATTATCCAAGCTGCAGAGTCATTAAACAGCGGTATAATAAGCGAGTCTGAGCTCTGCTTCTTTTGCAGTTTGTGAAAGGCCCATTGTTGTTGCTGCCAAGTAAATACTTCTCTGGGGCATCCCCACAGGGTGACATTCAGCAGCGAGCCAGGTTACACGTGCTCTTGCATGTATTCCTCCTCTTCCTATTGGGAAGTGTGCAAGCACCAGGAGACTCAGAAGAGTGCCAGATCTTCCAAACTCATGGGAACTGCCACTGTCCCTTTTGTCATTTGGGACTCAGCATTCATGGAATCATAGAATTTCCATTCATTAACACAGGCGCTGAAGATTTTTAAGCCAAAGAGGGGTGGCGTGAGCATGTGCCCAGTCCTTTCATGCCACCAAGCCAAATCTGTCCTCCTGAGAAGTACTCAACCCACCGAAAAGTGGGGCACATGATAACTGTGATGACTATGGCAACAGGACAAGCTAGTAGTTGACTTCAGAAGATGGGTAGTATGGTCAACAATTTCCCATTCTCCCCTGAAAGTAGCCTTTCCTATTAAACCTCTTGCTGGCCAGGGATACATTACTCTGGTTGGGAAATAATTTTATGAGTTCTGACCTCAGCCTTTTTCCTATAAGATGGTAAGGAATCTTTTTCAAATTAGGACCACATTACCTTCTGCCACAAAGGGACGCGGGTGGCGCTGTGGGTCAAACCACAAAGCCTAGGACTTGCTGATCAGAAGGTCAGCGGTTTGAATCCCCGCGACAGGGTGAGCTCCTGTTGCTCTGTCCCTGCTCCTGCCAACCTAGCAGTTCGAAAGCACATCAAAGTGCAAGTAGATAAATAGGTACCGCTCCGGCGGGAAGGTAAACGGCGTTTCCGTGCGCTGCTCTGGTTCGCCAGAAGCGGCTTAGTCATGCTGGCCACATGACCTGGAAGCTGTACACTGGCTCCCTCGGCCAATAAAGCGAGATGAGCGCCGCAACCCCAGAGTCGGCCACGACTGGACCTAATGGTCAGGGGTCCCTTTACCTTTACCTTTACCTTCTGCCACATGCTGATAGTGGGCTGGGCCAGAGGCAAAGATAGATAGGGCCACAAAGGTAAATTTTACCTTTGTCCATTAGATCCACACATACCTCTCTAATCTTCAGGCAAGCAAGAGTCATGATCAAGGACACATTTTGGCCCAGTAAAGGTACTCAAGGAGCAGAGCAGGCACATGGTGTAGCAGAAGAGGGGATGTAGCCTGGGGAAAGTCCAACAAAGGTCAGATAGAGACCTATCTGGGAGCTGAAGTTTCCCATCCTGACTAAACAACTAAGGCTACAGTCCTTTATTACCCAGTGAGGAGTAACTCCCAGTGCCTGGAAGTAAGTCCCACCGAACTCAACAGGCCAATAGGTTTGCACCCTAAAGCTGCATTCTGATGTTCACGTGGGATTCTATTAAAGTCAGTGGGACTACCTTCTGAGGAAAAACACAAGGGATTGAGCTGCAGCTGCCAGAATGGTTGCTGCAGTGAAGATGCTGGAAATAAGATATTCACATGCAATGCTAAGCCGAACAATGGCTTAGCACAAATCAGCCAAGGTGTGGATTCCCAGAGAGAAAATAGCGGCTGCTATAAATACTCCTCTCCCAGCACTGCTCTTGCTGCACTTCTCCAAGCTAAACCCTGGTTTGGCTTAGTGTGACATCCACACCTGGTTTTGTGCTTTGCCTCACTCCAGAGAAACCTCAAGTTGTAACCAAGGTTTGTTCTTGGTTTATGGCTTGTGGGAATTTGGGGGAGACAAACCATGAGCCCAGATTTTGATGGATTGGAGTCATAATGTATGTCTCTGTTTGTACTTTTTAAAGCAAAGTACAAAATTAGAAAACAAATGGCCTGTTTAGGAGGTTTGTAGCAATCCTACCTTACCTTCTCTTCTGCCATTTTTGTCATTTGTAATCTTCTTTCTCTGCCTATTAGCTATGGAGGCATTTCCTCATTCACACTCTTTTTCTTTTTACTCCTTTTAAGACTTAATAATGCATAAGAACGTTTACTGTCTTTAAATCTTCATAATTCCCGGGACCTGTCACGTTCACTTTTGTTTGTGCTGGATGCAGAAGTGAAGAGGAAATCAATGAAGGGAATTAAGACACCTGGCTTGAGAGCAGTACATGTGAAAAGGATCTAGGAGTCTTGGTTGACCACAAACTTGACATGAGCCAACAGTGTGACGCGGCAGCCAAAAAAGCCAATGCAATTCTGGGCTGCATCAATAGGAGTATAGCATCTAGATCAAGGGAAGTAATAGTGCCACTGTATTCTGCTCTGGTCAGACCTCACCTGGAGTACTGTGTCCAGTTCTGGGCACCACAGTTCAAGAAGGACACGGACAAACTGGAACGTGTCCAGAGGAGGGCAACCAGAATGGTCAAAGGCCTGGAAACGATGCCTTATGAGGAACGGCTAAGGGAGCTGGGCATGTTTAGCCTGGAGAAGAGGAGGTTAAGGGGTGATATGATAGCCATGTTCAAATATATAAAAGGATGTCACATAGAGGAGGGAGAAAGGTTGTTTTCTGCTGCTCCGGAGAAGCGGACACGAAGCAATGGATCCAAACTACAAGAAAGAAGATTCCACCTAAACATTAGGAAGAACTTCCTGACAGTAAGAGCTGTTCGACAGTGGAATTTGCTGCCAAGGAGTGTGGTGGAGGCTCCTTCGTTGGAGGTCTTTAAGCAGAGGCTTGACAACCATATGTCAGGAGTGCTCTGATGGTGTTTCCTGCTTGGCAGGGGGTTGGACTCGATGGCCCTTGTGGTCTCTTCCAACTCTATGATTCTAAGAAAAAGGATTACATGTATGGACAATGAGAGAAGTGAACTAGTTTGAGAACAGGAAGTCCTGTGCAGAGGTGAGAGGAATGAGATGTGCCAGAAGAAAGCCAGAGACAAGATATTAGATACATTAAAACTTATCACCTTTCTCCTTGCTGTGGGTACTGATTAAGGGTGTGCTTCAAATTACAGCCAAAAGCACAAGCAACTGCCACTCAGGGTCCTTTAATCCATGGGTCACCTGCTAAAATGAAAGGGCTGCCGAGTGGCGCCAAGCGCTGCCCTTTGTGAAGGGACTTGGTTTCCTCGGCAGCTGAGCTATGTTGTCAAATAACAGACCGGCCGATGGCTGCTAATTTTCAATAGACCAAGTCTAAAATTGGTTTGTGACTTATTTGACGGCCCCTTGGCTGCACGAGGCGAAGCCCTCCTGACACGCTGCAAGCCTGATGCAGTAGCAATAGAGTAAGATGGTCTACGAGTGCCAAATATCACATTTGGGATCCACGTGCTCACTGGATCAAGTGACCACATCGGAGTTAGACAGGGTGGCCTCGGCTGCCTTCAGTGGGCTGGGCCTTCCAAACATGACAGGTCGAATTCTTGTCATTACTGTACTATGATATTATTTAGAACCGCGTGTGTCGCCTGAGGTAATAACGAAATAACGCTGAGTAATATAAAGATCATGTGCTGTGTTTTACTTCTGCTCATGGCAATGGAGAGAAAGAGAAAGGAAATAAAATATAAAGTATTCCCATGGGGCTTTTTGGCTACAACAAAGAGATTGCATTAGCAGAAACAGAATAGGCTTCCAGATATGGTCTGGTTTTTCTGTTCACTGCTGAAACAGATCAAGTCGGCTGCTTTTTCTTACCAAAGTGGTTTGTACAGGGTAACTGGGTGCCAGAGGACCAGTTCCAAACATTATTTTTCTGGCCCGATACAAATTTATAACACTCCCCTGACTCCTGTGCCACCAAAAAGCTTTGCCGGTTTTGAAAAATTGGAGGATCGATTTGTTTTCTAATGTTGCAAGCTGACTGGTTTGTATTTATTACCAGACATGGCAATAGGACATGTACACATATTAAATGTGTACAAGGGACAGATGCCCTTCAACTACTGTTTTTTCTCCCTGGGATTTTGTGTTAGGTCTTTTTTTATGCATTCTGTAGCCCAGAGGTCTAACTAATCTATTCACTTATATGCCAGCAGGGACTGTAAATTCTTCTAGAAACATTTGTTCCCACAGTCTGTGGGATTTGTTGTTGTTGTTGTTGTTGTTGTTGTTGTTGTTGTTGTTGTTGTTTTCTTCCTTCCCTCTACTCAATGTCACATCCTGTTGGCTTCTTCTGCCTAGGAGTAGAAAATGCTGTTATGCTAGCAGGCTCTTGCTCTTAATTTGGTTTCGGAGTTTTCCTCATGGTTATGGGCTTCTAGCCCAGAGCAGGCCAGGCCAGGCAGCCCAGTCCCACCCTGGAACTCAGGGCTAGAAAAACATATCCCCTTCCATGTTTTGGCCAGACCGGTGGAGTTGTTGCTTCCCCTACGCCCGACGCATTTTCTTCACTATAAAAGTTTCTGAGTCGGTCACAAGTTAATATCTCATGACGCCAGCTGGAAAGCCTATACGCTGAACAGCAGAGACAATGGGAGGAGTATAAAAACAGCTGAGAGGTCAAAGTCGTGACTCACAAAAATCATAGTGAGGAACAACATTTAACTTATTGTGCACCTATTTGCGAGTTTGCAGTACTGCAAGAAAAGCCCTTCTGGATCCGACCACAGCAGTGCTGCGCAACACTGATGGGGAGATTTTGAAAAGGCCCTCTGTATGAAAAACCTAATACTATTTGCACCACAGAAGCTGAAGAACGTTCAGTCCAATGCATAGCTGTCAACGTTTCCCTTTTTTAAAGGGAAATTCCCTTATTCCGAATAGGATTCCTCACAAGAAAAGGGAAAAGTTGACAGCTATGGTCTAATGTAGATGCATCTTACTGCCTATGAAGTCATGCAGGGAAAGACATAATAACACAGCCTTTCCCAACCTAACGTCCCCAGATGTTTTGAATCACAACGCCCATGATCCCCAGCCACTGACCTTGCTGGCTGGAGCTGATGGGAGTTGTATTCCCAAGACATCTGAAGGATATCAAGCTGGAAAAACTTACGATAGCACATATGGTGGCAATGTCCACAAATACTAAGGACATGTTTCAGAGACATATTATTGGTAAAATAAATGAAGTAAGCAGAATTACAGTCCCATTAAAGAAGTAATTCCGGCATAGCTAAAAGAACACAGTGAGAGAATGAAACAATATTTCACATTGTCAAAGCAGCAAGTTGTCAAAAGCTCAACAGTATTTTAAAAAGCAGTACTATTTGTAATTACCGGTATATGTTTCAAATAATATGTTCTTTTCAAAAAGGTGAGGAAAGTCATTGGTTCTTTTGGTGGCAAATAAAGAATTATTGAAGATGGCCTGAATTTCGTAATGTCAACCGATGAGGACAGATAAAATACTAAATATGCTAAATTAATCTTAAACACAGTAATTAAATATTTGATCAAAACTCCAAATCCTGTTATCAGCCAGAGTCCTGGTTTAAATGTCAGAGTGGTAAAAAAAATTAAAAAGGTACAGTTTTCAAACCTATTTGCACATGCTTCTGAAAAAGCAGCTTGACCCCCAAGGATATTAGCATGGGAATCAGGTTTAAGAGAAGCCTGGCAGAGATCCAGTCTTGCTTTCTGGTCCAGCAGTTAAAACCGGCCTCCACCACCACCCCTGTTCTGGAGTCACCGTAGGGGCAGCGCAGCAGTCATTTGGCTGCTGGATCAACAATGAATCTTTTCATCGGGAGTCCCAGAGCGGTGAGCCACCTCCACATTCAAGTTAATGAGAGCCTTTCAAGCCACATTTGGAATTACAATAAATAATGTCCCAAATTATGCTGACGAAGAGATACCATCACCAAGAATGTGCTCTCCACAGAGTGCAACAGCAAAAGAAGGTCATCTACTCTGGAAGGCGTCCATACCTCCAATTATAAATCTGGTCGACAATGAATATCGCCCTTATGTATTGACTATGTTAATGAACCCAGAGAGCTACAGACTGTATGGCTGTTCCTCTACAATGTTATTTGCACTAGGCACCAATACACACACACACACACACACACAGAGTATATATATATATTAATGGTGCACTTGGCATATGAAGCCAGGAAGAGGCAACATCAAATTGGTGATGATAGAAAAGAATGAAGGCATGGGAAGAGAAGAGAAGAGAAGAGAAGAGAAGAGAAGAGAAGAGAAGATCTGCCAAAAAAGCTGAAAAACATCTTCATGTATGCAACAACAACCGTGAGAGTTTTAATAGCACAAGGATGGAAGACTGAAGAAACCCCAACTAAATCATGGCAAGAAAAATTGATGGACTATGCAGAACTGGCAAAACTGACATATAAGCTACGGGACAAGGATAACTGTGACTTTAAGGATGAATGGGAAACCTTTACAAAGTATCTGAAGACGCAACAAAGCGAACTGGACTCCTTGGCTAGCTTTGAATAAACATTCACAAACTTTTTATTGATAATTATCAGCTAAATAGTTTGAGGATCTATACAACTGTGTAACATGCAGAAAACAGCATTTTTAGAGAAATCAAAGGCTGGAACTGAGGGAAGTTGGGGGTGGGGGTGGGTGGGTTATGTGGGGGGAGGGAGGGGGAGGGAGGAAAAAAGGGGGAAATAAGGATGATATGTTTCTGGATAATGTGTTTTGTTTTAAATTTGAATAAGAAATTAGAAAATAAGAATAAGAATTAGAAAAGAAAATAAATCTACTGAGTAAGAGAAAGAGAGAAGAATCTTTGCTTTGGAAGCCACTAGGATAAATAATCCATTCTGAGGGGAAGCACGGAGGAGGAAATGTATGGCAAATGTCTGTGTGTGGCTAGTAATGTAATAACCGTAGCCCTCATCAGAATGGGTGTATCAAGGTCACCCAAAGCTGCAGCAGGAACTATAGCTTAACGCAATCTGTACTGCAAGAAGAAACCAGTTAATGCAGTCTTAGCTTGTCTCTCGGGACTGACGGCTGCCAACCACAGCTTGTGACGGCACACCACTCAGTAGCACTGCCATTGTTGAGTCCGTGCGTATCACAGAAGTGATCTTCGTTGGATTACTGTGGTGAGGGAGGCCACAATCAATGCTTGGAGAAGTGCCACAGGTTCACTCGTACCTACTTAAGCATGTCAGAATGAGACCTGAGAGGGGGCAGGTGTGGGAAAAACTGGGTGGCAGAAGCATTCCTCTCCCTGGGAACTTTGATGGGGGGGGGGATGAGGTGAGAGCATGGCTCTCTGTTCAGACACCACTCTATGCTCATCTCTCTGATGACTCCTTTTACTTATAACCTAGCTAGGCATAAACACTCTCTGAAAACTTAAAAAAGAAGATTTCTGTTAATAATGAACATTTATATTATTCAGGTTTGAGGCGTGTGTGTGTCCCCGCCCCCCATGCATGCTGCTGAGGCAAGCAAAAAGGTTCAAATTGCTTTCATTTTCTCAGCCATCCTTACCACAGCCCTGTAAAATAGGCCAGTACAGTGGTGCCTCGCAAGACGAACGCCTCGCAAAACGAAAAACTCGCAAGACGAAAGAGTTTTCCGTTTTTGAGTCGTTCCGCAAGACGAATTTCCCTATGGGCTTGCTTCGCAAGAAGAAAGCCCATAGGGAATTCTCCGGGGACCTCTTTTAAAATGCTGGCGGTTGGGAGCAAAGACTTTCGCCCATCGCCGGCCTTCAGAAGAGGTCCTGGACCTCTTCTGAAGGCCAGCGGGGGGCAAAAGTATTTGCTCCCCCCCCCGCCTGCCTTCCCGGGACAGCGGAGACTTCTCCACTGTCCCGGGCGATCTTAAAATGCTGGCGGGCGGCAGCGAACCCTTCCCTGCCGCCCGCCAGCATTTTAAAATCGTCCCGGGACAGCGGAGGCTTCGCTGCCGCCCGCCAGCATTTTTAAATCGCCCCGGGACAGCGGGGGCTTCTAAAATGCTGGCGGTCGGCAGCAAAGCGCTCCTGTCCCCGGAGCTTGCGGGGCGGGAGGTGGGGAGAAGGGCTTTTCTTCCCACCGCCAGCCTTCAGAACAGCCTTCTGAAGGCTGGCGGTGGGAAGAAAAGCCCTTGTCCCCCCCCCCAGCCTTCAGAAGAGGTCGGGGGACAGACTGTCCCCGGACCTGGTCTGAAGGCGGTTTCCATAGGAACGCATTGATTGATTTTCAATGCATTCCTATGGGAAACCGTGCTTCGCAAGACGAAAAACTCGCAAGAAGAAAAAACTTGCGGAACGAATTAATTTCGTCTTGCGAGGCACCACTGTACTCTTATCGGTATGTTGCCAGAGTGGGGACATTTCTGAGGCATAGAAATGGCAAGCAAAGCTAAAGCCTGCTAGTGAATTCATGGCCAAGGTAGAATTTAAAGCAAGGCCTTCCCAGCCCATATCTTAACCTTCACGTATTCACCAGTGTTCGCGGGCGCCTCCCCCCCTACAAAGGAAGAGACCAGACAACAAGGTATGGGTTCGAATTGGCCACAACTTTATGGAATTCAGATTTCAGATGTAGGCAAACCTGGCCTTAGCTTTGGAAGGTATCCTTCTCAACCCCACGAGGGGCTGAGGATGTGCAGGGAGACAGGTGCCGTGTGAGGGGACTGCAAAGCGTGAACTTACACAGCATGCCCACACACAGCACCGGATTGGGAGTTTGACCTACTTGCCGCTGCTCTAGGGCCAGGGACTCCCACAAAACCCTTTAACGGGCCCTGCAAAAACGCTGCCGCATGGGGGTGCATGAGATGCCACCCCCTTTCACTCAAAGATAGACTAAAGGATATCTAACAAGGCCCAAAACCGCCACCCGAGGCCCAGGGGCCTCGCCTACAACTGAACACAACCCTCCACAGCACAAGCCCCTGAAAATAAATTCCCTTTGGCCTGATCCTAGAAGAGAAGAAAGACGAGTGAGTCTTGCCCAGGAACGGCCCCTAAAGGTATTCCCAGGCCACACCCCCACCGGTAGCCCATTGGTCTGCCATGTGGGAGTGGGCCAAGCCTGCAGTTACCTGGTGGGTGCCACCTGGCCAGGTGGCTCAGCCCGGGGTCACAAACTCTGCCCACCTGTTGGGAAGGGGTGAGTGGGCATTGTGTTTTCACAGGGTATTGACACCTGAGGCATCCAACGTTTTCTGAATTAAAATTAGAGGCACACTTCACCAATGGGATTTACTTTTAGAGAGGCCCAATGGTCAAGAATATGAACAGGATCATACCAGCTGGCTCACAGGTTCCAGAGCTAGCAGCCACCCATTCTAGAACCAGGTCTAATTCTAGAACCAGGTCTAAGAACAAGCAGCCAGCACTTAACCAGCAATCTAGTCATACAAAAGATGGTGCCATAAATTCACTTGCATGACACCACAACATCCCCATTGCAATGGTTTTTATTTTATGGTTGAAAAGATGCTGAAGGTAGCTCAAGCTTTGTTGCCTCAAAGACAAAATCCATCTCACTGTTGAGGCTTGGTTGGGGATGAACACTTGCCTCCGTATTCCAAGTCGTTCATTTCCTTGGCCTTTGGTGTTTTGTAGCTTTCAATACACCTCAAGGAAATGAGAGCAATAAAGGAACGACATAAACCTTCCAACAAGCTGCTAAGAATCAGGGGCTGGTGGGCTTCCTCCCCTCCCCTGAGATGACCTTTTGGTGGCCAGAGCACAGATGCCTCCCAGGAAGGACATATTTTCCACCCTCCCCCTTCCAAGCCCAGCGTGCTCCAACCACCATCAACACACCATTGCAAAGGGAAATTTGCTCCTGCTGGGCAGTGGGGGTGAATGGGCACCTGTACGAAGAAGGAAATCATATGCTCGTTCATGCATCAGCTGATGCTTTGATTTCCCTACCTGAGGACAAAAGGCTACATAGCTCGTAGGTTATGGAACAGACCCTGAAACTGACCCCAGAGACCCTTAACAAATTGCCATGTCCAGAATCAATTGAGGGAAATAATATGTTTGAACGTCCTGTAAAGGTATAGGGTAAAGGTACAGGGACCCCTAACCATTAGGTCCAGTCGTGACCAACTCTGGGGTTGCGGTGCTCAACTTGCTTTACTATCCGAGGGAGCCGGCGTACAGCTTCCAGGTCATGTGGCCAGCATGAATAAACCACTTCTGGCGAACCAGAGCAGCGCATGGAAATGCCATTTACCTTCCCGCCAGAGTGGTACCTATTTATCTACTTGCACTTTGACATGCTTTTGAACTGCTAGGTTGGCAGGAGCAGGGACCAAGCAACGGGAGCTCACCCCATCGTGGGAATTCGAACCGCCAACCTTCTGATCGGCAAGTCCAAGGCTCAGTGGTTTAGACCCGTATAGGGTGGGAGTCACCTAATGAGTCCTTTCAGCAGAAACCCTGCATATGGAGATTTGCTTGTGAAATGGAGTGTCCTCCCTTCTCTTCCCCGCTGCCCTCTGCCTGTGTGTTCCCCCAAAATGGCTCTGGGAGGGTCAGGAGAACCCCCGGGAAAGCTTGCTGGGATGGAGTCTCAGAGAGGAGGGACTGTTCCATCTGGCAAGTTGAACAACTTGTGCTGACAGAACATTCAATAATAACACAACACTGAATTGCTCCCATAGGGTGTACACAATCTCAAGAAGCACTTTTCAGACAAAAGATGTGCAATAGCTCTAGACTGTGTGGATTACAGGCAACTGCCCATTTGAATGGGGGTTGCATTCTGGGTCTTCACGCCTGTTGGCAGACCCTGTTCCCCCCACCCTGCCCCCATCTCGTCCTACCCCCTTTTTGGGCCACTTCCAGGTCTACAGAGATGAGTGTGTGACGGTCACACCTCAATTGGATGCACGTAAAATAGTCGCCGCCTGTACATTTAAAAACACACACCAGCACTCAGACTCCATTGATTCTAGACTAAAATGTGTGTATGCAGAATCAAGTGTCTGGAGTGAGAAGCAACTGCTGTCCTTTTCAGCTGTGCCCCAGATTGCAGCCTCTTTATTTTGTTCCATAGAATTCAATGGGGGCAACTGAGTCGCAGGCATGGGCATAGCCAGGATTTTTGTGGAGGGGCAGAACCTCAGTTAGTTAGTATTTTTATTGATTGAGGGGGCACCTGCCCCCTGCCCCCTTGGCTAGGCCCATGGTCCCAAGCCAGCCCCCCTTCCCATAGCTTTTCCCTCAGCCCTTTTTTTACCACAGTGGTCACTCGAGAGCGCAATGGGTTAATAAATGCCAAGGAGTGCTCTGATGGTGTTTCCTGCTTGGCAGGGGGGTGGACTTGATGACCCTTGTGGTCTCTTCCAACTCTAGGATTCTACGACAGTGCTGCTTTAGGTGAGTTCACATTCTACCACTCAGTCGTCTGTTTTCAAAACAATGTCTTTTGCATTGGTCTCTCCTTTTCCTCATTTTCTTTTCTGCTGGTCTCTCCACAGGTCTCTCCAAAGAGCTCTTCTTAACATCTTCAGGTGTTTTTTTTTTCCTGAGAGAACATTCGCAGAATTTTCTCTCAGTTTTTGCTTTTCCCCTTGTTGCATTGCTCAAAAAAAAAAAAAAAAAAGACACTGGTGGTCAGCGCTCCTGGTTCCCAGGACGGGGTTCAAATCCCTGCGGTGTCCATGCTTACTTCCAATGCAACTGCTAACTCTCTCTATTCCTCTCTATCTCTCTCTGTCTCTCTATCCCTCTCTATCTCTCTATGTCTCTCTATCCTTTTCTGTCCCACACTGCCCAAATAACAATTGGCTCCCTTTTTCTTAAGCCAAAGTATTAGCATGGGAGGGTGGTGACTTCAGTGACTGAGCTTGATTCTTAACTCCACCATCGCACCAAAGGGCCATTTCAAGCACCACCTTCCTGGCAATGTGCTGTTGCTGGGAAGATGCTCACTTGGTGTATCGCTGGTTGTGTGTCTAGGTCGGCTGGATCAGGTGGCTGCTTCCCCTCCTAGCGTTCCCAGTCACTGGTGTGAGAAGTCTCTCTATGGATCTGGTCTGTCTGCATTCCAGACACTACTGGAGGAGCAATTCTCCCTGCAAAGGTAACAGACAAGGTGGCCTTTTATGGGGAAAACATGCTGTGGAGCTTGCTATGTAGAGTGGTGTTTCTGTTTTTTAACAATTCCTGATCAATAGCTTCCCAATCTTCTGTCAGTAAATGGTGGATCATAAACATAGCTGTCAACTTTTCCCTTTTCTTGCGAGGAATCCTATTCGGAATAAGGGAATTTCCCTTAAAAAAGGGAAACGTTGACCGCTATGATCATGAAGCAAGGAGAATTGGGAGGAGACCTGGGCAAGGTGTGAGGCAGGTGCAGATGCAACTTTGATTACAGGTGTTCTGGCAACTTAGAAAGTTCAGTGTCTATGTTTGCTTGCTTTCAGATTGGCAGATGCAACGAAACCATTGTCCAAGGCAGCCTCTGTTTCAAGGCCAGAATGGATTTGTCTTCCCATAACTGTTACTCTCTTTCTATTTTTGCAGATCATGGTGCAAGACTGTAGGTTTTTCCCCTTGCAAAGTTAAGCAACAGTGACACAATTATTCAAGGTAGGCAAATCTGATAGATAAAAATGGAGCACCCAGAAATACTTTTGAAATCTGAAGGCTTGTTTGTTTTGTTGTTAAAAATAGTTCCTAACTGTTTCTTGTTCAGGAAATCAGGCGGTTCTTTTGGGGGGGGGGCAAGATTGCTATCGTACAGAGCACGGTGTGACATAAAACCAGCACATTTTCTGTGCTTTGCTTCTCTTCTGGAAGCTCAACAATTTCACAACCTTTTCTAGATGAAAAGGACTGCATAAAACCATTGTGGAGATGTGGGAGTAGGCCTCTCATAATCGTTGCTATCGCCTTCAAATTCAGTAAATGTCTAAGCACAGTCCATGGGAATAGGAATGGATGGGAAAGTATTAGAAATCAAGAAAAGGTATTTTACTGTGAGCAGCAAAGGATGGAGGGAAAATAAGCATCTTGAAAGACGGGTGTAAAGTCAACTTTTAAATCTGTGTTAAATTTGAATTAATTTGTTGTTAATTTGTGTTAACTTTGGAAAAGTAATAAAAAACTAATAAAAACTGTTGGGGATTGTAGGGAAAGACCTGCTAAAAAAGTTGAAAAAAAATCTTCATGTATGCAACAATGGCCACGAGAGTTCTGGTAGCACAAGGATGGAAGACTGACGAAACCCCAACTAAAGAATCATGGCAAGAAAAATTGATGGACTATGCAGAACTGGCAAAACTGACATATAAGCTACGGGACAAGGATAACTGTGACTTTAAGGATGAATGGGAAACCTTTACAAAGTATCTGAAAACACAACAAAACAAACTGGACTCCTTGGCCGATTTTGAATAAACATTCACAATCTTTTTATTGATAATAATCAGCTAAATAGTTTGAGGATCTATACAACTTTGTAACACGCAGAAAACAGCATTCTTAGAGAAACCAAAGACTGGAACTGAGGGAAGTTGGGGGGGGTTGTTGGGTTTTGTGTGGGAGGGCGGAGGGAGGAAAAATGGGGGGGGGGAACAAGGATGTTATGTTTTTGGATAATATGTCTTGTTATAATTTTGAATAATAATAAAAAACCTAATAAAAACTAATAAAAATTAATTGGCAAAAAAGGAGGTAGTAATGGTTACCAACCTAAAAGAGTACACAGATTCGTGGAGGAGAAGACATTGGATACCTACTGACCACAATGCCTCCACTCTGCCTTCACAGGTGGCAATGCCGCCTTGTTGGCAGTTACTGTACAAAACTGTCAAAGTGGCATGGAGCTTTAAAAAACGATAACACATTTCCCCCTCTCCCATTTTTTTTAAAATTAAATGTTTCCTTGATTTACAGAAGTATGTGTAATGTCTCTCGTATTTTTCCCATGTAATATTTTTACAAATCAGTTTCATTTGTTGAGACTTTAGGAAGAAAAGGGGTGGAGGGGGGAAGATGGGTGGGGGTCGGGTGGCGGTCTTTCTATTTTGCTTAATGTATGTAGGGTTCGGTGTCAGCGTTGCTCGTGCAGGTTCTCTGCTGTTCACTTGTGTTCCTTTGGTGGTGAGAGAGGTTGGGGCTGGCCTAGGGTGTGGTTGTTTGTTTGTGGTGGGCTGTGGTGATCTTTGTTTTCATGTGTGAGTGGGGTGGGTGGGTGTTTTGGATCAGGTTAGCCATATTGATTTGTATGCTGTTGGTGGATTTTTGACTGTGTATGTGATAAAGTGGAGCCATACCGGGGTGAAGGCGTCTTCTTCTGTTTGTCCCCGTGTCAGTTTCAGTTTATTGGTTAATTTTTCTAGTAGGGCTGTTTCCCATACTATTTGGTACCATTGGTCCATGCTTACTCCTGACAGGTCTCTCCAGTGTCTGGCTATGGTGTTTCTGGCTGCTGAAAGTAGGTGGGTTATGAGTTCTTTGTGGTGTAAGTGGGCATTGTTGTCTTGGAAGAAACGATAACACATTTAAAAAGAAAGTCTCCTGATTTCCCACTGTTGTTTGCTTATAAGGAGCAAAGCATACAAGCAAGCGACTCTTATTTAAATTATGTGGAAAGTGAAACTGCCGTGAATGCAAAGATCATGTACTGTTTACAAAAGAAAACAGTACAAGGAAGCTTCCTAGCTGCCATTTCACAGTGTATATAGACTCCTCTCCTTCCTTCTCTTAGTTTACATAATCTGCAAGGAAGGAGCCTTGCAGCGCTGCCAAGAAGTCCATGGAAAAATTACACTGGTCACTCCCAGAGCAGCACGGGGCCCTGATAATTCTCACCCGCCTCTACAGCCGCAAGACACATGGCAGCGTTTGCAAATGTTTGTCCTCATCTGACCCAGAAACCCAAACACAAGTGCATGGACAGGGAAGTGTCCCCTGGAGAGTAGGAAGGGGGTAGTTCTCTGTCCTGTCCAGGGACTCTGGAATGTCGCTGCTGCTTTAAACATACAGACATGCAATTAAAGTTTGAGTGAATGTTCAGAAATAGGACTATGTCTCCCTGGGAGAATTTCAACTCCCCGCCCCCCCCTTCATGTTTCTGAAATGTGAGGAGGAAAGTTGGCCGGGGTGGTGTGGGAATAACCAAAGGCACTAGTTATGTGTATAGATTCATAAGGTACAGTGGTACCTCGGGTTACATACGCTTCAGGTTACATACGCTTCAGGTTACAGACTCCGCTAACCCAGAAATAGTGAAAATAAAAAAATTCCTTCCTGTAGCACCTTAAAGACCAACTAAGTTAGTTTTTGGTATAAGCTTTCGTGTGCATGCACACTTCTTCAGATACACCAGAAATAGTGCTTCAGGTTAAGAACTTTGCTTCAGAATGAGAACAGAAATTGTGCTCTGGCGGCGCAGCAGCAGCAGGAGGCCCCATTAGCTAAAGTGGTGCTTCAGGTTAAGACCAGTTTCAGGTTAAGTACGGACCTCTGGAATGAATTAAGTACTTAACCCGAGGTACCACTGTATAGGCAACTTCCTTAAGTGAAGTAATGAATATTTGAAACACAGTTGAATAAGCCTGCAAGCGCCCCACCCCTTTCCTTGACATTTTCATTACACTTCTTAGTTTGGCGCGATGCCTGTGTGTGTGTGGTTGCACACATATCACTCGTGCCTGAAACGGATGCTGCCTGCATCTTGGAGGTGATCCAGACCAAACCCAGTTTAATCCAGGGTGTACTATACAAGATGCAACACCAGCATCACTAACAGGTGGTCATCCAGCCTCTGTCTAAATGCATCCTGAGAACATAAGAATTTGCAGAGGTGTTAGATGCTGACAGGGTTTCCTTCAGCAACTGCACTGCAGCATTCTGCAGCTCCTGGATCAAGCCCAAAGGACGCCCCACTGCTGTGATCCCAATTTTGAAGTCACCAGTTCCTGAACTACTGGAGAAACACAGTAGTGGATAGAAATTGCAGAAAAATACAGAGTAAAATGCTAATACAGCCCATCTAAATGGTGTCACTATCTTGCTGGTCATGTGCAGCATGCAAATTACATTGTCTCATTTTGAAGGCTTTGATCTGTCCATCCTATTGAGAAGGCCCAGATGGAGACCACAGCTCATAGGCTACATCCAAACTATATTTCATTGGACCCTTCAGTCTGAAGCATGAGTGCTATGTCCTGCTAGACACGTGAGACGCTGACCCTGTGCATTTGGTGGAGTTAAAGTTTCCAGGGCAGCTGTGAGGTAAGGACATGCAAATCCATTTTTTCCCTTTTTCTATAGAATGCCATAAACATGCCCCTTCGCAGGTTCCTTTACATGCAAAGTGGAAATGTGTGGACTACTGGGAAAGCTTAGATGAGGGCAGACTTAATCTGAGTACGTGGCGCTAAGATACTGCACTGCAGTTCTTCTGGTGGTTGCATAATGGAAATGTCAAGATTCATATCTGATAGCTGATGACTGGGCAGCAGCAGTCTATTTGGATTTCGTGCCATTGTGACTTTAATATGCAGGCATGAAAGCACTCTTAGAAAATGAGGTGCTGGGACACAAGATCCCCTGACCTTTCTCCTAATCTCTGGTGTATGATGGTGCAGGGATCTCCTGCTCTGAAGCTGCCTCAGACCATTAACTCCTCTAGTCCTGGCCCAGCCTCCAGGGTTAGTAGTCACTGGGTACCTGCTGAGGCCCCACTGCCAATCCCTGGAATCTTCTGGCCTTGTTGCCATTGCCATGCCATCCAACCTTTCTCCGATGAAAATAGGGACATCCTATTAAATAATGTGGTGCTGGAGGAGACTCTTGAGAGTCCCATAGACTGCAAGAAGATCAAACCTATCCATTCTGAAGGAAATCAGCCCTGAGTGCTCACTGGAAGGACAGATCGTGAAGCTGAGGCTCCAAGACTTTGGCCACCTCATGAGAAGAGAAGACTCCCTGGAAAAGGCCCTGATGTTGGGAAAGATGGAGGGCACAAGGAGAAGGGGACAGCAGAGGACGAGATGGTTGGACAGTGTTCTCGAAGCTACCAGCATGAATTTGACCAAACTGCGGGAGGCAGTGGACGACTAAACGACTAAACAACAACAACAACATTAAAGAAGAAGAAGAAGAAGAAGAAGAAGAAGAAGAAGAAGAAGAAGAAGAAGAAGAAATTTTATTTTTTATACCCCGCCCATTTGACTGGGTTGCCCCAGCTGCTCTGGGCAGCTTCCAACATATATAAAAACATAATAAAACATTAAACATTAAAAAAAACCCTCAAGGACAACGTAGAGAAAGCAACTTTGATCTCAATCTCATTACTGCAAGTTACTTTTAGTCCTGGCTTCCTGCCACCATCATGTGAAGCTCGGCAATGCTGGCTGGCTCTCAATGAGATATTAATGGTTCCCAAAAGATGGGTGGGGAAGTAAAACATCCTTTGCCAGATTTGGATTGTCAGTGAAGTGATAAAAGACGCCATCAAACATGTCAAGACGTTTTTCACTTCACCCCGGAGCAGGAATTATGGGCTTGTTCTGCGATTATAGCCCACTGCAGGTTAGGCTTATGTGCCGGGGTCTGGAGGGGCAGCTCCGCCTTCTTTGCGACCAGGGAGCAGGCTCTGTGGCCTTTGCTGCACACACAGTTCTGTGGTGCTAGGCTTTTAATTTCTAATCACAACTGTAATCCACCCTTGAGCTTGGACAGCATATGGGGGTTTTCGTCTCCCCTGTCGCATCTTCACAACAGGTAAAAATCCTCCAGTGTCCCTATTTTCCAGGGACGTCCCTGATTTAGAGAAGCCGTCCCGGTTTCTGATTTGAATGTCCCACTTTTCCTTAGGATGTCCCTATTTTCACTGGAGAAATGCTGGAGGGTATGGAATAATCCAACCTCCAAGCTGTCTGAAGGCAATCCTGCCTAGGGAAGCTTTTTAAATATTTAATGTTTTATTACGTTTTTATGTATGTTGGAAGCTGCCCAGAGTGGCTGCGGCAACCCAGTAAAATGTGTGGGGTATAAATAGTAAAAGTATCATAATGAAATGAGACATCTCTATTTCCATTGGAGAAATGTTGGAGGGTATGGAAGTAGCTTTCACTGAAAGTCAATCACCGGAGCAAGGATCACCAAGCAAGCTTCATGTCTGGACTGGTATTTCACGCTGTGTTTTCTCTGTATAAATATTAACACTTCCAGCATTTTATCATTCTTATTGTAATGTGTTTTAGATGTTTTAAGACACTCACCATCTGCACTCATCTCTATTTTTCTTTGCACTTTGATGTAGTTCAGCCTGTCCCTTCGGGCAACAAACATTTCTTTACCACAGACCATTTACTCCTATTATATAAGTTGTTAGCGGAAACAAAGTAGAATCATAGAATCATAGAGTCATAGAGTTGGAAGAGACCACAAGGGCCATCGAGTCCAACCCCCTGCCAAGCAGGAAACACCATCAGAGCACTCCTGACATATGGTTGTCAAGCCTCTGCTTAAAGACCTCCAAAGTAGGAGACTCCACCACACTCCTTGGCAGCAAATTCCACTGTCGAACAGCTCTTACTGTCAGGAAGTTCTTCCTAATGTTTAGGTGGAATCTTCTTTCTTGTAGTTTGGATCCATTGCTCTGTGTCCGCTTCTCTGGAGCAGCAGAAAACAACCTCCCTCCCTCCTCTATATGACATCCTTTTATATATTTGAACATGGCTATCATATCACCCCTTAACCTCCTCTTCTCCAGGCTAAACATGCCCAGCTCCCTTAGCCGTTCCTCATAAGGCATCGTTTCCAGGCCTTTGACCATTTTGGTTGCCCTCCTCTGGACACGTTCCAGTTTGTCAGTGTCCTTCTTGAACTGTGGTGCCCAGAACTGGACACAGTACTCCAGGTGAGGTCTGACCAGAGCAGAATACAGTGGCACTATTACTTCCCTTGATCTAGATGCTATACTCCTATTGATGCAGCCCAGAATTGCATTGGCTTTTTTAGCTGCCGCGTCACACTGTTGGCTCATGTCAAGTTTGTGGTCAACCAAGACTCCTAGATCCTTTTCACATGTACTGCTCTCAAGCCAGGTGTCACCCATCTTGTATTTGTGCCTCTCATTTTTTTTGCCCAAGTGCAATACTTTACATTTCTCCCTGTTAAAGTTCATCTTGTTTGTTTTGGCCCAGTTCTCTAATCTGTCAAGGTCGTTTTGAAGTGTGACCCTGTCCTCTGGGGTGTTAGCCAGTACTTGTGAGACAGGTGGCTCCTGCGGCCAGGGTGGGGTACAGACCAAACACAAGTGGGGGTTGAAAAAAGCCACCACTTTGTTGCCTACGGTGAAGTAAGCAGGCTTGGCATAACACTGGAGCCTGGATCCGTTTGCCCCCAAAGACTTTGATACACATTCCAGGACACCTAGGTCTTTGGTTCTGTAGAGGGGCCAATTCGCACCATACATTTGAAAACACATACAAAAGCATATTTAAAGCACACAACTACTTCCCCCACCCCCACCCCGGATTCTGGGAACTGTAATTTGTGGTGGGTACTGGGAATCATAGGATGTGGGTGGTGCTGTGGTCTAAACCACTGAGCCTAGGGCTTGCTGATCAGAAGGTTGGCAGTTCGAATCCCCGCAACGGGGTGAGCTCCTGTTGCTCGGTCCCTGATCCTGCCAACCTAGCAGTTCAAAAGCACATCAAAGTGCAAGTAGATAAATAGGTACCGCTCTGGCGGGAAGGTAAACGGCGTTTCCATGCACTGCTCTGGTTCGCCAGAAGCGGCTTAGTCATGCTGGCCACATGACCCGGAAGCTGTACGCCGGCTCCCTCAGCCAGTAAAGCAAGATGAGCGCCGCAACCCCAGAGTTGTCCACGACTGGACTTAACGCTCAGGGGTCCCTTTACCTTTACCTTTTACTGGGAATCATAGGACTGTGAGAGGGAAACCTCAGTTTCCAGGATTCTTTGGGGGAAGTTGTGTGATTTAAATATCTATTGAATGCACTTTAAATGTATGCTGCCTCTCTTCATATTTGTGACTGGTGGGATGCGAAGGGTCCTTATTGCTTTAGGCTTTCTACTATCCAGGGGTTTTCAAAAATTCCAGTAGCTGTGTTTTTCCTTCCTTCCTTTGAAGTTTAAATAGAGAAAAACATTGCAGCCCCACAGAATACCAACAGGACAGTTAAGGCTGCAATCCTAACCCCACTTGCTTGGAAGTAAGCCCCATTGATTTTAATATGCTTATTTCTGAGTAGACTATTAGAATTGCACTGTAATTCCGGTATGACTACTCTCCCTGATCTGGGCGGAAATAATGATGTTGGGTGCATTTGCAAGTATGACACCATTTAGTGCATAAGGTACTTGATCACAGATAATGATAGTTGCCAGGAATTTTTACAGCTGTGCCACAGATCTGCTATATTCATTTATGTTTATATCTGACCTTTCTTACGAGGAGATATGGCGGCATGCCTGATCCTCTCCTGTTTTATCCTTGCAGCAGCCCTGGCCCAAAGTCACCCAGTAAACTTCATGGCTGAGTTCCAGTTTGAACCAGGATCTACCGTGAAACATAGCAATTCCCTCCATTTTGCCAGCCATGACAATATCAACCTAGCCAGTTCTGTTCCTTCAGAGTAAATCTGTTGCACCGGGACTTCTTTTCTCAAAAATTATATGCACAAACATCACAAAGCATAGCTTTTTAATACAAATTTTCACCAGGGAGCTGTTACAGTCTGTGAATTCAGGACATATATATGCTGCATTTTAAGCGTTTAATGTATACTGCCTTTTTTCATACGTGGAAGGAAATTTGTAACATTTAAAGAGAATCTCCTCCCCGTGCAAATATCAGTGTTCTAAGCTGCTAATGTAGCCTATGCAATATGTTGACAGCAGACGGATAGCCCAGATACCAGTGCCTTAGTGAGGGAAGCGGAGGGTCTCAGCTTGGCATTGGTTCTATGCCTCACAGAGTGAAAAAAAGCACATTTAGCTTCCACATTCCATTGGGGGAGGGGGAAACCAGAGGCCTGTGACTCATATCGCTGTGGGCTGGGGCGTGTGAGGATGTCCACAATAATTTTTGAGCAGATCTGTCACGATCACTTGCTTCCCTTCAGAGGCAGGAGGATGGACTAGGAGATCTCCTCCCTCTTAGTTCCTTCCAGTACAACTAAACGTGTTAAGAAGGGGTGGGGCAGTGAAGACTTACTCGTTCTAGCTCTGAAATTCTAAATAGTGCTTCAGGTTAAGAACTTTGCTTCAGGATAAGAACAGAAATATCGGGCTCCGGTGGCACGGCAGCAGCAGGAGGCCCCATTAGCTAAAGTGGTGCTTCAGGTTAAGAACAGTTTCAGGTTAAGAACGGACCTCCAGAACGAATTACCGTATTTTTCGCTCTATAACACGCACCCGACCATAACACGCACATAGTTTTTAGAGGAGGAAAATCCGTAGGCATGCCACCCGTAGGCGTTCCCTCCATAACACGCACAGACATTTCCCCTTACTTTTTAGGAGGAAAAAAGTGAGTGTTATGGTGCAAAAAATACGGTAAGTACTTAACCCGAGGTACCACTGTACTGAGAACAATTGTAGGTACTGTATTAGGTAATACCTAGTTCAGCAGGTTACTCAAGAAATTGCTAGGGGTCAATGGTGGCGTCTTTGCCCCCACAATGTTTCCTCAAAATCATCTTTGGTGTATTTTTAGAATCTGAAGCTGCTTAGATGGTTCTTCCATGAGCACTATGTTCCAGATCTTCTCACACCATTCCTCCAGTGTCAAATTAGCAACTGCCTTCCAGTTTTGATCTACAATTTGTCTGGGGGCTATCATAAAAACCTTAAACAAAAGGTTTTTCAAAAAGGCTTAATAATACTAACCTTTGATCACAGGGAACCATTTGACCTGTAATAAGAGTTACTATATGTATTTTTAAGCTCTAAAAACCTTGAACCTTCTTGCAGTTCCACCACAAATGGTAATAAGATCCTAGTCAGGGCTAGCCTGCCTGTGAGGTAACGATTCACCTGAATAAAAATGCTAACTTTATTAACAATAAATGTTGTTATAGATATTAATAATAATAAATATTATTATTATTATTATCCAAAGACAGGAGAGCAATAGTAGAATCAGGAGTAAGTGTCTGTACTCGAATACAGTAGCTGTAACTATGGAGAATATATTAAACCAAAAATACTACAGTGGTGCACCGCAAGACGAATGCCTTGCAAGATGGAAAACTCGCTAGACGAAAGAGTTTTCCGTTTTGGAGGTGCTTCGCAAAACGAATTTCCTATGGGCTTGCTTCGCAAGACGACAATGTCTTGCAAGTTCCTGCTGGTTTTTTTTCCCTTTCCCCCCCTTTTTCTAAGCCGCTAAGCCGCTTATCAGCTGATCCGATCAGCAGATAAGCCGCTAAAAGCCGCTAATAGCGCTAATCCGCTAATCCTTCAATGGGCTTGCTTCGCAAGATGAAAAAACCGCTAGACAAAGAGAATCACAGAACGGATTCTTTTCGTCTTGCGAGGCACCACTGTATTAGCAACAGACATTCCCACCATATGTGCAGGAACATACTTATTAAATAACAGCCCCTCCAGTGAGAGTGTATGGCTAACCCTAGAAAGGTGAAGAGAAGTCCAATGCCACTTTCAGTGAGGCTTCTGGCAGCCTAGTTCAAATTGTCCTTAGACGGGAGTTTGGAACAGATTTTGTCCCAGTCATACTCTTCAGTCTCGTGACCTAGGTCCTCTTCCCATGCCACTGTGATTGTGGGAGTTACTCATAAGATCATCTGTTAGTATTTTATCTATGGATGAGGCTGCCCCCTTAACGATTCCATATTTGGATGTGTGCAGTGTGTCTCAAATGCTGTCAAGGATCTCAGCCTATCACCATTACAAACTAGCATCCTAGCAGACGAGTGTAATTGAAGCAATTGAATTCAATCAGTTCAGACATTGTTTAATTGTTTTACCAGATTATCCATAGCAATCAGCTGTCCTCCTGGGAAAATACCTTTCAGTTTTATTATACCAGCCTTTGCCCATTGTGAGAATTATTTATACTTGTCAGTAAAGTAAAACTGTGGGTGGTCTAGAATAGGAATGAGTGGCAAAAATGGAGGCCAATTATATATGATTGTGTTTGCTTACCATTCATCCTTTGTTATGTGCTCCTTTCTTCTCCTTTCCTTTTTTTGCCCTCCTCAATGGGAACATTTAGATTGTAAATGCCCTGGTCCAATACTTTGGCTTTTTTTTTTTTTTTTTGCTTATAATATTCTGTAAAGTGCCATGTAAATTGATAGGATGTGCAAGCAGTACAACTAAACGTGTTGAGAAGGGGTGGGGCAGTGAAGACTTACTCGTTCTAGCTCTGAAATTCTAATCCTTTATCCTGGAGCAGGATGAAGCAGTTATGCCTGAACACATTTATAAAAAGGTCCTTTTCAGTTCAGTTGTTTGCAATCACTTTGAACAACTCCCTTTTAATCTTCCATACAGTGGTACCTCGGGTTACATACGCTTCAGGTTACAAGACTCCGCTAACCCAGAAATAGTGCTTCAGGTTAAGAACTTTGCTTCAGGATGAGAACAGAAATCGTGCTCCGGCGGCGCGGCGGCAGCAGGAGGCTCCATTAGCTAAAGTGGTGCTTCAGGTTAAGAACGGACCTCCGGAACGAATTAAGTACTTAACCTGAGGTACCACTGTACATGGAAAACTTACGTTTTGTTTCATAGCACTACCCTTTATCAGTTGAAGGCTGAATGTTACGTACTTGCTTACAAAATATGGTTTATTTCATTCATATTATCACTAAAGCATATGAAAAAGGAGAACGCTTTGCCCATTGTGCACTAGAATGCATCTCTAAAGAGGTGCACATTGTTCTTAACAGACTGGACCGCAGCATCCCCTCCCAAAAACCTGTTTCTTAGACAGACACAGAAACACCTCTTTTTAGTAGGGAATGAACCTACTGTGTTTAGAACGTCACTGTGTTTAGAAATGTTTGGGCAATATAATTTAAAGCCCTATACTGCCTAGGACCCTCGTACCCACGGGACCGCCTCTCCTGGTATGTCCCACAGAGGAACTTACGGTCTTCAACCAAAAACATTCTGAAGGTCCCCGGCCACAGAGAGGTTAGGCTGGCCTCAACCAGAGCCAGGGCTTTTTCGGCTGTGGCCCCAATCTGGTGGAACGCTCTGTCACAAGAGACTAGGACCCTGCGGGACTTGACATCTTTCTGCAGGGCCTGCAAGACAGAGCTGTTCCATCAGGCCTTTGGCCAAAGCACAGTCTGACCCCCTCCTTTGGCAATCTTCACAGAACTTTAGCCTAATGGTTGCCATCAATTTCAGTTGAATTAATTTTATAATGAAATGATTTTAGAATGTTGTACTATTTTATTGTTGTAAGCCGCCCTGAGCCCGGCTTCAGCTGGGGAGGGCGGGATATAAATAATAATAATAATAATAATAATAATAATAATAATAATAATAATAATCAGAACCAGTTAATTTCCACTGCACATTTCTACCAGTATCAAAAACTGTTCCATCAAATCACTTTTGTAGCATTAAATGCCCCTTGCTATATAAATATCTGTTGTCGTTTAGTCGTGTCCAACTCTTCGTGACCCCCTGGACCAGAGCACGCCAGGCACTCCTGTCTTCCACTGCCTCCCGCAGTTTGGTCAAACTCAAGCTGGTAGCTTCCAGAACACTGTCCCACCATCTCGTCCTCTGTCATCCCCTTCTCCTTGTGCCCTCCATCTTTCCCAACATCAGGGTCTTTTCCAGGGAGTCTTCTCGTCTCATGAGGTGGCCAAAGCATTGGAGCCTCAGCTTCACGATCTGTCCTTCCAGTGAGCACGCAGGGCTGATTTCCTTACTCAGAAGGAATCCCCACTGATTTCTGTAGGGCTTGTTCGCAGATAGGTCTTGAAAGACTTCAGAGACCAAGAATTGAATTATCCAGTAAATTGCTGGAATTTGGGTTGAGCAAATACTGTCAAGTTTTTCTGGGCAGTCTCTCATTCATCATGTGGATTCTATAATGTCCACAAGTAACTTGTTCTGTCTAGCTGCATTTAAATTTAGTGTTAGTTTCTCTTTCATATAAATCAGTCACAGACACACTGCTTCTGCTGCAGCCTTTTATAGTGCATTCTGATTTCCTTGAACAAAATATTCCTACTGGCACCAGTTACTCTTAAATCCTGTGCCCCAATCTAGTTAAAATTGCTCATTTAAGCGCTATTTAATGCCCTCAGAACAACTGGCTGCCAATAATCCCTGTTGCTTTCACTGGACTGAGGCTGCCATTCTAATGCGTAGATAGGGGTGGGAAAGGAATTTCAGTTTGCATTTTAATGTAAAGCTGCTTAGCCTGTACTTCCGGAACCAACATGCAAACCAAAGCACAGCTATTCTTGCCAAACAAAAGATGCTAAAAAAATGCTTATTAGGGAAAATGCACACAGACAAGTGTGTTAGTGTGAATAACATATTAAAAATGCATTGCATTACGGAAATTGCTTTCAAAGTATTAGGAGAAACATGTACGAAAGTGTGTACTAATTTTCACCTGGCTATGTTTTCGCAAGGTAGGGACACAGGTGGCGCTGTGGGTTAAACCACAGAGCCTAGGACTTGCTGATCAGAAGGTTGGCGGTTCGAATCCCCGCAACGGGGTGAGCTCCCGTTGTTTGGTCCCTGTTCCTGTTCCTGCCCACCTAGCAGTTCGAAAGCACATCAAAGTGCAAGTAGATAAATAGGTAGCGCTCCGGCAGGAAGGTAAACGGCATTTCCATGCACTGCTCTGGTTCTCTAGAAGCGGCTTAGTCATGCTGGCCACATGACCCAGCAGCTGTACGCCTGCTCCCTCGGCCAATAAAGCGAGATGAGTGCTGCAACCCCAGAGTCGTCCGCGACTGGACCTAATGGTCAGGGGTCCCTTTACCTTTACTATGTTTTTGAAAGAGATGCAGAAATGGCATCAGCTTAAATACTGGGAAAGTGAGAAACAGATATTCATCCATGCCTACGAGAGGGTAAGAGTATTTAAACCAGGGGTGCCCAAACTTTTTTCAAAGAGGACCAGATTTGATGAAGTGAACATGTGTGAGGGCATGCTCCTAAAATTGTTTTAGGGTTGAAGTTTCTGAGCTATTCTTACGATTTTACCCAAAAGTTGTTGAGCTTCTTTTAGGATTTTACCCCAAGAGATAGACTGCTGCAGGAGCTGGATTAAACTGATCAGGGGGCCGGATTAGACCCCCGAAATGATCTTTGGGACATGCCTGATTTAAACACAGTGGGACTTACTTCTGAGTAAACAGGCATAGGATTGGAGCTACACATTGCAATGTTGTGCATGTTGGCTCAGAAGTCAGTCCTGCTGTGACCAATGAAGTATGCACCCGAGTAATTGCGATTGCAGCTTTTTTGAAGGTGAGAGAGTGCAATTGTTTCTTAAAATTGTGGCCTCCAAAATTGGATACACCAGGAGAGGCTGAGAAGTCCTGTCTCCCCATTTCTTTTATACATTGCTTTTTATCAATGTGAAATCATGGTCCAGGTGTGCATTTTCTAGCGCAAACTGATTCCTTAATAATTCTCAACCTCTGTAATAAAGAGGACGCCACTTAGCACTAAGGTTGTGCAGCCATGAAGCAAGTGTTCTTAGACATGCATGTGGCACTTCAAATAAAATCCAATGAAAGATCAACCATGGCTGTGATCCTATATACTTACTTAGAAGCAAGGCCCATTGCATAGAAGGCCCAGATCTAGCCAAGAGGCCAGGAGATACCTATCCCTTCTTTAGGTACAGCGCACTCGTTTTACAACAGTGTGACCTTAAAAGGTAAAGGGAACCCTATTAGGTCCAGTCGTGTCCGACTCTGGGGTTGCGGTGCTGATCTCGCTTTATTGGCCGAGGGAGCCGGCGTACAGCTTCTGGGTCATGTGGCCAGCATGACTAAGCCGCTTCTGGTAAACCAGAGCAGCGCACGGAAACGCCGTTTACCTTCCCGCCAGAGTGGTACCTATTTATCTACTTGCACATGATGTGCTTTCGAACTGCTAGGTTGGCAGGAGCAGGGACCAAGCAATGGGAGCTCACCCCGTCGCGGGGATTCGAACCGCCAACCTTCTGATCGGCAAGCCCTAGGCTCTGTGGTTTAACCCACAGTGCCACCCGCATCCCAAGTGTGACTTTGCTCATCCTTAATTTGCTATCTTGCACAAGCCCTCCATTTTTCTCTTCTTCCCAGGCATTTTTTTAGTCTCCAGATTTAATTCTTAGCTATGTTTTACCACCGAGCTCTCACTTCACAAAATGCAAAGTCTCCTTGTAACATTTTCTTTTATTCAAGATAAAAACAAAAGCATGGTGATATTACAGACAGTACTACAGAAAACAAATCCATTGTGATTGTAAAGTGCATTTTTTCAGTTGTGTACAAAATATTTTAAAACATGCAAGGCACTGAAGCATAAAACCAAGGATGACAATTCCTCAGTTACATTCATATTGGCAACTGAAACCAGGAAGCCAGGAAGATGACTTTAAAAACAAAATGGCGGGGGAAGAGTTGAAATGAAAGGGGTTGTTTGGGAGAACCATTCCTAGTTTCCATTTCACAGTCTTGTCTCCAGCTGCTTGCCTGGCAAGTTACTTACAGACACCTTTAGCAGAGTCAGTAAAGTCCCCACCCATCTAGCTACACATATATAATATTATTTACAAGAATGTACTGTCCTGAAGTAGCTCCAATGGAAGTAATTTAAGCCCTTGGGAGTTCAGCTTTATGGAAGAAATTGGATCCTAACTTTTCCAACAGTCTGATGGATTTATGTAGTGATCTTGATGGAGCTCCTCAGTTCCAATACTTCTTCCCCATTTACTTCAGTCCTTGGTCCAGTTCCTACACATGGTCCCAGTATGTAGGTTTTACATGTAGTGGATCAAACAAGCAGGTCTTTAATTTGTAAGCTTAGCCCATGACTAGAGACCTGTAAGATTAAGCCTCACTCTTAAACCCCAGCCTCATATAAAACCCAAATTCTGGGCAGTGTGTGACTCAGACCCCTGGGTAAAGTAGCCTTCAATCAATCAAAGACTGGCGGATCTTCACAACTCAACTTTTCCACTTAATTCAAAACTGAACATCTAGGGACAGTTCTGGGGGGGGGGGGAACCTGTTTGTGATTTTGCTGGTTTTTCCATGGATGACATCTACTCAGAAGTAAAGTGCAAAAATAGCATTATTTCCCCATGAAGAATTTAAGTATCTGGTAGAAACTGTTCCGTAAAAGATGAAACCATTTAATACAGGGTCTTGTAATCTTACCAGTTGCAATCCTAAGGTTGTATTTTAACTGTATTTCACTCATTCATTATGGTTTTCATCGCTGGGAAATACATCCTTTCCTTCTATCACTCTGTTAAAGCTATCGCAACCACAGCAGTGAGCTGGAGCGCTTTTTCCGTAACTGAAGAGAATAAATGAAGACATTGGAGCAGATTCAGCCACTCTCACTTCTCCCCAGAACAGCCCACTGCTACGGAAGCAGCTCCTTCCATTCTAGGTTAGTAAAGGAGGTGGTGGGTTGTGGCTAGATAAGCATCAACTCTTAGGAAGCCAGATTCAGACCAAGTTACCCTAGCAGATTATTTTCTACTCTTTGTGGGGGAGCAGATCTTTGGTTTTAAAAGCGCTAGCATCTGAGACCACCTGGGTACTTAATGCTGACATTTCCAACATGCAGATGCTTATAAGCACAGTTCCAAGTAGGAATTCAGGTTCTGGCCATTAGTGGCACGTTCATTAGGATCCTTTTCCATATTTAACAGCAAGCGGACATTCCAAGACAGAGTTCTTCTATTGTGTGCCAACCTAAAGCACACAGCATTGTATGGATGCATGTACTTTACAATTCAAGATGATCTGAGCAGTTTCATGTAACAGAATGCAAGAGGAACCAGTAGGATTAGGTAGCTGGGTGCTTAGAAATATGACCCAAGAGTCTTGCAATATTTCATCAGCAGATTATGGAGCTATAGCTCACGTAACAAAATTAACTTTCAGTCTGCCTTACTGTAACCCCATACTTGGGTAGAGCTGACATAACTCAGTTTGCTTCATGACTGAGCCGCAATACTCCACAGATTTGTTAGTCTCATGTGTTTGGGTTGAGAATTCACTTGCAGCAGTCAAAAACTCTTGTGAGCTGGGCTTGCACAGTACAAAGGGTGGAGGGAAGCTAAATGGTTTTCTTTAG
Organism: Podarcis vaucheri; assembly: GCF_965113315.1. NCBI lineage: Eukaryota > Metazoa > Chordata > Lepidosauria > Squamata > Lacertidae > Podarcis > Podarcis vaucheri. The sequence continues at coordinate 34,572,365 of NC_138755.1, read as the reverse complement.
TGTTCAAGTCACAACATAGGGGCTTGGATCTAACAGTCCCCAATGGACCATGAAACATGGCTGTCTGCTGCAGCTATGTACTGCGAAGCTAGTGTGGAAATTAACAACCCAATCTTTCTTTCTTGCTTATAGAGAAGGCTCCACGGCCCTTGCTTCCTTCTGCCCTTCCTCCACTCTCCTTTCCTAGCCTACAGGAACGTGCAAAACTGCCTCCTACTAGGTCAGACCATTAGCTGCCTAGCTCTGTATGGTCAACACTGCCCAAAAGTGGCCCTCCAGGGTTTCAATCATAGTCTCTCCATGTCCTACCCAGGGTTTAAACCTGGGATTTTCTGCACGCAGAGAACACATGCTGTATCACTGATGTACAGTCTCTCCTGTGAGTGAGCAGTGGGGCAGGGATGTTGCACTGAACATAACGAATATTCCTCATACGAGTCGATAACCTTTATTTGATTTTGTCAGTAACACTCAATTTTATAAAATTAATGGGGATGGGGAAGTAGTAAAACAAAACAGTTATTTAACCAGACAACTATACCGGGCTCAAAAGAAATACATTTAAATAAAACGGTCATATGAAAAGTTATGTGTTCATAAAAAAATAGATATTTTTACTCTTTGCAGCCAACCCAAAATAGTTGTTCAAGGCACATTAATAAGATCGCAGCCCCTCAACCTACGCTAACACACACATTTTGCTCAGGGGCTACGAGATTATAACATGAATGACCTCCCAGAGACTCTCCAGCCTCAGCCATTGTTGAGAAGAACTTAAAACATACTGTTCTCGTCAAAAAAAAAAAGGCAGAACAGTGAGTAAGCACCCTGGTATCTTCCCACAAATGAAGGCATTTCCTAAAATGGAAGGGAGCAGAGTCATAATACAAGCTAAAATTACAGCCACTTCTATTTGAACGCCTTGGTCTCTTCCAGATCGGACAAAGTAGATAGGGGAAGATGCTAGCATAGCTCCATCACAAGGCTGGATATTGTCTCCATAGTTCTTTGTCAAACATGGAATAGCTTTTTGGAGATGTGTACCCCAGCAGGGTTCCATAGCTCAACAGGTGAAGCACAGGCAAACATTTCTCTGTACGGCTTGCAATACTGTGGTGAACCTCAAAACATGTCAGCAGAACTGCTTGGACTGAAGCAGTGAAAGCTGAACTGGACTTGGGAGACTTGGCAGCGTTAGTCTTAAAGACAGCAAAGAGATCTCCCCTTTTCTAGCTGTTTAAATTCATTACATCCAGGATGATGCAAAGAGCACCTGTTTTTAAAAACCATCTGCAGTCAGGAGTTTCGCAAGTCCTTCAGTTTCAGTTCCTGCCAACTCATGCGAGCCTCCTTTCTCAACTGTGCCCTTGCAGCAAACTCCCAGACGTTTGCTGAGCAGGATGTTTGCAAATACAGAGCCCAGATCTTTCATTCAGTAATAAGGCCCGCGTTTCTCATACCCTGAGTAGCTGGGCCATTCAGGAAACAGGCCGTAGGAACACCGGGGGCTTCCAAACTGGTCAAAGGCAATCCCAAAGCCAGGTCCGCCCTGCGGCTGAGAAATCTCCCGGGCAGATTTGAGTTCAGACCGGATGATCCTGTAGTTGACACCCTTGTTGCTGTCCCAATATACCTTGCCATCACATTCATAACACACAGCAAACTCTATTCTTTCATGGGGTTGAACTCTCTCTGGCAAGCTGACTTCGAAGGAGAATGTGTCCTTATCTGAACCTGCGTACGTGTCCTTAACATACTGGCATGGGTAATCTGTGAAGGTTTTCCAGGTGTCAAATGTCACCCGGATCTTCACAGCCTTCTCAAATGCAAGATTCCTGACTTTCACGGTGCCGATGATGGCTTTATCTTTCAGCATGCAGTTTTCAAGGCAGACGTAGTCGGCTTGGAGGCGATTCCGGAAGTCCAAATAATCTGCAGAAGGCTGTACGAAATCCAAGACAAAGTCGTCTCTGTCCACGGTCGTCAGGCCCACAATGTTGTCTATTAGTTCCGTGATATTAAATGGGATCTCCAACGGCTCGTCAAACTGGGAGAACACTTTAACGACCGTGAGAGACAAGCCCCTGCTGTCCGCAAAGGAAACCCTCTTCTTCACCCGGTTGCTCTGCAGCGCTTTGACTTCCTCCCCCAGTTCGTTTAGCTCAGTGTGGCTGTTCAAATGGATGCAAGGCCGCAAAGGCGTCTTCGGCTTCGGAGCAATTTTGCAGGCAAAGCTCTCCCTTCGCAAGTAGGGCGTGCGCAGGTAGACCTGCATGGCTACATCCACTGCCATTGTGGGCTTGTGAGGAAAGGAGTCCAATATTCTGAAGAAGAAGGAGGAAGAAAACAAAGACTGGTCAATAATCAGAGGGCCATTTCACATCTCAAGCAGCTACAAAACCCAGCTTTTATATGCAAGGACTCTCCAATTGGATCTGACTAGGCCTATTTAGTCCAGCATCATCATCAACCTTTATTACGGTCCAGAGACCCAAACCATCGTTACAAAGCAGTACACAATTCATACAGCCTGCCTCCAGGTTAAACAAGCATTTTGTTCAGAATATAGGGATCATTGGTTCTTGCAAACACCAATAAAAAGTTTGCCACTGCTAATGTTCTAGCGTTTGTCCGGTCTTCCAATAGGAACCTGGCATAGTGAGCCTCTGATTTTCCCGGGAAAGGTACCAGCAAGGGTAGAATCAGTTCAGCCCTGGCTTGCTCATATTTTGCACAGTGCAACAAAATTATGTTTTATGGAATCGATGTCTTGAGCACACAAGCAAAGTCTGTCCTAGTAGGGAACTCCTCTCAACCTGCCATCCAACACTGCAGAAGGAAAGATGTTTAGTCTGGCTTTGGTGAAAAGCCTTCGATAATTTGGTACTGTCAGGTTTTTAATGTAAGATGTTAACTTAAAGACATGCCCATATTGTACTCCTATTGCCAGCGGACTACAGACTGCCTGTGATCGAGATCGCAAGTCACTGTGTGCATTATCCCATAATCCCATAAGGTTTTCTGCCATTTGCTAAAAAAGCCACCTCTAGTGGTCTGTCACCCCCCCCCCAACTGTATTACCTGGGTTATGAAGGTGCCCTAAAGACGTTGAAGCAAATATTATGGGATAATGCAGCATTCTGCTCCCACAGTGGCCAACCAAGTGCTTATGGGATAGCCACGAACGGGATGTGACCACAATGACATTCTCCCACATCAATACATTATATGGTACTGTACTCCATCATTTAACTATGAGCTGTTTAAAGTGATACTTCCTCTTAGGTGTCCTTAATCTCCCAAAAATCAGCTTCATTGGTTGACCCTAGCTTCTAGTTTTCAACAGCATTCCAGAACCAATCCCAGTTCTCCATGGTAGACACATCTTTGCAAAAGGTGTTTGCCACATTCACAATTTATATCTTTAGCTCGATGGCATTGCTTCAGGGTTGTGTATTTCGTTTTGATGGGAGATTTAGCCTAAAAAGTTCAAAAACCTTAAATAGAGTTTTAAAATGCCTGAATCCACAGCCCTCACATGCAGAGCAATCCAAAGCATGCTTATTCAGAAGAAAGTCCTACGAATTTCAATCAGTTTGCTCCAAGGTACGTGCGCATAGGATGGTAGCCTTAGTCACCAAGTAAGTGATCTTGGCCAACATCCTTGGTACAGAGAAACAGAAATTCCACAACTGCCTCATGCAGATTTAAAATTATGTAACGGAAGAGGTATATGGGTTGCATAATGAAAAGCATTCCAATCCGCATACCTGCAAACCAACAGATTTTGACTGCTTTTGCAATCAGCTGGCTTGGATATATGTTCAAAAGAATGCAACTTATCAAACAGAGAAAACTGGATTCAAATCACATTTCCTACATCACCCCCCGTGACAATTTAGAACTTTGTTTAAATTACAGCGGTACCTCTGTTTCCGAACCGCTTTTCAAATGGCGAAAACCCGGAAGTAAATGCTTCTGTTTCTGAATAGCTTCCGCTGAGTGTTCCTAAATTTTCTCAATTAAATTTGCAGACCGCCCTTTGTGCCTCGGTTTTTGAACGTTTCAGAACTCAAACGGTCTTCCGGAACTGATTATGTTCCGAGGTACCACTGTAATCAATTTGAATATTCTTTTTAAAATTTCAACCAAACCGTGTTGATGAAAGGTGTACTAATTTAACAACGATGCTCCTCCCATCATGTAGAAATATGCAGCATTTTCAGACGCAGTGATTCCAACGCAGAATTTCAACAGAGAAGATCCATAGTTCAGATTCCTGCTCCATCCTATCAGTCTTCTACTTTCACATGAACACAATTATCAGCCCTCCTTCTTCTCTACACTAGACAACCCCAGAAATATATAATAGTTTATATTTATTTTAAGCATTCTAATTGAGGAACAACTTTTCCTCTGAACAGTGTTTCCCAAACTTGGGTCTCCAGATGTTTTTGGACTACAGCTCCCATCATCGCTAGCTAGCAGGACCACTAGTCAGGGGTGATGGGAACTGTAGTTCAAAACCAGCTGGAGACCCAAGTTTGAGAAACACCAAGTCTCACTTGAAAGCATTCTCAAAAAGCAAAGACAGGGATACATTCATCAGCATGCTCACCCAGGAACCCAGAAGTTGCTGGACGGAAACCACATTGCAATCCGAAATGCTGGTATCCCAACACCGCTAAGGGCACAGATTGGTTCAGGCAGCTGAATGAAGTGCAACTTGTACACTGTCTCTAATAAGGCTTCTTTATGCAGCAAATTAGCCCCGCCCACGAGTACTGGAAACTTTCCTTGGAAGTGTAGAAACAGGAAGTGGCGAGTTGATTAAGCAGCAGTGACAGACTCTATTGAATTCATTGCTGGAAAGGAAGCCGCAGCAGACGTGCGACCGGAACCAGCATTAGCAAGTTCGGTCAGCGGCCAAACCAGTATTGAGACATTTCACGAATCTGAACTTCTTGTAAGAGTTTGCAGAAATGGCCCAAATCCAAGAATGAGTGACAAAAAAGGTTAAAAGAACCACCACAAACGTAAAGACCAGACCGGAAAGTACAGTGGTACCTCAGGTTACATACGCTTCAGGTTACATATGCTTCAGGTTACAGACTCCGCTAACCCAGGGTTACCTCGGGTTAAGAACTTTGCTTCAGGATGAGAACAGAAACCGTGCTCCAGCTGTGCGGCGACAGCAGGAGGCCCCATTAGCTAAAGTGGTGCTTCAGGTTAAGAACAGTTTCAGGTTAAGAAAGGACCTCTGGAACGAATTAAGTACTTAACCCGAAGTACCACTGTAATCAAAATAAAAAAATTCCTTCCAGCAGCACCTTAAAGACCAACTAAGTTAGTTCTTGGTATGAGCTTTCATGTGCATGCACACTTCTTCAGATATCTGTATCTGTATCTGAAGAAGTGTGCATGCACACGAAAGCTCATACCAAGAACTAACTTAGTTGGTCTTTAAGGTGCTACTGGAAGGATTTTTTTTATTTTGACTATGGCAGACCAACACGGCTACCTATCTGTAACTGGTACCACTGTAATGTATTTCCTGCTCTGCATGCTACCACTTCCTAGGCCTAATTGAGTAATAAATTAGCTGGGTGATGCTTAGTGCAAAGTTTAACAATGGACCAGTTTCAAATATTCTGGACCTCAATTGAGTGTAAATCTTGGGTTGGAAGACTAGAATCTATGGCGCAGGAGCAACTATCCCTTATTTTGCCATGCACTAGTCAGCTTTTCCTAAGACGGTGCCCTCCAGACCCTGCTGGAACCATAACTCCCATAATCCCTGACCACTGACCATGCTATTTGGGGCTGGTTGTTGTCGTCCAGGATATCTGGAGGGCACAAAGTCAGGAAGGCTGAGCTATGGGTTTGGAATAAACCGTCTCTAAGTTTCCATTCAGTTTATGCACGCACACCCACCCACAAATTTTCTCAGTGACCAAGTTTCGATGTTGCCAGCTTATAACAGAAAACACTGAAATAAGAGGGTAGTAGTCTAAAGCAGGGGTGAGAAGTCTATGACCCTCCAGATCAGGGTTTCCCAAACTTGGGTATCCACCTGTTTAGGGACTACAATTCCCATCATCCCTGACCACTGGGTCCTGCTTGCTAGGGATGATGGGAGATGTAGTCCAGCAACATCTGAAGGTCCACAGGCTTACTCACCATTCCTAGTCTAGAAAACAAGGTAAAAAGGTAAAGGTAAAGGGACCCCTGACCATTAGGGCCAGTCGTGGCCAACTCTGGGGTTGCGGCGCTCGTCTCGCTTTACTGGCTGAGGGAGCCGGCGTACAGCTTCCGGGTCATGTGGCCAGCATGACTAAGCTGCTTCTGGCGAACCAGAGCAGCACATGGAAACGCCGTTTACCTTCCCACCAGAGTGGTACCTATTTATCTATTTGCACTTTGACGTGCTTTCGAACTGCTAGGTTGGCAGGAGCAGGGACCGAGCAACGGGAGCTCACCCCGTCACGGGGATTCGAACCGCTGACCTTCAGATCAGCAAGTCCTAGGCTCTGTGGTTTAACCCACAGCGCCACCCATGTCCTTTAGAAACACCTAAGCTGAACAAATTTAAGTTTCGCAGTTAACCACAGAAGTCCCTGCACATTTTTTTTTAACCAATTCTGCTAATTTATCATTCCAGATGGTGAGATTATTGCAAATAGGAAGCTCTCCCCATATATGCAATTCTGACTAAAGTGCACACTGATTCAGCCAACAGATAAAATTATATCTGACAAACATGAGACAACACCCATTTTGTGGATAAGCAAAGCAATCTCTGTTTCTGCTCAGACTTATACTGTCTAGATACCTTTCACAACTTGGTCCCAGAGTAAAGCCCATATATACCATAACATTGTGGAGCAAGGGTTACCTATACAACTACTGTGTATATTTCTTTGGGAAGCAGTTTTCAAACAGCATTCTTGGGAACCTTAGAAACAAGAAGCTTCTCATTGAGAAGATGATTGACTAATGGCAGACAAGCTGCCTAAAGCCAACTTGCCTGCCACTACTCATGTTCTCCTGCGAGGTGGAGCAGACAGGGAGTACTGGGTGGGTTTTGCAGTACATTTGATGCAGGGTAAAATGAATACCCACCAGGGACGCGGGTGGCGCTGTGGGTTAAACCACAGAGCCTAGGACTTGCCGATCAGAAGGTCGGCAGTTCGAATCCCCGTGACGGGGTGAACTCCCGTCGCTCAGTCCCTGCTCCTGCCCACCTAGCAGTTCAAAAGCACGTCAAAGTGCAAGTAGATAAATAGGTAGCCCTCCGGCGGGAAGGTAAACGCCGTTTCCGTGCGCTGCTCTGGTTCACCAGAAGCAGCTTAGTCATGCTGGCCACATGACCCGGAAGCTGTACGCCAGCTACCTCTGCCAATAAAGCGAGATGAGCGCCGCAACCCCAGAGTCGGCCACAACTGGACCTAATGGTCAGGGGTCCCTTTACCTTTACTAACATGAATACCCAACACAAACAGCATGCTCTTCTCCAGAACATGATCCAGAATCCTCTGCAACATACAACAGATGCTCAAAGGTCCCTCAGCAGACATGCCAATGTGGAAATGGTTCTCTAAAGATAACCAAGTTTGACAGCCATCGTGTTCCGAAATTCCTATATGAAAATCCACTTGTCTGCACTTAACCCAAAGCATATCAAAACGGGATGAACTACTCCAAGGAACTTCAACAGAGGGAGACTGTAACATGAAACTACTGAACTGCAATACATCAAACCATCTGAATGGGAAGAACTACTCAAGATAAAGGAATCGGATGACGCCATGGCCTTTGGCTCGTGCAATAAAAGTTTACGATGGTGATGATAAAGGAACTTTGTAGGGAGATTGCTTCAAGAAGTTCAATCATTTGAACTGCCATTATTTATGGACTGAACATGATTTTTAGGACATTATTTATGTTAACAGGTTGTGCCAGCCTGCCTGTGTACCCAGCAACTGTTTTTGTGAATTACCACCATTAAGCACATAATTATCACTGTGTGTCCTTTGCTGCATTTCATTCCCCACCCAAAAACTGCTCTGTACCCACTTCATGCCTCTGATGAAGTGGACCACAATCCAGGGAAGCTTATGCAGTAATAAATGTGTTAAGTCTTTAAAGTGCCACAAGACTCTTTGTTTGAGAGACAATGTGCCAGACCTGTTTCAGACACCTGTTATCAGCATGCCAGGTATTAGCAGTTCTGTTGTCATGCAGATAGCCCCTGACAAAACACCAGTCAACCTCTATGGGACAATTCCTTCCTCACAACACTTAAAAGAGTGGCAAAGCATTTCCTGGTAGGACTGAGCGTGCCCTCTGCCTGAGAGTCTGCAAAGCTGCTTCCACTTCCATATTCGCCCAGTGCTTTTCCAGTACAGGGTCAGATTTAAGATGCTGCTTTTGACCTTTAAATCCCTTCACAGCCTAGGACCCTCGTACCTACAGGACCGCCTCTCCCGGTATGCCCCATGGAGAGCCTCAAGGTCCATAAATAGCAACACCCTAGTGGTCACGGGCCCTAAGGAAGTTAGTTTAGCCTCAACCAGAGCCAGGGCCTTTTCAACGCTGGCTCCGGCCTGGTGGAACGCTCTGCCTCATGAGACCAGGGCCCTGCAGAATCTGATTTCTTTCCGCAGGGCATGTAAGACAAGAGTTGTTCCGCCTGGCCTTTGGCTTGGAGCCAATTTGATTCCCTCCCCTTCTTTCTTTTTTCTTTTTCCTTTCTCCTCCTGTGATAAGGCTGCATTTTAATATTTTAATGTTGTATTTTAATCTGGTTTTTAAGTTGTATTCATTCAACTTGTTTTTGTTATTACTTGTTAGCTGCCCTGAGCCCGGCCTTGGCTGGGGAGGGCGGGGTATAAATAAAAATTATTATTATTAAATACTTCGCTAGATGGATCCAGCTTCCTAAGAACTCATCACAGTTCTGACCAATTCAAAATCCTAAAAGACAGATTTTCTTTTGTTCAAAAAGTCACAGCTGCATGATTTCAGGAACCATGTGTCAAAACGAAACCCTCATTTAATAAGACTGACGTCTAACAAGGAAGAACCACATCAGAAATTCCCTGTTTGGAATCTAGTTTAGCAGATGTTGGGGAAAGAAGTCAGTTTTGGCCTCTTGCCTATTTGCAAACTGATAATTTTTTTTGCTGGAATTCCAAGTGTCAGGCCCCAACTGCAGTTACAAAGCTGGCTACTTTAGGAACAGGATGCTGGCCAAGATAGGGCTGAATACTCTCTCCAAACTAAGTCAAAGCTAGCATGCTAGTTTTGCATCTATTTCCCAATATGCCCAGTTTCACATCCTACTCATTAATAAGGCTAAGCAAATTGCTTTGTTACAAGCAACTCCCAGATGAAGCGTGAAGGTTCTGCTGCGATTCAAGCTTTGGAAGGATAAAGCCCTTGAGAGATTTCTGTTGAGAGTCACAAGTACAAAGCTTCCTATGGGACCGTATTAGAGCTGAGTTTGCTGAGGCTTTTCACAACTAAAGGATTTCAAAATCTGAAACCAAACTTATTAGTCTGGGGTTCACTGTGCAAGTCCAGGTTTCAAAACACGGGCACTTAAATATTTAAATATGGATTTTAATGTATACTGCCCTTAACTCCATTGAAGGAAAGCATATAAATGTATATAAAAAGAGAGGGTAGCACATTAGCATGGTCAGTTTTTTTATTAAAATCACTTTGAATTACACTGAAATGAAGGCCAACTCTAGCAGTCCAAGTTAGCAATTATTATCACAGTGCGAGCTTAATTCATGATAGCACTTAAGAAGACTTTCAAAATGGACTTCACAAATTCCATAAGAATAGATTAACCAATAGCTATCATCGTATGGAATCAAAGAATTGTAGAATTGGAAGGGATACAGGGGGCCATCTAGTCCAACCCCCTGCAATAGCTATATGAAAACTGCCACATTCAGAGGCAGTATATATCTGAATACCAGATATGGCATAAAAAGACCAACAAGGAAAGTAGTTAACTGACTGAGAGTTTCCTAAGGCTGGCCACTGTTTAAAACACGAAACTAGATGGATCTTTGACCTGTCTAAGGAAGGCCATTTTTATATAATCTTCTAACTGCTTCAAGCCATTAAAAAAAATACAAACAATATTATCAGCTACAATAGTGCTTCCAACAATATTGGGAGAGCCAAAATCAGGTTCGTTTGTTTTCATTCCTTTTTTGCTGTGAATGAAATGACAGCAGACTTATTTCTCCAATTTAGAAAAATGTTTCCTGAATGACTTTAATCTGACCCAGCCACCAGACTTCTGCTTATTCTCACCTGCATCACTTACTGCAAATCCATTTGTCCATGTCCTTTATGATGCAGATGCAACTGCTCATTTTTCTATAACCTTAAAGACACAGGCACTGCAGGTTGCACAACAACTCCATACCTGATGAAATTCCCTGTTCTACACAGCTATTGAAACTGCAGGAGCCTTTTTCATCTAGCCATCCTAGGTAGAATGTGGGTTTTGCTCCAGTCTCCTGGTGCACTCTTTTTATGTATGGGCATGATGAAGCCCATCTATGCTCCATCAGAAACGCTTCAACACAGAGAACAAAAGCCACGCTCCTAGATTTCTGAAACTGTAAAAGGTAAAGGGACCCCTGACCATTAGGTCCAGTCGTGACCGACTCTGGGGTTGCAGTGCTCATCTCACTTTATTGGCCGAGGGAGTCGGCGTACAGCTTCCAAGTCATGTGGCCAGCATGACTAAGCCACTTCTGGCGAACCAGAGCAGAACACGGAAACGCCGTTTACCTTCCTGCCGGAGCGATACCTATTTATCTACTTGCACTTTGACGTGCTTTCGAACTGCTAGGTTGGCAGAAGCAGGGACCGAGCAACGGGAGCTCACCCCGTCGCGGGAATTCGAACCGCCGACTTTCTGATCGGCAAGTCCTAGGCTCTGTGGTTTAACCCACAGTGCCACCCACGTCCCATCATCCAAATGAGACATAAGCATACGACAGATGTGCAGCATGGTTACAAGGTAGAAATGTCCCATCATGCATAGGCTATCAATGGCTACTAAACACGATTGATTGCTATGTTCTACACTGTATAACAGCTGTTTATTGAGAACTGCAAGTCGGGAGATTACTATTGCACTCATGTCCTGTTTGCAATCTTCTATCTGCCTTTGGTTGCACAGCTTGAGGGGAAGGTGCTGGTCTTCACTGGCCCTCTGGCCTGATCCAGCAGGATTCTTCTAATGCTTTTAGGATCTTGAGCCTTAAATTGATACAATAATTGCTGCTGCTTCCCAGGGAACTGTACTTCTAGAAGTAGGGGTTATCAAAGTTCTCAGCAGAGTATAACCCTCAAAATTATTTGGGGGCAATTTATGACACATCCAAAACTGCTACCAATATCATTCAATTCTATTCCTGACCCTGCAATGGCTTTTACAGCCTGCAATCCTAAACCCATTCAACCTGGAAGTATACCTGATTGAATTCAACAGGAGCCTGCTTACAGTAGACGCTACAAAATTGTGCTGTTAAGTGAGCTTAGAAAAGCAGGAAAATGGATACTGAAAAGGTTCCTCCTATGTGCAAATAAAATAATATAATGCAGTATTATGTTTTACATACCTCATAAGGACGAAGGTGGTTAGCTGTAAAGATGCTGCAAGATGATCTGGGCTGGAGGTGCACCCAGATTTCACAAGGCACAACAGCTATAGATTCATTGCCTGGAAACAGCAGGACAAGGCAGGATTAGTAGAGCTCCAAAACTAATGCCAGGCCCCACGCCTTCCTCCTTCTCTACATTCATGCCAACAAGGCAACCACCTTCCAAGTTCTTGCAGAGATCAAAGATATAGGCAGAGGCACCTCTATTCATATTCACACACACCCTTGAACACCTTCTTCACACAGGAGTGGATTGAGAGAGGAAATGTGTCTAGAGATTACAGACTAAATTCCTAGGCAAACTTGAAAGCCCTACTGAATTCAATAGGACTTCTGAGCATTAAGTGTTGGAGGGCTTTCAATAATCTCAAAGCAGGGGACAAACGCCACCTTCTTGTTTTTTTCAAGCTGCTAGTCGCAGTGGCTTCAGGCAAAAGCAGGCATTATAAAATATTGTAAGCCAATCTGCACCATTTTAAAAAAGAAGAGCAACCTTTGCTACAGAAATTATCTCCGGCAGGTGCGCTTCTTCGAAGATAAACCATTCACAGCCCCTGTTTAAATTTTAAAGGTCCTCTCAGGCATGACTCAGGCGTCCTGATGGGGCAAGCTGTTGTCAGATCGGGTCATCTCTACCCTATAAGGGGGGAGTCGAAAGAGACTCCAGGTTCGCGCCTTGTAAGGCCGCTTTTGTTCGACTCACCTTTAGCTCCACTGCGAAAGCAAGTTCGGCGCTCTCATTTCCCGTTTGTTATTTTAAAAAAGGGCTAAATCCAAAGCGGAAAACGAAAAGAGCACACCACGAAGCAGAGACCCACTCCCCGCTTTCAAAACTGCCTCGCCAGGTGCGCAGCGCCTTCGCCTCGGGGGGAAATCTCTCTTTTTTCGTGACTCAGGTGCTGGATCCGGCTCGGGCTGAAAAGATGCTTCCTTGTAGCCCCGATTTCAACCGGACTTGCTCTCTTCCAAGTTGCGCGCAATCCTATTGCGCTTCCTCGGAATCCACGCCGTGGCGACTCCCTCCCTCGCGCACCCACCCGCCCACCACTAAGCAAGCGCGCACAGGATCGCCGCAGCCAAATCCTGCGCAGGGTTAGGCGGAAACCAAGTCCCTTCTCTGCACAGGATTACGCTACTTAAGCAATATAAATTTTTTTTCATGCATTCCTGACCTGCCTCGCTTGGGGTCCGACCTCGGAAGCGAACGCTGGGCAATGCGAGAGAGAGAGCGCCCTCCCTGCGCACCTGGTTCGCCCCATTTCCCCGCCCCGCCCCATACCTGGAGCCGCGGGGCCGCGCACCAGCTTCCCGGGCTTGCTGCGGCTTCGCAAGCCGCCCCAATTCGGCTCGGCTGCCCTGCGTGGAGGCGCCCTGCCCTCCTTCCTCGGCCCAGGCCATTCGGTCCCTGCGCGCACGCGAAGCGAGCGGCCCCTCCGCTCCCTTAAGAGCGGCCCGCTCGGCGGCGAGCAGCCCCGGCAAGGGAGGAAGCAGCGGCGCGGCCAATGGCCGCCCTCTTCACCCGCCCTCCGCCAGCCAATGGCAGCGCAGCTTCCCCGTGAGAGACCAGGAGGGTGGCGCGTGGACGCCGGGCGGGCTGGCGGGGAGGGGGCGGCAAGTGATAGCGCGCATCTGGAGCGCACGGGGGCTGGGAATGGGATGGAGCGTGGAAGGAGGCCTGGGGCAAGCGGCCCACTTCCACCACCCCAGGTCCGTGCGCGTTTTAGGGCCTTCTCTCAGACGGAGGCGTCGCTCTGGGCGCCCAAGGCCTCCTTTTCCTAATACGTGCAACATACTAAACGCATTTCCTTTCCCCAACTGGACGCAGAGCAGTAATCCTGGGAACTGTGGTTTGCTCAGGGTGCCTGGAACCAGTGGCGTAGCGTGGGTTGTCAGCACCCGGGGCAAGGCAAGTAATTTGCGCCCCCTAACCCGTGGATTTGCGCCCCCTAACCCGTGGATTTGCGCCCCCTAACCCCCAGATGTTGCGCCCGGTGTGGCCGGCCCCCCCTGCGCCCCCCCACGCTACGCCACTGCCTGGAACCTGCAGCTCTGGGTGGGACAAGCTAAACGTCCTCGAAAATGTGTGGCGCTTGAGTTGTGCGACCCTTTTGGAAGTTAAAAAGTCCCCTCAGGATTCTCTCTCTTTTTTAAAATATATTTATTAACCTTTCAAAGTTTATACAAAAAGGACAAAAAACAAAAATACAAAAATTAAAAACACATATAATTTCATTCACTTATTTTCTTTTAACTTATTTCTCGGACCTCCTCATACCTCCCCTTTTTGTATTCCAATTCAGATTATTCATCCAGCAAATCCTCACCCTTAATTTTCACTTAATTTTACACCTTTCTCCCCCCCCCCATTATCTTAATCATTACAGCTGGTAACCACTTAAATTCAGTCCAACATCAATCTAACATTCACTAATTTTATAATATTTCCCAAGATAGTCCTTGAATTTCTTCCAATCTTCTTCCGCCGTCTCTCTTCCCTGGTTTCGGATTCTAAAAGTCCCCTCAGGATTCTCTGAAGGAAAGTTGTTGTTGTTTAGAAAGTACCTGTGTCAAATATATAGTGCCTTTGTAGACAGTGTTTCCCAAACTTGGGTCTCCAGTTGGTTGTGGTTGGTGTTGTTTTTTTGGACTACAATTCCCATCATCCCTGACCATTGGTCATGCTAAAGGTAAAGGGACCCCTGACCGTTAGGTCCAGTCGTGGCCGACTCTGGGGTTGCAGCGCTCATCTCGCTTTACTGGCCGAGGGAGCCGGCGTACAGCTTCTGGGTCATGTGGCCAGCATGACTAAGCCGCTTCTGGCGAAACCAGAGCAGCGCACGGAAACGCCGTTTACCTTCCTGCCGGAGCGGTACCTATTTATCTACTTGCACTTTGACGTGCTTTTGAACTGCTAGGTTGGCAGGAGCAGGGACCGAGCAACGGGAGCTCACCCTGTCGCGGGGATTTGAACCGCCAACCTTCTGATTGGCAAGTCCTAGGCTCAGTGGTTTAACCCACAGCGCCACCCGTGTCCCTAGGAATTAATGGGAGTCCAAAAACAGCGGGAGATTCAAGTTTGGGACACAGTGAGCCAGAGTGTGACCCTGCATGGGAGTTTCATAGCAAGTACTTGTTTTTCGTTGTAAAGGTAAAAAAAGGTAAAGGACCCCTGGATGGTTGATATCCCAGCACACATGGGTCTCTTTCCAGGACAGCTTTTATTCTCCCAATAATCCTGTGAGGTGGGTTTCTCTGGGTGTGGACCAAGGTCACTCTGTGAGCTTTCCCCCCAACCCAGTGTTTTTAGCTGTTCCTGTTTTATCTGTAAACTGCCTTGAGTCTCTGTCAGGGAAAAAGGCAGGGTATAAATGTATAATAAAAATGTATAGGTGGGGAAGGATTCAAACCCGGGTGTTCCCAATCCTAGTGTTGACATTCTAGTTTAAGTATGAGCAAAAGGCTATAATAGAGATAATAAAGCATGGAATCGGCCACATCTGCCTCTGCCTTTTCTCCACATGCCACAATTTAGGAGGGAGGGATAAAATTACCGGTAATCTTTTGTCACAAGCAGTAAAGTATTTTGAGCTAGACCTGACTGAGGATTGTTTTCACATCCCACCTGGAATAGCTCAGTCCATCAAGCATGAGACTCAATCTTAGGGTAGTGGGTTCATGCGCCACGTTGGGCAAAAGATTATTTCATTGCCCAGGGAACTGGCAGGACTAGATAGCCCTCGTGGTCTCTTCCCACTCTACAATTCTATGATTCTGTATACCCAGAAAGCATTGTAAATAACTGCCCAGGGGCCAGATGTCTGATAAGATAGTGACCACAATACTTGCCAAGAAGAAAGACAATTGAGTGCTGGATAAATTTGGTGTAGCTGACTGTAAATATTTAGGGGTTTGTGTGAATTCCAGGCTCATGCACCTAATGCCATATAAGTGCCATCAGTTTGCATTGATCCCTTTTCTGAGGAGCTACAATGATTTGGTGTAAAAACATCTGAAACTGACCAATAGACTACGAAGTTTTTCAGGCAAGGATTGCACCAGAGTGGAAGGCAAATAGAAACTGATCTTGTCAACAAAGTGTAGGATGGATGGGTCAAGAAGCATGCCAAGATCAGAAGCAAGGAGACAACCTTTGGAGTAAGCGGGGAGGCGGGGAGAGAGAGAGGGCAAGAGCTGCAGACAGGAAAAACAGGACAAATTTCTGGCAACAGGGCTGGCCTGGCCTTACCATTTAGCAGAGTAAGGTGGCTGCCTCAGGCGGCAGATGCTGGCGGGTGGCAAGTGGTGGCAAGTTGTTGCAGGACAGAGCTGTGTGTGCTGTGCAGCCTGCCCTGTATCCCCTAAGGTAACCTGCTGCCCTCATGTGGTATAGGATTCTGCCCCATCACCAGTGTTGAAATAAGATTGCAGTATTATTATTAATTACATTTGTATACCGCCCTTCATCCAAAGATATCAGGGCGGTTCACAGCATAAAATACAAAAGAAAACCACAAAATAATTAATAGAAACAAAAACAAAGCAATAACACACTCCAAAAATAAACACATTTAAAGGGCTGGGTTGAAGAGGAACGTTTTTGTGTGGCGCTATGGGTTAAACCACAGAGCCTAGGACTTGCCGATCAGAAGGTCGGTGGTTCGAATCTCCGCGATGGGGTCAGCTCCTGTTGCTCGGTCCTTGCTCCTGCCAACCTAGCAGTTTGAAAGAACGTCAAAGTGCAAGTAGATAAATAGGTACCACTCCGGCGGGAAGATAAATGGCTTTTCCATGCGCTGCTGTGGTTCGCCAGAAGCGGCTTAGTCATGCTGGCCACATGACCCGGAAGCTGTACGCCGGCTCCCTCGGCCAGTAAAGTGAGATGAGCGCTGCAATCCCAGAGTCAGTCACGACTGGACCTAATGGTCAGGGGTCCCTTTACCTTTACCTCTACTGATGTATAACGAAGGCACCAGGCAAAGCTCCCTGGGGAGAACCTTCCACAAATGGGGAACTACTGCAGAAAAGGCCCATTTTTGTCTTGCCACCCTCTCATGGAGGAGGCGTATGAAGAATGGCCTCAGATGATGAACACAGAGTCTTGGTCAGGTCATGTGGAGAGAGGCAGCCCTTGAGGTATTGTGGTGGTCCTGAGCCGTTTTAAGACTTTATAGGTGAAAAACAGACTTTATAGGTATAAAAATGCCAGCTTTTTGTATGCAGAATAGCGAAAAGGACATCTTTCCTTTGCCTTAGGTAGCAAAACCTATTCAATCAGTGTTATGTTGAACCCTGAGACTACGCAGTACAGGGTTCTGGAGAAGACCTGGAGCGAGAACATTGCAGTAATTCAAAACAGCTCTTCTCTTTGGCATAGACTTGCCCAGTCATTAAAACAGACTTTTTTATCTGGCTTTGATGTGGGCATTGGAATCCAGCCTGTTTTGATTTGGCCTTGACAGATTAGCTTCCCAGTGTCTTCCAATGTTCTGTCCAGGTAGGACTGGCATGTACTATTGACAGTGTCCACTGCCCTTTGGACAACGAAAAGGCCCACAGTGTGTTGGTAAGGGTGATGTGATTTCCATGGAGCAATAAACCTCTAATGCTATATTATTATGCACATGTATCTGTGGCCTTTTAAACTGTGTGTGTGTGAGAGAGAGAGAGATTTTGTTTGTTACTACGGTATATTATTTTTGTGTTTTTACATTGTAAATTACCCTCTGATTATCGTATGAAGAGCAAGATAGTAATGTAATCAATAATAGTAATACTGTATCTTTTCCCTTTTCTCTTTTTTAAACTGAAAGCAGCCTCTTGGGTTTCGGCAGCTGTTTAACTCTTTCTTTTTTGGGCTTCTTTTGTGCTCAGAATTCACCTTCCTGCTTTTCACCTCCTGCAGGGACATCTGCTTCTTCTGCCCTGCAGGGCCAAAAGCAATTCTGTGATCTTGTTTGTATTTGAAAGAGGCGAGGAGAGGGAACGGTTCAGAAGGGAAGGAGCAAGCCACCCCTCCGTACTCCATTCTTCCATGGAAACTCAAAAGCCACACTGGCTGCTTCAACTTGAAAGGAGACCAGAGGAAGCAGACATAGTGCTGCATGAAATGTCCATTGTGGCCCTAAGTTCTCAGGTGTTTGAATTCTGCTTCCTCATTCTGAAAACAGTTTTGAGTTAAAGCAACATTTTAAATGGCATTTTTACTATGCTAGAGATGTCATAACTGCAGGGAATCTCTTGAGTAAATCTGTCCTCCAGGGCCTGCTAATAAAGCCGGTAGGTATGTTTATTGAGGACATTTGTTTTGGCCAGCTAGAATGCAGATGGTCAAGACAAATCACTGGGACATCCTTCTCACTACCTAGAGGTCATTGAAGCTTGGCTAGATATTTGATAGGACATCCTGATGTCTTAACTAGGCTTCTAATGAATGCTCTCAGTCTTTACTGTTCTCTGTAAGTTTCTGCTCTGGAGTATTTATGAGCTTGATGCCCTCCCCCACTGGCAAAGTTATCATATTCATAGATATATATTCCTGACTGTAAATAGCTAGGGTTGCCAACAGTTTTCCTGTTAGGTCTTTCACGCCTTTAATGGATGTGTTAAGGGCAGGCATTCAACAGCAGAATCACAGCTCATCATGGAGGTGCCGTGACTTAAGAGTAGATTGGCCAGGAAGCCATGAACTCCCTAAGTGGCCATTTAGTCAATAAAATACAATATAATAAAAA
The DNA here is from genome assembly GCF_965113315.1 of Podarcis vaucheri. Classification (NCBI taxonomy): domain Eukaryota; kingdom Metazoa; phylum Chordata; class Lepidosauria; order Squamata; family Lacertidae; genus Podarcis; species Podarcis vaucheri. The sequence continues at coordinate 34,553,935 of NC_138755.1, read as the reverse complement.
ATAAACAATAGAAATACAGTTAAAAATTAATATGAAAGTTTAATATTTTACTTCCTTTAGTAACGTATTCTTTTGAAATGTTTTAAGATATAGATATATTTGTTAACTTGGTTGCGTTAAATGTGCACCCTGTAGCTGACCTCTTTTGTAATATTTTATTTTGAAATATTTAAGATAATATTTTATTTCCATGTTAATTATGTTGCTTTGAAGATATACTTTGTATCTGACTTTCTTCAGTAATTCTTTATTTGATGTTTTAGCGTGTTGTGAACTGTTTTGAGTTTAAGGGTTTTCCCCCTTAAAAATATAAAGCCGTATAGAAATGAAATGAAAAATAGCAATAATAATGTGGGCATGTTGTGGACCACCTGAATGAAGCTTGTGGACCACTGGTGGTCCACTTGACTACAATTTGGGAACTCCTGGCATTGTAGAGAGAGAATAGTGTTGAACTAATTCATTTTGTTGAACTAGGGAGTGGGGAGACCCAGATTCAGTCCGCACATGTCAGCTGTGAAACTCTCACTGGGTGACCTTGATCCAGTATCTATCTACAGTATCCATCCATCCATCCATCCATCCATCCATCCATCCCTGATGTTTCACAAGGTTATTGTTTGTATAAAAGTGGGTGGATGTCAGGGACTGGACTGAAGGGGACGAGATGGAGGGGGAATGGTGGAGACCGCTCCCCTCTTCTCCTGAAGCTTCCAGAGAAGAGGAAGGCAGTATTGATTTACAGCTGGGGTTTGAGGAAGGTCACAGTGCGGAGACTGGTGAACAGAAGAGTTGGGAGGTGTTAGAAGGGGCAAAGGGAGACAGAGGCAGAGCAACCAGCTGACACGTTGCCATTGGAGAGTATTTCTGACCTCCCTTCTCCCAGAACTTGGCCTTCGTTAAGCGTGCAAGAGCAAAGGACCCAGAGATAGTTGGCCACGGGCAGCCACCGTAAGGGAAAATGCCGTTGCGGGAGGAGGAGCTCAGTTGGAGCAATGCCATTATCGATAGACAGACTGCATTCTTTTGTCTTTTGCCATGATGAATGAATAAACTCATTAGAAAAGACTCTACCTTGTTTTTCTCTGCTTCTTCCTGAAGCCTGACGATGGGAAGCACATGTGTCCCTTTGGAGCTCGTTGAAGAAAAGGTGTGAATGTACAGTACTTAGTCATAGACTAGATCAGGGGTCAGCAAACCTTTTCAGCTGGGGGCCGGTCCACTGTCCCTCAGACCTTGTGGGGGGCCGGATTATATTTTTTTTTTTGGGGGGGGGGAAATGAACAAATTCCTATGCCCCACAAATAACCCAGAGATACATTTTAAATAAAAGGACACATTTTACTCATGTAAAAACACACTGATTCCTGGACCGTACGTGGGCCAGATTTAGCAGGCGATTGGGCCGGATCCGGCCCCCGGGCCTTAGGTTGCCTACCCATGGACTAGATGGACTCTGAGTTTCTGGAGCTTCCTGGGATACAAATGGGATCTGAAAGAAGGAATCTCTTTGCCCCCTCCACCTAGATGGATCTGATGCAACCCCTGCCAGAGGTTGGAGCGTGCCCCACCAATACCCGAGATCTCCCAAAGTTGTTCAGCATTTTTTGGAAAATCACTGCTGCTTCCTGCTTCAAACCCTTCCAAAATCATGAATGGGACCTAATGTCCTTCACGTCTGACCATGACCAGCAGGTATATTTACCCATTTCATCATCATTAATCAATGATCATTTTAGATGGATGAGATAATAACTTATTCTTGAAATGTAGAAGAAGATACGCTGCTCTAAAGCTTTTGAAGTTCGAACTCATGTGCTATCAGAGAGCTGTCTTCCCCTTCTCTCATTGCTTTGTCAGAATTTTCATTCTGCAGGGCATATTCTGTATCATATTTTTTTGCCCTAATTTTCTGGGTCAGTGCAAGGAGATTTCTGCATTGCATCATAATGAACAAGTGCCAGTTTTCTGAAATCTGGCAGCTATTTAAAGAGTGACCAAGATCAAACAGGGCATAAAACTGCCTCAAAGTCACTGGATGTGACTGGGGAATAAATTGTCAAGGTTTCATTCCCCAACACAGAGGTTGTACTAAGTTGATATCTACGTGGAGGTCAATGGGTCAGTTCTAAACGGGTTGCATAACATGAGCATGTCTTTTAAACAAACATTATTTGGTTCCGATGATGAACTGACTTGCTGTATTATACTGTATTGTTTTAATTAGTGTTTTTATAGTTGTTTTGATTTTGTGTGGAGTGCCCTACCTGGGTGGATGGAGCAGCCAAGTAATTTTGTTGTCCCCGAGAGGGGGCAATGACAATAAAGATATTATTATTATTATTATTATTATTATTATTATTATTATTGACTTGCTAATAAAAGGTGGGGGTGGGAAGAGGCTGTTTTTCCTCTGCGCCGTAAAACGACTGGGATCCTAGCATGCTTTTTCAAGTCAGTAGTTGGGAAACATGTTCGGAGTCTTAGTGAAGGCAGAAGGCCAGGCACAGTGGCTCTCTTGCACCTTCTCATTGGTGGCCCTGTGTCTGCAGCAGTTGAGCACAGAAAAACACATTCCTGCCACTAACTAGTGCTAGTGGAAAGGATAAAAACAGAACTTGTGACATTGGAGGCAGAAGGTTTATTTCCTGGTATCTAGATGCACCAATGATTTGATTTGGTAGAAGGCACCTTCCTTTGTTCCTATGGACAGCAGAAGCCAGTTTCTGAGCAGAAGTAGACTCCCTGACCCATGAAAACTAGGCCTTGAACTTTCATCAGCAAGCACCCTTAAACGGTTGGTTCCCGTGGAGGATACTGAAGTGGAAACATAGGGGAAATGCTACCAACGACTCTCTGGACTCAGTACTCCTGTGAGCCGTTCTGATCCTACAGGATTTGCTTCATGCAAGTTATTATGAACTGTAAGAAGGTCATGTTGAAGCTACTATACTGCAGGACATAAGGGGAAGCTGCTCTGCCTCAGTAATAGAGAACAGGGATAGAGAACAGGAAATCTTCGCCCCCAGGAAGAGCGATTGACTATTAAACTACTCTGAGAACTGCAAGTTTGTGAGAGGAATAGGTGTCTTCTAATAACACAGGGACACGGGTGGCGCTGTGGGCTAAACCATAGAGCCTAGGACTTGCCGATCAGAAGGTTGGCAGTTCGAATCCCCGCGACGGGGTGAGCTCCCGTTCCTCGGTCCCTGCTCCTGCCCACGTAGCAGTTCGAAAGCACGTCAAAGTGCAAATAGATAAATAGGTACCACTTCGGCAGGAAGGTAAACGGCATTTCCGTGCGCTGTTCTTGTTCGCCAGAAGCGGCTTAGTCATGCTGGCGACATGACCCGGAAGCTGTACGCCGGCTCCCTCGGCCAGTAAAGCGAGATGAGCGCCACAACCCCAGAGTTGGCCACGATTGGACCTAATGGTCAGGGGTCCCTTTACCCCTTTACCTTTTTAATAACACAGGACTGCAATACCTCAAGGACCGCCTCTCTCCATATGAACCAACCTGGAACCTGCGATCATCTTCTGAGGCCCTTCTTTGTGGGCCTCCCCCATGAGAGGTCTGGAGGGTGGCAACATGAGAACAGGCCTTTTCTGTGGTGACTCCCTGTTTGTGGAGTGCCTTCCCCAGGGAGGTTCAGCTGGCGCCCTCATTATACACCTTTAGGCGCCAAGCAAAAGCAACAACATCCAGAAATTACATTCATTTAGGAGCAACGTTTCTCTCTCCTCACTAACCCTGACCATTAGGTCTAGTCATGGCCGACTCTGGGGTTGCGGCGCTCATCTCACTTTATTGGCCAAGGAGCCGGTGTACAGCTTCCGGGTCATGTGGCCAGCATGACTAAGCCGCTTTTGGTGAACCAGAGCAGCACACGGAAACACCATTTACCTTCCCGCCGGAGTGGTACCTATTTATCTACTTGCACTTTGACGTGCTTTCGAACTGCTAGGTTGGCAGGAGCAGGGACTGAGCAACGGGAGCTTACCCCATCGTGGGGATTCGAACCGCCGACCTTATGATCGGCAAGCCCTAGGCTCTGTGGTTTAACCCACAGCACCACCCGTGTCCCTAGTGCTGCCCTAATTGCCATTCTGTGCTCGCCAGGGGATACTATAGGCATTGTTGCACTCGAAGTTACTTCTTACCTGTATCTGTGAGCCTGCATGACTCTGCACGCCACATAAAATACCGTAGATTGTGTAATATGTACTCTGATGTGAGAAAGGATGAGGCAATGTGGGAATTTGCGAGATGTTACTGCAGCTGAGTTCCACTTGAATATGTTTGAGGATGAAACTGGACTTGGTTCCAAGTTCATACACCTCCTGCAATGCTTATCTGGTTGGCAGGAAGCCTGTGAGTTTGCCTGCTAGTTATCACGGAGTTCCCTTGGCACTGCCAAGTCTTATTGACCAATGAAGCTCTCAGTCATGCCACCCGGTTAAAGGTATCTTCTGTCTTTAAAAAAAAAACCAAAAAAACCCAGCTGTTACAAATTACTTATACTTGAATAAAAGTCACATGGTTTGATGAGACTGCTAATTTTTTTTTAAAGAGAATAATTGAAGTCAGTGATGATTTTTTGGCACAATATTCTTTAAAAGAATGTAACCCCAGTTATGTAAGAAAGCTAAATGCAGGATTTTCTGCTTCTGTAGCTGATATTTGTAAGGGTCATCCTGGCCTTCAAGGGAAAAACGGGCTGGTCAAAAAGCAAGCAATACTAAATAGGCATTTTTTCTTAGCTTCCTATGCCTCTCCGTACCTCAGACAGGGGCATAGTTCGGGGGGGCGGCGGCAGCTGGCCCCCAATCAAGTACCATATTTTTTGTCCCATAGGACGCTCCGTCCCATAGGACGCACCTAGTTTTTTTGGGGGGGAATAAAGGAACATTTTTTCCCCTTTATTTCCCCCCCCAAACCAGGTCGGGGAATCCAAACCACGTCAGGGAACAGCGGGATGGCTGCGCTGCGCCTCCCCGCTGTCCCCCAAGCTTGTGGGGCTGGCGCTGGGGAGAAGCGCGCTTCTCCCCAGAGCCAGCCTCCAAACCAGGTCGAGGAACAGCGGGATGGTGGCACTGCGCCTCTCCACTGTCCCCCGAGCTTGTGGGGCTGACTGATGTCTGCCCGAAGCGCGGGGTGCTCTGCTTCAGGGCGCCTATCGCGCCGGGCGGCAGGCTGCTATCCGCAGCCTAGGGAGCCCTGCGGGAACTCCCCAGGCTTGCGGATAGCTGCCTGACGCCTGGAGAGCAAGAGGGGTCGGTGCGCACCAACCCCTCTCGCTCTCCAAGCTTCAGCGAAAGCCTGTATTCGCCCCATAGGACGCACACAGATTTCCCCTTCATTTTTGGAGGGGAAAAAGTGCATCCTATAGGGCGAAAAATACGGTACATTAAAAAAATTAACTTAACTAAAAGTAGAAATAATCAGAATATTTGAAATTGAAATGCTCTCTGAGGTCGCTTGGATGATGTGGTGCGTTCTAGTGATGCAACTGGCAACCTGACTGAGCGATAGGTGTGGCTTCCATGAGCTGACTAATCGTGTCACAGGCAGCTCAGTTCTGGAAGCTTCTCATAATTTCTGGCATTTTCTCCTGAGAGCCTGCACCTGCAGGGCCTGTCTAGAAATGAATTGGAAGTTTCCCACAGACTATTTATACTGCAGAAACCCCTCAGGGCTCATTCAATGATATAGTTCATTGGAGGGCAAAGGAGAAATTTGAGAAGAAAGTGCTGAAATGGTTTTCCGCAAATCCAATAAAACTTGCTTTAGTTTAGATTTTTTTAAAAATTAAAAAGACGTGTGCTTTATAATTTTGCAAACCGTACTCGTTAAGCGCATGAAACGTTAATTTTTTAAAAAATTAACTTCCTAGTTTTCAAATGACTGAAGATTTTGACAGATTTTCCTGAGCACTTGGGGTCGAAAGAAAACAATTTAAAATAACTGTTGTTGAGACATTTCATTCCGAATCTGCTGGACGGAGCCGGACAGAGGATGGTGACAGGTGGATGTCCTGCTCCCTCATAACATAATTCCTGGCTACGCTCATGACCTCAGAAGGTCCCACGTTCAATCTCAAGCATCTCTGGAAAAGATCTCTCTCTCTCTCTCTCTCTCTCTCTCTCTCTCTCTCTCTCTCTCTCTCAGATCCTGGAGAGCCACTGCTGGACTAGGTGGAGCCAATGTTCTGATTTCTTAGAAGGTACTTTCCTATCTTATTCCTAAAGCCTAGGAAAAGAAGTATCACGTGACCTTGCTTCCTGCACCGCTTCATTGGCTGCCAGGGCCAGGAAAGTGATTGTGGTGGCATTAATTCACAGGTCTTCCTTTCCTGGACATTGCTGTGGAGGTGAAGCAAGGAGACCTGGGGCTGCTGTTCTTGGCAACAGACATGCATTCCTTGTGTTTGTCTCATCTTGCCTTGGGCTATGTCTGAAAATTCCAAGGGCCAGTAATGTGAAGACTTCTTCAGCAGCATCCCTGTGGGGCAGGGATGATAAACCTCTATCCTTTGGGTGCGGTTGGTCTCTATCTCCCCTGACTGGCTGGGGCAGAGAGCAGCTGAGCTCATTGGTGGTTGTCCCTTCCTCCCCAGCTGATGCCAGGGCTGGCCTGCCCCTGAAGTGAGTTGAAGCAACAAGCTCTAGGCAACTGGGAGGAGGTGGCACCACTTGCCCCTCACTGCCACTGCCACCGCTCTACCACTACCTGGACCTGCCTCCGCCTCTGCATGCTGCCTGCCCACTGCTGCTGGGCGCACAGGTGGTTGCACAGTGGAAGAGGAGGAGATGGGCACTGGCAACCCATGCCACTGTTGACATTTCCATTCCACCTTAAGGAACAGACATGGGATTGTTACATGTCACATGTCTGTTTACATTCCAGCACAGCTTGCTGGGAACTTCCATTGTGTGTATAGCTTTTGCTTTTACTGTTCTCTCTGAGATGACATGAGAGAGAGATGACATGTTTCTTTGTCCTGATTTATGATTAATAAATCTGTAGTTGTAGCACGCTTCCACAAGCCTCACGCCTATTCTGTGTGCGCAGTTCGATCTGCTGATAGTGTGCCCTGGGTTGAAGCCCGGGTTGCAGATTTATGTTGGAGCAGAGGCTTATGGGTCTTCGCAGCGGGACTGCTGAAATGAGACAGCCCAGCTGGAGCTAGCCAGCTGGCCTCCCGGCCCTCTGCATGCCGACAACAGCCACACCACACCACGTCACTGCTCCTGAATCTTCCATATAATGTGTAAATTGGCCCAGATTTGGTTTTGCTCTGAATTGCCTGCTGGATGCCTCTCCTTTCTGCCAATAAAAATACTGGTTTAACAGCTTTGCCATCAAATTTATTGCGCCCGTTAAAATGCTGGTGTCAAATTGCAGCTCAGCAATAATCCCATGTGACTATGATGTTCGGCAGTGTGACCGATCTGGATAAGAATAGATGCTTGGAAAGTTGGAGACGTAACAGACCTGCTCTTATTGTAGGCCCTCTTGAGTCATCTTCTCCCAAAGGACACGTCTACCTGGTGACAGATTCCTCCTGAAGCACAGCCCAAGGCGGTTTTTAGCAGCACTTGTAAGACGTCGATGGCACAGACACACATAAATGAATATGTGTCATTGTGGGTTAAACCACAGAGCCTAGGACTTGCCAATCAGATGGTCGGCGGTTCGAATCCCCGCGATGGGGTGAACTCCCATTGCTCGGTCCCTGCTCCTGCCAACCTAGCAGTTCGAAAGCACGTCAAAGTGCAAGTAGATAAATAGGTACCACTCCGGCGGGAAGGTAAACGGCGTTTCCGTGCGCTGCTCTGGTTTGCCAGAAGTGGCTTAGTCATGCTGGCCACATGACCCGGAAGCTGTACACCGGCTCCCTCGGCCAGTAAAGCGAGATGAGTGCCGCAACCCCAGAGTTGGTCACGATTGGAGCTAATGGTCAGGGGTCCCTTTACTAATTATTGTTACTATTATTTTAAAAGTTGGACAGCCTGCCCAATGCATTGGGCTGATGCAACTTCTTGGCAACTTATGGGGCAGGTGTTGGATTTGCAATGGAATAAACCACTGCCAGGTTGTAGTGCCACACATGTACAGTATGATAGCATCCACTTCTCTGTAGTCTCTAGGAGGCTTAGATCAACATCACTTTGCCAGATCACACATTCATTGGGTGCTATTTGTAGATATATCATTTGCTTATATTTAACAGAAGCAGATGTACATAAGTAGCATGGGCTGAGGTGCATCACACCAGGCTTTTTGTAAATATGGTACTGTTTTCCAATGTGGAATTTGTTAGGAGCTCTAAATAGCTCGGGATAGTTCTGCAGAATTTTATGAGCAGGCTATTTATGGAAAGGCATTTTGGTCAGCCAAGGGAAGTGTTCTTAAGAGCAAAACCCAGTCAGAAGAATACCAGTGATAACAGCTGGGAATGGCATACGCTTTCTTTTGAAGCCTCTAAACTTTTTCATGGTCTCTCCTCCTCGTTCCTGTCTCAGTACCAATCTATGCAGTCAGCTAAATCACATGATGCAGAGTTCGTTGGATGATGCCATTTCAGATTTCAAGGGGTTGAATGGCTGCCTATTTGTTTCTGGGCTAAATTTGAGATACTGGTTCTTAACCCTACATGACCTGAGCTTGGAATATCTGATGGAGAGTGCCTTCTCGCATATATATCTCCCCATTTGTCAAGGTCTGTGAGTGAAACTTTTTAGTAGGCTCTGGAGCTACAGAGCCATGATTTTCCTCCACGATAAACAGGTCTTTCTCGGTGGTGAGAAACTCCTGCAAAGGGGCTCCTCTTTTGCCAAAGCCTAGACAGCCAAATGTTGGTGAGGGAGGGCTCCATCAAGGGTTCTGCCATCAAATCAGTTCAAATACCTTTGACACAATCTGGCCTCCCTTTTTCTTTTTTATTGAAGAATAAGAGGATATTTTAATGCCACCATCACAGAGGTGTCTGCAGAGGTGATATATTGATTGAAAACGTATTGTATTGTGTCAGGGAACTGACATCGGAGCTAGAGGCGGAGGGAAGGCTCTCAAATGATGCTGGAGAAGGGCCCAGCAGGGAGAGAGGCAGCTCCGCAGATGGGGAAGCAAATCAGCGCAACACCAGGGATGAAGGGGGGCAGATGGGGGAATCGGCGAGAGGGCTCCAGGACACCAGCGGGGAGAGCACGGGTCCTCCGCTACCCACGCCCACCCTGCGCAGAAGACTTCCGCGCAGGGAGAGTAGGAGGAGACTTGGCGTCAAACAACTTTTATGTTGGAAAAGATTTAAGAAACGCCCACTGACGGATTCTGCTAGCGACTGAGGCAGCCACGAAGTGAAGGGCTGTCCAGACTGAAAGGTTTAGCAAGGCAACAAAGCCTGGAGAGGCGGCAACTTATGCACAAGCAGCCCATACACATTACATATTGTAACTGCATTGTACCTTTTGAATAAATGTTTTTTTGGCAGGGGGGAAAAAACCCCTCAGTTCTTCCCCCAATGTGGCAGGAGCAGTTCTGATCTCTTGACGCAGACAGGGGTATAAATTCATTGTTGGAGGCAGTATGCCTCTGAATACTAATTGCTGTGAATCGCAGGTAGGTAGAATGCTGTTACATTCAGCTCTTGCTTCTGAGATTCCCATAAGCTTCTTTAAGGTTTTTAAACCGCTTTGTTTTTTTCTTCTTCTTTACAATCAAGCGGTAGATAAATTTTATGGGAGGGAAAAAAGGCACCTGACTGCTCGCTCTGAGGATAGGATGTTGGAGAAGATGGGCCTTTGGCTTGGTCCACCTCAGTGACCATTCATGAGCCATGGGCTTGGGCCTGTAATAATAATAATAATAATAATAATAATAATAATAATAATAATAATAATAATAATTTATTTATTTATACCCCACCCATTTGGCTGAGTTTCCCCAGCCACTCTGGGCGGCTCCCAATCAAGTATTAAAAACAATACAGCGTTAAATGTTAAAAACTTCCCTGAACAGGGCTGCCTTCAGATGTCTTTTAAAGATAGGATAGCTACTTATTTCCTTGACATCTGATGGAAGGGCGATCCACAGGGCGGGTGCCACTACCGAGAAGGCCCTCTGTCTGGTTCCCTGTAACCTTACTTCTTGCAGTGAGGGAACCGCCAGAAGGCCCTTGGCGCTGGACCTCAGTGTCCGGGTAGAACGATGGGGGTGGAGCCGCTCCTTCTAGGATGATCGCTTAAGCACACCCCAAAAGATGACTGATTTGCATTAAAGATTGCATATGCCAGTGTATGAACACAGATGCAAATTTGGAATTAATTAGTTCAGTTTAAATATAAATGTAATACAGTTTCAGTATTGTGGGAAATACCAGGACAATTGACAACAGTTAGACAGCTGTCCTGTGTAAACTAGGACATGTTGCCACCCTGCTGACAGCACTGTGCAGAAATGACAAAAGCAGTAACTGTTCAGATTAGATATAAAAACAAACATAAAAGTAATATGTCAGCAGGATCTGAGCAAAACAGAAAAACCCAACCGGACATAAAGGCCAACATCAGCTCATGGTTGAATATCCATTTCCCAGATATATATATAAAACTTCCTTGAGGCTCAGGGATTGTGTTTCCACATGGTTTGCCTGTCTGGGCGGATGGGTTTTCCAAGATTGTGGGAAAAGGTTATTGTACGATTATAACACACATTGCCTCATGATTGGCTTAAACTGTAATAAGCCCCTTATTTATATTGGAGCTGTAGCAATCAAACATTGTGGTCCCAGGCATCCTGAAAGTTCCCACTCCTGAAAAAGTCCACCCTGGACCCTTTGTTGCTTTGTGACAACTACTACCCCATTGCAAATACACCCCCCCCCCATTTTATAGGCAAGTCAATTTCAGGGGTTGTGGAGCACCAACTGCAGGTGCTGTTTTGGTGAAACAGATTATCTTGACCCATTTCCACCTGGGTTCAGGCCTTGTTATTTATTTTATGGCATAAAATTTACACACCACTTGATTATAAAAGACCCCCCTCCAAGCGGTTTGTGAAAAGATAAAAACAAGAAAATCAAGGGGAAAATGCAACAATCCTTTAAAACACACAGAGGACCTGATGGACCTTTATCTAGAGAAGGACAAGGGGAGTGTCACCCTGTTATTCTTACTTGAATCTCTTAGCAGCTTTTGGTACCTTTAAACAGAGACATCATCTTACCAACAAAGGTCCGTATAGTTAAAGCTATGGTTTTCCCAGTAGTGATGTACGGAAGTGAGAGCTGGACCATAAAGAAGGCTGATCGCCGAAGAATGGATGCTTTTGAATTATGGTGCTGGAGGAGACTCTTGAGAGTCCCATGGACTGCAAGAAGATCAAACCTCTCCATTCTGTAGGAAATCAGCCCTGAGTGCTCACTGGAAGGACAGATCCTGAAGCTGAGACTCCAGTACTTTGCCACCTCATAAGAAGAGAAGACTCCCTGGAAAAGACCCTGATGATGGGAAAGATGGAGGGCACAAGGAGAAGGGGAGGACAGAGGATGAGATGGTGGGACAGTGTTCTTGAAGCTACCAGCATGAGTTTGACCAAACTGCGGGAGGCAGTGGAAGACAGGAGTGCCTGGCATGCTCTGGTCCACGGGGTCATGAAGAGTTGGACATGACTAAACGACTAAACAACAACAACCATGGTATCCTTCTGAGCTGTCTTAGTAGGATGGATATTGGAGGCCCTGTGTTACGGAATAGTTAAGGGGCTGCAAGCCTATGCACATCTTTGAGGGTGAGTTCCATTGAGCTGAATACTTTGGATTGTGCTGTAATTTTCTCAGCCATTGTGAAACAAATTATACATGTCTTGTAATGCCAAAAATTAATTTCTAAGGGTGGAATTCAACATCACATTATGGTGAGCGTTCTGTCAGCGCTGCGTTCTAACCCCCCCCCCCCGTCTTACCCCCTGCCCGTGTGATGTTCTGGGGTTTTCCAGAGCCCCCAAGCCAATTTGTGGGGTGGAGGGCAAAAGGCAGGGAGAGGAAAGCCTTATTGCTCAAGCAGCAGCCCTTGCACAGGACTTGCACTGACAGGATTGATTAGATGAATCCTGCCCAATCATTCCGTTCCAGAAGATCAAGACTGTAGCCAAGAGTGTGACAGATTCTTAGGCTTAGTGCAGGATGATGGAGAAGAATGACGTACCCTGGGGGTGAAATTGAAATCTTAAATGGTTTTAGACTGGCAGGTGTGAAATGCCTCACAGGAAGCCACACGTTAAGGCTGCAATCTTATGCCCACCTACCCAGGAGTAAGCCCCTCTGAACTGAGCGTCATATACCTCTGGGTAGACATGTATAAGAAGGTAAAAGGTAAAGGACTTCTGGATGGTTAAGTCCAGTCAAACCTGACTATGGGGGGCGGTGCTCATTTCGCTTTCAGGCCGAAGGTGCTGGCATTTGTCCACAGACAACTTTCCAGGTCGTGTGGCCAGCATGGCTAAACCGCTTCTTGCGCACAGAACACCGCGACGAGTGCCAGCGCGCACAGAAACAGCGTTTACCTTCCTGCCGCAGTGGCACCTATTCATCTACTCGCACTGGTGTGCTTTCGAACTGCTAGGTTGGCAGAGCTGGGACAGAGCAATGGGAGCTCACCCCGTCCTGCGGACTCGAACTGCTGACCTTCCGATCGCTAAGCCCAAGAGACTCAGTGGTTTCGACCAGAGCGCCACCCGCTGTTTCCTTACATGTGTAAGAACCACACTGTAAAAGTGACGTTGCCATTCTCCATAATTTCTTGGCTGGTGGCAGAGGGTGTCGATTGTAAATGCTTGAGAAGGGTGGGTTTAAGGTGGAGGAAAAGGTCGTTGAATGAAAAGCACCAAAAGACAGACACCCAGACAAAGCTGGTCCATTGTTTACAAATGTAGCAGGGATTCTGACATGCGGCATAAATGAAGGGAAGGGCTTGCCTGGTCTCTCACCATGCCTACACTTATGGAATGTCTCAAATTGCCAGTTCCAATATTTACCTTACTGTAATAGCCACAGGCCTCATTATGCTACACCCTGTGTAAACACCTAGCAGGAACCAGCCCCTGTTGAGAAGCACACCCCTCTGCAGGTTGGAGTTGCTTGGCATATAACGTGGCTCCTGTTATGAAAAGCCAGAGAGTGTTCCTCCACCCGCTACAAAGGAGATGGAGAGGGAATGTGTCAGGAGGAGATCAAAAGTACAATTGCTGTGCAAAACCTGGGGGGGGGGGAACGATTAGGAGTTAAAAAGGTATAGAAGTCTGCTGAGAAAAGTACCTCAGAAAACTCACGGGAAGTGAAGGCCCTGTGCTTAAATTCAGAACATCTCTTGGTTTTTGTTTTACTGCTTATTTAGAACAGCAAGGCAATCCCGCGTATCGGTGGATATTGTGTGCTGTGAATTAGAAGTTGAAAAAGCAGCTCATTGCTCATGAGTGGTCGCTGGAGATTTGGAGTTCACGGGAAAGGGAAGCCCCCTCCCTGCCATGTTGAACTACAGAGTGTGATAAATTAAATTTATCTATCCTCCAGGATAAATTAAATTATATGGAAACAGAGATGCAGCGGATTTTCGTCTCCTCAAAAGAGGCATCCTGTTGCATTACTATGAGCCTGTTCTAGACCTAGTCTTGACCTCTCTGGAGCATACTCAAAACAGTGCAAAAACACAGGGGTAAGTCAGTCTCTCTCTCTCTCTCTCTCTCTCTCTCTCACACACACACACACACACACACACACACACACACACACACCCTTCACCCCAAGGTCTTGGTGAGGTACACACGCATATTTGAAGCCAAACTGACAATATATGAGCTAAAACCAAAATACATAAATCACGCTATGACCTCTGAGAAAAATGTCCTTTAGATGGCAGCAGGAACCAGGCACTGCGTTAAAGAATTTTGTGGTGCATGTGCCCCATGCTGTGGTTTCATGGAAGAGAACACATTCTGCATGTCGAAAGTTCAGGCTCTTCTCTTGATACTTCCAGCCAAAAGGCTCTCAGGTAGCAGAACTGAGGATGTTCTCTGCTGAAGACCTTGAAAAGCTGTTGTGGGCAGCTTAGGCTAGAGAGACGAATGGACTGATGGCATAGGAGGCAACTATATGCTTCTGCCTGGGTCTCTCCCTCAGCGGTGGCTGCCCTGGTGCAGGAGGCAGGACTGACTCCCAATGTTGGTGCAAGCTAGGGAGTGATTCCCTTGCACTTGGGCTGGGATAAGTGACCCTTATTCTAGGTTCAGCTGCTGCAGCACAGCTAGACATAAAGACTGGACCCTTGACAGGTTTTGCATTGGTCTGTGTTAAAGGTGAGATCAAAGGCTGTTTTAAAAAATTGCCAAAAATCAGATGTTATAATTACCAATCACTAAATGCCAACCTAGCAGTTCAAAAGCATGTCAAAGTGCAAGTAGATAAATAGGTACCACTCCGGCAGTAAGGTAAATGGTGTTTCCGTGCGCTGCTCTGGTTCTCCAGAAGCAGCTTAGTCATGCTGGCCACATGACCCGGAAGCTGTACGCCGGTTCCCTCAGCCAGTAAAGCGAGATGAGCGCCACAACCCGAGTCGTCCGCGACTGGACCTAATGGTCAGGGGTCCCTTTACCTTAAATGCCACCCCACCAGTTAAGTCAGATACTGTACTTAATTCCATTGCAACTATGAAAACAGTCAAATATTGGTCCACATATCTACTTGGGCAGGACCTCAGATGGTTATCCACAACACCAAGGTCTCATTTACTTGTTCATTTTCCAATGCCACCAATGCTCTTCTGCAAAGGGCAAACAGGCTAGTTTGTGCAAAAGAGTAATTGAATCTGAAATTTAATAAAGTTGTGGCCAATTTTAATCCTATAGCACTTTGTCTTGAGTCATTATTCCGCTCAGGGGTCACCTGGGGGTACGGGAGACTCTGCCTGTCCATGCAAATGGAAATACTAAAAAACTAGTGGGGGAACATTTCATTTTTCTGGGCACTCAGTAAATGACCATCTTGGAGTAGTTATCCTGGAGCAATTTCAAAGGGAGACAGCAGCATGGAGTCACTGAATTACAGTTCAGCAAGCGTTTTATTGATATCACTTGTGGGCTGAACAAGACAAAGGATCATTGCTGTCTGACCTCATTGTTTACAACCTCCCTCACCCCCAGTGGCGTAGCGTGGGTTGTCAGCACCCGGGGCAAGGCAAGTAATTTGCGCCCCCTAACCCGTGGATTTGCGCCCCCTAACCCTAACCCCCAGATGTTGCGCCCGGTGCAGCCGGCCCCCCCTGCACCCCCCACGCTACGCCACTGCTCACCCCCTGCTGCCATGTATATATGTTCCTGCAACTTGGGGAAACGCTTCATGTATCTCATATCCTCCAACATTTCTCTGGTTTCATAATGATAATTTTACTATTTATACCCCACACATCTTACTGAGTTGCCCCAGGCACTCTGGGCAGCTTCCAACATATACTGTACAAAAATATAACAAAACACTAAATATTAAAAAAAGCTTCCCTATACAGAATTGCCTTCAGATGGCTTGGGGGTTGGATATCTCCATACCCTCCAACATTTCTCCAATGAAAAAAGGGACATTCTAAGGAAAAGTGGGACATTCTGGGATCAAATAAGAAACTGGGATGGCTTCTCTAAATCAGGGACATACCTGGAAAATAGGGACACTTGGAGGGTTGGGAAGTGGACTGTAGTCCAAGAGAACTTATGCTGTATAAATGTGTCACTCTTTAAGGTGTCATAAGACTCTTTGTTATTTTTATCCGACAGCGATAGAAGCAAAATGTCAGATACTGAAATAATATTTTATGGGGTGTCAGTATTCCAGAACAAAACAAAACACCAAATTATTTTGAGAGTATCTGATGAATTTTTCGCATCAAGCTTCATACTGGAGAATTTGGGGGAGCAAATTCATATACTGAGAGAGAGAGGACCGTTTTGCCTCAAATGACTGTTTTGTAATTCTGGAACAATTAATTTGTATGAAGGATGAAATTAATGCAAACTTCTAAGAAACCTGTTGGGTTTTTTCCCCCCCTCAGGAGAGGATAATAGTTGGGTGTTGTGTTTAGATGGTTTTTTGGGTGGGGGGTCTTTCAACTGATGTGCTACTCTGAGTGCTGTCGTGTTTTCTGGACAATTCAGCTTAATGTATTATTTCTTTTCCTTCCCGGTTTAATGCGGTAGAGATGACTGCTGGTTTTACAAGATATCCCAGGACCTTTCGTGCTAGGAAGGTCACTTGGAATTAAAAAGGGGCCTCTGAAACCGAATTCCAGCTCCAACACTACTAGGCAGGAGGAGAGAAGCAGCCTGTGAGCCTTTGAATTCTGTAGTCTCACATCTTGACTCTCTGTTATTCTCCCTGCCTGTGTATATTAGCCTGACCAAAGTGGCGCTAACGTTTTGTTTTCAGAGAGAGCTATCCAATTCTCTTTTGTTCTTGGAAGCATGAGATGCTAACCCCTTGGAAATTTTCCAGACTACCCATTTCTGGGGTACATTTGACCAGTCCAAGACTGTTTCATGAGGGCACTTTAAAGTGTCTCTTACTTTCAGTTTTCTATAAATATGCTCTCTTGCGAAAAGCAAGTCCAAAGCAAAATCCTCTTGCAGTTAGTTCCCTTGGCTTGGCCAAGCTATGTGCAACACAGGGCCTTGCAGAAGAAGGAAAAACATACACTCTTGAACGTGAGCCTGGCCAGGGAGGTCTTCTAAAAATCGCCACTGGCATCTTGATCGCAGATCTGTTATCACCAACTGTACCAGGGAAGTATTCAAAAACAGTTTTCTTTGGTTTTTCTCTTTCTGTTCGGGTTGCCTGTTTTTCCAGTGGTTTCTGTAGCCTTTAGTGAGAGCTGGCTCTGCAGATGTTGTTGGTGATAATGCTGTCTACTCCAGGGGTGAGAAAGCATGTCTGAGAAATATGGGCCCTTTCAGGCTCCCAAGCTTCAATTATTATTATTATTATTATTATTATTATTATTATTATTATTATTAATTTATTTATTTATTTTTACCCCACCCATCTGGCTGGGTTTCCCCAGCCACTCTGGGCGGCTTTCAACAGAATATTAAAATTGTTGTTGTTGTTGTTTAGTTGTTTAGTCATGTCCGACTCTTCATGATCCCATGGACCAGAGCACGCCAGGCACTCCTGTCTTCTACTGCCTCCCACAGTTTGGTCAAACTCATGCTGGTAGCTTCAAGGACACTGTCCAACCATCTCGTCCTCTGTCGTCCCCTTCTCCTTGTGCCCTCCATCTTTCCCAACATCAGGGTCTTTTCCAGGGAGTCTTCTCTTCTCATGAGGTGGCCAAAGTACTGGAGCCTCAGCTTCACAATCTGTCCTTCCAGTGAGCACTCAGGGCTGATTTCCTTAAGAATGGAGAGGTTTGGTCTTCTTGCAGTCCATGGGACTCTCAAGAGTCTCCTCCAGCACCATAATTCAAAACAATAAATTCTTCGGCGATCAGCCTTCTTTATGGACCAGCTCTCACTTCCATACATCACTACTGGGAAAATAGTCTATTAAACATTAAAAGCTTCCCTAAACAGGGCTGCCTTCAGATGTCTTCTTCTTTCTCATTGTATATCCTCTTCCATCAGCCTGAGGGCCTCATTCCTTATTGCACAACCCTTTGGGAGCCACATACTGATAGTGGGTGGGGCCAGAGGCAAATGTAGACAGAGCAAGGGATGCAACTCTTAATCACATGCGCACCCCCCCTCCCCAAATCACAGCATGCAAGAGGCATTATCAGGAGGAGGACACAATCCACTCAAGGAAGATGTGGAGTGAGACTGGTGATGGGCGTAGTCTGGGAGGGCCATGTTTGTTCCTGGAATCTGTGCTTCCTGACCCCAGCTCTACTCCTTCAGTTACAAGAGCAAACCAGGCTTCTTTTTCTCTGGCCAGTGCCAGACCCTCCAAGTGTCCCTATTTTCCAGGGACAATCCTGGATATACAGAAGCCGTCCTGGTTTCTGATTTGATCCCAGAAAGTCCCACTTTCCCTTGGGACATCCCTATTTTCACCAGAGAAAGGTTGGAGGGTATGGAGTTCTGCGACCCCTGAGCCATGTTCTCCATGTAACTATACAACCTTTAAAGGTAAAGGTAAAGGGACCCCTGACCCTTAGGTCCAGTCGTGACCGACTCTGGGGTTGCGGTGCTGATCTCGCTTTATTGGCCGAGGGAGCCGGCGTACAGCTTCTGGGTTATGTGGCCAGCATGACTAAGCCGCTTCTGGCGAACCAGAGCAGCGCACAGAAATGCTGTTTACCTTCCCGCTGGAGCAGTACCTATTTATCTACTTGCACTTTGACGTGCTTTTGAACTGCTAGGTTGGCAGGAGCAGGGACCAAACAACGGGAACTCACCCCGTCGCGGGGATTCGAACTGCCGCCCTTCTGATCGGCAAGTCCTAATCTCTATGGTTTAGCCCACAGCGCCACCCGCGTCCCTTATACAACCTTTAGAAGACATATAAAGGCAGCCCCACATAGGAAAATTTTAAATGTTTAATTATGTTTTTATATATGTTGGAAGCCGCCCAGAGTGTCTGGGGCAACCCAGTCAGATGAGTGGGGTATAAATAACAAAATTATTATTACAATTGTAATAAATAAAAACCTGCCCTTATTCCCTTATGGGGGACACAAGAGCCCTTATAGAGTCCTTTGTAGGTTCTCTATCGGTAGGAGAAAATAACAGAGGCCAACCAGAGAATATTGAGAAGCAAAGCAGCTAGTAAGCCTGATCTTTATTGAAACTGTTGCAACAGGGTGCTCCCCTCACACACAGGAAAGGGGGAGGACCCAGAACAAAGGTGTGCCCACCCTTATAAATTTTAAACTGACCGCCTTGGAGTCCAAGACCACCCCCCCCCCCGATACATCATACCTACATCACAGAAAGGGCGGTCTACAACAGAAATCTGAGTGCGTTGTTTATCTCCTGTCTGGCAGGTTACCTGTTAATGGTTACTTGATTGGATACCCTGGGGAGCCTGGCCAGTCTTTTGTAATGATAAATACTTAGTTCCTGAGCCAGGTCACAGGCTCACCCTATTCATACACAGACATACCCTTAAGACAGGATTTGTGAACAAAAAGACAATGGGGAGGCTTTTCCATTTTCCTTCGACCTTGCTGAGAAATATTTGAGGTCAATTTGGGAAGGACAAAATGGTTTCAGGACCTTTTCTGTGGCGTTTCAGACATGTGGTTTATATATGCAGCTATGAACATTGTGTGTGTGTGTGTGTGTGTGTGTGTGTGGCCTTAATTTTTTTTATTTCACAATTATTATGGAATAGGACATCCCTATTTTCATCGGAGAAATGTTAGAGTACGCAGTTGACAACCCTTTATGTTCTTTACTTTCTTCAGGTGCTCCCCTATCAGTTGAGTTGATGTTATTATTCCAATGCAAGGTTGCTACCTGTTTTATTGGCCCGTGGCTCCTGAGTCTTTCATGACAGCCTGCAGTAAGGAAATCTAGCAGATGGTGCTTTTTCCAGGAATGGAGAGAGAGAATGTGTGTGTGTGTGGGGGGAATTCTTTGGTTAAATCTCTGCACCTAAGACTACTGTTGAAGCACAAAGGGAAGGCTGGGGGGGGGGAGGTGGGCCCCACATTCCTTAACACAATTGTGGAGATGGGGGGGCGGGGGGGGGCAGAGGCTTGCCAAAGGCCTCCTAGTACTTTCCACTGGCCAAGGTGGCCTTTGAACTGGGATCATATGTGATGTGGATGCACGCTTCTGCTGGAGGCAAATAATGCTTATTCCAGAGAATTGGAGGAAACCTTGAAAGCAAGACTGACACTTGTGATAAGTGCAGACACCCCCTCCCCATCAATTTTGCAACTGCGCCGGGAAAACAAGCCTGGCAACTTTCCATATCATCTCAAAAGCAGCAAAACGTGTTCCACCAGAAGCTGACTGCGGGACAGAATAAATGCCCATGTGTCCAAGCGATGCCTTTCTTTCATCACTTTTCATCACCTCTCCTATAAGCTACAGTCTTATTGCTTTCCCTTGAATGGTGGTCCGTGCAGCCGGCTAGGCGAGATGAGCTCTGGTGATGCAGATACCGGGCTGCAGATCCAGAGGAGCACAGCATTGTGAGGAGAGAACTGCTGCGTGAGGCGGCTGCAGTCACCTTCCTTATCCACAAAGGGTCCAGCCTCCCCACTAGTACAAACATCCATTCGGAGCAGGAGAGTGGAACTTGTGAGCTGTGATACTCGCAGGGTGGCTTTAGGCCAGGCACAGTTTCTCAGCCTTAACCTACCTCACAGGGTTGTTGTGAGGATAAAATGGGGAGGAAGAGAACCGTGTGTGTTGCCTTGAGCTCCTCGGGATATAAATATGGCAAATAAGTAATAAATACAAATATTTAAGCTTAGGCCCACATCGGCTCTGGATGGTCTTCTAAGTGTAAGCGAGTACAGTGGTACCTCAGGTTAAGAACTTAATTCGTTCTGGAGGTCTGTTCTTAACCTGAAACTGTTCTTAACCTGAGGTACCACTTTAGCTAATGGGGCCTCCCGCTGCCGCTGCGCGATTTCTGTTCTTATCCTGAGGTAAAGTTCTTAACCCGAGGTACTATTTCTGGGTTAGTGGCGTCTGTAACCTGAAGCATCTGTAACCTGAAGTGTATGTAACCCGAGGTATCACTGTATTTGACTAGATTGCTGGGGAGAGGGTACTTGAGTAGAGAGCTGCTAGGTGCCACACTTTGGGAAATCCCATTGCACGCTGCTCTGCTCCCTCTTTCTTCCCATCTAGGGCAGCCCTGCCCTCTGCCTACCCCACAGAGCTGCTGAGTCAAGTGGGGCTGAGCCTTGGCAGTGACAGACTCTCTTCCTCCTCCTCCTCCTCCTCCCCCCCCCCCCCCCGGCAATCTAGTGATTGCTTTGAACTACCCAAGGGAGGGAGGCAAGGAGCAGTGGTCATGGAGAAGCAATGGGATGCTGCTCCCTTTTAGCCGCCACTGCCACTGCTGCTTGAGACGAACATCAGCCCATCGTCTTCCAAGGAGTGTGGTGGAGTCTCCTACTTTGGAGGTCTTTAAGCAGAGGCTTGACAACCATATGTCAGGAGTGCTCTGATGGTGTTTCCTGCTTGGCAGGGGGTTGGACTCGATGGCCCTTGGGGTCTCTTCCAACTCTATGATTCTATTCTATTCTATTCTATTCTATTCTATTCTATTCTATTCTATTCTATTCTATCCTATTCTATTCCCTGAGCCCTGTGGCAGTGCTGGCGGGGGAAATGGGGACATTCCAGGATCAAATCAGAAGCTGGGGTGGGTTTCATAATTCTGGGACTTTCCTTGGAAAATAGGGACACTTAGAGGGTATGAGAGTAGTGTTTTCCAGTACAGTGGTACCTTGGGTTACAGACGCTTCAGGTTACAGACTCCGCTAACCCAAAAATAGTACTTCGAGTTGTTGTAAACAAAAACTGCCCTTTTCCCTTATGGGGTATCCAAGAGCCCATATAGAGTCCTTACATAGGTTCCCTATTGGTAGGAGAAGATAACAGAGGCCAACCAGAGAATATTGAGAAGCAAAGCAGCTAGCAAGCCTGATCTTTATTGATCTGTTGCAACAGGGTGCTCCCCTCACCCGCAGGAAAGGAGGAGGAACCCAGAACAATGGCATGCAAGGCCTTATAAAGATTTTTGAAATTGCTACCCTGTAGATCCATGGGGTCATGAAGAGTCGGACATGACTAAACGACTAAACAACAACAACAAAGATCAAGACCACCCCCAGAAACATCATACATGCATCACAGAAAAGGCGGTCTAAAACAGAAATTTGAATGTTGTTTTTCCTTTTCCCCTCAGGTTATCTGATTGCCTTTCCTGATTGCCTTTCCTGATAGTCTGTCACCCATTAAAATGCTGATTACTCAATTCCGCAGACAATGGGAAGGCTCCCTGACCCCCTTCCCTCCTTGCAGGGAGAACATTTGGTCACTTTGGGAATCAGGTCGGTCTTCCTGTGCTGATCTATGTACGTGCTTGGTTGGTACACTTATGAACATAACCATATATCTAAGACCTCAAAATTCCTATCACAGGGTTAAGAATTTTGCTTCAGGATGAGAACAGAAGTCGTGCGGCAGCAGAGGGAGGCCCCATTAGCTAAAGTGGTACCTCAGATTAAGAACAGTTTCAGGTTAAGAATGGACCTCCAGAACGACTTAAGGTTTTAACCCGAGGTGCCACTGTAAAGTGCTGGGGAACCTTGCAAGGCTTATTAAAGGTAAAGGGACCCCTGACCATTAGGTCCAGTTGTGGCCGACTCTGGGGTTGTGGTGCTCATCTTGCTTCACTGGCCGAGGGAGCCGGCATACAGCTTCCAGGTCATGTGGCCAGCATGACTAAGCCGCTTCTGGCGAACCAGAGCAGCACACGGAAACGCCATTTGCCTTCCTGCTGGTAAAAGGTAAAGGTACCCCTGCCCGTACGGGGCCAGTCTTGACACACTCTAGGGTTGTGCGCTCATCTCACTCTAGAGGCCGGGAGCCAGCGCTGTCCGCAGACACTTCCGGTTCACGTGGCCAGCATGACGAAGCTGCTCCGGTGAACCGGCACCAGAGCAGCACACGGAACGCCGTTTACCTTCCCGCTATAAAGCAGTCCCTATTTATCTACTTGCACCCGGGGGTGCTTTCGAACTGCTAGGTTGGCAGGCGCTGGGACCGAGCAACGGGAGCGCACCCCGCCGCGGGGATTCAAACTGCCGACCATGCGATCGGCAAGTCCTAGGCGCTGAGGTTTTACCCACAGCGCCACCCGCATCCCTATAGGTACCGCTGGAGCAGTACCTATTTATCTACTTGCACTTTTTGTGCTTTCGAACTGCTAGGTTGGCAGGCGCAGGGACTGAGCAATGGGAGCTCACCCCGTCACGGGGATTCAAACCACCGACCTTCTGATCGGCAAGTCCTATGCTCTGTGGTTTAATCCACAGCGCCACCCACGTCCCATTGCAAGGCTTATTAGATGATATTCAAAGAGAAGATCACTTTTGACAGGCATGCTTTCTTGAAGGATAACATGCCTGCTTCCACTGAACTTCTGCAATGTTTGGCGTGTCAGGGGGTTGCTCTTGGTTCATCGTGCGTTCCAAGAATCCTGGCTGGTGCCCTGCATGGGCAGAGCATGCTTTTTTCTCCCTCTCTCCCAAATATGCCCCAGGACAATCTGTAACGCACTGACAGATGTGCTCAGCAGACAAGCTAATGTGGAAAGAGTTCCCCGGAGGTGGAAAGTCTGAAAACCTCTCCCTTAACAAAGTTTTAACTGTATTTGGTAAGGGTTGCTGCTGGGAATTGCAGCTTTGTGGGAAGTCAGCGACAGTGCTCAGAATTCTTTGAGAGGGGGAATGTGCTTTGAAGGTGGCTGTGGGTGTAGCTCAAAAAAAGTTAAGGTTGGAAAAGGTTTGGCTGAGGAAGGTGGAATAAACTTAACTAGTAAATGCAGTAAGACTGCCTCCATGTGGTTATCTGAGTAACCTGATTAACTTTTGGCCTTGGCTGTTGACAGCAAAGATAAAAGGAAGACTTGTATCATCGCTGCAATTGGTTTCAACTTTGCATTTCAACCCCTGTTGCAAGCCTGAAATCTGTGAGGCTGAAATGTGATTTCCCCTCTCCCCTTTTTGGTCCATTTTGGATGCTGAACCTTTATTGTTGTTGTTGGTATATGTCTGTCTCCAGAGACAATGGAGTGTGCCTCAGGAGGTGGAGTCAAATTGCTGCATTAGCAGCACCAAAGTGAGCTTACCCAGGGTGCAAGTCTGGGCAGTGTGTATGGACAT
Organism: Podarcis vaucheri; assembly: GCF_965113315.1. NCBI lineage: Eukaryota > Metazoa > Chordata > Lepidosauria > Squamata > Lacertidae > Podarcis > Podarcis vaucheri. The sequence goes on along the minus strand of NC_138755.1, from coordinate 34,530,040 downwards.
CCTGGGCTGTACAGAGGACAAATTTGGCAGGGGGCAGTTTGGGGAGAGAATTAATTATATGCTATGCTCCTGGAAGGGCCGCGGGTGGTGCTGTGGGTTAAACCACAGAGCCTAGGGCAGGGGTCTGCAACCTTTAAGACAAAAAGAGCCGCTTGGACCCGTTTCCGAAGGAAAAAAACCTGGGAGCCACAAAACTCATCATTATAAAAATAACATTTTTGTCACTTTTTATTATTATTTCTTTGTTTGACCCCTCAGAATTACTCCTCCTCATAGAAATAAACATTAAATTAACAAGTTACCTTTTTGTGTGTGTGTGTGTGTTCTTCACTCCCCTTCAAAACAGTGACCAGCGTACATGCCCCCTTTCAATGTAGTGGGTGGGCGGAGAGGCGGGAAGGTGGCGTCGGGACGGTGCGTGACTAACGCACGCACCGCCCCATGCGACGTCACAGCCAGTACAGCGCCCGCCACAGTGGGGAGTGTCGGGGCGCACAATGCGCCTCCTCCCCTCGCTAGTATCTGCCCCGGAGCCGCGGCAAAGGTGTAAAAGAGCCACATGCGGCTCCGGAGCCGCGGGTTGCAGACCCCTGGCCTAGGGCTTGCCGATCAGAAGGTCGGCGGTCCGAATCCCTGCAACGGGGTGAGTTCCCGCTGCTCAGTCCCAGCTCCTGCCAACTTAGCAGTTCGAAAGCACGTCAAGTAGATAAATAGGTACCACTCCGGCGGGAAGGTAAACGGCATTTCCGTGCGCTGCTCTGGTTCGCCAGAAGCGGCTTAGTCATGCTGGCCACATGACCCGGAAGCTGTACGCCGGCTCCCTCAGCCAATAAAAGGAGATGAGCACTGCAACCCTAGAGTCAGCCACGACTGGACCTAATGATCAGGGGTCCCTTTACCTTTTTATGCTCCTGCAAACAAACCCCTGCTTCTTCACATTTTGCAATGTATTTCTGTGCACTAGCATTTTTTTTTTAATGTAAAAAGTTGCATACAAATTTCTTTCTGGTGTATGCATTGAAAAGCATGTATTTCACATAAAGAGTGCACACAGCAGGATGGAACAGGGTGCAAGGAACCTCTGAGTTCCAGTGAGACCAAAAGCACATTGGAATTCTCTGATCATCCCATCCCTAGTAGAGAACACCCCCTGGTGACTATGTTTTATATCTCGCACAATTCCCCTTGCAACTGATGTGTCGGATTCCTCTGTTGGGCAACATTAAAGCTCATCTGAAAGAGAATGCTGGATATAGCCCAGCATAAGAAATACAACACAAATTCCACATGCAAAACCAAACACCATCCCTAATATGAATAAGAGTGCCACAATTTAAGTAACATAATCAAATGAAACTCTTGATTCTATTTTGGATGAAGTTGGCTCTGTTGTTTCCAAGGCTTTGGGCTGCTCATCTGGTAGTTCTAGAATCCATCTTGCCTCAGCTACCAAGGGCTTAAAGAATTCTGATTGAAAGAGTCTCCCCTTAGGTGGAGATTCCTCCAGTTATTATCACAGAATGTGGAAATGGTGCATCCAAAATAATATGCAAAAGGTTAATGCTGTAGCACAGAATCCTGCTATGTCATATGCCTGAGGCATTTCCCCCCCCCCAGTTAGTTGAATTATCAACTGTTGTTAAGTTTTAACTGTTAGAGCAGCAAGTATATTGTGTTATGCTACTGTCTGCCTCAGAGTGAGTCTGTAAATGTCAGTCAGTCTCAGATAATTTTGTTTTATTTAGATGCAGGAGTTGGTAAACGGACAACTGAGGGATGAGGAATTTGCTTTAAATAAATGGATGTTAATTAGAGATAAATCTGCAAAATAAGCAGAATGAAAAAGGGGAAGAAATGGAAGTATCTGAGAAAGAGACTGGGAATCCAGTTTTTTTTTGGGAAATGTATTAAATTAGCTTTAATTTGGTGTTGATGTGTTATAAATTTTAAAAATAAATAAAAATTAATTGACAAAAGAAGAAAGTGAGGTTTGCAGCATAAACCAGCACTAAACCAGCACACCACTTTGGCACCAGTTTGCAATCAGTTGGACAAAGTTGGAGGTTTAGCCATTTCCTTGTGACCCCTGTCTGAGTGTGTTATAAGAATTTTAAGGTCTCAAATATAGAATATTCCTAAATGTGACGCGGGTGGCACTGTGGTCTAAACCACTGAGCCTCTTGGGCTTGCCGATCAGAAGGTCGGTGGTTCGAATCCCCGTGATGGAGTGAGCTGCTGTTGCTCTGTCCCAGCTCCTGCCAGCCTAGCAATTCAAAAGCACACCAGTGCAAGTAGATAATTAAGTATCGCTGTGGTGGGGAGGTAAACAGCATTTCCATGTGCTCTGGTTTCCATCATGGTATTCCGTTGCGCCAGAAGCGGTTTAGTCATGCTGGCCACATGATCCGGAAAGCTGTCTGTGGACAAACGCCTGCTCCCTTGGCTTGAAAGCGAGATGAGCGCCGCAACCCCATAGTCGCATTTGACTGAACTAAACCATCCAGGGGTCCTTTATTTTTACCTTTTTTATTCATAAATGCACACATATATGAACCATGAGTCTGAAATAGTATGGGAGAGTAATCCTGAAGCCATTTGACTCTCCCAATGACCTCAAATATTCATCTACAATGGGGGAAGCCTTCTCATTGTCTTTTTGATTGTAAATCCTGTCTTAAGGGCATATTTGTGTATGAATAGGTTGAGCCTGTGACCTAGAGTCAGGAACAAAAGTGTTAAGCATCACAAAAGAATGGCCAAACTGCCCAGGTAATGCAATCAGTGACAATTATCAGGTATCCTGGCAGACAGGATTTCTGCTGTATACCACCTCCTTCTGTGATGTATGTGTGATTTTTTTTTTTGGGGGGTGGTGGTCTTGGGCTACAGGGTGGTCAACTTCAACTCTATGTAAGGTTTTGCGCCCCGTTCTTCAGGGTTTCCCTCCCTCCTGCTTTTGGTGAGTGGGGACCCTGTTGCAACAGTTTATTTTCCTTCAATAAAGATCAGGCTTACTAGCCGCTTTACTTCTGGTTGGCCTTTGTTATTTTAATCGTACAGATAGGGAACCCACTTAAGGACTCTATTCGGGCTCTGGAATATCCCCAAAGGGAAAGGGATCAGTTTTTTTCTTATAACAAGTGTAAATTACTCATTTCGGAGAGCAGCACAAAACATGAGGTTTGCAGCAAAAACTGCACAAAACTTAGGCACCTGCTTGGAGTCAATTAGACAAGGTTGGATTTATTGGCAATAACTTGTGACCCCGATTTGCTGTTGTCATTCAGTTTAGGGGAGCGGCACAAAACATAGGGTTTCCGGCACAAAACTAGCACAAAACTTTGGCATCCAGAATTTCTGGGTCACACACTAATGAAGCTTGGGATAGTAAACATCCAGAGGAACAAACAGAAGCTCAGCTTTAAAAGCAGAAGAATTCAAGTAGGCAGGAAGACTCTCAAGATTGCATGTGCCTAAGGTGAGATTGGTTATCTTGTTGTAAATTAATTAAGTTTGGAATTGGACTGTAAATAGGTTTCCGGCATCCCCTCTAGGCTTCGGATTTTATAGCCCTTCCTATAGAAGTGGCCGATAAAAAGAGGTCAAACCAGCTGGGCGAGCTTAATCTAGCAGATAACCCCTTTTTTATGAGGAGACTTTGCATAACTAAAGAATTGGCTAAGTACAGGTGAAATGGATAGTGGGAGTCCCTTCTGATGTCATCAAAGTGTGCAGGAAAGACAACAATAATAATAATAATAATAATAATAATAATAATAATAATAATAATTAATAATAATACTACTTTATTATTTATACCCCGCCCATCTTCCAACAAAACACTAAAATACAAAGAAGAGAGTCTTAAGCCCTATCTGTCTGTTTCCTTGGAAGCAAGCTCCCCTCTTCAGCAGGGCTTACTCCCAAGTCAGCAGGCAAGAAAGAGCTGGCTCACTTTTAGGCCCCGCGCAGGGAACCAGTTCCCTACGCGCTTCCGTAGCCATCACGACGCGTGACGTCACGTCCCACCAGCCCGCGCGCTGATTGGCTGCGAGGAGGCGGAAGCGAGGGCGGGCGCTCCGTCGCCGTTGCCGCAGTGACAGGACCGGGCCGCTCTTAAGAGCTGGGAAATGGCGGCGGCTTCGTCGTCGCGTCGCTCCCAGCAGCAGCAGCAGCAGCAGCAGCATCACCCGCCTCACCACCCGGCCGCGACTCCCGCGTCGCCGCCGCCGCCGCAGAGCCCCGGCCTTTCCACCCTCGGAGCTTCCCCTCAGCAGAGGCCCAGCCTAGCCGGGCCTGAGGGGGAGGCTCACGGAGGTAGCGGCCGGGAGGCGGCGGCGGAGAGGCCTTTCTCCCCGGAGAGCGTCTGCGAGGCCGCCGGGCCTCCTCCCCCTCCGGGCTCGGGCGCCAGCAGCGCCGCCAACAGCAGCAGCAGCAGCAGCAGCTCCGGCTCGTCGCCGTCGTCGTCGTCCTCGGCCGCTTCCAGCCCGGCCGCCGCCGAGAGCCCCGAGCCGCCCGCCCCGCCTCTGCAGCCGCCCCCCGCGCCCGTGGGAAGCGGCACTTTCCGGGAGCTGCTGGAGGCCTGTCGCAATGGGGACGTGACCCGCGTCCGGCGCCTGGTGGATGCCACCAACGTCAACGCCAAGGATATGGCGGGGAGGAAATCCACCCCCTTGCACTTCGCGGCAGGTGAGGGGGCGCCGGGGATGGGGCGGGCAGCTGCCTGGGGCGCGTTGCCCCGAGAGGGTCCTCTGGTGCTTGCGGGGAATGGTCCCCTTGCAACGCTTAAGTGTGCTTAATCCGGGAAGGGAATGTCGTTGTTGTTGTTGTTGTTGTTGAGTCGTTTAGTCGTGTCCGCCTCTTCGTGACCCCATGGACCAGAGCACGCCAGGCACTCCTGTTTTCCACTTGCTCCCGCAGTTTGGTCAAACTCATGTTGGCCTCTTCGAGAACACTGTCCAACCACCTTGTCCTCTGTCGTCCCCTTCTCCTTGTGCCCTCCATCTTTCCCAACACCAGGGTCTTTTCCAGAGAGTCTTCTCTTCTCATGAGGTGGCCAAAGTCTTGGAGCCTCAGCTTCAGGATCTGTCCTTCCAGCGAGCACTCAGGGCTGATTTCCTTCAGAACAGAGAGGTTTGATCTTCTTGCAGTCCATGGGACTCTCAAGAGTCTCTTCCAGCACCATAATTCAAAAGCATCAATTCTTCGGCGATCAGCCTTCTTTATGGTCCAGCTCTCACTTCCATACACTTGGGAAAACCATAGCTTTACCTATATGGACCTTTGTTGGCAAGGTGATGTCTCTGCTTTTTAAGATGCTGTCTGGGTTTGTCATTGCTTTTGCACCCCAATATTACACTCCCCCATCTGTACGAGGTTGAACATGGTTGCAGAAGAGGCAGAAAGGTTTTTTACTTTCATAATAATAATAATAATAATAATAATAATTTATTTATACCCCGCCCATCTGGCTGGGCTTCCCCAGCCACTCTGGGTGGCTTCCAACCAAGTATTAAAATACAGTAGGAATGCTCCTTCCACATAGATCAGAGGCAGAGAGGGCAGAAAACTTGTCTGTTTATAATTTGACACCCAGGTGGTTGGCTTCCTGCTGGGTGGGTAGTGGGTGGACGGGCCTCCGCCCTGCTTGTTGTGGTCCACTCTGCTTGTAGTGGCTGGATCAACAGCTCCTCCTCCAGCCCAGAGGGCTGCGCAGCAATCACACACCTATCCTGTATATGTGTGTCCCACACACAGGGGCAGCAAGGGAAGGGGCATGGAGGCAGTAGTTGCCCTTTCCAGGAGCAGCCTCTGCCTACTTGGCCCTTTCTCTCTGGGCTGCCCGATTGGGAGGATTGGGCCCTCTGACAGGTTCCCACTTCCCTACTGGGGGGGGGGGGAATGTGTAACTGAACCAAGGGGTAGGAGGTGGTGGTTGCTGCCTCCCTGGGGCAGCCATCCACCCCACTGCTCTTTTTCATTCACTTTCCCCTTTTTTGTGGGTGGTAGTCTGGAGGAAGGGGCCTAGTATATAAGTAAGCAAGCAAGTAAGCAAGCAAGAAAGAAAGAAAGAAAGAAAGAAAGAAAGGGGAGGAGTTGCTGCTGCCTCCTCCTGCTCTGTTTGGGCAGTCCAGCAGGGAGGAACAAATCCTTTCAGGTAAGAGCTGCCTCTGCCCAGACTCCCCCCCCCCCAAGGAATAGCAAGGAGAATTGGTGATTAGTTAGCTGCCCAGAAGGAATGCCCATCTGTTCTTTCTCTCTCTCTGCTAATATTGGACTCCCAGCAGGGGTGATGAGGGAAGACAAGAAGGCCTTGAAAGTTCTCTGACTGTGGGCCTGCTATAAACTAAGCCACCCTGGAGAGGTGAATGGTCATGAGCTTTTTAAGTTCTTCATTCGCCACCTCTTAAAGGACAAGGGTGTAGACTAGAGGCCCATAGGCCCTTGATGTCACGTTAAGGTGAAGCATCAGGTGCTTCTAAGGACCACTTCACATATTGCAACATTACTGCTATTAATATTTCAGGTGTATACCGTAAAATGTTGATGAGGCAACCACTTGTATCCTGTTGGTACAGATTTTAGCACAGGAGTAGTGAATGTGTTATCCTCAAGATATTGCTGGACTTCCATCAGCCCCAGCCTGCTTTGCCATTGGTCAGGGATGATGGAGGTTGTAGTCCAAAAACATCTGGAGGGCCCCACATTGGTTACCACTGCATTCTGTGGTTGAGGTTTTTATGATACCTTAGACTGGTATAAGTTTTTGTGAATTGGAATCTGCTATTTTTCTCTGCAGATAACTGCTACCATGAGTTGCCCACTCTGTGTGAGCAGTTTAGTGTTGGCGTGATAAACTTGTGTGAGATTGCTGCTCTTGTCTCCAAAGTACAGTGTGATTTATTGAGTTTGCAGAATATGGAGGGAGAGTTTGCATGAGTTACTTTATTGGCCTTTTCGTGCAAATATTATATAACATTGTTTATTACATTTGTTAGTCACTTTGTAGCAAAAAGTCCCATCTCGCCCCCACTAAACGATGAGCATTACATTTTAGAATGCACTGAGAAGAGCATTCTACAAATGAAAAGGCCACCACTGAAAAACAGATTTGTTCACATGAGCAGTTAATTGTGGAAGGGGGGGTTTGTTGGGTTGTTGTTTTTTATTATGATTATCTACTTTGTGGTTTTATATTCTGATTTTATCCTGTGAATCTCCCTGAGGTATAGGGCGGTATAGAAATTCAATAAATAAATAAATAGGCTAGTTGTGAGAACTGTCTCAGAGAGCCAGCAGAGTCTGCACCTCCTAATTTAGTGTATTCTTGTTGGCAAACTTCAGCTTCTGTTGCCATGTAATGAGTGAAGAGGCTCTAGTAAGTATAGTAAGTATAGAACTAATGCTTCTCTTTTCTCAAAAGTATTGTGTATCTTAGTTAGAGCTTAGGACTTTTCCTGAAAGTCACACTAAAAGGACAAGTCCACATCTGTGCTTACAGAATCGTAGAGTTGGAAGGGACCCTGAGGGTCATCTAGTGCAACCCCTACAATGCAGGCCTCTCAGGAAGATCATACGTGGCAGGTATATGCAACTCGGTGGTATCCAGAGTAGATCCACTGAGATGAATGGACCTAAATTGGTCATGTACATTAATTTCAAAGGGTCTAGCCTGAATATGACATAACACTAGATACAATCCATATTTATGTAGCTTTTAGATTCAAGAGGACATCAGACCAGTATCTGGTGTTTACTTCATATAAAATGTTTACTTTAATACCCACGGTTTTAAAGGATTTATGTCAACTGAAGAAAGTGTTCAAAAAGTTGGTTTAAAGGGGTTACATGAAAAAATTGATGCAAATCTCATTGGTATTTATTAGATTTGCTGAGCTGACAAATAGGATGTGTCTGACCTTAAGGAGCTCAGCTTGGGATTTCCTAGGGTGTTTTTCTGTGCCATGTTCATGGAGCCTTTTTTAGTATCAAGGGCAACTGACCCACAGAAAAAAATCAATTGGGGGCTGCACACAACTAGTAGTCAGGTAATTAACTGTACTCTATTCTCTTATAAATATCATAGGTTCATATATTGTAATGGCTGCAAGATAATGCTGGGGTTTTGCTTAGCTCCTCAGGTGGGGATCAAGTGATTAGCCTAAACCAGGCATGGCCAAACTTGGCCCTCCAGATGTTTTCGGACTACAATTCCCATCATCCCTGACCACTGATCCTGTTAGCTAGGGATGATGTGAGCTGTAGTCCCAAAACATTTGGAGGGCCAAGTTTGGCCATGCCTGGGCTAAACAATATAACTACTACTCCTAGAGAGAGGCGGGAGTAAAGACACTATGAATTAATACTTCTCTGGGAGCAGGAAAGACAGGTGAGGGGGGAATCTTGGAGCACTTTTCAGTAGCAGCACTCAATTGGTTGCTGTACCCTCTGGCCCTTTCTGGAAGGAAGTGGCTCCCTAGAAATGCTTAGAGGCTGGTTGAGATTAAACATGTGACAGCACCCACCTCATAGATTAGAAGTTCCCATCCTTGGTGCAGGTCCCCCATCTTCGAGGAGACATATGTTCAAATCTCTACTTAGCCATGAGGCTTACTGGCTGGCCCTCTCAGCTTACTCTACCTCATGGGGTGGTTGTGAGATAGAATAGGGGGAGGGAAGCATGCCCTGAGCAATTTGAAGAAGAGTTAGGGGGATGTAGTGTCTCCTGCACTACACGGATGACTGTCTTCTGGTGGGCCAATTTTTCTTTTTCCTTTTCTCTGAACAAAACTTATTGTAGCTCAGTCTAGCAGCTGAACGATATGAGGAGTAAGCAAAATAAAAAAAATTCCTTCCAGTAGCACCTTAAAGACCAACTAAGTTAGTTCTTGGTATGAGCTTTCGTGTGCATGCACACTTCTTCAGATATGCATGCACACGAAAGCTCATACCAAGAACTAACTTAGTTGGTCTTTAAGGTGCTACTGGAAGGAATTTTTTTATTTTGACTATGGCAGACCAACACGGCTACCTATCTGTAACAGGAGTAAGCAAGTTTTTCTTTTCCAAAACTAGCTATTCCTTCTTTCAAGTAGGTTTCTCCCAAACATAGGTGGCCCTAATCTCACACTAGTTACCAAATTTAAGAATTCCTGAAAGGCATCCATGTTGTCCCCTTCTGTCTTACAACTCACAGACAATTTTGACAAGAATCGGAAACTACTGTTTATTAGGTTATACGCGATGTGTGTTTTTTCCAAATCAAATTCATATTTTTGCTTGCATTACTTTTTTGTATGTAGGTACAATTTTACTCACTATTTGCAGTTATTATTTAAAAAAAATGTATTGTTTACACCTTTGTCTAGGACAGCAGTTTTCAAACTTGTCATGGACCCTTTGAAAATGAGTGGGGGCCTCAGTGGATGACTTAAACATTTTTCTTCCGTGCACCATCAAAACCAGTGCAGTATTATGAAAAACATGATAGTTGGGTACCAAAGGAATAAAACTGGAAATTTGTTTGTCTCCTTTATATGCCGGTGCCAAAACCAGACAATCACAATCAGTAACTTTTTGGCAGTTTGAGATATATGGCTTCATTGACTAATAACTAAGAAAGCTGAACATGTCTGGTACACTAAAATTACAGGTTTACTCAAAATACAGCATTGGGCACCCAGACTATGAACCCTAGGCCTTGTTACCCTATGCAGTAAATTCAGTATTGGCCCTAGCAAGCTTGATCACTTATGTAAAAAAAAAATTACAAATCAAATGCAGCACCAAGTACAAATATTCTTACCAATTCTGCATTCTTTCCACAGTCTACATAAATGGCATCGTAAGCCACCAAGAGCTTCTGGACTAGGACAATTTGCAAATAAAAATCTTAGTCAAATCCAGTACTAGGTAATTTAATCCTGTGCTCTTGGCAGTTAATAGCTAGTTTGGTATATGTTCTGGGGTTTCAACCCTGAAGGCAGAGAAATGTGGACCTCATAACTACAGAGTAGGCACATTTCATTTTGGGGTGTTGTAGAAAGAGACAAGTAAAAGTGCCATTATTAAAGCCGTTAGCGCTGTCTCATGTGGGTTACAATACCCATCCTTAGTCAATTGTGTTCAGAAATGATGAAGTCAGATTACAAGTGAACATAATAGCAACTGGAGCTACTGCCGAATGAAAAACCTTAAAGAGATGAGACTGGAAATAAAGGGGTCTCTTTATCCTTTTTTAAAAAAAAGTGGTGAACTGTGAGAAGAGAACACTAGTTCTCCACATATCTCATAGGTTTTTTTGGGTTAAATATTCTAGTGTAAGGACTATTGATTTAAAATTATGGTTTTGTACTCAGGCTGAGATTATGCAGTAAGTGATGCTGCTTGCTCATAATCTCAGATACAAAGAATCCTCAGCCTCAGAAAAAAAACAACACTGGGCATACTCAAAGTAAAAAAGAAGGTGCTAGTCTTGTCATGAAGTTCGGTTGTGTATGGGAGGCAATTTACTAGCACCGTGGTCAATAGGTCATCTGGATCCCAGAATACCAAAAGAACTGTGCCATCTGCGGAAGTGTTTTGCTATAGAAATAGAGAAGCAAATATATTAAGCATTTCAGTGGACTCTTAAGCAGGGATCTTGTGTTTGCTGCCCCATTTTCTTGAGCAATGTTAGCCTTATGGCATGGTATTTCAGGCTGTTCAGTTCTGTGTCTGTCCTCACCTGCACTAAAATAATTACTCATATGACCCAAAAGTGTGCCTTAGAACAATACTTTTTCAGTGCTCTTATACCATTGATAACATTTTTGTTATTTAGACTGATAGGAAGGAGAACTTGCTAAAATGGCAGTTTCATCAGGGATTTCATTGGGGCTGTTTCAATAGAGGAAAGGGCTGAATCCCCTTCCACATGTTGTGTGATCCTAGTCCAGATTGGGACTCCCTGTGGTTACTTCTTGAAAACCACCACCAAATACACAGATGCCAATGCAAAAATGTATTTACTGTTGTGATTTGGCCCTCTGGTGGTACAAACAGGTAGGAAGGAGCTACCCTAAACTACATGAAATTAGCAAGAAAATAGTATTCCATATTCATGAATCCAATCTAAGTCTTAGTTTGCACAATGTACTAGGTGAACTATATATATATTTGTTTGTTCTAAATGTTTGTATAGTTCAACATTTTAATGGTTTTTCTCAAATTACATATTTTTGCAGGTTTTGGAAGAAAGGATGTAGTGGAACACTTATTACAGACAGGAGCCAATGTCCATGCTCGTGACGATGGTGGCTTGATACCTCTTCATAATGCCTGTTCATTCGGTCATGCTGAGGTAGTCAGCCTGTTGCTGTGTCAGGGTGCAGATCCAAATGCCAGAGACAACTGGAATTATACTCCTCTTCATGAAGCTGCTATCAAAGGCAAGATAGATGTGTGTATTGGTAAGTGCATCTTTCCAAAAATATGTCTTTTTTCAGTGGTTTTCAATAGTATTATATCTTATGGGCCCATAGTTGTTACTGTATTTACTCAAGTCTAATGCGTCATTGAATCTAATGCACACCTCAGTTTTCAGAACCTTGAAACCAAAGTATTTGCTGGCGAATGTAAATGTGTCATCAATTCTAATGCGCACATCAATTTTTGCAACTTAATTTGGTCCCAAAAGGTGAGCATTAGAATTGAGTAAATACGGTATCTTATAACAATAATACTGATACCAAAGCAAAAATATTCAGGTGCTACAGAATGTCTGGAAAGGCCTCTTTACATCAGTTCCTCTATATTTATCAGCAAACTGTTATGAAATATACAGAGAACTTAACTGATACAATCTTTGTTTTGGCTATTCATCAACTTCCTTGGTTCTTTGTTTTTTGATGAAGGATTCTGATTATATCTCCATTATCAGCTCACAGGTATTATCCCCAGACCAACTCGCCCATCGTGCATAAACCTCTTGTGTTTATCTTTCTTTCTGCAGCTAGATTGTTAGTGGCCTCCTGTTGGAAGTCCAAATCATGTCCTTCCTGAGAGGAGTGGCTAGCGAAAGATCAGAATATCTGACATATAAATGGAGAGTCCTTAAGTGTTCATTAAAAACATATCTTTTTTATTTGACATGGTAAAAGTTTTTTCATATGTTAACTCTGTTGAACAGCCCACTAAACCCCCTGCAGGTAAACTTGTGGAGAGGCTTTATTGACAACTGAATTGACTCTCTCACACACACCCCTTTTTAAATATGTGATAGTTGAATGCGGTATTGAATTCTCAATTGTTTTCAGGTTTTCCTTCCCATTGTATTTTTCCTTTTATTTTTTCTATTTCTGCATGCATTTGTATTCAGGTCTCTTTTCACTTTTAAGGTATTTTTGTATTGGTTTATATTAACAAATTTCTATTTTTTTTAAAAAATGAAGGATTTTGGTCAGATAAATTATATTATTTGTTCACCCTAAAGAATAAGGGAGAAAAAAAGGAAAAGTGAGCATGATCCTTAATTATCTGGAATCCCTTTTGAAAGAAAAAGAAATTTACATGGCTACCTGCTAGTGTAAAACACTGCACAATACTTCAGTTTATTGCTTTAGTTTCATGCTTTCATCTGTATAGGAGTGTAATAGCTAATATATGAAAAACTAAGCTGAACAAAAGCCAGCATTATTAGTAATCCAAAGTCAGACAACTTGCTGTTACTGCTATGCTACCACCACACTATTCTATGCATAGCCTGTGCAGATTTACAGTCTAATAATTGTCTGGTAAGGCTTTGTAGCTTGCTAGCCTTCTGGAAAAAAGATAACTAGGGATGCAATTCTGTGAGCTCTTTTCTGGTAGCTAGGCCTGTTGAACTCAATGAGACTTGCATCTGAGTAGACATGTATAAGATAGCACTGCAAATCTATGTAAGACAACTATACTTGATGTTCAGGAACTGCATGGCTAACTCCATGGGCCAAATGAGGCTGCTTTTTTCTTTGAGCAACAACTGCCCTCTCCTCTCCTTGGATAAGATACTTTTGAAACATGTTTCGAAGTCATTTGAAATGCAAAAAGGGAGGGGGAGATGCTCTCTTGATTGTGGCCGTGTGTTTGTGTGTGTGTGTAATACATTATATGGTTACTGGGACTATTTATGGCCAGTGTATTCATTCTGCAAGTCAGTTTTCAGAGCTTTCCTCCTTCTTTGCACAGTGCTACTGCAGCATGGAGCTGATCCAAATATTCGAAACACAGATGGGAAGTCGGCCTTGGATCTTGCAGATCCCTCTGCAAAAGCTGTACTTACAGGTGAGAAGTATTCAGGTTCTTGTTACCTTACTGTGTGTAATCAGTCTCTTAAACTACTACGGCACAAATGTACACAGCATGTTTACAGATTTCATTGTAGTACTTAGTGAGGACCAAATGTTATAAATATTATTTATTTCATAAAATTTCATAAAGTTGCTTGTTGTACTTCCTTCCTTACGGCACTCTACAACTAACTTGCAGTTAATGTATTTTGGTTGAACTGTAGTGATACCGATATCATTTTTCTATATATTTACTTCATTTACTATAAACCATTTCAATCCTTTACAACTTATATACAGAAAGGAACTGATGATCATTTGTAGAATTAAAGAGAAAGTAGCATGTCTAAAGTTTACATGACGAAATATGCTGATTAAATGAAGTCTGCAGTTTTCCATATCTATTTAAAGGGCTTAGGAGTTGTAGCAAGGGATGAAAAGCTAAAATCTATATTTCTATTTTGGTGATTGATCAAGATGTCACTGTCTTTCTTGAGAGTCTCACATTTTGAGGATGTAAAAGACAGAGTACTGAGTAAAATGTTAGGAATGTAGTTTATTTTCTCATCTGTTTCTTTATTCACTTGCAAGCAAAAAGGAAGTCATTTGAGACTCATGGGGAATAGAAATGAGGGGTGTTTTTTATTTACGCGAGGATGACACAGTAGCTTGCTAGAATTATTATGGAAAGAAGAGTTTTACAAATTATGTGAATCCCTGATGACTTTTCTCATCAGAATGATTTTATTTAAAAAAATTATTATTTAGAATATTTATATCCCACTTTACAGCTCTGAAAGACTTTCATAAGCAGCTTACAAAAGGTTCTCAAGCTAAAATCATGCTCAAATCGAGTACAGGGACAGAAATTACATGGAGTCCATATGGAGCTGAGATTATTTAAGGCAGCATTTCTTTCCCTTGCCCTTTAGGGTGTTAAACCAGCTCTCACCAAAATCCTCTGCAGCAAGGGTGTGGAGCTGATCATCCATGCAGTTAGAGCAGGTGAAATACTCCTAGAGATGATAAAATAAATGTTTTTTAATGACACCAAATAAATTAGTCAGTTTTGGTCATTCCTTAGGGAAAATCTTCTAGTTCTTTCCTGCTAGACCTGATAACCTTGGTTAGTGCTTTAAGTAAGATAGCCATGTCTTCAAAATTTGTCAGCAGCTTGTGGCTTCTGAAAACTTTTCTCTGCACTTTGGATCTGACAGTTTAACTCTGTAGCCTGTAGTTTTTTAAGACAATGCTTAACCAGAGTGTTCTTTTTGGCACCACATCTTCATTATATTGATATGGCACAAATACATCAGGCCAACAATTTGGGTTGCAACTAGAAACATATCAGTTACAGTACTTTTGTTAGCATTTACTGTTTGTTAAAAGAAAGGTGCTATTGTTGATTCCTGGAGTAACAACGTTGCTTGGTCAGGAATATGGCTGAATTGCTCCATATGTATACTGCAAATTGTTTACATCCTTTTTCTCCACAAGGTACCTAGAAATGCATTCTGAAAAATAGAGGGTAAAAGATCACAGATCAATCTCATTGTTTTCCAAGACCCCAGTGTTTCTTCCTGCCTTCTATGTTCCTGAGTAGGCAGTGAGGGTTGACTTTTGTTTCACACAAGCCAGCATTCCAACACCGTTTAGGCCACTGTGTCAATTTCACAGGCAAAGTTCTATAAATGCATAATCAGATCCTATGTCTTCAGCTGCAGCTAGTGAGTTCTTCAGTCTGATGCTGCTCATCTGCCAGGAAGGTAGAGAGATTGCTTATTTTAGGCTCAGCTAGTGCTGTAGCATGTAAGACAAGCCATCAGCCTATGCCAGTTCTTAGGGAAATTCCAGAAGTTAAAACAATTTCCTGTTATTTATTTAAATAGACCGCAATAATGAATTCTGTATGTTTTGTTAAGAAATCAAATTATTTAAAGTACAATTGATATGATCTGATCAAAGGGGATTATGAACAACCTCCTATAGCATCTCAGTTCACATCCTTGCTTTTAGCTAAGCTACGGTAGAGTCGTACTGTACTAAATTTGGCAGATAGTGGCAGCTAACAATCCACTGGGCTATTATTTTTATCCTTACGATAAGGTGAGGCATTTAGATGTCCAGTTAAATTGGTCTTCCAAGTGACCCCTACAATGTGCTGGGGTACAGAGAAGGCTAAGAACTCACTCATAAAGACCATTGGGTACATCACACATCTGGGTGAAAGAATACATGGAACTCAAGTCACTGAGGCCTCTGATACCACGTTTGGAACACTCAAGATTCATGTAAACCCTAAAGAGTTACAGAGAAGTTAAGCCAATACTCCACCTTGCATTGTACACTCAAGTATCTACTAGGGGACCTCAGACAGATCTTTCCCAGTCATTTATTCTGAGAGTAATACCTGGAGATGTACTCCAAATCTCACTTAAGCAGTGTGCCACTAACCGACACTGCCTTATTCCTAGCTTTTGTGATGCTGGTGTGTGAGAGAATCTGCTGTGAAAGGTATAGACCTGCACTATTTTCAGTTTTAAGTGTTTTTCTGCCTTTAATTATATCACCCTTCAGTTTAACTTCCCTCTCAGTCTTTTATCTGCTTTTAATGAAGGAGTTTATGTTTTGGCAAAGAAATGAAAATCCAGATAATGTGAATTTTTAATACTACATCTGTTCACAGGAGAAAGAAAACGTGCATTCGCCAGCTTATAACAAAGGGAAAAGAAAAGCAAATGTTCCCAAGCAAGCACATTGCTAGGTACTTAAAAAGATTAAGGGCACTGGTCCATAGGCACACATTAGCATATGCTAAATTATTTGTATAGACGCAAATTGCAATTTAAATGCCACAGAAGGCAAGTCAACTAATTTCCCATCCAAATTACCCCATATAAATTATTTCATTAACATGCACCCCAGCCCAGATGATCCCAAATCATTATTCTTCAGTGTATTTACCCCCAATTAATTTCCCAACAGATTTCATTCCAAATGATTTTGGTTTCCCTACGTATACTCCATCATCTATAGTGAATCTTAATTTATTCCTCAAATTTATACATTACCCAGTAACAAAGATCACCCTGCTCAGTTCAGTTTCTTCAGCTCCGTTACCCACCCAGAAAAACTTTGAAAAAGATTTGAGGCTGTGGACTAATTTCTAGCAATGCCGCTGTTCCCAAGGAATAAATGCTGGGGAAAGGGAGAAAGCCCTACTCAAAAACTGCTCCAGTGTTCCCTAGCTTACTTATTTCACACAAAAGGGGTGGGTGAAATTTTTGCCACTTTCGTTAACCTTAAAATACATCCTTTAAAATGTGTCACAGAAGCAACTAGTTTTATTATAGGTTGGTATTTTGTTGATGTAGCAGACTAAAATATCTACTTTTTGACATTTGTGTTACATTGGTTGTGCTTGGGGATCTTGGAAATGTATCCCTGCCCCAACAGAGGCTACACAAAGTAGGAGCATGCATTTTGAGGGGTAGAGGGCAGGTGATTCAGGGAGGGGAGATAGCATCACTTCTGGAAGCATCCCAAGGGACCCTCTGCTCACCTGTGCTCAGTTGCTGTGGGTCTGCCCTTGCCAGCCTGGTGAATCTTCTGGAGGGCACTAGGATGGCGAAAGCTGTTATAGGCTAATCTATATTCTTACAAAGGGACACAGGTGGCGCTGTGGGTTAAACCACAGAGACTAGGACTTGCCGATCAGAAGGTCGGCGGTTTGAATCCCCGCGACGGGGTAAACTCCCATTGTTCGGTCCCTGCTCCTGCCAACCTAGCAGTTTGAAAGCATGTCAGAGTGCAAATAGATAAATAGGTACCGCTCCGGCGGGAAGGTAAACGGTGTTTTCGTGCGCTGCTCTGGTTTGCCAGAAGCGGCTTAGTCCTGCTGGCCACATGACCTGGAAGCTGTACGCCGGCTCCCTCGGCCAATAAAGTGAGATGAGTGCCGCAACCCCAGAGTCGGCCACGACTGGACCTAATGGTCAAGGGTCCCTTTACCTTTACTATATTCTTACAAGTGACAAATAACTGCTAACAGCCTTCTGCTGTCCAATTAAATACATTTTGATTTATTAATTATCAGAGTTTTAATCTACAGACCTTGGACAAAGCGTTCAGTCCCATAGAACTTGGCAAACATGCAGTGGATTTAGTTGTGAGGAACTCGGGCTGATAGGTCATGCTCAGGGTAGATCTTCTTTTGGGTGAAAGTTACACTTCTGAATTCTAGTAAAAAAGCTGTTTGTAACTTGATGAACACAGCAAACCTTCTGTGCCAAGGGTAGGGAACCTTTGATCTTCAGATGTTGTTGGAATCTTAAAATCCATCAGCTCTAGCTAGGGTGTCTAATGATGTCAAATGATGAGTGCTGCAGCCCAACAGGGTCACAGGTTCCTCACTCCTCTGCCCTCAGGAATGTCCTCCCCAATACCCATAAAATTCATGTATGTATGCATAATTCCTCGTGATCCTGTTCTGAAATCATGAAGTAGAAGTTTCGCTACAGAGGTATTGGCAGTATTGTAACTTGGGTAAAAATAAGTGAGGAATCGTAGCTAAGGGTCTTTATATTGGCCAAGGTACGACTTATGGTTCTTGGTTTATTTTCAGCTTCCTTGCAGTAGCATTTTAAATTTGCCAAAGTGTTTTATATTATTTTATTCTCACAACAGCCCTTTAAAGTAAGGCCATAGTGCAATTTTATCAAAACATGGTTTATTCATATGCAGCCATTCCACAGCTAAGCCATGCTCAAGGTGGCTGCAATTTCAAAAAAAAAAAAAATCACATAGTTGAGTCTGTTACAAAAATATAAGAAAATTTTAAATAGTCATAGACAATAAAGGGCAGGTGGAAATAGGCCAGCAAAACAGGGAGCAAGTCTTGTAGGTAAGATGAAAAGAACAGTACTACCACCTTAAGGACTATCCTGTAGATTATTGCATAAGCTTTCTTGGGCTAGAATAGTCTTCATCAGATGCATCATTCTTGGTATTCCTTGACGTTTATATGCAATATTACTGTTATACACTTAAAACCAATTCATCTTGGCATAGCTACCTAGGTGGTGAACAAAAGATGAGAGCTAGTCTCATCTAGAGGTGGGAAGACTGCAGACTTGACTTGCTCTATGTGTTGTGTTCAAAGCTATGGCTTTCAGGGGTTCCCTGGAAACCTAATGGGTAATGGGGGAACAAGAATGTTTGACTGTTAATGCAGCGAGTCCTTCCACCTTATGCTCAGCCTTTCTCTCTCTGTAAATAAAATCATTTATCCACTGCATTCTCTTGTGACCTTCATTCTAAGAAATCAAAACCCAAGGTAAGCACTGGCACTCCCTAGTGTCTCACATTGGTTGGAGATTGCATTACACTGGCACTCTCACTCCTAAAAGAGTAAAGAGAAACATATTTCCTCCTTCTGAAAGCATCAATAGCTAGTTGCTTCTGTGTCAACATATATGTACTTGTGCAGATCTTTAGACATGTGCAAAGGGTGCTTAACAAAATAAACTGGTTTGACTGCTTTAGCAGTACCTTCTGCTGCAAAATCTCATTTGACAGATATAAAACTAGAAGCCTGGAGGGACCCAAGATATCATTGAACCCAACCCAACCCTCCAATCCTTTATTAATACATTTGCTATAGGCTTAAAATGCCACTGGGCAATTTTATTCATTTCTCTTGTAAGCAGTGGCTAGTAGGATATCCCTTTGAAAACATACCACATCATTTTAAATAATGGTACCCCACAGCAACACCATGCAATGGGTCTATGGCAAAGAGGAGGAATGTTAAATTATGGCTCCAAATCAACACTCCCTGCTGGGCTGAATTTTCTGAATGGCTGCTTGGGTTGTAATTCTATATAATGGAATTAATAGTGAACTATAAATGAGGGGGGGGGGCCCGACATTTTATTATTTTGGTAGACTTGGTCTGCCTTTGCAGCCTGACAAGTTGGCTATCCCCCTTTGAAGAGAAAATGTTCTATGAACATGCTAGCAGCTGCTATTCAGACAGTGGAATGTGCTACAGTGACCTAGCAAATTGAATTAAAATGTTAGATGTTATCATCTGCAAAGAATTGTAGCAATAAATGGTCAATCATCCTGACTCCAACATCTTCAGCAGTAAAAGCAGTGATGTTAGGAGTGTATTACAACCGTGAACCAGAGAACTGCTGCTGATTTGCATGTAATTGCAGAAAATTGTAGCAGCTTGCATTTTTTTTTAATGAGGTGATTGCGAGGACATAGCTGATGGAGAGCTTGTACTCTTTCCTGTGATATATTTATAATTCACTGTGTGAGTCTAGACGTAACAAATTTTTTAGAGACAGTAATAAAATATGGATTTACATTTAGATATCAAAATGACAGTTTGCACACTAACAAATTTTCAGCATAAATATTTGCAAAGAAGTTAAAGTGGACATCTTAATGGAAATTCATAACGTAATCTGCTGAAAGACCAATGTTTCATACCAATGTTAATACTTAACCTTTTCAGCTATATGACCAGTTGAGATGAATGGGAATGAGTTTAGAAATCATGGTAGTTGGCATGTTTCAGAACTTATTAACACATATGTTTGAAGGGTGCTGATGAACATGTGAATGTGAATTTAGGACTTTGTAGTGTTGCTTGATCTGTCATCCCTCTATAAAAAGCCTTTGCTATTTCTGTTTCTCCTCCCATGGCCCTTGTTCAACTGTCTGTTTTCAGCTGTCTTTTACTTCCTTGCAATTTCTGTATTGTTGTCTCTGGTTATAGCATATCTCTTTATATACAGGTATATTTCCCGCCACGACTTGGGGCAAGTTGCTTTTGCCTGCTTTCTTCTAACAACTCAAGGTCCTCTGGCAATTTTCTCTATAGAGTAATGAGCTGTGGATACAGGAACTGCTTGTTTATATACAATCACAATAGTGACATCTTACAGTTGTGTTAAAAATCTCCTGGTAGCTCTAATCCACCCAACCCCAGTTGTTGGTTAACTTACTTACTGTGATACCATGGAATGTTTACATACACAAATATTACCAAAAAAGCCTCAGGATTTTAAAAAATGCAACTGTGTGCCCTTCCTCTGCTGCTGCTGCTGCTGCTGCTCTGTCTCCATTGTGCTGCACTAACCCAGATGTCTAGCATCACCTGTTGACAATAGGAGAGGCAGTTGGTATAGTGTTATAACAATTTACTGTCACAAATAGCACAGCACCAAAGGCTTTAAAAAGTCACTGTGTTGCATTAGATTTATGGCATCACTGTCTGTTTTTCTTGTTAGATTAAGACAGAACATAAAAACTTTTCATCTTGTAATAATATGCTGCTTCAGATTTTTTTATAGGAAATAGATCTATGAGAGTTTATATCTGGCCAAGTTTGACTTTTATGGCAGCCACAGTTCACCCACAACTTCATTGTAATGAGCTGCAGAAGGTGTGCATATAACTGATAGAGCAGTTTTGATATGATTCTTGTGCATTGTACAAAATGCATGTGGATCTGCTTTAGCAGGGGTGGTGTGACAAGGCTCTCTGGGCCAGCTCTACTCCATGACAACCATAGGACTGTCCCACATTGTCGCTGGCCGAACACATGGTTAGGACATACCCTTGATTTTAGTCTGGGGGTTAGTCTGGATTATTTTGTTGGTGGTGGTGTGTGATTTAACCCTGTTGGAATGGTCAGACCATCATCTGTAGCTTGGTATTGCAGTGCAGATCCCCACTGCATAGTTGAGGGACCCATGAGGATGGCCTGTTCCTGGATGCTTACAGAATCTGACAGGTACATGAAAGCTTTGGCAGATTTTCCAGAAGTCATATTTGACAATCACGTTGAGGTCTTGGTCTTGTTATAGAATGGCGAGATGCGCTGGGCTGTTGACACGATTGCTCCCGAGTGCCCTATCCAGCACTGTGGATTTCCAGTTGGTCCCTGCTTGTCCAAGGATATTTTTAATATAATTAAACTGTTTATAAAGGTGAATTAACAGCATTCCCAGGTTACTTATCTTTTTGCTCCCCTGCCCCCAAGACCCACAAACTTTGGCAGCAATGACAAAAACAAAAAGAATTAAATACAGCACTGGGTTGGATGGAGAGGTTTAAGACTGATCAACCGGTGCTCTGATGGAGATGCAGTTTCCCCCTTCTCCTGTCACAATCCTAATACTCTGATGAGTGGGGAGGGGACTGCAGATGTCTTAACTGCATAGGGGTGGCACATGAAAAAGTGCCTATCACAATGATATTAAATGCTGACATACGTAAAGGTGGTGGTCTCTAAGGTATGGGATAAATGACAAAATACCATCTACCTCAATGCTTAGATAATGTTTCCAAAGTCTGATAAGGGGTAAGAGCTCATCCACCTTACCATGAATCTTCATGGAGGCTTTTAGACCATGCCCTGGTCATTTTTGTTTTTAAAGGCACATGGCATAAACACCTTGCTGAAGCCAAGCAGGACTGCATCTAGGAAGCAGATGTAATCAGCTTTGAGTTGTATGGTGGAGGAAGGCAAAATATACACACACTAAATAAAATACAGGTACCCCATTGCAGTGCTCTTACTTTAAGAATGTTTTCCTTCAGCACCCTCATTTTCAAAAGATAAAATGCCAAAACAGGTTGTTTCCCTGCAGCAAAGCCATCACTGCTGCAGGTCTCTCCTTCATTATGTTGCTACAGTTCTAACACTACTGTAGTAGCATTGGCTATCCCCAGCATTGAGCTAAGGCAGAAATCCCTTCCCATCCAGCAGCATGTTCATGTATCCTCCTTTGTTTGAAGGGCTGTCCAATCATCTTGTTCAAAGATGTTAACATCTTGATGTTAACGCCTTGACGTTAACATCTTGATTGCTTAGGCCACCTGGTCTCAGCCTTCCTTGTAATGTTGAGATTCATTGGATTAAAAAAAATAATATTCTAGTAATTGCTTCTAAATGTGCATTTATACATACATATTAGCACATGCACATTTTAGTGTGTGCATGTGTGTGTGTGCATGTGTGTGTGTGAAAATGGCCATTCTACTCTCCCCGATGCTTGTTGGTACAAGTCCTAAAGCCAGCAACCTTGTTCTTCATTTGCCCTTCTGGAGTGATATAGCTTACAATTTTTGGGTGCATCTTCCCTTAATTCTCCGGTTCTGTTGGCAGGCTGCCAACTCATGAGCCTGGGAGACAATCCACTCCAGTACTTCCTATATGCCTCTATAGTTTTAAAAATGGCTTCAGTGATTCACTTTGCAAGAGAAGACAAGGAGGCTGCTTGAGGCCTGCCTGAGGGGAAAAGTAGCTGAAGAAGTTAAGTTGGTCATCTCAAGGGAGTGCATGTTGCAAGTCATATGTGCAGGACATGACCCTGGGCAGTACAATCCAGTTAGCCATCAGTACAAAAAGTGCCCCTTCAGGTCCATTATTCCAGTTTAAAATCCAATCATGTTAATCAAGGAGTCGCCCTGTCAGCTAAAGCAACAAAAGAAAACTCCATCAGGAGTAGTAGTGGGGTAGGAGAACTGAAAATAATGCCAATATATTTCACATCAGGCAACCAATGTGACTCTTTGGTTTCAGATAGTACATGGGTAGATGAGTTTTAAAAGCCTGGGGCACAATTTTTCAGGGCACTCTAGAGGCTATGGTGGCTCATCTACCAGAAGTAATGTATTTAGTTTTAACTTTGGAAGTGTATACTCAATTCTGACCAAACTAAGCATCCTAAAGCAAAAGATACACCAGGAGACAGGTATTGGAAAACATGACTGCCCAGGAATTAAGCATTTCTTGTATCAAATCAATTTTGGAATTTGCTCTAAAGCCTTCATTTACAAGGGTCTATAAACTCCAGGTTTCCCAGTAAAAAATATTATGGTTGCCTAGATCCACTCTACCTGTAATCACTTGCTGAATCACTCAAACTGCCAGGCCAGAACCTGTTGTCCTCCTTTGCTTTTCCTCCACTACATCTGGTTTCTGCTCCTTTGGGCACGTTTGCTGTATGTCAGGCTTCCTCAACCTTGGCCCTCCAGATGTTTTGAGACTACAATTCCCATCATCCCTGATCACTGGTCCTGCTAGCTAGGGATCATGGGAGTTGTAGGCCAAAAACATCTGAAGGGCCAAGGTTGGGGAAGCCTGCTGTATATAGTCCTTTTAAGGACTCCGTACAGTCTCCTGCCTCCTGATGGCTGAAGCAGAGTTCTATTTTCCAGTTGCCAAGAAGCCTTTTTAAAGGGCTCCCTCTTGCTTACTGTTCTTGCTCTTGGCTTCAACATGCCCAGGTTCTCTTTCCCATTGCCCAATGGTGCTTTATTTGGTGATTCTCACACTCTATTCTGCCTTCTGGAGAACCTTTCCTTACAAATCATCTGCTCCTTCTGTCCCCCGTGTGTGTGTGTGTGTGTGTGTGTGTGTGTGTGTGTGTATGTGTATGTGTGGTTTTTGTATGTCACCCTCTGGTCCTCCCGTCCCAGCTGCTCATAACTGTGCCCTAGTTTGTAAAATGAGTCCACAGAGAAATGAGTCCACTACTGTTCTTCCTTAAGCAGCACTGACCTCCACCTCACCCTTCCTTCTCTTACACCCTGTGTGCTTGCTCTTTCTTGTATGCATGTTGTTAGGTTAGTTGTGGTTAGAATCAATTGGCTAATTCCCTCACACTAAAGAAATGTGTATTGTTACTGAGTGATCATCATTGCCATAAAAGAGATGCATTGTTGCTGAGCTATTCCTCACTGAAGTGTTAAATATGTATATTTTGATTCTCTCCATTTTAAGACCTGTGTGAGTATAAGTTTCTGGGTAAATCTGCCAATGCACTTTGTTGCCATTGTCTACATATCCTAATTCATGACTCTTCTAGAACATGCATATGTAAAACAAGTGTCTCCTGAAAGCCTAAGTATACAAATATTTCTGCCATTCGTAGCTGTAACCATCTTTATGCTGCCCTTTCATATATGAATATATTAATTCATGGATCCGGTTTTCTTGGCTGGGCAGGAAGAGAATGATCCAAGAGTGGAGGATATCAACATCAGTCCCTTGTCATGACTACATCACTTGTTGCTGAGATTTTGACTTTCAGCAGCTTACCTTCTCCGCAGAGGCAGGGGCCCTATTTGGATGGTTTGCTTTTGGAGGCTGATGGAGCAAATTGGTTTTCAGATGACCTAGAGCCGGTGGGGCAGGTGTGGGATTTTCTGATGGGTACAGTTGATGCTTTGTTGAAGCCCTGGCTGATCTGTGGAATATGCAGAAGGATTCTTGGTCTGTTAACGTTATCAGCCCTAGATAGCCTCTCTTGCTTCATAAAGCTCTTCTAACTTCTTGGTATACACCAGAGCTTAGGGCAATGAAGTAAGGTGGGAGATGTCTTCTTCGGAGGCAAGTGGAGCAAAACTTCAGGTGAATACAACCAAACACCCGGGAGTGCTCTTTATCAAGCCTAATCTTTGCTAGTGAAGAAGACATACATTGCTGCTTCCATTGCAGCCACACCGTGTTGTCTGGTGGAGCTTTTCCAGGTAGTATGGGGCCTTTTGCATTGCCCAAAGGAGGCAATAGAATGGACAATGGCTTGCTGTGTCTTGTTTGTCAAGCATTTTGAGGATAAAGTCTTGTGCATCTGCCAGGATCTTGGCTCCACTGTTACAGATGAATCTCAAGAGGTGTCCAGAGCACTTTCTAGTCCTCCTGTTCTCGATCAGTTTCAGTTTGTAAGGATGTGGACAAAGTGCTTGGTTTGCTTTGGTCATCCACTTGTGCTCTTGCTGATAGCAACTAATGGACCACCAGTTGGGCCAGGGGGGTGAGTAATGCCTCATTGCAAATAGGGGTTAGTCCATACCTACCTAAAGAAGGTGATTGTAAGACCACTCCTTAAGAAATCCTCAGTGGATTCAAAAATATTAATTATCTAATGTCCCCTTTGAGGGGAAGGTTCTTGAGTGTTTGGTCGTGTGCCAGAGCCAAGCTCTTTTGGATGAAACCAATTTTCTAGAACCATATCAATGGGGGTTTAGGCCTGGTTTTCACACAGAAAGTGCTTTGGTCACCCTGTGTAATGACCTTTGTCAGGAGAAAGTCAAGGGTGTGTGTATGTCTGTTAAATTTCTTTGATCTCTCAAGATGTATTATGGTATAGTATGTTGTTATTCTGGAGTGAATGTCCTAGTTGGGGTGGGCCGCACCACTCACATCTACATGAAACCACTGAGTAAGGTCATCTGGAGTTTGGGAGTGGTTGTCAGCAATACAGTGGTGCCCCGCAAGACGAATGCCTCGCAAGACGGAAAACTCGCTAGACGAAAGAGTTTTCCGTTTTGGAGGTGCTTCGCAAAACAAATCTCCTATGGGCTTGCTTCGCAAGACGAAAATGTCTTGCGAGTTCCTGCGGTTTTTCCCCCTCCCCCCTTTTTCTAAGCTTCTAAGCTGCTTATCAGCTGATCCGATAAACTGATAATCCGCTAAAAGCCGCTAATAGCGCTAATCCTCTAATCCGTCAATGGGCTTGCTTCGCTAGACAAAAAAACCGCTAGACGAAGAGAATCACGGATTCTTTTCGTCTTGCGAGGCACCACTGTATGTTGATAATAGGCAGATCTGTTTCTCTTTTAGATGTGGCAATGGACTAGGTGAGAACCAATAAACTGAAGCTTAATCCAAATAAGTATTGGTGGGTTCTCTAGATTGGCTGGGTGGGCCCTCGCCTGTTCAGGATGGGGGTTGCACTCCCTTGGAATGAATAGTTGCACAGCTTCTGGGTACTTTTGGAACCACTACGTATGTCTGAGACTGACATGGACTTAGTGGTCAAAGTGCTTTCCATCAGCTTTGGTTGCTGGCCCAGCTAGACCCCTATGAGGATAAGGATAGTCTAACTTCTGTGGTCTGTGTCCTGGCAATAGGTTAGATTACTGCAATGTGTTATATGTGGGGTTACTTTTGGAGACTGTTGGGAAACTGCAGCTGGTGTAGAATTCAGTAGACTGATGGCTGACCAGAGCAAGATGGACTGATCATATAGCACCAATCTTGGCACAAGTGCATTGTGTACTAGTAGGTTTGTGGACTCAATTCAGGATGCTGTTTGTGACCTATAAAGCTTTATGTGGTTCAGGGCCTCGGTATACCAAGATATACCTCTTCCACGTAAATCAGTCTGGACTCAACATTCATCATCTGAGGTTCATGTCTGTGTGCCCCCTCTGAGGGCCTTCTAAGTGGTGGCTTTCTTTTTGTGGAATGCTTTTTACTCTTAATTTGTAGGGGAAAGGCTCTTCTGCTCATTTTTTGAGTGGCGTGGGTTGATTTGGATCCACCCCTTTTTGTACTGTGTACAGTATTATGGATGAACATTTTAGGTATTTATTTTATTCCTGTTCTTATACTTGGCTTTATTTAATGTTTTGTTTTTATATTGCAAGTTGCTTTGCGTCACTTTTGTGAAAAAGCAACCAGCAAATAATAATGTAGTTCTTTGGAATCATTCTGCAGATTGAACAAAGAAGCTTGTGCACTTTCCAATTTATTCATGCTTCAGCAGGATATGGTAAAGTCTGAAACATGCTTGTAACCTTGTTTTGTGTTGTGGTACTAGCAAGGTTGTTGAATGTAAAGCAAGAATGCCAATAATCCTCAAAATGCGTAAGTGTATTACACCTAGAGATAATAGGTTATCTGCTTCGAATAAAAAAATTATATCTCTCTAGCATTGTTAGCAGTTTGTATTTGCATGTGAATGGTAATGTTTAGTGTTTCCACTTAGGTGCTGCATACAAGGATGTAACTGATGGCCAGGATCCAAAGTAACAGCTGGACTAGTTCCACGTGCCTTAGGGGAATTTATTGAACAGCAGAACCTTGTCTAGTTTATGATATGGTATTATCCATTATTCAGAAGAATAAAAAATCCTACTCGTTGCACAGAAGTCCTTGGACACACCCAAGAATCCCTCTAGCACTCAGGCAGCATGTTCTGAATTTCTTTTTTTCTTTGTGAAAGACCAAGGAGCAAAAATACAGTGTAAGGGGGAGTGAATAAAACTGTATCTCCCGCTAGTCCTTATGGTGATATTACAGTATGAGAAGGATTAGACGACATACATTGGATGCACAAGGTCTCTGGTACTTCCAGCTAAAGCAGGCATGTCCAAAGTCTGCTTCGGGGGCCTAATCTGGCCCGCCGGTTGATTTAATCCGGCCCCCGTGGCAGTACATGTCCTGGGGTAAAATTGTAAAAAAAAAAAAAAAGCGCAACAACTTTGGGGTAAAATTGTAAAAAAGCTCAGCAAACTTTGGTCGGCTCTCACATATGTTCACTTCATAAAATCTGGCCCTCTTTGAAAAAAGTTTGGGCACCCCTGCGCTAAAGGATCTTGGCTAGCAGGGTTGAAAAACATCTCTGCCTGAGGCTTTGAAAAACCATTGATAGTCAGTGTAGACGATGATGGGCTAGCTAGGCCAATAGTCTGACACTGTAAGGCCACTTCATAGGTTGAATCCTATGAAGGCAAGTCTGTATTTATTCTTCACAGATATAGGTTGCATTTGCATGTAACACTGAGCCCAAACTGCATGGCTTCTTTTAACTATAATATGTATGAGGTGTATTGCCAGTGAATACTCCTGTTTCCTCCTCTGTTGAGCTGGGAAACAAACCATAGAGTTACTTCTGAGCAAGGATTTGTGCTTTGTTTCTCTCAAACTGCAACAAAGGAGCCCATGTTTTGTTTTTGGTTTGTTTGAGAGAAACAAATCATGAATGCTGATTAAGATGTGATGTTAAGCCAGCCACTTCATGGCTTGTTTCCCCACCAACTAAGGAAGGAGTAAAGAGGGATCTCTTGACAAATCACACAGTGTGGCTTAGTGTTGTGTATCTGTGGCCATTGAATAGAAATTATGAGTGTGCTCTCCAAGCATCCCCACATTGATTTAACACTCATTCATTCAGTAGTTGTGTCCGTGTGTGTGGATTTGTGCAAGTGTCCCTAGCAGGTGATTTTAATGGATGTGTTTCTAGCCATAATTGTAAAGTGCAATGGTTTTTAATTGTAATATTGCTGTGAGTGACCTGCAGAGTGAAAGGGCAATGTTAAGAGGGCCTGGATACTGCAGCTGCTATTGTGAGGATTATTTTAGTTGTGATTTCCTGACTTTATGGCTCTTAAATTGAGGTGTATTCAGCATTTCCCAGTTCAGGTTTTTGCAACTTTAAAATTTGAAGAACTAAAGGTTCAAATAATACTCTTCAAATCAAAAATTCTTCAGATATTCCACAGAACCCTTGGCACTGGGAGTTTACCTAGAGTTCAGGACGTGCATTTAGAATTTTGCCCTAAGATACGAAAACAGCCAAATAACCTTTTAATGGTAGGTTTTAAGTGCAGCTTTCTGAATGCTTTTGCTTTTGCCCTTCCCCATCTCTTTTGATGCATTGCTTTCCTTAAGGCCAGAAGCATGCTCTTATGAGGCAGAGGCTCGGGACGTTCTGACGTAAAATAATTGTTTTGCAAGATACTGTCAAGCTAGAAAGGGATTCAGGGGGTTGTGGCTTTACTTTTTCCCTTACGTTTTCACGCTATGCTAGTATGCCGTGGTACAGTGAATAGGAAAAGTGGGGGAGGAGACATTGTATTCAGCTGCCATGCTGTTATCGGAGGGATTGTTTCTAGATACAGGTTTAGCATTCATTGGTTGTCTGAAGAAAGCCATTTCATCCGAGGATTGGACAAGACGCTGCGTCAGTTTGCTGCCCGTCTCCAAGGCACTGGTGATGCTGCCTCCTGAAGCTGGCTAACGTCACAGCTCCATCACCCAGCGGGGTGTGGGCTCACTCTCCCCCCCCTCCCCCGTTCTGTTTAATTCTGTATTTGCTTCCTGCTGCATTTCTTAATCTGTCTTCTGCCAAATGCTAACAGCATGATATTTTGCAATCATTTAGGTGAATACAAGAAAGACGAACTCCTGGAAGCTGCTAGGTAAGTGCTGCTCAGAATACAAATGGTTTTTGAAGGGAGGATGTAGAAAGCCGGGATGAAAAATGGGCTTTTATGATCGCTGTCATCCTGTCATTACCCTATTATGAAATTATGCAGATAAACAAGGCTTGTTAGCATGGGTTTGCTTTGGATTTTAGCCACTTGCAAAAAGCAAAAGAATGTGTTTATTTGTAATCATGCAGTATGATGGGGGTGCTTGCATTTTGGCATAATGTACTCCCAATTTCATTTATGTTTAGAGTGATCATTTTAGAAAGAAACAGTATATTAGGACATTTTCTCTTTATTTTACACCTGAAAGGCATATTTCGCGTTTTCTTATTAAAGCCCATCATAAGAAACCTTGAGCAAGAGCTCTGAAGCTATTTATAGCGTCTTCGGGAATGTAACAAAAATAGGTGTTTGGGAAACGTCTTTTCGGCAGATACATAAAACCAAGTAAAATATAAATTAAACATTAAATTGATGTTAATCTTTTACATGGTGTATTCTTAAAGGAACTGTTTCAAGTGTCTGCTTTTTGCAATTTGAAATACATATTAGGTGGTTCTTTGCACATGCCAGTATATAGAACAGTATATAATGTGGAACTCCATTTCAAATATTTTATAAGGGGCTCTCCCTCTTTCTTACTTCTCTGTCATGCAGGAGTGGTAATGAAGAAAAACTAATGGCTTTGTTGACACCTTTAAATGTGAACTGCCATGCAAGTGATGGGCGAAAAGTAAGTCTGTGCATATTTAACGCATTTTGTCATTCCCCCCCCCCCCGACAGCTAACCTGCATGCCTTGTCAATTTGAAAATATTTCTAACCCATCACTTATGTGGAAGTGTTGTAATTCGTGTCTGTTAACTATGAAATTAAATGATGCTATGCCTAATATTGATGGTTTGTGACAGATTGACAGAGGCAGTGGAGCGTGCACTTGAAATCATGCTATTTGTTTCAAATATCAACTATTGGGCTATGCTTCAGATAGTTCGGCTATAAAAATAAACTGCATGTTTGGGCTGTTAATAGCTGTAAAATAACAGTCTGTCTAGTATTTTCTTTTTCGTGGTATTGTTCAGTTAAGAAAGGTAGGAGTCCAAGCCTCCTACTATGCTTAGCATAGCTAATTCCATATCGGTATGATTTGTGCCCATTCAATTCTCTTAACTTTTGATATTTTTATGCTTTTGATGTCTGGCTGCAGCTTTATATAACGGGGATGTTGAATGAAATGGATTGGGTTAGAAGGGGAAGGGAAGAACCTACAATGACAGGCTACCAGCCAGACTTCATGACATGTTCTCTTAAATTACATAATGTGCATTTGACCATTTAATTTCGCTGCTTAGCTTTGAAATTTTGTAATTGGTATACAAGAATTTGCTCTTGGGACTGACCCAGGTCCACACAGATTAGGAATCTTATCTTTCGGTGGCTATTTTTAGGGTTTGCCAAAATCTTCATAGCATAGTCTCAAACAGGGATGAGCAGCTGCTTTGGCCTGCAAGGCTGGATCATTCCTGCCCAAGCTGAGCTGGAAAGGGAAGACTCATAAAAACTGGGGCAGGTTGTGGCCCTTGGTCTCCAGGTTGCCTATTTTGGAGCTAAATCTTTTAAAAATAAGTTTATTCATTTGCAATGCAAAAAGGGCCAGTTTAAATATTTTTTGACACAAACACTACAGAGCAAGGCTCGTGTAAGTGCCATTTATTTCAATGTTTAGAACTGCTTATATTTTATGGGACCATGCCCTTTCTTTTTAATAATGTTGTCTGTATAATCTGTAACTGACCTAAAATTATACCCACCAGATTCTTGATTAGTTGCACTGATTTAAAACTTGGCAGCATGCATTGCTTTTGTGTGTGTGTGTGATTATATATATTGTTTTGTTTTTACTTATATGTTAGAATGACCATCAGTTGGTTTTACTGTCACAATGAACTGTATACACTATCCCCACCCCCATTTGTCTGCAACTAAGTACTTCTGAATCTCCTTAGAACTGTCTGTGCAAGCAACTTATATTTAGGAATTATTCAGATGATTTGTAGTACTGTATTCTTAGTCTGATAGCATGGGGAAGTCTTTTAAGTGATATATGCAACTGTGTGTGTTTATTTAAAGAGTTTTCTTTTATAATCAGTATTCTTAATATAGAAGTCCTGAGCAGAACTTTTTTGTGTAGCTAAATCCCCACAGATAGTTAAATGAGGCCCAAAACAATATGCCATCAAGTATAGTATTAATGGTTCAGGAATATAATGTATCTGACTGTTCTGAAAGGAAATACAAAGGAAAGAAGTTCAGTGTATTTAAAACAATTGAGATGCAGTAGCAGATAAATTGATCAAAACCAACAGATTTCTATTAAAAACAAAATTATTATTAATAACAACAAAACATTTATATAATGAGTATATTTGGTAGCTACTGTTGAGAGCTCCTCTGTTGAGAACTGTTCCTACCATGTAATGGATCTTGGGGTATACTTACAGGTCAGCAAATGCTTAGTTCTTTTTAATCTATTACTGTAACTGTGAAGGCACCATTCAGTTCTCTCCCCTATCAAAATGGCTCATGTCTTCTCTGTTGAAAGCATACTCTCCAAGATTCAAAAGTCTGCAGGACTCTGACCTGTTCACAGATATCCACCTGTGCAGCGATTGCCCTTGCTTCTGTCAGGGAATAAGTCACATATCGCATAGGGAACAGTGCATACGTAATGCTTTTGAACCTTGAACCTTGATTGGGGTTGGGGAATGCTGCTGGCTTCTTCATTGACCAAAGGAATGCGATTTTGAGACTCTTGCCTTTCAATATGTTTCATTCTGTGATACTTCTGAAGCCTTTTGCTCCTTTCCTTCATCTGGCATCCCCAAGGTTCAGTAGTGTACCAAACTGGATAAGTGTCCTGTTGCTCTGGCTTCACCATTAGTATTAAATCCACCCTAAAAGCCGCCAAAATCAACAGCTGGCTTCAGGTAGAATTCAGCATGGCACTATTACAAATGTTCCGTCTATGCAAGCATATCAGCTTGCCAGATGACTCCCCATGTGCTGTTTGGGGGGGTGTTCTCCCCCCCATGCCATTGGGGGGGCACATCGGGGTGGTGGTGATACAGAGAAGAAAGCCCCATTGTGCAAGTTAAAGTCCTTGTGCAAGACTTCATTGAGGTTCGTTGGGTGAATTCCACCCTTCATCTATGGGTTTCAAGACTCCACTATATTAGGCAGGAAATATGTAAGTTGAGTACCATGTTACATTCTGCCATCTTTCCATGTCTAAGCATCCAATTAGGCCAAAAGGATAGGCATTAACAGGGGTGTGACCTTTTAGTTGGCCTAGTAAAGATTGCCCTCATGTGGATTTGGAATTTATCTGGGAAATTCCCTTTATATTCTCATTCTCTCTCTCTCTCTCTCTCTCTCTCTCTCTCTCTCTCACACACACACACACACACACACACACACTCTCCCTTTACCTTTCTCTGTTATGTTCAGATAAATGAGTAAAATGGTTTGAGCTTCAGATACTTGACATCGTTGATATAGGAAGATAGGCTATGCATGCCTAAATAAGAGACCTAGGAGCAAGCCTTAATTTTGGGTTAGGAAATCCCAGCAGTCAGAGTAATGACTGCTGGCTGTGAAAGATTCATGTGCACAGCAGTCATTACTTAAAACACTAGTGTTTGTGCAACACAAGCTGGTTCTAGGCACCAACATTAATTGCTTAGCTGAAATGTGAGGATGCACTTTTTTGTATACAGTTATAAGAGGCTGTAATTCTTCAATAAAATCTTCAACACTGAATATTATATAGAATTTTGAAGAAACATATATACTGTTGAATTCCATCATTCAAGCTCTTATTCTACTGAAGTTGTAGTACCTAATAGTCTCTGCTTATTAACAACAGGTAGAGGTTGGGGTTCTGCGTGGGAGAAAATAACTCCAAGATACTATAAATAATCCTTTCAGTCATCCTATATATTTTTAGAATCCATTTGTGCAGTTTTTTGTATTATTTCTAATGAACCCATGACCCTATTATCTGTCAATGAATTGAATTGTAAATGAAGAATTGGCTAGTATCTGTGTTTGAATTCAGAATGCCAAGTGATGATACATATTGGCAGGAAATCAATGGCAAATATGCTCATCAAAGATTAAAAAATTAAACAGTAACACCAGGAAAAATAAATTCAATTAGATAATTCAGTTAGACAAACTATGTCTATTGTGTTGACACAATACAGAAGAAAATGATACAAACTCAATTTTATATTACCAAACAACTTTTACAATATTGCATTAAAATAAATTGCCTCTGCATTGCTCTCCAAAAGGATCTTTTAAAGCTTAGCTCTGCATAAATGCTTCTGCGTGACATAAGGGAAGTTTTTATAGTGGGCAGCAATGGAACCGCAGTTATCCCTTTGGAAGCAGTCATATACAGCAAGGCTGGGAAACAAGAAGTTACTGAACTCCTTCTCCCATCAGTCAAAGCCTGCAAGGCCCAATGGTCTGGGATAATGTTGTTGTGGTCTGAAGGCATCTGGAGGCCTGCAGGCTCCATATCGTTGCAGTTCTGTCCAGAGCCCTTTTACCTCAGCAGCCCTAGTGGTTACTGATATAGTGGTACCTCAGGTTAAGTACTTAATTTGTTCCAGAGGTCTGTTCTTAACCTGAAACTGTTCTTAACCTGAACAACCACTTTAGCTAATGGTGCCTCCTGCTGCTGCCGCCGCGCCGCCGGAGCACGATTTCTGTTCTCATCCTGAAGCAAAGTTCTTAACCCGAGGTAATATTTCTGGGTTAACAGAGTCTGTAACCTGAAGCGTATGTAACCTGAGCTACCACTGTACACTATTTAAAATGGTAGTTACTTATTCCAGCTTTACTGCTGGTGCCCAAACCATCATAAAACACATTATAACAACATCTGCTAATTTATTTACTTCAAAGCAGTGGGATTCTGAGGGTTGTCATCAGTGTTTGTTTACACCGGATGCGAGTTTAGACCAGAAAATGTGTGATCTGTTTGTGTAGACTGGCCCTTAGTGAGTTGCAGTTCTCCAGACTGCTAATTCTTTTAAAAGTTCTGCCCCTCACCCCATTAAACCTTTATAGTGCAAGTTCGGATCTCTGCACTCCCTTAACTGTTTGCTTTCTGTCATGCTAAAGTGTGTTTCTGGAACTTTCTGCAGTGTTGTTTCATGGTGCTGGAAACTGGAGAGTAAAAGCAGCTTGATACAGAAATTAACTTCCTTTTCACGCTGTGCATACTTAACAACAAAGCCCCTAAACATAAATGGAGGCCCATGGGGAGATGCAAGACCAATGCAGAGCCAAAAAATAACTCATCGTGCTTTCTGCAGATACAAATGAGCCAACTGAGTGCATCTTATTTCAGAAGACAGAGCCTTTATAGTATTTCACTACTTTCCTTAACTATCACCTAGGGAGAGGGAGCCATTTCATCTTCTTGCCGTTGCCTTGTATGCAATGTGGGAAAATGACTAGCACGGGAAGTCTTAAAAGCCTTTTCAATTCTGCATGTGAGACTAAATAGAGCAAGTGTTTCCTTTCTCGCTTTGCTGTTATAAATCCATATAATTACAATGATGTATCATACCCAGGCAATCTTTTGTATAAACTTGAAAAGAAAACTAGGCACATCTGTATTTGGAGTGGTTTTGGACACCTCATGTGGGGGGGAAAGGAAGTTCTTACCTTCTGTTCTTGGTTATTCATATATCCTACCCTACTTTGGTATCATATATTGTTCTTCGTCCAAACCCCTGTACCCCTTTTATCCTTCAGCAGCCCTGTAATGACACATGTAGTTTGAGAGACATCAACTGGCCCAAGGTCACCCAGTGAGTTTCAGGACTGATACAGCGACTGCACCATACTAGTTAGTTCAAGTTCAAATTCAGATATTAGAAGTCACTTGTTTTTCCTATTCACCATTTTATATACTGTACAAAGCCATTCTTTGTTTACAGGCTGTAAGTCTTAATTCTTGAGGGAAACAAACTCAAGTCCCCATTTTGGATTAGTTTCCCATTGTGTTTACATTTAACTACCATAAACAGGATTCTGGAAGACAATGTTTGCTTTAGTTTGGCTTTTAAATGATGATGCAATTGGAAAAGTTAATGGATTTCCACAAGAAGATTTTTCCGTTTTCCAAGCATTGTGTGTTTCTTACCCTTAAATACAAAGTAATTTGAGAAAGTTCACTCTTACTGGTTACCTACTGAAATGCAAACTGGAAGATTTTCGTCAAACCCAGCAATCGCATTCTGTATAACCACCCCAAATAACTTGCGCTAAAACTGCTTCCATTAGTCCCCAGATGACATCAATAAACTATTCTAAAGTCAGGAAGGAATCTTCATTTGTTTACGCAAAGATCTTAAAGGGGATCATTCACAATGCTGGAATACCTGTGGAAGTGATAGGCTCATTATGGTATGAGCAGAGGTGACATAATGGTTAGACTGAGTGTTCAACTAATACAAGGAAGATGCCGCTGAGCCATTCAGCTTACTGAGTGATCTTAGCCAGTCACCATCACACTGTGTGTGTGTGTATATATACCAACCTTCTTCAGTTCCATGAAAGAAAGATGGCATATAAATGTAAGACATACTAATACAAAAACAAAAAACAGCCTTTCAGTTTGAGCAAGGAAAAAGGTTCCTTTTGTCATTCTTGTGATGCTTAAGCCCTTCATTGTTTGTCTCATCTGTAAAGTAAAAAAAACCTGCTAATGTACATTCTTACAAAAGAGTGCCAATTTCTTACACTTTTCTTCAAAAGAGGAACCGTGATGCCAGTAAAACTCTAATCATTAAAGTTTCTTATGTAACCAAAAAAATAGTTAAATGTCTTCGAAGTCACCCTTTTTTCTTTTGGGGAGATATGTTAACAGGATTGTAAAGTAGGATGGTCCATTTTCCTTTTGAAAATGCAGGGTGGGAAAGCTGTTTTGCAAGGCTTATTAGGTACTAAATTACTTTAGACATAAGAGTTTGAAAAATCAAGTAATGCAGTGCATCACTTTGGAATGTTTTAGGTGTTCAATATTTGGAAGGAAGAGTTATAGGATTCCATAGATGGAAAAAAAGCAGTTTGTTTTCAGCTTCAACAATTCAGACTATAGTAATGTTTGTTTACCGTTTACCTATGGCCAGTCACCTCATGTTTACCCTTAAATGAAATAATGCTTAAGGCATTATATTTATCATTTTAAAAGGGCTGTGTTTAGGACGAAAACACTGTCCTTTTGCATTACATTGGTACTAGTTTCTTTGTACTGCAGGGGTCACCAACCTTTTTGAGCCCCTGGGTAGTCACACTGAGGTTGATGAGCAATGTGTGTTCTTAGGTGTAATATATTTGGTTACTTCTCTTATGGAGCTCCTGCCAGAATGTTTTTTTGCATCTGATTCTGATCCAGATTAGATGTGCTAGGATACCCAGTTTGCATCTATTAGAAACTGACTGGTGGTGTCGTGGTATAAACTCTTTACAATCAAAATACTTTCTCCCTTCTGCAGTTCTCTTTCCATAGGCAGAAATCTGTTTTCAACACCAAAGCTAAAAAGGCTACGATCGCCATATTTCCCTCCACAGAAGATGTCCACTCCAGGTTTTCTGGTGACCTGCTATTCCCTAAGAGCACCTCAGTTTCCCTACATGAAACCGGCAGGGAATCTTCATCCTTGGTGTTTATCTTTAAACAATTGGCTTAAAACTGTTTCCCCCTTTCTGGAGTGAGAAGTGAGGTGTGAGGGAGAGTCCTGCTCTGAGTGTACCTCTGCTGTAGATGCTGCCAAAGAGACTGGAGAAAAATTATGCTGAGATGAAGTCACAGGGAAGAGTGGCAGATGAAGGCAAATACAGAAATACAGAAGCAGGAGCTGGCGTGTAAATGTAACACAGCTGCCGGCAGGGAGAATGCTGACAATTTAAAGAAAAATAAATACCGTATGTTTTGCTCTATAAGACTCACTTTTTCCCTCCTAAAAAGTACAGTGGTGCCTCGCAAGACGAAATTAATCTGTTCCGCGAGTCTCTTCGTCTTGCAGTTTTTTTGTCTTGCGAAGCACGGCTATTAGCGGCTATTAACGGCTTAGCGGCTTTAAGAAAAAGGAAACAAACTCGCAAGAACTCGCAAGACTTTTTGTCTTGCGAAGCAAGCCCATAGGGAAATTCGTCTTGCAGAACGACTCAAAAAACGGAAAACTCTTTAGTCTAGCGAGTTTTTCGTCTTGCGGGGCACCACTGTAAGGGGAAATGTGTGTGCGTCTTATGGAGCGAATGCAGGCTGCGCAGCTATCCCAGAAGCCAGAACAGCAAGAGGGATTGCTGCTTTCACTGCGCAACGATCCCTCTTGCTGTTCTGGCTTCTGAGATTCAGAATATTTTCTTTCTTGTTTTCCTCCTCCAAAAACTAGGTGCATCTTGTGGTCTGGTGCATCTTATAGAGCAAAAAATACGGTAAATGCCAAAGGCTAGCACTGGTGACACTACAGAGCTTGCCCCAAGCATGCATGTGTTAGGGGGGCACAGAAGGAGCCTACACATGGCAGCTGCTCATTCTTAATTTCTTCAGTGCAGACATGCTAATCACTTGATGCACTTTCAGTGTGTGAAGAAGACTCCTGGGACTTAACCTGGCCAGAAACTATACCCTAATTCTGTTCACCAGATATAAACTCTTGCTTGCCATGGCAACTGTAATTGTACTTCCTGGTTGCTGAGAGGACCATGATGGGACAGCAGGGTCACTTAAACAGTCTAGGCTAATTTCCCCAAAGCTGGAATGCAAGAAGCGTTTTTCATTAATTTTGGGGAAGCTAGACTGATTTAACCTAGAGAATGCTAATTAAGTTGAGACTTGGATTTGGTATTTGCAGTCAGTGAGAGAAGTTGAAAGTAGGGCAACTAGGTTTAATCAGTTTGATCTGTTCAACAGATTAAATACCTTTTACATCAGTTTAAAAAAACTTGATCTCTTGGGTAGTGGTAGCTAGGTATGTCATTGGAAATATTCAGTCTGTTGATAAAATACATATAATGTTATATATAATGATGTTATAACAGGATCTGCGATGTAGCTTTTGAAACTAAACTTATAAACTTATCGAACATTTGTAAATGTTTTTTTCTGTCTAAGATGAAAGTAGCCAGTTTCTCTTTTGTTGTGAAAGAAAGCAAATGAACACACTCAAAATGGAGACTGTATTTTAATGGTTAAATAGCGGGTAGAGGAATCACTTTTGATAGATTAATAGGGAGCTACAGAGAAGGCAGTAGCCAGAAGAATTTTTTTAATCGACTGGGAAGAGAAAACAGAGGAGAGGGGTATATTATTGATGATACGTTTATCTCTATGCCCACTTCAAGTAGCTTATGCATGCAAGCTGTTCTGGTGTTTTGAGGCTGCTGCTCATGTGAGGTGGTTCCCATAGGAAATCTGTGCAGAACATAGAAGGTGCTTTGTAATTGCTCCCCAGCCAGAGTTGCCATTTCTGCCTGCAAATATCTGTCTGTGTGGAAACTTGCCTTACCCAAGGAAAGAGTCTTAATTTCATTCTTTTTGTTTCTGCCTTTTCTTACAGTCTACTCCGTTACATTTGGCTGCAGGATACAACAGAGTCCGGATAGTCCAGCTTTTGCTTCAGCATGGGGCTGATGTCCATGCGAAGGATAAGGGGTATGTAAGACAGTATAATGAACTCACTGGCTTTTTTAGTGCTCATAAAGCAGGTGGATACTAGTGAAAGGGCCTCTTAAATAGTGGTACCTAACAAAGGCTGGGAGGGAAGCGGGTGGCACTGTGGGTTAAACCACTGAGCCTAGGTCTTGCCGATCAGAAGGTTGGCGGTTCGAATCCCCGCAACAGGGTGAGCTCCCGTTGCTTGGTCCCTCTCCTGCCAACCTAGCAGTTCGAAAGCACGTCAAAGTGCAAGTAGATAAATAGGTACCGCTCCGGCGGGAAGGTAAACAGTGTTTCCGTGCGCTGCTCTGGTTTGCCAGAAGCGGCTTAGTCATGCTGGCCGCATGACCCGGAAACTGTACGCTGGCTCCCTCGGCCAGTAAAGTGAGATGAGCGCCGCAACCCCAGAGTCGGTCACGACTGGACCTAATGGTCAGGGGTCCCTTTACCTTTTTAACAAAGGCTTATCCTTTGGGCAACAGTAAAACCTTGATTATTCTCCCAAGCATTTCAAATCTTGTAGATGTTACAATGATGTACATTTGGAGTAAAGTTTTGAGATCACAGAATTGATTAAGTATCACACGCTGCAGCTCCCCCCCCCCCGCCCAATGGCATAGAGCGGTGGTTTTCAAACTGCATTCTGGGGGAGGTGTAGTGGTTCCTCGACAGATATGTCTGTGTGGAAAGTGAAGGGAGATAAACGACAATGCTGTAGAGTAATTCAGAAATATCTTAAGACTTTTTCACATTTCCTACTGCATTTTTTTCTAGTGTGGTCGGGGTGTTTGCACGCCATATTTTTATTTGTCACACCTTTACAAATTAGTCTGTTAGATTATTGTAACAATTTTCTGTTCTTCTAAAGCTTTCCTTTGTGCTCTGACCTCATTTTTGCATTCAGGAATATATATATTTTTAAGCTCCTCTTCCCTTGCTTGTGAAGTAGTCGGAACCTTTGTACAAAGGCAAGGAAGAGGCGCATTTCAAATGCTGGAATAAGATATAGCAAAGTGCTTTAAAAAGTGGCTTGCACATAGGGCTCAGAAAGGATTTTAAAAGTTGGCCTTGTGGAACAGCTGCTGTGCTGCCTCTCTGGATGAGTTCAAGCAATCTTCTCATCTGTGCATCAGAATTCCCATTTGTGCAGGCCTGAATCATGTGACTGATACCCTGTATGAAACTGGGCAGTGCAGTGTTGCTTTTGTTACATGCTCAGATTTTCATAAAATCCTGCACCTGGCTAGAATCTGT
The DNA here is from genome assembly GCF_965113315.1 of Podarcis vaucheri. Taxonomy (NCBI): domain Eukaryota; kingdom Metazoa; phylum Chordata; class Lepidosauria; order Squamata; family Lacertidae; genus Podarcis; species Podarcis vaucheri. The sequence goes on along the minus strand of NC_138755.1, from coordinate 34,489,712 downwards.
GACCAAGCATCTGTTTGAATAATAGTGTTATTGAGGTTAAACTACATTTTACATCTTTAAATGTCTCTCTTGCTGCAGCCAATTTGGTTCTAAGTTGCCTATTAACTTTTTAGGTAATGTAATTTTAATGCTTTATTTATTGCAGTGGACTTGTGCCCCTCCACAATGCATGTTCCTATGGACATTATGAAGTTACAGAACTGCTGTTGAAGGTAACGTTAAAGAGAAATAATTCTTTAATGTTACGTAATTAATTGAAGGAAATAATTAACATGTAGTGTGCTGTCGTGTTTACTGTTTGTGTGTTGTTCTTTATTGTATGGTTATTTGTATTTCTAAATTAAATTGTGTAAGCAGCCTTGCAGACCCCGTGAACTAAACATGGCAATAGCAATATAAATGTCCTTAGCTGCTGTACAGAATATGTATGGAAATATGGTATGGCTTGTGGGGGTCTTTCTGTGTGGTCAAACAAACGAAAGAACAATGTTTGAGGGACACACATTTCTCATCAATGAGGCCATTTTTCAAACAGTAGCATATGACTAACTGAATTTGTGTGTGATTGTGACATATTTGTGATTGAAATGTCACACCTCTGAAGAATACGCTGTAACAATTAGGTGTTATGCCATCCATAATATGTAAATTTGCTAAATCAACGGGGCCGCTTTAGCTGAAGTCCATAATATTTTCTATTATGCCATCTTATTAAAAACTAAGGGAAAATAACAGACCTGGTCCACATTCCACACATAGGAGAGTATTTTCCCCATATTACAGAAACCGGGTTACATCTAGCTAAATTATTACGTGATTGGAATGACTTCTGCTCACACAATTGAACTATTCCTTCTATGCCCCACTGCCACATATGTATGTGTTCCAGAGGGTTTGGGAAACACCCCAAACAGATTTGGAGGGTTGGAGGAGGAAGTTCTGTTGTGTAAGTGGAAGTCATGTAATAATTTAAGTTAGATACAACCTATTACTTGCCCCAAGCAAACCACTGTTTGTGGCTGATTCGAGATTCAAAATAGGACGTTTTTTACCTTCTATGCTACACCAAGTCTTACTGAAACTGACTTTTTTTAAAAAAACAAAACAAAACTCCGTAATCTCATATTCTGAGAGACTCTGGGCTTTCATTAAACATTTGTAAGCAGCAAACCTGGAGCACATTCTTTCTATCAAGTGCATATTATTTGAACATGTATTAAAATATCAATTCATTATAATCAAAGTTTTCATTAGATAACACCTATTCTGTTTAGCACTGAAAGTTAACTGTGGTACTGACACTACATACAGGTACTGACCTGTACAATTTAACTCTTATTCTTTCCTTACTTAGCATGGTGCCTGTGTTAATGCGATGGATCTTTGGCAGTTTACTCCATTACATGAAGCCGCTTCTAAGAATCGTGTGGAAGTTTGTTCTTTGTTACTCAGCCATGGTGCAGATCCAACGTTGGTCAACTGTCATGGAAAGAGTGCTGTTGACATGGCCCCAACGCCTGAGCTGAAAGAGAGGCTTACCTGTAGGTATCACGGGGGTGCAAAATACTGTATTTCACATCTAGAAAGGGCTCTTTGTGCTCTACGGAGTGTGATATTGATCACAGAATTCAGCTCCCTGTAAACCTCAACTTTTTTTTTTATTAAAGCAAAGATGGTTGCAAAGCATTTTGATGTGGGCATTTCTGGTGAAATCTCAGAGGGATTGCTGTGTAACATTTTGAGCAGTCATAGGGTAGGGTTTCAATGCCTGGGGTTCCTTCGCATCCCGCATCATGACCAGCAGAAGCAGAATGTTTGTTTGAAATAATGAAAATTATGTAATAAATTATGCAAACTGAGAATAATCATGCTAGTTGCTTGTGTAATATTTACTTAATTACTTTATTACTGCCCTTATAATATCTGCTTCATATGTGTTAATAGATTTCGCTATTGTCACAAAATTTGGGTCACTTTGGGACAACATTCTAATTTATTTCAGGCATTAAAAGTCAGTTCAGAAACTTTTCCCTGCAAACTTTTTCTTGTTAATCTTCTCTTATCAACATATTTGGCAGATCAGAAGTGTGTGTGTGTGTGTGTGTGTGTGTGTGTGTGTAAAGTCCTTTAGGCAGCATTTATACAAGTCACTGAGCATCTAAACTAATTTTGCATTTATACTGAGTAGCATTGAAATAGAAACCCCCCTTTTACCTCTCAGCCCAAGAATGTTATTTTGTCTTCACAATCTTCACTTGAGAGAACGCAATAGGACAGTTCTTGGTGAACTATGTGGAATTATATTGTCCCTCTTAACTGTTGTTTGGCTTTTCTAAGCTAATGCTGTATAATTCTGACAGTCATGAATATTGTTTATTCCCCTGCAGATGAATTCAAAGGACATTCCTTACTACAAGCAGCAAGAGAAGCTGACTTAGCCAAAGTAAAGAAGACACTTGCCTTGGAGGTCATTAATTTCAAGCAGCCACAGTCCCATGAGACAGCACTGGTGAGATCATAAGTCACTCTGCTTGCTTTAGGCAGCATGTAAGGTTTTGTATACATAATTGTGGCTGAAGTTATCCCATTGTTAAGACTGGCGTTTTCAAGGTAAATCTAGTTCAGCCCATCACATATCTAATGTTGCTTGACCTGCCAGTGACTTAATGCTGAGCTAAGGAAGCATCTTCTTTCATGTTGACACCATTTTAGCAGGGATCTGAGAATTCTGCCATTCAAAATTAAATGTTTTTCAGTTGGCTGCTTTGAAATGAATAGTTTGATCCCTCAGCACATCATGTATTTTTGCAACTGTAATTGCTTCAGCAGCTTTCAAAATCAGCTAGAGTAAAAAAAAAGAAAAAGGTTGCGTATCTGTAGGCAGGATGGCACAAGATGTAGCCTATGCTGTGAGAGGCAAGGGAGGCAAACAAACCAACTAATTTAGCTCCTCCCACAAAGTGTGGATAACCTGCCTGTCTCCACTAAACAGCCCTTAACGTCTGGAATTTATTTAGTGGCCCAGCCATATCAAGTGGTGTGGTAAGGCAATTAGTGTGGTGTGAACTACAAAGCCTCTTACACATTTAACCCAAATTTAGATTTTGTAAAAGGTTTTGTAAGGCGGCAATGTAAAAAATAATCATGAAGGTCTTTATTCAACAATAATGATTTGAAACAGTTTGAGCAAAGAAGATAAAATGAAAAGAAATAGGAAAACATGTTCATCTAAACCTAGTCTAGATTGTTTCCCTACCCAAGTTGATACTTTCATCAGGCAGTGTCCATCTCTCTCATTGTTCAGCATCTTCTGTTCCTGGAATCTGGATGTGTAGCTGTCCTTTAGCTTCCTTCTTTTGAGTCCAGCTCTTTCCTATTTCACCAGCACTGTGTCTTTCTAAACTCCATTTGCTAGCTTTACTTACACGCATTATTTCAGGTGACCAATCAGAAGGGCAGTAGAATTCTGCTTGAGATTCTCTTTTTCATAATTTCATCTTATTCATGTTTAGGTTTCATTTGCACCTCACGTGTTTGCTTCATGCAGTGAACTTCTGACCTGCCTGGTTATAGAACAGAGAGCGAAAAGCAGCCATTTTATAACCCAAAAACAATAGACAAAATGGTTGAAACAGTTTCATACTTCCACAGTTGGAAAGACACGACTGTAGAGCGCCAGTTCAAATATATCATAGTACGTCCTCTAACAGTGATCATGCTGAGGTTAAGATGAGGGATCATACTGTCCCGCTCACCAGCCCCTCCTCATTGGTGCTCGAATTCCCTTGCCACTGTTTGCTGTGATTAAGGGCTACGTTTGCATAACCAAAGAAGTGTGTGATCTTATAACCTAGGGGTAATGAATCTGTAGCCCTCCCGATAAAGTTAGACTTCCACCAGCCACAGCCAGCATGGCCAGTGGTCAGGAATGATGGAGTTGCAGTTCAGGTGGCAGAACTCAAGGTGCACCCTCCCTCAATATCAGAGAAGTACTTGCGAAGGCTTCCGCGTTCTGATAAGATCTTGCAAGATCTTGCTGGAAGCCACAGCTACACAACCCCAATAAGTGAGACTTTGGCGGGGGGACGCATGGCACCTTCCTGTTTTGGCTCAGGTGGCAAAACGCAGTGGGCCGCCCCTGCCAATCTCTGGGATACGTAAAACCTATCCCAGAACATCTTGTGCTTTCTATTATAGTTTTGTACTAAATACATATGGAGTAGAAGCAACAGTTCATGTTTACTCCAGGGAAGTGGAAAACGATTGATGCCCCCAAAATTATTGCATTACACCTCAGCACACACACGCCCCAAAGCTGTTAGAGGTTCTAAGTGCACTTTTTGCACTTATACTAAGATTTTCACATGAGAACAAGTTCAAAATATGATAGTACAGTATGTGCACAATATTTTATATATTACCTGGCGTCCACAGAAAGGATACATGCATATGGAACTATGGACATTTCTGGAGCTCTGCTTGTCAATTTGTCGTGGCGGTTCCTACAGACAAGGCAAGCCGTGACTCCATTTAAGTAGCAGATTGCATCTTCGGCACAGGGAATTACTCTGGCGCATGAAGGGCTACTTGAACTTCAATCACTTGCATACAGTTCCATTTTGAATCCCTGACCCAGTCCTGCATCCTAAGAAGCAAATTCCTTGTTGTACACTATTACGATTTATGCAGGTTAACTGCAGCCTTCTCATCTTGTATTTCCAGCATGTCCTTCAGTTTTGATTTCCAACCCTTGGCTTAAGTTTTCCTACATTTCCTTTTTTGCAGCACTGTGCTGTGGCTTCTCTTCACCCCAAACGGAAGCAAGTCACTGAGTTACTGCTTCGGAAAGGAGCGAACGTCAATGAGAAGAATAAAGAGTATGTTTTCTTCTTTAAAACAGCAACGTTTGTGTTTAGATGAAATGGACGCATTCTGAAACTTATTTATTTGTATCTTTCTTTTCCAAACTAGTTTCATGACACCTTTGCATTTTGCTGCTGAACGAGCTCACAACGATGTTATGGAAGTTCTTCATAAACACGGAGCAAAGGTAAATATTGGACTATTCCTAATTTTCCACACACTGTATTATACCTGTGGTCTTGTGTGCTAGTCCTACAAATGTGAAAAATTAGGGAAACATTTACTCTGATATTTATTTGTGGTTCTGTGGAAACAGTGGGGGTTCAACTCTTTGCCTCTTTTCACCCAAACAAATGTACTCGTTACATTTTCATTGATACTAACTTTGATAGTTGGAAGTAATTATTTGCACACTTTTCCTTTCCAGACATCTGAACAGAAGTCTGGGTCCGCTAGCATGAGGTTTTGGAAGAAGCTTGTTTGTCATAAGTTCTTTGACTTTGTAATCTCTGCTTGATACGGTCCTGGTAAAAGTCTGCCTTGGCTTTGAAGAATTTACCGGGATAAAATGTTCTCCTTGTATAATTTCCTGCCAAGCTTTTAAAGATTCAATTTGGATGAGAGCTTTGATATTAGACAGGAAATCATAGGGTGCTTTCACATCTGAGGTCTGCAGCTCAGACCATGATAATACTGAATATTATGGAATAAGAAGAACTGCAATATGCCTTTTTTTCAGCACACCTGTTAACTATCTCTGCACTGAACCATCACAGCTACATTTTGCCCATTTAATTGTTTGGCACTAATGTCCTAGCTGCAGCTGGGCCACAAAACTTGTAATCTACCCACTTTTGTCTAAATTTACATCTTTTTGTTCCAACCAACCAGTGTATAATCAAATAAAAATGCTAATTCAAATTGCTCTTGATATCCAGAGTGCTTGGGTGCATGTAATGTTTACATATTTTTCAAAGATAAAATAATGTTTTTCAAAGCCTATTGGGTAAATTGTTGTCACTGCGGCTCTTTCATTAGCTGTCCTTTTCAAGTTCCTTTTTCTGTTTCTTTAAAACACAGAGGTGCAATTTCATAAATTAATGTATAAATGTTGTTACATGTACTTCTTTCTTACTTGAGTATAGACTTGTTAGATTCTTGCTAGTTTAACTTGTTTTATGTCTTCTTTAAAGTGCAAGTTTCAAGACGGCTTATAAACTGAGGATTTCATATATGTTGCCAGGGGTCCCCAACCTGTGGCCCATGAGATTTGTTCAATTGGCACGCTGCATGTCCACATTCATATTGATTTTTAATTGTATTCTATTGCTTCTTTTATTTCTTGTATTGTACCACATTTTGAATTTCTGCGGCATTCAGAATGTAATACAATATAGGAAATAAAAGAAGCCATAAAAATACAAATAAAGATCATACAGCATCTAGCATCGTGCATTACAATTTCCATAACAGGTAAAAAAAACCCCTTTAAGTTGCCCACCAAGACAATCAGTAATTTTCGTGGTCCATGGGCAGGAAAATCCTGGGAATCACTGAACTCCTGAATGGTGAATTATACTTCTGATTCTGTGTGTTTGGGGTTCTTCAGAGTCTTTTCTGGAAATATGGTGACACGAGCCATACTTTTGGCTGAGGTATGGTCAGTTTATTATTTGAGAGTATTAAATAGAGAAGTTCAGATAAAGAGATCTTGGGTGCAGTTCTCAAGTGGTTGTCTTGCTGGCACAGGCGAATGAAGCCTCTAAGGCCTAAGGGTACCAAGGCTTCAGGAAGCTGGAAAGCCCCATAGCTTTGCAATAAGTACCAGGCCTTGCAATAGTAGCAATAGTGACTCCTATTCTTAAATTGGTGGGTCCAGATTTGCAGTTCTTAAGTGCAACCTTTGAGGTTTCTTGATGGCTGTTGTATGGCCTGGATTGAGGGGACCTTGAGTGTGGAGGAGGGGAAGAGAGAGAGTTTATGGTTTGCATTCAAACCCCCAAACAGTTAAGTATATCTTCTTTATTATATCTTATTAGAGAGATATAACATATATCAACAATTCTTCAATTATGTCAGACAGATGCGTTTTAATTTAGGAATCTATTATATAGAAGTGCTATTCTCCAGACCTCTGTTTCTGTATTTGTTCCAAGCACTTTTAATAGGATCATAAAATACAGTGATATACAGAATCGTGAATGTGTAGTGTGTTATGTTCCAGAATTTTGAACCAGCTGTTACCTTTTTTCTGTGGGGAAACATTTTAGAGAAGAGCCTTTGCGCTCACTGAAATGGCAAAATTGTTTACTCAGGCTGCTAATTAAATGACTTCCCCAAATTGCCATCTAATAAAATTTCAGAAGTGGGGATTCTGTTTGTTGATTAAAATACTGTATCTGGCCAGTGGGTTACAGGAAAATGAGATTATTTGAGTAACAGTGTCTTTTGAACCCAGTAAAGAAGCCTTCACCCACAGCTCCTACCCATACACTGGAGAAAATAGATGAGAAATGTACGTCCAAATGTTCTGCCTTTCCATCCTCTACCTCTAGGAAGTAAGGATTTAGGAAACACTGAGAATTCGAAACTGGAAGGAAATCAGTAATAAGAGGCCCTGTCAAAATAGTCTTCAGTTGCTGAGCTATTACAGATGATTGGCAGAACATAGGACAGTTATAGGTGCGAGTGCTGCATTGCAACACAGGAGCAGTAAGAAGTGCTGAAGTAAAAAATAATTGCTCGTTGAACAATGACATACATTCATGTTGACTTTCAGTAACATTTCACATAGGGAAGGGACTTGGATGTAGTGAAAATAATTCATTCCAATGGCAAACTCTTGCTTGATAGACCTGGGCAACATGACTTTGAAAATGATGTTAGCATTGCTTATTTTAGCAGGTTTAAAACATGTGACTATCAGGTCTGCGCTGATGTCTGTCTGGTGGAGCTGATAGACCTGTCACTTTGTAAGCTGAAAGAGCTCTTCACAGTCTGCAGGGCAATTCATCACTGCATCAACATAATGTGCACAACAACAATCAATGTGACTGCCACAGTTTTTTGGGGAGGGGTTGGTGTAGCTTTAGCGAGCAGTGTAACTTTTAAGTGTATATATCCTTGGGAAACCAGCAGTGGGCTGATGAATGAAGCTTTCATTCCATACCAGGCAAAATAGTCGTTTTAGTATGTTAGCTCTCAGCCAGTTTACTTAGGTCAGTTGGAATTTTGGTGAACTACAGATTTTGAAATTTGCAGGGTGCTGAATTGATATGTTTTTTTTTGTTTTGCTTGATATAAATTTAATATGGAGGAACCAGATACTTCAGGCAAGAAATTTGGGTCTGCATGGTGAGGGCCTTCTGGCCAGGGTCTCTAAGAAGCCACCTCTACCTACACTTGGGGAACATGGAGCTATCAATTTAGCTCTCATTTTCCATAAATGAGGAACGCAGTGTGTGCTGGTTAGGACAGACAGTATGGCAGCTAAAATGCATATGTCACAGGCAGAGAGGTAGTTGATCAAAATCAGTCCTGAAGGAAGGAAACTATTCTCTTATGTAAACACCCATCTGCCCACAAGGGCAAAAACACTGGAAAAGGTTCATTTTTAACCTTCATCCAGATTAGCTTGGTTAACCCCAGTGGAGTAAGCCTTTAACCCAAAGATATTTGATCAGATCTGATTCAGTTCTGAGGACTGATCATGTGTCTTTTTGCCTCTTCTTCCAACAAGACGTTGTTGAGGTTCAGCATAAGTTTTCAGGTAGGAAGAGAACCAGTTGATGCCCTAAAGGCAGATTAGCCATGCTGTTAACTTTGTACTTCCCTGCCATAACCTCTTCTTCCAAGAGTAATCTGGAAAATCAGGTATAAGTGTTAATTGGCCCAAGATTGCTAGCTATAACACCTCCGATACCATGAGAGAGCTTGACAACTCAAAGGCAGTTTTGCAGGATGTGTCCTTATTCACATAGCTGGGATGATGTCAAATGGTTCATCGCTGTTTGATTTCTGACCCTGGATGCACTGCAATTTCACATTCTTGTGCTTGTTGCCCTCCCCTTGAGAAATTCTGAATTTACCTGTGAAGTTCTGCTCTTCTCAAGGGAAGCATGCTAGCCAAACCCACCCTTAGTAAATCTGTTCCTACATACAGAGGTCCGTATATTATAGCCAGACGTGTATGCCTAGAGGGGAGAATCAATTACCTACAGGGATCCCCTTTCTGACCCTGTGCTTAAGTTCCCTTGATATCTGGGCAAATTGTTCATCCTAAGTGGTAGGAGAGCTGAGAGTTGGGTTATGTGTGTTGATTGAAGAATATTCAGCAACTCGAGTTAGTGTTTTGCTACGTACTACTGTATGTACTATGCTTTGATCTGCTCTTCAGTTTCCCCCCCTTTTCTCAGCCAGACAGGTTCTTGTACTCTCAGATTGATTATTTTGACTACAGGGGAGAGTCCTCCCTCTAGGCACAAAAATGGAGACTGGTCTGTCAGAGCAAAACCCTATTTAAATGCTAGCTGCCCCCTTTCTCTCCCAAAACACATTTTCACATACAAATCCAGCATTTATGTTTCCATTTGTTACAGTAACTGGATATTATTTAATTTGTCAGCAGAATCGGAAAGCATGTATTTATTTTACAGTTAAATAAATGTGCTTATTGTACATTTAAATTTATGGTAGCCCCATTAATTTTTTTTACCTTGGTAACAATTTCCGTTAATCACCTACTTCATATGAAATAAATGTGCCTTCAAAGTAACGTGGAAGGACTTAATTGATCCTTTATTGTCCTGCTGTGTTACTGTTTAAACACAGCAGGAGGGGTAATAAAATTAGTGTCTTGTAGTCTTGGTTAACTTTTTCCCTTCCATCCACAGATTGTGAGGTAAGGTAGATTGTAAAGCATTTATAAGCTCTGTTTGGGTTAAGCACATGTATATACATTTCCCCCCTCAGATGAATGCACTAGACACACTTGGACAAACGGCTTTGCATAGGGCTGCTATGGCAGGTCACCTGCAGACATGTCGCCTCCTGCTGAATTATGGTTCGGACCCCTCCATCATCTCCTTACAAGGTTTTACAGCAGCGCAGATGGGCAACGAAGCAGTGCAGCAGATACTGAATGGTGGGTGTTCTTTCAGACGATAATGATAACCAATGATGTGCATTTGTAATTTGCAGGAAAGGCTGATTGGTTCTTATTTTAATTAAAATAAAATTGCTTTGCAAATGAGGCTCAAGGCAGCGACTGAAAAGGATAAACAAAATTACACACTGAAACAATGTGACTCTATTTACAATGACTGTGCTCTACCAACTGAACTGGAACGTCCTGGTTTGTAGTTCATATTTTTGCTTAAAAGTTGTTTCTATGAATTCAACCTGTTTATAATTTTTTTGTCTCTTGTGTAGAGAGCACTCCTGTACATACATCTGATGTGGATTACAGACTGTTGGAAGCCTCTAAAGCTGGAGACTTGGAAACTGTGAAGGTAGGTTGGAGCAAATAACACCCAGTGTGTTCCTGTATACGGTGGTACCTTGGTTTAAGAACAGTCCTGTTTATGAACAATTCGGTTTACGAACTCTGCAAAACCTGAAGTAGTGTCCAGGTTTGCGAACTTTACCTTGGTCTAAGAACGGAATCTGAATGGTGGAAGGGCGGCGGGAGGCCTCATTATGGAAGGTTTAAGAATGGACTTCCAGAACGGATTAAGTTCGTAAACCGAGGTACCACTGTGTTACTGTCATTGCTTCTGTGATCTGCCTAAAAAGATAGGAAGTATTTGGCACTATCAAAATCAGCCCTACCTTTTGTGTGTGATGATTCCCTTTTGGGTGCATTATAATGCTGCTTGCTGGTGGGCAGGTGCGTTTGACTGCTTTAGAATCAGTGGGATTAAATCAATCACAATTGCAAATAGAGCACAGTAAGACCGTTATGACCGCAGACCAGCTTGGATGTCACGATAAACCCATGGCTTATTGTGAGTAGACTTAAAAACCCTGTCTTACTCAAAAACGTTTTGAATTGGTGTTCTTTATTGCAAGAGAGTCACTTCATGGTTTAAAATTTAAATAAGCAATTCAAGAATTTGCATCTGTAAGGCAGGACATGGCAGTAGCCACTGAGGCAAAAAAAGAAAAGAAAAGAAAAAGATAAGCAGCAGCAATGAAACCTCTCATTTTTACACTTTGAGAAGGTGGTAACTGCTTGAAAAGGTCTCTTTCACGAGTTTCTTTATGGATGTTTTTCCTTTTCAATTTTCATTTCACAGCAACTTTGCAGTCCTCAGAATGTGAACTGCAGAGATTTGGAGGGGCGTCATTCAACCCCATTGCACTTCGCTGCAGGTTATAACCGAGTGTCAGTCGTGGAGTACTTGCTTCATCACGGAGCGGATGTGCATGCAAAGGATAAAGGGTAACCTGGGATTCAATTTACGGTTTTGTGTGTGAATAGAATAGCTTCTTGCTTTCCAAGTCCTTTTGCTTCTGTGCTTTTCAGTACCTTATTATTCAGCTGTATGGCCACAGTCCAGAGGTTCTATTTATATGCTCCGGTTTTGCAGCCAACAAAGGCAAACTCTTGATTAAATTTCAACCTGTTGGCCCCATCCACTGCTGCCAGATGCTGGTTTTTTTGGACGAAGATTTCTGCTCCTGGATCTCATGAGGAAAAGGGGTTGCGTTTCATCAGTGTTCTGATTATACCTGTCTGTGGACAAATGCCGGCTCCCTCAACCTGAAAAGCGAGATGAGCGACGTACCACATAGTCGCCTTTGACTGGACTTAACCGACCAGGGGCCATTTACCTATTTTACCTTTACCTTTTTACTAAATGTATATAATTTTTAAGGTTTGGAGGTCCATCACTTGTAAGAGACAGTTGATGTCATCATTTGGAATTCTGATTTATCTTGAAGGATAACTACAATTTTTACTTACTTCTAGATCCTGACATGTTAAAAGCTGACATGTTTCTTTCTTTGATTAGTGGCTTAGTGCCCCTCCACAATGCCTGTTCATATGGACACTACGAAGTGGCAGAGTTATTGGTGAGACACGGGGCATCTGTCAACGTCGCAGATCTGTGGAAGTTCACACCGCTACATGAAGCAGCAGCAAAGGGGAAATATGAAATCTGCAAGCTCCTTTTAAAAGTATGCAACTTAAAATTTCTTTAGACTTTTGAAGATGGGAGAAAGAGCTGAGTAACAGCAGGGCTTTATTTTTTAAGAAATGGGGATCAGCTTCAACATCTAGCCTGACGATGAGTTCTAGAGAACGTGCTTACCAGTTATGACATTTTGTCTGTTCTAATCAAATTTCAAAATCCAACTGGATTTTGAAATTTTCCGACTATTGAATTTTCTTCTAGTAAAGCGCCTTCATCTAATGGAACCTGTGGAACATGGTACCACATGCAGTGTTTCTGAGCTAGACAATAGGTCAGTTGGTAGAACATGAGCCTCTTAATCTGAGGGTTGCCCACATGTTGGGCAAAAGATTCCTGCATTGCAGGGGGTAGGGCTGGGCAATACCAACTTTGCAACATCGTGGTGTGTCGCCAGCCAAACATTGTGGTTGGTTTTTTTAAAATAATATTTTATTAGGTTTTAACAATAGAAAAGTTTGGAAAAATACAAAAACGAAAAAGATACAAAATTACAGACATTGAACACAAAAAAGAAAAAGAAAAAACACATATAAAAGAAGACAAAAATTCCCTCTTTCTTAATTTCTCATCTTTAGTTAACTTATTTTCCTGACTTCCTCACGTCTCCCATTTTTGTATCCCTTTTAAAAATTGGTTCAGCATGTCCTATTAGTTTATCTATTATTAATCCAATCTTACATTTTACCTTGTTGCTAGAACCCCTGCAATTCATTTCAATGTCATCAGCATTCAAAAATTTTACAATATTTCTGCAAATAAGTTTTAAATTTCCTCCAATCTTCTTCCACCAACTCTTCTCCCTGGTCTCGGATTCTGCCAGTCATTGTGGTTTGGCGATATACCGCAACATTGAAAAAACAAGATGCATTGGCCTCTGCCCACGAGACACTGGGTGAAACTGCCCCAGCTCTCACCTTGAAAGCTGAGGCGGTTTCATCCAGGCTGGTGGGCTGGAACATTCCCCACCCCAGCTGAGACAGCCCCAGTGCTCTCCCGGCTTGACCGTGAGTGGGCGGAGCACCAGAGCTCCTTTAACTGCTTGCTGTGGGGAGTGGCAACCGTGTTCCTCTCCCCCCAAGCAGTTTCACAGAGCCCCCACTCCACCGCCGACTTGCGGGAGCCAGCGCAGGACTGAGGGCTCCTTTAACTGCTCGACTGAGGCAAGGGCAGCTGCACACTCTACAGTTGAGCAGTTTAAAGATGCAGAAGGGAGAAACAAGGTGTATCGACACCTCACCGGTACAGCTTGTTTCTCCCTCTCCATCATATGAGGGCAGAGTGGGATGGCGGTTTCACCAGCGATATATCACTGCGTGAAACCAACATTGCGGTCTGTTCCTCGTACTGCTCCTGGGCGATATATTGATAAATCACCCAGGCCTACCAGGGGGTTGGACTAGATGACCCTTGTGGTCTCTTCCAACTCGAGGATTTTATGATTTCGTGATTCTATGAAAATGATAATTAAAATTATCAATTACAAAATTAAAATTACATAATGAATACAATTGTATTTTTACTTATAGGTTAGACATGGTACTCTTTTTTCAGATTTACAGGCAGGGCCCCCCCCCATTTATGTGGGGGTTACATTCCAAGGCCCTGTGCACATTGATGAAATCGCACATAATTGAAACCCATTGAAAAAGCCTGCAAACACCCCAATTCACCCGGATCCTCTACCGTTTCACTCATTTCGTGATGGTTCAGTGGCGTCTTTATGATGTTTCCGGGTCACTTCTGGGTTCAGCGCAGTGCGTGTATACACAGTCACGCGCACATGGGGCTGCCTGTATAGTATCTCTGCAAACTGGCATACCTTTGCAAATAAAATCAGTAGTTTGTATGTGCAGCATGCCATGGAAAAATCTGAACTCATATTTCCTGGTTTCTAATTCATTGAATGTTAGCTGCAAGAATTAGGACAAATTGTTAGAAGTAAATCTGTTGGGGTCAGAGAGGCAGCACATTAAATTTCTAAATGTAGTATTTGTGTTTATGCTCTTAACAGAAGTGGTTCCTTCTACAACTTAGTTGCATTTTTCTCCCTTTCTTCCCCCTCACCCTCCTTTATCTGATAAAGGTCATGTATCACTCAAATTGCCACCATTGTGAAAACAATTTGAGTCCCTAACGGATGTTTCATAGGTTTGACTCTGGACTTAAAAGGAAATTGCTCTTTATGTATGCAGAAAGATATGCATTGCATCAAAGCCTTCCCTACAGACTGCATAAAATGTTAAAATTTCCTTTTGGGAAACTTACTGTCACAACTTCACTGTATTAAAGTGAGCATGTGCAAGTCCGCCATTTTGCTTCAAATGGTTTCCAAGATAAGCATCACTTTTCTCCCACTTGTCTCTTGTGGGAAGCCATTTGAAGCTTGTCCAAGCATTTTTAAAATGTTCAAAGCATAGACTCTCTATTTGCTGGATTCTCTGCCTTGAGAACAATTGGAACAATCGTTTAATCCAGACCACCATTTTGATTCCAACAGTGGTCATCCATATTATTCTGGGGAGCTTAAAGAAGGGCACTAATACCCCTTCTCTAGTTTTTTCTCAGCAAAGAAAGGGGTGTCACCCCCCCCTGCACCAGTTATATAGTATTGCTGGATTGCTGACGATGTGAATGGGTTTTACATCTTTCTGTTACCCCCACAGCTTGTGGAAGAGCAGATTTAGGTGCTCATAATGAACATCTGTTTGGGGCTATTTTTGCAGGAGGAATTTTGCAATCTATTTTTGCAGGAGGAACCAGCTTAGTGGGGGAGGGAGTGTCCCTTCCTGTTCCTCCTCCATCAAATTATCAAGATAATTATTTACAATGTGAAGTTGTGCCTGCAGCTGTCAACATCTACTTCTGCACTGCTGTGAAGCAATTTCAGGGCAAGGGCAGGATTTTCTCTTTGAAAAATCACAACACCTGTAGTCAGACTTGTGGCTAACTGATTAATATTCTTTCATGGGCTTCTCACAGTTTCCATGGTATCAGCATTTCTGTTCCGGAAAGTCTCTACCCACAAGCCATTATTTTTTTGTATTTTTAAAGGAACGTCTTCAGGAAGGTAGTATGAAAATTATAAAATCTGCTTTTACTACTGGGCCTATTTGATGAGACTTGATAATTTTAAAGAAGAAGCAACCAAAATAATTACAAACCTTTTCTTCCTTTCTCTTTCCTCCTTCCTTTTCTTTGAGTTATATGTGGAACAAACCATTTAGTGAAGATATTCATCTTGTAAGGACTCATAGCATAATGCTATTTTCCTGAAATGGTGGGGGGATATCCGTGTTTGGGTTGCACCTCCCACTCACTTCAGAAGGCAGGGCTATGTAATTTACCTTGCACGAGAGAGAGAGCACCCCTCCCAGTTTTCAGTCCTGCCTACTCCTGGAGACAGGCTCAGGCAATGTTTGTAGCTTCCGCCATTTTCTATTTCTGATTTTATTCTGTTTGCCTTGCCTTCCTCCCAGCTAGTCTGACTTGCCCTGAGAAGAGGGATTGGGGGGGGGGTCTTGGCTTGGAGATCTCCCTGAGAGGCAATATAGAAAGACATCAGGGCATCTTATCACCAGAAAGATGATAAAAGGTAAAGGGACCCCTGACCATTAGGTCCAGTTGTGACCGACTCTGGGGTTGCGGCGCTCATCTCGCTTTATTGGCCGAGGGAGCCGGCGTACAGCTTCTGGGTCATGTGGCCAGCATGACTAAGCCGCTTCTGGCGAACCAGAGCAGCGCACGGAAACGCCGTTTACCTTCCCACCAGAGTGGTACCTATTTATCTACTTGCACTTTGACGTGCTTTTGAACTTGCTAGGTTGGCAGGAGCAGGGACCGAGCAACGGGAGCTCACTCTGTCGCGGGGATTCGAACCGCCACCCTTCTGATCGGCAAGTCCTAGGCTCTGTGGTTTAACCCACAGCGCCACCCGCGTCCCTGTAGAAAGATGATAGACCAGTGCTGTTGTTAGACTTGTCCAAAGATCGATTTGAAAGAGCATTATAAAATTGCTGCCAGAGCTTTGGCTTGTCATCAACTGCTCAGGGGACAAAGCTCTCCCAACTGGACATTTTGCTTGGTTCTTGATGCACACCTTCATTTGGGGGTGACTAGTCACATGCAATGAAGTATAACTAGAGCTGCAGCCAGGACCAATTCATTTTCATCCTAATGAGCTATTTAATCTGGTTAAAAGATGTAAAATAAGTAAATGGATTAAGGAAGAGAAAGCAGATTTAGTTCTGTTGCAGTGAACACATTTCAAGCCACCAGAATCTCACGGTTTAAGCACTGTATTTAAAGGAGATTCTCTTCGCTTGTGCTGCGATAAAACACAAGGAAGTGAATACTTAGATCTTCCAACAAAGGGTATTTATAAGGATATGTGTTTGTAAGAGGGAATATTGAGAAGATAAGATTGACAGTAGCGGATTGAGTTTTGGATTTTAAGGTTTTCCTATGGTACTTCTGAAAGAGAGAGTGGTGTGTTGGATAATTATTGATTGGAGATTTCACAGAGTTTATGAGCTTCAAGGCTGAATAACATAACACTCAAACACAGTGCTAATCTTAGGCTTAAGAAATTAATAACTTATTGAGTAGAATAATTTATTGAGTAGTGATGGAAAATGCATCTCTTTATCTTGAATGTGTGGTGTATATTAAAATACGTTTGCCCACATATTCTCTACTGGCATATACTATTAAATACATTAGGGTCTGTTTTAAGTAACACCTGCTGGTATTTATATATTCTTTCTTTGAGTACTGCATTACTTTAATATAGTATTAGAGGGGTATACACTATGAGTTGCACTCTTGAGTAGACCTATTTTGGTTTTATTTATCTAGAAATATTAAACTGTAAACAGTATATACTATTCTGCTTTTGGGGTCCTGTGGGGAGGGTGAAGGAATCGGAATCTTAGCCACCCTGCATGTTATTTCTGCTAGTAAACAGTAGAAATGTTGTTTATAGCACGGAGCAGATCCAACAAAAAAGAACAGGGATGGCAACACTCCTCTAGACCTCGTGAAGGAGGGAGACACAGATATACAGGACCTGCTGCGAGGTGACGCAGCTCTGCTGGATGCTGCCAAGAAGGGCTGCCTGGCACGAGTTCAGAAATTGTGTTCTCCAGAAAACATCAATTGCCGAGATACCCAGGGACGGAACTCAACTCCACTGCATCTTGCTGGTAAGTGGTTTGTCAGGCTTTCTTTATCACAGCCACATAATTTATTCACCCCAAAATTGTCTTGGAAACGGTCCCAGCTATTTAAAGAATCATACATGAATGCAGCAGGAAGTGAGAGGTTCTCCATTAAAAATACGAGCGATTTTTCTATTAACCGCTGGATGTTCCGTTGATGCTTTGTTTTTCTTCATAAAGCCGGTTACAATAATTTGGAAGTTGCTGAGTATCTTCTGGAGCATGGTGCTGATGTCAACGCTCAAGATAAAGGAGGATTAATTCCACTACATAACGCAGCATCCTATGGGGTAAGCATTATTCATTAATGTATAGATTTTCAAGACTCTTATTCCCCCTTTCTGTAGAATTATCAAGGCACCTTACAATGCAAAACAAAGAAAAAACAAAAAACCCCTAGCAAGTAATAATAACAGTAATAAATAATGAAGAAAACAATCTATACCCCCAAAGAAGGTGCAGCAGCAATATACTATAAAAGCTTGCTGAAACTGGTAGAGGTGTAGAGTATATTGGTAGCTTCTAATTATTGCAGTTTTCCCTTTAAGTGGAAAGCCTGTCAGATGGGAAACAGAAACGTCTTTCCAGGACTTTTAATTGAAATAGGGTGAATAGATAATTTTTACCGAAACTGTTCCTTGCGTGCATATAGCTATTTGATAAGCTGGGGGTGAGAATTTTGCACCTGGCCAAAAATCTGAGCAGCAGGGGAATGATGATTCTTTGCACAACGTGGCAGAAAAATGCACATGACTGTTTTCTAGTGGTCACATGACTACCATGCTAAGTTACCCCTTGATAAATAGTCATCAGTATTTGCCAGTGGACTGGTGAAATCCAGATCAAAGTATTAGGGGAGTTCTACCTTATCCTGCTCCCTTTGTTTCATATTTGCAATCAATAAGCAAGCCTTTTTCAATTTCTTCTGCTCCCATCTTCCTATGTAGAAATGGAAAAAGGCTTGCTTATTGATTGCAACTAAGAAAAGCCCACTTTAGGGAAACTCCAGGTAACTGAAGAACTGCAGGAGCCTCAGTATACTGCAAGTATGTTAAGGAGCTTCCAGCACTTAATATGTCCATCCATCCAAGACTTATAAATGCATAACCCATCATTTAAGAATGCTTTCTTTTGCGCTTCCTTTATGGGTAATGCCTGCTTGCTATTCTACTCTCTTTGTTTATCTCTCTCTCTCGCCCTGCCGGCAGCATGTGGATATAGCTGCTTTGCTGATTAAGTACAATACCTGTGTAAATGCCACAGATAAATGGGCATTTACACCATTGCATGAAGCAGCACAAAAAGGAAGGACGCAGCTGTGTGCCCTACTTCTAGCTCACGGAGCAGATCCAACAATGAAGAACCAAGAAGGCCAGACACCTTTGGATTTAGCTACAGTAAGTCCATTCTGAAAAAGAAACAGCAGCTATTTCTATGCTGCAGATCACCAACTAGTACAGTAGCATGCTTTTCACTCACCATATTTTCCACTCTATAAGACGCACCAGACCACAAGACGCACCTAGTTTTTGGAAGAGGAAAACAAGAAAAAAAATATTCTGAATCCCAGAAACCAGGACAGCCAGAGGATTGCAGCGCAGTGATCCTGCTGGCTGTCCTGGGTTCTGGCTTAGCTGCACGCAGCCTCTCCCAGGGAAGGGGAGCCTCCATCCCCTGCCCGGGAGAGGCTGCGCGCGGCTAAATCTCCCCCAAGAGCCGTTCTCCCTTTAAAGAGCGCATGGAGTGTGTGTGCGGCTCTTGGGGGCTTTTCCTTCTCCCTCCTTGGGGAAAAGCCCCCAAGAGCCGCACGCTCTTTAAAGGGTGCACGCTTCCTGTGAGCTTTTCTACGAGGTGGGGGAATCCCCCCCATCTCCCACAAAAGCCTGCAAGAGCCACGCAGATCGTGTGTGTGGCTCTTGTGGGCTTTTCCCGCCTGCATTCGCTCCATAAGACGCACACAAAATTTCCTCTTACTTTTTAGGAGGGAAAAAGTGAGTCTTATAAAGTGAAAAATACAGTAACCAGCCACATTTATATCCTGACCTTTCTGTTAAGGAGCTCAGGGTGGCATATGTAAAATAGGCCCAATTTTATCCCCTCAAACAACCTTGCAAGGTCAGGTAGACCTCATAGTGAGTTTCAAGACTAAGTAGGGACATGGGCCTACTTCTCTCCAGCCCAAATCCAGCACATGATTCATTATACTACAATTCTCTTGTTTTACATGAAGAGCAGGCAGAACTATGAATCTTATACAGATTGTGCATCTTTGTTTGTAAACCCATCATTTCGTCCAGGCAAATTCACGATGTGTTCATTCATTTGGTTACTATTGAACAATTGCTTTCCACCTTAAATTAGATTTTGACCCTGCTCCTTGAACTTTTATATTGAACTTTAAAAACCAAGTGATGGCACCTGAAATGTGAACATGCGTAAAAATAATCTCAGTTTCGAAACAGCAGAACTTAATGCTTCCAAATTTGGTTTCCAAGGCTGATGGTATTTAACATTCACAAGCGATGCCAGTTTAAAGAACAGCTCAAAAATGGAAATAAAAATTACCTAATCAGGGTACATCTTCAAGAAACAATTGAACACTGGTTCTAATTATTACTTTTTGTATATGTGATTTTCTTGTTTTCAGGCTGATGATATTCGAGCCTTGCTGATCGATGCGATGCCCCCAGAGGCCTTGCCAACCTGCTTTAAACCTCAGGCTACTGTTGTTAGTGCCTCTATCATTTCGCCAGCATCAACTCCATCCTGTCTCTCTGCTGCCAGCAGCATAGACAACCTTGCAGGACCTCTGGCAGAAATAGCGGTGGGAGGGGCGTCCAATGCTGGTGATGGAGCAGCAGGAACAGAAAGAAAAGAAGGAGAAGGTAAGTTTGCCGACAGCGCGAAAGACCCAGGCTACAATCCTGTACACACTGACTAGGGAGTGAGCCCCCTGGTACCTAGTGGGACTTATTTATATTTATTCATAAAAATATTTATATATCGCTGTATCACAAAAATGTATCAAAGCGGTTTACAACAGTAAAAACAAATATATGTAGGATTGCACTGTGACTACTGTAATCTCTCACATTATCCTAATAAGTTTGCTTCGTTATTTTGTCCAGCTGTAAAATAAATGACAGAGTCCTGGGATTTGCTTGAATCAAATGAAATTTCATTTTGAATCAATAATCTTCCTGACTTTTTGTTAGCAATTGATTCCTGGGGGCTTTTATATTTCTAATTAGTGAAAGATGTGTTCTGTTTGTTTGTTTCTTTTCAGCCTGTAGTGGAAGTTTGACTTGTAGAAAGGAATACATGAAAATATAACCGAAGTTGTAAGGCTTTAGAAATAGTGATGATCATTAAGAGGGGATTAATACGTTTGTGTAATTTAACTATTGGCAGTTATGAGTGGCCTCCTCATGCAAGTGATGCAATATCATAGGGTGATACTGATAGAAAAGCCGGCAGGAAGCATTGAACATGCAATTCCTTATAAAAGAAGCAGTTGCTTAGTTTTCTTTGAGAAGTATTCTGTAGCATTAACCTATACCTAACAGTTTAAATGTCACAAACTGTGAATCAAAGTTTCTGAACCCGCTTTTGGAATCCACTTTGTAGAAAAAAACACCTCAGCAGAAATACACTTAGTCTTCATCTGAATTCCTTAATAATTCTTCATATTTAGATTCCTCCCCTTCAATCTACTTTCAATGAAAGTTTTCTCAAAGATGGATTAGTTTTTGCATTTTAAAAATGCATTTTGCAATTGATTGATGTTTGGTAGATTGTTCAGAATATGTTTGCATCCTTTTGTGAAAAACTTACTGCTGTGTCTCTTATTACAGTTGTTGGACTTGACATGAACATCAGTCAGTTCCTGAAGAGTCTTGGTCTGGAACATCTTCGGGATATCTTTGAAACAGAACAGGTAAGATCCTGCTCGCTCCAAAGTAGTGTTCCACTATTTTTTAGTCTTATAATACACCTAAAATAGTAGGAGATATTGTCTAAGATTGGAGGAACTTTGCAGCTAGTTTTGTGCGCGCAGGGGCCTTTGGACTTTAGTTTCCAATCAGCATAGGCATTGGTAGTTTTACTTTCCCATTCATTTCAGTAGGGGTAAATCAGTAAAAAAGATAGATCCCTGTCCTAACGTAAAATACTTATTTTTGTTCTTTTCTGTGCTTCTCAGATTACCTTGGACGTACTGGCAGACATGGGACATGAGGAGCTGAAAGAAATTGGCATCAATGCCTATGGGCATCGTCATAAGTTGATAAAAGGTGTAGAGAGACTTCTAGGTGGGCAGCAAGGTGAGTCTGCTAAAGCATCCTGCATCGAAATCAATTGGAGCTTTGTCTACAAACAGTAAGCTCCATCCTTCGTATACTATAGAAATCTTTCAGAAAGGTCCTTAGGTAATGAGCGATCTAGGAACTTTATCTATTCATTTTTGTGGCCTAATCTGTTAGAGAACCTCAGGCTTGAGCACAGCAGTTTGCCTGATGGACTTGAAGGCAACAAGGAAAAGAGCACCAGAATAAAATATAAACCTCTTTTAAAAAATGCAAATGAAATGAGATGGTTTTATTTTCATGCCTAAGTCATGACCCGAATCTCACACAAAATCAAGCTATTCCTATTGCCACAGTGTCAGAAGCGCCGCTTGTCACCAACCCTTCCCATGCGCCTTCCAAACAGCAGTTCCTCTTACGCTCCTGCCCAAGGAACCACCATGCCAACCTATTTCCAAAGCCCTTTCTCTTAACGGTGGTCAGGGAGTCAGCATGTTACATGCATTGGCTAAGGTCTTGTGCAGTTATGTATTATCAAGAGAATTGAGGGCTGTGGAATATAAATTACTTGTAGAATGGATGCAGTATTTCAATGTGCATGTTCTGTATTTCAGGCACCAATCCTTATTTGACTTTTCACTGTGTCAGCCAGGGAACTATCCTGATAGACCTTGCTCCTGACGACAAAGAGTATCAATCTGTGGAAGAAGAGGTAATTACATCTGTAAAGACATTTGGGACTGACTCATTCGTGAATGTATTAAACTTCTTAAGGGTGCTTCCACACCATATAGAGAACTGAAAGTTGGCGATCACCTGATCGTTCAGTAGAGAGACTAGTAATTTAATTAACTAATTACCTAAACCTTCTGAAATAGGTACTTTATACCTGTCTGTTGCAATGTGGAACGCAAAATAATTTCCTGAAAGACACAAGTAGTCTAACACAGAGCAACACATGGGGATGGAAGGTTGAGGTGTGAAATTTTGTTTCTCCCTTTATACACTTGAATCCATCTTTTCCTGGAGGAAAATTCCATTGGCAGACAGGAGCCTATCTGTGTTTGTAAATACAGTTTGTATTGTGCTGATAGAGTTGCAAAATATCCTAGGGTTAATTTTGTATCTCTTGTTTCCAAAACCTGTGTAGTTGTACTTTAAACATGCCGTGGCTTAGGGCTATGTTGAATGCTTCGTGTTTCTCACCCTCTAGAGATAAAATGAGCATTCCTAATTACTATGTCTTATGTTTTAAATGCTCCAAATGCTAAGGCTGCTGGATATCTTCTTGCTGTTAATACATTTGTAGCTGGAGTTATTCAGGGCCCTGCCCTCCTAGGCCAGGTAGAAAAAGCCCTGCCAGGCAGGAAGCAGGTCTTCCAGGACTCACAGCCAAGATGGTCTCTAGATATGAAAAAGAAAGAATTCCTTCAGTGAATAAAAGTTTATCTACCCGCTCTCAACAAGGTTACAGGGGAGCAAGTAGTGGTAAGCCTGATAGTTTCTCAGTGCCCATAACTCAGTTCAAGTTCTCATTCACTAAAAGGAAACGGTATTCAACCCTTTATCTGCTGTGCTCATCTGGTTAGATGCCCTTACAGCCCCACGAGGGGTTGAACCTTGTTGGGAGCAGATAGGAGCTTATATTAATCGAAGGAGGTGCATGAAATGAGGATGGGAGCAACTCAGAAACATGCCTCCTTTCCAGATTATACTGGGCATGGAGCAGGTGAATGGGAAAGTTCCTTCTCTGTAACAAACAAGACTGCGGGCATCACTATCTCTTATTCATTCTTTTACTGAAGAAAGAAAGAAAATTGCAGAAATACCTACCTTTCTCTTTTCCATTTCTGCCTCCTTCCTCAGAAGGATAGGAAGAAGAGCAAGAATGGTTTATTCACAGCTTGCCTCTCTCGGCTGGGAAGATAAACACTGTTTCTGTATTTGTTTCCCCCTCCACACAGTCACAGAACGTAAAAGGCAATAGATGTAAACACCAGATTAAAATGTGGGCAGTATTTCTGAGATGTCCCCTTCTGGGTGTCTTACCACTTGACTGTTTTACAGATGCAGAGTACCATCAGGGAACACAGAGATGGTGGCAATGCTGGGGGGATCTTCAACAGGTATAATGTCATCAGGGTAAGTGTCAATGACTTTGAAAGCCTTCGTATGAAACAGCTACCAATTTTGCTGATAAAGAAATCCTTGCCTAGCAGGATAGAGGACCCTTAGGTCCTCTAAATAAAGCGATCGTAGGAATGGATGGAGTTCTGTTGAGAATTTGAGCAGCAGCTTTGAACAGAAAGCCTTTACATTACTGTTTATACTGACCTTTTAGACTGGGGGCCATAATTAAGGAAGCAGGTGAAAAGGGAGCACAAGCAGGTGGTTTAGTTTAGCCATATATTCAGGAGGCTAATATATTTCCAGTTCAGGATCTTCATAAGTAATCACACCCAGTACTCCTCCTGACCTTATTTCAGTTGCGTTTTATGACCAGGCACCCCCAATCTTCGGCCCTCCAGATATTTTGAACTACAATTCCCATCATTCCTGACTACTGGTCCTGTTAGCTAGGGATCATGGGAGTTGTAGGCCAAAACTTTTGGAGGGCCGCAGGTTGGGGTTGCCTACTTATGACCCTTTAAGGTTGGGAGAAACCAGTTCAATGGTGCTCATTTTCCATATCAGAGTGCTTGTTGCCCCTGCCTTTATCCGCTTTAAAGGTAAGAGACCTGCAGCAGCACCCGCTGCTTTTCCAGTTTAGAAAGAGTGCCACAGCAGCCTTTGAAACCTGGTGGAATAATGTTGCCATATGCCTTTTCTCCTTGGGGCCAAATGTGTTTTGGTCCAAGCCATTTCTTCTCTGAATTATACTACATTGTACTTAATCTACTAACATATATTCTCCAGAGAGAGTTAAGTATTTCTCTTCTGGAGGAATCGTGGGTGAAGCTGCAGCTTGTTATACAAGGCTACAAAAGGGGATAATTATTATAATGCCTCCCATTGTTTGTGCACATGACCCAAATTCAACAGAGGCTCCCACTGGAGGAAGGATGGGGGGGGGTGCAGTTTTCACCAGTTCCTGCTGCAGCTCTGAGTACCACTTCCCCTTCCTTTTCTGAAGGATCCCCCAATTCTCTGGAGCGCCTTTTCATGGGATTGCAGGAAAAATTACCTCTCCTCCCATTCATTCAGTGGAGTGTCATACAAAGAGAGCTAGCCCTAAGATCTCCCTTATATTTAGTAATACTGTTTTCTTTTATTTAAGGTAATCCCACATATTTTTAAAATGTCAGTTTATATGGAAATAGTTTATCTGGAGTTCTGTTTCTCTGGTTCAGTTATTGCTTATCTTTTATCCTTTTAAAGATTCAAAAGGTGGTGAATAAGAAGCTGAGGGAGAGATTCTGTCATCGACAGAAAGAAGTCTCAGAAGAAAACCATAACCACCACAATGAACGCATGTTATTTCATGGTGAGTAGCCTTGCCTCATCTAGTCATCTAGTCCAGGCTTCCTCAAACTCGGCCCTCCAGATGTTTTTGGCCTACAACTCCCATGATCCCTAGCTAGCAGGACTAGTGGTCAGGGATAATGGGAATTGTAGTCTCAAAACATCTTGCCGGCTGAGTTTGAGGAAGCCTGATCTAGTCCAACCCCCTGAAATGCAGGAATCTGAGCTACTTCACATATGACAGGTGGTCATCCAACCTCTGCTTAAAAACCTCCAAGGAAAGAGAGTCCGCCGCCTCTCGCGGGAGTCTGTTCCGCTGTCAAACAGCTCTTATTGCAGAAAGTTCTTCCTGATGTTTCATCAGAATTTCCTTTATTGTAACTTCAATCCATAAATTGTGTTTTTTGTTCCCTTTGGGTTGTATCCAGTGTTAGTCACACACACAGCAGGCCCATTGAAATTAATGGACATTAGTTTTCTGTTTGGACATCATTTCTTCACCCCCAGTTCTTCCTCTGTTAGTTAAAAGTAGGGTGCTAGGGGAAATGATGGAAGAGGCACCCTACCACTGGAGTCACAGGAGCTTGCCAAAGATTCTGGAGAGTTTAACAAATGTTATTGCTCATTGGTGGCAGATGTTGAAAAGGATCAGAAGTCCATGTTGGTGCTGGTGGTGTTCAGAGATTTCCTATACGCCCCTGGCAGTCTCTTATCAGCGAAAGGGATTGGTTGAGCCTTAGTATTAGCCATGTAGTATGAATGACTATATTTCTATTGTACAAGTGTGGGGGGAGGGGGAGAAGAGCCTTCCTTCTTTCTTTGCAAAGAAGCCCAAACTCTTTCCAACACTGGTGGTTTGTCCAACAACTTAATCAGTAGAAATTCAGAACTCTGGCTGTAAGTGACAGTGCTATCTAATCCCAGAGAATGGCTTACAAAGCTAGGCAGCTTTGTTTTTGTGTATATTCAGCAAAATTTGAAGTAGGGAGCTTGCCGTTTCCTCATATATATGGAAATCATAAATATGTACTTGAAAATCTCCAGTGCAGTTTCTTACCCATTTGTACATTGCTTCCGAATTTGATTTAATTAATTTGCATTTGAACACGGAGGCTGTATACCACATGCATAAGCAACGTGTTTTACGTTCTGTTCCAGGGTCCCCTTTTATTAATGCTATTATTCACAAAGGATTTGATGAAAGGCACGCATACATTGGAGGCATGTTTGGAGCTGGGATTTACTTTGCAGAAAATTCCTCTAAAAGTAACCAATACGTATATGGAATTGGGGGAGGCACAGGTTGCCCCACGCATAAAGACAGATCGTGCTACATCTGCCACAGGTGGGTTTCTGGTGACCTGTATCACCCCGTCAGCCAAATGTAATGTTTTTTTTTTCTTTAAGAGTTCTTGGGATGAAAAGTGCTGGTTGAGCATCAAACTGGAAATAGAAGGAAATGCTTTAAACTTGTCAGGTCTTTCACCCGGAGAAATGTTTCTGTTGTGCACACTGACAAATTCTGTGTACTAAATAAAACCGCTGATAACAAAGTTTTGGCTTCACTGCCACTTTGGCCGTAGTCCAACATGCAAGTAGACACAGCTTGGGGAGCTAGTTATTGACACAGGACTTTCATCAGATCTGCTCCTTAGCCATGCCTTCTTTCCTAGGTTAGCCATCTTATTTCTCCCTTCAGTCATGAATCCTGAAACAGGGGAAATCTGAATTCTTTTTCACCTCAGTAAAAATTTAGTCATGATGTGTCGTTGGCTAACCACTCTGAAGCCATGGATTATTGTTAGCTTGCTGGTTGTGGCTTTTCACGCAAAGCAATTGGGCAGCATGTGAGAGCATGTTGCCATTTCTAGATAACCTATAGTAAGCCAGAAAGCCTGTACAAATGCAGCCTAAAATACAACTTTTGACTGCTCTAAGAACTTTGGGCATTCAAAGTAAATAGCTTAAGAAGTTTCAGGTAGCTGCACACTGGAGCCAGTGTGGTGTAGTGGTTAAGAGCGGTAGACTCGTAATCTGGGGAACCGGGTTCCTATCTCCGCTCCTCCACATGCAGCTGCTGGGTGACCTTGGGCCAGTCACACTTCCTTGAAGTCTCTCAGCCCCACTCACCTCACAGAGTGTTGTGGGGGAGGAAGGGAAAGGAGAATGTTAGCCGCTTTGAGACTCCTTAAAGGGAGTGAAAGGTGGGATATCAAATCCAAATGCCTCCTCCTCCTCCTCTTCTTCTTCTGCTTTGTTCATCTTGTTTTCCTCCCCCTTTCAGGCAAATGCTCTTTTGTCGTGTGACGCTGGGGAAATCCTTCTTGCAGTTTAGCACCATGAAAATGGCCCATGCCCCTCCTGGGCATCATTCAGTCATTGGCCGGCCAAGCGTCAATGGACTTGCCTATGCTGAGTATGTTATCTATAGAGGAGAACAGGTAAGCAGTGTACATGGTGCTTCTGTACAGCTGGGTGATTGATGTGCTAATTGACTGTACCAGTCAACTGATGCGCACTGCCTATGTGTCACTAAAGTCCATCTGGACTGCCTCATGCTTTGCGCAGCAAGCTCATCCACTGAGTGTACTGTCAGAGTGACAATGCTGTTTCCTGCAGCACATTTATAGTTTGCTGTCTTGGTTGGCCAGGATATATATATATGGATGTTTAAAGACACATGTGCCTTTCACGCTTCACAAAGCAGACGTGATTGCTACATGTTTCCTGCCACAAATGCGTAAAGCATGGTTAGGCAGACTAAGGCCCGGGGGCCAGATCCGGCCCAATCGCCTTCTCAGTCTGGCCCGCGGACTGTTCGGGAATCAGCCTGTTTTTACATGAGTAGAATGTGTCCTTTTATTTAAAATGCATCTCTGCAGTATTTGTGGGGCATAGGAATTCATTCAATTCCCACCCCCAAAAAAATATAGTCTACCCTGCCTGGTAACCCTAAAGGCTCCTAAAAGATCCAAATTGTTTTATAATACATGCAACAAGAGAGATCTCTTTGCCACTGGAACATTTGAGCATTTACATGTGGTAAAACAAAAACATTTTATTGGGTTTTATTCCATCTGTTTCACTGATTCATATTCAGTGGCATTTTTAAAAGCCCCCCCCCCCCCGAAAACTCCCTCTCTGTTAGTCCTTGGGCCAGACACTCCCCCTCTGTCTTATGATGCAATGTTGAAATTGGGTAACTTCCCTGTGTTACCATCCTGAGCTTCTCAGAGGAAGGCGGGGATATGAATGTGATAAATAAGTCCCAGCGTGCTGCTTGCAGGAGGCAAAATAGTGTCGCTCGCCTACCAGCTCTGAACATTGGACAGAAAAAAGACTCCAAGCGACTTCCTGGACCAGCAGCTACCATTGTGGTGGATGCTTTAGAAAGCCTAACGTCTAAAACGTAGCTTTCAACCTCCCACGCCCTTTTGACATTCAGTTCTTAATGCTCTGCCTTTTCTCTTTAGTAGCACTCGTTCAGATGGTAGTTTCTTTCTGAAGAAAAGGAAGAGCTTAGGAACTGGCCGTGGGTGAGAGGGCTCCTCTGCGGCCTTTTGCAGGAGGGGGAAATGAGCATCTGATAACTATGGTGGGCAGCATGGAGGGAACATCTTCCAGATAGAGGATGCAATGTCCGGAGGGGTGATGGATGCCTTATGAACGTGGACATAGTGTTGCAGTACACTGGAAAAGGGTTGTATTCTGTTGGAAGCCACCTAGAGTGGCTGAGGCAACCCAGCCAGATGTGCAGGTTACAAGTAATACATCATCATCATCATCATCATAGGGAGGGGTGGAATAAGTGGGCTGAAATGTGATTTCTTTCTGAACCTCTGAAATGCATAATTTATTTGTATTTGTATTTATCTTCTTGTTCTTAGGCATACCCCGAGTATCTGATTACATACCAAATTGTAAAGCCAGATACTCCCTCACAGACTGCAACGGCCGCAGAGCAGAAGACCTAGTAAATGCTGTTTTGGTGAAACAAATCAGATGACTTTAATAACTTACGGACTGGATGGATGACATTAGTTTCAAAACATCAACGTTTTATGAAATGCTTGTCACCCTAGAACTAAGCTGTATGTGTTTTATAAAGCATTGCTCTATAAACAGATGTGAGTAACGGATACGTACTCAATTGCTACTATTCCTTTTGAGGAAATGTTTACAAAGGTTTGCCTTTTAACAACATATCTCAGGCTCACTTTCCCTGCAGTTGCCATGTGTGTGACGACATCATTGCTTCAATCTGGGTGTTTGGGAACATTATTTAACAAGCAGGGCTAGGTCAAGACCATATTTTTAAAAATAAATTCTGACGCCACTGCTCTGGTTGTGTGATGTGTGCGTAGCTTGTATTGAACCCATGCCGCCTTTTCAGAGTTGGTTGTCTTTTCGGAAACTCCTTAGTTGGCTATTTATTTTACTCCCCCCACCCCCCTGCCCACTGTGTTACAAAAATGAGCCAGGCCCTTCTTGAGGATATTTTTTGCACAAAGTCAAATTGACTAAAATCAATGAACAATGCAATAGGAATTTCTTGTCCAAGAAGGTGTTAGAGATCTAGTTCTTTGGTTTGGGATTCTTTTTGCACTTTTTATGAACTCTTCTTTTTTTATGTTACTAGAAGCGTAGTTTCAGGGTAGAAACCCGTCCTTTTGACTCTCTTGAGCTCCTCTTTCGATAAGAGGAGTTCATACTAGTATTCATGTAGCAACCTCATTTTAAAAACACCCCTGTCCTTGAAATGTATGAGTTACTTTGCTAGGATGAACACAAACTGATAAATCTGCCAGAGGAACCTGTGTTTAATGGCATGTTTCAGTCATCACTTTCTCTCTGGAAAGAGATCAAGCAATGGGCCTTGATACTGCTCCTTCTGCCCATCCCAGCGCTTAACAACACAGGGAGAAATGAGCAAGTGAACAAAAGCCCCGGTGGTTGTTTGAACTGGACATCTCATGTAGCTCTCTCCATGAAAATAAGCCAGCAAGGGGGGGGGGGTGAGCCAGGAGCCCGCCATTGGTACAATCCAAGAGAAAAAATCTTTCCCACACAGGGGCTGTGAGAAAGTGAAAATTGTCCTTAAGCTTACAGCCAGAATAAATTCTAAACTGTTACATTGCCGACGGTCTCAGTCATGTGCTGTATCAGCAACTGTCTTCTGACATGCAAATTGTGCGGGGTTTTTTTTTAAAAAAGCACCAATTGATCAAGTAGCGTATTTGCATTTATCTAATCCCAGAAGCCTGACAGTTATTTTCCCTCCATTAAATTTGTCCCCATAAATCTTGTTTGTATGTGAAGAAGCCTCTTTGTGACCCACCTGTCTATTTTCAGAGGTCTAGCCACAAAAAAAATAATTTTTCCAAGAGAAGCAACTTTTTTTTAAAAAAAAACAACAATGCAAAATAGCTTTAGGGGAGAAAGGAAGAAGTTGAAAATTAAGTAGCAATAGAGGTTTATAAATAGGATATGTAACAGAGAGATTGCAGTGTTTGTTGTAGAAATATAACCTTGTAAAATCTTTAGTCTGAGGAGGTCAACAGCCAAAGAAGGTTGAATTGCTCAAATTACAGTTCTTCCATTAAAGGTTTTATTATGATTATTTCTTTAGAGTAACAACAGCAGACTGTGGCAATTATTTTACAACATATACTGGCATCTGCTTGGAAATGGTGGCAAAAAATCTTACCTGCTGACACAGCAAGCACAAGAACAAAACCCAAAAAACCTTTTGGAAAAAATGTCTTTGCCAATAATAATCATGTAGACTTTGACATTGGTCAAGATCAGTACTTGATTCAAGCTGACAAAATGACTTCTAATATTAAGAGAGACCAGATGAAACAAGCTTTGACAACTGTGAACCTTTCCCTTTGCTTCTGTTGTCCATGGCCACTTAAGTCTTGTTGGCTTTGCTGGCTTACAGTGTAGGACTTTGAAGGCCAAAGCTGACCAAAATAGTTTTTCTTTTCATTAAGAAGGCGTGTTGGGGCTTCACCGTTAGAATTCTGATTACCATTCATGTTGGGATTTATGTTTTTAAGCATAGTTGGGGGGATATGGCAACTGCATTGCAAGCTAAAAGACTTTTCCGCCAGCTTCACGTAGTTGTTAGTCGTAACCCAGCCGTACTTCATAGTTAAGTTAAATGGTTAACTTGGATGTGGAAGTTCAGTGTTCCTTTCTCTCGGGAGAGAGAAGTCCCAGTTCTGTGGTTGTCTTTCTCCTCCAGTGTGCGAGTTCACCTAATGGATGTTTTAGATTTCATCTTGAGTCCTAGCAGCCAGATTCTCAAACTATGGCCCCGATCTTTTAAACTGCCCGTGTTTTGTAACTGATGTTTTGTGCAGAGTAAAAGGTGCTGTACGAGGAATTCCATTTGCAGTGGCTTTTGTCTTGTAGTTACGTGATTCTGTTAACCCTTTCTTGGTCGGACCTTGAAAAATACGCATTGCATGTTTGCTCCAAGTCTTCAGAGATCTCAAAGCCTAACATGGATAGTCTTAGAAAAATGAAGTGCACACCTGGTGTTTACTGTCCTCCAGAATAAAATGATAGCCACCTTTCTCTCATACAGGAGCTGGTATTGCCCCAAAGAACTCACAGACTGGATTCCTAAACCCTCTTATTTCAGAATAAATTCCATAGTAATTATTTCAGTACAACTTCTTACTTGCTCTGGGGAGAAGGCCTGGTACGAGCTTTGGGCATAAGACTGTAAAGTCGAAGTAACAAGAATTGTGTTATATTTAAATAAATGCAGTATTTCCTTGGCCATTGGGTAAAAAACCCAGAAACCACTCCATACAGGATGGATCAAGAAGATGCTATAAGCATTGCACAATTTATTAGCTTCATCCTGCCCTGGGAACGGCAGGCAGTTCACGAGAGTGAGGGCTGACTCACTGGGTTGAGAGACCTCAGAATTTAGTTAACAGACCTCAGTCACAACATTATAGAAACACAACATTATATAATGCCATTGCATTATCTGCAGATCCCTGACAGGTGTACTTGTATGATGCATGTCTTGGCGAACGAGACATTTATCACATTGCATTCTACATTTTTTAGTATATAGCTGCAGATGTAAATGTGTGACAAAGCCCATGGTGATTATTTTTGGATGCCCCAAGTCGCACCATTTCTGTGACTGGTATGTTGCTGCTACAGCAGCAAGGTTAATTTGTTTGCCGAAAATGGGGTTTGCAAGAAACAAAACGTTATTTGCAGAATTTGCCTTTTTTAAATGTCACATTGAATACTTAGTAGAAAAGAGATGTATAAATCTGCACCGTAAAAAAAATGTTTTCAATGAACTCTCTAAGAATAGCTCTTTCCCTTTTCCAGGGAACCCTGACAAATTGTAGCAGGTTTTTGGTTTTTTTAAGAGGGTGGGATAATAAAAGATGGCAAGTCCCTCTTTTCTGGCTAAATTATCTGGGCCTCATGATCTTGGGGCAAAACATGAATATTCCACAAGCTATGATTTGAACTCCTGAAGTGGTGAGGATGTGTATGGATTTTTTGTTTGCTTTAAACCAGACATAGGAGACTCTGATTTTGATAGAAGCAACGGTGCTGCCGGGAACTGTACTGTGCTGTTTCCAACTCTAAATTGTGCCTCTCCCCAGCTGCTGTAAGTCCAGCAGCAGGAATAAAGCAACATGTGCCTCTGTTGTAGGGGTTGTGTTTTTTATTGCGGGTCCGCAGGACAGTTTAGAGCAATGGAATGACCCAAAAAGAAGGATGGGAAAAAATCCTCCTTTAAAGCAAAAGAAGAAGAAGAGTAGATCAGTTACTGGATCTTCTTTATACAGGCGACTCCCCACTTACACAGGGGCCCAATACGCATAAGTGAAATTACGTGAAGTGGTGAGCGCCCTCTAAACACCCTTTAAATGCCCTCTCTGCTGCTGTCTCTTCAATCCATGCCAAAAATACTGTATCCAGAATTATCCACAAACTAGAATTGAAGCTCTGGCGCTGGCAAGAGGCTTGAGGATGCAAGGGAAAGCTCCTGCGTCTGCTGTGCTAAACTGCGCGGCTGAGCAGCGCAAACAAAGCCCCGCTGGGTCTCCAGTCTCTTCAGGGCTTCCTCTGCTTTCACTGACGTCCTCTTCAGGCTCCGGGGAGAGTCTCCTTGCGAGCCATGAGGTCTCTCCTACTCCCTCCCATCATTCCCAGGTTTGAATTGAATTATTTAATTAATTGACTTATTTAAAGAGCCTGGGCAGCTCAGTTGGTTCGGTTGTGGTGCTGATAACACCAAGGTTGCAGGTTCGGTCACCCTTTTGGGACAGCTGAATATTCTTACATTCCAGGGGGTTGGAATAGATGATCCTCAGGGTCCCTTCCATCTCTAGAATTCTACGATTGTATTTAATTATTACCCAGCGCTGCACGTATACATGGCCACTTGCAAGTAGGACATGTATTAAGTAGTGGGATGCCTGTATATGTTCCAGATCTTAAGAAATTGGCAGGAGGATCTGCTAGCAGGGCTACCATTAGGCGGAGGAGATTTTGGCGTACCACTTAAAGGATAGCGAATCACCAGCTAGTAAATATTTTTACCACCGTGGATGGGGAGGGTGTTGAATTTTCGGCCTTGCACATCAAAGCGTTTGCCAGGATACTGAATTACAGCCCGTCACGGCTTTGGATGCTGTTTTCAGTGCTATTAATCTGCTTAATTTAGTAGTATACTTGGCAGCATTTTAATAACGTATTAAATAACGACTGGAAAAATTAAAATGCCATGTTTGTGTGGCTGATGGATAAAATGGAGCTGGTTTGTTCCCTTAGTTCACATTTACAGTAGCCTTCTCAGCATCGGCAGAGGCTGCAGTCAGGTTCTGTCACATGGAAGCCTTAGTATTTGAATGTGAGAGCTGTATCCATGGCCGCTGAAGTTCGCATTGCAAACAAAATTGCTGCGAGAGAAGCCTAGCCTTCCCTGCTCCCCAGGCGATGGTGTGTGGGCTGCTGTGAATGTGAATGGAGCCCGTGAAATTGGTGGCTGAAGACTGATGCATTTTATGTTGCGTTTTCTGGCAGCAATCCTGGTCTCGAATGTTAAAATGTCCATATGAATATGAGCTCTAATGTTTCCACCCATTGTACATCTGATTATTGTGCATACTAATATCAATACCACTTCTGGTGCTTTCTGACACTCCCAAGTATAAATCTCCCATTCCTAGCTGGTTTCATGCATGCAAGTGGAACTAGATTTGTAGTTATTGCTGCAACAGCCAATGCCAGTGACAGAAGCCTTCAACTGTTCTCAAAGGAATTCTCCTAAAGTTGGGTTCCTCGCATATGTAGAAATGGCTCCCCAGGATTGTACCCAGTAGGAGCAAAGCTATATGTATTTTGTGATTCTTTAGTAGCACTGAAAAAAGTTGCAGGATATTATTGGGTGTAGGACTCCTGCTAACCTCACCTGCACCAAAACACAGTTTTCTGGTGCTTTATACTGTGTGGGCAATTAGTCTGATGAAGTTAGAGGGCTGGTTGAATAAAATTTCCATAAATTGAGGCTAGGACTTCAGTATCCTTCATCGCTCCTTGCTATTCCCTAATACAAAGGTAGAACAAATAGTGGAAAATTGTAGAATTACATGAAATAGTTAACACATGGGAAATAAGATCATGCATATTTGCATAGTACATACTGTATATACTCGAGTATAAGCCTACCTGAATATAAGCCAAGGCACCTAATTTTACCACAAAAAACTGGGAAAATTTATTGACTCGAGTATAAGCCGGTTCACCACACCACAAACCTAGTGGTGGCGGCAGCGTCGGAGGAAGAACAAGCAGCCTGAAAGGACCCTCGCTCGAGTATAAGCCGTGGGGGGCTTTTTCAGCACAAAAAAATATGCTGAAAAAGTCAGCTTATACTCGAGTATATACGGTAATTTAGACAAGCTGCAGAAACTGGATGCAGAATTTTAATTTTTTTTTAAGAATGGAATCTCGCCCAGGTTACCACCATGTCTGCTTAGAGGTTTCGTGAAGCACAGAGTTGGGTTTTCTTCATATGAATAAAAAGAACGTTTTTATTGGAGGAAAATATGGCTGTGATCACAGAGGACGGTAATATTTTCACCTTCACTACCTATCATGGTCCTT
The DNA here is from genome assembly GCF_965113315.1 of Podarcis vaucheri. Lineage (NCBI taxonomy): Eukaryota > Metazoa > Chordata > Lepidosauria > Squamata > Lacertidae > Podarcis > Podarcis vaucheri. The sequence goes on along the minus strand of NC_138755.1, from coordinate 34,454,507 downwards.
GTGGTTTGTTGCTGTGAAGGTGGAGAAAAAAGACTAATTATGCATCAAAGTTGAAATGTGTCTATGGCGGTGAATACTCATTTGTGTTTGTAACTTCCTGATCGACCAGAAGGTAGATTTGTGTGTGTGCTGGTTCAGTTCAAAGTATTACTGGTAAAAGGGTTTAAAAGCTTGTCTGTTACAATGCAATCTCAACTTTCTTTTCCTTTTTTTTTGCAATTGGCAACTTTGCAGTAGCCATCAACCTGTGTATACAACCCTCCTAACAATTTTAACACCTAGTTATTTCCATAGGCACTACCAACTACTAGCTTTGCATTAAAAAAAACAAACAAAAAAAACCCCTTGTATAACTTGCTTGCATAGCTAGCCTTGTGTTCTTGATACCTGTTGGCCATAGAAGAACCTATGAAATCCCAAAATGGCCTTTCATTGTTTGTGACCTGGAACTGGGATGTTTATTCCCTCCCCCCTCTTGCTAAAAGAGGATATTAGAGTCTCTTAACTTAACCAATGTGATGGAATTTTGCATAAAGCCAATGTAACAACTTAGATCTTACTGTGCTTTAACTTAATGTCTGACCTATAAGTACTTGTGACAGATTAAGATTCAATAAACACACTTTTTAAAAACGTTTTTGGAGGTTTTTATCATGTGTTCGGAGGCACCAAAGGTTGTACCACTTTCTTCAGTTGCTTACTCCAAAGGCTGGTTGTTGCCAGAGCTGTGTGTATCTCACTGTTCTTTCCACATTGCCGCAATATGTGGCATGGGATGCACAAGCTCACTTCATTTCTTTTAAACTTTCTGGTTCTTACAGCTTATTCTACAGCGTGAGCAACGCTTCCTGAAATCTCAGAAGACAGGAAGAGATAAATCTGTAAGAAGCTAGTGGGAGGGTTTGTCTTGTGTGGCTACTTACCTCTCCCTAGGACTAGCCAAACAAAAAACAACAACAACAAAAAACAGAATAAAATAGTAAAATATTTTAGGGGGAATTGCTGATATAATAATGCAGTCATCCAACTTCAAGGATCTTTAATCTGCAATAGTGACTGTGAGGGAATTATGACAGGTGCAGCTATTTTTAGCGAAAATTACATATGCAGTAAAGCAGTTATCTAAAAGGTACAGGAGTTTTAAGCTGATAGGGTTGATCCACCCCGTTGTAGAGTTTAGTCAGTGCCTGGTTTTCCTGACCCTCAAATGGCATTTTGCAGCATAGCTCAGCTTTTTACTATCTGGGTAAATGGTCTTTCTATTTATACATTAAGTGCAGAAGAAATAATGTAAGGGCCTTTTGTTTTATGGTGCAAATTTTTACACCTCACCACTTTAGCCTCATTCCACCCCCCTTAAACTGTGTTCCGGTGTTGGCTAGGGTTCATTCATAAAATGAGGAATAGCAAATTCCTTTCAAATAAACTAGCTTGTTGCCATTTTTCCTCTTCAAGACCATACCCAAGTAGGACGAATGAGCCTCTTATTACTTTGTATGAAAGGAGACCATTACTGGAAATTTATTTCGAATGATCATTGTCAGGCAATAAATTAAACACTTGATAACCTAAAACGCACACACACACATGCATTTGAGACAGCCTATACATAAAAATATAGAGGTGGGACTTTGGGCTATTGCACTGGTGGGAGGTGTATCAAAAGCTCATTCATAAAGGTGAGTGGACGAAGCCACCTGCTTTCAAGGAGGTATCTTTGCTTCCTATCCTTTGGCCACGGAGAGAACAACAAGCTGGGCAGTGCCTGTGCAAGTAGCATAACTAGGAGGTGTGGGTGTTAAGTCTGATTTAAAGCGTTGGGACTGAAAATTGGAGACTTCAGTGTAATCATTCCATACTTAGATGAGCTGAGAGGGCACAGACCAATTTGCTTTCTCGCTTAAGGCTTGCTTGCAGGGGTACACACGGGGTTGGGGGCTGTAAATTGGCTTTTGCACTTGGGGTGAAGCATTCGTAGCAGCAGAATGTACGGATGTGTGGAACCAAGGGAAGCCCAACAGGTTTTATTTGAGCCATCACACAATCTGCAGGGGAGCATTTCCACCCCTTTCTAACATTGCCTAAATCCCATTGGGGGGAAAAAAGCCTTTCCCCTCACCCCACCCCACTTTAAGCAACAGATTGGAGTTGTACATGGTGTAGTATTTTGAAGAGAATGGACACCTAGCAAGGAGCAGAAAACATGCACCACAGTAGCTTCTTCCTATGCGTCCATTTCCTCCTGTGACACCACAAGAGTCTGCCATCACCTCTTCCTCTGCCTGGACTTTTGTCTTATGAACAAGAAGAAGAGAGTCACACAATTCCAGAGTCCTGTGCATTTTGTCCTCTCCTCTTTGGTCTGCTATAGGATATAGAAAGTGAGCTTTCTGCTAGGCTGGTGCAAAAGGGAAGCAGCAGCAGATTCTTTCAGAGTGCCCCCAGGGAGGGAGTTCCTTGTTTGACGGCCTCCGACACTCTAGTGGTCAAGGGCAGCAGCTGGCTACCACATCTGAAACAACAAAACAGCTACGGATCCGGCCTACTTCCGGTTGCCTCCTCTCTGGAATACAGAGGAGGCTGCTTTTTAGGTGATGTGGTAGAAGAACAAACGCCCCCACAGTGTACTAGATTTCTGCACGAAAGTCCCACTGAAATAAAAAACAATCGGTGGAATTGAAGTATAAAATTTTCTTCGAGCTGCGGCACAAGGAAAATAAGCGGTTCGGGAAATGAAAACGGGAATAGGATATTTAAAGGGGGGAGGAGAGGGGAAAAAGGGAGAAGTAGGCCGATGTTTATCAACTCTCAGAAATAAATGACTTAATTGCAAGTATTACTTGTGCAGTTGAAATTGATCAGGAGCAGGTTCAGGACTGAAGAAAAGCAGCACTCCTGGACACAATGCTGGAGCCATGAGTGAGTGACGGGTGAAACTGAGTCCCCATGTTTAGGGAGTGGATATATTGAGGGCAAAGAAGGGCTGGTCTGAATCCTTATGACCCACTTCAGAGAATCCCAGTGAGCACAACTAACCCCTGATCAAGCCGTGCTTCCTGCCTTTTACACCCTGCAGTATACAAGTTTGGTGAAGTTCAGCCTTAGGGCAATAGACATATTTGACATGTTTCTTTGTTTGATTAGTAGCTTAGTGCACCTCCACCATGCCTGTTGATATGAACACTATGAAGTGGCAGAGTTATTGGTGAGACACAGGGCATCTGTCAGTGTTGCAGATCCTTTGTCCTATGCCCTTTTAAAATGTGGGTTTTTTGCGGGGCGTTGTTGGATTGTTTTTATTTTGATGATGGATTTTGTGGCTTTATATTTTGATTCTATTCTGTAAACCACCTGAGACCTGCAGGTATAGGGCGGTATATAAAATCAATAAATAAATCATCATCATCTGTGGATGTTCCCACCACTACATGAAGCAGCAGCAATGGAAAAATATGTAATATGCAAGCTCCTTTTAAAAGTATGCAACATATTTTTTTTAGAATTTTGAAGACACAAGAAAGAGCTGAGTAACAGCAGGGCTTTATAGTGGGTTTTTTTTTTTTTAAAAAAAGGGGGGGATCAGCTTCAGCATCCAGCCTGAGAATGACTTCTAGACTCTAGAGAACTTGCTTACCAGCTGTGACATTTTGTTCGTTCCAATAAAATTTCAAAATCCAACTGGATTTTGAAATTTTCGACTACTGAATTTTCTTCTACCAAATAGCCTTGAACCCGGTAGAGCAGGAGACTCTTAATTTGAGGGTTGTGGATTTGAGCCCCACATTGAGCCAGGTTCCTGCACTACCGGGCGTTGAACGATTCTATGCCCTAGGAGTTTTCACTACAGGATATTCCTTCACAGCACAGCTTCTACCGACACTACCATGTGGTCAGATATAGAAGAAAGTTCCTTGCTATTTTATCCAATTGAACCAACACACCCACACTGTCCTTCTGCCCCACATAATAAAATAGTGCCTCAATAATTGAAGTTGCAACATGCAAACCTCAGAGACAAATCTGGGGCTCTCCAGATGCTGGATTCCCATCAGCCCCAGCCAGCATGCCTAATGGTCAGGGGTGATGGGAGCCACAAAGTCCCCCTCTTTACCCTACCTGACGCATGCCAGTGGATGCACCGTGTTTGTGAATAAAGCTTTGTCCATGTTTTGGGGGGTGGGGGAAGCATTCACCGTTAGTCTAGACACCCCAACGAAAGAAAGGTTAGGAGAAAAACCATCCTAAGAGTATGGAGGCTAAAGCCATCAAACTTAAAAAACATCTTACTTGAGAAAGGCTCTGATTTGTGAAATTTTCTTCCATATGTCAGTAGTAGAAAGGATCAGGCTTAAAGCTGCTGGAGATCTTGGTGCAACTCTCCCCACTATGGACAGAAGGTAACTAAACGGTACAGCGCAATACTCGGTCCATCTGTACCAAGTGTGGAAACGTTGGTCTTTGGACATTGCTGAACCACAATTTCCAACATCCCTTCCCAATGCAGCAACATCTGTACCGAGGTTCTCTGTGAATCTGCTCTTCCCTGCTCCTCTTGGAAAGGGGTGGTTCCATATTTGTCTGTGCCCCACAGAAGGTAAACATCAAGAAATCCGAGAGCCAAAGAATCAACGTGAAGTTGCCTTTTTATTGCCTGCCTACCCCTCCAAGAGGTAGTCTTCCTCTCCATCCCTACTCTGATGCACACAGGTATTGCTTAATTTTGCTGCTGCTTACGTGTAGCAGATTACAATATAGCTGATTAGAATGTTTCGCTTCTAGACCAACTGCTTTTTTGAAAAACTGCATTGGGAATATTTTAAAGGGCACAGATGTCAGGTTGGGGGAGACCCTAGATGCTGGTGAAACCAATATTAGATCGGGCCGTGCAGTACCCAGGGAGAAGAGGCTACATAAGCTAGCTGAGCCTTCACCAAGTTGGCACTCTCCAGGTGTTGCTGAACTATAACTCCCATCATCCCCAACTATCGGCCACATGGCTGGGGATGATGGGGAGTGAAGTCCAACATCTGGAGGGACCAGGTTTGCCACAGCTGGTAGCTTATTCCTCTCTAGAACCACAGAGAGCGGTCCATATAAACAGGGCGCCCAAAATCCAAACCAGGGGTTAAGTCATTTCCCTTCCAATGCATGCAGGAAGGGCACTGCTTAGGCAAGTAACTGAAAGTGCCAACCATGAGGAAATTCCACACTGAATATGGTGGATTCCAGCTCCACACCAACATTTCCTAAACAAGTGTGTTTGTTACTCTTGGCCAAAACAGAAGCCATTTTCGATCCGATTATTTTTACACAGAGCTGCTTCGGTGGAATCCAAGAAAGGCTTTGTGAGGTAATAGTCACCCCTTTCTCCTACTTCAAAACCACCCTGGGCCTCTTAATAAATAATAATAAGAAATAATAGCAGCAGCAACCAAAAACCAGGCACTTTGAAAAGCTGTGGCCTCAAACCCCATGCTGTAGGCCTCCTATACGCATCAGGAACCAGTGGGGAAAAACACCAAGAGGAACATTGGCAACACAGTGAGCTCCCTCCACCTGTCTCAGGGCGTGCGTCTCCCTCACTCTTCCCCACACACCAGAACGTGACGATTTCACAATTTCAAACGTTTTTATATATTATATATATACTTTAAAAAATGAGGTAAGTCATCTTGCCACAAAAAGACATGCTGCAGCCGCATCCCTCTCCCCACCCGAATATTTCAGCTGCAAGGGTAGCTGTTATTGCTCTGTCTCTGGGTGGACTCTGATTGGCTGCTGGGTGGGCAGAGTACGTTATTGCCATGATCGGTGGCCAACGGGGCTGCCCGGCTTTCTGTCCTTGGGTCACCCCCGGGCACAACCCACAGAGGCCTCCTCTAGCAAGTGGGAGAAGTGGTGATGGGGCTGTGCAGGTACGGGAGGCTGCCGGCAGTGGAGTGCACAGCCACCGAGACCGGGAAACTGAAGACGAACTGGGAGGTGGGCGTGGAGGAGCTCTTCCCCCTTTCCCTCAGCGTCCCCGACGGGCTGGCGGCCTCGGCGGCGCACGACGTAGCCAGAACCTGGGACTCGAACTGGAGGAGCTGTCCCATGAAGCTGAAGTTGGGGGAGATGATACTCCGGCGCTGCTTGACAAACTCAAAGGCTTCCTCCAGCTTCACCCGCTTCTTCATGATCAGGTAGGCCAGGCAGATGGTCGCTGATCGGGAAATGCCAGCTTGGCAGTGCACTAGGACGCGGCCGTGACAGGCCTTCACGGAGTCTGGGGGGAGCAAAGCAGAAAGGTCAGAATAGGTTTCATACGCTTCAGGTCACAGACTCCACTAACCCAGAAATATTACCTCAGGTTAAGAACTTTGCTTCAGGATGAGAACAGAAATCGTGCTCCGGCGGCGCAGCAGCAGCGGGAGGCCCCATTAGCTAAAGTGGTGCTTCAGGTTAAGTACAGACCTCCGAAACGAATTCAGTACTTAACCTGAGGTACCACTGTAATTATCATTCATACAACAAAACTTCTCATACAATGTTTTCTTTGGACTTCCGTCAACATCTCTGATGATTTTCCGTTCTCATCACTTCTTATGCATTTCTTAATTTCGTATTACCTTTAATTATCTTTAACTAATAATTCTCCTCATTGTCTTTTTTTTGCAATATTTCAAATAATTCACCTTACTAAACTTCTTGCAAACCTACTACCGTAATCTGTTCATCACAATTATTTTTCAAATAGTCCGTAAATTTACTCTAGTTTACTCTAGTAGCTAGAGACCTGAACATTTCCTCCACCGTTTGGAGCTGGACCCACAAGCTTTGGTTTTGAAGCCTGTGTCCCACTATCTCTGCCTCACCCACCCAACCTGCCAAGATGAACGTACCTATGTATTCAATCGCTTCCATGAACCAGGAACTGATGTCGGTTTTGTGGTTGTCTTCCACTGGGATGCATTTGTATTGAAAATGTCCTTCAAAGTGGTTTGGGCAGTCCGAGGAAACATTTAACAAGGCGGTAATCCTCAAGGCGTCCAGCATGTCTCTCCGGGCGGCGTGATGTGCGCTGCCAAGGAAGAGGAACGGAAGGATTTCCACGGGGCCACCCTGCTCTCCGGAAGGGGAAGCAAGAAAGGAGAAAAGAGAGGGATCACTATGACTGAGAGAAGGAGAAGAGAAGTCCCAACAGGAAAAGGAACAGGCACAGATGCGTGATGCTCACAGAATTCATGAGCTCCACAAAACACAGCTGGCGAATGCCAGTAACATTACTGGACTCACAACAGGGACAAATAAGCAGCTGTCCCCATTCACAATTCTCTAGTGATTCTCAATCGTCGCCAGAGATTCACAATAGCATTACGTTTGAAGCTTTCTGATCTTAAAGCTGTGGGACCCCAGCTTTCCCCCTCAAACCTGTGGAGGGCCTGGTTTGAAATGGAGTTGGCTATACCATGTGGTGTTATATATTCTGTAGGCTTAAGGTGACTGAGCAAAAACACAAAACGAAAAGGGTGCAGCAGGAATATCACTCTGAATTGCAGTTAGTGATGCAATTTAGCTTGCTGAGTAATGGTGAGCGCACAATTTCTAATCAGATCTTGGGCATATGTCTCTCTTGAGAGCATTATGCCGCTATCCCAAACAAGACTCTGTGTCACTTGCTGACAGCACGCCTGCAGCAAGGTTAACTGGCTTTAGAGTCACAATAATAGTTTTGCCAAGCTGTGCATTCTGAAACTTTTTAACATCGCTCTTCATTGAAAATCTGAACTCTCCTAATAAAACCTAGCCCTTTCGATTCATGCAACTACACTTGCAGGTTCTTTGTTCATTTCCACAAAATTTTAGTTCCGGAAGGCCTGGGAGATTCCACTCCAAAGATCTCCAGATGTTGTGAACTGCATTTCCCATCATCTGTCCTTGACGACTGGGGATGCTGGCTGGAGCTGATGAGAGGTGTAACCTACAATATCTGGAGGGTGTTGGCTAGACTATCCCTGCTCTACTCCTAAGCAAAGGAAGGCCACCAAGTTCAAATCCCTACACCATGCACTCTTGAATTACGACTGTGTGTCAGCCAGCATGACAGTAACACCCACACAAGAAATAACAATCGCTATTGACTGTCTCCCACGTTAGTCACCCTCGGGAGCTAGAAATTAATGGACATGACTAACGTAGGCTCCCTAATTATAGCAGGTCTACGCCAAGTATAACATGGTTGGCTGGATGCAACCTTATGGCTCCATGGCTAGACTAGGAGCCACTGCATCCAAACAGTGTACCTGTAAAATTTTTGAATGCTGATGACATTGAAATGAATTGAAGGGGTTCTAGCAACAAGGTAAAATGTAAGATGGGATTGATAATAGATAAACTAAATAGGATATTGTCAGGGGTTCAGGAGCAGAGGCAAGGGCAAGGGAGGAAACAGAGAGCGAGGGGGAGGACGCAGAAGAAAAGATGAGTGATGACGACGACCCGAGATCTCCGAGTCTTTCCAGTGAATCAGAAGATTCACAGAAAGGAGCACCAGTGGCCAGGGCAAGGGGGGAGCCTAGGGGGACACCCCAGGAAGATAAAGCCAGAGGGGACTCAGAGGGGAGCAGTTGGAGATCGGGACCAGCGTCACCGCCAGAGAGCAGGGAAGAGGAAGGGAGCCAGGGATCAAGTGCTGGCAGCTCACAACAGGAGGGAGGGCACGAGTCAGGAGTGGCCACACCTCCATCAGGGAGCGAAGAAACGGTCAGACGGAAAGTGGAAGGTTGGGCGCGCGCGCCAAGTTCAAATGCACAGGAAAGTGACGCAGTAGGCAGCCCGGAGAGGGAGCCAGGTCCTAAAGCCCGGCGCAAGGAGACAGAAGGGTCCGGGGGGTCGGCGTCGGAGGAGTCCCGGAGGGAGGAGACCCCGGGGGGCAGAGGGACCCAGAGGAGAACAGTCAGGCGGAAAAGGTGGAGCAGGGCTAGGATATTAAGTTGGTGCACAAGGGGCGGAGACTCAGACGGAGCTTCGCCGATCTAGACATAAGACGTAGAGTTGCACGCAGCAGCTTGAGAATGGAAACTGTAACTCAATAAAGACTTTACTTAATGATCGCTGGCTAGCGTGATCCTCTGTGAGCTAGGATCGGGGAGCAACTCTGACAGATATGAATTTGCTGAACCAATTCTTAAAAGGAATACAAAAAAGGGAGGCGTGAGGAAGTCAGGAAAATAAGTTACCGTATTTTTCGCTCTATAATACGCACCCGACCATAACACGCACATAGTTTTTAGAGGAGGAAAATCCGTAGGCATGCCACCCGTAGGCATTCCCTACTGCTTGCTGGTTTCTCACTGGCATCCAACTGGCCACTGTGAGAACCGGGGGCTGGACTGCATGGGCCTGATCCATGTTCTTATACTATCCAAATTAGTATGGTAAAGGGACCCCTGACCATTAGGTCCAGTCGTGACCGACTCTGGGGTTGCGGCGCTCATCTCGCTTTATTGGCCAAGGGAGCCGGCGTTTGTCTGCAGACAGCTTCCGGGTCATGTGGCCAGCATGACTAAGCCGCTTCTGGCGAACCAGAGCAGCGCACGGAAACACTGTTTACCTTCCTGCCAGAGCGGTACCTATTTATCTACTTGCACTTTGACATGCTTTTGAACTGCTAGGTTGGCAGGAGCAGGGATCAAACAGTGGGAGCTCACCCCGTCACGGGGATTCGAACTGCCAACCTTCTGATCGGCAAGTCCTAGGCTCTGGTTTAACCCACAGCGCCACCCGCGTCCCCACTATCCAAATTAGGCCAGGCCATTTCGCCACATCTAAAATATTCCGATGGAGAACATATTCTCCAGGGCTCGGAGATCCTGTTCAAAGTGCAAAACCAGACCTCTGTTGTTTTAAGGACAGACGGATAATACACCAACCAGGAGACTGAATTCATATTGCCAATTCAGACAAGGGTCTCTGACAAGAACGAGGGTTTAAACGGATATAAGCCCCGGAAAGCCAACCTGATCGTGTTGCGGTGTCCCACAGGAGCTGCAGCTGTGCTCAAGGTACTCTGCAGTCGCCACAACGGACGCAGCAGTCGGAGATTTTGTCTTTGCACAGAATTCCGGATATTCCGAGTGAAACCTCTCATAGCCGCCTGAAAGATAAGCAACATCACAGCGTTAAGAGTGTTGGACCTGGGAGATCAGGGTTCAAACCCCCAATCGGTCGTGAAGCTCATTGGGTGACCTTGCGCCAATCGCAGCCTCTTAACCTTCCTCGCAGGGTGGTTGTAGGGCTTAACTGAGGAGGTGGGTGAACCATGTACTTCCTGGAGGAAAAGGTTGCCTATAAATGCAATAAATAACCTCTTCTGCTTACCTGCTTAAGAAAGCAGGAGGAGATGGAGATGCCAGAGATCTCCACGCGCTTGCAATGGGACCCATGGCAGTCGCAAAACGCGCCTGGCACCTGGCTAATTTCTAACACTGAATCCAATGTTGCATTTTCAAATATTGTCCAGGCTCTATTTACTACGGATGGCTTCACAGTTTCCCACCGACCAGGCTGCTTATCGCTGAGGTCTCGAACGCTATCCATCTTTTAACAAAAAGTGCTGTTTTCTCGACATCCACAGTTCACCTGCTGAGAGGCCCACAAATCCAGCTGCCAGGTGGCCAACAGCTCCTCTCTCCCCTCTGGGGACTGATCCTGCTGCATTCAAAGGGCTTGGCCCCATAGTCAAAGCAACCTGCTCCGGTACCTGGACCGGCACTCATCCCAGGGGGCATGGCGCACGTCCCAGGGGGCGTGGTGCGCTGTCTGGTGGGTGCACGGTGAACAGCGCGTGCCCCGGGGTGCCGCTGATCAGGGGGTCGGCATTTTGTCCCTCCCCCTTTTGGAATGGCACATGGAGCGGCCCAGTCCGCCCCCTTGGCCCAACACATGGCGTTTTACTGCAAACGGGAAGTTAACTTGGGGCGGGAGGAATTTATGCGCTGGGTGTCTTCTCCAGCACATGCAGAGAGCACAGGAAGACCTTGCTTTGGATCTGAAGAAGAGAAAAAAGCAGTGATAGCCCCTCGTGTCACTCCTGCTTGTCCCCAAATGAACTGACTATAGAATGATCTGATCCACTGGGCCTTCTGCTCTGCTCGTTGGCTGAACTTTATGAGTTACTTCTGTTGAAATTTACAATTTGATACTATGAATCGTATATCTTATTTATCCAAGAACACAGCCGGTTACGTCTCATGTGTTTATGGAGTATGCTTTACGTGACCATAGGTTTGTTGGTTGTTGCTTTGTCCCCAAAGCCCTGCATGAATTTGGCCTCAGTTCTATGGTGCATGCAAGACCTTAATAGCCGCCGTGGAACGCATTAATGTGCTCAGCAGTCATTGGCACTCATAATAGCTCTGGTAAGGACCACATCACAGCGATCTTTAGCTTGGACAAAGACATAGTCTAAAAGGTGCCCGTGGTTCGACTATGTTTTATTTTATTTTTTGTCGAAAGAGTGTGTTGGTAATACAGTGGTACCTCGGGTTACAGATGCTTCAGGTTACAGATGCTTCAGGTTACAGACTCCACTAGCCCAGAAATAGTGCCTCGGGTTAAGAACTTTACCTCAGGATGAGAACAGAAATTGCATGGCGGTAGCGGGAGGCCCCATTAGCTAAAGTGGTGCTTTAGGTTAAGAACAGTTTCAGGTTAAGAACGGACCTCCAGAACAAATTAAGTACTTAACCTGAGGTACCACTCTATAGTCAAAAGTAAAATTCCGTTCTGGTTGCTGTTGCTAATTCCTTCTTTCCCAATCGGCTACCTGTGATTGCCAAAGAAGAAGAAGCAGCATGCAAGAGAACTTGGGAGGAGGGAGGCCATTGTCTCACTCACCCATTTTCAGAGTCTCTGCAGCTGCCAGAGGACTTGAGGAAGGCAATGGGGCTCAGTGACAAGCACAAAAGCTGGCTGGCTAGCATGCCAACTCGCCATCTGTCAATCCAAACCTTTTTAGCGCACTCACAAACCTAGCCCTGGGGCAAAAATGCTCACATTCCTTGATTAGTATCACCCCTGGATATTTTTGGAGCAGGGGCAGAAGTCCCACTTCGATCACAGTGCAAGACAGTCACGATATGTGACTTCATGAGCTCATCAGCCCAGTATCACAAGAGCTGCGTAGCCTGACGGATGGAGTGCTGCGGAATCTCTCTATTCTTGCCATATCAAACAGGTAGAAACACTGCACTTATCAGGGTCCTCTCTGGCTGGTATGCTGCATTCAGCTGACTCACAAACCACACAAGGCCCTTTCAAGTATCTACACTTTTTCCTTCAGGGACTTCCCTTTTGCTCATTTGTTTTTCTATGTTCTGAAGTTTTATTTATTTTTAATAGGCATTTAAAATTTTCATTCTGTAAACTGCTTTAAGCTTCATTGTTGAAAACAAATATTGCACACACAGACACACACTCCCTATCCAAATTTGGGGGTTCCCAAATCATTGTTTGAAGTCTCCCCCCCCCCTTTAAAAACATTGAGGTCCCATTCAAAAGATGTCCTGGTCTCCCTTGCTCCAACACACCTCCCACTATTGGTGTGGAGGGTTGGGGAACTGGATCCAACCAACACACTCCAAAGAATCCTGCAAATTCCATTCAACGAGAACCAATGATCCCTATATTCAGAACAAAATGCTTGTTTAACCTGGAGGTAGGCTGTATGAATTGTGTGTTGCTTTGTAATGATTGGTTGGGTCTCTGGACCGTAATAAAGATTGTTGTTGTTTCTTTCTTTCCATTCAACACTTCCACCTTTCTTGCAGCCCTTGGCCCTCAATACTTCTACCATAGAAATGTCTTCTTCCTGTCTGTCTCCACATTTCATGCATTCCTCTTTTACCAAGCCCTCAACATCCTTCGTTCCCACAAAGATCAGAAACTTTGTTCTGGGAAAACCGCTCACCTTCCCAAGGGGCCAGAGTTGCAGACTGGCCACGAGCAGTCCCCATGTACAGCGGGGGGCGTGGCGATGCCGCCCATATCACACCCCACAGCCGACCAATTGGGTCGACCGTGGGGCGTGGCTTACCGGATTTAAACGTCCACAAGGCTCCTGCATCGGATCTCCCGCCCTATTTTCGTGTGTTCGCCATCTTGGCCTTGATACGGACTACGGTTGGTCGCCGGTTGAGGGGGCCCAGTAGGAATTTTCCCACTTGGCAAATTGGCACCAGCCATGTGGTTTTCTCCTGCCTTGTAGCAATCGTCACAACTTTGTAAGGTTTGGTGGTTAAAGGTAAAGGGACCCCTGACCATTAGGTCCAGTCGTGGCCGACTCTGGGGTTGTGACACTCATCTCGCTTTACTGGCCAAGGGAGCCAGCTTCCGGGTCATGTGGCCAGCATGACTAAGCCACTTCTGGCAAACCAGAGCAGCGCACGGAAACGTCGTTTACCTTCCCGCCAGAGCGGTACCTATTTATCTACTTGCACTTTGACGTGCTTTCAAACTGCAAAGTGGGCAGGGTGGGCAAGGTGGGCAGGAGCAGGGACCGAGCAACGGGAGCTCACCCCGTTACGGGGATTCAAACCGCCGACCTTCTGATCAGCAAGTCCTAGGCTCTGTGGTTTAACCCACAGTGCCACCCGCGTCAACCGTGTTTGGCGGTTAGGCATTGGTAAACCTGGTTGATGGGAGGGGAGGTTGTGTCCTTCACCTCCCCCTCCTCTTTAAGGGTATTCCCTTAAAGGGATTCAGGGGTGTGGATCCTGTCCGAAGCCCGGGTATGGGCTAGGGCCATGCCACGACCCCATCGGGGACCCTGGGGGAGCTCGCAGTTGATGTACATCAACAGCGCTCCCGCTACTGATGGTTGACACTTAGGAGACTAACTGCATGATGGGCGGGAGTCAGATATAGCCAGTTCAGTTCCAGTGCCTAAGCCAATACCACTCACATCTGTAACCAATAAACCTGTGGCCTTATTTATCCCATTAACCCAAAATATTGGTGTCTGTATGTTTCATTATCAAAGACATGGGGTGGTGTTCAGGGCCTCGCCATGCAAAACCTAACCATCAATTTCTTGCTTGGCATTCTGCATGCAAATGAGCGCACTCAGTACTTGGGTTACACGAACCTTTCTGTGTAGAGAACAGCAATCCAGTGGTCTCATGACTCTCATGAACACGATTCTCCGAAGGTAGTATTATCCTAAACCACCTACCAACAAAGGGAGGTTTGACAGCAGCCAAAAGACTGATATCGATTCATTGGAGATAATACTACGGTCTCCTTTGATCAACGGAGAGAAGATACGATAACTCTCTCAACATACAAACAAGATTGCTTTTAGATGCAGATTGTGTATGGATAAATATAATGATATTTGGAATGCATTTATAAAAATTAGCATGACTTGTTAATAATTTTACATTCCTTGGAATAGTCCTACTACTTATATACCCATTTATTGTATTGTTATCAGCTGCAAGCACTTTTTTCTTTTTGGTTTTCCCCCTTCGTTTTATTTCTCCACTGAATTTTTAAATTAAATATAAATTGGGGGGGGGGGAGAGAGAGGGATGACTCTCCAAGGGTGATCTAACTAGGTACCAAACATACAAAGGATCGCATGACTGGAAACAGAAGTACTTTGTGTGACTGTTGAACTGGCTAACCAAGTAACAAACAAAATGCACCAGCCTGAGTAAGGAAGATTTATTCAATAAGATGTTCAAGAGACTCTAAAGGTAAAGGGACCCCTGACCATTAGGTCCAGTCGTGGCCAACTCTGGGGTTGCGGCGCTCATCTCGCTTTATTGGCCGAGGGAGCCAGCATACAGCTTCCGGGTTATGTGACCAGCATGACTAAGCCGCTTCTGGCGAACCAGAGCAGCGCACGGAAACGCCGTTTACCTTCCCGCCGGAGCGGTACCTATTTATCTACTTGCACTTTGATGTGCTTTCGAACTGTTAGGTTGGCAGGAGCTGGGACCGAGCAACGGGAGCTCACCCCGTCGCGGGGATTTGAACCGCAGACCTTCTGATCGGCAAGTCCTAGGCTCTGTGGTTTAACCCACAGCACCACCCGCGTCCCTTAACAAGAGACTCTATTTGCTCCATTTACTACCCTCCAATTAAAAAAAAAAAAAGCCCTTTAACTTGGGCTTTAAACAGGGTTGTGTGTACTGCTGCATACTTAAAGATCAAATTCTGTACCCAGGCAAGCTGAACCAATTTCAGTGTCCTGAATAAATTATGTGAACTGTGCAAATTTGAACATTACTGTATTTCCAATGCTGTTAGTCCCAGCCCACAAGATGCAAAGTTTCTGAAGAAACCACTCAAACTCTTATTCATGCACCTCTCTAGTTTCCAAGATTTTAAACTGGGTGGCAACCATATATTTTTTTAAAAAAATAATCTCAGTTGATTCTTGGTTTATTCTTAGCTTCAAAATGTACGACAGCATTTAAGATTGGGACCTGTCACTAGAGCATCATTGCCAAACTACAGATAATGATAGCTGAACAAGCTGAAATACATTCCTTGTGATGTGTATCAAATTTTTTAAGACTCATTTAATTATCTGCTTCGGTTGAGAGAACACTCAGTTTAAACTTTATACCGCTGTGAAGCATGAATAGTGTGGGGGCAGGCCTCTGTGTGCTGCTGTTAATATAAATTACTCTGAAATATTTGGGGATTTTCAAACCACTCTGCACTTGATCTATCCCAGATTTGGCCTTATCAACACCCAAAACGTTTTAATTGCACTTGCGTACGACTGTTGCAATCACAAGCGTTTCCATTACTTTTCACCCATTCATGGTGGTGTCACAATTTTCCAGCAATCGCCGGCACATGGTGCACTCTGTAAGACTTTGTTTCCTATTGAGTCAAAGGAAAGAAAGACAGGAATTCCATGGAGCTTGAGAGCAACAGTCCATCAGCTGATTCACGGGTTAAGTGACAAATCCATCGCCCTAAGACACCAAAACGTAAACAGCGATCTGGATGATCACCCGAGATTTGCACACTGGTCACTTGGCTGATCAAATATTGTCCGCTGATTATTACTTGACGGTCAAATATCCAAAGGAGCCATCATGCTTGAAAAATTAATCTCCGCACAAATGCCTTTCAAAGCTGACTTTTGTTTGTCTCTGTATAAAGGTAAAGGTACCCCTGCCCGAACGGGCCAGTCTTGACAGACTCTGGGGTTTGTGCGCCCATCTCACTCAAGAGGCCGGGGGCCAGCGCTGTCCGGAGACACTTCCGGGTCACGTGGCCAGCGTGACAAAGCTGCATCTGGCGAGCCAGCGCAGCACACGGAACGCCGTTTACCTTCCCGCTGGTAAGCGGTACCTATTTATCTACTTGCACCCGGGGGTGCTTTCGAACTGCTAGGTTGGCAGGCGCTGGGACCGAGCAGCGGGAGCGCACCCCGCCGCGGGGATTCGAACCGCCGACCTTTCGATCGTCAAGCCCTAGGCGCTGAGGCTTTTACCCACAGCGCCACCTGCGTCCCTTGTCTCTGTATAATACAACTTATTTCTATTTCTACCTCTTTCCCTACTTTTGTAACTCTAGTCTGACCGTAATTTTTAAGCATAAAAGCAAAAGGCAAACTGAATAAGCGAATCATTCCCAGAAACAGCCGCTAACATGGCTAAAAATTGTGATAATTCATTGTATTTGTTGGAATATGGTTTATTGTTACTTGCCGTAACAGGCAAGTTTGTTTTTGCACTTAAATATATACAATATCTTTATTGTCATTGTCCCATGCAGAACAATGAAACTGAAAAACTGCATAAAACATTCAACCCCCCCTAAAAACTCTGAAACCCCATTTTAAAATACACTATACTATAGAGACCCCTTATGCTGCGTTTAGAACCAGAATTGCATTTGCATAGAAACTGTTTCTCAGGCGGCTAGTCCTGGCCTTTATAACCCTATACCTTCTTCCAGAAGGCAGAAGCTGAAAGAGATCATTTCCGGGGTGCGTACTATCCTGCGCTATCTCTGCCGCTTTCTTATGGCACCTGGCAGTATAGATTTGAGCTAAGGTGGGAAGAGTGCACCCAATTATTCTCTCTGCAGTCTTTACAACCCTGGACAGCATTGTTTTTTTGCCTCTGTACCAAACCAATTGGGGTTGCCAATGGGGAATCTGTGAACACAAGGGCAGCTTTAAAGTCTCCCACCAGCAAAGTCTCAGAGCCCCCCACTTGGTGATAGGTGGTTATCTCTTTCTCCTTTGAAAAGTACATAGAGCTGAAAGAGGAAGTCCGAAAAGTGGCCTTCTTTCCCACTTCCTCTCTCTGTTCTTCCTGCTTTTCACGACTCAGATTAAGCTACCAGATCCGACATTTACCAAGATCGCTTGAAATTGCAAAGAGATGTGTGTTATGTGTGTGAACATGAGTTTTCCGGGAGAGGAGGGGAGGTGATAAGAGAGGGAAGGAGAGAGTGGTGCCCACAGCACTCACTCAAAATCCAAATGTCTCATTGAGCCCAATTTAAATTGCAAAGGGTCTTTTGTTATTTTGTTTGACCCAATCTATTTCAGCATTCAATTACCCAATCTAGGACCACCACTAGCCCCCAGTATACACTGAGGCGGTCCCCAACACAGCAATTAAAACAACTGGAGAAAAACGCAAGACATCTCGGTTTGTTTGGTTTTACCACGTGCTGAAGCCCACTAATCATTTTTAAATGCTAAAATATAAAACGGATCAGCAGCTTGCCTCTTCAGCAGTAAAAGTTGATGCAGTGAAAGCCCCGAAAGAAACCAATAATCTGGATATATGGCATCATAGTTTTAAATCGGAATCTTCTTTTTCATGTATTTTTTATTCATTTTCAAATTACATATTATGGAACCACAGAGACAGGTAAACAAGAGCAAAAGTTCAATAACGTCTCCAACTAAAAGCATTGCATACCAAACCTAAACATATTAAATAGCAACACTCAATCGAAAATCATGACAACCATATTTCTCTAGATGTCACGTGGCGAGACACATGTAAATCTAAAACGAAACTATATGAAATAAAATCCCACCATACTGAATAGAAATTATGTGGCTCTCCCTGTTCCACAGACCTGTAACTTACGTGCTAGGTTTTTCTGCAACAACTAAATTCCAGAAATATTTAGACCCGGCATAGGCAAACTCTGGCCCTCCAGATGTTTTGCGACTACAATTCCCATCATCCCTGACCACTGGTCCTGTTAGCTAGGGATGATGTGAGTTGTAGTTCCAAAACATCTGGAGGGCCAGAGTTTGCCTATGCCTGATTTAGACCATAAGGATGTAGTCAGAATTTTTTCAAGCATCATGGGGTAGGCAGAAAAGAAGAAGCTATGTACTGCTTGTTCTTTGAGACTGCCAGAGCAGTGGCGTAGTGTGGGTTGTCAGCTCCCGGGGCAAGGCAAGTAATTTGCGCCCCCTAACCCGTGGATTTGCGCCCCCTAACCCTAACCCCCAGATGTTGCGCCCGGTGCGGCCGGGGCCCCCCTGCACCCCCCACGCTATGCCACTGTGCCAGAGCAGCAACCTTCAGCACAACCTTTGCAAACCACTGGCTTAAGATCACAACCAGGTATTTGTTTATTTCTGAGCCAACCTCACTCTCAAAAGTGACTTGAAACACAGAGAGAGACCATGGCTCATACCTTTCCAGGAAATACCTGGGCCCAAGGCCTGGTCAAAAGGCAACAATATTCTGCTGAATGGACCACACTGTATCTGACAGAACAGGTCAGGGATAGGCACCAGGCGGCCAGATCACCAGCGCTTCAGCATAGCTCCTGCCTGCAAATCCATCTTAGTCCCCAAAGCATGTCGCATGTGAGTAAGCAGCAGAGGTCCCTAAGGCAGGACGCACAGGCAACTGGGAGAGAACAGCTGAGATGCCCCAAGGGGAGAAGATGAGCTGGTCCCTCTGCTGTAGGAAGAGGAGGCAAAAGACTCATCAGCCAAAGACAGCCTTTGCTAGCTATGGATGCTTCTCAGCCCTTGCGGAATTCAAAACACGGCCTCCGTTAAAAGGTTAGGCCCTGACCAGGGTTATAAACGCAGCTTTGCACGTTTGCAAAATGAGAAAAATCCTCCACTAGCTTGCAATGCTTCCTCTACATCGTTCTCAGGAGCTGGTGCCATTTTTCTACAGAAACTGGTGCAAATATCCTTCCAGGGCACATGAATACATATACCCAGGCATGGTATCAAGGCTGTGTGTTGCTTTGTTCCTTTTTTTTTTATTATCCTTGAGGATGCATTCCTAAGTCCTGAGAAGGGAGAGGCCGTTCCTGGGACAATAAACCAGGATCTTTCCACCCACCCAGAGCTTTTGCAGTTCAAAAGGTCACTAGCAGCCTTCATGCACGCACACGCGCACGCACACACACACAAAGCCCAGATGACAGGTCAGATGGGCAGGAAACAATCTCCGGATACAATTCAGTCTACTGTTTCCAAAGACCACACCAGGAGGGACCGTGAAAGAGACTCCCGCTACCCGCACTCCCTGGCTGGGACGGATGTGAAGGAGGTTGCAAGAGAGTGCTAATAACTCCCTCTTTTTCTGAGTATTGCATAGTATTTAAGAAGCACATTTGAGGGAGGGAGAAATGGGTGTGAAACCTCACGGTTACGGAGCCTGCGCCACTAATGCGTGGCACACGCAGAGTGCACGGCGCTGCACACAGGACAGAATCAAGGCTGTCTCTTGCCGAAAGAAATCTCTTCCTACTAGGTGGAGCTGCCTGCATGGGGAAGGGATCGCCCGCGCAGTTTGGCGGTGAGGGAAGGGAGTAGGCGAGGGTTGGGGAGCCAATCTGAGCCCTACCTTAACGAAAGAGTGTTGTTCCTGGGGTTCAAGCCAGGTCGGGAAGCTCCCACTCTCAGGGCTTGAAATGGGAGTCGCATGTGGTGGAAGACACGCATCGCCCTAAGAGGTGCTCTCGTCTGAATGCTACACGACCGGGCAACGTGGGCGTCAGAGAGAAGTGCGCAGGCACGATTCACAGAATCGTAGCGTTGGAAGGGACCCCAAGGGTCATCTAGTCCGACCCCCTGCAATGCAGGAATCCGGCTCACAGCCACCCCTGGGTGGTCTCGAACCACCAACCTTCTGGTTAGCAGCCGTGACCCATCCTTGCGCGCCCTCGGCTGGGTCCGCGCAACTCCTTCTCCCCAGAGGTCTTTCTTTCTTTTCCCACCAATTTTTTTTTATTGGTTTTCACAACATTATAAACAAACAAACACATAAGACAAACAAACATAAATCATAGCCTTATTGAAAATTACACTTATTAACATTGTTAAGTGACTTCCTCGCTTCCCCTTGGTTGGATTTCATTGCATATCCTTTTAACGGTTTTCCAAGCCACAGTTCTTGTAAAATTTAAACATTAACACCCTTAGGTCTTCACATTATGAAATTAAACCTATTAATTCACCACTTAACATAAATAAAACCCCCTCAGCCAATTAGGGAAGGTGCCCGCTCACCTTTCAGCAGGCAGATGTCGGCGTGCTGCGCGTCCCGGCGCAGCGCCCGCACCACCAGCGCCACGGTGCTGTCCTCCCGCAGCGCCTCCGCCCGCCCGCTGCGCTCGTCGTACACCACCACGGCCGAGTAGAGCCCCGAGCGGAGGCGGGCGCGCGCCTCGTCGTCGGCCGGCAGGATCTGCTCCAGGCTGACGGAGCCCTTGGCCCTGCGCCGGACGATGGTGTTGCAGCGCACGTTGAGCGCGCCGCGGATGTGGCCCGCGCTGTGCGCCAGGAAAGGCCTGCAGTCCAAAAGGAGGCACTTGCCGCCCTGGCCGGAGCCCCCGCCGTGCAGGAGGCGCTGCAGCCCCACGCACTCCATCTCGCGCAGCTCCGCCATGGCCGCCGCCGGCGCCGCCGCGCAACCTCCCTCTCCCTCCTGCTGCTGCTGCGGGACACGGGCCTTAGCGCGCTCCTCTTGCGCGCAGCCCTAGCGCGGCCGCGGAGAAGGAAGCGCAGCTGCTGCTGCCGCTGGTGGCGACGGCGGTGCTGGCCGCGCGCCCTCCGGAGCGCGTGGGAGGGTCGCTTTTACTCCCTCGCCCCGCCCTCCCGGCTCGGCTTTCCCTCTCCCCGCCGCCGGGCCCCATTCTTGCCTCCGCTCGCCTTGAATGGAACGCGCGACGTCACAATGGGAGGAATCGAACGCGGCCCCGGAGCTTCTGCGCGCGTTCCATTCATAATAATAATAGAGGAGGAGGAGGGGCGGGAGGGAAAGGGAGGAGGCGCGTTCTCCTGGCGGCGGCCCCAGGCTTTGTGAATGGGAAGTGGAGCGCGGAGGGGCGGCGGAAAAAGGGAACACCCAAGCAACTCAAGGGCCCGCTTCCTGGCTTTCTCTGTCATTCTGGCACTTGGTTCGTTCGTTTGTTTGCTGCTGCGTCAAGTTTCTCAGGAAAGCCCTTCGGTTTTTCGTGGAAAGCAGCGCCGGGTCGCGGCCTCAGCTGCGCGCACATCCTGGCGCCGGGTTTGGGGTTATTTTTGGCTTTCTAATGGGCGCGCACACTTGCATGTGGCGGGGCGCTTCTCAGGTAGAAATGAGAGGCCCGAATTGGTACATCGTCACCCTTTTTAAACAGGAAAAAGCCACTTCCAGTGAAGTGGGAGGCGGGGAGGACTTGGCCCTTCCATCTGTCGAATAACTTCCGCCCTGACATCAGGCATGTGTCGCCGATCTTTACTTTTCGATGCACGTTTCTAAAATTCTCAACATTCCTGCGTTAGATACTACAGTCCAAACGCCACTCACCTGGGATTAAAAGCAACTGAATTCCATGGGGCATGGTTAGGATAGTAGCTTGACTTTTTCCAGTCTATTCTAGTCGTATTAAATAGTATTTATAATACTTTACTGATTGGCAGGGTGGTGTCTTTTCCCCCAGCCAGAACTGAGTGCCGGCACCTCTTTTGTAGCTGTAGTGTCAGGCTTCGGGCAGCGCGACGGAGGCAGCGTTGTAATGGGGCCGCGCCCCCCCCTCAAAAAAAGTTTTTGTTTCTCCCTTAAAACATCTTTGGCTCCCCCCTAAAGAAGCACAACAACTTAGGGTTGTCCATAAAAAAAACCCCCACTGCTGACTGGTTATATTTGTTGGTCTTGCATTTTATTGTACACCACTTAATCATCAATATTTTAAAGTACTGTCCTATAAAATAATAATAAGATTTGAACCTGAGACTGAATAAATCTTTTTATTGTTTATTTCATTGATGCCTCATGATGCCGAATTTTGCCAAGTCCACATCCAGCCAAATTTAGTAGATTGCGTCCCAATTTCTTCCTTTAAAATTTTTTTAAAATATTCAAAATTAAAACAAAACATATTATCCAAAAACATATCATCCTTATCCCCCCCCATTTTTCCTCCCTTTCCCCACCCTCCAAACCCCCCTCCCCCGGCTTCCCTCAGTTCCAGTCTTTGGTTTCTCTGAGAATGCTGTTTTCTGCATGTTACAAAGTTGTATAGAATCTCAAACTATATAGCTGATTATTATCAATAAAAAGTTTGTGAATGTTTATTCAAAGCCAGCCAAGGAGTCCAGTTCGCTTTGTTGTGTCTTCAAATACTTTCTAAAGGGTTCCCATTCATCTTTAAAGTCACAGTTATCCTTGTCCCGTAGCTTATATGTCGGTTTTGCCAGTTCTGCATAGTCCATCAATTTTTCTTGCCATGACTCTTTAGTTGGGGTTTCTTCAGTCTTCCATCCTTTTGCTATTAGAATTCTCGTGGCCAGATTGCATCCCAATTCCTTGCCAGTATTGGGGCCAATGACAACTCACTCCTGGAGGAGATGGGTTTTCACCAGGACCACCACACTCTGTGAAAGAGTTGCCCACCACCATCCGTTTCCCCCACTCAGTTGTCCTGATTTGCTGCTATTTAACCAAGAAAAAATATACACAAAATACGCACATTTCCTGTTATCTTTAATTTGGACCTAAGCTGAGACACAGTGATTGTTCAAAACAAAACAAAACACCCCGGAGGTCTCTGCACTTTCAGAGTTTGTCAGAAGAGAGACTTGAAAAGATTTGAACGTGGGACTGAATAATCTGCACTCCTGGCTTCTCGCCAAAAACTCCCTGGATAAGATGATCTTCCTATTGCATTATTTAATTAAGATGTCATGTTGCCCAATACATTTTTAATACCTTAATTTCACTTTAAAGGCACACTCAGTCCTAGGCGGCACTTCGTTCATGAATGAGGAGACTGAATCACATGAGCACACGAAAGCCCATGTGAACTGACCTTCCACAGGATTTTGACATCTTGAAAGTGCATGGCTTCCTGGCAGGCTTCTGAACTGGCTCATCTTTTTGTAGAAAGTAACGATGGATAGAGGCCAAACAGGGACACAATCCAAATACTTAGATGTCTCCCCGTGAAATCACTGGTCCTTAAAAATACTTAATGTTGGCTGCATTCAAGCACTCAGTTTTGAGCTTCACAACCCTTGTTTCTTCAGCTGCTACAAACCGAGATATTTCTCAGATGTCTGGCTAGAGACTATAGTGAGGAAGCCAGTAAAAGAATACTTCCAGGTACTTATTTGGGGAGCTGCCTAGCTAGGTGCGTGTAAGCCAAACATCAAGAGCTAAATAACTCTTTGCCTTTGGCTCAAAGCCTGAAACACTGAAAAAACAGAATTAGGCGTGTGCGGATGAAGACATAATTTACTAAATATTTTCACGGAAATGAAGCAGTCAGGATTTCTGAGGAGCAGAGAATCTGTGCTTATCAGGCAGTATAGATAATATTACATTACTTAACATTTAATTGCCAGGTTAGATTTAAGTGAAACCTGAAATTGCTGGGTGTCTGTGCTTTTTTTAAATCGTCCTTGCTATTCCTGACCTAAACCCACAATATATGTCTTCGTTTGGAGAGCAGAACAAACACATAAACAAACTTTTCAGAAATGTCAGCTATCGCTTTGAAGAAAGCCTGCTGTCATGCTGAGGCCTTGTCTTATTAACCTCGGAGCGCGTGAGAATGTTTTCAGCACCTGTTCTGCAACTTCTGTCATAAGCTAGCTTGCGCTCTTTTTCCCCGAGGGAGCGACTTTGACTCTGTTGAGGCGATGGGAAAGTTCAGGTCGATTCATAGCAGTTACGTTTTAGGAAGTCACGTGGTTTGCCACAGTGATGTGTTACTCTCTCGTACACCATAAATAGTAATTACCTCGGGGATTCGTATTGAAATTTCACAAAGCGAGGAGGTTCCTTTCCGCACCTAGTAATTATAGTGTGCACAGAGTTCTCATCAGTCTCTCAGGGAAAGTAAAGAAAGGTGCTTATGAGGAGATCCACATCGCTCACAAATCTATAATGAAGAGGAACCTGTTGAACTTCCAGTCTGAAGCGAATGCATATAAATGTATATAGATTTAATATGTACCACGATAGCTTTTATATACAGTGGAACCTTGGTTCTCAAACTTAATCCGTTCCAGAAGTCCGTTCCCAAAACCAAGGCATGCTTTCTCATAGAAAGTAATACAAAATGGATTAATCCGTTCCAGACTTTTAAAAACAGCCCCTAAAACAGCAATTTAACATGAATTTTACTATCTAACGAGACCACTGATCCATAAAATGAAAGCAATAAACAATGTACTGCAGTCACTCAATCAATCAATCAATCAATCAATCAATCAATAGCTGAACTGGGTTCCACACAGTCACAAAAGAAAAAGCCACAAAAACAAAAATGCAAAATAAATAGCAAAAACAGACAGACACTCAGATCGTCAGTGTAACACTCAAAACAGAGCACATTCAACTTCCAAAATAGTTCGCAAACTGGAACACTTCCAGGTTTGCAGTGTTTGGGTTCCAAGTTTTTGAGTATCAAGGCGTTTGAGAACCAAGATACCACTGTGTGTGTGTAAATGTTATGATATAAATGCATGCATCTTATGTGAGCACTTTTAAGTTCTGAAGGGTAGTATTCAACTAATGCTGTGTACATACTACTACCCTTTTAAAGCACATTTGAAGTACATCCCCCCCCCTCAAAGAATTATGGGTATTGGAGTTTGTTAAGGATTTCTGGAAATTGTAACTCCATGAAGGGTAAACTACATTGCCCAGAATTCCTTGAAAGAAAGCATATGCTCCAAAGGTATTATGGGTACACAGCCTAAATTTCACTCAGAGTGGACCTGTTGAAATAAAGAACTCTTAGTCATATTCATTAACTTTTGTGTGTCTGCTCTTAGCAAAACTTAATTGAATACCACCCATTGGTTTCAACCTGGGAAAGTTACAAAATGTGTGTTTAATTCCCCCACTGAAATCAAAGAGATATAGAAGTCTTCAAGGACAGCTAGAAACAGCTTGGAATAGAACAGCATACAGTGGTACCTCGGGTTACATACGCTTCAGGTTACATGCGCTTCAGGTTACAGACTCCACTAACCCAGAAATAGTACCTCGGGTTAAGAACTTTGCTTCAGGTTCCAGTTACAGATAGGTAGCCGTGTTGGTCTGCCATAGTCAAAATAAAAAAAAATTCCTTCCAGTAGCACCTTAAAGACCAACTAAGTTAGTTCTTGGTATGAGCTTTCGTGTGCATGCACACTTCTTCAGATACTTTGGTTCAGATTGAGAACAGAAATCGTGCTCCGGTGGCACGGCGGCAGCGGGAGGCCCCATTAGCTAAAGTGGTGCTTCAGGTTAAGCACAGTTTCAGGTTAAGAACGGACCTCCGGAAGGAATTAAGTTTGTAACCAAAGGTACCACTGTATTTAAAATCAAGCTCTTGAATGTCTGTGTTACTTTCCACAATCCATTTCAGGAAAGGGCATTCTTGAGAGCCAACCAGGAAAATATATTCTGTCACTGAGTTCACTTTTGGAGCTACCCGATTCACGATCCTCAGCCGTGATCTGCCCAGATTCTGCCCGCTTCTGTTCTTGAGTGGGCCAATACAACCTAATCTACCTTGTCTTTGCCTTTGGCCAACATCTTAAAAAACCTCTGTAGCTGTGATAGCTACTACAGCAGCACCCAGAGCGGATGGGAGGAGATTACACCCTCCGACGGTCTCTATTTTCCAGGGACAAGTCTCGGATTTACAGAAGACGTCCCGGTTTCTGATTTGATCCTGGAATGCCCCGCTTTTTCTTAGGACGTCCCTATTGTCATTGGAGAAATGTTGGAGGGTTTGGAGTTATCCAGTACCCAAGGCATCTGAAGGCTGAAGTTTTTTAAGGTTTTATTAAGTTTTTTGTATATGTTGGAAGCTGCCCAGAGTGGCTGAGCCAACCGAGTCTGATGGGCGGGATATAAAGAAGAAGAAGAAGAAGAAGAAGAAGAAGAAGAAGAAGAAGAAGGCGGAGGAGGAGGAGGAGGGGGGGGGAGGTTCTTATTTTCATCACATAAATGGTGGAGGGTATGGGAGATGTTAGTGGTAGAACAAGGAGCTTTTTGCCAGTTCCTAGAAGCCACATCACTCTGACATTAACCAAAATTTAATAATAAATAAACAAGGGAGTCGCTGCACTCTGCAAGTGCATTGCCCCACTTTCAACAGACATACCTAATTCTGTTCAGACTTGAGCTCTGGGAAAACTGGTTCTGCTTGTCTGCTGCAGAAGCTGACTCTGAGCCATAGTGACCAGCTAAGTTCTCACGTCTCACCACCAGCTCATATCACTTTTCAATTTCATTTCAATTTTTTAAAAAAAGAATGATCCCAATATTGTTGTTTTCAGATATAAGACAACAAGGGACATGGTTGCAGAAACCTACCAAATTCCTTTCAAGATACATTTGTGAAAAGGTGGAGAGGTATGTGGGGCATGTGGAGAAAGACCAGATTGTCTGTCAAACATTCTCTGGAAGTGTGGAAGGAGACTGGCTCAAGCTGCAAATGTGGGGCAGGAGTGGGTGGGCAGTGAGCTCTGATCTCTGGGTATGCACTCCTACCTTCACTTTGGCAGATGCTTTGAGTAGATTTAGTAGGGGGGAGAAAATATATTCCTGATGCATTTTCCCAAAACAGACATCACAAGAACAATGAAGGAGCTGATAGCAAAGTTTATCACACTTTTCTTCTTACAAAGTGAACCTGATCACCTCTGCCATCATCTTGCCATGTGCTTGGTGAATATGGACTTTGCGAAATTGTCCTGCTGCCTGCTGTTTATCCCAGGGCAGTTTGATGACACCCAAAAGCCTCCTGCCTCAATCAATATTACATATTCGTGCAAACACTTGCATTTTTCTCATCCCAAACTTGACTCTGCTGAGGTTGGACCAGCAGTTCTTGTCTGGACTTGACCCTTTCGGGCCTTTGACACGCAGATAGTGAAACCCGCAGAGGAGGGAATAAATAGGGCTATGCAAGTTGTGGGCAATAAGAGGTAAAAGAAGGCAGAGTAACCAATGCGGATCTTAACTTTGGACGCTGGGGCAATTTGTGTACACACACACACACACACACACACACACACACACACACACCTTTCATCCAGGCAAACAGGAGGCATGAACAAAGTTCAGCAACACACTCCAGCCAGGCAAGAACTCTGGATGCAAAGCAGGGACAATGATTGGTGTGGCCTTAGGACAGTTCTAAGGGCCAGACGGAAAGGCTTTGAGGGCCGCATTGAGCTCCCTGACCTGAGGTTCCCCACCCCTAGGTTAATATATACTTGGTTACTGAAGAAGGCTTCCTTGCCAAGGCTGCAAGGCTAACTATCTACTCAGCAGCAAATCCTACTGAATTCAATGGGGCTTACTCCCAGGTAAGTGGGGTTAGGATTGCAGGCTAGGTTGGGCAAGACAGATCAAGAACTCTGCTCCAAATGTCCACATGCCCCGGGAATGTGGAAACAAGCGAAAGGGCACGATGGCATCTGCCAGCTGACAGAGCCACCAAGGAATTGCACCATTTCTTTATTGTTATTATTTTAATGAAATATCCCACCCTAAGGAATTGTACAGTTTCTGTCTGAGCAAGATCAGCCTCACCACATTATTCTGGCACTGTCATATTGGCTCTCCCTCCGGTCCACACTTTCACTCACATGATTTATGTGGTTTTTAAAATTTGTAAAGGCCTTTGTATTATTTTTTTAGCCACTCTGGAATATGGTCCTTTGTCTGTACAATAAAAATATAATACAAGAAATAAAAGAACAGCACAATTCTGAAATTACTTCATCCTCCTCTTCCTCCTCCTCCTTCTTCTTGCCCACCATAACTTTTTATAAAGTAGGGCTGCCATATGTCCAGATTTTCCTGGACATTACCAGGATTTCAAAGGCGAAATTGACATCTAGGGGGAATTTCTGATAGGTGGCGCTTTGTCCTAGATCTTTGGCAAGTCAAAGCTCAACAACTTTCGGGGTGTCCTGGTTTGTATTTTTTGAAATGTGGCAACCCTATATAAGGTAAAGGTAAAGGGACCCCTGACCATTAGGTCCAGTCGTGACCAACTCTGGGGTTGCAGCACTCATCTCGCTTTGTTGGCCGAGGGAGCCGGCGT
Source organism: Podarcis vaucheri (assembly GCF_965113315.1). Taxonomy (NCBI): domain Eukaryota; kingdom Metazoa; phylum Chordata; class Lepidosauria; order Squamata; family Lacertidae; genus Podarcis; species Podarcis vaucheri. The sequence goes on along the minus strand of NC_138755.1, from coordinate 34,425,956 downwards.
ACAGCTTCCGGGTCATGTGGCCAGCATGACTAAGCCGCTTCTGGTGAACCAGAGCAGCGCACAGAAATGCCGTTTACCTTTCCGCCGGAGTGGTACCTATTTATCTACTTGCACTTTGACGTGCTTTCGAACTGCTAGGTTGGCAGGAGCAGGGACCGAGCAACGGGAGCTCACCCCATCACGGGGATTCGAACCACCAACCTTCTGATCGGCAAGTCCTAGGCTCTGTGGTTTAACCCACAGCGCCACCCGTGTCCCTATATAAAGCTTCTATTAAAAGTTCAACTGTATATTTTTGCCCATGGAAACCCTAACATGTTATAATTCAAATCCTTGATAGATTATTCCACTAGTGCCAGAATGTATCCAGGACTCACAGATATACTGCCTCTGAACTTGGGGGGTCCATTTGGACCTTGCCTCCATTAATATGTCTAAAACTAGACATCCTTTTGTCTTGTTATATCAGCTCATTCACATGTTTTAAATTACTTTTCCAATAAAAATCTTGTGGTGCACTTGAAATATACTCATGGATCTACTTGCCTCATGATGATTCAGGGGTTCCATATTGCGAATACTACAGATCACACAACACAGTATGCCATTGTTGCAAAACTCCATGCGTATCTTAACACTGCATCATAGAATTGCAGAGCTGGAAGGGAACAGGAGAATCATCTAGTCCAACCCTCTGCAATGCAAGAATCTTTTGCCCAACATGGGGCTTGAACCCACAGCCCTGAGATTCAGAGACTCATGCTCTACTGACTGATCTATTGGGATGTCAGTGACTGGTAGTGCTTGCATGCACTACACAAGAGCCGCTGGATTTTTACGCAGCGCTCAGCATTCCTGAGAAACATTTCTGTGACTCCAGCAGAACACAGCAAATTTCTCCAAAGGATCGGAAGCAGAACTAATCTAATTTTGGCAGCAGATAACTTTGATGGAGTATGTGATAGAAGGGATATATATATATCAGACACTGCTTAAGGCAGTCGCCCAACTGTGGCAGAATAATATGGGGTTGGGGACATTTGCGGTGTGTGTGTGTGGAATGGCAGATAGGAGCAGGGTCACCTAGTCGTTCATCCTTGTTTAAAGCTCCCCCAATGGCACTGTAATCTCTTTTCCCTCAACTAGGCCTAGACTGGAAACAAGGCCAGATATTTGTGAACTTATCACTTTGCACCTCTTCATTCAAAATCCATAAGCACATTGTTATAATAATTTTAAGGTCTTATATGTATATATATATAATTTTGTTGTTTAGTCGTGTCCGACTCTTCATGACTCCATGGACCAGAGCACGCCAGGCACCCCTGTCTTCCACTGCCTCCCGCAGTTTGGTCAAACTCATGTTCGCAGCTTCGAGAACACTGTCCAACCATCTGTCATCCCCTTCTCCTTGTGCCCTCCATCTTTCCCAACATCAGTGTCTTTTCCAGGGAGTCTTCTCTTCTCGTGAGGTGGCCAAAGTATTGGAGTCTCAGCTTCAGGATCTGTCCTTCCAGTGAGCACTCAGGGCTGATTTCCTTCAGAATGGATAGGTTTGATCTTCTTGCAGTCCATGGGACTCTCAAGAGTCTCCTCCAGCACCATAATTCAAAAGCATCAGTTCTTCAAAAAAACGAAGATCATGGCCACTGGGCCCATCACCTCCTGGCAAATAGAAGGGGAAGAAATGGAGGCAGTGAGAGATTTTACTTTCTTGGGCTCCATGATCACTGCAGATGGTGACAGCAGCCACAAAATTAAAAGACCCCTGCTTCTTGGGAGAAAAGCAATGGCAAATCTACACAGCATCTTAAAAAGCAGAGACATCACCTTGCCAACAAAGGTCCGTTTAGTAAAATAGATGTTCATAAATGTACCAAGCAAACATACACAAATATGTAAACCGCATGTGTGAAACCCACAGAAAAGTCCTGAAACCATTTTCTGTCTCCCAAAATGACCTCAAATATTTCTCTGCAAGGTCGAAGGAAATGGGAAATTGTCTCTTTCACAAATCCTGTCTTAAGGACACATTTAATAGGGCATGCCTGTGACCTGGACTCAGGAACTGAGTATTTACCATTGCAAAGGAATCGCCAGGCTGCCCAAATAATGTAATCAGTTATCATTCTCAGGTAACAGTAACAAATTCCAACTAACTACCCAATCGGTGAAAGTAACTCTCAATCCTTCATTTGCATACTGGTGGCCCAGAGTGAGAACTGCAGCCAGTCTGAATACACAACAACAACAACAACAACAACAACAACAACAACAACAAATCCCTGCTCCTTTCTTTCTTTTTACTTTTGCAGGGGCTTCTTCCTGATGTGCTCACCTGTGACATGCAAGGAGTTCTCTGGAGGAATGGTGGTGATGCGTGCATCCTGCTCCCAGCCAGAAGTCTGAAGGTGGAGTCCATAATTCTACCACCTCCTTCTGCCGCAGGTGCAGAAAGGCTCCTAGAGTGGGACCGCTGGGAGACACACTCTCTACAGCTGCCCCCCCCCCACTCTGCTCCACCAACAGGATTTTGTGAGGAATTCCCTTGGATACCAAAGGCTGAGAAAAAGGCTTTCGAAAGGTCATCCTGCTCAAAAGGCTGTAAAAAGGAAGCAGAAGGTTAGCAGTCTTTGTAGTTCAGGCGGTAATTTGTGCAAAGGAAATGCCTTTTTTACTTTGTCTGCAAAAGTGCTGAAGTGCCACAAAAAAGGTCCAACTAGAGATCTGGGGGCAGCAGCTTCCATCAACAAAAGGGGCTTTAACTACCACAGACCCTAAAGTTACCCTATTTTCCAGGGACGTCCCTGATTCAGAGAAGTCATCCCTGTTTCCGATTTGATCCTGGAATGTCCCTCTTTTCCTTAGGATGTCCCTATTTTCATTGGCCTGTTGTCTTTGTCCATGGAGTTTTCTTGGCAGGGATACTGGAATGGCTTGCCGGTTATGGTGCTGGAGGAGACTCTTGAGAGTCCCACGGACTGCAAGATCAAACCCATCCATTCTTAAGGAAATCAACCCTGAGTGCTCACTGGAAGGACAGATCCTGAAGCTGAGGCTCCAATACTTTGGCCACCTCATGAGAAGAGAAGACTCCCTGGAAAAGACCCTGATGTTGGGAAAGATGGAGGGCACAAGGAGAGGGGGACGACAGAGGATGAGATGGTTGGATAGTGTTCTCGAAGCAACCAGCATGAGTTTGACCAAACTGCGGGAGGCAGTGGAAGACAGGAGTGCCTGGCGTGCTCTGGTCCATGGGGTCATGAAGAGTCGGACATGACTAAACGACTAAACAACAACAACAACATTTTCACTGGAGAAATGTTGGAGGGTATGGAGTTATCCAACCCCCAAGCTGTCTGAAGGCAATCCTGTACAGAGAAGGGTTTTTTTTTATTAAGGTTTTAAGGTTAGCAGTCTTTGGAGTTTTTAATGTTTAATTTTTTATTATGATTTTATTTATGTTGGAAGCTGCCCAGAGTGGTTGGGGCAACCCATTAAGATGTATGGGGTTTAAATATTGTGGAATGGGACATCCCTATTTTCATCAGAGAAATGTTTCAGGTTATGCTACCCTAAGTGTATGTCCCTAAATAGTCTTCCTGGCTTTGCCCAAACTCTTAAAAAAGCAGGAAGAGGGGATTTTATTTGCCCTGAAGGAACCCCCTATAAGGGATGGAAAGCTACTCTTAAGGGCAATTCGTTTCCTTCGCAGCTAATCCAAAGAGCTGCCTATTATATTGCTGCCGCCAGGGAGGCAATCAAGGAAGGAATTCCGGGGGAAATGAATTGTCAAGGCTGGCAAAGATTTGTATGATGAAATGTCAATAGATCCCTTGAATTAAGGCAGAGAAATGTACGCCGTTTGTAATTGTCAACCTGATTCACAGTCAAGGGCTCGGATCTCGGCTGACTGGCAGCTCAGCCTGAATGCATTTACTTGGGCACCAGCCTTCTCCCCGCCCCCCCGCCCCCAATTTCAGTAGAATTTATTTCTGAGCACTGGAAGTGCAGCTCCAATTTTACAGCTTCAGCTCCAGTCAAATTAGAGGCTGGTTGTAAATTCCAGAGCCACTCTAGAATTGATAGACGTGGTTCTTTTGCCCTCAACCTACATTTGGAAATGTGATCTGAATTAATATCTGCACACCAAGAGAACTGCTGTAGCGTTGCCAAGTATGCTGGGGGGGGGGAAGCCCCCATCCATTCAAATCTCGCTTTAACCTTGAACTGACTCGATGGCCTAAGACCAGCTTCCATCCTATCTCAGCCTCACTGCCTGTCCACCATTTGAAACGTGATGGTGCTTCTATTGCAGCTGTTGAAAGATGGCTGAAGGGGCTTTCAACTCCGAAACTGTGTTAGATCCTCTACACACATTACAGCTGGGTTGGCAACCTCACTCCCCTCTCTCCACCTAGGGCCTGCTCCCTGGCTTTTGCACATAGGAAGTAGTAGTTGTTGTCATGACTGTGCCCTCTGGATTCCATCTGCCTGAATTATTCGAGACTCGCATTATCACAACCAGCAGCAAAGCCCTCTAAGACATTGAGCAGCCTAGCGAAATTCTCCTGTGACTACGGAAGCAACTGTTAAATAAAACTCAAGTCCCCAAGCAAGCCTGGGATGTTAATAGCATCTCTGCAGGGTACACCGATAGTAATTGAGGGAGATGCTAATGAAGTCTGTCTGGGAAAGCAAAGGGGGAAATTATGCAAGGAAGAGAATTAAAAAGGGGGGCGGGGTGTGTTGTGGGGGGATAAATTGCAGCCCTTCTGTTTTACAATTTCTTCACAAGTCACGTTAAATTTAAATCATGCTCACAAGTCGCTCTTAAATTGGTTTTTGCCTTTTCCATGCAGATTATTTGTGCAGAAACTCTACATCACTTTGTCAATAAGACTTGGAATGGTTTGTCGTGTTTTGGAGCGTTAAAACCTCTTTAAAACATATTTTTCATCTCTAATGGAAATATGAGAAGTAGGAAAGATATGGAGGGAGGACTTGCAATGCAAGGACCTCTCTCTCTCTTTCTCTCTCTCTCTCTCTCTCTCTCTCTCTCTCTCTCTCTCTGTGTGTGTGTGCACTCTTTACCAGAGACACATCACATGCATGCTCACACACTGGGGACCCCTCAATGAGGGGCAGGTCCCCAGGGGTCATAAGAAACTGCCTCATGCCAGCTTAGACTATATATCCATCCAGCTCAGAATATTGTCTCCTCTGACTGGCTACGACACTGTTGCGATCAGATCCACGCCACATACCGTATTTACTCGAATGTAATATGCACCTTTTATGGGCAAATTACGTCACGAAAATTAGGATGCACATTATATTTTATGGTGCATTAGATGCGATTGCAAGCTTGAAAAACATAGGAAATACATTTTTGGTTTCAAGGCTTTGAAAATTGAGGTGCACATAAGATTCGATGGCACATTAGATTTGTGTAAATACGGTGTTTAAAGCACATCCAACGCACACATGATTTCCCTCAAAGAATCCTGGGAGCTGTAGTTTTTATCTCTGTGAGGGGAAGACTACAGCTCTCAGAACTCTTTGGGGAAGGTATGTGTACAGGAAGTACTTCAAATGTATGGTGTGGGTCTGCGTCTCAGGCACAGCATATTGTCGTCGTCCCAATCATCTACTCCAGGGGTAGCCTAGGTGTGGTTGGACTCTGACTCCCATCAGCCCTAGCAAGCACAGCCAGTGATCAGGGACGATGGTCCTTGTAGTCAAACAACATCTGGAGGAAACCAGACCGATCTCCTAAGGAAGTGTAGTCTGAAGTTCCAGCGTCTTGACTGGAAAAGCCCTGCTCTCTGAGGAGATATTAACCACTGAAAATGATGGAAGCCAGAGCATCACATTGGGTTATAAAATGTCTCGCTTCTGCTTCATTGTCTAATATATCAAAAGCAATGAAGGCCAGAACGAAAAGTGCTTCCGCCGTCATTTGTACGGGGCTGGGTGAGTGACTTGAACCTTTCCTCAACAGAAATCTGGAACTGCAAATAATTTGATTGTCAATGAGCTCAGGCAACAATTGCGGGCCATCTGCAGTCGATGCCCAAGACTGTGGCTGCTAATTATATATAGCAGCTTATATGATCTAAACTGATAATTGGGTTACTCACGGAAATGCCTCTTTGCATCTCTAAAGCTGATGGATGTACCGCCATCATGAGCTTCAGTCCTTCATTTTTATGGCTTCTCACAGCATGAGGAATTAAGCTGTTCAGATCCAATGACAAGCATACATTACAACAGAAGAACAGAGCCTACAGGCTTGGCCCCAAGGCCGGTCCTCCGTCTAAGATCATAGAATCATAGAATGGTAGAGTTGGAAGGGATCCCATGGCTTATCTTGTCCAATCCCCTGCAATGCAGGGATCTCAGCGAAAGCATCCATGACTAGGTAGTCTAGTTCTTCAGTTTGCTCCCAAGCAGTGATATCCATCACACAATGCTCTTATAGGGTGGCCTTCAAAGACCAGGCACACAGGTGCAGGTGATGTTTTGATCACAAGGCAGAGACTCCCATTTGGTACCCAGGGGCCCAGTTCAAAATCCTAGCGTTGGTTGTTTACTTCCTGGTCCAGAATAACTGGAGGAATGTATTACACCTCAGGCTAAATGTAGGAAGGTACCTTAGAAGGTGCAGACAGTGGGGATAAAGACACAGTATAAAGCACAAGGTGACTTCCCTCAGCAACTGGCTGATCAGAGGAAAGAACGTCCATGAGAATGGTCCTCCAGCATCACCTGACTTCCCAGACCAGGTAGGGCATGGACAGCTACAGCACACAGGAAATGCTTGGTACTTCCCTACTTTGATTAGCAGCCCAAGCGGAACAAGAAGCTTAGCCAGTGCCTGTTTCCCAGACCAAGTCTCGGAATCCCTGAGATAAGAGTCCCTTTGTACCCTAAGCCCTACTTTTTCCAGCAGTGGTAAACCTGTATCTGGACTGTAATGTTGCTGTGGACTAGGTGTCCACAGGGCACCAGACAGAGGGAATTCTCAGTAGTCGTGCCCACCCTGTGGAACATCTTCCTGTCAGATGTTACGGAAATAACTACTATCTGATTTTTAGAAGACATCTGAAGGCAACCCTTTAAAGGGAGGTTTTTTAATCTTACTGTGTTTTAATTTGTTGGGAGACACCTAGAGTGGTTGGGGAAACCCAGTCAGGTAAGCAGCATATCGATCAATCAATAACCCAGATGGGCTGAAGTGGACGCAGCCAGTTCAGAATGCATTTTGTAGCTTATGTGACTGGATGTTTCGCCACATAGAAAACTCAGTATCTGCTGAATGATTCTTACCAGCCATCTCCCTGACACTAGAGTGGTACCTAGGGTTACATACGCTTCAGGTTACAGACTCCGCTAACCCAGAAATAGTACCTCGGGTTAAGAACTTTGCTTCAGGATGAGAACAGGAATCGAGCTCCGGCGGCGCAGCGGCAGCAGGAGACCCCATTAGCTAAAGTGATGCTTCAGGTTAAGAACAAAAAGCCAATGCAATTCTGGGCTGCATCAATAGGAGTATAGCATCTAGATCAAGGGAAATAATAGTGCCACTGTATTCTGCTCTGGTCAGACCACACCTGGAGTACTGTGTCCAGTTCTGGGCACCACAATTCAAGAAGGACACTGACAAACTGGAACGTGTCCAGAGGAGGGCAACCAAAATGGTCAAAGGCCTGGAAACGATGCCTTATGAGGAACGGCTAAGGGAGCTGGGCATGTTTAGCCTGGAGAAGAGGAGGTTAAGGGGTGATATGATAGCCATGTTCAAATATATAAAAGGATGTCACATAGAGGAGGGAGAAAGGTTGTTTTCTGCTGCTCCGGAGAAGCGGACACGGAGCAATGGATCCAAACTACAAGAAAGAAGATTCCACCTAAACATTAGGAAGAACTTCCTGACAGTAAGAGCTGTTCGACAGTGGAATTTGCTGCCAAGGAATGTGGTGGAGTCTCCTACTTTGGAGGTCTTTAAGCAGAGGCTTGACAACCATATGTCAGGAGTGCTCTGATGGTGTTTCCTGCTTGGCAGGGGGTTGGACTCGATGGCCCTTGTGGTCTCTTCCAACTCTATGATTCTATGATTCTATGAACAGTTTCAGGTTAAGAACGGACCTCTGGAACGAATTAAGTACTTAACCCGAGGTACCACTGTATTATCTTCTGTGCATAAGAATATTTTTTTTCCTCATGAGGGAGGGTACACCCAACTGCAGTTGAAAAAGTACAGTCCAAACACAAGTTTTCTACCTTATTATGTAACTACTAAGCCTGTGATCTGCTGGGGAGACTCTGTGCTCCCTACTGTTATCTTAAGAAAAGACAGATGACTGCAAGAGCCAATACTTTTTTTGCTGTGGAATTCCTTCAGGTGAAAGCCCACTTGGATAGTTAACTTGGGGACTTTGCTGTTAATTTGGGGACTTCTGCACCACTGGATGATTTTTTGGGGAGTAAAGGAAAGTTATAAACGTAATAATAAATAAATAATTGTGTGATCGGCTGCTGTGTATGTTCATTAAGGATTGTCTGGGTTTTGCATTTATATCTATTCATTTGGGGGAAGACGTTAGATCTAGGAGACAGGACAGGCAGCACAAAATAAATAGTCGTGTGTTGGCACCAGTGAGACTCATTTTCAGGGATTTGCCTATCACAATGTTTTATTATTGTCTGTTTGTAGCTGGGTTTTCAAAAAGGAAAGGGTTAGAGAGAAAAGATGGTGTGTGGTCCCCTTTAACTGTCTTGTCCTCCTGACCTTAACATTCATGCGCTTTTAGGATTTCTCCCGGCACCCGCAGAGAGAAGAAAAACAACCTAGAAAAATAAACAAACCTGAGCACCCAAAACAGCCTGCAAGCCAACAACTGGTGAGGCCATAAAAAACAATCGCTTTCAAATTAGCCAGATGGCAACTCTGACTTCCTGAGCAATATAAAAGGAATACGGGGGCGGAGGGATGCCAAGAAAGGAAATATTTGTAACGGTTCAAGAAAAGGCCACAAGAATGATTCAGAATAAATGTTACAATGTGAAAAATAAGATCTTCACTATATATATATATATATAGTGTGTGTGTGTGTGTGTGTGTGTGTGTACACACACACACGCACGCACACACACACACACACACAGTGGTACCTCGGGTTAAGTACTTAATTCGTTCTGGAGGTCCGTTCTTAACCTGAAACTGTTCTTAACCTGAAGCACCACTTTAGCTAATGGGGCCTCCCGCTGCTGCCACGCCACCGCTGCACAGTTTCTGTTCTCATCCTGAAGCAAAGTTCTTAACCTGAAGCACTATTTCATCAGGGTTATCACACAGGTAACAGTCACCAGGGAGTCAGAACTGCTTGGGAGAGATGAAAGTTGAAGGTGGCTTGGAAGGCGTACCTGTGTTTGTGGTGTGAATACTAATCCCACGCTCACCTTTCGGAAACAGAATGGGTAACCCCTTTTGAGAAATCCAAAAACAGTGAGGATGAGGCAACTTAATTGTGTGTGCACCATATTGACACATGCCTCTGTAGTTTGTTAATGATGCTCAGAACTGTAGCGCTCTCTCTCTCTCTCTCTCTCTCTCTCTCTCTCTCTCTCTCTCTCTTAACTATGATCAGTCTCCAGCCTCTGTGGCAGATCTGGGGTTCCCTGTGCAGGTTGTGAATCAGCTGCAGCGCTTCTCCATAAAATATGCCACCCTCTTAAAAGCAAGTCTCAGGCCATCAAAGGTCACTGGGGAACCACAATTCCAATCTTAACATGCCTAACAGTGTATTACATCTCCTCACCTGCAGCAGAATACTACAGTAGTACCTCGGGTTAAGAACTTAATTCGTACTGGAGGTCTGTTCTTAACCTGAAACTGTTCTTAACCTTGAGATACCACTTTAGCTAATGGGGCCTCCCGCTGCCGCCACTGTGCGATTTCTGTTCCCATCCTGAAGCAAAGTTCTTAACCCGAGGTAATATTTCTGGCTTAGCGGAGCCTGTAACCTGAAGCGTCTGTAACCCGAGGTACTACTGTAGTTCACATGCAACTTCTGGGGCCAAGCAGTGTTGGTTTATTTTATCAACCTGGTCTCATAATTATGCTCCCAGCTTGTTCCTTGGTTAGTATTTCTCCCACACACCTGTTACCCAGCTCTGTAGTCCATGCTTTACCTGTACAGTACCATTGTTTTGTACAGTGGTACCTCTGGTTAAGTACTTAATTCATTCCGGAGGTCCGTACTTAACCTGAAACTGTTCTTAACCTGAGGTACACTTTAGCTAATAGGGCCTCCCGCTGCTGCTGCGCTGCCGGCATGCAATTTTTGTTCTCATCCTGAAAGTGCCTTCTTTCTCTTTGCACTTCCAGCACTTATTAGAACTTGTTCTATACATTTTAGCAATTATATACCATCGATATATCATTTTCGTATAATTCTCTTTCAGAATTATACAATTAGTAAATTTTAAATTTACTTTCCATAGTTTCCCCCAGTCTTCCATTTGTATAAAGGTAAAGGTGCAGGGACGTGACCATTAGGTCCAATCGCAGACGACTCTGGGGTTGTGACACTCATCTCGCTTTATTGGCTGAGGGAGCCAGCGTACAGCTTCCGGGTCATGTGGCCAGCATGACTAAGCCGCTTCTGGCGAACCAGAGCAGCGCATGGAAACACCGTTTACCTTCCCGCCGGAGCGGTACCTATTTATCTACTTGCACTTTGATGTGCTTTCGAACTGCTAGCTTGTGCCCAAATGATTGTTCTTGACTAGGGTTCCATTCTCTTTGCTAATGAAGGATTGCTTAAAATTAAGCATCACAAGTGCTAAACCACCAGTTAGGCCTGGAAGGATAAAATTATACACCTACATTCCTGGAGTAATCCGACTAGTTCCCTCCAAAGTATTTATGGGTACTTAAGTTTGATTGAATAGCTATCAGCTAGGCAGGCAGGAGAGGGGAAAAGGTTAGAGCTAGGCCTCGTTGCCAGGGTGACAGACGGGGAGATACACATACCCAACAGGAGCGCTGCCTTGCTGGCTCCCAGGGTGGAGTTTGGGGCACTATAAAATACCAAAATACCAAAATACCAAAACCTTAATCACCAGGTCTGGCCCTGTGGGTCCATTTCTCTCTCACACACACACAGAGCCCCAGGAAGTCTTCCCGCAAACAACCAGATCTTCCTCAGTTTTCTATCCTCTTCCTGCATGTCTCTCTGTGTGAATTTGATTGTGCCAGGATGTCCTCAAATTAGATGTGTTAGTAATATGGTGAGAGCAATTTTCTGCTTCAGATTCCGTTTCCTGCGCTCCTGTCATAGTCATCCCTGATTGCCTCATCTCTTCGTCTCTCGAAAGGTCAATTGTCCTCTGCCTGGAGCCAATGATGGATCACAGGGATGCTCTGGGAAGATCACACTAGGACTCAGGATTTTAGAACCTGATTTATTATTAGATGGTGTTGTTAATTAGTTTTATGGCAAGGGCTATAAGTGAACATTTGCTGTAACGCTTACAGTTAACCTCCCTTTACCCTGCTTTTTAAAAAGCCAATCATTCTCCATCGTGACTAAATGGCACCATTCTTGGGGACTTCCTGGGCTTGTCAGTAATTATTTGAAAAATGCAAGGGCACAATCCAGACCAATGTAAGCACTGTGTGTCCATGGAAGAATTAAACACCTTCTTGACTTTCTCTCACTGAAGCGAATGAGATGCAAAAGTGCTTACTTACCTTTGGATGGCTCATGCCTCAAGTTTATTAAAAATCTTTGCATTCTATATTTACTCAAGTATTTTTAAGTCCCCTTAAAAGCAGATTTAGACCAAGTCTGATGCATCATAAAGGCTACAATCCTACACACACTTAGCTGGGAATAAGTCCCTTGGAACCCAGGTGGGTTTACTCCTGAGTAGATATGCATAGGGTTGCACTGGAAATCTCTCTGTTGACACTTTTTATTTCAAAAATATATTTTTAATTTACAGGCTTGCCATGTGACCTCCAAAAACAGACTCACAGTTATGAGAAAGCACATCACATCTGGCCTTGAAACAGAGGCCTCCTTGCACAATAGTTTGGTTGTCCCTGCCAATCTGAAAGCAAGCAAACATAGACACTGAACTTTCTAAGTTGCCAGAACACCTGTAATCAAAGTTGCACCTGCACCTGCATCACACCTTGCCCAGGTCTCCTCCCAATTCTCCTTGCTTCATGATCCACCATTTACTGACAGAAGATTGGTAAGCTATTGATCATGAATTGTAAAAAAACAAAACCACCTTGTCTGTTACCTTTGCAGGGAGAATTGCTCCTCCCGTAGTGTCTGGAATGCAGGCAGACCAGATCCATGGAGAGACTTCTCACACCAGTGACTGGGAACGCTAGGAGGGGAAGCAGCCACCTGATCCAGCCGACCTAGACACACAACCAGTGATACACCAAGTGAGCATCTTCCCAGCAACAGCACATTGCCAGGAAGGTGGTGCTTGAAATGGTCCTTTGGTGCGATGGTGGAGTTAAGGCTCAGTCACTGAAGTCACCACCCTCCCATGCTAATACTTTGGCTTAAGAAAAAGGGAGCCAATTGTTATTTGGGCAGTGTGGGACAGAAAAGGATAGAGAGAGATAGAGAGATAGAGAGGGATAGCGAGACAGAGAGAGATAGAGAGGGATAGCAAGACAGAGAGAGATATAGAGGGATAGAGAGACATAGAGAGGGACAGAGAGGAATAGAGAGAGATAGCAGTTGCATTGGAATTAAGCATGGACACTGCAGGGATTTGAACCCCGTCCTGGGAACCAGGAGCGCCGACCACCAGTGTCTTTTGCTCTTATTTTTGAGCAATGCAACAAGGGGAAAAGCAAAACCTGAGAGAAGATTCTGCGAATGTTCTCTCAGGAAAAAGAAAACCTTAAGAGGTTAAGAAGAGCTCTTTGGAGAGACCTGCGGAGAGACCAGCAGAAAAGAAAATGAGAAAAAGGAGAGACCAATACAACAAGAGAGGGAATTCTCAGTAGTCGTGCCCACCCGTGAAAACAGACAACTGAGTGGTAGAATGTGAACTTACCTAATGCTGGTGACTCTCACTTCAAGAAAAGTGAACTCTGGGAAGCCTGAAGGAAAGAAGAGCTGGAAGAAAAGAAGAAATCTTCTCCTACCTGCAGGTGAGCCTCATTGTGGTGACACAGAATAGGGCCTCTTCTGATGACTCTGTCACCCCAACCTGAAAGAGTCTTAGCACAATGAGTTGCAGACGGAACAGAAAATGAATTTTTTTAAAAAAATTAAACAGCTTTCTTACCACCATGACTTCTGGGACTCTGCTGGAAGAGCTGTCTTTATTTGAGTGTTGCAGGATCTTTGGAGAGACCTGTGAAGAGACCAGCAGAAAAGAAAATGGGAAAAAGGAGAGACCAATAGAAAAAACATTGTCTTGAAAAAAGACAACTGAGTGGTAGAATGTGAACTCACCTAAAGCAGCACAGTCCAAATGCAGGCGACTCTCACTTCAGGTACACTGAACTCTGCAAAGCCTGAAGGAAAGAAAAGCTGGGAGAAAAGAAGAAGTCTTCTCCTACCTGAAGGTGAGCCTCATCATGATGACACAGAAAGAGTCTTAGCCCAATGAGTTGCAAACGGAACACAATAGAGATTTCCCCCTAGCAATGCAAGGGATACTCTGAGAAACCTGAAGGAAAGACAAGCTGGAACAAAAGGAGAGAAGTGCTGGGAAAAAAAAAGAAGTGTTCTCCTACCTGCAGGTGAGCCTCATTGTGGTGACACAGAATAGGCCCTCTTCTGACAACTCAGTCACCCCAACCTGAAAGAATCTTAGCACAATGAGTTGCAGACGGAACACAATAGAGATTTTCTCCCTGGCCAACCAAGGGATACTCACCTAAATGTCCTTCAGTCATGGAATACCATTTTGACCACCATTTTATTTGAAGCTGGATGAGCCATTAATCTAGAGGGGCAGAACAGAGACATCTAGAATCACTAGTTTGTCCCCAGTCACCTTCCACCAATCTTACAGAAAATGAGATTTGAAACAAACAAACAAACAAACAAACAAACAAAACAAACAAACCAGCTGAGGGTGTACCACCTTATGCTGAAGTACTGTACTTGCGGACCACTGTTTGTTAACAGCAAGAACGGTAGAGGAAATTAACCTCAAATTAGAAAAGGTAGTGTCCCTCCTGGCTGAGTTGGCGCTGTTGGCCACCCAGAACAGTCCTACTGCCACCCAAGAGTCTGGCTCTTAACAAGATCTTCAAACTCAGGGGTGTAGCTGTTCTTGTGCCAGAACCCGTAAAACCTCTTACAGAAAGAATAACAAACATGAAAACAGCAAACTAATCCTGCAAAGCTCTCAAGGAGTTCTCGATTTTTATCCTTTTAATAGTCTGCTCCCTTTCTGGAATTCAGTCGCAAGTGCAAAGCGAAATTTCAAACTGTTGCTAAACATCCAGCGCGACAATCTTACCACGGTAAACCTGCTTTCATCGGACTCTCAGCATTCTAAACTTTTATTATCATTCTCTGATTCAGTTATTCCAAAACTACTTCTGAAATACAAGACCTGCCTACAGGATTATAAAATTATCTTGAGGCGTGTTTTTGAAGAAACAGAATTAAAGCCTTTACTGCCGAATTGTCTGTGCAGTCGGACTGACTCCAATCAATCCAAGCCCTCATCATCAGCGGGCATTTGCCAAAGGTTTAAGGCACAAACCCCAGTGCCACTAAGTCAGGTTCCAGGTGGAGAATTTGGCCAAAACATCCCCCAGGACAGAAAACCTTCTGCGTTTAATGGCCAAACACACAAAGAATGCTTGCCCAACTCACCTATGTCAAAAATAGGTTAAGTTCTTCCACCAGGACTTTGGTAGATCTCGAAATCCACCACTCACCATCTTCACAGAAAACAGATCATCCATTGCCAGGCGTTGCCCCACCCGAGGAAAGCATTACACCAAGACTGCCAGAGACAGACTTAATTACTTTTGACTCCGAAAGCCACAAACAATTGAACACTACTGCTGATGGCTGGCAATCTGGACAAGTCTGTCAAACAACCCCAGAAAGAACAACACGTCAAACACCTCAAGAATGGTTGTGTTATAACAGAGACAGAGGGAGAGCTGACTACAATCTGCCCTCCACAATGAAGCCAAATCACCGGCGACGAGAGTAGCTTAAATATTATTTTATGGAACATAGCGGGTTGGGCCAAGAAAGTAGGGGATGAGTCATTTCGCGAGTATATAACGTGTTTCGATGTGATAATGTTGCAGGAAACCTGGGCAACTTTCAATATGGTCCTGGAGGGTTACTTTGCCCACGAAATTAAGGCCACTAAACTGTATGAGAAAGGACGTCCAAGGAAGGGCCTTGTAACACTGGTATCCACTTCCTTGACAACACAGGTTATTGAGTTTAAAGATTCGAAGCACTTGGCGCTGGGGATCATCTTGCATTCTGGGCCCCAAAGTATCATTCTTGTTTCAGCTTATATCCCGCCATACAAACTGTAAGTACAGATTGAGAGTACATGGGGCAATTTCCAAAAAAAATTATACTCCAAATTAAGTGCCCTGATGCACCACTCTATATAATGGGAGACCTGAACTGCAGAATAGGCCCAAATGACGACTGCCTGGAAGCTAAATTCCGTATGCTAACAGAACTCAAGGGAAATAGTCCTTCCTCCTTACGCTCCCCCCCTCACAGGTCCTCCAAAGACTGCAAAACCAACTACGCTGGCTTTTGCCTGGCCTCTTTACAGATAAGTCTTTACCTTACGATTATAAATGGGGTGATTCTTTGGGCAGCGAAGGAGAGTTTACATTTATAAATATTAATGGAGCCAGCACAGTAGACTTTTGTCTCACAAACAGGAAGACCTTTAAATCCATCAAAAACTTTAGTATTGATAACAAAACCAAGAGTGATCGTCTCCCTCTGATTCTCTCCATCTCAGGCCAAAACTCAGATCGGAGATCACACACAGAACAAGAGATAAACGGTCAAGCTAAAGGGTCAGCAAAGCGTAGGAAAAAATGGACCCCTGAGCTGGCTATCTTAGCCGAGACCAAACTGAATTCGCAAACTGCAATTAGTTTAAGATCAACTATAATTAATGCTCTTTCAACAGATTCTTCCCTGGCGGCTTACAAAAATCTCATTGAGTACTTGCAGGATGTGGTCTCAGTGAACACAAATCTAGCCAGCAAGACTTGTTAAAGGGAACAACTGGTTTGACCAAGAGTGCCACATGAAGAAGAAAGCCTTAAGGGACTCTTATTTGGCTTATAGAAACACTGGTTTAAATTATCTACCTCCATCTTATTTAAATATCAGAAAAGAGTACAAAACTCTTTTGGCCACGAAAAAAAGGCAGATTGAACAAAATTCCTGGTCCCTGTTACTGAATGCTTCGCTAAATAACAAAGTCAAACTCTCCTGGCAATTGGTATCCGGTATGCTAAGTAACAGTTCCCCAGCCCCTAGCTGTGCCATCCCAGCCCAAGTATGGGAAAACCATTTCAGAAAAATATTTACAGACAATTCGAACTCCTCCCCCTGCTTTTATGATGAAGAATCCGCAGTCAAACATGCCTTCTAATTATAGGCATATCAGTTTGCTCCCTTTCTCTGTATCAAACTGACAACTTTTCTGAATGACATAATATCTGAAGCTCAGGCCGCCTTTCACGAGAATCACTCAACATCAGACCATTGCCTAGCGCCGGTCCCTCTTAGCTGAGAAGTATACTAGATCTCTACAGGGAAAACTATTTGTTGCCTCTCCTAACACTTTTTAGACAGATACCTAATTAATACATATATATCAGCTCACAGGTGAAAATTACGTGTACCTCTTTCTGAAGCTGTAAACAGTAATGTTTCAGTAGAGTAAAATCCCTTTGTTTACTTTAAAAAATTAACCTAAAGTTTCAGTTGTGTTTACAAACCTGTTTCATCTTTCCCAGCCGGGTCTCTTTCCTAATTCCTCTGCCCCTTAACTCCTTCAGCTTTGACCAGTGAGAGGGCCAACACCAGTAGCATAGCCAGGGACAGGCTCACTCACTGGAATGTGGCTGGCTTGCTCCTTCCACCACCTGTTGGTCATAATGGCACATTAAAAAGTCCCTTGCGGCATTAATACAGTGAGTGTAAATATCTTCATTTTCAGCATGCAATGATTGCAGGGCTTTGGTGAGGAATTAGTATTTTCTTCCCACATTCATACATTCTGGAAATAAATAAGTGTGCTTCACACTGTTCCTTTCATCATCTTATTATTAAGGCGACTCCCTCGCCATTTCATCTTGACCCACACTTGAATAAACCTGCAAACAGATGTGTGTTTACTCGGAAATTAGTCCTGGTATATTCTATGGGCCTTACCCATTTATGTTTTTAGGATTGCTGCTAAAGATGTTGGATTGGGGAGGCATGCGCATCATTTCTTGGCATTTATTAACCCATCGCGCTCTCAAGTGACCACTGTGGTGAAAAAAGGGCTGAGGGAAAAGCTATGGGAAGAGGGGCTGGCTTGGGACCATGGGTCTAGCCAAGGGGGCAGGGGGCAGGTGCCCCCCTAAATCAATAAAAATGCTTAACTAACTGAGATTCTGCCCCCCAACAAAAACCCTGGTTATGCCCCTGCCTGGGACTCAGCAGCCCCCATTGAATTCTATGGAACAAAATAAACAGGCTGCAATCTGGGGCACAGCTGAAAAGGACAGCAGTTGCTTCTCACTCCGGACACTTGATACTGCATACACACATTTTACGGGACGCGGGTGGCGCTGTGGGTAAAACCTCAGTGCCTAGGGCTTGCCGATCGCATGGTCGGCGGTTCGAATCCCCGCGGCGGGGTGAGCTCCCGTCTTTCGGTCCCAGCTCCTGCCCACCTAGCAGTTCGAAAGCACCCCTAAGTGCAAGTAGATAAATAGGTACCGCTTTATAGCGGGAAGGCAAACGGCGTTTCCGTGTGCTGCAATGGTGCCGGCTCGCCAGAGCAGCTTCGTCACACTAGCCACGTGACCCGGAAGTGTCTCCGGACAGCGCTGGCCCCGGCCTCTTAAGTGAGATGGGCGCACAACCCTAGAGTCGGATACGACTGGCCCGTACAGGCAGGGGTACCTTTACCTTTACCTTTTACACACATTTTAGTCTAGAATTAATGGAATCTGAGTGCTGATGTGTTTTTTTAAATGTACAGGCAGTGACTATTTTACGTGTGTCCGATTGAGGTGTGACCGTCAGACACTCATCTCTGTGGACCTGGAAGTGGCCCGAAGAGGGGGTGGAATGAGACGGGGGCACGGTGGGGTGGGGTGGGGGGAACAGGGTCTGCCAACAGGCGTGAAGACCCAGAACACAACTCCCATGCAAATGGGCAGTTGCCTGTAATCCACACATTCTAGAGCTAAAGAAGAGCTGGAACAAAAGAGCTAAAGAGCTATTGCACATCTTTTGTCTGAAAAGTGCTTCTTGAGATTGTGTATACCCTATGGGAGCTCCCTCGGCCAGTAAAGCGAGATGAGCACTGCAACCCCAGAGTCATTCCCGACTGGACTGAACTGTCAGCAGTCCTTTACCTTTTTAAGGAAATCAAAGCATCAGCTGATATATGAATGAGCACATGATCTCCTTCTTTGTAGAGGTGCCCATTCACCCCCACTGCCCAGCAGAAGCAAATTTCCCTTTGCAATGGTGTGTTGATGGTGGTTGGAGCAGGCTTGGGCTTGGAAGGGGGAGGGTGGAAAAGATGTCCTTCCTGGGAGGCATATGTGCTCTGGCCACCAAAAGGTCATCTCAGGGGAGGGGAGGAAGCCCACCAGCCCCTGATTCTTAGCAGCTTGTTGGAAGGTTTATGTCGTTCCTTTATTGCTCTCATTTCCTTGAGGTGTATTGAAAGCTACAAAACACCAAAGGCCAAGGAAATGAACGACTTGGAATACGGAGGCAAGTGTTCATCCCCAACCAAGCCTCAACAGTGAGATGGATTTTGTCTTTGAGGCAACAAAGCTTGAGCTACCTTCAGCATCTTTTCAACCATAAAATAAAAACCATTGCAATGGGGATGTTGTGGTGTCATGCAAGTGAATTTATGGCACCATCTTTTGTATGACTAGATTGCTGTTAAGTCTTGGCTGTTTGTTCTTAGACCTGGTTCTAGAATTAGACCTGGTTCTAGAATGGGTGGCTCCTAGCTCTGGAACCTGTGAGCCAGCTGGTATGATCCTGTTCATATTCTTGACCATTGGGCCTCTCTAAAAGTAAATCCCATTGGTGAAGTGTGCCTCTAATTTTAATTCTGAAAAATTGGATGCCTCAAGTGTCAATACCCTGCGAAAACACAATGCCCACTCACCCCTTCTCAACAGGTGGGCAGTTTGCAGCCCCGGGCAGAGCCACCTGGCCAGGTGGCACCCACCAGGTAACTGCAGGCTTGGCCCACTCCCACACGGCAGACCAATGGGCTGCCAGTGGAGGCGTGGCTTGGGAATACCTTTAGGGGCCGATCCCCGGGCAAGACTCACTCGTCTTTCTTCTCTTCTAGGATCAGGCCAAAGGGAGTTTATTTTCAGGGGCTTGTTTTGTGGAGGGTTGTGTTCAGTTGTAGGCGAGGCCCCTGGGCCTCGGGTGGCGGTTTTGGGCCTTGTTAGGTATCCATTAGTCTATCTTTGAGTGAAAGAGGGTGGCATCTCATGCACCCCCATGCGGCGGCGTTTTTGCAGGGCCCGTTAAAGGGTGTTTGTGGGAGTCCCTGGCCCTAGAGCAGCGGCAAATATGTCAGACTCCCAATCCGGTGCTGTGTGTGGGCATGCTGTGCAAGTTCACGCTTTGCAGTCCCCTCACACTGCACCTGTCTCCCTGCACATCCTCAGCCCCTCGTGGGGTTGAGAAGGATACCTTTCAAGGCCAAGGCCAGGTTGCCTACATCTGAAATCTGAATTCCATAAAGTTGTGGCCAATTCGAACCCATACCTTGTTGTCTGGTCTCTTCCTTTGTAGGGGGGGAGGCGCCCGCGAACACTGGTGTATAAGTGAAGATTAAGATATGGGCTGGGAAGGCCTTGCTTTAAATTTTAGCTTGGCCATGAATTCTCTAGCGGGCTTTAGCTACGCTTGCCATTTCTATGCCTCAGAAATGTCCCCACTCTGGCAACATACCGATAAGAGTACTGGCCTATTTTACAGGGCTGTGGTAAGGATGGCTGAGAAAACGACAGCAACTTGAACCTTTTTGCTTGCCTCAGCAGCATGCACGGGGGGCAGGGACACACACGCCTCAAACCTGCATAATATAAATGTTCATTATTAACAGAAATCTTCTTTTTTAAGTTTTCAGAAAGTGTTTATGCCTAGCTAGGTTATAAGTAATAGGAGTCACCAGAGAGATGAGCACAGAGTGGTGTCTGAACAGAGAGTCATGCTCTCACCTCATCCCCCCCCCATCAAAGTTCCCAGGGAGAGGAATGCTTCTGCCACCCAGTTTTTCCCACACCTGTCCCTCACAGGTCTCATTCTGACATGCTTAAGTA